>NC_136859.1:18668397-19987853 GCF_951799975.1 Gobius niger
TGAGAAAAGTGAAGAAAAAAAATAAATAAATAAAAATAAGGGATGCGCATTTTACCTTACAAGCTAATTGCGTCTCACTCCCATACATTTTCCGCACGACGTAAATTGTTACTCACTGAGGAGGACGCAATTAAATAATAACTAGGTCTTTATATAGACTGTGCGTTTACAGCTCAAACACTATTAACCCTTTCAATAGCCTGAGCGTACGGCTCACGGCATCATAATGATGATTCCAACCTGTGCGTAAAAAGCTTTGTGCGCATTTTTAAATGACACTCTGCCTCCATTCTCGCGCCATTTGCACGCGACTTCCTTCCATTCAAGTCTGCTTTTGGGGGGCTAAAATTAAATAACCTCTCTCGGTGTCCCATTTATTCCTTTTGTACTGGAACAGCGTGGGGTTAGCGCCAAGGCGTTAGCTGCAGGCCATGATATTGTGTTCCCATAATATATACAAAATTATTCATTTAGTAAGAGGATGTACAGTGGACTGTCTAATGGGTAATGAGCACAGTTGAAGCTGATAATTAGGCTGTCATTTTGCTACCAGTTCTCGCTCGCTCGCTCGCGCTCTTGTGTGTGTGCACGCGCAATGCCCTGGGCCACAAGACTGGAGAGGATGAGAAAATAAAGAGCATGACACGGGAAGGAGAGCACAAATGATTTTAATAAAGCTAAGAGATAATACATAGAGGGAGGTAAGGTAATAATTAAATCAGATTTATTATTATTATTTTTTAACACAGCAGATCTAAATCAGCAATGGCTATTGTATTGCCGTTTATCTGGATAGACATGAGCAAAGCACTGGGGAATTCATTTGAACGTAATATTTAACATTCAGTAATTCAGTGTTTTCTGTTAAGCTTTTAGAGTAAAAGTTACAAGCACTAAAACTTCAAAGAAGCGTCACTATTGTGAGCTGTGGACTAGTAAAATCTTGACACATGCAAATCAGGCCTTATGCAAAGACAATACATTGTTGACCCCTAAACAATTTACCATTCTGTCACTTGCTATGGCCCCCCATAATGCCTGGGTCTTTTGTCCCAGAACAAGAAGCATGTCCCTGTGCGACTGAGACGTGTCACTGCTGCGGCTGTCCATTCATTTTAGTGCGGGAACTGTGTGTGTGAAGAATAAAGGGGATGTATAGAGGTGACTGCATGGGGAGGAAAGTTTATCACTGTCTTGTCTTTTTGGCAGGAGCAGCCTATTCTTACAACCTTCTCGACCCCTTGTAGTCCAGCAACACGGGCGCCTTTGCCTCTCCCTCTACCCCCTTCACCTTCCCACATCACTGTTGTCTCCGCTATATCTGCCCCGGCTAATCCATTTATCTAGCTTGGTGAGCGGCGCGCCACGGTCCAGCGTTGACACAAAAGCAACATCAACAACAAGTCACCATAGCCCTCTAGAGTAGGAGCGGGGCCCCCCGTCGCTGACTAGTTTGCCCCTTGTTTCATCCAGCACAATGCCAAGTGAATGTGACCAATGCTGTTGTGGCCACATGCTTTTATTCCAAGAAGACAGGGGGGAAAAAAAATGTTGAAGAGATTTGGGAAACAAATTTGAAATTGGAAGCACACCACAAGGCCATACACTGAAGCACAAATAGAAGCATCAACATCGATATTGCTGGAACTTGGTTTCAAGCAGTGACAACTCAACAACCCATGCAAACATCGACGAGCAAACCTGGCCACCGCTCATATATTGAGACTAAATCATCATTAGTCGCCTATCATGTTGGCCGGCTTCTCTTTCATTTGCCAGGCGACATTCTTGCATTTTGATCGGGTACGAAAGAGTGGATGAGTTAACAAAAGCCTGGAGCACAGCGAAAAGTTTTTTTTCTGTGTATCTTGTGTGAGTGAAGAACAAAGCAAAAATCCCTTTCACTTCTCTTGCAACGAGGACAATATGCTTATTTGGACCCCAGTCAAAGCACCCTGCCAAATATTGGGGCACTAATTAGCTGGCCTAATCTCGGAATATTATCGTCAAATCTGATGTATCCGAGTTGAAATGATCTATTTTAGGAGACCTGGGCGGAACATGGAAGTTCATTATTATCTTCTTGTTTGCTACATGTTTGTTGATCAAAGTTACTCCAGAGTGTCTGTTGTTGTTTAAAAGGGCATTGACAGCGTCCAATACATAGTTTCATTAATGACTGCGCGAACCAATTAAAGCCGCTCTGCCTGACTTCTCCGCAAGTATCTCAAACACAACTATATTTAGGGGGGGAAAAGCCTTGTGATTCTGCCCTCTCTTGTGCTGCACGGGGATACACTTTCTTCCCATGCGCAGTAAACACACCACAGGCACACGTCCTCGCTACAGTGTGCTGGGGGGGATCAGAAATATTTTTTGCTTAATTATCCTTCTGTATGGATCATGTTCTTCAGGAGGAACTGGTAATGATGGGGGTATTTATAGGCATTCATTCTACTCTCTGTAATTATGCACAGCTCAAAATTGGGGTTTTTACACTTGGCATGTGCTCGAAAACGTAAATTAGACAGACAGGACTGTTTGCCGGGATGCCTTTGAAGTCAATCCCCTCTACCAAACGTGTTTTGATGTAAAGTTTTATTTGGTGCTACTCGCATTGTTAGCAAAGAGTTTTCTGAGCCTTGGTTGGACAGTGTTTGTTTCAAATGAGTTTAGTTGTTGCACTGCTGTGTGGATTAAAATAGCGTTGAGGGTGGCTTATGAGCGGAGCCGACTTCTGATGCAACCCCAATTCTGAAAAACAAAACAAAAAATTTATTTCTCTCACAATGCATGTCTATAACATACACACCACGTAAAAAAAGTTGGAAGAATTTACTTGTGAATCTTTTCTCCACCTAAAATCTTTTGAGATGTGTTGCGGTCACCGAACGTTGAATGGCATGGAAAAAATGTGTAAGATCTATATGTTCAATCAGTACCGGTAAACTTTTTTCCTGATCGTTTTGCACGTAATAGTTTATCAAAAGTGAGATGTTTTTGTCCTCTGCCATAAGTCTGTTTTGGCTTGGGCAAACTCCAAAGGGCTGCACAAAGGCGAGCGTGGCCATCTGAAGTGTGACGCTGCAGCTGTGGCCCAAGCACAAGAATGTCTGCTGGGTTAGACTCACTTCCTTCTGGATTTTTTTATATTCAGCACATGTGTTGGGCAGAAAGTGACACTGACTGCAACAAGTTTTGCTCAAATTTAAAAACTGAAGAATATCTGCTGAGAGCCGGTAATTGAAGAGGTAATGTGAGATTTGTGACGTCAGCGTTTCGAGTAACATTAGACATGTGACACTAACAGGTCTGTTATTTGTACTTTGTGTTCCCGAACATTTGAAATTCCAGTGCGTCTTTGATCTGCGTGTCAACCTTTTAAAACCTATTAATAATGATTGTCTGAATTTGAGGACAAAATGACAACGATAATGCAAAACAGAAAGGGGAAAAAAAACAGTTTGATGTTGTGATCCTCCAAATGAGTTTCAATTTGCAATTGGGTCTCCAGAAAATCCTTAAAAACAATGCGGATCTGGACTGTGGACACAGAAAGATAAAAGACCCCCTCCGGGGGATCATACTATAAAAGCATTAAAAAATAAAATAACAAAAAAAAGAAAGATAAAAGACATGGTACAGGACGATTTCGAACAACTTCAATAGCGCTAATAATAAGTTACGTGCTATCTAGGCCTGTCACGATAACAAATTTGAAGTTCGATATATTGAGGCAGGAAAGTATCGCGATAAACGATATTATTGACTCTAACTATACTCGATATTGTCAAGTAAAAATGACAATAAACATGAAACATAATGGAAAAAATAGGGGGAATGCTAATAAATGTACACATGATAAATATCGAACCCAAAAAGGTATCGTTATTTATTAAACGATAAGTCGATATAGTAATTATCGTGACAGACCTGCTATCAAATATGAGATAAGAGAAAAGATAGCCTTCATACAAAATAATAATTTTCACAAAAAAGGGCAAAAACATGATAACTTTGGGGAAAGAGACTATAAAAATGTACACACATGGTGCAAGATAAGGAAGTCATAATGTATATCATCCAGCCATTATGGAACAATCCCTCCAGGTTAGCAAGCCTAACTCTCACTGTCGGTCATCAATAATTTCTGAAGAAACATAAGATGGTTTCCTGTCTCTGTCTCCCAGCCCATAGAAGACAATTACAATGTCAGAGGCTGTCACCTACTGCACTGTGGCCAGTACAGCCAATGCCCGGTCACTTGCCACAGCTCAGGCGAAAGAGGAGCAGAACAAGACTATAGTGTGTTCGGACTACGGTTTCACACGCACATCGGAGCGAACTGAGTCGGTCAACTGTCTGGATGGCTCATACACTGATACCTTTCCCCTCTGCTTGAACTATGGGCATTTTCTTCACACCTGCCATGTCTCTTGTACTGCAGGGGCTGGTAATGCAAGCCAAGCCACATGCCACAAACACTGGAGCTTCAACGGAAGCTCGATTTGTCAAATATTCACCAGGCGGCAGGGAAATGCAACACCAGCACAGGCTTCATTTGCATTTTATGTCAAGTCTTAAAAGTCACATCTTAAACTGTTCCTTGTTTGATAATCGTCTAGCAACAATGTTCAATTCTAAAACAAGATACAAGTATTAAAAAATAATAATGTATATGTTTTATACAGGACTTTTCAAGGTCAAAGGTCAAAGGTCTCTTAATAAACTTTCAACTAAAAACAAATAAAGTGCCTAATATTTACAACAGGCTTGCACTTATTTAACATTTCTCTGTAGATGTATATAGGAAACTGTAAATGCAAAGGCCATACAATTTTCTTACAATGCAGCAACACAACCTCCAAATTAGATTGCACCCACGGACACCACATTTTCTAGCTATTTTCTTACTTTTGAAGTATTTTTTCCGTACTTTATTTATTATTATTTATTCATTGAGTTGTAACTCCAAAACAAGGCTGGATTTGATTTTTCTTTCACAGTAAAAAATAGTGGCAAAATAAAATATCCCAAATCCCCGCTGAAAAATCTTTGAACTAATATGTAAACAACAGTTCAACCTGGCTCTTTACATTACTCAGATTTAGTCGCCCAGATATAGTCTTTTTTGGGTAATTTCCACACATAAAATGCCATATTTTCGTCACAAGAAAATATTTAATGAAAGAAGAAATTGCAACACATTATGCTTACATTACTCGCAAGAAAAGTTTCCAAGTGATTTTTCAAAATTAACACTATTTTCCCTGCAGTGCATCGCCTTAATCTGCCCTCCTCAACTCTCACACTCTCACACACTCTGTCACTTGCATATGACGATTATCGTAAGCAGTAGATAGACAAACGTGCGATCATGTTATGCACTGACAGTAAAAACAGAGCAGCAAAACAAACATGTAAAGCAGTCCTCTGTATTTATTTGACTGGGATATTACTTCACGTCACTGACATTTGTAGTAAAATGAAACCAAACTTGAACGTTGAAATGCTCTGAGATGTACTGCTTGGCTGAGATGGAACAAAAGTTTTGAAAGCATACAATATGCATGAGCCCTTATTGGGACCATGTGAATCACATGAACAAAGCATATTTTCATGGCAAATCCTGTCTACATCAAAGTTTAAAATACACATGCACATCTTGAGGAAATGCCATCAAGTTTTCTTTGTGATCTGTGGAGACACATCTGCGGCCAATACTGTGTGCCATGTGGTCAGCTCTGTGCCTCCTGCTTATCTCTGTAGCAGTCTGAAGGAGCACCAGTCCACTTACAGCTGGCTAAAGAGCACCTTGGCCAGTGCAGAGGTTTTCAATATTTAACATGTGTGGAGGCGTCTTTCTAATCAACAAAGAACAACATCTAAAGAGGAAGTCTTAGATATCTGTGTGTGCAAACTAATATCACACAAAGAACTTCTAATATCATGTAGCCCAGCTGAAAAAACTCTTGCGAAGACAGAAAGGCTGTGAGACATTTGTACAGTTATATAAATCTGGAAAGGCTCTAGTTTAATTTGTTTGGGAAGAGGGCGGACTTTTACTCTGACATTAGGATATTACATGCTGAATGGATCAATTGGATGGATTTTTTGTGACACTGAACATTCAAATCACGCGACAATCCAGCTTTGGAGCCTTCATTGCTATTTCCATTTAGGCTCCAAAGCAAAAAGTATAAAAATGAACCTCATATCTTAGCCTTATGATGAACACTCCAGACCAGTAGGTGGCAGTGTGGAGATGTAATGTCAAGTGCAGTGCAAAATTAGTTTCTCAATCCTCATTTGGGTCAGTGACTCGACTGCCATCTTAGTATTGTGTGGCAGGTTGCACCATAAAAATCGCAAACACGCCATTAGTTATCTGAGCCAGTTCGTACAAATGCACAATAACTGTTTACAAAAGGCTTCATGAGCCTGTTTAAATTGAGCATTCTCTCCCCACATGAATGGTGAAGCCAGGCCCAAGGTATTGGATGTCTGTTTCATGGCATTTATAGTTTCTGAGGTTATTATTAGATGATGTTTAGTGGCCATTGGATGTGATTTACTATGTTTAAACGCACATTTTCTAACATGAATGAATTCATGATATTTACTTTTTACTTTGGCATCACCTACATGAGGTCAATAGTTGAAAACACCCACACTGTTATTTGCATTGTTCGATGGATAAATGCTAATACCTAAAGGAAAAATACAACAAACTACAGAAGTTTAGCATTTTTAGTTGTATAATGCGTTAAATGGTCAAATCTACCAAGCCTCAGACTGGAGTTTTTTATGTATTGCACTGAAATTTAGAGCTGTTCTTCTTTCACCTAGTCTAATATGGCGTCGTCCAGTCACGTGGTTCATGGCGTTGCTGCGTCTAACTCACTTTAAAACAATGCCTACTTTCTAGCTTACTAGACTACTTAAACTTTCTACTTAAAGCCACGCTGCAAGTATTCAAGGTTGCATTACCACATAGCATCACTAGATGCGCCACCTTTGAAACAAGCTAACTTTGTCTCGCAGAAGCAGAGACAAACTCCACAACTCCACACACCCCTCACCTGCCCTCGCACCACCATGTCAACACAAACACGTGCAGGTATCGCAAATGTTTGAAGCAGCAGATGCAGCAACAGTTAGCAGCACAATCAGAGTTTAGCATCTACAGTTTACAAAAGATTGTGAACTGACATCTGACCGAAATGTTCTGATGCAGCTGAAATCCTTAAAAAAACGTTAAATCCTCTGCACTGAAAATTTTGTTCTAAATGGAACATTAAAGGGACTGTATGGAGTTAAAATTATGAATTTTCCTCCCCCTACATGTTCCAGCCATGTCCTAATGTGTAGAATGAGCCCAGACCTGTTCACCACAACTGCCTCTAAAATCCTGCATTGTCACTCAAAAAGTTGTTAATTCGGGTCCGAAGTGCCATTATGCACGAGCTTAATATAGAAGCTGCAGTTACACGTAAGACCTGAAGTGGCAGTAGTGAGTATAGAAATGACCAACTTCTATATAGTCCCTTTAATGTTCTAAATGCCCTCCAAATAACACACACAGACTTACATGAAAGTTTCAGTTTAGCAGATAAATATAAGTCACAACCTTATTTGCTACATATCTTATTTATTCTGCTGATAAATTATATTTCCCTTGTTTCTTTGAACGCATCACAAGGGCAGGGTGTGGAGGAGAAGTGAGGGCCGTGGGTGAGATGGGAAAGTATAGAGTAATATTTGACCAGTACTTTTGCTCTAGTTATGTACCGGTAATCCCCACCGCTGCTCAACAGTACCAAATACTTCTTTTTTGCAGTTTTGTATATTGATTAACCTTCTTTCTCTCTTTTTTTTTCTTCAAAGCTCAAACCTGCAGAAGACACATGAATGTACCTTCAAAAAAGAGCAATCGCGTGGCAAAGAGGGTCAGAAGTTGTGCCAAATATCCCGGTCTTTATCCCACTGTGCCTTGGCCTATAGCTGCTCTGCGCGTCACTGGCTTCTTCAGAGTGCACTCAAGAACGGAAGGAGAGATGGATGAGTAGATAGCTGGGATGAAGACAGGATGTGCGCTGGCTTTATCTGGTCTTTGAGTCAGGTCTGGCCCTCAGTTACCCTCCTGCCTTACCGATGCTCCACCTCCCCTCTCATCTCTCCTGCTTTTCCTTGCCGACCGCTCTCGCTGCGTAAATCTTTATGAACTCCCGGGCCTGTCAGGTTCCTTAAAAAGCGTCCGGTGTAACAGCTGTGTGTATGGCCGTGCTGTGGATAAAGCTCTTGGAAGTGGCGGGGCTTACATCATAGGGTGAGTCCTTATGAGGGGAGCTCCTGTGTGGCGAGCCGCTGCTGGGGCTGTTAATTGGTGCGCTCTGAAGTGGAGAATATGTGCCCTGTATAATCCACTCTCAGGCTGGAGCGGCGGGGGAGAGCAAACGTTTATACAACAGCACTCAGGATCTGCTGCCAGCGTCCAACTACAGCAGCTATGCAAAACGTAAAAAAAATAATAATAACAACATTAATTATAACAGAAAGTCTCTTCATATTATCGGCAAATGCAATGTTTTTGTCGCAACATTCTAAAAAAGGTGCTATACTAAAAATGAAGCAAATGTTTTCTATGTGTTTCTATTAGTGTTAATCGTGATGACACCAGCGCACTATAATTATATTCCAATCGATCCATATCTGTTACTGATAATATCGATACATCAGTCTCATAACAATTTCTTTTCCTTGCATGCTTTATTTATTTGGTTCTAATTTATAAAAGCCATATCCAAATGTTACAAACTCTTGCTGTTTAAAGGAACAGGCCACCGTTTTTCCATACTGAGGAATGTTCTTACCCGAGCTTAGACGAGTTGATGTGTACCTGTCTGGTCTTTGTGCGTGCCCGTGGAAGAGCTTGGTCACTTCTTATTTCACCACGTTTGGAGCTATAGGAATATACTGGGAGAGGCCAAATGCTAATAACATCTTTGGTCGTTTTGCGTGACTGAGGGCACGCACAAAGACCAGACAAGTACGCATCAACTCGTCTAAACTCAGGTAAGAAAATATCTCAGTATGGAAAAAAGGTGGCCTGTTCCTTTAACCTCTTACCCCCCGAATTAACCGAGCCCATTTTCTCCAGTTAGGCTTTACCCAAATCTAAAAGCTTCTCGGTGCTTATAGGCCGGTGTAACACCTCATTTGAAAGCTAAGACCTTCAAAATTGATTGAGACTTTTTTCTCGTGTTGTCGCCACATTTCTGTGTTTTTGCTACGTTTTCATTGCTTTTTTGTGGCTCTTTCATCACTTTTTAGTTGCGTGTTTGCCACTTATTGTTGCTTTTCAGGCACGTTTTTGTCACTTCACTTTTTTTTCAAGAAACTTTTAGATTTGGGTAATGCCAAACTGGAGAAAAAAATCGGTTCCAGTGGGGTTTAAGAGGTTAATGCCCATGGAGCATCAGAAAAGAAAGACTGCAGAACTCTTTTTGAGCCCACATTAAATAGATGCTTACCAGTTATAGCTTTTTCGGGGTTGTATTTTAGTCAGATTCCTAGTCTTGAGTGTGCTCTGATGTTGTTTGTTTCTTCAGTCTTTCTTGGTTTCCTACAAATGCTTCCTGTTTTCCAAGGTAAACACATCTATGGTTTACTTTAGTACTAAAAACGTTTCCAGTTGTATTGCCATATAGGAATATGACAAATCACATCTGTTTTCATGCGGTTCTACTCCCATGCCATAGATTAACACATGGGTTACATTGTTTAAATAATAATGAACGTTACCAGATAAATTGTGGCACTTGCAAAGCCTCAAAGGACCACAAGCTTTACGTTAAGCGGCTTAGCCCTGACCACCAAGGGAAGAAAACAAACACACCAGGGATGCCATTTCCTCCTCAGCTGCGTTGTCTCTACTGTTTGTGTATATAGGCCTGTTAACTGGTACCGCTTAAACTAATAGTGATTTTAACATGGAAGACAATGTATTGGGTGAATAATAACCAACCTAATCGAATCAAAACGTCAGCCCTGTATCCATTAATTAACAAGCTGTAAAATACAATACAAGTTGTGGGAATAAATACGAACAATGGAAACCTGTTTGCCATTTGTTTTACATTGATACAAATAAGAAATGTGCTGTGTCACTATTCATTTCAGTCCACATTTTCAACGGCATTCTTTTTGAGTCAGGGCAAATTTAGCACTGAATTGTATAGTCTGTAGCTTATTATCTCAACAGATGGCTTTGGTCACATGCCATTATGAGTAAAATAGCAGAGAAGCTACATGTTATAATCACTTACAGCAGGGAGACAATTTAAGAGACAATGGCAGGAAGAGCGTATGAGCCACAGACCCAGATCATGAACCTATGCACTCAGCAGAATTCACTCATATATGACAAATTGATTTACTCAAGCGACATCCCATTCCAGTCCTTGCTACACATGATGTTCACTTGAAAGCCCTGCTGAAAGTCTGCCCTCAGCAAATACCAGTGCGCGACACACATGACTAGAGACAGCTGAAGGAGGTTAGAAATTGTCAAATTAAAATATAACACTGAACAGATTAACTTTGAGTTGGAGGAGAGGACACAGAGCACATGATGTGACCATATGAGCTGCAGCCTAACCACATCCTAAAAACAAAGACAAACATACAGCAGTGGTCCCAGTGTGCCTTCCATGGACAACCGTGAATCAGTGTAAACATTAGTTTACCAGGATGGGGAGGCTTCCTTGGGGCCACTGGTCTTCACCAAATAGAACTAATGCTGGTGCGAGAAAAACGCCAACGACTGTTTGGATCCTTGAGTGAAGTTTGTTGGAAGCCTAATGAGATCTGGCAGGGGGACTAAACCGATGAAAACCTTTGGCTAATTCAGGTGCATTGTCCCACTTAAAACTAAATAAATTAATACAATATAAAATGTCAAAGTGACATCATTTTTAAAACTTTTTCATTCCAACAAAAAATATTTCTTAAAGGGGCATTATGCAACTTTTAATGCGTAAATAAAAACTTAATATATCTGCGTAATTGACCTTTTTTTGACCTAATGCATAGGTGGTTATCATTGCGCCTTTACTTTCCATCTCAGAGGCCTCTACATTGCTCAAGGAGCAATTGTTTGGTAGGTTTTCTGGTGGGAGGGCCCGTCTGTAGTGAAAACACACAAATAACAATTGATCCTGGATAATACAGGCCACGGTGATGGAAAATATAAGTGAAATAAAAGCTGCTGCATCACTGAAAGGTCAAATGCACACAAATAGAAAAAAAATATATTCCACATAAAAAGTTGCATAATGCGCCTTTAAATGTAAACATAATAAATAGATAACACTACGATAAGTGGCAAAAAAGAAATGTCACATTGAAGTATCCTTGAACATGCACATAGCAGCAGAAGTTTGAAAAACTTTTTGTACTGTAATCATTTTAGTACACATTCATAATTATTCACTTACATGCAAGTTGGTCCTTTTATGCTCACTACTACCACCTCAGGTCTTTCGCATAACTGCAGTCTCTATGTTAAGCTCGTGCATGACGGCACTTCGGACCCGAAGTAACACCTTTTTGAGTGCAGGATTTTGGAGGCAGTTGAGGTGAACAGGTCTGGGCTCATTCTACACATTAGGACATGGCTGGAACATGTAGGGGAGGAAAATACTTAGTTTTAACATGTTTAAACTCTGTACAGTCCCTTTTATATAATATAAATTACTTGTACACAATAAACTTGTATCAATTTTAAAATGTTACTTTTCTTAAACATAACCAATCCCAAAAAGCGCTCTGTATTTGATGAAACGCCCAAACTCTTGACTGGCCACCATGATCATATCTCTTCTCTTTGTTATTGCCGCCCACAGGTTGGCCACACAGTCCCGATGGCTAATTACTTACTGAATGTGACACCAAACAAATGCCGGTGTTCTGAGTTTACCTTAACCAGGCGGCTGCGTCTCTGGTGTTCCTCAAATGAAAGATTGCATATGTCACGCGGAGTGCTTCTCCCTTTGTGCTCTGTTTTTATCCCTCGAGGACTATTTTGGTCCGTTTGAAGTCTCATTTATTTTACCTGCATATAAGCTTCACAATTGATTTGGCTTTCCGGAGAAACAGACACAATTTTTGGAGGCAATTTTCACCTCAGCTCAGCGTTTAAAGACACATAACATTTTGACATTATTACCATTTCCAAACTTGCCTAAAGGAATACAAGAGGAAAGCAAATGTAAACACAGTCGACATCTGAAAGACGATATTTGATTAAAACTTTCACATCCTTCTTGGGATTGCTTCAAAATGGAAACCTGACGCTTGTTTAGTTTTGCATCCAGTGGGATTAGTAACACTTGGCTTCTATCTGCTTAATGTTGAGCTGGCAAAATGTTCACAGCTGCTAAGCGCCTCAAAAGAGTGTCTAGAAAAATAGGATATATACATTGCAATTGGATACTGTTCTCCATTAAACAGTGCAGGAATAACACTATGCCACCTGGCTAATACAGACTGACACCTGCAACACAGAATACTGTCTAATGCATACACTGAAAGGAACATTTGGCAAAATATATCTATCCATATATCTATTAAATGGCCTCCCCAACCACCACTAGTCACAATAACACCTTCAGAATCCTTGTGTTAAGTGGGAGGAACTACTACTGGTCTCTCTAAAGTAGAATCACATGTTTGTTTGTTTTCATCTCCACTGATGATGGTGCGATCGTAGGAAAGACCACGACCAAGAGAACAGCGTGATTAAATTGTCTAATTTCAGCAAGGACTAATATTTGAATAATATAACAATTTAATTAGATTACACCCCGCGTGACACTGAACACAATCTCTTGGTTATTATTGCAATTCTCATTCACACAATCAAGAAGTGAAGATTTATTGTGGTAGGAAAAATATGCACAGCGAGCCGGATCAAGTTTAATGCTAGAATTTGTCATATATATTTCTGAAAATAAGACAACTTGTTCTTAGACCATGTTAAGTCACCTTCAGGGAGGGAATTAATATCATAAAGTATTTGAGAATGTCAACAAGTAAAGATTTGGGCCGACTGGAATAGCAATCTATCCAAACAATGAGAACATTGTTATTTTGGTAAAGCTGTTGACACAAGTCAGTGAGCAGTGTATTATATGGCAGACAGCTGTTTCGACATGAAGTCAAGAGCAAAGACAGATGAGAGAAATAAAGAGAGATATGATAATAATATAACATTAACTAGCGTCCAATGTACAACAGCTCACTCTGACTTCACAGATTGTGGATTAATAAACTGTATATGCATTAGCCATGTAAGGTGATGGAGTAAGTCTTAAATAATGGGTTAAAATCTAATAAATCAATAATGCAATACTCCTTAGCAGAGTGGTTAGTACTGAGTTACTTAGCACAAGTTAATGAACTCAGCATGTTCATTAAGGCCAACCAACTTCTGAAATAGACTGAAAGGCTATTTTAGTAGTAAGAGAAAAAAATTAACACATTTATGATTTTTGAAAACTTTTTGCTATATAAAATTTTATAGCAAAATGTAAATTACGAGTAAATATTTGTAAATGAATAAATGTATGCTAAGAAAGACCATTGATACCTAAACATGCTCCATTTCACAGTGATTGGAAATGGAGGAGATGTCTTTTGCAAATCACTAACTAAAGGACGGAAACAGGGCAGAGGAAGTGGGAGAAAACAATGACATTTGTAAGAAAGGGGGGTTTGTGAGACATGTGACATTGCACAGTGCACCCACACCAACGGTGGCTTTGTTCGGTTTTATTCACAAAACAATGAGCAGAAACACAAGCAAAGAAAGGACAGCGAAGTAGAACAAGAAGGGCAGAAAGTGTCCTCCTCTCAGCTGCCAGAGCTGAACACGCTCACGGCAGCGGCGCGATGGTGGCATTCAGGAACATTCACACCAGCATGCCACTCTGAATCTCTGTGGCCATTCCCTGAGCTGGAGGCCACGGGACAGGGAGCTTGTGCTGCTGAGAGCCCGGGTGAACAACACACACACACTCACACACGCACACACAGGCAGAGAAAAGACTGCCTGGTTTCCCACAGGGCAGAGCTGAAAGCTACACCATGTTCAGCTGGTATAACATGATGAAAGTGAACTGGAACACATTGTGCTGGACTGCCACTGAAGGGACATCGCCTCGCCGCTGATCTGTTTTGAGCATGAAGCAGCGCCGCTTTTTGTCTGTAAACCCCCGAATGTCAACTGAAGTTGTTGGAAATGCTGCTGCCATGTTGCCATCAATCGATTAAAGGGACTTAAAGTTGTGAAGCAGCTGTCGGGTTGAGAGGGATTTCTGTAAGGCTGGCCTTAGCAGGTGCCACTGTGAATGTGTCGGGCTAGATGACTGATCATGACCATGTTTGGTGCAACCTAATCATTAAAAAAAAGGACTAACCTGGTCAAAGCCAGATTTATATGATAGTGTAAACATTAGCACAGTAATGTAAATCTGGAAATACAGCTGCTATGAAGACCTCGACCTCAAGCCGCAACAAAAGTAAAAGTGATTACATATTTAGTTTTTATTATTGTTAAAATCTATTGCTTGTTATATATGTGTATACTGTATATAAAAAATATATATTTTCAGACGCAGTGCCAGCCGCAGTATTTTCAAGAGCATTTAGAAAGATTTGAGAAGCCTGTGTTTGCAGCACATAAGTTCCTCAGATGGAGGCACTTTGTGTCGGCCATGTTTGGAGCAGGATCCTGCATGTTAGGGTCAAAGGCGACCTCTTGACTCAGGGAGTTTATACATGTTAATGAGGACTGCACTATAACCCCTTTTGGTAAGTGTTCTCCCACATACTCACTACAATGGTGTCCTATATTTCTTTGAGACTTCTAAAAACCTTCATGAATATTTCATATTAAGATTTACTGATTGGGAAACAAAGCCTTGTCTACGTTATTATTTTTGTAACCGTCATGAGGTAAGATTCATCAACTTTTTTAGTTATTTTAACTTGTACAAGTGCTTTGTCATTTAAAAAAGTGCAAACTTGCTCTAAAAAAAACACTGATTTATACTTGGAAGAAAAGGCCACAATGCCTTGAAAAAGTTAGGGCTTTGAAAGCTCACTTTCTCAGCCAAACTTCTTATACATATTTGCAAGAAAATCAAAGCCTCTTTGTGGGGTTGGCCCTAATCCTTTCTCCGGCACATAAAGGATGTACCTTTAAACTGGCTTTCATTGCACTGACAACCATGCAAATTGGTGAGAGGTAGGATGCCATCTCATTGACATTGTTTGTTAGAATAACATAGAGAGGGGGAAAGGTCCCGTCTGAGGCATTCCACTGCAGCCCTGCCCTCTGATGAATTGTCACAAGCTTGTTACTTGCCATTAGCTGTGAGCTTTCCTGCTGTCTGTTAGCCAAACTGATTCAGGCTTTTGGGTGAGGGCTTTTTATTCAATCCTTCAGAAGATTTAGAGTAACTTTTGCGTCCCATAATTATTTTCTCAATGCTGCGGAAACTTTAGACATGTCTCAACAGTTTGTTCAGACACCGCACATCAATGAAATAGCACAAATTATACAAATCTAAATGATAAAGGAATTTTCTTTTTTCTTTAAATGCCGCCACACAGTGAAATAATTATCAATTATCCACTAAATAAAAATGTACCTAAGTAGAACAGGAGCATCATTTCAGTTCAAAAGCAGTCTTTGATTTAATCCAGAAATAAAAAACAGTGAGTTCAGAGTGAATGTGCTCCGAAAGTAAAGATGGACTTCTGTTTTAAATATGGCTCCCAGTGACTATGACTCTTTAGTTACATACTCCGGAATAAAATGCAGAAAGGAGCACATGATCCACCCTTAAGGACACTAATCCAAACTCTCATTGTAATAAGATCCAGAAGTGTGCTGGGATCTGAACAGGGCACCGCTAACAACCATGTCCCCTTGATAGCACTGTGACTAAGAGTTTAATTTGGGAGCAGCCGTCACTTCAAAGGAGGATTCCTGCGTCTTTGCACCCCCAATGGGACCTATACATTATCGTATAAGCATGCCCTGCTCCTCCACTTGTGCACTAATGCTGTCCTGATTGGCTAATTTCTCATGTCAGCAACTTTCTCCACACAGAGAAGGGGACAATTAGGGGACAATTGAACATGATTGTGTTGAGAAAGCAGCATGCAGCAGGACTCCGTGTTGCCATCCACTTGGATAATCTTGGTCTAGAAGAGGGTGGTTTTTGTAGCCCCGCAATCCATTTTCAAACATTTATCTTCAAGACATCTCGAGAGTTACAGGCAGATGGTAAGCAGCCTTGGGGGAAGATTACAGCGTCTATGACAACATCCAGATAAAACTAAAATGAGAGATTACTGACAATGAGCTTTGTTTTTTTGGGTGTGTTATTTCTTTGCCATGGAAATAACTGGATGCCTGTTTAAACAATTAAAGATATATAACTGAAATGCCATTAACAGAGTGGGCTTAATTTGATGGTGTTATCATATTTAAACTGATTACTCAAACGCAGACTAGACAAAGCAGTATTTTGTAAATGTTCAGCCTCTGAAGCCAAAATATACAACTTCAAAGCAGGAAGCTAAAAAAACAAAGTAAGATCTAATAATTTTCAGTCTGCTGCGATTATCTGGTCCTGAAGCCAAGTATGAAGTATCTGTGAGTACTTTTTCATAAGCGAGCACTTCCCTTTGTTCAAACAAACGTTTGTGTGCTGCAGGTTCACCACGATAGGAGTGCTCTGGTTTATCTTACCTTTGCACAAATAAACTATTATGCTGACTAATAACTGGCTTGGAATGTGACAAGAGTTTAACTCACCAGTCAAGCTGTAAAGCACAATGAATGTGACCGGCCCCAGTGTATACACTGGCCAAGTGCGGTTTACTTTAGTACACATGGCAGAGGCCCGCACAGAACACCGACCTTTGTCCGGGATAAAACATGCACTTGAATTGGCATATCCTGATAATGCTGAACCAAGCTTTTATATATATATACATATATTTTAGGGTCACAAAAAACAAAGTGTATTTTCTTAGGAGTTTTTTGCCTAAAGCAGATCAAAAGCATGACCTTAATGCACAAATGAATAAACCATAAAAAAAAAAAACATAAATGATTTTGCAGCACAAAAAGGAGCCATTATATCAGAGATTTAAAACTAAGGGTGTGGGAAATGTCATTACAGACACAGAGTCTCTTAAACACAGAAAAGGTATTTAATTTGGCTCCTCGGCACTAAAGGTATTATGGACACAAATAATGTGGCGAAGGGCCACTGCCACTCTGTGTTATGAACAGAAGAATAGTTGAGTCGCATGGCTGTCCTGGCTGTCTATCGTTAACAGCAGAAGACGCAGTGAGGCCACTGGGAGCCTCAGCAGGCTGTCGCTGTCAGGCTCTCCAGCGCGACGACAGCCCCCATGATAAGACCACTCTAAAGTATCCAGAAAGATCCGTCTCTACTCCCTTTTTAGAGGCAAATCTGCTTAAAATAAAATGTCTGTCTTGTACGTGGCTTATGTGATCATGTGGCTGCTTTAGCGGTAATAAACTCAATACAGTGACTGCCGCGTTCTATTCATGGCCCAATGACTGGCAGCAGCTTTCAAAAACACTAAGGTTGTCACTGGTTCTGTCCCACTTACACCACATATCTACCCTGATGCCTTCAACAGTCGGAATTAGGCTTCACCACAGAAGGCGGCAAACAGAAAATATATACAGCAAACATTGTCTCGCTACATAGTGATAATGTTCTAATACATTTTAATGGCAGTGCCAGAGTAATGCCAAAAAGAGCTGACGGCATGATCAAGGTTGGGAGGATCAAACAATGCTAGAGGTGAAGTCTGAAGGACACCAGTTTGAAAGTGTCTCCCAAGCAGTGCCTTTGCCAATAAATTCCCCAGAGCAGCATGTCTCGCTCCCATCCTGCCGTGACCCAAATCCCCGGAGGTTTCCAACTGGCTGTCAAAGTTTTGCACCAACTATGAAAAAGGGGGATGTTTTTTTTTTTTCTTTTGCCATATGAATACCCTTTACGATCAACTGACTGGTATCTATTTTGCTTGGAGTTGCAGAACTGAAGCTCCCATTCCAATGAGGACGTGTGGAGGTCAACACCTGGGTGAAAACAATGACAGATTCGGTAGCACCATGTAAATTCACAGTGGCATCCCGCCTTGGCAGCGACTGTCAGCGGCATCAGCGGGCATCAGGGGAAGCCCTCCTTCCTGAAGCCCATAGAGAAGCAGGAGAGTTTGTACCCGTGTCTATTACCCTGCCCAAGAATTTGCCTGGGAGCTCGCCTTGACAGATTAGCCCAGCACCCAGATGGGGCAGTGCACTGGTGAAACAAGAGCTACTTTTATGAGGTACGTAACACAAGCCCGGGGTAGCCACAGCGCGGCCCGGTAAGTGATCCCCTGATGAAAGTGAGGGCACTGCTCCACCTTTCATGTTTCCATAGGTTTTATTTGGAACGCACACAGACGGGGCTGCAGACAGAAATGACAGACAATTAAGATCGCACAAAGGCAAGGGAAATTCAGTATCGGGCTACATGACCCCTGCTCGCCGCCACCATTTCAATGCATATGCCTACCTTTTGTAATGAAATTCTTGGGGAAAACCTGTGTGTGTGAGTGAGAAACAGAGGAGCAGAGAAAAGGGGCCTGGAGCTCAAGCGATGGGTAAAACATGCAGTTATATATACCTGGCAGATTCCACTTTCTAAACCCACCTTCATGCATCAAAGAGCCTCAGCAATAGACGGCTGTGGGGATTAATGTGGAAATAAACCTTGGGCTTTCTACATATCAAAGAGCAGATAAGCTTATGAAGTTTAATTCATATGTTTTATTCTGCTGAAAAATGGCCATTTGTGATGATGGCTGGGCTGTCCCGGTGGAATGATAGCAGGCCGATAACGATCCGGCAGCAACACTTCAACTGAATCCATTTCTGAGGAGAAAGGAACAGGTTTGAGAAATATAAATTAACCTCAGCTCAGTGAGAGTGGGGAAAGGGGGATTCTCCCATGTATGTCCACTGACAGAGATTTCTTCATCCCAATAACTAAGACATCTAGTTTGAGCCATAAAGAAACGCTGCCTCAGACGGGCCGTCTGCGGCGCCAGACAGAATGGAGTTTTTTTTTTTTTGGGTGGCGAGAGATGTCTAAATCTGGGAATGGATTTTATATTTTCAGCGTAATATCAAGGGCGAGCAGGTGAGCTTCCTGGGTTTTCATTCTGCAGCCTGCTAATCTTGATCTCCCTACACATGTGGATGAGGGAATGAAGTCAGAGCGCACTGGAAATGTGGACACATAGGAATTCAAATGAACTTGGGGATATATTGCCGCAAAGTTCTGCTGGGAGCCGACCCAAAACTAATGAGAAATTGTGTTTGTGGAAGCCTGTGTAAAATTAGCAATGTCTCCAACATGCTGGGATATACATATTGCATGTGAAAGCTGTAGAAGGAATATTTCTGCAGCTCTCAAAATAAATTCATTTTTAGCCTCACAAACATCAGTGAGGGTCTCCAGTAACATATGAGCTCTTATGCCATATTTTTCACTGTAACGCAACACTACAGGAGTACATTCCAGGGCCTAAACATAACACTGAGTACATTATATTGTATTTGTTTGGTGTATTGTGTCAGCAAAGACAACAGGGCTGCAGCTTACTGCGGAATTAGTCACACGTTTGGATTATCACCATATAATTGTTTTGTTTTTTGGAGACTAAGAACAAAGAAACAAATTCATCATGTTTGAATAATGAAGCTAAGTCAGTTTGGTTACAACAAGACAATAGTAGGGGATTAGGTACAGGATGTTTCCTCTCGGAGCGGACACAATACTGGAAGGACTTATCCCTACGAGCATGACAATTATTATACATTTAAATTCCCCACTTTTCAGAAGCGTGGTGAAAGTTTGCAGTTTTCCTCTCAAACACAATGCTTCACCCAAGAGGTTTTTACAGGATTGTTCCCTTTAATGAGGCCAAAGAAAAGCTTATTTTCCCATCTGTGGTCCCTCTTCCCCATTTAGCTAATCAAATTACACAGCATCTTTAATCTTGCATTATGAAGCGGTTTATTAGCTTAAATTCTCCGAACCCTGCAGCAATGAGTGGGTGAGATTTAGAGGAGATTTGTATACGCGGCGGCACAGAGAAATTGTGCATTCCGCTCAGTAGCAATCTAGCACCAGACGCTTTAAAACAAGTAATTACTTTGAGAAAAATACATTATTATACACATATAGTACATAGAATGACTTGAGCAGAGTATATCAAGTATGCAGTATATCAGAGCTACTTCTAAAGGAAGGTTTTTGAACAATTTGAAGAATAAATGTCCTTATCATGAAGAAAGTGAGACAGCAGTGGCTAATGCTAGCACCCACAAACCTGGAAAATCACTGTATAATAAACTATTTTTTAGCATCATACTGCAGTAGAGGTTGTACACGCAGTAATCTGTAATTAACAGGGAGTCCTCATCCCAGATGGAATACTGAACGTCATACCCTACACCGGGGTGTCCAAACCTTTTTCTTGGGGGGCCACATATTGAAGCATACACAGGGTAAAGGGCCATAGATCGGTGGTTAGTACCGCAAAATGATTGACCAACAGAGGTTTAAATTGTGCCCCATACCTTTATTTATGCTTTAAACCGTAATGCCAGCTCTGTCTCATAATAAAATGTTACTTGTTAGGTTAGAATTGTGTAGAATAACTACATTTCAAATAAAAAGGACCATCTCTGATGATGTGTACTGATTCAGCAAGAATTGGTCTGAGGGCCGCACTTGCCCCCCAGACCGCACTTTGGACACCCCTGGTCTACACTAAGAGGCAGTGACAGTGGCAGAGACATTCTAGGATTTTCACCTACATTTACAAACTATACTTTGTACTATTTGTTCAATTAATAGTTTCATAAACCCAATACTTTTTGATTGTAATATAACTTCAACACAATAAAGTGTTTGAACAGCCGACTTCTTTCACCCACAAATGTTTGCTGATATTTACTCTAGACTAAAGAAGCATCATCACTTAAATTCCCAATTTCCAGAATGCATATCCAGCCTTATTAATTTTCCACAAAAGCTAGCGATATACCAGCGGCATGCAGTTGCTTCATCCCTAAAGGGTGGAGTTATTAATGGATGCAACCGTTCTGCCAATCCGTTAATCGCAACCACACTGAACCGCATCATATATTACACCGCCTCACTGCGACAGCCAACCACCCCAGCTATCAATCAAGCAGCCGGAGCTCTGAGGCGGCGCGCCAGCTCTCAAATACACCATCTAATCAGGCCAGGAGAAAGTTACTCCGTCAGCCCATCAAGTAGCCCTTCAGCCAGTTAGCTAGATAGCCACTCAGCTAGTTACAGGCGACAAAGTCAAAGCAGCAACTTGAAGTCAGCAGTGGGGCCGGCTACAGGCCAAGTCAAGTCAGAACGCAGGCAATACGCAATCTGTAGTCCGTAAATACAACATGACACTTAGCACCGGGTTGAGCAAGACTTGTCACACCCATCCGTCTACTTCCTTGGCACTTCAACCCAAGTTAAAATCCTAACTCATATGGTTTGTAAGTGTCATCAGAACATGTACACTCTGAGATGTTTTCTGGCTGAAAGACGTCATTGTTTTTTTGTCACTCTTTTGTCCTTTTTTCCTTTCATATTGGTTGCTGTTTTGACGCTTTTTTCAAGAAGACTTTAGGTTAAGGTAAAGCCAAATTGGAGAAAATGTGCTCGGTTCAGGTAGTGGTTAAAGGAATAGTTCCCCATTTATCCATACCGTGATATGTTCTTACCTGAGGTTAGATGTCGTTTTGTGTGCCCTCAGTCACGCAAAACGACCAAAGATGTTGTTAGCATTTGGCCTCTCCCAACATGTTCCTATAGCTCCAAGCAGGGGCGAAGTTGGTAGCTATCACGCTCTTCCATGGGCACGCACAAAGACCAGACAAGTGCGCATCAACTCGTCTCAGCTCATTTAAGAACATATGAGTATGAAAAAAAAACAACGGTTTCCTTTAAAAGGTTAAACACTGTCCAATAAGGGGCTCTTCAAGGATGTTTAGCAAATGCATTACAATCTAAAAAGCTTATATTTTTAACTGTTTGTAAAAATATACATAAAATACTGTTATATGAGGCAAAAAGCCCAAGGAACACTGATGGAGAGGATTAAAAATGCTTTACTTAGGAGCGGGACGCCAACTCACTTTGTGGCTCCATCGCAGACTCCTGACAGGTCCAACTGACTGAAGAACAGCTGTCCCCTTGCCTCCCTCTGCTGCCCCCTATTACGTACATGGTTATTTGATATTGCTACACCAAAATTCCTATTCTCTAATCAAATTGACAATATAGTGAATTGAATCTGGCCTTTTATAGTCAAACGTCCTCTACTGCTGTTCGTAGATGCACAACTGTTTTAAGACTACACTGCATTAAAACTAATACTAATCACAATATAGTACAATGTCCCTACCTAAAACAAATACATAAAAATGCTATACGCTCTTTTGGTTTTGTTTGCACATTTTGCATCTGTTAATACTTATCTAGAACGGAGCATCCCGCTGAATCGTACGATGCAACTCTTCGCTTTGCACTGAGCGCCAGATTTATTACATCTTCGGCTTCCACACATAATATACTGCCGTTTTCTCATGCCCAAAGACTCATGCTTAAAGCCAATAACATGGTGACACCCATTCCCCTGGCCATGAACTGCTCCTGCTATCACTTCCCAAATATCTTACAAGCAGTAAATTTGTTTTTGGGGTTAGGCACTGGTATCATAAGTGCTTTTATTGCAACAAAACTAAATCTACCCTAAGCGGGCCAATGTTATGACTCTAAGCCCTTGATATACAGAACAGTGGTATTGGTATTAGCAGGGGCTCTAGCGCAGGTTGGTGGTCGGATATGGTCCAGCGAAAGGCCGCCGGGTCTGGTTTCCTTGTTGTTATGGAGCTAAAGATTATTTTTAGTTGGGCATATTAAAATGTTAATGTTTTTCTCAGATTTCACCGCAGCACTAGATGGACATCTGTAGAGCAACCGAGGTCTGCTGACGTCGGCCGTTTTTCAGACTTTTACAGCGCAGCATTCTTCGAGGCCAGGAAATAATAAATCATCACAAGTCAAATGTCGAGTGGGATAAAATGATGACACATAATACCGGCTATTATTGGGGGTGAGGTGAAATTGTCCGTGGGTTGCATCTGATCTTACGAGTCTACAGAGCTGAAGTTATAAACAATACCGCACTCACATTGATAGGATTATTAGTGGCATGTTGTACGAGGGTTACATTATAGAACACAGCCTGGTAATTTTGACCAAAAAAGGCAAATGACTTCCTGATGCAAGGCTACATCTATCACTCTGTCAGCATAAGAGACAGTGACAGAGGAGATGAGGCTGTTTGTTGACCCCAGTGGTTCAAACAACATCTCTGTGACAAGTATAAACAGCATTAGGATTGGTCACATGTTGTATTTGAGCCCCATAAAGGTGAGTTCTATACATCTAAAGCTGCGTGTCACTATTAATGTTTCACTAGCTTTTTGGGGATCTTTGTAGATACAATTTCTATTGAATTTGGCTTGAACACGAAAACCCTCCTCCATGTCATGTGATTTTATGGTAGAAAGTCAAATCCGTGGTTCCTTGCATAGTCTGACTGTTATGTCCAAAATACACCTAGACTCCACTGTTGACCCACCATTTGTTTCCCACAATGACATTTGAGAGCAGCAGGGAAAGAGTATCGCTGTGCTGTTGATATGACAAATATAGAGGCGAGCCTTGAGAACGTAGCCAAAAGGTCAGTCAGAGTCCAAACGATAAGAGAGTGCATCCACAATCATCAAAGTGCGTCAAAATGATGCCCACTGCAGCAGCGTGATCCAAGTCTATGCGCCCCTTCTGGCCAGGCTAACACGGAGCTATTCTCCTGGCACAGTGAAAACAAACAGCTGTAATGTGACACTTTATTAGACAGTCCAGTGTTTACTCAACAGTTTTCCAGGGTCAGGGGGTCGGCTTTGGTTTGAATGACCTTTGCAAATCTTTTCCTCATGACACTGACCATTAATCTTAAAACAAGTCAAATAAGTGAAAGAGTCACTTTAGTCTTGAAGTTTCAATTATCTATTCAATATATGACTTTGAAATATAGTTTGGAGTTGTACAAGATATACATATTTTTATATACAATCGTAATGATTAATTATAGTAATACACTCTTTGTAACCAAAGAACATAAATGTTTTTACATATTAAATATGCATTTCATTAATACATGAATACAAAATTCACTGAAATGATATATATTAAAATAAAATAAGAAGAACTACTGAGGTGTTGTACTCTTTTTTTCTTTGTCTCTACACACAGAGCTGGTCACCTGGACCAGAGGATTTAATCCAAACCAGTTTACATTCATCCCACAGCTTTAAAAATTATTCAATTTTCCTAATCTTATTTAGCTTTAGAGTATGTGCCTTTGAGGCAAAATTGCACCCCCTTTTCAATGGAGAATCAGTGGAGGGCATTTACATATCTAAATTTTGCAGTGAAATTGAGGTTGTTGCTCTGTTGTCCTTACAGGAGGAAAGAAAATACAGAATAAACCAGGTTTTATAAATTGTTGACAGTGTTTGATATAGACAGCAACTTTTCAGTCATACTACACTCATTGAGAAATACTACATTTACATTTTTATTCTTGTGATACAAAGGAGCAATTTTGCATCATTGCCGGGGTTGGGCAAGATGACGTTCATATATTTTGCTTCTCCTTTTAGCAAAATATCACATGCATCCATTAGTAATGGTAATCTGCAATTACCTGCAAACGTTAATGTGTGCCATTATAGAGAAAAGTGGTGAGAGATTTTCCGTTCCAAGTGTTCTCTAAGTGGCAAATCCTTACGGCACAATTAAGCTGGAGACATTTGTCCCCCAGGTCGAGCCAGATGAAGGCTGCTGCAGCTGACCAAACCAAATCCCTGTTTTTTTTTCTCTCTCATTTAGCTTTGTCAGTTTAAATCTATTAATTTATTTTAGTATATACATTGCATTTACTATAACACCTCTAAGGCATCTTGTTTAGAAAGTTAGCCAATAACAACACATGCAACTTTGTTTTTTGTGTTGAGACAGATTAAAAATGTTTTTTTATCTTGTGACAAATTGAATTATTCCTGGATACAGAGAAATATTTTACGATGCTCAGATAGTGTCAGTATGCACCACGCTTCTACAAAAAGAGTGTACAAGATTGTATCAACTTGCAAGTCCTTTTGAAAAATATATTAATAAAATGTGATGATTATTCTAAGGCTTTAAAGCAAGATATAAAAAAAAAAACAAGAGATCAATCTTTCCAATCCCCAAAGCATATCTTGATCTCTCTTGCCTGTGCCGTGAATCAAGTCCAAATATATAGGTATTAAAAAGGGCACATATCGCTTTTCCATTGGCAGCTAGATGTATGTGATAAAGCGAAATGTCAGCAAATATACTAAAGCCGCATGTCAGCAGCGCAGTGACAGATGCTGAGGAAGAGGTAAAAAATGTTCTATCATGTCCGACAAGGTGTTCTTTTTGAGATTTAAAGATCACTGCACAACTTTAAACATGTTTGTCACTTTTTACTCTGACGCCGCCAACTATCACGGGCTTCACAAGAACTTTATCGGCTCAAAGTAAGGGAGAGGCGAAGCAAAAAAAAAAAAAAATAGTCTATTCTCATTTATCTTAGGCAGGTTCCCTTCAAAGCCAACAAATAAATTACAGTGTACATTTGATACAAATTGATTTCTTAACTCAAATAACAATGTTGTCCCCGCGGTCAGGGCCATGTGTCACTCAGTCGCCAGTCTGAGTGAAAGCCTCCATCTGTCTGTGTGATAGAAATAGGGCTGACACATCTCCACCAAGGAATGCTAATCACGCGGTGGCCGGCCTGGGCCTTTGTGGGCAGGCCCTGATAAGGAAAATCAGTTTCCCCCCTGTCAGACAGTGGGGCCTGATCGCTGTCTGCCACGAAACAAGCTACAGGCCTGGAAGTTACTGTCCTACTTGTTTTGTTGTCGCGGTGTAGCTACATGACGGAGGAGAGGGGGGAAAAAACAGAGGGGTGTGGGAAGGCTGGAGGAAAAACGGCAAAATGGATGGGAGATAGGACAGAGGTGACAGGTGATAGAGAACGCAGAGATCTGGACTGCTCTTTCAAAGCCGCCGCCGCCGCTGCACCTGAGATGGAGCCCCAGTGAATATCTTGAGCCGATCTTATCAACGGTGGCTAGAAATGAGATATTGGCAGGAGCTGTTGAGTGCTCTCACAGCTGAGCAGGTTAATAGGGTTGGAAGGCAGGCCACAGGCTAATTGGATTTGCCGTACCTTGATAAACAGTGGCAAGCCTTTTGCCAGCCAAACATACAGGGTCGACTTCCAACCCCCCACCCACCCACCTACACCTATCCAAACCTCAGACCGTTCCTCCCTCCGAAACCATTGCCTGCACAACTGCAACAAGAAAGACCAGCGGAGGCTATTTTGCTTTAGGTAATTCCCCACAGGCGGGAGCAGGGCAGTGCGCTCGTGCGTCAGTGTGTCTGTATGTGTACATGTGTGAAAACAGAGAGGGAGAGAATGTTGGCCATCTACTGATTTTAATCAAATACCATTTAACCCGTCTGACCTCCAGGAGTCATCACACATGGTTGGATCAAGTGGGTTGTTCGCTGCTCTTGTGCGGCATTAGAGGAGGGTAGGCACAGTGCAGAGTGTTATTTCATCAGCCGCTGCTTTAAAGGAAAAAGCCATTAACAATATTCCAGAAATCATATCAAAGACAGTCTTACTTTTTTCACAGCTATGAAACTTGAAGAACACTGTTTAAGATTGTGTCCGAAAAGGCAAATTAAATGTGGACATAGCACTTTTTTGAATGCATTTTGTTAGAGTATTTCTGGAAACAGTAATGATTTTAAGAAGAAGTTACTAACTATGAGTTAAAGCAATACTAAGTAACTCATGCCCCTAGAGGCCATAAGCGCCACTGCAGGTGTTGTAGCATGTTGCGTTTTTTTACTCATTAATTGTCCGTGAAATACTACGCTGACAGAAAAGACAAAGGGAGAGAGGGATATTGTAATTACACAATGGAGATTATTTTTTTCACTAAAACTTGGCTGTAAATATACTGTCTAAGTGATGCTAGCCCGCAGTTAACTTTGCCCGCTAGCCTGTTAGCTTGTTCTTCGGGATTCCATTTGTGTGTATTGGTGGCTCCGACCCGGTGGCATTCAAGTTGCAATTGTGGTTTTCTGGCCAGAGACACCAGGAGGAGATGAAAGACCCCCCAATCATCATTAACACTTGTATTACCCTGAGACGGACTACGAAAAGGATGTGTTAGGGTAAACAACTTGGTACTGCTTTAATAAACAGGGGACAGGTTTCGCTAATTATATATATTTAAAAAATAATTTTGTTTCCTCTTTGATATGATCGTTGGCATGAACTCATTTTATATTTTTTATTTTACATAACAGATGCACACAAAAAAAAAAAAACCTTTGGGTCGGATTAGCCCATCTAAATGGTGTTTGTTTGTCCAACATTCTGGTGCTACAGTCGAGATAATCAAGTCAATTTGTTTACGTTCACAAACCTATGCCTGGCGGGAGGCTTACATCAAAGCCCATCCTCCTCCAGTCTCGCAGTTAAAGGTCCGCCAATCAGCAAAATCCATGCATCTTCGTTTGAGCACAGAAGTCGCATCCTTCACTCGCAAACTTCAGCTCCCACACACGTTTTGATCATAGCCAAAGAGGTGACCAGCATTTGATTCTGTATGTTTGTATATGGTTTGTGCAGTCTTATGTTCGGGACTTATTTGTAGTTGAGAGTGTGAGGGCGAGGACGAAAGCGTATCCATCGAAATCTATTTACAAGACGGGGGGGACTTTGAGGAGCAAGGCGACACACAGACATTTTTAGTGTTTTTCTTCTTTTCTGAAGGAGTAGGACCCACTGTGAAACACCCTGGGGTGTCACACTGTCCTCATTTATATAAGCAGCCCCAGTCGGTGGAAAACTCCTCTGCATGCTTGGGTGTAGCCAGATTGGCTTAGTTAGTGAGCAAGACAACCTTAGGAAAAAAGTGTTTGGGAAGAGAGGGGGGAAGGAGAGGACAGTACGTCACACAGCCCCTGGATATACAGAAGGAAAAACATCAAGGAGCAGACAGACTTTGAAAAGAGAAAAACTAAAACACTGATTGATGTGGAAGAGGACTTGGACACTGCGTGTTGGACAGGCTGATGTTGGTAAAGGTTCACACATTTGTAGATAGGCTCTTATGTAAACAGAGAACAAACCTAGAAGTGAGAATGGCCTCAGGGTGCAAGCCGCTATCTGTTTGTCAAGTGCGTTGTAAGAATAACCCTATAGACATATTTTTACTTATGACACACAAAAAAAAGAGATGATAATTCTTCATGTACCTGGAGGTCATGTTATGGGCACTGTAACTGCATAAAGAACGAGGTAAAAGGAAACTTTATCTGTAATAATGTTGGCTTGTCCCATACTTGGAGGAGGACTTTTGGTACGGACCAAAAACCAACTGAATTTATCACAAGAGCTTCTGCATAAAACAGGGGGACTTGAATAGCATTCAGAGTGGGACTGTGTGCATTGACTTTACTAATCACGGGGGAAAAAAGAAATACCACCAGCAGCATACGTAAAAACCGAAAAGTAAAGAAGAGAAACTTTATCTGTCTGTCTGAAGTGTGTAGAAATCAGGGTCACACCAGTTGACCTCGTTCAAGATTTTGAGTACACGAAACCAGTGAAACAAAATCAAGCCAAGCTCGTCTCGAAACTGACAACCTTGGATGAAGAATTGTTTGGACACTTCAAGCGAGTATTGAATAATGTCCACCTGTAGTCCTATAGAGTCTCAGTCTGGTCTTATGTGCGCCGTGGACAGGCCCGGAGCGTCTTATCTGGCACAGACAGTGTTTTCACAGCTGACCATTCCCCTCTTTTTTTTCCAAACGATCGTCTTTCAGATCAAGCTCAGATTCCATTCCGCGCACATTCATCTTCACCGTGACATCTGCGGTGAATTACACAATAACTTAATAGTGATTCAGAGGAGTTTGTAATGGTAGAGAGAATAGGGAATTACTCCTTATAAAAGCTAAGTGTGAGACATTTGAGTGTCACAGTCCATAGTAACTCAAGCTAATAGGGTTTGTGGGTCTCGGGAGGCTCAGACATAATCCATGGCACGATACATTTACGGACAGTCTTGTAATATGCCTTAGTAAAGCCATAGGTTCCATATTACATTATTAGCTCGCAGTCAGCGCTAAATGTGTTTATTTTACTCTGAGGCGAAGCCAAAAGTAACAGCACGTTTTACATGTAAAACACCGATGTACTTTGTTGGCCTTACTGCCATGGTTACAGAGCAGATTACATTTCTCCTCCGCTCTCACACACCAGACATACATCAAAACTGCGGCCATTTTAAACACAGCATTGTCAGATTGCAATAACAAATCACAACTCATCACTAAGAGGGCCCTTACAGTAAAAGGCCACACCCTGACACACTGTCAGACAACACTGGTGTAAGATCTATCTTTTGGCCCAACACCTCTATGTGATTTGTATCTGTCGTGATCCATATGGTGCGGATGATGTGCTTTGAAGAGGCCCATCAGTCAGTTAATCTAAAAGAAAATAGTGCTGGCTGATATCTCTCTCGCTCGCTCTCTCTGCTCAGACAAACCAAAGGGAGAGCAGCCGAGCAGGGGATTCAAAGCACCGCAGACTCAGCAGCTCCTCTTGGAAATGGAGAGGTGCTTTAGAGGGGATTAGGGCTCCCTCACTGTGGATAGAGCCTTTATAAGGTACAGCATATTACTGCAGCTTCACACTCTCAGATATATCATCATCTGCCATACACTCTAATGCCTGTGTATTCTGTCTCAAACAAGATTATTACTAACGCAATTTGTGTGTGAAGAAACATGGTGACAGTAAGCCGACAGCAGTGAAGCTAACTCTGTCTTATTTAACATGTTATCCAGTCGACTGCATTGTACAACTTTATAATGTGTTTATTACATGGCCTTTGTGCTGGTAGTTGAATAAAGCTAGGGCTGCACAATATTAAGTGCCAAATAATTATAGGTAAATATTAGGTAAGACGATATATCTCAAAACAACATAATGCAAAATATCGGAGGTGTCTATCTGAGAACTGCGTTTTTATGTCGGGGTTGGCATTTTACTATCAGCCTTAAACACAAACACATTTTCGCTTAAAAATGTATAAAAGAGTTTGAGTTTGAGTTTTTAGTTTGAGTTTCAAAATAAAATTGTATCTTATCAATCTTATCTTAATTTAATTTAATCAGAAACCTATATGCCTCCCGACAGCTAGATGTTGTGTATGTGGACCAGAAGAGCTGGAGGAAGAGTGGATCGGGAAGTCTGGGCGTCTGGGGTTCTCTGCTCCAACTGCTGCCTCCATGACCCGGCCCTGGATAAAGCGGAAGAAAATGCTTCTATCTATCTATTGGAATGTACTTTTCTGGAATGGTTTAGTAAAACAACAACAATATTTAATACAGTTTTAGCAAAGCACAATTTTTGTGTGCACAGGAGTGCATGAAGCTTATTGTTAATTTGCTGAAGCTGCCCTGGACAGATGTCCACTCTTCAGAGAGAGAGAGTGGAGGAATCATCAGATGAAAAGAGCGGCCCGGTCAGAGAATTTAGCATGAAAACAGGAACTTTACGGACATAAACTAATCCATAAATGGAATCTTCTCTTCCCAAGCTTTTTCCATTTTTTTTATTTCACAACAGTCGGCCTTATATTTTCGGTTTTACAGATTACTGTAGGATGTGTTTATGAAGAGAAAAGATGATCAGTGAGGGGTTCTGGTGCGATGGCCTTCTTTACACAATATTTCCTCTGATCTGATCCTCTGAATCTGCCCGGTTTCAAAGCAACAAAAAAGTCAGGACTCCTGCTTAGCGCAAGAAGCAGCTACAGACGAACAGGGGCGGAGCTGATATAGGCACCAGAGGGACTGAGGGGGCCCTACAGCAGAGGGACTGGGGCCCCACTGCAAAGGGACTAAGGGGGCCCCACAGGGCAACACTTACACAGGATTTGAACTAAATGTTTTTCTCTTTTTAGGAAAGTAATCATAATGTAGACAGTTCTAATTTTATCACTGTAATAAGGCTTATTTAAACAGCTTATTCTTGCCTAGAATCTATACCCTGTGCAAGTACGCACAGCCTTTCATATATCGACCTAATGTAGCATTCTGAGTCTTCAAGACAATAGTTCCACCACCTCCCAAAGCCCACTGTAACCACTGGCTTCACTAATTATATATAACTAAATAACTAAACAATAATTGCTGAATGTGGGAAATGGACAACATATGACCAATAACCTATTGTTTACATGAACAGCAAAAGTGTGTGTAAAAGTAAATGTAAAACCTCTGGCTGCTATTTCAAACTATAAGCAGCAGTGAAGTTACACATTCAGCGCTCCTTTGAAACTTCACACAAAGAATAATGTAACATTTAGAAAAAAAAATCTTGACCTCCTGTCCTTGTTTGAATAGCGATTTAAATGAAGTCTTCTCCTTTTTGGCTCCAATTAGAAAGGGGGGAAGCCAGCAGAGGTGATGTGGAAGAATCTAGATATAGCACCTTTTATGTCAAGCCCGTGTCCGGGAGTAAGATTAGCTCCTCTGTGAGCATGTTTGACTGTGCACTTGGTAGCCTTGGGAGAGTCCCCAGGCTAAATCCATACTGAGTCCAGGAGGCAGCCACACAATGATTAGTGGAGCTTGAGCTACAGGCACACAGGGGCTGTTGGCCGGGCCTTAAACTTTCAAAGCCAAAGCAGTGCACCTTGTGTCTGTGTTAATTGATCACAGCACATTATCGCTCCTGTTCAAGGCTTAATTTGCCCTCTGAATCAACAGCTTTTGTCGACGAGCGCACTCATTTGTTGGAAGAGGAATAAAGAAGTAATGCAGCTTCATCATTCTGAGACGCTGCGTGTTCAGCCAATTCTCTGTTCCCTTTTTGGTCAATGACAGCGTTTGAAGCGATACAATATAAGATTAGGGTTATACAATTCACTAAGTTCAAAAGTGCGGATCAGTCAGCAATAGTTTTATCGAGGCTTTATCAAGGATGGAGGAGTAAAGTATACAAACATCAATATTAAGGCTACCATAGCTGCAACTAACCTTCTTTACTGTTGGAGATAGTATGACTCTACTGCTTTCAATTTAATTAAGTACAAGCATTGTTATTGTTCATGATATGATTGAAAAAAATAAAAAATAAAAAAAATAATACTGCCATCCCCAAGGCTGTATCAAACTATAACCCTATATATAAAGCAATGGGTGAACCTATTCAACGTATCCATTCTGTTAAAAACAACAGTTGAGCTAAAGGTATTATTATTTAATGTGTGCTTTTGACAATTCATGCCTCAGTGGCTGCGGAGATGAGGAATTCATGAATACATAAAGCAGCAAAATATGAATAAAAGTACCATAACTTAAGAATAAATCTCTGCTGGAGCTCACTGACAACAGTAATAAATTTATACATTATTTCTCTGATACAACCAAATCCCATTTTAGCCTGATGTTGAAAAAGGTTCATGTTTTTTTTTTTAAAAGCTTTGTCAAATGATAGGACTTATTTTCATTCAAATACTAATAAAATTGTCACCCTCCTCGGATTATTGATGTCGCAGATAAGCTTTTGCAGACAGCGCCTTAAAAAATACATTACTAACAGTAGAAACAATAAAAGCGAGGTGCAACTGACAGACGTGTAAGGAACAAATAACTTCCCAAACTCCGTCTTATGAGCAATATATCTGTATAATTTGCATTTAATCATTTTTCACGAAAAGCAATGAATTCACGGATGTAAAAGTATGCCGTGTGCCATAACACGAGTCAATATAATTTTAATAAATGGCAATAGCTGGAGTGAAGCTTTAACAGTATAGATAGCATCAATGGGCTACACAATTAAAATACCAAATATGGGACAAAGAACTTCCACAACTTTTGCATTGGGATTGGGCGTATGTTACCTGATACCCCTTGACACCATCACAAACATTATTCTACAAGTATAAGCATAAAAGAAAAGGATTACACATGGAACAAAATGAATGTTCTCATCTTTATTGACCCGTGTGTAAATGAAGTAACCTGTATTAACTGATGTGGAAAGGCATTACTTGCTGTGGGGCCAGACAAGGTGTAAATATTGTTTAGAGAGTCCTTGCCTCATTCTCAATGACACGGTTGACTTCCTAAAGCCGACAACTCACTATGCATCCTCTCTGAGATAACGCTGTTATCTGCTCCCTGGTGTCTGTGCAATGAGCCTGATTAGAAGACATAGTGCACACTTCCATTTCAACTTTGGAAACCATACGAGCAGCCGTTTGTAGCAGCACAAATATATCATAGGAAGGGATCAGCTGAGGTAAATCTGTATTTCATTTCACGTGCTTTCCCCTTTCTTAATGGGTAGTCATCCAGAGAGAATGAAATGATTGATTTTTGTGGTCCTCAATGGGGATAAATGAATAGAGGCTAAAGCTCCGCGAGAAGGGGATGAACGGGTAAAATCACAAGAAGGAACAGAGTTTTTCCACGCACTTGGCTTGACCAAAACCTTGGAAACCTACACGGCGCTTTAGCATACAGTACATGCAAAAAATGTTTGCTATTGTGTGGGCATGTGCACCCCCTGCTTGCGCACATTTATACTTCTCTTCTAAGATTACCTAATGAAATATTGATGGCAGATGTGAGAAGTGCGGGGGCTGGGGAGGTGGAACTGCTCCTTCCTGTAGCTGGGGACATCTCTGTCAGAGCGGCTCTCAGCGGGGCAGCCCTGGCCTAATTTAATCTGACTTTGAATGAGCCCAGATCACACGAGGCAATGGTTCTGAACTCACCACACTGCAAAGAGGCGGACAGAGATGTGATGTGAGAAAGATAAAGACAGAAAGACATGGCCATAGCATTTCAAACACATCATTATCAATATTTAACAGCACATGTCAGAGATGATCATTATACATTGCTTTGTTGTTGATGAAAAAAATAGGAAAGTGACTGACAATGATGGTCTGTACAATAGAATGTCTGCAATATAATTATACCCGCCTGACATGCTTTAGTATGTCCACCATGACATGAGAGATGAGTCTGTCCCTGGTTGCTTTTGTTTTGGTAAGTTAAGGTACAGGCTATAAAGATATAACCCAGTATTGTTTGGACAATGCATAAAGTGTTTGTGAGTTAAACCTTCTTTATCATTTTGAGGATTACTAAATTCATTTATTTACCCCTAAACTTTAACTAACTTTTCTTAAATTTGACTTTCATCAGAAGAGAATCCGAAAACAGGACAGGACACTACTGAGAAATGTGGTATTACTTCTCCTTCTTTTTTTGTTTTTACTATTAAGTTTACATCAGTCACATTATTGAGATGAGTGAACGCTCTTTGTAAAAAAAAAAAGTTTTCTCTGAACTGCAACTGATTGGACCAGCCAGTAAAATATGCTGAATTACATACACAATAATCATTACAACTCATAAGCCACAGCCAAACTAAACCTACCACATGCTTGCAGAATGTGAACATGGCTGTTTGATTTGTCTGGCACTCACAAATGCCAGGAAGTCATCACTGTAATCGTCTTTGCAGTCGAAATATATAAATGTGCCAACCTGAACAAAATTAGCTCTGTTGGGACTTTTTCACCATGCTTTCTTACAAGGACTGGCTCTCCACCAGGCTCAGAACAAGCATCATAGCTCTTAAAGTTTGAAGAAATCAGAGTTCATCAGAAGCCAGACTGAAATTTATATCATCGAGGTGGGATACCTTGGTACGATTTTCATCTAAATCTCTCTATCTTCCAAACTGCCTCATACTTTTCACATCATTTTACATCTTTTTCAACACTTGATTCCCAACTGAACACATTTTGTCTCAACACAATTCAAAGAAATAGAAATATTAGCTTGCTTTACTTCTTATCTGCGTACCAAAACACACCGACTAACAGTGCACTAGGTTTCCTCCATGCTATCTCTACTAACGTGATGAAGGCAAGCATGCACTAATCTTGTAAAGTCAACCTTTTAAAAGCGAATGTGGCTGCGAGGAAGCGGGGCCGGACGGACAGGCGGCTGCTGTGTACAGGATTGTGAAGGCTACCCCTGTCCATATCCAATGAAAGGTTATAAGAATATCATAATCCCCTCCTCTGAGCTCCTTTGCGTCCAAGATGATGACTAAATTTCCAGTGTCTTATCAGAGAGTCCCAGACTGGAACTAGTACAAGGGGTTTCCAAAGGGAGGACCCAGCATGAAGAGTGAAGGATGAGATGATCAGATTAAGTGCTGGCTATTGGATTTGTTTGTGAGGCGCTTGCAATCGGAGCGGAGCAGACGCTGTTGGAAATGCCCGTGGAGATTCAAAGCCCGAGCCCTCGGGGGAAAAGAAATATTTATAGATTCTTGTGAGGTGTAGCGTAGGTGATCCTTGGGTTGAATTGGGAGGGAGGTGTGGGGGGGTATGGGCAGGATTTAGGGCGCTCGGATGAGGCGGTGAAGGTGTTTTATCAGGTTGGTGGATGCTAAAATGTTTCACACAGAGAGACAAGTGGGATTGACAGGAGGTGGTCAGCAGGATGCAGAACGCTCATGTGTAGACAGGAGACTAACAGGCTCAAGGGAAGCCCATGCTGGGGTACTGCACAGGTTGACGGGGCAGATTCAAGAGCTGCAGCCATGGGGTTTACAATCTGTGGGACCACTACCATTGACAATAACCCGGTTTGTTATGGTGTAGCAAATGTATTACTATCATTTAATGTTTAATCCTAAGAGTCGACCATTTCTTGCCTTATATATCTGTTTTTGACCTAAACTTCACTAAAGGGCTTATCTATACCAGGCATCGTTCTATTCTCAATTGCAAATGATTTTTGTATTAGCTTAGCTGTTAAAGCAGAACTAAGTAACTCATGCCCCTAGAGGCCATAAGCACCATTGCAGATATCGTGGCATGTTACGGTTTTTTTCTCATTAATTGTCCGTGAGAGTAAATACTACGCTGACAGAAAAGACAAAGGGAGAGAAGGATATTGTACAACCAATTACACAATGGAGATTTTTTTTTTTCACTCAAACTTGGCTGTAAATAGTGTAAAAAGTGGCGCTAGCCCGCAGTTAGCTTTGCCCGTTAGCCTGTTAGCTTCTTCTTCCTGATTGTATTCATGTGTAGTGGGGCTTCCGACCCGGTGCATGAAAGCTGCAAGGGTGGTTTTCTGGACAAAGACATCAGAGGGAGATGAAAGACCCCCTAATCATCCCATCAACACTTGTGTCCCAAAGGGACTACGAAAAGGATTTATAAAGTTAAACAAGTTACTTAGTACTGCTTTAAAGTGGTAGTAAGATTGCAAAAAGCGAGGAGATAGTGTGAGTGAAATTTCAAAGTAAACAATCAACTACCTCTTGGACCAGAAAGCCACTCCTCGTTTGCAAAATGAGAAGAGCGGGAACACATTTTCAAAAGTAAACGATGATTGGACCTGACAGGCCGGTCCACAGGAAAGCTAGTCTCATTGGTCAAAGTGATGGCCATATTCTGATTCTGAGGGAGCGCCTTAAGAAAAAATATGGCAATTGAATATTACTTACTGTACATTGCATCAAATTGCAGGCCTAGGCAGTCAATTATACACAATATATTAAATTTGCAAAACATTTAAACTTACATACTGTCACTTTAATACTAAAAAAGTGCACTATGAGGTGAATCTGACAACAAAAAAAAACAGAGACATGCATGCAATAAATACCACCATTGTATTTCTATATTTCTTGTGCAAGAAAAAAAAAAGAAGCATGTGTCATTAGTACCGTTTTGATAGAATAAAACCATAAGATCAAACACATGCTTACACATGCTAATGCTTCGAAGCACTCAGTGTCAAATTACATGTCTACTCGATTCAAATGGATGACTCCCTTAAGGATCACAGTCTTTCAAGCTATTTTCCCATGTTTAATTTTGTTAAGTGATGCAAACATGTCAATACCAGTCCGTCCCACTTACCTTGACTAGCTTGTTTGGACAGCAGACAAAGGCCTATATGACATAATACAGCCGTGCACTCTGGACCCCTAATCCAGGTCATTTCAATACAGAGAAAGCCACTGAGTCAGCTCGGCGAGACGATGTCGATAAGTTAATGGCACCGATCGATAGCAAAGATTTGGGCCAGATCTTAATTAAAGAAACAACCGCTGATACAAATGATGTTTTCAATGTATTGACAGAGCGGGAGGAAGAAAAAAAGAAGGGGTTGGCCGCGGTGTAATGGCTGATCAATGTACTTAACATTAGCATTCCTTTTCATCATGTACTAAGATCACTTAATTCTCCCTGTCCTCCTCTTGTTCTATCATTCTCCTTTCAAAACGCCTTTTACCCAGACATCTGAGGCGAACCTTGGCCCCTCCTCCTCCACAACCTTACAAGGTGAACTTGAGAGGCTAACTGTGCGGCGCTTTTATGTGCCTCGGCATTCATGGTCATTGTATGTTTAAATATACATGGAAATTTACATAAGCACTGCATTAGAAAAATGAAATAGAAGTAGTATGATATTCGTAGTAGTATCATAGTAAAGATTTTCAAATGCCATCAAACCTGACCTCTACCAAGTCTAGTCGAAGATATTTGGGAACATTTGTAATTCCAGTGAGTGAAATAGTATTTTAAAAAAGGTGAGTGTAAAAAATTCCCTGAACCTGGTCCTCACTAAACTCAAGTCTAGAGCAGTGCCTGCGTTTCTGTCTGTTCTGAATATTGAGGTTAAATGTTACTAATTATCAAACATAGATCATTCTAAGTTCACATTTGATAGATTTCCCCTGTGTATTGTTCCATAGATGAAACACCGGGCTATTGTGATTTATAAAAAGCCAGCGGATACTTTACGCAGAAACAAGATGCGATTCATCTCCACGGCAACAGCGGGAGATATTGGCATTTCTCAAGTATGGTAAAAACAATAATTATTAAAAGGGAAGCTGAATTGATGGATCCCATTAAAGCTAACACGGTGTCTCTTGAGGCCCGCGAGCACAAACAGTTCAAAGTCAATAGTGCCCGATTCCCCAGGTAGACCCGACCAGGACCCAGTTTAGAGAGACATCAATCTGCCTTGTCAGTTCCCAGCTAATGAAGCCACATAGGATCAATATTCAGGATACTACTACTACCTTAAATGAAGTACTAATGCTTGTAGACATCACACAATATAGACTGCCCAGTTGAGAACTTCGCAATGTTCATTTTACATGTAGTATTTAATTCAAGCACATCAGGTACTGTAATCTGTAAGGCAAAAAAGAGATATCAATGCTGTATTTTCTCTATTATAAATCATTATTATTACTATCATTCTTTTTCTAGACACACAAACTGGCTGGATATTACACAATTGGGAAGAGACGTATCCTTATGTGACACTCCGTTAGAAAAGATTTCCTTTTTATTTTTTATGCATCACATGTTAATCCTACTGAAACTTTTATCATTCTTCTCCATTATCCTAATGCGTCCCATATGCAAAAGGTCTCTAAATCATGTATTAGGGTATTGCGCTATGTAAGACAGACTGAAAGTGGGGTTTTGTTTTAGAACAAGACTTATCATCTTTGGAGGTTTTTTTTCTTTCTTTTTTTTCTACCGCAGGTTTTTATTTTGTGCATTAACAGAGTGCATAGCTATGGTATGCAACGCTGAGAAGAAGGATACATATTCTCTTTCTTCACCGGATAAACACAACAATGAGCTACAATAACTTCCAGACAATCTTTCTGAAATCAAATGCATCGCACACCGTGGCAGTGTGGCTTCCGCGGTAGCTCTATCATTACTAGTTAATAAGGGGGCTAGGTGTGGCATAGGATTGACTGACACCCTAATACTGAAATAATTTCCACTTTCTCACCGCCTCCTTCTCGCAGCCAGGGAATTAACATTATCACATCAAAGGCTGACTTTAAAATGGGTATAAAATCATTTAAACAGACAGTCAAAGTGATTATTCAAACTAGGTTATTTGCCAGGGTATGTGTGTGTGTGTGTGTGTGTGTGTGTGTGTGCGGCTGCTATATAGTGTCAGGGACATCTTCATTTCCCGCTAAATTGCTGTCTGTCACTAGAATAAGTAAATTTGCCAGTGTTTTATCACCATCATTGTGTCAAGTTAGCCGAATACATCAAACAGTCAATCTGATCAACAGGATATGAACACACAGGGAATAATGCAACCACTGAAGGGAGAATGGATTGGAGGGTTCAGGTGCCAAATCAAATGTAAATGTACCCAGATTTTTAAGCGAGAGAAACTCAGTAACCTTTTATTGCAGTGGTCTCTTATCATTTTGTCACTTTATATTTCAATGTGGTTTGTGGGCAAATCGGCATGGTGGTGCAGCGGTTAGCGCTCGTGCTTTAGTTAGAAGGTCCCATGTTCGTTCCCTGGGCCGGACAGGGACTTCCTGTGTGGAGTGTGCATGTTCTCCCCATGTGTGCGTATATGTCCTTCAGGCACTCCGGGTTTCCCTACCACTAAAACATGTGCAGGGTTTTTGGTGGTGGTCGGACGGGCGCAGATTGGTAATTTCTCTTACAACCACAGAGTATGGAATAAATGAAAAATGTATGAAATTGTAAAGTTACTGAGTGCTAAATATATAACATATCCACTATTATCATGATCATTATTATTGGCAATATGGATCAGAAAATGTAAAAGAAAAAACACAAATATATTTCATTGACACTAGCTAGTATGTCTGTATGTAATACACTAGTTATAGTTTCTTCGGAAAGTCAAATTAGATTATGAATTCAATGGTAGTTTTGAAACGTAAATTGTTCATCAAGTTGACTGTTCTTAATAGTAGAAGTAGTGTTTTAAAAGCATGAAGCCACAAGACAATTGACATTGGTCACTAATAAGCATAATGAACATATTTTATATTAATATGGCCAGGTTGATATTAGAGAGATATTAGCATTAGGAGAGCTAAATCTAAAAATTGTCCATAAAGAGGACTACTTTCAGCTGATTCAGCCTTTTTGAAGGTGGGTGAAATTTAAAATTCAAGACGAGCAACTATCCATTTGGCAGCGCGAGGTACAGTTTTATGTTGTATTGTGAAGAAATGCTAATAAACATTTTTTCATAACTTTTTTGGAGGGGTTGGGTCTGCGATTTCTGTTTCTAATTGAACTCATTTTGAAATTATTGGCGGTGACAGTTTTGTTTAATTGTCTGTAATAATAGCTATGTAAAATATCTTGACTATTGTAGTTTTCCGTCGTGTCTTACAAATCCCTCCAAAGTACATAGGATGAGCTCATTCAGTTCACCAGACTATATGATCTATGTGCGTAGCTATTGCCTTCTCTACAACCTGAGAGGAGAGAAGGAGGTGAAGAAAAAAAAAAAAAAAACAGGCATAATGGAGTTTGGAGGTCTTTTGTGGAGCACATATTGTCTCTTAGTTTGATGTTTGCCTCCGGGATCAAAGAGTAACAATATACACCAAAATAAAGAATTGCGCTTGAAAGAAAAAGGGACAACAGCAATAACCGAACAATGGTGCACAATGGCAGGTATTTAACTGCCTTGGGACAGGAGGGATGGATTTACAGTTATGTCTCTGAGAAGAAGAACGCCTTCCAACTAAGGTCACCAGAAAGGCTTCCTGGCTTTAGAAATCATTATATTAGGAGGGAGATTCATGAACGGGAGTTTAACCTGGCAATTAGTCAAAGTCCCTCCGAGGCATCCTCCATCTTGTGTTGATACATGAAGCTGGGGTGACAAAACCTAACCTCGGGGATGGGTGATTCAATGCCAAAAGTGAGTTCAAAGCACTCCTGTTAAACTTGGGAACACAATACGGCACTGTCAGGGATACTGCAATACACCCCAGACAGGCAGTGAAGGCCAAGGCGTAGTACAAGTACACCGCACAAGTATACAGGGGATGAGGGCATCACATCATCTTGTACTTCAGTGTTGATCTGATGATACTATAACAGGAATTAGACGTGAGAACAAAATCCGCTAGGTAGGTATCAAAGGAGCTCTCCTGTAATCTCTTTGTCAACTTGTGGGAATATTAAAAAGAAATGATGTAATCTGCTGTTGTACTTGGATGGCACAATGGCAAATCTCAAGAGTCAGGTTTAATTTCAGGCCACACAAAAAAGAGCCATAGAAATGTTGGTAAAATTAAGTACAAGCTCAGCTCTGAATGGTTTGGAAGTGTCGTAGAATCTCTTTATTCAAACACAACAAAGTAATTCTTTATTTCATTACAATTTAAGTTTAACAAAATAGACCTTGCACTTTTTTTGTTTATTTGCTCCTATGGCATTTCGTGGTGCGCAATTATGAAATCAAATATTTGTTGTCTTTCCTGAACTGAAAGCCAAAAATAGTGTCATTGTAGCGTTAAAGGCGTCAAGGGAAAGTTGTATTTAGCATTGTGGGTTATTTTCCCCACATCATTATTCAAACATGTGAACGCTGTACTATTTTTTAACAAAACATGTATGCCCACCACATATTTTTAGTCATTTTAAAGCTATTTATTTATTTTTTGCAAAATTACAAATTTGAATAGACTCCTCAATTTGAGAAAAATTGTGATACTCAACATTCATCTTGAATCTGAGATGGTCTCACTTTATTTTACAGTACCTTGATGCATTGTAGCTAACTAAATTTAGTACAATGTAATGCGCTCTGCAACAGTGTGTAATAACTTGTACCTATGGGTTACATACACAATGGAATAACTTGTATTAGTACTTTATAGGTACATAATGTAATAGGACATAAGACCCTTAAGGTTATGTCATATTACATTATGTACCTATAAACTACAAATACATATTATTCCATTGTGTATGTAACCCATAGGTACAAGTTATTACACATTGTTACAGAGCGCATTACATTGTACTAAATTTAGCTAGCTACAATGTATCAAGGGTAGTGTAAAATAAAGTGTTACCGTTGGTTGATCAAAATGTGTCAAAGCAAGGCTTAAAACAAAATACTAAATTAGGGCCAAAACAAACCAAACATGGAAATAAATCCGAAAAAAAATATTTATTAAAATATTAAAATATTTAACTTTTGTACATTCTATACAGTAACCATGCATTTTGTTTTAGAATTTATACAGGGTCATTTTATTTGCAACTCCTCGAAACCATTTCACAAACCAGTAGTGACTCGCCAAGAGGATGATGCCTTTTTGACATTCAAAAGTGCTTTTTGGTTATCCCTATCTCCAAAAGCTTTCTGCTCATCAGTAAATAATTTCAGACTGCTCCAAGATGTGAGTGCATAGGAAACATAGCCTGCAGCAAATCAAGAAAATAGTGAAAACGGGGCAGAAAAAAAAAAAAAAAAAAACTGTATATATATAGTTAAGGAGGCAGAGTGGAGGACGCAAGGAAGATAAATAAGACAGATACTTTGTTTCATTGTCAGTGGCACTCTAGGGTTATTTGAAGCACTTATTTATGCACTGTAAGCAGAACAATGGGACTATAGCAGAAATGATTAAATACAGGCTCTTCAAGCAATAGACGGCGCATTGTGGTGGGCCCCGGCTTGCCACTGGGCTGCCTTGATAAAAGCGCTATGAGGTGATAACTGATACAATTTGCCAGGCGATTTGAATGGAAGCGACTGCTAAGGAAAAAAAAAAAGGGGGGGGGCAGCAGCGCCGTTGGTTGGTCCGTCGCTGACAGCCTGTATAGCCCATAATAAAATCATTAGAATGTAAATGCTTTATTGCAAAATAAGAGCCCCGGAGCTGGGGTGACATTATCTCCCGCCACCTCGAATGAAAGCAACCGATTAGCATTCCCTGATTCAATGATAGGCGCAACTTATCTTTATTAAAATTTCTCAAATCGAGTCTTCATTTTTGCGTGATTGAGTTTTAAGCAAATGCAATATTGCGTTTGTGTGTACGCAATAGGCGGAGGGATGGAGGGAGCGAAGGGGGGGGGGGAGGAGAGGGGAACGACGCGCCCCAGAAATAATTAGTGTACGCATTTCTTCCCTACATGTGTTTCATAAGCAACAAATTGGATTTTATATTTGATGTGTCACTATCTAAAACATTTGCATGAAAATACGGGGGCCGCGTTTACAGAATAATTACTGAAAGTGTACACCTCTTTAACACGTGTCTCACAGGAATGAAATTTGATTTGTTTGAAAGTGACAATCACAGTGTTGCCAAATAATTGTCGGGCGAATATGAGGGCCGGGGACTTGCGACTTGATTTTACAGCGGTTCATATTCTCGACACGCGCGCACACGTTTTTCAGCTGAGTATTTTAAACGGGCCACACTGCTTAGTAGGCAGACAGTCAATTCTTATGCAAATGGCTCGCTATGAAGACAGGGTATAATATGCTATAGATCAAATGTCACACTGGCAGCAAGGGCCTGATAGAGAAAGGCTTACTTACACACTGTCCTATAATATATGCCTTATAATTTGATACTTATTTAATCTCTTAGATGTAATGCTCCCAACGTACAGGGGCGGTATAGTGTCGGCAAAAGATTCTCGGAGTTGTTTGTGACAGCGCTGGCCTTTGATGGAGGCGGCCATGTTGGAACGACGCGGCACTCGATAGACACATTTATTCAGCCGTGTATCTCGTGACATCTTAATCCCCTGCAATGTATTATAGAGCTGCCACTTAGCAAGGTGTAATTTGTCCCAGAGGCTGCCGTTTGACAAAGAAAATGTAAAAAAAAATGATGTAATGTAGTCATTTCGGTTGTGAAATATGAAGAAATAGTATACCGGTGCTCATCATATAATTAGACTATCATGAAAAAGTGCATTTACTTCTGTTATTCAACTTAAACTGTGACTACTAAACTAATACATGATAGACTTATTACATGCCAGGTGAGATATGTATAGCCTTTATTTATTACCATTTTGATTATTATGGCTCTTGTAAAAATGTAATATTAGAATATTTTAAAAATGGACAAAATATTCTAATTATATGACAAGCACCTGTATAAGTAGTAAGTAATACACTTAACTTAGAATAATACAAACATCATATTTTATTCATTTTGGATTTGATATGTCAGATCCAATGATATGATATGATATGTCAGATAAAATTCATGGCTCAAACCTCAAAGATTGGGGCTATAGATACCCTTAAAGACAATAAAACAGAAATCCTAATCTGAGTCGTCGCAATTAGCAAATCCCAAAAGCTGTACAATTTCCGTTGCATATATAATATATGTAAACAAAACACGTAAACAGCTAATGCAAGATGAAGTGCAAAGCTGTTTTGGTTTGGACACCCTGTGCCCTCAGTGGCTCTCAGTATTGAGGTGCACGTCCACACACTTGCTCGGTTAAGAGCTCTGTGCAGGACACAATGCACTTGTTATTGCGCACCCATAGGATTTGCACTTGTGTTCAGGCGGACCCCCTTTTATAGCAATCACCGGGTCATACATCTAGTGCAGTAAATTCAAAATCCCAGACCTCTGCCCCATTCATCGAAGACAAAAGGGGGGACACAAATTGGTCCGAAAACACAGTGTAAAAAGAAAAGCTTACATTAGGCTCAAGGGGACTCTGGGGAGCGCGGCGATCGCGGCATGTGAAGAAGAATAGTAGCAGCGGCAGTAGATAAATCACTGCCATCATGCAGATTTACCGTGTTAGAGCCAAAAGATAAATGTGTCAGAAAGTGCCGCGCCGGGCCACACGCTAACGCCGGGTCAGTAATTGAACTTTGCTATAATTATCCTGAGGAGATAATATTAACTTATAGTCTTTGCGTGAGAAAGGAGCCAGTCCATAATTCATTTGCTGTATAGGGTGATGGTAGTAGCTGGCACTCAATCTCACTGTCCCTCTCTTCTTCCTTTAGCCTGTGCATTGTGTTACTGAAATATGACTGCTCCATTTTTATCCTGTCACAATGACAACTGATGGGCTTATTTTCTCGTGGCCCCAGGGGATGATGAAATAGTAAGCAAACATTCTTTCTCAGGACTCGAAGGGTGCTCCATCATAGTGGCTGAGGCCGCCACTGCCGCCTGCGTTGTGTTGTGTGGCAGTAACAGGGAGTTAGGCGGGATACAATGCACTTGGCCTCTTTCAATGCTCAGGACCAGCGCACTACAGTGGTGCCATTTCCTCACTGTATATGGCATTTAGCTGTTCAATATTGAAATGGGTGAGTGTGCTTTTATTATTCATATTTTTTTTTCTTATACGAGTTTTGCATATGCCGTAAAGGATGCAAAGGTTTATTTAAATCCGTATGTGTAGGATTTATGTATTTACTTGAAAAGTCCATTAAAATGAAGACTAAAACATTTATTATCAAATAAAAAAATTACCATATTGTGCAATTCTGAAAATCAAGCAGACCCATATAGATTTGATGTTTGAAATAGTGTAGAAAAAAGTTTCAATTCAAAGAGAAAAAATGTCACAAATTAACTGTTTCAATGCTACCAAACGTATGTTCACAAAATACACTGTACATCATCACAACATGGAGAAATTTTGAACTTTAATTTAACGCTTTTCCAGCAAAAAGTCCACCAGTATGTGAACTCTTGTGACAGGACTCAATCATTACATTTTTATTGACACACAAAGTCCAAGGGGATAGCTATAGGCCTACATGTTGAATTTCCATGTAAAAAAATCAACAAGGCAACCTTATACACATACTTTATAGACAGGTGCCATGTAAAAACCTGACACCTTGGGGCCCATTATTTACTCCAAGGCACACAAGTTCATGTTAAGCCCTGGTTAAAAAAAAAAAAAAAAAAGGCAAGGTTGCAAGGTTTACATTAGGTCAAAATAACACAGCCGACACTGACAATACAGCATCCATCTCATTTGAATAATGAGAGATATTGGGCGGACATTAGCCCAGGGAATGGAGCAGGGGGGACCTGACGGGGGCTCCACACTGTCAGCTCTCATTTTCAGAGCAGGTTTGTTAAGCAGCGACTGTGTGAAGCGTCGGCAATAACAGCGATAAGAGAATTCCCCGAGCCGATCCACAGTCAACACCCAGAGCCCAGTTTATCACTATGCTAACTGGATTCAGACAAAGACCACTGGGAGATACTATAAAACAACTGCAGCAATCGGAATAATACACACATTTAAGCACATAATGTTGAATTTTAATGTGAAGTTAAATTTGCACAAGTTTAGAGAAAGGGTTGGCAAGTGTACAGTATATCAATAACAACTAGAAATGCAATGGCTGCGCCATTGCGATTGACTGCGGAATTGCGGGAAGCGAATGCAGAAATTGCATAAACTGTACAAATTGCATAAATTGCTTAATTTGCATAATCTAATTTGCATAAACTGGTAAAATGCATAAAATGTCATGTTGCATAAACTGTATAAACTGCATAAAGTGGTAAAATGCATGAATGGGTTAATTTGCATAAATTATGTAAATTGCATAAACTCTTTAAAATTCATAAATCCTAAATGGCATAAACTCTTAAGTTGCATAAACGGTTTAAAATGCATAAAGTGGTTAATTTGCATTAATTGTTAATATTGCATAAACTTGTATATTCCATAAACTGGTCAAACTGTTGAAAGTGCTTGATTGGCAGAAGCTGCACAAATGGCTGAAAGGCCTGGAGTCTCCCCATTGGCTGGATTCCCCCATACACACTAATGCTAAAATTTCAAACTTTCGTATAAAAAAACTGGAAATCTGCAGAAGGCCAATTTTTTCTCAAAACCCACAAGTTGCATAAGCTGAACATGCACAAAGTGCAGAAATTGCATAAAATTCAATGGGAGAAGTCAATGGGAAAAATCTCCGACATTTTGGCCGATTGCGGAAAAACTATAAGTTGCAGAAGTCCCAAAAGTAATAGCACCCTTCTCCTCAACATGCGGAACATTTTGATGCATAACTTGCATAAATTGCACAAAGCATGAAGGTGCTGAAAGCTCTAGAAAATCGGGAAAAAGATGGAAGAGGAAAAATAATAAAGAACATGAAAACCAATAATTGACTGCGGAAGAATTCCGCAGTCAATCAATGAAGGAATCTGTCTGTGCCACTTTTGTGCATTCTTGTTGTTTCCAGATACCAGTTTAATGTGAAATATGGTGTAAACCTTCTTAAACCTTTCAGGATCACATAGAATCACTTTGTCCTCTTTTATCATTAATTTAGCATTACAATGTGATAATTAAGAAAATAAATTACAAATATATACATACATCAAAACTGTGAATGTATCTGTATAACTTTTTTTTCACACCACATGATAAGGGATATAGTATTGTCTGAGAAAACCTGTCATCTGCTGGGTAACCTGTCAGGAGGTGATCCCAGTGCGGCACTATCTGCACAAGTATTTCTGGACTCATATAATCCCTTTATGAATTGAAAGTTTAAAAAACTAAAACGGACATGCTCATTAAAGCCTTTTAGTTTGAATATAGGCACCAAAACAATATTGTAACAATAAAACAAAAGCCGAGCGTCTAATGAATGTCTTTATAATATTGTGAAGCTTTACACTATTCCTCATTTTCTTGTTGCAGCCGCTGCCAACAGGAACACCCACCTCAGTGTTTACTCAAATCAGAGGCAGCAGCGGCTTTTGTCTCCTCTCCGTAAGAAGAAATGACAGCGTAATGTGATTTACAAGCGATCACTCCGGCACAATCAAATTAAGTCTCCAATAATCCATGATGAATGCACACCTACGCCACTCGTTAGGAATCCCAACCAAATATGAGCTTCTCCTGCTGTGGCAGTGAGGAGGAGCGCGCCCTGTAATGGATCGGATGATTAATTTAGTCGTTGGAGTTACTAAGGGTAATGTGGCTAAATGCTAAGTGACATTGAGTTCATGATTCAAGATTTTTAAAGAAAGAACATGTCTAGCAACTCAAAAAATAACAACGCGTGTGGAAATAATAATAAAAGAGAACAGACAAATGTGATGGTCCTAGAGCAATGGCAAAGATAGGGCTAGACTGAAATCATAACAACTTTGTATCAATGGGGACAAATCGAAATAAGTGCTTTATCATTTAAGTGAATAAATATTAATGGACAAAAAAGTACATTTGGCATTTGTTACAATTCAAAACACGAATTCAAAAAGATGAAGTTTGATATATTGAGCTAGGAAAGTATCGCAATAAACGATATTACTGAAAACGTTTTAGAAAAATGAACTTGAAGGTTTTGAAAGGACAGTAAAGCTTTGTTTGAAAAGCCCTTAATCATAAAATATCCCACTACAAACATGAAATACATTGCATTACAACCTACTAAGAGTAAAAAATAAAAGTATTTGGGATCAAAAATGCAAATAAATTAAATAAATCATCATTTTTTGAACAATCATGACAGACTTATCATTCCTTACTTTGATTGGTTCCTGCATAATGTGCCTTTAGAAAATGTAAAAATAACAATATGTAAATCCAGTTAGAGAATACATAGTAAAATATGACCAGTCCTCGTAATTGAATCACATGTTTGAGACTGTAGACAACAGGCCAGTCCATATAGTGCAGTGTTCGGCCACTACATTATGATTGACAGTGTCATATTGGTGAGAGGGTTATGAACCACAAAACAAGGGTTAAAGGGAAATTGACCCAGCAGTTGACGGGTGAATGATACATCGAGCCCGAGGTCTTTAATCTTGCTGCCGAGCGTACATGAAGCTTATATAACAAATTACAATGCCTACAGAGTAATACATCACCTGATAGATCTCCTTCTGCATTTCTGTCTTCTCCTCATCTCGTCCTCTGCCCAGGAGAGATTTGGCTGGATCTGGGAGAATATATGGGTTACAGGTTGTGTTCTGTAAATATGATTAAGACGGATGGACTGTCAAAAGCACAACATGCATGGGACTCTGCAATATGTAACCCCTTCACTACAAAAGACAATAACTTGAACCAATAACGCCAAACAAATTAACAGCATTATATGTATGTGTGCCATGACCAGAGTTCAGTATATAACACCTGACCCTAGTGCTTTCATTTTTTTTTTTTTCATTTCATTTCAAGTCTATAGCATCAGACACATACGTACAGGTAGATAAGACAGACACTGTTCGTCTTAAAGCGCGTCCTCGCTGCACCTGGCCACAGATGAAAAGTACAACTCTGTGATAAGCCATAAGGCGAAACAACAGAGTCCAGGTGCAGATTATTGGAGTGCTATATAAACTCCATCTCGGTATGCAGAGGGAGGAAGATCCGTCTGATAACTGGCTGGAAATGGATTCAGCTTCAGCACCTCAGCTTCGATGTATTCTGCTGTTCTGATCTCTCCAGACTAGTGTAAGGTCAGGGGTCATCGTATCCACTCACCACTACTTTAACAATAGATATACTGTGTCAGAGTGGCAAGCTCTGACCACTGTGTTAACGCAGTTCTTCATGTTTGCACAACTTCAACTACTTCTAAGGTATTACACAGTTGTTGAGTTTTCTTATATTACACATATCAGTCAATTAGATGCTGCTGGATGTATTGAATATTATTAAGCATGGGTGAAATTGTGTAATCAGTAGCAAACAAGGCTCACACTCCTGCCAAAGTCTACCATTTGCAGATCATTATCAGATTCCTCTAACAGATACACAAGTGTAAATGTGTGCTGCATATGCCTGTCTGCAGAGCTTCCTGCCATTAGGGTCAGCTGAGGATAACAATATGCCAAAGTAATAGGAGGTTTAACACAGCAATCATATTCATGGTATGCTTATGGTTTCCATAAAAGTTTGAGAAACAATTAAAACTGCTTTAGCCACAAAATCATTACAAAACACTTCACAATTTTGACACAACAAAGCCTTCATATTTGAATTGTGTTGATTTAGCTGCAATGATAACATCCACTTTATTAAACTTCCACCCTTTGGTGTCACTGTGATCATATTGAAGTGACTTGGATTATAAAATGGCATATTGTTTTATTTAAAAAATTGAAGGTTAAGGTTATTACCCATTCTCAATGCCACTGGGGAAACCTGTAGCAGTGAGCAGACGGTGTAGTTCGGCGCTCAAGGACCCATCTCCAGATGTGAAGCCAGGCTATTGGCTTCACAGACTACCATTAGCCTGATAGCACGGTGGCACAGCGGTTAGCGCTCATGCTTCACAGCTAGAAGGTCCCGGGTTCGATCTGCAGACTGTGTGAAGTTTGCATGTTCTTCCCATGTCTGCCCAGGTTTCTTCTGGGTACTCCGGTTTCCCACTGCCACTTAAAAAAATGTAATGGGCTTCACATTTCACATCTTAACGCTGGCAGCTCACTGCTCCTACAGGTCGCCCCAGCGGCATTGAGGTTGGGTCCAATGCAGAGAACGAATATCCCTACGGAGATTAATAAAGTATAACTTAACTTAACACATGGCTGTATTCTTTTTGGCACAACCATTTACATTTACCCAGATTTTGGACTGGGACAAAACAAACGGTACAAATAGTAGAGCACACGATTCCAATGTGATTTATTTCACCTACTTTTGGATCTACATGTAAGAATTTAATGGAGCATGTAGCAGAGTATCCAATGAAATAACTTTAAACACACCTTAAAGTCAATGTGTTGTAATCAAATGTGCTTCAATTGAACTCTTGTGAAAAAAGTATTAATTTAAATTTACTATTTTATCAACCTGTGTGCCAATTACACAAATGTAAATTTGTATAGAATCCATTCAAATCTAGTGTAGAGTATGGATCCTGCACTTATTTGTCTGGGATGAATATTTTACTATGAAGACAAACCTGCACATCTCCTGAAACCCAATCCGGCACCCACCCAGGCACACAAATGCACCAGGACCATCTCTCCTTGCCCTCATCTCTCAACAGCTTTTGAGGGCCCTAAGTATAAAATAGCCAGGCGCACTAACAGTATCTGTCCGTTGCAGGATACATATAGTGGGGAACGCGAAGAGGCTCAGGTAAGAACGTGCATCAATCTGTCACTCGCTTCCCTCAAGGCGATAAGAGAAATTCCAACAGAGAGATAAGGCTGGACATTCAACTTAATTCCAAGGAAGAACTTTTCATCAGCAGGTCACATATTAGCTTTCAGAAAAACGGACTGCTGCAAGTTCCTGTCTTTTTCTTCCTCCCTTTGCTTGCATCGCTCTGTCGAAGTATGTGGATGACATTGTGAACTTGAGCTTTTACATTTCCAAAGCGGACAAACGGCTTTTAGGTCATTTTATATCAACATGTTTTCCTACGTGAACCTGACTTGTAAGATAACACACAGACCATATAAAATCTCTTTATGTTCGGCCAACCTATTACCGAGTTTACAAGAAATTTGGAGGTAAACTTTATCTACATCTATAAATTATTCTTCTGTTTTCTTGTTCTAGAAGACAAATACTTTAGTACAGGTATCAAAAAAAGTATTGTTATCGTAAACCAAGTACCCAGCCCTACTGTCAACTATGGGCAGACCATTCACTATAACATTCATTGCATATCTTTGGAGTTTGGAGACTCCACAGACAGGCAAACGTGACTGTCATCATTGCAAATCAACAATTTCTCAAGTCAGCTCATCGCATTAAATCCTTGTCATTTTGCAAGCTGTGGCAGATAAAGCTCACCATGTGGAAAAAACCAAACCCACATTCTTCCAAGTGAAGCGGTGCAAATAAAGAGAATCACATCAATAATTTGAGTTGCATAGACCTTTGGTTAGAGTTGAAAAGTTCAACTATATTTCAAAAGTCACAGCTGGAAGCAAGTTAAAAATGTGTCATTGACACACAAAAAAACCACCCACTGCATGTGTTATTTTACATGTGAGCTTGATTTAAGATGTTGTGTTGTTGTCTTACACTACGCTGAACCATTGAACTCTATTGTACATACGGCAACAGCATTTCAAACGAGGGCTGGCCGACACGTGCAAAGTAATTGTATTTGGAAATCAGGTTTGGAAATTTCGAATGACACCCATTAATAAGAAGCATTCATATTTAAAGGTGCATTATGCAACTTTTCATTTGGAAAAAAACAACTTTATTTTTGTCTGTATTTGACCTTATAGTGACCCAGCGACTGTATGAGTGGTCAGCAGGGCACCCGTACTTTCCATCACAGTGGTCTCTAGGACGCTCCAAAATCAATTGTTTGAAAGGTTTTCACTGCTGACGGACCCTCTCGTCAGAAAACCTACAAAACAACTGACCTGGAGTGTTGTAGACACCACCGTGATCGGAAGTAAAGGCGCCATGCGGACCACTCATACTGGCCCGGGATCACAACAAGGTCAAATATGAACAAATATCAACTTTTTTTTTCGCACAAAAAGTTGCATAATGCACCTTTAAAAGAAAACAGGAATTGCTGAACTAATACAAGAATCCTATGCATTTGAGAACATGTTTATTGAGGTATAATTTACTAGACTTGCAAGGGACAGCCTTTAGTTGTGATTATTGTGCAACCCCAAGGCAGGTGGTCTACTTCTAAACTGCACTAACGCAAATAATAATAACAATTTCACAATCAGAAGAAATAAGTTTGCAATGTTCTTTCCAAAAGGTAGAATCAGATATCATATGGTGCATGATCCAAGATGTAGCAAACTGAGGGTGAAAAAGCCGTCATAGATATGTGTTGGACAAGCCACTCCATACAGAAACAATTGATTAGCTTCGTAGCACTGCGATAGCCCTTACTCAGCTGGGGTTGATGTGTAAGTGCTAGTCTGGCTTTTTTTTCCACAAGGATCATATGGATCAATAAGACATGGCACATTTAGGAGACCCCTACACCATACCCTGGGACTATAGGGCCTCACCATCACCACCTCTGCCTTTTCTGCTGATTGGAAGGGGGGGGTTGGGTAAGCGACAATAATAGCCATAGCCGATACTCTATATACCTTTGTTCAAGTGCATGACCAGAAGGTTTGAGCTCTGTTTTATTTACCGCCGTCTGTGTCTCTTAGGTTTTTCCTCAAAGCTATTTATTGCATTGATAAGTCACATACGAAATATGACTCTTGACCTTAAGTTTAACGGCTGTTTTTTTCTTTCTTCTTCTTCGTTTTTTTGTTAGGTTTTTGCGAGGGGGAGCGATGAGCAATCAAGATGTCCCCCCTGCAAACAAAGACTTATGGGCAGGTGGAGAGGTGAGATAAACACAATTAAAGGTGACAGCAAAAAATAGACTGTCACGCACCAAATTGTCACTCAAGGGCAACACGAGGCAAAAACTGCTGTGATATATGATTTAGGTAAGTAAGTCTTTCTTTTTTTTTGCATTTTCATGTATCTGTACTTAGAAATGAGAATGTGACATAATTGTTAATAGTATATATAGAGAGAAATATATCATGCACCAAAAAATAGATAAATAGCACTTATAGATATCGCTTCTACTCACTTACCCTCAAAGGACCTGACTATGTGTCCCAAAAGCCCAATGGGCAGATACCATATAAAACGGCACCTATACAGTATATGCAAAATCAATATACATACTGTATCTATCTGGGATTTTTTTTTTTTTAAAGCAAAAAGGAAAGAGTATATTATATTACACAATGAAAAAAAAAAGGATTCATACAAATAATGAATACTGTGAATACAATATTATAACCTAATCCATAAAAGCACTTTCTTTTACCTGTGTGTAACTAAAGATAATGTTTCTGTATCATTATAAAACTGAATTTACCAGGGGCTAAAACTACGGTCACAACCCACTGTGTTTAATAGCACCATGCTGGGTCATTAAAACAGGATGAATTGCTCATTTAAGGCAACACAACACAAAAGACACAATTAAAACTCCACTCGCACCAGTAAAAGCAGTCGGGGGCTGAAATTAGAAGCGGAACGAGCGTAATACATTCTCACCGGGGTCACCGCCGCGGCTGCTGCTAATATATTTCTTTATCTTTTCAACTGTGTTAAAAACAGCTGTTTGGGCCTGTAGCAGATAATTCAAGGAGTTTCTTTTTTTTTTTGTCTGTGTGAGCTAGCAGGGAGACAATGGAGAGGCATCGATTGGAGAGGGGCTCGACATCCTGCCTTCTTGTCAGCTGAATAAAAAGGCCATTACCCCTTCAGCTCCCGTTTGATATACACCGCCGGGAAAGAAAGAATTAGGACTTTTACTTCCCCTTCCATCAAGCCATATCTATTCTCTCCCCTTGTTCCCTTTTTGTCTTGTTTTCCCCAGTTTGTCCAATAATCATCGCAATCTTTTCCACATTACCTCGCCTGAGTTTAGAAACAATAGGCAGAGGGTAATAACTTTTGCTCGGCGGAGAAAAGACACTGATAATAAAAGGACTCCAGCCCAGGTCATAGGTCAACCTCTGCCGACGCATTTCCAAAGCCCTTTTGGATCTCAATAGAAAGCACGACTGTTTTTCATTACCTTTGGATCGGATTTAACCTGAGACGCTTTCACGAAGTAGAGGGTGTTTAAGGGATGAAATGGCAAGGAACGCACTGATAAAAAAATAAAAAAAACATATATATTGTTTGAAGATGGTATACGATATAAGTGTTACAATTCAAATGAGAATATCTTAGAGGCTGATGAATAGCCTAAGAGGACAGATGTTTCACTTATGTTAAAATTTCCATTAGGAGAGTTACTTCAAGGATTACAGAGCATTGTAATGAGGACTACATCATGAATAAAGCAGGTCTAAACTGAACACTGAATTAAAGCAGTACTAAGTAACTGCAACTCTGGCCAGAAAACCACACTTGCAACTTCGCTGCCACCGGGTTGGAGTCACCAACACACAGTAATGGAATCATGAAGAAGAAGCTAGCAGGCTAACGGGCAAAGCTAGCTGCGGGCTAGCGCCACTTAAACAGTATGTACACTCAAGTTTGAGTGAAAAAAAATCATCTCCATTGTGTAATTGGATGTACAAAATCCCTCTCTCCCTTTGTCTTTTCTGTCAGCTTAGTATTTACTCTCACGGACAATTAATGAGTAAAAAAAAACGCAACATGCTACGACACCTGCTGTGGTGCTTTTGACCTCCACGGGCATCAGTTACTTAGTTCTGCTTTAAGACAACGATTTGGATTATATCTTAGTTGGAACAAAGTTCAAGCCACGATCAATTGGTGGTGAATGACAAAGTTTGTATGTGTCTGATATTAAACACCTGCTTCTCAAAGTACAGGTATGTCTGCACTGGCGTTTATCACTGCTCTGTAAAGTGATCTGTTCATGTCTCTGGTTCAAACACTTCACAATTCATATCATTAGAAAAACTCAAATATTGCAGTTTATGTTCTTGCGACACGTAGTGATATATTTGCTTTATTTTGGTTCACCATCCAGAAAAGGGCAATTACGCGTCAAATTGCTATAGAGGTGTGCTGTGTAAATCAATGTAATGCCCTGTTTTGTTTAATGGGACGCAGACCTGCAGCTTGTAATGCCGTCTGAGGACACAGCTATGCATCCAAACACAGCACGAGTTCCCCCTCTCAGATATGGATCATAGCTCAGATTCAAGTTGATATACTCTCCATACCCCACCACAAAAATTGATTAATACACTCCAATTTTCTGAAAGATAGTTTTCTTGCAAAGAGGAGATCTATTTTGCCCGCAAGATCGAAAGTTAGAAGGCACGGCATAATTGATGACCTCCCGGGACAAGCGCTCTCATATTTATCACCAGCTGACCTTTCGTCCCGTCTCATCCATCATAAATTAAAGTTGTACAGCGGTGGCGTGGCCCGGGCTCCTCTCTCAGCACAACCTTTTGTCCAGAGGTCCTCTCCTCCGCTTCATTTGGAGCTGGGCGAAGGAGCTGCGCTGAAACCTGCAGTTCAGCACCTCTGCTGTTCAGGGCAGATGGTCATCACCGAGAGCATCTGTCAAACTCAGGCCCGCTCCAGTGGCCCACCGCACGCCGCCTCCCTTTGACCACGCTACAAGACCTGCCCACATAGCCTACTTTTCGGTGTTAGTTTGACAGCAATTTATGTAATTTCGCCAACATTCTCTGTCCATGTGTATTTGCCAATCAGAACTTTCTCAGACACTGAATTTTCTTCATACTTTTCAAGTGTCATGTGTAGATGCATATTAAAGGCATATTTCAGGATTTTTGACAGAGGGCCTCATTTCCTAGTTATCCAGAGTGTTGTTGATTTCTGGAGATATATATATAGAGGTTTTTTATTCATGCAGTCCTTATAGAGTTTAAGAGTTTAGCGGTGCTAGGCTAGTGCTAGGCTAGCGCATGTCTATGGTAACTAGTAGCCTGCGTTAAAAACAGTCTGACCCAAGCACAGTGCACCTCACTTATAACACCAGACTACCGATATAAATGTCTGTGTTGACTGAATAATTTTTTGAATACGTATAACCATTTTGCATTTAAATAACTTATATTTGAGCAGCATCAGCTTCCTGTTGTAAGCTACGCAGCGGCGTAGTTATCTGCTAGGTTACCGGATCTGCGGTAGTTTGTTTACCTGCGGCCGGCATTACTACACGTGTAATTCACAAAGAAGCTTTCCACAACTCAGATATGGCAACGTTTGGAGGACGACCTGATGATTTTGAAGATTTTAATGCAGGCTACTAGCTACCATAGACATGTGCTAGCCTAGCACTAGCCTAGTCATCAACACTATAATAGGAAATACGGCCCTATGTCAAAAATTCTGAAATATCCCTTTAATTGTAAGATATAATACAACTTTCGTGAGCGTACAACTTTCTATAATTTTGGACATCTTGTGCTACAATCATGCAACTTTAAACAGATACTCTGTGACCAGTTCCACTTCATACTCAAACGCTACATGGTCATTGTTAATTAAAAGAAAAACGGCAAATAAGAAGTTAGTAAGAAGCTGAGAAGCAAACTGTATAAACAATATACTTGGTACTTTTACTGCAACTCTTTAATGCCATTGAGGGTTGCGGTATTTAGAATAAAGGGCCTTGCCTGTCTCCTGGGGAAAAAAGGTTGGGAAGCACTGTCATGATGCATTCACCTATTTAAAGAACAATAAATACTGCAAGCTATCTTTATTTTTGAAATAGCTTAGCCAGACCATAGCCCCATCACGACCATTTATTCCCCTTTCCCTTTTTTTCTCTTTTTCCAATCATCCGAGTCCGCGCACACACCACTCTCCCTTACTAAAGGCATCTATTAATATTGATGAGAGCAGGGCATTAATGTTAAAACTGAGCTTTGGGGCCGAGCCCTTATGACTCCACTGTAGTGATTAACACAAAGCAAAGGAATAATTTATCACTGGGGCCATAATATTTAGGTGAATTTTCAAACATCTCTAGTGAGCGAAGGGTCAGTAATTATAAGTGAATATCTCGGCCAATTATGGATTTAAAGTGTCCTGCTTAATGATGGGTTAAATTGGTATTGTGTGGATATGGAAACATGCATTTTAAACATCTTGTCAGTTCACCCTGGGTCATATGAAGTCATTACTCTTGCCAGCCTCCAACATATTTTTATTCATTTTATTAAGAGGTAAGGACACTAATATTTGATGCAATATTTTTCCCACGTGCAAAAACTACTGCCCGTAAACTAGAACATGAACACTATTTAATTAATTCATTAATTCATTTCCAGTTCAGCTACAATAGCATGACTATGTGGCCGAGGTCTGTTTTGCCCTAAGACACAATAACAGCGCACAAGGTGTCAAGAGGGAATGTAATCACCAATTGAACAAACTAATCCATTTCTAATAAATAATATGAATGAAAAAAACCTATTCAAATGACTGATTTGTTAATCTATGTGATAAATATTCCGTTTAAATTTTGAATGGAAGTCTCATTCTGAAGGAAATAATCAAAGCCCTGCCCTCTTGTGAAGGAACTCTTTGGCAGTGACTGAATAGCAGAACTGAGAGTGAGCGATCCCTATGTTTATACATTGTCATTCAGTGCATGACTACCCCGCACTCCCACCAGAGGCAGCCTACCAGTGACCCCTGAAAAGACGGGGTCACCGAAGAGGTCGTGCGGAATGGCCCGGCTGTGGGCTGCAGCACTCGGTGACAGCTTTAAGTAGATCTCTTTTTAGCCATTTATTTGAGTGTCCGGAGGGAGAGAGCAGGAACAGGATGAACAAGAACAGAGCATGACTTACAAGAGAAAGGGAAACTAGGAGTAGGTGCTGGGGTGAACTTAAGGGTGAATATCAGAACTCAAATAAATGTGTTTAAAAGAAAGAAAATGCCAGCAGACTGATACCACTTTCTCCATTGACTGGTTACTTGTTAGTCTAATATTATTGTTAATTGTTTACTTTGGATTCAGAAACTCAACGATAGTGTCTCCTTATCATAATGCACTATTTAAGCAGATATTCAGATGTATTATAAGGAGGCACACATTGGCACCAGATCATTTAAGTGGCAGACATCGTCAAACTTAATTCATCTTTGCAAATACTGCGTATACTTGACTGTTTTAAAGCAGTACTAAGTAACTTGTTTACCAAAATAAACCCTCCTCCCCCTGGTGTCTCTGGACAGAAAACCACAATTGCAACTTCACTGCCACCGGGTAGGAGTCACCAATACACACTAACGGGTAAAGCTAACTGTGGGCTAGCGCTCTCCCTTTTTTTTCTGTCACATGGTATTTACCCTCACGGACCATTAATAAGTAAAAAAACGCAACCTGCACTGGCGCTTATGGCCTCTAGGGGCATGAGTTACTTTAAAGTTAGGTCAATTTAAAATCTGTAAATGTAAGATATGTCAGGTATTTTCCAAAATACACTAGACCTTTGCTCAACTCAAACCTTTGTTGTATATTGTTCGTGTTAGTGCATTTTATACATAAAAAACTAACAGCTTTAATACCACTCTGGTCTGGTACCTGTGTTCTGAGGGCTCAATCCATGCACCTCTCCTCCATATTATGCATCTTTATCTCCAACGCACCAGCAGGCCATAGATTAGCATTATAGATTCTGATTTTAAGTCTAACACCGTGTCCCTTGTCTAAAATCCTAAGTCCAGGGGCTGCCATCTGCTTACAATAATGAGCCTGACAACCCTGGTAAATGTGCTTTTGACCATCATAATAGCCAGCGTATTGATCTTAATGGACGAAGCGTTGCTGGTTCTATCAGTCAGAGGAGAACAGTGGGAGACACACAGTAACAGCCCTCCGCATCCAGCACATTTGTTGCTCCTAGCAGCCCTCATGGCCACTTCATTGATATCATTAAGTCACCATATGTTTCGCTAATTCACCGCAGTTTTTGGATGCCTTGCATAATGAGACACGCTCACCGTGAACTTGCTTGTGACACAGTGACAGGCCAGAAAGTATTCACCTCTTTTCTTCATCCTCTCCAGCCCTGGAGCAATAGAAAAACTCAACATACAGTAGTTCATCACATTATAAATGGTTGAGCATCTAGTTGGTGTATGCTTTATATGGGAAAATATAGAATATGAGTTACAGGAAAGTGGTTTACAAAACCTCTATGTCATGAAAAAGTGTTATACAAAAGATTATTGATTAGACCATCTTGTCTCAAAGTGGCACAAAGGGCAAATTTGAGATTCTTTGACCATGTAGCCATTTGTAAGCTTCACTTGTTACCAACCGTGTTTGAAGTGGTGGGAAAAGATTCATCACAAAGTCTCATTTGTAACATCATTGACACGGCCATAATGACTCTTTGGCAGTGTGGAGTAATGAGTGTCTTTGCCCTTTGACCCCGGCCAGTGAGCACATTTAGTTTAAGCCAGCGCTCAGTGATTTATTTGTGACAATATTATGGCTTCTGAAGTCGTAGAGGATTACACATTGGACATTGAATGAGACAATCATTAACTAGTCACGACACGTTTACTTTTACTCTTAGTGCACTATATGGGGGCATTCTCTCACTGCTACTGGTTTATGGAGGGAAACTAATGGCACAACTCTGGTCAAAATAATACATGCAAAGGCTAAATATTAAACCATATGGAAAATGGTGCTACTTTTAAATCACTTTGTAAGGATTGTATGTCACATGCTAGTATTGCCGGAATGCTGAAGCAGTAAAAGTGTGTTTCTAATATATTGAAAATAAGAAAACAATTGCAGCAGGGAGTGCGCCTGATATTACACTGCAAAAATGAGGTAGCTATAAACAACATAAAATACCAGCATTTCATAAAAACATGCAGCAAGTTCATTTTACTTACTTTACTACTTCATGGTAAGAAACCTTAAAATAAAATATTAAAATCTTGAAACAAGCAGAACAAAATAAGACTTACTTTTAGCTCAGAAACTTTTAGATGGAAAATCTACTTATTATAAGCAAACTTTTGTTACTTAAAACAAGTAGAAAGTATCCTGAAACAAGTCAATATATCTTAAAATGAAACGAAGTGTATCCTAAAACTAGGATAACACTAAATTGACAATAAATAAAACGTAATTAGAGTTGCACAATTAATCCTGCTAGAACAGAAATTGCAAGTTGACTGGTCCAAATTGGTGAATCACAACAGCTGGGTAATATCACCAAAAAAAGTTAGCTATAATGATTTATTTGAAATGTGTTAAATACACTCGATGACACATCCTATGGGGTGCTTATCATTGATTCCAAAGCTGTTCAAATAGAGGAAAAGATCTAGTTCATGTACTGACTTCATCATCGTGTCCAACAAACTGAAGCGTGTCTGCATTAAATGTTATGGCCTGAATTTTATTCAATACAGTAGTAAATCAAGACATATTCTATTAGAAGAATATTAGCATAGTGAAATTAAAGGGTATTGAGGCCTAACGGGGGGGGGGGGGGGGGGGGGGGTGATTGAGTTCAAGCCCAAGCCTGGAGACAAGTCTTGGCAAAGGTGTTCTCCTAAAGACTGTGACATACAGTAATCACTGTCTTATACAGTGCTATGGCTAAAAAGAATAAATGGGTGCTCAAAAAGAGGAGGGGAGTCGGTAGAGAATAGACCTATATATGTCCACAAACAAATCCCATACATCTATCACTGCGGGCCTCCTGTAAAGGCCATTGGGTCACTGGTGTGTTTGCCCTGATCCCATCACTCACTCAGGGTCGACAGCCAACCCACCACAGTCTGCTTTTCCAATCCAGTCAACAAAGGCCCACTCCCTGGCACTGTCTGTTTAGCTAGAGGGGAAAATGTCAGGAAAAGTAAGACGAATGAGCTGCCCAGATTGACTATTTCCTTAGATAGAGAATCAATGGGCTTATTATCACCGGCAATTACAGTACTAATACAAACAGATGCTTGGGGAAAGACATCTGCCTAGAGAGATGAGACAACTAGATTTCCAGTCAATAGAGTGAAGAAAGCTTGGGCTCTCACTGGCCCTTAACAGAGGTATTTGTATTCATGGTAGACCTCGGAGCAAATACGCACTTGCAATACTCATGGACTGAAGACAGACTGTAATTGCCAAGTTAAAAGCAATTCTTTTGAAATAGTAATGCCCAAGAAGTAAATATGCTGGTTCTAAATCAATTGACTAATAAACAAATCAATTCTAAAGATACCACTGATACCAGAGAGAGGAAGGTACCGTGGAAAAAAAAGGAAAAAAATCTATATCCATTCATCCTTGAAAAGCTGACGCATTTCCATTCCAAATCCTTCTATTCTATTCTAGCTTAGGTTTTAAGGTAGTTTCTTTTTGTTTCCTGACAATAGCTTACTTCATCCAAAATATTTGACTAGGACTCCAAACATGGCTGCCATGTCATGTCTTGTTGAAGAAGAATAAAAACCAGACGTGCTCTGCTTCACTTCCTTATTATGATGTGATTCAGTCCACAGATCTCAACACAGAGCACCAACAGAGACACAATCATTTTTAACACTTTCCCCTCTCAGCCATTATCTGTCCTCAACAATAGCCCCAGCTTACGGTTCTCCTCGCATTGCTGTGACAGTCAAACCCGTTCTATGGAGTTTCCAAAGACGAGTGAGGCATATCATTGGAGCTTAGGCTATGCAAACAGCAAGAGGGCCCTTTCAGGGTGCTCTGTGATGGACGTGGTGCCACTTGAGGAGGACATGGCTGACTTGCCGGTCCCTGACAACCGTCTGTGTTTGCCAGGTGGAGCATTGAGGGGCCGTGCCTTCTTTTTGTCACGGTCTGCTCTGTTACCGTTTCCACGCCACACAAGCGCCATGCTATATAACCTCCAATGCTAGCACGCTCGCTATGCTGGCTAGCTCCACGCCTGAGCAGGTAACCTCAAGAAGGTAGCCGTGCAGAAAGGTCCATCCCCTTTTCCTCTCTCTTTCGAACACGGTTTCTCACATTTAATTATCCGATTTGGTCTCCGCCCGTTGGCTGGGAGGGAAGAGATTGTTCCTCAGGTCTTAGTGCTGTGGAGAGGTTTTGATTGTTCTTGCTAAAGGTTGAATGAAAGGCCGCTGTCTTGTTTCACAACACATATTAGACCTTTGCACACAGGCCCCAGTGTTAGTGGGCACCAGACCTGTGTTTGGAGTCAATGACGAGAGCACTTCATCCGTATCACAACAATGCCTTGAACAAAAATCTTTATTTGAAGTGAAAGGCAACTTACAGTTTCAAGTAAATTCTGAAAAAACTGAAAAAAGCATTTGATTAAAAAAAGGAAAGCAAACCAAAGCAAGGTTATGCCATATGTTGTGGTTTATATTGTGTGTCACAGCATATATGTAAGGCATTTAACACTCAACTTTGCTCTCTTGGGAACCCAATTTGAGACTTCTTTATTAATGCAAACGGTATACATATATACACTGTACATTATTGCTAGTTATACAGTATAAATTCACTAAAACATGTATGCTTTAGTATTCCTACTACTGTTCACTCACTCTTCATTTTGATCAAATACACACCTATAACACTACAGACTGTAAAAAGAACCTGCAAATGAGCTGATAAGACCAGGGAGGGAAATCAACTCCTATTTACAAGGCTATTTTATTTAAAAATGGCCTAATTAAAGTGATTATGTCATTAAGATGGGCGGCTGTATGCATTTCAAAAGCCCCTTGTGAGTCAGTCTGTGTAATAAAAGACTCTAAAGGACCTTAAAGGTAATTAATCTATTTAGCTTCCCAGCTCCAGCTTGACATGCCACAGCAGACAGCACAGAACGAGGCTGAGACTGCCAGAATGCCAGTGGATTGCTTTACAGGAGAGGGCCTTTGAAATATATACAGAAAAGACAAATGCAAATTGCCGGCTTTTATGTGTTTGTATGAAGAATCAAGCTTCATCGTAATAAGTGATTTCTTTGCTCTATATAATGAGGACGTTTACAGTGGCAGTGTTTAATATGAAAAATGGGACTGTCGATGCCAAAACAAGTGAAGATAACACGGCATGAAGGTACCTGTGAGTGACGCAGGCAGACAGAGAACTTTTTTTTTTTCTTCGTGGTTGATGTATTAAAAGTGGAAGAAAACATGCCAACGATTTGTGATTGGCCACTTGGACCTACAGACTAAAACTCCAATCCTAAAAGAGTAAAGCAAAACAATAGAACGTACTGTATAGAGCCTGACTTGATCGTTGTCCCATACACTAACACAAAGTGCATTTCCTGAACATTGGATGGAGGATGAATTTCAATAACATGCATAGATAGTCAATATTTAATCCACTAAATGCAACCTGTTGTTGTTATGGCTAGGTTAATTGGGGAGAGCTGATTTATGACCGTTTAGAAAAGTGATCCTTGGCCCTGTGAGGAAAATAATGATCCAAGATTCAAAATTTAAAAAAGAAAGACTGTTGTATATATGGGGAGCAATTTATGACAAGGCGTAGGTTAGTCATAAAAGAGCTTAATAAATTGTTAAAATAAAATAAAATGTTTTTTATTGGAAAGGAGTGTGTTGTGTGAACATTGTGTGTGGATATTTGGGTGTTACAAAAAGAAAATGTCCTACCTACAACATTTCCGTGAACAATCATTTGGGGTTTTCCGCTGCTAAAAATTCATTTGATTCCATTTGCACAGAAATGCTAGTTGTTGAACATGGTGTTGCAGTGATTGTACAGTAGAGCCAGGTCTTACTCTCGTGGCTTCTGTCCCATGTGATGTCATAACTCACTCGGGCCGTCCTTGTCAAACCACCTGGGCCCATGATAAATATGTCAGTCTTTATAGCCCCCATCAGAGTCCCGAATAGATTCATTTGAGAATAAAAACAGGATTCCCCCGCACAGTAAATCCATCAGGGTGATAAACAGTCATTTAAACTGAGTGCATGACTCATAACATTTGACTTTATGTGTTCAGTAATTCTAGTTGAAAGGCCCACACCGGACTTTTGGCTCACATCACATCTGTTTGATGCTGCCTGGCAAAATAAGTTATTTGTTCCCGACATACTTAAGTAATTATACAGAGCTATGGACTGACTTTGTATTCCATTATAAAGTCATATTAAAAACAGTGATAAAAATCCCCTATATGAAGGGATACAAGATATAGTTAGCAGTGATAAACCACCCCAGCCACAGGCCCTGGGGGATCAGCAGGTGTACCTTGGAGCCAAACTCCAACAGATTGGCAGAACAGTGTGGTGTAGGCCATTTGGCACCGGTTGTGGTTCACTGGCTGCTCCATAGGGAGGAGACTCCATGACCTTATCCCTCATGCACTCTCGGCTCTGAAGTGGGATCATACGTACTTTTGTTAGCTCGCCAAAACAGAATACTGATATTAGTGCATGTCATACTTTGAATACCCATTTTCAAATGAAAAACTTAAAAAGCTGCCACATAATTTATGTGAAAGTTTCATCCACAGGTATCTTTATTTGAACTGTTAAGTGTAGATATGGAGAGATTTCATGCCGTAAGAACGTCAAGATGGCTCTGTCTCCAAAGTACTTACCAGTGGCTCTTTCCATGCAGTTTCTCTTTACCCCTAAACCATTCTCCATCTACTTCTAACTCTTTATTTAACTCCTGCTTCACTCACATTCACCCCTCTGTCAATTCTGGTCCTCCTTCAATCTCCTCGGCCGTTCACCTACTTTAATACCCTGTGCAGCTCATTCCCCCCTGAACACACTAACATTTACCAGGCGGCGCTGCTGACTGCTGGGCTGTAAAATGGCCATATGAGGCGAAAGCGCCTGAGAGTGAGGTGTTGGAGTCTTGACAGCAGGGTCTCCCATTATCTCTGTAATCTGGTGATAATTAGAATTAGTGCTTGGGCACCCCTTGGGCCACACTTTCAGTGTGTCACAATGGCTCCAAAGGACCTGGAGGTAGCCCTGTACAGGACACACACACACACAAAATCCTTGACCTAACCTCGCTCCTTGATGCACATGCCCCTGAAGCACACAGTCAGTCAGTCATGGCCTGTCCAGTGGCTCAGCCCTCGCGCCTGCGTCGCCCCTGGCGGTGCACAGCTGAAGGTAACAGTGGGTCACTGGTGCTGGGGGTGTGGAGCTAAGCCTTCACTGCCCATTAATCTGCCGCTAATTAGAATGCTCAATAGACTCCTAAAAGAGATGTTAGCTGCCTAATTATACTATCATCCTGCTAGCTCACTATTAAAGGGAACTGATAAGTGGATAGGAAGCGATGGAAAGTGTAACTGCAGTTTCAGACATAGTCAATTTCACAGTCATGCCCCGTGGCTGCTGCAAAAGAACATGTAATTCACTTACAGATGATTTTAGAATGACAGCCATGTCACCACAGTGTTTCTATGAGAGCATAATAAATGTGTAGCAGTTATTGGTGAGTGTTGCCTTATAGCCAACACATTCACTTGGCTACCTTATGACCCATGAAAAGTACTGCAACCATGTAATTTACAAAAAGAAAAGAAAAACATTTGACTGCTCCAAAGAAACAAAAGCACCATGAAAAGTATTGGTGGGCGCTCCTGCAGGTGTGGTCATGGGTAAAGGTCTGGCCTTTAACCGCTGTTGCTGCCATGAAATGTTGTTTTGGTGTCAGTCACAGCCAGTGTGACCCCTGCTGCCGTGACACAAAGCCTTCAGTAGCTCTCAGCCCCTCACAGCCCAGTGTGTAGCGTATTCAAGCAGCCCTGTGCATTCCTGCTATTCATGTCCCCTGGAGACTCTCCTTTCCCCTGTCGTCCTCTGCTCTCATCGCGTCACTTGCTCTCACTGGCTTTCTTCTTTCACATGTTTTGATCTGGCTTTAGAATAGGGAGCACACGTTTGGAGGTACACCGAGATCTGTAACAGCCACTGAAGAACTTAAGAAAAGAGATGGAACTATATAGGAAATGATATATTAGTAAAACTATGCTTTCTGTATACCCACAAAAGTAAACAGACGTGAGGTTTTATAGAATGCAGCCCTTCAACAAAACTATTACTGAAGCAAATTGTTTATTCAATTTAATTATTTTTTGCCAATGACTGTGTCCATTAAGAAAATAAAATATAAGTATTTACCTTTGCTGCTATGGAAAATATCACCCAATCAATACAAACCACATTTATCATACGGCCATTAAACCTATTTTCAATGTCCACCAGACAATCAATTCACATGTTTGAGGAATCAAGTGCTGACCTAAAGTAAAGTACGTCGAGGGAGGAGCAGGTTACTATTGATCTTGTCCAGCATGAGCAGGACGCCTGGTCTTTCTCTGTGCTCCGTGAATAATGAAAGATTCTAATTGACAAAATTGCCTTTAAGTCATTCTTTTATGATGTCCAACCTCAATGAAACATGGATGCAGACACTGAGTGAACAAGCGAGGCTAATGGCAGGCCTGTGTATGAATATGTGACTTAAGCTTTTGAAAAATGCAGAATTTTATGGTTGGTTACAAATATTGTATGGCACTGTATGCCTCATTGATAAATAGCCCTTTTAGCTGTTTAGTATGGAGTATGGTTTGCTTAATATGGGAAGAACCAAATAATCAAAAAAGGTGCTATGTATTTTATAGCCATAACTTTTTTCCTCATTATTACAAAAAATAACTCTTTATTTGTAAATCCAAAGCATTACATTTCAGTGTTCTAGTGTGTTTAGGAATGCATTAACCAAGTAAAATAATAAAAACAGATAAACAATCTGTACAGTTTGGTCACTTTTTCCCGTCTCCATGTGCCACTGTCTTGTGCCTCTTCTCTCGCTGTTGTTTGGAGATCGATGGAGTCACCTTGGTTAGCTATTTGTAGCCTCACGGTTGGTGGGGTTATATGTGTGTGGGAGAGTGGGCTGCTCGTGTGTGCAGGTCTGTGTGTGTGCGCACAGAGCCGTAGCACAACGCAGACTGTGAAGAAAGCCATGGGGATCAGCATTAGCTACAGAGCCCTTTTTGCTCCTCTTTAAAATTGATCAAAGCCAGGAGTAGTTGAAACCTATTAAGCACGTCCTTCTCAAATGTGCGGGATAAGAGCGCTGCATATTCAGGGGAGGTATGTCTTTTTGAAAAAAAAAAGCAGTACTTTCCACTTTTGGGGGTGCAAACGCTAAATACATAAAAAGAGCGCATTGAAAGCTATACCTTTGAAATGATAAAAGGACTGATTCAAAACTTGCTAACTGGTTTATCAAAATCACTGTGACGTTTTTGCTTTGTGCTCAACTTCACCTCAGTGAAATTCAGTTTCAATTTTGGGTAACACTTTGGGAAAACTCACCACTACTGAGCTGAATTTAAAGACCTAGTGTGTAATGAACAATATTTCAGTGAATATGTAAGAATTTTATATTCTACTGCAAACAAATAGAAATGACCTAAAGAAGGCAAATAAATAAACAAATAAATATAGCCTTCTGTATGTTTTGAATGTTTTCAGCAATTGAAAAACCACCACATAATTTTAAATTTGAATGACAATTATTAACCATATTTATATATTTTTTTGCTATCAGCAGCGTAGTGATTTCTTGAAAAATCTACAGCTTTTGTTCTAATCTAACACTTTAGAGTGTCAATTGAATTTCAGATTTTACACTGACAGAGTAACAGTCAAATGCTAAACGTACAATATTACAAAAAATAAAGAGAATAAACAGTGCACAATTGGGCCTTTTGGATACAGGACACCGGCATCAGTTATACAGTAACATATCGCTTACTTCCTGCATTAAGAAGCATCTTGAGCCGCCCTATTCTGTGTCATTAAAGGCTCAAAACACAAACTGAAATTTGTGGATGGACTGAAACGGATCCACATATTTTGACTGAAATGACAAATCACGAATGGGTGAGCGGATGTTATAAGGAGAGCCGTTAATGGCGAGGGGGAATTCCTGCAGCCACTTAAATAGCTGGTGCATGTGGTGCTTGGTTTCTCCGCGGCTCTCCCCAGTCCTCCAGAGGGATGAATTAGAATAAACATATATAATCAGATAATTAAGCATTCATCACTGATCTCCACACGCCGCGCAGCCCGCCTCAGGCTGGGAAAGCTACCGAGAACAGATTAACAGATGTTTAAAGACAGCAGCGGGGGCCCAAGTGTTACTTTTTGTGCAAAGACTATTAGGTTTAATAATTTGATATTTAACAAGAAAGTAACATGAATCACAGAAAAGGTGAGCGCCGCTGTGTTGTCTGAAATTTTAATCCACATTTCGTGAAATAATGAATCATATGTTTTTGTCTGGGAGCTTCAAAGAACTAAAGATGCACTTACACTTAGGGATTACAATGTCAGCCATTATTTGGGAGCCACAAAAGACAATCTTTCTGAGTGTGATGTTGTCAAATTAATAAGTACCCATCATTAATTTGGCTCCACAACAGGCTGTGACCTGCTAATATAGCTCCACGTCGATATCAAATTAAACGTGTATACCTGCCACATAAATCCTCATATCCTGTCGCATTTCTTATGCAGAGAATCTGTCAAAGTTAGCACAGCCTTAGCCCTTCTCCTCACAATGAAAACAATCAACCAGCGAAAGATATGCATTTGACAGTTATGACAAACCAGACGTGGGATTGTCAGCTTTTCAAGGTGGAATGACTGCACCCCCTAAAGGTCTGACGAGGAACTTGCACAGTGCCACTCACTTTCGGTGTCTCCAAACCGGTCAACCAGCTCCAACGCAGACAGGAGGAGAGAAGCGCAAGAAGGAAGAAAAAAAAAAAAAAGTGTTTCCGCCGCGCAAACCAAACAACGTCATCCTGTCCCTCTCTGGCAGCCAGATCTGGTCGCCGGGCCAGGGTGCTTATGATCCATTTTCCTCCAGATATGAGAAAGTTGCTCGCTCAGAGGAAGAAAGCAGTCAATCAATGCTACTGAAATAGCCCCACTCCATTAGCAGCCGGTAACAGGAGCTGTGCCCTTGCTTAGGGGACTTTGGCTGAGGCGGCTCCAGTCCCCCTAGTCACTCCCTGCTGTCTTTGGCTCGCAGACGCTACTCGCTATACCTTTCTATCTGCCCCACAACGAGGTCCAGATTGTTTTACATTCATATCTCCAAACTTACCGATTTTGTTTTCTTTTTCTCGACTGCACCTCAACGAACATGATGTCTCTTTAATAGAAGTAAAACTAACACATAAAAAAACAAATAAGTTGCAAAGTAATAATTGCTTTAGCACCTTGTCTTACACAAACAGTTGATTTATACTCTTTGTTATGCCATTGACCATCACTGATAAGAGGGAAACCTAAATATATTTTGCAAATTTTCAAACTTTTCAGTGATTAATAGCTGGCCATTAAACATTTGAGTTATGTCATTTGTGTAAATATTAATTTCATGCTGCACTAGTCTTGCCAGGCATTTCGGTCAGCCAGTCTCGTTTGGCCCGCGAGTCTCGTTTGGCCCGCGAGTCTCTAAAGACCTCTAATTGTATTAAAAGTACTCCCCTTTGCAGACCCTTACACCCCGATCTTTGTGTCTCCGAAAGCCGATCCCTCAAAGCGCCTTTTGTTTTATACAGGGGAAAAATCGTTTGGGAGTGGACCCGGGGTTCTCCACCTGGCGCGCATGCCTCTCTCAACTGCAGATTATTACAAGGAACATCTGCTCAGGGGTCATCAGTAGTGTCAGTTGGCACCGAGAGATAGGCAGCGCGGATCATCCTCACTTGAGCCCCTGTGTGCGCTCCCCCTATTTGAAGTGTACAGAGAAGCCACAGTACATAGCAAGCAAAAGTTTGTGTGTGTGTCATCAGTCTGTGTGTATAGCTTTACTTTGTGTTTACTAAATATAGAATATATTTTCCCCACAAGCTTTTTTATTATTTCAATGAATGAGACATATTATCTTCTTTCACCTGTGGATTTTTGTGGATTGTCTTAGCAAATCATCTGCCCTCTATGAAATAATAGGCCTAATATTTGTCATATGCAATCCTCAACATACGCCATTTTGTGTTTGCAGTTCAGATGTATTGCACTAATCATGATTATGTTTGCGACTCTTTTTTTTTTTTATCATTTTGTATCCACATAAAATGTTTTGTTTTATTCTAAAGGTTTCTGTTCTGCTGAATAGACCTGAATGAGTGTTGAAGCAACATTAATCTCTGCCCTGTCTACTGCTGTCATATTTGATGCTGTCCCTCCGGAGGCGCACAAACCCCACCCATACCCCGGGCTTTATCCCGTAGCCCCCGCTCCCCTCTCCTCCTCCTCCCTTCTGCCTGTCCTGAACCAAAACTCGACTGGTCGGCTCTTGAGATCGCGGCGCGTGTAACACTGTGTCAGGTGCTATTAGGGACTGTTAGGTGGCAGCCTCCATCACTCTCCGCCTCTCCCCTGTCCACTCCAGGGGTGAGCCAATGCAATTGCCTTTACACCAGCACTCGCTACAGTGTACTGACAGGAAGGCCTGATTGGCAGTGACACCGCCATGTTGCAGCGGGACTAGGGAGGGAGATAGAGAGAGGGAGAGAGACGGGGACCCAGGTGGTGTCAAAGCGGCTCCATGGGGTGTTATTCTATCTATCAGGACGACCCCAAGAACTGATGGGAGAATGTGTGCGTGTGCGTCCCAAGTGGTAGCATAGCCACTTCCCCCGGTGCTCTGTTGGGATGTATTACATATACTGTACAATGACAGAGATGGCCCTGGATGAGACTGGACAGATGGACTGGTCAGGGGAAAGGGGATGCACACTGGAAAGATAGACTTGTTTGATCTCACAAGACAGTTTTTTCTATGTAGGCGACAAATCACTGTTTGTGAATATTCAATTGAGCAGGAGTGAAAGGAGAGTATGTAACGTAGTAAAGTGACAGACATAGAGTTGTTCGCACAAGTCTTTTGTTTAATGTATTTTAAATGAATTGAATTCTTCTGTGTTAAAAAAAAAATGTGGAGAGGGAAATAGAAATGACTAATGCCCCACACTGAGAGAAATCATGTCACCTTTACCATTGTTTCCACTGTCTAGTGTAATCAAATCAGTTTTGTTTTGCTTTTATTTCTTACTCCTGACTCTATATCATTGCTGTAATGTAATCCTGTTATTGAAACAATTGTTATCAAAATATCCCAAATGCTAAAAAAAAAAAAAAGCGCAATTACTAAAACACATATTACTAAACATACTTCATCTTCATAAAAAACAACTCGTGCCATTTTACAATCACTTTTGCAAATATCTCATCATTCTATACACATTGCATTCTCTTTTTCATTTTGACATTTTTAGTGCAGCATTGTTATAATAGTGTCCGCTATAGCATCTACAGACAGTATATTGTACTCTTCGTTTCTCAGGTCGCCCTCAAATAGGATCCTTCACACAATAATACCTATACAAGTAATTGCCTTTCTTTGGGGTATAAGGCCCCGAGGTCTTCTTGTCCACTGGAGGCTTTACTCATGAACTCCTGATTCTCAAATTTGATAATGTGAAAGCTACTATTGTCGTACTTGTAACAGAGCTAGATGATACTGTGTGTGCTAAATCTCATGTTCACTGCATTGTGTCCTGTATAACTTGGTTTGCTTCTCCAAAAACAAAACGCTTTCTCAATGCTCCAAGGGAAGTCGTTTGTCAAAGTTAGAATAAGAGGTACAAGCACAGGCGTGTTTGTGTGGATGTAACTTTTGGTGTATCTTATAGTATTTCAAAAATATCTACATTTTTCTGTATGTTCAACCATTTGGCAAACAACAAAAATGACAATGATCAATATATTTCAACAATATATAATCGTTGGGCGTAATGTTCATCTTCAGACAGCATGGTTTGTCATTTCTTATTTGATCGAGTCTCCGTAAATAACATTACAACCATCGCTTTATGTTGCAACGTCGCCGCTGGCCATGTGCCAGATTCGTCGACAAATCAGGGCCTATTTCGTAAATACATTTAGCCAGCCTATTGCGTGCCGAGAAAGAGAGATCAGATTTCATCAGGTATATATGTTCCCCTCACTCCACCACTTATAGAGCTATGTATACTTTAGTCATACCACTACACAGGCTGTTGTCACAATACTCGCTTTAAGCACAGAAACGAACGGCACAACCCCCTTTATATTTGTACCAGGTTGTTATTAAAGAAGATGACAGGGAAATATGCAGCCATGTAATTAGGCTTATTTGCCATAATATATACTGCATGGCATATCACCAAAAGACCCCTTCACCTTGCAGGAAGCACTGGTGTATGTTTACACAAGTAGTTTCTTGTTAAAAGGGACAGACCTTATTAGTATTTGTTTGTCCCTTCGCTTGGAAATCTCTGCAAATGACAAGGGAGTTCATTTTGAATCCTCTTTGAGCTGAACATGAAAGAAGTCAGTGGTAATTAGAATATAGCCATTAATGATTGTCAGTATCATAGCTCCATCTGCTTTAATCAAATGGCCACAAAAACATATATCCTTTTGCAGGCAGCCTTTATTCCCACTTGGGCATGGTTTGTACATTTGAATCCCAAAGAGCAAGAAGAAGAAGGAAGTAAATAGGCTAGAGTGTCACGTATTGCTTATAGAGGTTTTTTTTAAGCAATACGTGACACAAGATAATTAGCAAACAAGACGTTTTTTGCTGCACTTACTGCTGCATATAGCGTAAACATATTTACCATAATACGTTTAAGACGCTCATAGCATTTGCACAAAAAATCATTGCTAATTATTTTAGGCAATATGCTGATCAATCCTTCAAAATCATTACTTGTGCAGATTCTCTGCTCAAATCTGATTCTAGTAATGTTTTTTTTTTTTTTTTTAAGCCAGCATGCCTTTAGGATTTTATTAGTTTTATGGATTGTGCCCCATTGAAGAATATAATAAGTCAAATTCCATCCTGAAAGGGAGTGTCTATCAGAGTCCATTTGACTAGCATGGCAGAACGTTGAATGGAGAGATTGTTAGGCCTAATCTAAGAACACACAATATAATGTTAAAGGAGGATCTGAAGTGGAAAAGCAGATATTCTCAACTGGAGCTTTATTCGAATCACAGTTTTGAATTCCTGACCGAGTCCATCTCGTCTTTTACATTTTCATGAGTTTTAAAAAATATAAGAGTGGGCCGGGCATGTGGGTATTAGCACCTCTGGAAATGTGCAGCCCTGTGCATTTACGGGGAGAGAAAGCTTGACTCCTGCTTGGATTTCGCGGAGGTGAAAGGTGCCAAATCCCTCTTTAGATGGGTTGATCTTCTCAGGCCCATTATGCCCTTTGAGTGTGACAGACTGGAAGCCCGGAGGCAGCCGGGGCAGAACTAAGATAAAGGAGTGGAATTAAAGGAGAAAAGTGAACTCAACTTTGGCATTTGTATAACTTACCCTTCTACACCTGAGCATTAGGACTTTTGCCTTTGTATTCCGGAGTTAAAGCCCCGTTTCCCAGCATTTTTGGCACAGCGTTCAAGCTCTCCATATTGCAATGTAATGGGAGGGTAATGGGAGGGAAGGTAATCTTATTTGTGTAGCGCTTTTCACATGGCACAAGCCCGGGGGGGGGGGCACAAGCCAGTCACTCCATAATCTGTGGTGGTCAGCACAGTTGCCTTTGCCAATGGACCCTTCAAGCCCTCACACTTTTTGCAATAATGTAAACTTGAGAGAACAGTTATGGTACTTTATGTATCAATCAGACTATAGCAACTCGAGACAATCATGTCAGGCCGTCGTCCCTTCATATGTTGCTGTAGGTTTGTGTCTTCATCCAAATGTTGATGATTACAGTAATCTATATAGCACTCAGCTGTGTTATTAAGACAAGAGAAAATAAACGCAATTAATTAAGATAATGCAGTAAAAAAGACGTGCTTTGAACAATAATCACTCAGTCAACTTTATAGTTATGTCTATTTAGATACTGTTTTATTATGTGTGATTATAGAAATATATTTTCCTTGAGGCACTAAACCTGGGGCAGAAAATTTGTGTCACAGAGGGACAATTTTCTCCATTGCCAAAGGACCAAGGGCCAAAACTCACAATTGAAGCCCAAAGCAAAGAACCATTTTCACCAAATGCCAATGTTGTGCATTATATATGATGTAATGGGATGAAAAAATAGTGTATGTTTTTAAGAGACAAAATTGTATAAAAATAACACATTAGGATTTTTGTTGCATATAATTGCTAATGAAAAAAAAAAAAAAGGATTTTATGATGTTCAATGTCAATTTCACCATTAAATCTGGTGGCTCAACTTCCTCCGCTCCGAGGGTGAAATGATCAACATCTTAGAAAACTTACTCCATAAGATACACACCCAAAATGTATGGAAATAGTAACATTTTGTATTCTATATGATACTGTTTTTACACACTAGCCACCAAAGCAAAAAAGTCCCTCACCTTCCCCCACTCTCCCCTCCTATAGCAGGTATTTGATCTCTTATTTGTGTAATAATATTGATCAACTTCATCTTGGGGGCCAAAGGTTCTATGCAGGAGGCCCGGATTTGGCCCCTGGGCCTGACGTTGCCTATACCCCTGCACTAAACCTTCAAAATTCCATCTGTGTTTGGATGGCAAGGCGCATTATTATCTACTAACAATGCAATTCTTGTCATATCAATCTACTAAATGATACGGGCTCTATTTATACATAGCGACTGTATGTGAGTATGAGGTCTGAACAAAACATAATCAAAGGAAATAACCATGGCATATCAACGTACACTCAAAATGGACCTTTTTAACCTTGAGTTTACACATGGCAGCAGTAGCGCAGTAGCCCGTGTGCTTCATAACTGTAAGCTGTCGGTGATGAAAACATTATCCTGGTCCTCAGAGAGTACAGCCACTGGGCGACGGGAGACCCTGGATACAATTCGTACCCCGAAGCAGTTGATCACGACACAAATGACAAATAATTGACTGGATGATGGATGAAGAGATTAGATTTATGGGTTCAAACAAGGTCAAATATCTCACTCCCATCTGCTCAACCACAACACTGCTCAGAACGAAGGAACCACAGTGACGGCTATGTGCATAATAATTCTCTTATCACGGCCTTGAGAAGGTTGTTAAGGACTTGCGTGATATTCAGTAGGTATTGAGTTTAACAGCCGCCCAGGTCAAAATGCAAGGTCAAAGTTACAAAGAGAGGGATCCATTATTCGTCCTGGGCAGGAGTGAAAGGACAAGTAAATGTAATGTTCTCTTTACACTGTAATGAAATCAAGGTGTCCCCAGTTCTCAATTATGATTCTAATTCTATGGGATACAGTGTGTGTGATCTAACTGAATTTCAAAAGTATATTACTACTTGAAGAACTCCGCCTAAAGCCCATCATTTAAACAATATGATATTAAAAGATTATTATTTTCCAGTGTCATGGTATAAAAGGTCACTTATCTAAAATAATATTTGGTTGCACATTGTACACTTGAGTCACAATGAAGGCTACGCTCCGATCTGTAAGGTCATTTTTGGAGAAACAAATAAATTACTCATTTTAGGGGAAGTTCACGGCTGGTGAAAAAGTAGGATGTGTTCACTACTTTGCTCTGTTTTTCTTCTTCCATCCTTTGTTGCTCCAGGATAAGTGAGCTGTTAACTCTTGAGGGCTAATAAAAGTCTATTGTCGCTTAAACATGCGCTGACATAGCAGACAACAGAGGTGATTTACAATATTTGTTTCCTTAAGAACAAACTTCAAAATGTATTTCGAAATGTGGGCTGCACAAATTATCAGATTAGTCACCTAAAAAGACTGCAGTTATTTAGGTGATGTAATATCTTCATAAAACATGTTATTATCAGGTCTCCATATAGAAACCTATTAACCATGTAGTCAAGACCTCAATAAATAATTGGAATTAATGAATAAGTTAAACGGATCAGATTTTTCCCAGCAGTGTCAAATCAAAATGTGCACAGTGAACTTAATCCCAAATCTAATCGCGATAAAAATATTGCAATAAGCTATTTTTCAAAAATCATGCAGCCCGAGTGGAAACTGCAGTTGATTCCTGAAAGGCATTTGTGGATTATTGCCATTCACTTTGATCATTTAGATGTGATACTTCATGCACCTTTTATGATAATGCAGTCCATCATACAAACACTCTGTGCAAAGGCACAAAATATCCCAACTTTATTTTTTCTGGTGTCAGCTATTTAATCCTACTGCTAAACATGGAAGTAGTTGATAAATTCAAAAAGAGCATATCAAATATAATTCCAGTATTGCCTTAGCAAGCAAAACAAATGCAATGCATCATGTACAGACGTCTATCCATATGGTACCTTTATGAGAGACCAGAGAGTTTTCTGGAGACAGGTCATTACTTAAATAACCAATACATACTCACTGCTTTTGGAGAATAATTCATCAAAGGCCTAAATAAATCAATGCACATTTAGAAAACATATGTTAGTAGATTTCGACAAGCTGCAAAGCCCAGCTCCATTATTAAATTGAGAAAGTGAGGATTCATTACTGTATGGATTTCACCAGCAGATCCATGCAAATGACAATGAAATGCAAATATGCCATCAACTAAAGTGCTCAGAATAGATTGGTCTGAACCAAACACGGGTCCTGCCTACAAACATTTCCACCGGGCTGAGCTATCAATCCAAAAATAATAATGTCACCTGTCTTCAGCAAAGGCATACATTATCTGTCTGATTTAATCTAAAGTTTGTGAGGTCAAGCATACTCACTTTTTCTGACAAATGGCATTTTAACCTTGGACCGAAGTTATTAGTTTTCCTTAATTAAGACCTGAAGACCGCAACACCAATTAATAATCAATGCATGTGCAGGAGAGCCAAGCACTCTCTATATTTAAAGCCATAAATTGCTGTATTATATTCATATTTATTCTAAGTAGGTCCTTATTGTAATTGGCATGCTATTAGGGTGAAGGCTTTTAGTCCGTATCAAAGTAATTCAATTAAAAAAGTGAAATATAGATCTGTCAGGGATAAACAAACAAGCCGGCTGTAATATGACAGAAATGCAGTGAATAGTCTGGTTAAGTAGCTCATTATTTTTAGCCTCCCTTGAGGAAAATAGCTGCTTCAGGAGTATAGGGCCCGGTTCTATTGTAGCGGTAAGGAACTCTGGAAGCACCTCATCAATCCACTTATCCCTGTTCTGTTGGCTGGATAATCGCAGTGTCTGACACTAATGGTGAGGTTGCCTCACGACTGAGAAAAGAAGAGGCAGCTGAACCCCTCCTCTGGTCCTCTGCTGCCTTTAGACATACTGCTTTTTCCGCTCATGGTCTCACTGTGCACACACAAAACATGTAGCACGTACGCCAGCTCTCCCTCACTTTTCCAATGTTCAGTCAAGAGGGTAATCCTAAGCTTCTTTACTTATCTCATAGAGGAATTTCTAGCATTAGTCATGATAAGACACAGGTCCTTACTGATAAAGCAGAGGAAAAGCTCTCCAAAGCTAACTAAGAAGTAGATACTTACGAAATGCATTTCGACAGGAAACCTGCTGGATTTGAAAGACCTGTGTGTGTCATGTATACTTAGCATAATAAACATAATAGAATGCAAAATGGTAAACTATAACTGTTATTCTCTGATTTCTGATTCTGCTGTTGATTCTTGCACAATATAAGGCTAAAATACAGGCAGTAAGACCTGTTGTATTCCCACGTCTTCTGTAAGCAATACAAATCACATCAATGATACAAAGCAAAGCATTAGATCCTATTTTTATATCCACACAGTTTGTAACATGGACAGTGCAGACATCATAATTCAAAGTTATTGGTCTGAGATGCGCCTCCCGTCTCCTGTAACGGTGGCGTTTTCTTTGGTAAGCGTTCACAATACGTCATCTTGCGCTACATATTGTTCGGGGGGTGTACAGGTCAAAGTGATTTAGGCCTTCAGAGCAAGTTTGGCTCATGTGTAGGTGGAGCGGGGCTGTGGGAGTAGGGCTAGAAGGTTTATTTAGAAGATTTATCATTACTACGAACTTTTTGCTAGCGTCATGCCTTATCCAGAAACAACAGCACAGGTATTTAACCTGTTCCTTGTCAAGAAGCCGTGCCTGGAAAAGCTCCATTCTTCTTCAGGGAGTCGCTGGACATTTGTTTATTTTCCACTTTGGCTAATTGACCAAACTATCTTTACCACTTTCCAGTCGGAGAGCTAAATGTACATGACGGATATGAACATCGCAGCTCAGAAAAACACTAGCTGATGGATGAGTGGGGTTCATGCAGAGGTGAGGGCTCGGAGCGAGGATAAACTCAAACAGTGGGACTACAAGGGACCCCCTGCTGCACCCAGAGTCCTGTGTTAAGGGAAGCGGTGCTGTCACATCAATCTTGGAGGGGAAAACTTGTGAAGCAATTTGTTGAAGGTCAGCAGAATATGTGATAAAAGTGTAGTCTTGTTAAGCATCCATCACCGGCTGATTCCGATTTTGAGCAAAGATGTAGTGACAAAAATACACAATGGGCTCAAGGTAATAGCTTTAGGCAGGGATATTGGTTTGGGTAATACAGTTAATAGGGCCTTGGATCTGGGGGCTCTTTTAGGCGGATATGAGAAGCATCGCAGGCTGTCATATTCTCCGATGAGAGTATGCATTAGAGCAAACTCTATTTAGTAAAAGACAATTCAATCAGGAACTATTCAGAGACCCAGGATTATTTCCCTAAGGGCAGCGGCTCATTCCAGGCAATATTCAGATTTCATTGTGTTTTCAAAGAGGAGTAATGTCTGCAGGCCCTCGCTGCGGTCCACAGGCCTGTATGGACATCCATATTTCAACAGTCAAACAAATGAAGACAGAATTTTCTCAATACAGCCTTCATATACAGTAGCAATATTTTATGATTTGAGTGGCTACATTTATCTTGTGGCACAGGTGGTAATGGCCTGACCTGTGTTCACCCTGGCTAAAAGCCCACTATTGTAGTAACTTAATCTTGGAGAAAACCATGAAAGCAGACACGTCGTTTGGAGGGGAATAAAACACAGTGGGAAGTTTGGACAACAATAGAGAACATACTTATTCAACTTTATTTAGACCCCTTGGCCTTGACATTTTTGTATAACTTAAAGGGATAGGCCACCGTTTTTCCATACTGAAATATGTTGTTACCTGAGCTTAGACGAATTGATGTGTACCTGTCTGGTCTTTGTGTGTGCACTCAGTTACACAAAATTGTCCGCACAGAAAAGTGAAGACATTACTGCTCCTAAGGTGTTACTACGCCTGACAATATAGCACCCCATTTAATTCATAAATTTGTGTAACTATACTTGGATCGTGTAACTATACTTGGATCGTGTAACTGCTCATGTAACCGTTTTTAAATAGAGAAAACATGGAAGAGCTTGGTCGCTTCTAACTTCACCCCCATTTGGCCCCATAGAGGAGAAGAGGAGTTGCTGAATGCTAACAACATCGTTGGTCTTTTTGCGTGACTGAGCGCACGCACACAGACCAGACAGGTACGCATCAACTCGTCTAAGCTCAGGTAAGAATATATCTCAGTATGGAAAAACGGTGGCTTGTTCCTTTAAAATCATGCATGTGTCTAGAAAATACCCCTACCAGACTTATACAAAACGCTAGCAACATTCATAAAAGGCGCTCGAAGCTGTGTCCAACTCACAGGCACTCATTTGAGAATTTCAAACCTTACGTCATTATTTGCCTTCAAACTAAATAAATGTGCATTGATTCATATTGATTGATTTAAAGCTGGCTGTCATTCTATGCTATGAGCTCACTATGTAGCTGAAAGTATTTGAAAAGCAAAACAATTAGATGGGATTTTCTGACCTTCCAGTTACAACCAGCAACAACTATGACCGATGTGGGTAATATGGGTAAATTGTCTTCCCAAAGGTCAGAGAGGGTTTCCAAGTGTCAATGGTCAAGTTAGTGAATGACCTGCTTAACCTCTAGACAAGAGCATTGTTACTGCACATACTGGAAGTGCAAATAGTACAGTTCATTCTCTCTTTGACCACTTTTCTCACCGAAGAGATGGACCCTGCTACAGCACTGGAAAAAAACACCAATTCTTTCCATTCTCGTACTTGTGCAGTCATCGCTTTGAATGGAAACACTTTTACTTTTTCTCATGCTTATAACCCACAGTTTACATTCATAACTTACCTCTCACGATAGGTCCACGTTTTCAATAAACACATGCTGCTCCTTACATGTGAGTGGCTCATATATCCTCCATCATCAAACATGGAAGTTATATTTCTCCATACATATACACAGATGCTAGCCGTATCACATATATCAGTGCTCGGGCCTACACAGTATATACACTTAAACATTCTCCTCTGTCAGTGCATTGGGGCACATGTCTCCATATTACACACATATGTTCCACAGATCATCAGACATGGAGACTACACCTGTCTACATGAAACCAGAGCCCCACGCCAGCATCCAGTGGGCTCCGCGGCACACCGACAATGCATCTGTGTCACCAATAGTCATAAATCCAAGCTCCTAAGGATATTATACAAGTAACTGAAGAAGACGGCAAATCAATTCACAGTTTGGTAGGGCGCTCATAAACTGTCTTTACTGGAGAATCTAAATCCAATCAGCGCGATTCCTCGTGTAAACAGAGAAGGCAATTATTGCACGTAAAGATACTTCCTGCGGATGACATTACAACAGGGGCGTCCCGCAGAAATAACTAGACAACTGTTGAACACAAGTAACCATTTTTCTATAAGTTCATCATGAGTGGCACTATGGCAATGCAAAAACAGTGATATAAACTAGCTCCATTGGGCAAAACCTCACAACCAAATATATTATTATCATTTGCTATGCTTTGTAAAAAAAAATCTGTCCATTGTCCAAAAACATAAGGCACTTTGTTGAGTGGGGAAAGGGCAGATGATTTTAGGTGGAAAGAAAAAAGAAAGAAAGAAAGAAAGAAAGAAAGAAAGAAAGAAAGAAAGAAAGAAAGAGATGTCTCAGTACATTAATTCATTGTATCCACAAAGGTGTCATTACCGGGAACTGCTCCAGGATTTCGATTTCACCACATGACCGTAATGATAAACTGCCTAGAGCCCAAGACATGAATATAGCCATGCAAGAGTTTGAGGGATTTTAACTGTGCATGCTAGATATGTCCATAACAGACATATTGGATGACAAAATACATGACATGATAGCAGCAGGCTACTGAGATTTATCCTGAGATCCAAGCATATCACGTAACTGCTTTGAGAACAGTAAACTTAGTCTGCGACCGCCATTCACATTTTCTCCTATATGCTGAATTATGCCCTTGCTATAGTTCATTCAGCCTCACACAGAAAAAAAAAGCTATGTACTTTGACACTAGGGTCAGATAGCATATTTTAATTATTATACACATGAGTTTAATCCTATCAGCACCGTCTGTCCAGTACTAGATGTAAAGAAATGTTGGCAGGTCGTTCTGAAACTCTCAATGACACGCCAGAGAGCAAATGTGCACATGGCCTGCGGAACAAAGGGACTTTATATGGGCAGAATGCTTAGGCCAGTGTTTCCAGCTCATCTCAGCGGGGTTAGCATTTTGCCGCCAACTGCCCGCGCCTGGTCACTGCCCTTCTCACTGTGTGGACATAAACTGGTCAGTGTCAAAATAACAGGACCAACTTTGACAAGGTCTTAAATCCTCTTCGTGGCAAAGTTTGAGCGAAACCTTTTGTGCGAGAGACAAAGTAAGAGGCGCTGAAGATGAGAGGAGGAGAAGAAGGGGGAAAGGGGACACAACAGCGACCATATGTTCAATGTGACCCTCATTATTCTCAATTAGGGCAGCCATCCATGGAACGGTCTTGCTGATAACAGCCCATAACACCTTCAGTGGATGGAGCGCAATCTTCCAGTGGCATTGTGAAGGCTGGGGGAGACGAGTGTATGTGTGAGTGCATATTTAAAGCACTGTGAAGCTCAAGTGCACTTGGTAAACTTACATCTCAGTGTGTGAGTGCATGCTAATTAGACGGGTGACGGCTGGTGGGTCTGTGTTGGTGGAGTGGGAGGGCAAACAGAGAGGCCTTGCCAGATCCTGGTAGGCTTACAGGGGGTGTCCAAGGGCCAAAGCCCGGGGCCCCAGGACGTCTGGATGGATGGCTGATGGAGAGTAATGGGGTCACATTGAGCATATGATATCAAGGCCAACTAGCAATGTTATGAGACGCCCAACGCTATATTCACATCTTACATGGGGCAAGACAATGTTGACAGGCCGTAAAATCAGCTATTTTAGGACAATGTTTGCTATGACTTACTGTAATATTCACAGCAAACCTCACTGCCTTTTCAAGTTCCTTTTCCCCCCACAATTCCTTCAATGAAATGATTCAATAACCAGAAGGCCTTGCATTGGTAATAAAACTTCCTAAAGTCCATAAATTATCTGGCATTTCATTTTAGTTTATAGAGAGTAGATTGACTCCTGCTATAAGAAAAAAAATGTAGAGCTACTAGTCATTTGTGACTCCTGGCCTGCTTCCCAAGCTCTTACGGTAACCTAAGGAAGCAGTGACATCACCCTCATTTCTTCTTGCAATGAATTCTGAATGGCCCAGGTGATTAAGTCTGCTATAAAGAGACAGGAGTCAGCGCAAGGCCGCGGCATTGAGCAGCCTCATTGATTTAAAGCAAACAAGAGCCTTTAGCATAGTGCAGTAGCCACAGACGCACAAGCGACCACTCACGCTGGTACACAACATTTGTCTTGGAGCGCATCCTTTGTGCTGCCTTTTACTGCAGTATTTGATATACGGTATACATTATAAAGCTATCTGCGCTCAAAAGCCTGAAGTGCGATGTATGCTAAAAGTCATTGTTCACATCAATATCGCATAAAAATGGATAATATATTAACCTCTTAACTCCCACCTGAACAGAGCACATTTTCTCCAGTTTTGGCTTTACCCAAATCTAAAAGCTTCTTGGGAAAAAGTGTTAAAATAGCAACAAAAAACGGGACAAAAACGAGGATGAAAAAAATCACAGAAACCCGAAAAAAAGTGACAAAAGAGCAACAGAAAAGCATCTAAAAAGTGATGAAAAAATGATTAAATTTGAAAGAAAGTGACAAAAATGTGGCAACAAATTTAACAAAAAAGCAATGAAATAAAATGTCAAAAAAGAGACGACAACGTGGCAACAATGCGAGGAAAAAGATCTTTCTCGATCAGTTTTGTAGGTCTTAGCTTTCAAATGAGGTGTTGCTCTGAGAGGTTAAAAGGTTAAAGAGGTTAAAATGAGAGTGAGAAAACCTAAGTCCTATCCATCCATTAGATTTATTACATGCTTATACTAAAACTAGTTTAATTAAAAAATACTTTCAATAGTTATTTTCAATATTAATATTACAATTATAATTTGGTAATGCAAATATTTATTAAAAATCCCAACAAGAGACTATTTCATAGTTGAGCCCCTGCTGCAATTTAAACTCTGAAAGGGTCTTTGTTGTCTTTTCAACCGTGTTCTCCCAGAGCTCTGTCTGCCCTTATGCTGCTGTACAGTCGAGTCATTCCTGTGACATAGAACATAAGCTAAACTCGTGCTTGTTTAAATTGTTCCAGGGTGGATTTATATATAAACCAAAAAAGCCTCCATAAACAACTACAATCAAGCCGCAGCCCTGTGCTCTCGCGTACAACTAAAACAGAACAAGTCGGTACAAGTTCAAAATTGATGAGCGCGCCACCACAAGTTCATGACTTAGACCTCCGGGGCATTTGATCCCTTGACACACAGTTTATTTTTCTAAAGCTACAGCTTGATATTTCAGCACTTAATTTAAGAGTGCAGTTAAATCACAGAAGCCATAATATGTCAGACCATCCCACAACTGGGGGTAAAAAGACAGCGAAAACGTGGTGGAGGGGGCTTGAGGAGGGGAAAACAGTAAGTAATGAAAAAGCTATGATTGCTTTTCTGTCCCTCCAAATGACAGTTAGCACCTCAATGACCTGCTCGGGGCAGGGCCATCTAGAAATGACACGCTAAGGCACAACGTCATCTAACTGGGTAGTTACAAAAATCAATAGAAAAGCCATTTCAAAAGATGCTCGGTGAGTGTGTGTTTGTGCGTGTGACAGAGTGGAGGGGAGAAGGACCTGCTGTTATGTTCATTTATTGAGCAGGCCTGAGGGGCACAGAGCAAACTTTTTTGATATACACATTACCTCCCCAGCGAAGGAATTCTGAGGGCTAAGCAATAACTGTAATCCACACTATTACTTAAGTTATGACCACAGAAGAGGGGCTTTCACTGCATGTCAAGTACAGCCTGATTTCAAAGTCACTCGCCCCCAGGCTCTGTTCCCTGTCACACTTTTAACTAAAGTAGCTATTGGCCATCAGAAGAAGAATGACTCTGTGTCCGCTGGGGAATCGATAAGCAGCCTCACTGACATTCACTGAGAACACATGTAAACCAGCCGGGCCGCCCCAACAACTATCTCGTCTTGTTGGGATAGCGGGCAGACATCATCATATATTATCCCCTTTGATTTGTTGTCAATAGCCAATCACGGCGAAGAGGTGCAGATCTAGCCGAGCACAAAGACACTCAGGAGTGTAAAACAGACAAATGGGCAGAGGGGACATCAATCCGAAGGGTGTGTCAGCTGGGCCCCTGATGAAATAGGGCTGTGTCGATGGCTTAAATTTATAGAGAGTTACATGCGAAAGTACTCACTCCTCAGTGCCTCCGGAGAGGTCAATAGCCTGATGCCTCCATTTGAATGGGCTTCTCGTTAAGCGAGCTCATTCAAGGTCTTCCTTTCTTTCTGAGCACAGAAGAGAAGAATACAAGGTTGCTTGTTGTTCCAAAACAAAGTGCCTTGACTGGCTTTTTCTGCAGAATGGCAATGTGCAACTTACTTACTCAATTATAATATCATTGTTATACTGTAGATGTTGTAGTTTAATTTGAACATTTCCAAAAGCATGTCTTATATACTTCAAGAATAATAGATATTGTAAAACCGACAACAAGCTGTGTTTACACTGAACCAATTTCTCCCCTGATTAAGGGGGCCGTTTGTGTCAGGAATGCATCGACATCGTAAAGTGACGGTGCAAGTTTTAGCCTATGATTTTTCATTTATAAGCTCTGCAGTGCATGTCATGCGTGTATAGAAAAAGCCAGATACATTGTTCTTGATAACATGACGACAAGATTCAGTTTGACAGTAAAAATCTATAAATTAGTTTCAAAGTGTGTGAAAAAAATCCGGAAATTACGATACTAATTATAACTAAGTGTAAGTAACTGTTGAGAATCCATCATCTAAAGGGAACATCTGAAAGATTCAAAAAGATTAGCCACATAGAGTAAGGAACATACATTTTACTGGTTTCTTCTTTCTTCAAACTAATGTCAAAAGTTCATGTTAAAATGTATCGCACACAGTTATGGGTGTTGGGGTAAAAACACAATAAATCCCAGATAGAGCAAAAGACAATCAAAAGGAACATTGGGGGTACATTGTCCTGCCTCCTCCACACACGCACAGCGACACGCTCATATATGCAGACAGAAAATAAATCTAATGTCACTGGTGTCACTGTCACCGGAGACCGCTGGCAATTCAAAGTTAATCGGAAAGCCGCGTAACCAAAATAAATTCAGGGCTTGACATAGTGTTGGGGAACAATAGTAATCAGCAGATTTAATGCATTTCTGATGTATATTTAAGACACTGACAGTAGGCCACAGATGTACATGTGTTGGAATTCTATTTTGCAAAAGATATGGTCGGTGATAACCTATTACGGGACATCGTCAGACGCAACACATCCCGGGCCACAGATAGGAAAAATTCTATCACTTGCTCTGTCTTGGAGATGTAATATTGAAACAAATTATTGCTGAAATTGAAAAAGTCACAGTCTTATTCCGTCTTGATCAAAGTCCTGCCACACGGGGGAGGAAACCATTTTTGCATTATCAGCACACATGAAGATTGTTGGTAACTTGCGGCACTATTTTGAATATTTATGCAGAATTCCTTGTACAATTATCCCGGCATGTCGCATATATTCATCCACTTACAATATAAGATTTTCGATTTTTTTCCCACAGTGATAACAATTTACATATTATTTAAAACAAAATCACAACTGTATTTTCTATGATTTTCAGATTCTCCGCTTCATTAAACACTGCTGTTAAACAGACCATTAAAATGTCCAGGTTTTATTTGGTGGTTTGTAAGATGTAATGACAGCATTTGTATCTATGCGGCGGTGGGATATAGCAGAGGTTTCTAGCAGCATCGGGGCTATAATAAAAAGCCTCATGATCCTGGTTTTATGGGGCTAGCATATTGAACCATCTGAGTGCTGCCTTGCTCTATGGTGGCCTGGAGGCACTTATTCTTTCAGCCGTGATCAGCCCTGACACATAAGAAGTCTGCTGAGACCTAGTTAAAGATTTCTATTATCATATCAAATCACACAGCGCCGCTCTCATTATAAGTGACACATCTCAAACAGTGGATAAAGCCTGGTCGACATAATGCATAAGTAGAAAGTTTGACATTATTTTGAATATGCTAATAACAGATAAGAGCTGGTAAAAGCTGATGAAAAAGCCTTGGCGGGGACATTAAAAGATCTAACGCAGGAGTAGAGATTATAGTGGACTACAATGACCTTTGACCCCGGCTGTATCCCACTAGACGTTTGAAAGGAGCACAGACGCCCCGTTCTCTCTGTCCTTGCCAAGACCTCGTTACCAACTTAGAAACCCATCAATATTTAACAACTCTGTGATTGAAATTTCAAATTCACATCCACAGCGCGAAAATCACCAAGAAGGAAAAAAAGGACACTGCAGAGGGTGAAAAAAAGATGAGGAATAATAGGATTTTGGTTGTTTTACACACACACACCAAAAAGCCGACTATAAAGAAGCATGGATAGAGACGGCATCTCTGGAATCGCCCATGTATGGTCATGTTATAAAGCAGTTAAGGCGGAAAACAAAAAAATATCAATATAGTTTTCTACTCAATAAAGATACAAAGACATGGGGAGAGGCAAAGTGGTTCAACAGCCCATAATTATATAAATAACAGAGAATGATGCTTCATGTTAGCATCGTGCTACATGCTAACGCTAGCTAGCGCTTGCTATGACTCCCTTTTTTCTTTTTCTTTTTTTCGCTTCTACTTATCAATCCGTTGTGAAAAAACATCCATAAGGACCCGATTTACACTTGACTTTATCTGTACGTGATAAATATGTTAATATTCCAGCAAAAAAGAATGAAAAATTGTGTTTCCCAAAAGATACTTTCTTCCCCCTCCTCTGACGCTATGCCGTTTGTCTCTATTTCAGAGTAAGTCTATTACATAGAAACCTTTATCAAACCTATATATTCTCTTCTTATTGAGCCACAACAAGGATTTTTTTTTTTTTTTTTCAGTTTAAAAAAACAAAAAGACAACATTTGTGGCCATTTTTAGACATTTCGCAATAGAGGGATTGTTTGCTGATGTTGCAGTAATACAAACATGTATTACAGTGTGCAGTCCCAGTGATTTCATGCTCTTGGCGCATTTCTTCCCCCTCATTCCTCCAGCTAAATGCTGCACCTTATACCAGATACCTGCCATATGCTGCTTCTTCGTGCATTTCTCAACCTCGGTGCCCTCTCCTGTTCATTCGACACACTTGAGTCAGGGAGCAAGAGATGGCTTTTACTATTTTATGAAGGTGTGAGGTTTCTTGCCAATGCTAGACTTTTCAGTGTCTGACAAAGTCCGCTCAATCACCAGGGGGTATTGTGAGACCTGCGTTACATGTGCTGTTGAACTTAGTACCACACACAAAATACGTGTATATTATAACAGAAAAAGTGGCAAGAAACACAAGATGCACAAAGCTAGTTTAAAGTATATTTGAACTTCTATGAGACGCACCATTTCTGTTCAGTTGAACTCATACATTTTACCAAATCACTTGCCGATTTCGTCATATCTCAACACACCCTCCAGATAATTTTAGCCCTGCCTATCATTCGACCTGTCACGCTGCGTGCGGCGTTTTTGGTTCACTGGAGGTCAGGACGATTATTCACCTCAAGGCCCGGGGGCGCCCATACACTCTCCCGTTAATGGCCACATAAAGAAAGCCAAGTGCTCAAGCGTGCCTGATTAGCTGCCCTAATATGCTATTTGTGACTAATTTCAGGGGCGCTAAGTCACAGGTGATGTCGCCGCGCTGTAAATCTAACTTGGTCAGCCTTTGACTCGTCCACATCCCTGTATTTGAGTGTATGTGAGTGTGTGCCCTTAGTGCACGCATGAGTGGGTTTAGTGCAGAATATGCAAAGGCTATTTAGGTGAAAGGCGACGCATAAAAATAATAGATGGTAGATGAAGCTGTACTGAGCTGACAATTGGACTAGTGGTTATTGGACAGGAAGTGTGTACGTGTGCACTGACATGTAAAAACCCATAGTGTGCATGTGATTGTGTTTTAGTACAATCATTACTTCTGGCCTGGAGCGCTGATACACTTTTACTGCAGATATTTCACTGGTGTTACATTTGTTCATTTTATGTGCTGTAACCATTGACTAGTTCACACGGTGCATATCACAATTGTTTAAAATGGTTAATCAGTGTCTTTGGAGTGGAGCAAGGTGTTGGACATGGAAACCAGGTCAGCTTGGACCTTGTGCCTATTTGATAAATGACTTCATCAATAAAACATGTTACATTTTAGTTTTTATGTAACTAACAATTTAAGTGTCATCATTTTTTATAACCCTAACCAAATTGAAAAGTATGTCAAACAACCCCAATAAAACAACATAGTAAAAATGTTTTGGTCATTTAGAGTTTTAGGTCACTCACTCATGTATCAAAATTAAGCATAGTTAAATATTACAGCAACTGATAGTTGATAGATTTAAAATCATTTCTCTCTTCCAGATGATGCATGCCAAATACAAAAAAAAACATATGTATTATTTATACACCATCTTTGTGCAAATATGGTGAAAAGCATATTCTTATTTTATATATAAGAAAGTTTACACCACTCTGGATATTACAAAGAGTAGAGTTTGTGGAAAGAAAAAAGCTCATGGAGGTGAAACAATAACAATATGCATGCGACTGCCCTTTGACGCATGAGTGAGTGTGTTGTGTGACCTCCAAGCGTCCACCAAAATGACAGGGTCCTCTCTGTTTCACACCCTCAGTGTGTCCCCCAGATGGACCACCTTATGAAAACCCACCACTTGAATCACCCTCAGTCAGTTTGGAGGGGCTCCCACTGTGCACCGAAACACCACTCCAGCTCCACAGAGGTGAAAACTGCTGTTGGGGGAGAGACAGAGCAACAGTCACCTCAGCCATACAAGCAAAAGGTTAACAACTCTGCCAGATGTGGGGTCAGCGCTGGTAAAGAATCACATTATTTCTATATGAATGACAATGTACAGCCTTGAGACATTTGGGCTTGTATTTATTCAGCAGAGCTGACAGAATAAGGTACCCAGGAAGCTTGGCTATGAATATTTGAAATATGCAGTAACTGTGCCGTTCAGTTTTTCATATTCAATAGGATGATACACTCCTCTTTCAATACTTGATAATATCAGAGAAACAATATTACAAGAACACAGACCCAAATGTTTTTCAGTTGCTTAACATTCTGTGCATTTGTTTTGTTTTACAGTTTTAAATAATAACTATTGCTATGTTGTACTATTATTTTCTTTTTTGGCTTGTCCATTTTGAAACTGGCAGAAAATAATTTGCTTAACAGCCATTTTAATTTGGCATGGACTTCACAACAGATGCCTATCCATGACATGCAATTTACATTAGGATAAATTGGTAGCTAAAGCCCATGTTGAGGAATTGTTTTTTTTGTGTTAGCTTTTGCTTTTTTGTATAGGATATGTACCTAAATAAACAATAAAGCAACAACACATTCAACTGAAAGCACACAAACACATTTATCTGTATTTTAGCTTTTATTTTACTTAATCCACGGAGCAACACAATCCTACAGCCTCTGAGACACCTGGGAAAGCTCACCCCGGAGACTCGTAAACAGCTCTAGTCTCACACAATTGAACAGGCGAGGTTAAAGAATAGTCCAAATAATAAGATGCAAGCCTCGGAGTTTGGTAAATCAGTGTAAAACGCCTTCTTCCCTGCAGCCAAAATACTTCAACCTCTGCCTGTTTTGAAATCATAAACAGCCCACTGTCCCCTCACCAATGGTAATAACATGCAAAACAGTGTTCAAAAAATATCCCTGGCCTTCAAACTGAAAAACACTTCTAAAACGCAGGCGGCATCACGTAGCACAAACACGGATTCTGTCTAGAGTCGAATTATGGACATTAAAAAACACCGACAGGGAACTTGCTAATTATTACACCTCCTTACAAACAGAGACGGTCGAGCTACAAAGGGGAGCGCTGGCTGACTCCCAAAGTCATTTCAGCAGAATAACAAATACTCAAAGGTCAAAGAGTGGAGCGGTGCTAAGCTCACTGGGGCTAAGCGGTGTGTGTCCGTGCGACTGCGAGAGCCATCTCTGGAGAAATCTTGCCTCCTTGTCCTCCAACACTGTGCTGCCACCTGCTGCTATGGGTAAACACGGGGACGAGCAGGTTGCTTGAGGCAGTAACACACAAACTAAATAGTTTTGTTAGAGGAAAAGGCTATGCTATAAACTGGGATTCTGGGACTTATTGAAAAACAAAAAGACAGGCCGAGGATCAGTAAACAAAATACAGAAAATGCCGCAAAAACAAACCGTAGACTTTTACCGAGGCATTGATTTTGTTTTGTCTTTCCATGACACATAATGCTCTTTGATTGTGACCACAAAAACCTACTTAATTTGTTATGTTAAGTTGTTCTCCACGCCTGGAGAAACATACTCAAATTCATAGTCAAAAACAAATCTCAAATTGTGTTTTCTTTTTGTGTCATTTTTTGTGTGTGTGTGTGTTGCTGTTGATATAACTTGTATTAGTGTCTGTAACAATAGTTGGTTGCTAAATATGCATTGAATATTTCAATAAATCAATTTGTTAATACAACAATAATGTAACACGCTTTTTTTTTGTCTAAAATTGAGTTTTCACACCTCAAGATATATTTCTTTGTGTGGTCCAAACTAAATTTGAACCCAAACATAAAGTATGTTTTAGGGCTGTTGTTGTTGTTGTTGTTTTTTAGCAACGCAGGGCTACTTCATCATCTACTCTGTATAGTTACGCAAACTGACAGCGTAAAATTATTGATTTTACAGGGTATTGTTTTAAGCTATTGGGGATAAACTTGCATATAATAAATTATCTTGGACACCTGTTTATTGTTGCCTCAGACAGCAAGATAAACGACCCACCACCAATTAAAATATTAGATATCAAAGTGCCGATGTCAGGGCAAGAGTAATGGTAGCACACGAGACTTGTCATAAACAGAAAAAATGAGGGCCGGTGTGTGACCTCACATGCATGGATTCTCTGTATAACAATATTCTGAAGCCTAACAATGTGCACAATATGCAGCATGTTTTGCTTTTTTTTTATTCTGAAACGCTGTCTCCCGCAAAAGAGCAGTGAACTTTGGACTGACATTTGTACAGATGTGGTAAGGCTAGGAGGCACCCTGTAATTAAAGCACTCACCCTGGGAAAAAGGTGCTATCCTCTGTCATATTTTGACAAGGCTCCGAGGCTAGGCAAAGTAATATAGTCACATGGTTGGTAGCAGCTGGAGAGAAGAACGGCTGTATGTTTGATTGCCTGATCGGATCACTGTTCGCCCCCAGCTACGGTTTCGGTCGGGCTCCTGACACTGGTACACTGAATTTACGTCATCACCTTTGGGTTTGGAAATGAAATATATTTGAATACATTTAACCCTTTATAGGGCACTCATTGAAATACTTAAAAATAAATCATTTCAACTTAAGATTGTGTCATTGGGGGACAGAACACAAGTTTATTTCTGTTGTAACATTTTTCAAAACATTTTCAATATCATAGAAAAATCAATGTGAGCAAAGTTACCATATTTGTTTCCTTGCCTTGGGTAAAAAAAAATATACAAAAGGTACTTTCAGGTATGGTATTCATGAGACATTGTGTTTTGTGATATTGATGTTTGAATGATAACACCTGTCATAGGCAAGAGTTTTTGTAATGTGATTCTTTATGTGCAGTGGGCGGGGTCTGACACCTCCAATATTGTTTGCCTAAAATTTTTACTAAAGATAACCTTCGGCAACATAAAACCACAGATTATTGCTTCTTTTGTCAAGAAAATACTGCAAGCATGAGTAATAGGTGCATGTCCAAATATGGACAAAACTAATTCACAGGGCGTATGATCAATTATGGTGCCTGCCTTTTTCATGCTGTAATTTCACTTATTTCACTACGTCCTCCAAAACCAACATATATATCATCACTTAGCACAATTATTCACCAATAAAATGTGTGAGTTTCATCAACTTACTATGGTTAGTTTTCAAGTTATGCAAAGAAATGTACCATAAATTTAGCCAGACTTGGGTCTTTTTCAGACTTCAGAGAGAAAACAGGAAGTTGAGAGCATGACCGGTCTCTGCTGATTGGTCGAATGCCACAGTAATGGGATCTGTAATGTAAGACGATCTCTTCTGATTGGCTGAGCGAGGACTACATGCTTCTTTACCTTACTGATGTGCAGCAGGGAGGCCATATGTAAAGTGTGTGGAAATTACCAAAAATAGCCACTTGTCCTATAAAGGGTTAAACACAATACTGTTATCTAAGTACCAAATAATCAGAAAGAAGTTTTTTTTGTTTTTGTTTAATATGCACAAACTGCTTAATATCAATTAACAAGTGGCTTCACAGTATTTTAATTATGTGACTCATACTGTATTAACCAATCCATTTACAATGATGGTGTGTAGTCCAAATACAATAATACAGTTTATTATATGCTCCAACTGACACAACTGTCTGTATTTATCCAGGCTTGGGATCAGAGCATCACCTTTTCTGAATAAAAATCCTTTTCCAATTGTGAAGATAGACGATTCAGAGCTTGGTTGTAAGTCGGTGAGCATTTGTGTAAATACATTGTGACTTAACATCCCTGTCTTGTAGCGACCTGAGACAGACACCATATATGCTCTGTCAGTATCATTAAGTCAACACGCCGTCAATTTCACAATGCAAGTCTCTCTTCTGAATTTGAGAATGATCCAGTCTGACGCGGGCTTGAACTTTGCGTGTGCCAGGAGGGGCTATTCTCTGCCGCCTTGCACCATTCTCCCATGGCTTTAAATATTGTAGGCATCTCGGGGATGTGGAGACGCATTTGTCATCCCACTTTGACAGGCTTGATGAAGGGGTTGTCTGTCAGTGTTTCACAAATCCGAGGCGACCGCAAGCCCGCAGGTGGCACACACGGAGAGCCGCGGCAAGCGCCTGGGAGTTTCCTCCTCTCCTCCCTCCCTCCAGCGCCAGGCTTCACGGAGTAATTGTGATAATACTGGGATGGAAAATTATAGAGGAGTGAGCTAAGAAGATACTTGTGTTAAATGCAGGGGCTCGACACAGAGAAGGGAGTGTGGGTGGTCTGAGGCGGCAGGGGCAAGTTGTTACAATTCATTCCTAAGCGCTTTGATACTTGTAGCACTTACATGTAGTCTCGTATTAAATTTAATATGCTCTTTTACAATGGTGGAAAAATACTGCTTTGAAATTAGAGCATGGCTGCTTCACATCAATTATCGTTAATAGTATCAAAAATGTAACAATAAAAGTCCCACTAAATCACTCAACACAAAAGCTGTCATATAAACACACTCTTAATCTTAACCTCTCTCTCCTGGTCTAGTGTGTGACATCAGGGTCAAGCTAGCATATAATAGACAAACTTGGCAGTAAGCTGGAGCTCTGAGAGAGGTCCGGGAGATTTATCAATCAACTGGCCACATTAAACGGATTTCCTAATGAAGTGAAGTCTTTACAGGGATTAATCCTCTACCACCTGCAAGGAGCCACCTGCTCGACTGCAATAATTGGCATGGATGGCAGCGGCACCATCAGCAGAAAGAGGAGAGGCACACAGAGCTGAGAGAGCAGGGAGAAAGAGACGGACAGAGAGGAAACAAGTTGGAGAAAGGACAAAGAAGCTAGACATCGGGGTGTCAAATTCATGCAAATGATGACACTCAGTGTGTTGCAACGACACAATGAGGGGGGAAAATAAATAAAATATTTAAAAAAAAGGAGACGAGACAGCGCCAGGTTTCTTATGACACCGCGATGAGCATCCAGCCCTTAGTTTGTGCCAGTCTTGCAGCATTCCCAGACCTTGACAGCAGCTCCTCGCTACATCTTCCAGCTGTGTCAAATCTGCCTATGTGCTAATGAATGTGTCAGCATCCCAATCGTGTCATTGCTGTGTGTGTTTCAATTCACCTCTGAGCTCAGAGATTCTGCCCGGGGTACCAGCTTACGCACACATTCACAATTGCTGCATCAATAATTACACAGCCCATTATAGCCTACCAGCATCACTGTTCAATAGCCAAAAAAGCTTTTGCTTGTTGATGATCACTTTTTATCAGCCAGTATTGCAGCCCTATGAGTGTAAACTTTTGACTACCTTATCGCGGAAATATAACTTATATGACTTATATTTTTGACATCAGTTTGAAGTTGAATGTTAACGTGTTTTCAGTCAAAGATACCTCATTATATAACTAATATGCAGTATAACTGAGATAATGTGACACATTATTGCTCATTTTGCCCCTGTTTCTGCAAGCTTAGCCTTATGCAGATTTAATGTGCAAACTTTGGAAGACAGATAAAAATGATGACTTTTGAATCGGAAAGTATAGCAAATGTTCCCAATGAAATATAATTGAAATTTAATTATATTATGTACCTGCCCATGTTAGTCATCCATTCTCGGCAGTGCAAGCTGTAACCTCTAGGAACTGTGGCCTTTGCCAAAAGACAGAGACTTCTGGCACAGTGGAGGTGTCTCTCATTTGTAGTAGAGCCACACTACCGTATTGCCAAAGGAGGTCCAGGCCAAGGACAAACAGTGCCTCCATGTTGGTATGAGCCTGAACCCAATGCCAGCAGCAAACCTTGTTGACTGGCCATGCAAAACTGTGTGCAAAAAGTTCATAGACAGTATAAGTTTCCAGCAATACACTTCTGAATAAACATACAACTGCCTGCCCAAATTACAAAGTTTGTACTTAAATTCCTCAACAACATAACAGGTAATTGTACAAATAAGAGCTAGTTGTACTGTATTATGTTTCCTTAAAAGTACATTTCAAAGAATCGTCCAACTATTGTTGTGTGAGTGGGACCCCCAACACACAGGCACAAAGAGCTTCATCTAGCTCCTTCTCCTCTGCCTCCTCTTCAAGCTGTGTTGTTTAGAGTAAAAGAAGAACCATCCCTAATCCACTTCACGGATCAGTTTCACAGAGACGGTAAAGCCATTCTCCCTCCAAGCTAAAGCAATTCAGATCAGACACCTTGATGTCTCAAAGAGCACACAGTGAGCTCTTGTTTTCTGTTTTGACTGCTGGGAATCCATGCCAGACAGCAGCCCTGATTCCAGCTCAAAGATAAAACTAATGAGCTTTTCATTCAAGACTCTTTTATAACAATAACTCGGGCAGCCATGCTTGTTTTCACTACCACCCGAGATTTTGTGATCTAGTAAGCTATAGGATTTGCAGCATATCGCCATGACATTTAATACTTTTAGCATCTTGAAGAACTAACATGTGGAAAAAGTTAGCCACCGATTCATGAATTACCAAAAGTTTAATTTGTATTTGACACCTGTAAGCGCGGTCACGATACACCTTTAGCTCGGTGTCAATGGCTTTCTCAACTTAATTCGCCACTAATTGCAGTAACACTATGCTAATAATAGGGATCAGAAGATTCCTTGATACTTACCTGACACCTTAGACACACATGATCGGGACTCAGTGTGTGGCTGTTTCAACCGAATTTCCCACAATGCTCAGTGTCTGTCTCACAGGTGATGATGGCATTAGCAGGTTACTTGAACATCAAAAAGACAAGACCGTAATCCTTTAACAACAACTCAAGACGTGTCCACAAAGGCATTGTTTATATAGGCACCCAGGATTTAGCCACCTATATCCTTTCCACAGATGCCTTCAGGTACCTACAGGTGACTGGGATGTCGGCAGAATTTCTAACACCGTGGATTTGCATGTTTCAAAGAGCTTTGTGTAAGAGAATACTCTTCTTTCATCTGGCAATGCTCATTTGCTCGCAACACAAGACACCAACAAGCTTAGTTCCTTAAACTCACCAAAAAGAACAGAAGTACTGCACTGATTACGATTTGTTGGAACTGTAGTATGTTGCACACAAAGTATGTCCTGGAATTGTGTTCTCTTATCAAATACATGCCTGGAGCCACTCACACAGCTTTGAGTAATCTTTGAATCTTCCCCAAAGGCTATTCTTAGCACCACAATGGCAGCTCTCGAAAAGCTCCTCCTGAGGTCCTATGTATCCAGCTCTAAACTGTCTAGGATGCAGTAATTTTGTGTTTTTAAATTGTTTTATCTTTCTGTGAAGCACTTTGGTCTTCCTGGTGTTGTTGTAAAGTGCTATAGTCTATAAATAAACTTTGATTTGTTGATTGTTAAACTTTATAATTTCATCACGAAAGCAAAAACATATTCATTACATACTTCATTACAGCCACATGAGCCACATACTCTTACTTTTTATTGAAACAGCTGTCTCATCAGCAGTGCCGTCTACCAACTTTGCTGGGCCTGGGGAAAAAAGGTTTCACAGGTCTTCCTTATCTAAGGGCAACTTACCCGGTTGCCCCCCTAACCCCAACCCCCTGTCGACGCCAGTGCTCATCTGTAACTACAATGAGGTAAGACAAACTTTTCCACAAGAGAAAGATTGCCTGTGTATGTTCTAATAGTGTGAAAAGTTGGGGCTATAAAAAGCCGATGACACCATTTCGAAAAGAGATGTGTTTTCTTCTGCTGTTTTTTATCCAGGGGCATAATAACTTGTGTGTTCTAGGTACAAACCTTTTGGCCATGGCATCACTGGTAAACATAAATAACCGTGTGTGGTGCTATGCCCAAATGGTGGCAGGTGGTTTGATGGGACTGATAAAGAAAATGTATGGTTCATAACAGCCAGTGAGACAAAGAAACACAGAGGCAACTTTCTGGTGGTATTATCGGCTGTATTTTTCATCGTGAGGATGAACCGAGGACAGGCTTAAGTTCTGGGAAGCCGTTGAATCTCTTTTCATGTTAGAACCGCTGCAGGGATTGATATTATTAACAAGTTTAATATAGGCCATTTGTTGTACTATATTGTGATTAAACCTACAATTGGGTGGCACAGCAGACAAGAATGTCCCAGGTTTGACCGACCAGTCCGAGCGGGGCCTTTCTGTGTGGAGTTTTACATGTTGTCCTAATGTGTTTCTGAGTGACTGCTCTGGTTTCAGACTTTTAAAGCCGTTTTAAAGCTTATAACATTGAGAAAACCCTTGAATTAGATGTGTCAATGTCTGTAACACACCATTGCATTATTATTATTATTATCCAACACTACTAGTTACCTTCATACTATTGTATCCTACAAATACAGTTCTTCCTGTATGCCACTGTAACAACCAGTGCAAATTACTGAAGCGAAGTCCTGGAGTATGCATTGGTGGATTGTTTTAAAAATTGGGGGTATGACTACGACTTCACCCTCTGCCCCAAAATCAGAGGCTCAGTTAGCTCTGACTTAAATCTTATGTAACTGCTGGCTTTTGACAGGCAGACACCTCTCCTGACTACAGATAGGTAATTTGTTTTGATCTGTGATTATAGCCTGGTGTTCAGAGGAAGATGTAAACCCTCTTGTGAAGCTGTTAGGCAAATCCTCACATTGTGGGGAGATGTGCCCCTGGGGCTCTCAAGTTTGTGCTCTCCTCTCTTCCTCTTCACTCTGTCTTCTCTTTTTCCTGGCCGTTTTTATCCGGTTGAGAGACAAAGCCCGCTGCCAAACGCAGAATACCCCTAGGAGCTCATCATTCGGAAAACTAGGGCTCCTGTGAGAAAAACGAGCAGACAGGGAGTAGAAGGAGGAGGGCTTGGATAAAAGTAGGAAGTGGATTTTAGTGTATCTTTCTACATTGTTGGAAACTGCTCAGGGTCTATTTGAACTATGAGCTCTTTTCACTTCAATTCTTTAACGTCGACTTTTGGAGGCCATTGCCTCACATCCACTCAAAGTTTTAGTGTAAAATGTTAACCAAGAATGTCTTAAATGCAGAAATGTATTTTCATACACAATTTTCAGGAAAGTTTGAAATCAAAGACATGTGCAACCAGATCATTGTGATTTGTACACAACTATGATCAGAATCAACACTTTCCTGGTGAAATAAAGATTAAAAAAAAAAAGAATCATAACATCAGCCAAACACTCATGAACGGAAAAAAAGACTCTCAAAGACGCTTCAGACCTTTCATCAGGGAGAAAACTGCAGTCCACTTTAAGTTAGGCCACCGCTGAACTCTCCCCCTCAATGCGCCAAGGGTTTGAAAGTAATTAAGAGCACTTTTGATTCTTTGCAAATGCTTCACATGTGGTAGAACTGACAATAAGGCTGAACTGAACAGCTATATATAATTGCATTTCCTAGATCCCCCTTTCCTTACTTTGTCTGATACCTTGCACATTTATCTAAAAGGTATTTCCTGAACATATTCATCTTAGCTCATCAGCTCACTTAATTGAAAAGGACGCTGCACCTTTCCCCTCGCCTCCAAGTGCAACTTAGCGGTTAGTGTGTCGGCTTAGGTGAGTGGATTATCAACAAATGCTCATTATAATAACTGCAGTAATTATGCGTTTTGCTTTCTTTTGATGTACTTCAGTTCAAACGTGAAGAGTTAATCCTGGGATGACAACAAATATGTCAAAGTGCCCTCTGGAAATCCCTCTGCGGGTTTTACATGAGCGGTATAAAGGCCGTGGCACCTGCATGACTGTAAGGGTGGCACAACATCTGTAATGGGGGGGGGGGAGCTTTATGTATTTTTTTTGCTTTTACATGAAACATTCTAAAGCCAAAACCTTTGCATCCTTAAAAATGGTGAGGAGCAGCGGTGAGAGGAATCAGCCTGGGTCTTTATATCGACTGCATTTACGAGAGGTAGCAAAACGCCAAGACCTTTCCCCACAGGATCTATCTCGCACCAACACTCGCTTTAATGCAAAGAAACAATGGCTAATGAGCAAAATAATACACCCGACGGGGGAAGAACGCGAGGAGAACAAACAAATTCCAATGACGGTTGTATGTTGAGGCGAAAGCAGTGGAAATGTGCAGACATGAGAGCGGACCCGCGATGTTGAGCTGTCAGTGCTAATGAGCCGGTCTGTGTGTGATGTAAGGACAGGCGCTCGCTGATGGAGATTTAAACAAACATTTGAATTACATTAACTGTCTCCTCAGGATTATTGTTTGTTTGTATTGCTTCTCTTTGTTTCAGGAGAGTGATTATTCCACGGAAAGCAGACAGTCTTTTTGACAGTTTGGGAAAAGTGGCTTGCACAATAAAGGGATGTGTCTAAAGGGTTTCATCATATAAATCATATAATGTCAAATTTAGATAATAATTTAGATAATCATTTTCAATAAGGATGGAAATTCATATTCCACAAAGAACACATTAGAACTAAACACTGGTTAAAATCAAATAAAATCAAATAAAAGAGCATGTTAAACTTAAAGGAATAGGCCACCGTTTTTACATACTGACATATGCTCTTACCTCACTTTAGACGTGTTAATATATCGGCGTAATGATACGAGGAGTAAAACGTCCGCGCAGTAACTCCTAAAGGTTATTGACGGAAGTGAGCGGGGGAAGTCTTTAGGAGTTACTGCGCGGACGTTTTACTCCTCGTATCATTACGCCTCACAATATAGTCCCCCTTTTTATTTGCTTATAAAATCGACATGCTACATTTCTGTGTAAATATACTTCGCATGAAAACACTTCACGTAACTTTATTTAAATAGGGAACACGTGGAAGAGCTTGGTAGCTTCTATCGTGAGCTTTTTTGGAGCTATGTGACATGTGGGAGAGGCTGCGTATGTGCTCCGTTTGCCTGGCAGAGCGCACGGACAAAGACCAGACGGGGATATATTAACACGTCTAAAGTGAGGTAAAAGCATATGTCAGTATGTAAAAACGGTGGCCTATTCCTTTAAACACTGAAGATATTTGGTTTAACATAACAGCTTCAATGATGCAAGTATTCAAGACTATTTGTGTTAGCTAGTACCATATTTACCATACTTAAAGCAGTACTAAGTAACGTGTTTACCTTAATAAATCCTTTCCGTAGTCCCTGTGGGGGTAATACAAGAGTTTATGGGATGATTGGAGGGTCTTTCATCTCCCCCAGGTGTCTCTGGCCAGAAAACCATGTTTGCAACTTGACTGCCACCGGTCCGGAGGAAGCAATACACACTAATGGAATCACGAAGAAGAAGCTAACATGCTAACGGGCAAAGCTAACTGCGGGCTAACGTCACTTTAAACAGTATTTACAGCCAAGTTTGAGTGAAAACAAATATTTCCATTGTATAATTGGATGCACAGTAACCCTCTCTCCCTTCGCCTTTCCTGTCAGTATTTACTCTCCAATAAGTTAAAAAATTGTGACTTGCTACTACACCTGCAGTTGCGCTTATGGCCTCTAGGGGGAAGAGTTACTTAGTACTGCTTTAAAGAAAGAAGAACTAAGTCACTGTGTCTCTGGCCAGAAAACCACACTTGCAACTTTCCCTTCACCGGGTCAGAGGCGCAATACACTCTGGGTGGCACGTTAGCACAGCAGTTAGTGCTTCCGCTTCACAGCTAGAAGGTCCCGGGTTCGATTCCCACCAGGGACACGGCCTTTCTGTGTGGAGTTTGCATGTTCTCCCCGTGTCTGCGTAGGCTTCCTCCAGGGACTCCGGTTTCCTCTACCACTAAAAACATGTATAATAGGTGAATCCTCCAGCCAGGTGATTCTGACCATCAGCTTGGCTCCACATCACAGAGATGGGTCCCCGTCTCTTTACGGGTTGCCCCAGCGGCATCAAAGGATTTCTCTACGGGGACAATAAAGGACAAACAACAAACAATAGAATCTAACAGGAAGCTAACAGGCTAAAGGGCAAAGCTAACTGCGGGCTAGCGCCACTTAAACAGTATTTACAGCCAAGTTTGAGTAAAAAAAAAGATCTCCATTGTGTAATTGGTTGCACAAGATCCCTCTCTTCTTTTGTCTTTTCTGTCAGCGTAGTATTTACTCTCACGGACAATTAATGAGTAAAAAAAATGCAACATGCTACGACACCTGCAGTGGTGCTTTTGGCCTCTAGGGGCATCAGTTACTTAGTTCTGCTTTAAGTTCAATTGTTTTGTTTTAATGCTAGAAGACTGAATTAACCCCTTAAAATCTGCTATTTATTTATTAGCTGTTGTAGCTGAAGCTTAAACATAATCAAATTGTAAACGGCACTTTATAGGAAAAGCAACAGAAAATAGTCAAAGTTTAAGCCTTTTCTCACACAATCATCCAGTCGTTCCCTCCTGCTTGCTATACATTCATGTCGACGTGGCGCACTCATATTTCTTTCTAAAGGTGCGTCTTGCCTAATTTCTCCGTTTCCCGCCTGTGTCCCTGTATCTGTGAGAGCTCTCTGAAGCCTCCTCTCAGCGGGACGGCCCGGGCTCAGACACAATGCGCTCCTCCACATTCACATTCCACCTGTGTTTTGACAACACTTTTCACACGACTGATCTGAAGTGGTTTTATAGTCTCTCTCTTCCCCCACTGTATATCAAAGGGTGATGCTGGAGATGGCAGAGCACTCGAGGCTCTACGGGACGGATTAGCGCAACATTAATAGTAATCCCCAGAGGCTGCACAGTTTCTCAGGCAAAGGGAAGAATAGAACGACGCAACTGGATGTCTTTATTTCAAGGTTGGATATGCCCCTGTTCCTTCCTGTATGAACTGTTTACACCGATTACATTAAACAGTATGACAAGGGTAATATTTATCATTACATGCATGACTCCCAGCCACCTCAAAGCAAAAAGAGATTAAAGAAAGATTACTCTCTCTTTCATGCTTGTACGCACTTGTAGCAATTGCCTTTTCACATGCTAACAATCTCCAAATGACACCTACCTTGATTAATATGTTTTATTTAAAGGTCAAAACTAGTTCAGGGAATTAATTCAATGGCATTTTTACAGCAATGTGTTTTTTTTATATTACAGAAGCATCCATTCAATAGACAGAGGCTTTTTGGTTTTGTTTTCAGAATGAAACACGGAACCTCAGCATTGAAGATACTTCATTCTCAAACTTTTCAGAGAAAAGTAGGCTATTGACCTTTCAAGTGCCACCAAGGAGAGGTCAAAATCCAATCAAGATTAAACTAAAACAGATCTAAATTTATACCAGAAAACACCCAACTTGAATGCAGTACTAAAGCTTGTCTTGAATATTGCAAGGATATTATTGCGATATTTCACGGAACAACTTCAACACAGTGCGTTCAACGCAATTTAAATAACAATCATCCGCATTATTTATTTATTTTTATTAAATTGGTCTTCGGTCTAAACCTTTTAACCGAGCGCATTTCTTTACAGTTTGGTTTTACCCAAATCTAAAAGCTTCTTGGAAAAAGTGTCCAAAGAGCGACAAAAATGTGACAAAAATGTGACAAAAAAATAAATAAAAATGTGACAAAAAAAGTGATAAAAATGTAACAGAAAAGTGACAAAAATGTGACAAAAAAGTGACAAAAAAGTGATAAAAATGTGACAAAAATGTGACAAAAATGATAAAAATGTGACAGAAAATGATAAAAATGTGACAAAAATGTGACAAAAATGATAAAAATGTGACAGAAAATGATAAAAATTTGACAGAAAAGCGACAAAAATGGGACAAAAAGTGAAGGAACATGCTCCTTGAGAGTTTTGTAGGCCTGAGCTATCAAATGGGGGGTTACTCTGGCCTATAGGCTGTAATATTTTTGATTTGGGTAAAGCCAAACTGGAGAAAATGCACTTTGTTAAGGGAGGGGTTAAGAGGTTAAAAGTCTCAATGCGTTTTGTTTTTGGCTGTTACAAGAAATCGACATTATATTATATTTTGCAGCCCCACTGTGTAAGACAGCAACAACAACAAAAATCTTATATATCAGTGACTCTTTTTAGCTTTTCCCAGTCAAGGAACATGGAAGATGATAAGCGTACATACAAATTGAGATACATTTCACAGTCACCTGTACAGACAAGCTAAGCCATGTACATCAGCCTCTTTGCAAAGACCTACACCTCAACCAACCTGCTCTGATCACAGGAAGTACTTTTTGCTCATTTCCCGAGTATGAGATACGGCACTCACTTTCTTCTGATTAGTGTATAATCTGTCTTATTTCACAGTATGCAGATGACAGAGTGCACTATCACTCCCCTATATGAGCGCTAGTCCCCTTTTTCGGGTTAACCTTGCTCTGATAAAGCCATGACTTTTCACATCGCTCTGCTCGACAGCGGCTAATGATGCACCGTCCCTTTAATTATGTAAAGTATTGGGTTTAGTCAAACTCACTGGTGTGATTATGTCTCAAAATCGTCTATGTGCTCCTCTACACAGTGATCCCTTTAAATCTTATCTCCGAGAACAAGTGTTAGAAGTTTTCCGGCGTTTTACTGCGCTGAGAAAATGTCAAAGTGTTAAAAGGTAATTAGTATTCCCCATCTATCACAGTGTTAATCAGAGGGATGAAAAGGTTGATACGAGTTGTGTTCACGATGAGACTGAAGATGAAAAATGACCCAAAAAAAAAACGTATGACTGGCTCCAAACATTGCAATTTTGTTCAACATCTGATGATTTTTGATAAGATGAAAGTAGTGATATGTACCTATGCTATTTTATCAAGAGTGGAGTTTTAATTGCTACGGCTGCGCTCACAGTCTCGCCGCCTTTTTCAAGTTTGTTAGTTCAAAAAAAAAAGAAAAAAAAAAAGAAAAATAAACAAGGCATCCAAGCATCCGAAAATAATAATCTCCCATTTTGGCACTGATACGGTCAAAACACAGAGAAGACAGATCTCATTATCTCAGCTTGGAAAGTACTGAAATGTTATCTTGAAACAACAGACAAAGTGAGATGAGCCGCTCTTTTTAAAATTGTGTGTGTTTGTGCCAAAAACACAAACAACGGGTGCGCGAGGAGAGATGGACAGAGAGACAGGCAGCGTAAAGAAACACAACAGAAAAAGTAAGAGAAGGGAGGAGAGCATAACTAATGGCATTGGTGGAAGATTTATTCCAAAAAAAAAAAAGGAGGCAGCAGCAGGAGGAAGGAAAGGAAGCCTGGATGATTCCTAGCCCCTTCTTTTTGCCTGATTATGAAAGGGAGACATGGCGCGGGGTCGAGGGTCAAGCCAAAAGGAGACAGCATTGTGTAGGAACTGTCACGCACCGCCACCTATTTTGACATGCACGGGGCCGTTTGTTGTCTGTCGAACATGCAAATTGGCGAGCCCGGGCTGTCATAAAAAAAAAAAAAAAAAGGCAACCCAAGAAGATATGCGCCAGTCAGTCGGTCGGGGGAAAATGAGAGACCACCTGTAACCAAGAGAATGGGGAGTGATGGACAAGCATTCAGTCAGCGCCTTGCTTGTCATTTCCAGCCCGCCATTCACGCATCAGCCAAAGCATGCCCCCCTACCCTTACCCACCGTGGCCATCAAAATCACCGAGCACCATCAATCCCATCCAGCCACATATACATGTTAAAATCTATTCTTAATATTCAGATGCGCCAAGTGGAGAGAAATAAATATATGGCGGGGGATCGCAGGGGGGTCGGGAGGTGGTGGGGTTTTTTCAACCTGCTGGCTGCCTAATAGGATCCAACATGGAGACAGCTGAGGGTCAGGCCTAGATAATTAGTTGTCCACAGAGGAAACATCACTCTTCGGCACAGCGTGGACAGGATGAGGGAGGGGACCGAGTGAGGACGCCTCTAATGCGCTCAAAGTCCACCAATGTGTCAGGTAATCAACATTATATTATCTTTTGTCCCGACTGTGATGGGGCCGAAATATTTTTAGGTGTAAGACAGGCAGTGGACATTCAGTCCCGCGGACATGCAGGATGTTGCAGCCAGATATGACACAGCACAATGTAAACTTGTATGTAGTCCAAGAGCAGAATGATGACCGGATAATTGGCTATCCAGTACAGACATACTTAGAATGGGGTATAACCGGCATATTGTATCCTTTTTATCACTATAATGGAGGCTTTAGTATGCATGCATGTGTTGTTCGAGCAAAAATATTGCTTGTTAATGATACGTTCAGTGTTTGTAAACAATAGGGTCTCATAGACCCCCATACGGTTAATAAGCATTATGCATTAAATTGAGCAATTATGAATAATTAATATGGCTTTGGCAAATGTCAACAGAATTATTTACCTAATATCAGAGCCTGCAGGGGTAAAAAAAAATCCTAATTATAGCAGAAATTAGCATGACTAATGAGTGGATAAGCTAAACATTCTACTACAATGACTATTACCTATTAAATATCTGCAAATTGCAGAGCTCAGTTAAAATCCATTACGAATCCGTAATAATAATAATAAAATGAAAGAGACACTGTGCCTTTTGTATCCAAATTTCCTTTAACCTGTCACTAAAAATAAAATATCTCAACATTTGTTTTTCCATGTTGCATTTTGAATAGTGTTTAGTTTGTTTGTATATTGTATTTATGGAGGTTATTAAGCAAACTATTTTCATCCACATCTGATTATCACAAAATCTTTGGAATAGGCCACATTAAAAATGATTTTATTTTCCCCATAGAGACCTTCTTTTTGAACTTCTCACCAAAAGGGGTCACATGCTGCTGTGTAGTCCTTTTCAGGCTATTTAAGCATAAATCATTGTCTGTAGGCTAATCACTGCTGTCCACTGTTGTCACTGCACCAGGAAAAACATATTTCTTTAGCCAAATGATCCATTAATATTGAAGGATTAGGGTGTCATTGCTGTTATGATATAGGGCAGAAAGTGTCCTCATTATATTATTAAGTCCAGTCAAATGTATTCAAATGCCACCTTTATTACCCTGGAGGTGCTTTGCATAAATTGAATAAATCCGACGGATACTCAGCCCGAATCAAACATATCAAAGGTTTCCTGTCTTTGAAGTGGGGGTTGTCTCTAATTCCAAAACAGATTTTCATGATAAATAAATGCATTATTTATGAATTGTGGGCTAGTGGTGGTAAGAAAAAGGACGATGAAGACGGCCAAGAAGAACAGGGAAAAAAATCAAAACAGCACAAAAAATGCATAAAACATTCTTGCATGGAAATGTCAAGAGGCAAGGAGTGACAGAGATGGGAGAGAGTGGCGCGTGCCCGCTGAACAGCGCACTGATAAACAAACTGATTAGCATATGCACATCGGAGCATATGTTGTGCTCATTTGCTTACACAAAGTCTCAATCAGAATAATACTCCACACTCGGCGCATGTCATGGAAGTCTTCAAATGTTGATGGCAATGATGAAGGTGCTGGAAATGTTTCAATTATTTCATAACTGACAATTATACTGACAACGTGACAACTTCTGCAAGCTGCATGTGGCGCTCTGACTAATTGCCCTCAAGAAATTTATGGAAATCAGAAATAAATAACGACAAACAGACGCTGACCATAATGTGTTGCTTTTGCTGTTCCAAGTAATGTTTTCATACCACAAGATAATATTTGACACAAAACCACAAATATCCATACTGTTACAATGCAATAATTACTTTTTCAGTAAATTTAATGATAAAAACAAAATCTCAGGGAAAATATACAGTATACAATGCACACTCAACCTGTTCAAAGGAAAGCACCAGAAGGAACAACATTATTTTTTTCTTCTGTCTATAATCTAATCTGTCTAACATTTGCCTCAGGACTACACAGACCCTATTGGTGAGGGTGATCTTTTAAACTGTCTTTTTTTTGTCTCTATTCCAAAGGAACACAGAAAAAATGCATTAGAAATATTACCAAAATGTAATAAATGATGTAAAGAGGATTAATCAATTAAATCTGTGAGTAAAGAGGCTCCGGAGGGAACCCAGAGCAGGTAAATAATGGAGGTTCCTCACCTACGCAAACGTTCATTTAACCTGTGGACCACAAGGTTATTTCTGTTGGGGCTGCTGTTAGCGCACTCGCACACACACACTCTGAGATACAGGCTGGATCAAGGATGATTTATGTGGGAAGATCCATCTTCATCATCTTGCCTCTCACCTTGGTCTCCATCAGTGTTAATTAAAGGAAGGTCAGTGTCACACTCCCTGCTCCCCCCAACCAGCCCTCTTTTACATAATAAATCACAGCCCATACACAAAGGGCCTGTTGACATAAACAGAATGCCCCTAGCTAACTAGCTAACTGCAGTCCGTTGGGCTGAGAAGTCAATTCAAAGCCCGCCATAAATAACACTGAATGTCACACTGTTGTGTCTTTGTCTGTGAACAAAAGCCTATGACAAAGACAGGTTGTTTTGAGACTGAACTAATCTATAATGTATACAATGTATACAAGTATGAATCTGAAATGTTCAAAGATTCAATGAGAAAGTCACTCAATTTTAAAGTCTCACAGAATGTAATTTCCATTCACATTCGTAGAAAAAAAAAAAAAAGAAAAGAAAAAAAAGCTGTATAATATTGGTATCTGTCTTTCAGAGTTAGTAAGCTGCTATCAAAAAAAAAAAAAAAAGTGAAATCCGGCTTATTGGGTGGAGAAGATATTAAGTGAACGTTTTATCTGAAATCATGGCTGACTGAAAACAATAACCCCCAAAGTGGTGATTATGCGTCTGACTTTCTGCATAATGCATCATTTCAGTCAACCCAGCGCAGAATAAGAATGAATGTTTTTAAAGAAAATGCCCATTGGCGAGATTTCAGCACGAACCAAAACAGTACAGCAGTCAGTCACAGGGCTTTGGTCAGCCCTGCACTGTCTACATCATTACTTTCTCAGAATCAATTTTCTCTCCCAAATGAAACAAGAAACACATGCTTTGTATTGTGTACAATTTCCTAGGTTTTTAGGTTGCTGTCAGGCTTGCATAATGAGGGCCACAGCGCTGCAGAGTTCCCTTCTTATCACAAACTAGCATGCATGGCCCTGCTGCTCTCTCCTCAGTCATCAAGCAATTGATGTAATTGAACCAGCCCTTTGCTGTCAAGCAAGCAGCACAGCTCAATAGCATATGCTCTGAACACTCTGGACAATGAGAGCCACGTATCCAGGCAGGAAGGCAGCCTGCCTCGCTACAGCTCTGTCAATAAATTTCAATTTCACTAATTGCCCAGAATTCATTAACCGGGCTTTTGAGACAACATAGTCCATAGAAAACAGCATAACAATATGCAGCAGACGTATAGGAGGGTTCGGAGATGTCGCAGGCTGCTTCAGCGTCTTGTCAACTGTTGTTGCTCTATTGTATTGCTGAGGTCTCAGTAAGCAATCAGGTACATTGGGAGTACCCATGCAAACTCTGTGTGGAATAATTTGTATAAAGATAAATCATAACCAATAAGGACAATTAGGTAAATATTAATAATTAATAACAATTAGAGCAGTGACAAAAATAGTAATTTTACTATTATTAGTTTCTTGTGAACTCATGACTAGACCAACTTCTGATCCCAAATTATTTCTGTAAAACAGCTCAACACTACAATAACTAGCTCTTCCCACTGTGAAGCCACACAGACAACACAGACAGCAACTTCTCCCCATGTATTATTCTTTCAGCTGATTAGGCCTTGCTTTCCCTGTGTCCTCTTTGCCCTCAAACCAAATCTTCAATGTCCCATGTATCTGCCTAAGTGGCCAGGCAGGGGTGAAAGTGCACTAGGAGCTGCCACTTCCCCTGTCACAGGAAACAAGGCTCCTGCACCATCGGACGACGGCAGAAACTGTGAAGAGGAAAGGAAGTGGGACATGGGGTGGGAGGAGTTATTCAAAACAACGGCATGGAGCTCTACCTGGAATTAGCACCAGGAGCCTCTCTGAACATGTAGTCACAAAAACAACACAAAAGCCCTTTTGGATTACAGCTTAGAAAAAGAATGAAAAGTTTTGTACAACTAATTGTTGGAGTGAATTAGAGGAATTAAAATATTTTCTAAAAAACAACCAAATGACACCAGTGTATAATTGTGCACAGATATACACAAACTTATTTAAAAAAAAAAAGAAAAAAAGTTGATTTTTTTTAATGGTGATACTTTAATGGTATTGTACTTAGTTATACACCCACCGAAGGCATATACATTTGCCACACAAATAGAAGGTCCCGAGGAGAGCAAGACTGATATGGTCGAGTAAGCAGAGAGGTGCTGCTTCTCAAGAGGGTTCATAGTTCACATTATCCATCATAAAGCGCCGTTCCCCCATGCTGCAACATACATGTGGAGGATAAGTGAAGTATGCACTGTGGAGGTTATACGTTTTATAAGAATACATCCAAACTGTAGAAAGTTGAAACCATGGAACTGATATTTTCAAATCCATTGACATAAAGTATTTTCAATTTGCTGGTTTAGAGTCAAAACGCTGAAACTTTGCAAAAAAAAAAAAATGCTGATTCTTAGACGTGACCAAAGCAGTAGTTACAGTAGCTACACTGTCATCACTTTATTTGCAAGAAGCGCCTAAACACAGTGGCATGAGGTGAATAACTATTATCAAGTAGCCTCCGAAAGACACAGCAGCTGCCACATAAACCTGACATCTTTAGCCGCTGAGAAAAGTTAAATGTTCTTTACTTTGTTATTTCTCTCAAATCTAAACATATGCAGAAACGTGACTTGTAGATAAAACAAAGGAATATCATTCCATCGTCAGTGGAAAAATACGCACATTATAATTCCACAACCGAGCAATATACCTTTAAAACTGTAAGAATAGACATGTGAATCATAGGCCCCGCCAAGAATAATATTTTTATTGCTGAACAACATCCTTGTTAAGGATTGTTTATATGTTTGAGGTTATTACTATTGAAATATTATATTTCTTTAATTCATTTTATCAGCTATTTTACCTCTATGATTATTTATTAATGTATTAGCTTCTTTATTTACTTATTCATTTTATCCGATGCTTTGTTTGCTGATAATCTTGTGCTTATGAATGGCCAGGTAAATTCTCATAACATTTTAATTAGCCTACTCTAAATGTCATGTACCGTAATTTTAAACACACCTACACACTCGGGATACTCAAAACGGAAAAGGTGCCACAAACTTGCACTTCTTTTGTGAATAACACACCACATACCTAGGTGGTGCTGTGTTTACCCAAAAGCTTGAGACTGCACTGCCCTCAAATGGCACAATGAGGTCAATGCACGACTCTCTCTCCCCCCGCCCCCCCCATAAGGGCCCTGTATCTCCTCCAGGACAAAGAAGCATTAATTAAGAAGCAGCTATGAGCAGCCATGAAGCAGAACATATTCACACATGCACACATACACCGCTCACATCCTCCCCCCCCCTCTTTTTCTTAATAACTGTGAAATTCACCCTTTTTCCACAATGCCGTGGAGGAAAATTATTTTTGTAATAAAGCTAATGGGTTTAAGTGGGTTTGGAGAGCGGCCAGGAGCAGCAAGGGAGATGTTTTGAAGAAGACATTGTTGAGTTGGCTATAGAAAAGCGGGGAGTTAGTCGAGACAGTCTTCCACATTGTTTCATGATGAGAAGTGGAGAAAAGACAGAGGCTCATTTTCTCCTGACTGTCACGATACCGATGCTGATAAGAGTCACTGTGCACACACAATAGGATTTGAAATGCTGCTTAATTTAATAGATAAAGCCAAACAATTGTACAACGCTGGTGGAAGATTACATTTTTGTTTTGTGTAATTACCGTAGAGGGAGTTAAACAAAGCAAAGTGGGGCTCCCAGGCAAGCTGTGATGCGTCTGGACACATTGTAGCACTATGGTCTCTCATGAATACAGTGACATACATACACAGACTTAAGGCACTCGGGACAGCTATGAAAATATGTTCCTCTTTTCAGTTACTGTAGCACAGGGCACATAGCAGCATCTTCTATTGCGATATTAAAAATGATTATTCTATCAGGAAGAAATGAATTTGTATTGCACCTTTCACAGACACGGTCACAAAGCTCTTTACGCTTTACATGGGACGTAAGACATCAACACATACCCAACACTAGTGATTGAAACATAAAGCTTTTATCTAACCATGGGGCAAAGCGATGAAATGAAATCGAATCGTGATCGGACACTGTCACAATTTCTGTAATTGAAATGCTATCCTCTGGTGATTTAAAATGCTGTATGTTTTCCACCAATTCACTATTCCTATTGGTCAGCCTCCATCTTGCCCTGAGTGAATGGCAGATTCAACCAATCACAGGGAAGTGTGAACTCTCTAAATAAGCAGTCAGCTTTATGGTGCATTCCAGGCAACTGGTAACTGGTATCTTTCCCAATTACACTTGCATGTAAACAGCACGGCCTCCACTGGGGGCCGCCATCATGGTCTTCAACTGGTATGCAAACTCGTAGCAGTCTTGAGGTCTCCAAGTTTACAAGTTGAAATTACGAGTTCGAGCGGCGTTCCAAGGCATTTTTCCGAGTGGGAGGTGGGAAATTCACCAGTTACCAGTTGCCTGAAACGCACCATTAGTTTCCTCTTAAAAGCAATATAAAGAGATAAGCAAAATCTACATGAATTGTGATCACACACTTTTTGTTATTGTGGGTGTTACATCACCAGTGCATATGTTTTGGCCTGCCTGTATGAATGTAATGCTTTTCAATTTGGGGTTATGCTCAACAAGATTTGACGCCTTGACCAATTTTGAAAAGTGCATACCAGGTAAGTATTGACTAAGCTGAAAATGTAGCTTATACAATAACAGAAATACTGAACTGTGCAAATTAGAGCATTATGTAATGAAAGATGAATGTGTTGAATAAACAAACAGTGAGAATATATCCTAAATGTTATTGATTCAAACTGTCCCTTAATGTAATTGCATTAGGTTGGAAACTTTCATTATGTAAAGAGACTGGAGAAGTGAGGCGAGCAGATGCTGACTGCAACATCAAGAATTAGCTGTCAAATTCTCAGCAGAGGCAGGACTTGGGCCAAACGAAGGCCTCTTTCTGCCCTGCTCCGCTCTCCTCTCCTCAGCAGCAGCCAGCCAAGCATCCCAGCATTAAGTGAGGCGAGCAACCGAGATATGAATGTGATATTCCCTCTGGTATTTTTAACCGCTGTATTGAATTCGCATAAAACACTTAAAGCTGCTCAGCTCGTGCCTTATGGGAGCCTCTCACACCGCCATGCGCACCAGTCTCTAGAGAGGGCTTCTTCACGGCCATGAAAAATTCCTGTTTCTCCCCTCTCCATCCTGAGCGTCTGCCTCTGCTCTCTGATGCATATAGAGCTTCCATAAGGAGGACTTCGAGCACCACTACCAGCCAGTCTCACTCATAAAAGCATAATGATGCGAGATAGAAAAGTTCATAAAAATCTCATTACGGGTTGACTCCATGATAGGGGATACAAATCAAACTTAGACGCCCTCTGGAGGATTGAGTAAAGTGATAAGTGGCAACACAGTAAAGAAGACGGAGCCAGTTCAAGACATGTAAAAACAAGCTGCTCGGTCTGTGTCACAGGAAGTCAGAGTTTGTCCTGACAAATGGAAAGCTGAGTCTACAGGATATACACTAGTTTGGGATACAAACTGTCAGGGCTGATTACCAGAAAACGGACTATACTGTAGCCATAACTGCAACACATGAAAGCAAAAATATGAGGCTTCCTAATATTATATGAATGTGGTTTGATCAAGATTAGAATGTGTGGTTTGACTTTCTTGTTTTCTCTTTAATTGTGGAACATTGTGTTGCATGTCTTTTTGCATTTGGACAAAATAATGAATCCAATATACAGCTAACCTTTTTGTGATAAAGGACCTTTTTTTCCATGGGGTAAATGCAAAATTCTTGTATAAATCCCGTGAATCAGACATAGCTGTTTTGGCTCCATTATGAATAATAAACAGTCTCCTGCCCTGATCAAACTGTGCCTTATGAATTATACCATGAATATTGCCACGGTTTTCAGATTTATTTCTGGGTTCTGGCTATTTTTCATGCTTGAGTGAGGCTTATCACTTAACAATCAATTATTAACATGTGTCAGAATAAGGAGTGCTATTACAGCGATTGAGATGCATGTTGTACACTGGGCTGAACTGACAACACTTCTTGTACTCGCACTCGCCTGTCTGTAGAGGGAAGCTGGATTTTAGGTGGAAACAGGTTCTTGGCTCTTAATTTGTGAATAATGCAACAGCTTGAATATGCATTATAATAAAAAGTACTATTGAAGAGGAGGTACATTAAAAAGACTTCTACGTCTACGTGCTCTTTGCTGTAACATGCTTCAATATCCAGGAGGCAGCGGAAAAAGATCAACCTCCAAAATTGACAAATTTCCCTACGGAGACAATAAAGTATACAAAACAAAACAAAAAATACAAACTGATCTCTCACAAGGCAATCGTCCTTTAGGTTTCATGGAAATAATGTCATTTCTCAGTCATCCAGGTACTTAAATCAACATTGTGAGGTTAAAACAAGACAATATTTCACCTTCTCATGTCAGTTTTGCATGAGGTAAAATGTTGGCATGTGTCAAAATGTAAATCCAGCTGTCTTGGGTTAAAGGAACAGGCCACAGTTTTTCCATACTGAGATATGTTCTTACCTGAGCTTAGATGAGTTGATGCGTACCTATCTGGTCTTTGTGCGTGGGCTCAGTCATGCAAATGTTGTTCGCCTCTCCCAGCACATCTATAGCTCCAAACTGGGGTGACGTTAGAAGCGATCAACCTCTTCCACGTTTTCCCTATTTAAATACAGCTACGTGAAAAGTTACACGATCCAAGTATAGTTACACAAAATAAATATGTCGATTTTCTAAGCGGATAAAAAAGGGGCACTATATTATAAGGCGTAATAATACCTTAGTTAGGAGCACTTTGACGTTCGCACAGTAAGGTCGAAGTGCTCCTAATATGGAGCTTTAGCTATGCTGGGAGAGGCTAAATGCTAACAACATTGCGTGACTGAGCGCATGCACAAGAAAAGACAGCTACACATCAACTCGTCTAAGCTAAGGTATAACATATCTCAGTATGGCCTATTCCTTTAAGCTCACAAAAATGCACCATAATAAACAAAATGTTCTACGCAGTATCTTTAGAAATAGTCCTCCAAATTGTGTCCCAATGGTAGAGTAAATGCTGTGACCTGCAAAATGTTTTAGCTTGGGCGTCTAAATATAAAATATTTTTAAGAAGATCATTTATCATCGTGGAAGATCATTTCATTTATTTATCATATCATCATTTATTTATTTATTTATTTATGCTTGACAAAGTTACTGCTTAAAACTGTTGCACAGCAGCACTGAAAAAGTCTTAAAGCCATGTCCATCAAATTAACAAATAAATATCTTGCTACTAATTACTTTTAATTCAGACAGACAAAACAACATAAACTGCAGTGGAAATGATACGCATAATTTATTCAGGTACTTTGCTTATTAGGGCTAAACCTGCGTGGCCCGCCGTGAATAATAATGCTGATTGCAAAGCAGTCAGGAATATCATGATCAGATGCTCTTGTCCATCAACAACGCTACAGATGTTAGCACTGGTAAAAGTGGTAATCGCTAAAGACCTTATTCATTATGCACACAGTTCATCTCGGTGAATCCTGATCATTAGCATAAATCACAATCTAGTCTATTTGTATGATAATCTGACGCTAGATGACAAGTGCATAGGTTTTTCGACTGGCATAGACGGACAGATAGACGCGGAGAGAAGCCGGGTGTGTTAATGCAGCTGGTGAATATGCAATGTGTGTCTGACCTCGGTGGATATACGGAGGGAGAGCCATGTAAGATTTATAAGTAGTCGGCAGCCCCCTGATTGACTAAAACACAGGGGATCGTTTAGATAATGCGCCCTGCTTTTAACAACTCCTTAGGGTCAAAGAGAATGGGGATGTTGCTATCATTAAAAGTTGTTCTTTCTGCCTTTGTTTACTGTAAAATCTCCGCATCATTGTCCTCAAATCCAACCAAATTTGAATGTAGTTAAAAGGACATGGTGAAAAAAATGATAGCCTATTAACCACATAACTGCCACTTTAAGGCTAGGGTTAGGGTTAACAATGATTTACATCCAAATCTCAAAGCGTATTGACTGGAGAGCTTACAGCCTATATGCCAGTGTGATACCTAATTTGAAAGCCAAGGCCTACTAGTTTCTAAAAATATGTGTGAGATCTGTGACTGAAACACAACTTGCGTTACATTTGCCATTCTTAATCCTAATTATATCCTGATTAGGGTTAACTAACCTTAACCCTAACCCTAGCCCCCTGATGGGGGGGGTCGGTAGGTTAAAGCCACACCGCGTAGAATTTTACCCATTAAATAAAATTGAAACACAAGCATTTATTTTATGACAGATATTTTCATCATTGAAAAGTACCTCATAAATGTACAAACAAACATTTATGAGGCTCACCCCTCCTAAGATGTGACTGTAAACTTTACTGGGAGTGGGCACGTCTCCAGCTCGTCTCCATGGAGATGTGACGAAAGGCAGTAGAATTTCAGATTTAAACTGGTTAGTTTTTCATCCAAATGCACTCTTTTATTACACACTGCAGTAACAGCATTTTCTGTGTTGAGCTGGTCATTAGGAGCATGTTTTTGTTTTGCCGCATCAGTATAGTCCAAAATGTTACGCAGTGTACCTTTAAGTAAAAGTAGTAAGTTCAGTCATAAATGAATTAACAATAATGTATTGCGCTCAGAACGCTATATTTGCATCATTATTTATTCACGGTCCAGTGTCCACACTCGGTAGAGGTAAGCTGTATTTGTCGCCACAGGTGCCATTGAATCTGTGACCGAATGCCTTGTTGCATTGCACCTAGCCTGGCCATAGCCATCCGTAAACTCCAGTCAATTATAATTTCCCTACATGTACATCTGGGTCTGATCTCAGTGGCCCCGTTACATGGGTTGAATTTCAACCTACCATTCAGCGAGCGGGGGAGGCGGGTGTTGTAGGTGACGTCAAGCATTTGCGCCACATTTGCCGGTTGTAGTTTGGCAATGGCGGAAATACGAAAGTAATGGAAGCTCTTCAATCTGTTCTCACTCGGCTCCCAAATATCCAGAGTTCACCCCTCCCACCTGATAACGGAGCTCAATTGGGAACGAGGGTATGGTAAAACCAGGCTACAATTGCACCATAAAGGGACACAAAATATGAGAAGAAATTGCGATATTCGATTACTGTCTGTGATAACAATATTATTGCACACAACATGTTCCATGAGATCGAATTTAAAAATGCATGTCATAAAATTGTGCAAAACGGGACTTAAAAAATGTTAAATCATCACGAGAACGCTATAAATGAACGGGTTACTTTTAGGCTTTTAGGCTCTTGCGATATGAATATTGTGTCACATAACATTGCGATAACAATAACTTGGTGATTTACACTGTATATAAGAATTAATTATTTAGTCCCATAACCTTTAGTCATAGGTTTGGTCATAGACCCAGTTGAAATACAGTTGAAATACATCATTATCACAAGACACAAGCGCTATATTTTTATCTTACTTATTTTAATATTCTTTATGCATGCCCCATAGCCTTATAGTTTAAAGTTTTATAGCTTATTTTTATCTAAATTCTGTGTTATGTGATTTGTTGCACGTCCGCACCAAGAAAAAAACCTAGTTTGTGAACCTGTTCTTAAACAATGGCAAGAAAAAGACCATTACCATTTAAAATGCACATATTTACTGATGATCTGTTGTCATTTTTTTGGGATGTGTGACCTAAAATCACCCAAACAGGGGTCTGAAGACCTTCACTTTTTTTCTTCTTTGGCAATCTGGGTATGGGAGATAACACAGTGAAAAATGTTGGAAGCAATCCACTGTGCCTCGGAGTAAGACCTTTACGATTTCACCACTTCATTAGGAAGTGGCTAATCTCTGCGCTTGAGAGGCCTGATAAGGACTCGCCGCTAATGCAGGGAGTCAAAGTTCAAACAGCCTTCGATGTTTTGATGCTTAACTTACTAAAGTTCCTGTATGTTCATTAGACAGCTTTATCGGTCAACTCTTCTCTTACATTCCCCAATACCCATCAAGATTAGAGAGAGGTGCTGCAGCCCAGGTGAAGATGAGGCGAGCGTGGTGCAGCTGTGTGGAGATAACAGATAGCACGGATAGCTTTTGTAGAAGGAGGGATGGAGAGGTGAAGTCAAGCGAGGACCCGAGACAACCCGTCACTTCTCCAAATCGCTCCATCTGTATCTCGATTAAGCCTTCAGCCCTCACATAACCAATACTGTAGGTTTGCTGTGCATTTTTTGTTAGTGTCTGTGCACTGTCCATATTTACATGGATTGACAGTGTATAGTGTGTGTGTGTGTGTGTGTGTGTGTGTGTGTGTGTGTGTGTGTGTGTGTGTGTGTGTGTGTGTGTGTGTGTGTGTGTGTGTGTGTGTGTGTGTGTGTGTGTGTGTGTGCGTGTGCGTGTGCGTGTGCGTCATGCCTTGATGTCCTTATGCAGTCACATCTCCATCCACGCGACAACAGCAAAGGCCCCTCCACTCATCAATTTTGCATTGCCATTTAAAAAAGCCTATCAAAAATTCCCCCATCAGATTCACATCGGCCCCTAGTGCACATAAAAAGGCCTATTTATACTGATCCCCTCTCCCTGAAATTGTTTTTCAAAGGGAAGATATTATTTTGTGCCCTTCTAGTATCAAAGGCTTGTCAACACTCCAGAGATTTGACCACATATATCAAAGTATCATAGGAGCAAGAGGACACATCGAAGGAAATGGCATTGATATAAAAAACACATTTAACATGAACTACTTTGGGACGTTTCAATGCTCTTATTTTTTGTTTACTGAATCTGAATTCTGTCACTTTGCGTCAGGCGACACCCAGGCTGCCTTCTAATTGGGCATGACATGATTTTCATCTTTAACTAACTTTACTGGTGTACAAACATGCTGTTCAACCTTCACAGAGGAAGTTGTGGAAGATACTAATGACAAACTCCACAGAGTGACAAAATCAAAGGTTACAAAATGTTCAGACATAGTGAAATGCTAGGATGGGTTTAATAGTAAAACTATACTTATATTGACAGTGACACACTGTTTGGTTCTCCACACATGCATCTTCTTCCGCTTATCTGGGGCCGGGTCGCGGACACCAGTCTAAGCAAGTACTACTCGTACGTCCCTCTCCCAAGTTGCTCCGGGAGCCAGGACACATATGGTCCCCCCAGCGCATCCTAGATCTTCTGCCAGTGGGACATGCCCAAAACAAATCCTGGAGGAGGTCTAGAGGTATCCAGAACAGATACCTGAGCCACCTCAGTTGGTTCCTCTTGACGTGGAGAAGTGGCTCTACTTTGAGCTCTCTCCAAGTGATCAAGCTCCTTCCCCCTCTAGGAAACTCATTTACGCCATGATAAGCTTGCATCTGTGATTTTGTCCTTCAGTTGTGACCCACAGAGATTAGGAATGGCGATGGTGATCGACCGGCAAAATGAAGCCTTCGCCTTTCATCACAGCTCCTTCCTCATCACAACAGTCCAAACAACAACCGCATCACTGTAGACACTGATCTGCCTTCTCAGAGTAAATTGAGAAAAGAAAGAAAGAAAGAAAGAAAGAAAGAAAGAAAGAAAGAAAGAAAGAAAGAAAGAAAGAAAGAAAGAAAGAAAGAAAGAAAGAAAGAAAGAAAGAAAGAAAGAAAGAAAGAAAGAAAGAAAGAAAGAAAGAAAGAAAGAAAGAAAGAAAGAAAGACTTGCTGTGGACGCTGCGGTTAGCACTTGTGTCTCACAGCAAGAAGGTCATGGGATCGGTTCCCACCTGGACGGGACCTTTATGTGTGGAGTTTGCATGTTCTCCCCATGTCTGCGTAGGTTTCCCCTACCAGATTCAGATTCAGAAGACTTTATTTCTCCCCGAGGAGCAATTCATTTGCAGCTTCCCAGCCAAACATTCATCCATTTCATCCATGTTTACAATAGGTTCCCATCTGGGGCCAGGGCTCCCTGCAGAAGAGATTCTTAATCTCAGTGGGACTTTCCTGGTTAAATAAATGTATGTATTTTATTGTACCGTTATAATTTGCAAGAGAAAGACACCCACGTCACACTAAATGTGACAGAAACTATATTAATCTTATTTTCCTGCTCACAGTTGCATCATTACATTCCTAGTAGGAACATATTACTGTTAAGAACAAAACAGTGAATTTATGGAGAGATTTTGCCAACATACCCAGACTGTACCTCTGTGTATCTCTGAGGTGATAACAAATGAGAGTGCCAACTGGGCCACAAAATGCTGCCGAGATAATCTGCTATCAGTGAGCCTGGTTGATCCCACTGAAAAGAAATAAGGCTTAGAGGGCAAAGTGTCAACACCTTAGATATCTGTACATACTTAGAGCAGGAATCAAAGGGACAGTGGCAGGGCCTGCTCACTGCTTAGCTTTATATCTCCCCTCAAGTGACAGGTCACAACCCTAAGTGTCACCTGACTGTGAACCCTGGGAGGAATGGATTTTGTCATTGAAAGTGTTTTAAATTTTGAATATCTGCAGGACATGTGCTAACACAATCAATCAATCAATCAATCAAACGTTATTTATAAAGCGCTTCTCATACCGAAAGGTATCACAAAGTGCTTTACAGATTACAACATTTAAAACAATACGCCTGGCACAACCTCCTATATATATATTTTATATATTAGGATTATAAATAGATTAGTCAGTTAAAAGCTAATTATAAATAGATTAGCTAATAGCTAATTATAAATAGATTAGCTAATAGCTAATTATAAATAGATTAGTCAGTTAAAAGCTAAGCTAAAAAGGTGGGTCTTGAACCTGCTCTTAAAAACATGAACGTTCTCTGCAGCCCTGAGCTTCTCCGGCAGGTGGTTCCAGAGGCGAGGGCCGTAATATTGGAAAGACGCCTCACCATGAGTCTTTTTGTTGACTTTAGGAATAACTAGGAGACCCCTGCCGGAGGAGCGAAGGGGCCATGAAGGTTCATAAGGTAAAAGCAGTTCTGAAAGATAAGAAGGACCAAGACCATTAAGACATTTAAAAACCATTAAAAGAACTTTAAAATCGATCCTGAAACACACGGGGAGCCAATGCAGCGATTCTAAAACCGGTGTAATGTGGTCCCGCCTCCTGGTCTTCGTCAGCACACGAGCTGCTTGTGTGCTGTAAAAGTTGTAGACCTGAGATGCTCTTTTTGGGAAGACCAGAAAGCATTACAGTAGTCGATACAACTGGTGATAAAAGCATGCATTAGCGTCTAGCGTTGGCCCGAGAGAGAACACAACCTGATTATAGCCACGATTTGCCTTCAGAGATCCTCAATTTGACTCAGTGTATCCATCACATTTTCTGAATGGTGAATATGAAATTCTCCCATCAGGAAGACGGTACAGAGCACACAGTTTCAAGAGCAACAGATACAAGCTCTCATTTCTCCCCAACTCTGTGTCTCTTTTAAACAAACTGAAGGATAAAGAGCAGGTGAAGAGGCGTCAGAACTAAGATGAACTGAATTGTTTTATTGTTATGTACTGGCTGCACTGACTAACTGAATTCTTTTATATGAATGGTTGTATTGTATGTGTGACAGCTGCGGGCAATGAGCCCAAGACAAATTTCCTCATTGAGGACAATACAGTTTATCCATCCATCCATCCATGAATGATCGAGATATGGGATATTTACACTGGGAAATATCCTAGTAGCTTCCTAGTAGCGGAAGAATATAGAGAAAATGTCTTTGTTCACACTTGTGTCATCTATAGGTCATTCCTCCAACACAAAGTAGGAGCCACCTCCACACATTCTCCTTCAGCCTCAGCTCGGAGCTGCATCTTCAGAACTTCTCTTAATCAAAGTGCAGCAGTGAGGCTAATCAAAGGGCCCTAAATAACTCCATCTCCCAACACAGTCCATAGCAGGATTAAAAATCCACTAGCCAGAACTAGGTTTCTTCGATCTAGGGGCTGCTAACGCCTAATGAGAACTCCCCAAAGCCACAGATCACAGCTGAGCTGCTGGGCACAGCGTGCGGAGGCCCCTCTTTAAATCCTTAAAAGATCCTATCAGGACGAGATGAAAATAGATATTGCCCTCTCCGGGTGTCAGATGATTAAAAGAATGGCAGAGGATTATAGAGTCCAGTTTGGATGTTGGTTCAGGGAAACTCAAAGTGTTTGTGAGTCTTTTACAATAAGCAGATAAGACTAGTCTGTACCAAGGGTGAATGCACAGGCAGCTCTCCTTTATGCATGCTTTAAGGCCCTACATTTGTTTACTCAGATCTTGAAGGGATTACAGCAGTGTTTGCAACGGCTACATTAAACACATGCCTCTTGATTTTAGCAAGACACAGCAAAGTTAAATCGTGTGTGCTTACAGCCTGGACCGTGAAACACTTAAGTATTTATTCTCTTTATGGGACCCTCAGTATAAAATGCACAAAGTTGAAGTACATAAATCATGGAAAGGATTTATGAGTAACACTATTGTTACATACAAAAATGGAAATCACTGATTTGCATGTAGCTACTATAAAACCGACATCCGTAATGTGGAGTTCCAAGTTTTTCCTTTTCTTTTTATTAGCCAGTCCACAATTTTGTACACTTACTTAATACCTAATATTATCATTATCTACAATGTCACAATTAAAGTAATTCAGCTCGTTTTACAGTTAGACAAATACACCGCCATCAGCAGTCTGTGTCTTCAATAGGAGTCTTGCGTGCTCTAACTAGACCAGCACAGGCCTGACAGGGTTGTGTGCACCTGTCATGTCGCACTCTCCTATAACTTTAACATGTTCATGTCTTGGCCTGGCAGGTCATTAGAATAAATGAGGTGGGCTCAGTGGACAGCCGGTCCTCGCTCCTCTCCTCTAATGGGAGAGAGCTTATGTGACTGATGCTGAAGGCTCAAAGAAACTAGTTAAAGTGGACAATTAGACTTGTGGGGTACACTGTGTCTCCCTGCCAAATCACATGAAATGTCCCTGGTTATTTTAATAATTCAGACAGTAGCTAATTTCTACAGCCCAATGGTGTCAAGGTAGTGTGTGCCTCACATGTCCCAGTTGTGTCACTTTGAACTTGGTCAGCTCACTTCTGCATTAACATACAGGTTTTAATCATATATACGATATCATCGATGAATGCCTACTATAATACCAGAGGTCCGTTATTAATCAATGTGCAACAAAAATGTCTTAACTTCTATTTACACATTGTCAAAATATTTTTATGCACAAGTTGTCAGGAAAATGTTAGCAATGTGTTTTGGGTTCATTTTAAGTAACCATAATTATTGGGCAATGTTTAACTAAAATATATGTTGTGTTCGTTTTACAAATGATGACTGAGATTGACTTAAGAAGCAGGCAAGCATGCCACATAATTCAACAATAACTTGAATTCAATGCTGTAAAGGCATGACATAAATTCTGTTACCCTTCCAAGCCGTATCCTGCCCCCTCAGCGCTACACTGCTCCACAACAGACCTACACACATACCTTGATGCTCCAGTTTAAGGCTGTTAGACCCTCTTCTCACATCTGAAGTGGCTTAGCGCGAGTGCAAATCTCCCCAAACCATACCCTGAGGACTCTATTTCATACACCCTACCTCTTCTCCCTCTTCCAATATGCCTGACCTAGACGTCTGTGATGCTTTCATCCGCATTCCCATGGAAACTCATTTAGCCTAGCTAGAGGGTGAAGCCAGCCCTGGGTTCAATTGGCTGGATTTACACTTGAGATATTATTCATTACATTAGCTGCCATGCTGATCTCTTCCCTCTCTCTCCCTGTGTCTTCTTCCCCTCATTGTCTGGTACCAGGCTTCTCAATATATTTCCTTCCTTAAAATTCATGAACTCTATCTCAATACTGTTTTCAGTTTGTCTCTTCTGTCCCATTTCTTGAATGAAATTGCATTTGTGAATGTCAAGAGCAATATTTCCAAGGACAAATGGCAGCACTGACACAAAGAGTGTGCTTATAACAAAGTAAACCGTGTCGTTAAGATTCTGGCAAACACAGCGGTCAATCTAACACATGGCAATTAATGAGCTATAGCCGATTTTTGCCCAATACAAATCGAGGAATAATTAAATTTCAGATGCGTGCTAAGACAATTCAACATGGTGTCCAGGTAATGTAACAGTACCAGATTTTTTTATCTTCAAAAGGCAATATGTGGTACTACAGAAGAACGTTACAGCTAATTGTCCTTGCTACGGCAGTTTTTATTGTCCTTAAGCTCATTATATTCCTTTGCCTCGGTTTCCTGAAGCCATGTGCTCAGCCATAATGATTGCCAATGTGAATATGAAAATGAAAATGAAAGATACTTAATGTGGACATCCTTTGTCCACATACTCTGCCAGTGCATTTCCTTATTGATTGTTTATTTAATTATTTGACGGATCTGCTGTCTTCCAGCAGCCAGGATATTGCCTTAAGCTTGCCAGTAAATGATTCTAGCAAGAAATTGAGCTCTTATTTAGGAGAACTACAGCATTTAAAACAACTCTAAGACAAGTAATGTCAAACATTAAAGGGGGTAGTTAATAATAAATCATCAGTTTGCACTAATCTCTCTATAGCTGCACCACCATCATCATATAGGATGCATGATCATACACATCCCCAAACACATATGCATAGGCTGTTAAACATGTACAAACTGTTAGATCCAGATCACAAGAAATTAGGTGGTAACCTAATTCAGCAGCATTGCACTGTAATCAGCATAGTTTTATGAGCCATCGTGGCCTGAGACTCACAGTTCCAAAGACAAGGACAGGTCATTATTACACTGCAGAAAACACCAAATATGGGCAAGTTCTTTACGGTTTAGCACATCAGGAGTAGCCTAGGCAAAATTTAAGAAATGATCCATATGAATCAAACTTTCAGGTGTCGAGGTCACAGCATTTGCAAAAAAAAATTATTGCAAGCAATTAAAACAATGAACAATCAAACTTTAGCACCAGGTGTAACCAGGAAGCCTCATAGCCTACATTAAATGTTATTTATTCCAATCAGCCCGAGCCAAAAACAGCCATAGTATGCAAGTTAACAGACAAGTCTGCAGTTTCAGTTTCAGCCAGAACGCTGGTACAGTCACGATATGTAGGCTCTGTATCATCATACTCATCAAAACCACAGTTCAGCAACAAAATAGCCACATAAATTATGTTGCACTCACCATTGACGACTGGTCAAGCCAAAATCTGTGACCCAACGCGTGCGCTTCGAGATCATCCGTATGTATTGATCTCTTTGTGGTTATCTGCTGCAGTCAAACCAAACTTTTTCCCACAACAAAATCCAGTTCAGCTGCCATGTCGTTTGGGGTCGAAACTACACTACGTCTTGTTTTGCGACCTCTAGAGACGCACTCAGAAACAACGACCAAAAAGTCTCAACATCATCTTACCTCAATAAAACTACGCTACCTATCAGAGCGTGGGCCTAATCATCATAAACCTGACATAGGCTAATATCGTATTGAATTTGCGCTGGTCGTTCAGGTATTTTTTTTTTTTATATATATACCTTTTTATATACCTATATAAGCTAAATATATGTATTTGGAGCAGACGTTGATAATAGGTGTGTTTGAGATGAGCCAGACGGACGCAGTTTTGACAGCCGACTGCAGACGCACGGTGCATGCCGGTTAGATTTCTGTCCGACTTGCTCCAGACGGGCTCTGATGTCACGGGCACGTGGGGCACGGAAAGATCGTGAGACCCCAACGAGAGCAGCCGACTTGATCAGCCGCTGCATCTCTCCAGAGGCAACTGCAGGGGCTCCACGGCCCCGTGCATGACGGGAAAACGCCCACCTGTCCGCGGCTCACGCGCAGGTGATTGGATACGAGTCTGCTGTGATCAGAAACATGCTCCTCGCCCCCTCCCCTCTCCTCTTTAGATCTAAACAAATAAACTATGACTGAAACTATTAAAGTTATGCATCGCCCCTACAATAGAGCTCATGTTTGATTATTTTCAGAACAACTAATGATTTAAAAGGACGTATTTTATCTCACAAACTTGAACAAACAAACGAATGGGAAAGTTTCCTCTGATGAAGAATGATGTCTCTGGAGTAAAGGAAACAGAGCAGGAGGTGAATGACTTTTATTTAGGATAAACTTTAAATGAACGCGATATCTGAACGAGACGCTGCGTGATCTGAGGCCACTCTCGTTGTTCTCTGCATGTGGAGGGTCGGATTGGCTTCAGACTTTTTTTCTCCGCCCCCGTTGCGCCGGCTACTCTCACCGATCATCCAGGCGAGCCGCAACGGCATCTCAAACACACCTAGTAGTTCCCCAATCAGCCTCAAACATAGGCTCAATCCGAAACCATCAAATTGTAGCCTCTAAGCACTAACACTAGCAACTAACTCCTTAACCTTTCATGGGGTCAACTGTTAGACCTCTATGCAGTTAGTGAACTAGACCTTCAGCAGCATTTGAACAATCCGTCCGTCCTTAAACAGGGGAAAGGGAAGTGACATCACCAACAGCTGCTTTTCTTCTTCTTTAAAGTTATTGGTGGAGTGCAGGCCAAACAAAAGTGCATGTCGCCCCCTAGTGTACAGTGTCCAACAACAACATAGTGTCCAAACAAAGACAAAAGAAAAAAATAAATCCAACTGATCCAAACATTTCCCTTTAGTGTTATTTTATTTCAACAGCTGTTTCATAAAGCGACTTTATGCAAATGATCCATGTGGCTTAAGTTTATACTAAATGAAAACAAAAGCATTTAATCTGTTTCCTGAGTTTCCTCTTTAACACTGACATGTGACTGAGCTGTGGGGACGACAACATGGATTTATCACTTTTATAAAGTTTGGCTTGTGCAGAATCTTAATTTTTTATTATTATTATTTTTATTATTAAATGTGCTCCTGTCAATCAACAGTGGTTGCGCATGAATCACTCGAGGGTGGGGGCGAGGGGGGTGGGTTTTTTTGGCGCAGTGGCTTGTGGGATGGCACATAGCTCCTAATCACTGGTTAGTTAGCATCAGAGGTCCCTATGCTAAAGTGGCCATGATAGTTAGCATCAAGGCTCCTTTTCCTAACTACTTCCTAACTGACTTACCAATTCGGAGGCAACTTGCCATGGCGGACGCTGACGCACATCCGGTTTGGCGTAAGAGCTCTTAGCAATCTGCCCGTTTCGGAACCAGCCATAGAAATCATAGAGGCCATGTTTTAAGGCGGAGTCACTTCCGGCATCACAGGTGACCATCTGGGAAGCTTTCTGGCAAGCTCTGTGGTATCTGATGTAAGGTACGTACACAAATCCTCTTATCTCGCTGAAATATTGACGGATTTACAAACGTTGTTTTTTTTAACAAACATTATTAACGTGGCTATAATTCTGAATGCTTGAACATGTTGAAATTGCTGATTCTCTTTTCTATTCATATGTACGCTGTGTCATAACTACATCTCTGACGTTTATAACAAACCAAATCGGTAGAAAACTTAGCAAGTTATGGTTATTTAAAAAGTGCACGATGTTACGAGAGAGCGAGCTCCCTGAGGCAAGATGGCCGCCGTGTGCGGACTTCGACCTCCATTGACCAGCAGCGCGTACGAGACATCTAGTGTTTATATAGCTATGGCCTCAACGACGCACCCTGGCTGGCCTTTCCTTCAGGTGAGAAGCGAATAACGCAGTATGTGCTGGTGAGTTGTGCCGAAACGAATTTGTTGAAATAAAATAAAATAATAACGAATAGTGAGATCTTTGCCCAATATCTTATGTTGTGCGCAGATAGGGACATTTGAGTTCTAACGTGATAATAGTGCCAATGTTAGCCTTCTAAAAGAGCTTGATAAATGCAAAGATGTGGCAAATTGTTGGGTTTATGTAAGCCTATATATTTGATAAATGATTTCCTTATCACAATATGGAACCTTACTCGGACTGTTTATTAATCTACTGTTTTGCTGTATAGAAAATCTATAGAAAATCCATTGTGATAGAACAATCTTGTATCCAAGGTTAAGTCAGTGCTCCAGAGTTCTTCCATCAGACTCTGGGTGATTCATCAACAGTGACATTTCCTAATGGTCATCAATGATCAATGATGAAGCTTCTCACCACTACTACTTGCCACATTACAAAGGGGATGCAATTACATCATGTGGTTTGTAGTCCATACTATCAGACTTTATAATTGTTAAACTATTCAAATCGCTTTCTTTCTTTCTTTCTTTCTTTCTTTCTTTTTTTTATGAACGTATGCCAAAAACTTTGTCGGACAAACTTTGTCCACTTCAGGTTTGATGTCCGGTCAAAGAACAGAGCAATGGTTATTTCCCTTTATTTTCTGCTGTACAATGCAACCTACAGAGAAGACCATTATAAAATCTGATGTCGAAGCAGAACCACACAGCCAGGTGAAAGTGTCTTTGTGTGTACATATAGGTCTTTGTACACATATACACATCGCTGAACGCACACATGCCTCATTGTCATGGAGTGAAGGGGGTGTATCCATCTTTCACAGTCCATTTTTTGGAGATAATGACGGCCATTTCTTCTTCTCGGTGACTGATGACAGGCAGAACTAACTGCTAATGGCATGCCAGTGCCGGAGCACGCCACTTATGTTATTTTTTCTGACAAGGCTCAGGGGAAGGCTTCATTTTTTTGACATTTGACCATGCAAATTCACTCCTGCTACATTATTCCACATTTACATCCATCTCTCAACCCCAGACCCCGAACCACGCACCGCCTCCTAACCCCTCCTGCTTCCCTCCCACGCTCTTTTCTGCCTCAATATAGACCGCATCAACGCACCTTTTTTCTTGAGAAGGCTGCAGACAGTAAAAGCTAGTCTAATAGAGTACTATGAAATATCCCTATACCATTGCAAAAGGATATCAAATTTATTGCTTTTTCAATCCAAGCTCTCAATTTTTACAGGCCCTTTAGATCAAGGTCATCCACTTGTCAAAACAATTACTGAGAGACATTCTATAAACAATATAATCTTTAGTCACAAAAAAAAACTTCACATTATTTTGAATATTTTCCATTTGTGGGGAATATAACTAACTATAATTCTAAATACCTATCATTCATCAAAACACAATTACTTACCACATACCAAACACATTCATGCATTCATTAAAAAGCAGTGCATTGTCTCTATTAGATGCTTTCCACTTGTTTGTGTGCAGTCTGTCCTGAGAGCCCTCCTGCATAATTTGTTGTTTTCATTGTATGTATTGTGCACTCAATTATTCTGTCAGTAATGCTGGGGCGTTGGGCTCCTCAAATGAGAAATGAGTCTTATGCATATGTGTGTGTGTGAAGGTGTGCGGGAGGAGTCGAGACGCTGGGGGTTGATAGGTCTTGGTGGGTCAGCACACCTGCTGCGGCTACAAGCACTCCGGGACAGCTAATGTTCTCTGAGCTGACAGGAATCTCCCCTCCAGCCCGATGCGCCGCCCTCCTCCCCCCTGTCCCTGCCCCGCTAGTTGGCTTGGATAGATTGCCCTTGTAACTGTGGCTAATAATGTCCCGTGGAAGGCATTTTTAATGGGGCAGACTTTGATAGGTTCTCCAGGACACGGAATAAGCCAGCCCAGACGAAGACACAAGCGAGACGTCAAGACAAGAATGGACACACACGTCGACTTGCTGTGAACTTAAGCAAATGTGCAAGTAACCAAGCGCACACACTTTTTTCCTATCTATCTGTCTGCTTGTTTTACCACATTATTACGGCTGGCAGGGGGTCTCTGGCCCTCCACTGTTCTCCAAAGGCAGCCTGTAATGTGTCAAGAGAGAGAAAATGAGGATGGAGAGATTGGGAAGAGGGATAGAAAGAGGCAGAGGAGGATGTGGACTGCCAGCTGACAATGAAATAAAGCCCATTAGAGGCAAGTAAAATAATGTGACAGCCGGGCCTGCTACATACAGAGCTTTACTGTTTTAACTACTGTCATCCGTGCCAGGTGACAGACTCGCACTTATCCAGGCCTATTGAAACGCTCGCAGTCACATTCAGCACCTGTAATCACGCTCGTACAGTCAGTGCAAATGAGGGACACACAAACGCGGAGCTGACACAATTCAAAACAACAAAAAGAAATTGAATGCAATCTATGTTTTTGTTGTCAATATTTGAATTGTTATTTTAAACATGGAGCGTGGCGTTAATTGCAAATAACTTCATCCCTTTTCAATTTTCTGTCACTGAAAACATTATGAGCAGAAAACTTTCTTAATAGACATAGTCACTGTACATTTGTGATTGAACTTCCTCTTCCTTCAAACTACAGACTACTTCCAATTCTCACCACTGGCAAATATAGTCCTATCCATCATGCTGTAATTTTCATAGTGACTTTAAGCATGTAAAGTTCCCTGCTGACCCAACATGTATGTTTTTCTGAGCTTAAGGCTTCCACAAAAATGTGTAATTGTATTTTTATATTCCCCAATTCTAGGTATATATGTTTTCCCTTACACTGCAAAAGCAGAGATAGATCATGTATTTGTTCTTATTTTTGATACTAATATTTGGTATCGAATAGAGCGTTGAAGCTGTTTCCCAAAATGCACTGCACAGCACAGGGGGTGCAAATCGAATGGCTGGACGTGTAAAGGTAGATCTCCCTAATGTCCCTGTCACCACAGTCATTCATATGCATGTTTTAAAGGGACATGAGGTTGACCTGTCAGAATAGATGGACTTTTAACTGATAGAGACAGAAGACTTGTAAAGCCAGGTCTCACTAATATAGTGAAATATTAATGAGAGCCTCCATCAATGCATGAGTGAGGCATATTCTAATATATACTCAATTATTTACACCTAAAAATAAAGTCCTGCTTACGTAGATGAGGACTAAAAACCTTCACTCTGAGGGTTTATTGGAACAGGCTAATAATGTATGTATGCAAAGGCCTTTTGCTGTTCAGCCACACCTGCACATTAAATCCAGCTTACGGTGCAAGAATAGCTAATGTCGTGAGCATAAAGTATGGCAGTCTGAGGCTCTCATTGCATATTCAACTTTCTGGACCTTTTGCGACAGGAGTTGCCATTGCCTGGTCACTGCATATTTCATTATGTGATGTACATGTGATGGCCAGTTTGTACGTTTTGCTCCACTGTCAACCCCCGAGCTGCCCTGCACATCATAGATATCAGGAAGTTTTTTGTGCTTACTTTGCTTTGTAGCCATGTAATTAGATAAAACTATTGGAATTGTTAGTCCGTCTGTTTCTTCCTTTGTTTTTGCTGTGTTGAGTGAATCACAAGTTTCCCTTTTGATTTTATCACAAATTTCTGATATAAGCCATGATAAGCCTTGCATTGTTACACCATTGTTGCTTTGCTGAAGCTGATGGACTTCTGAGAGATTATTTATGTGTAAGCAAAAATCCAAATTCTACATACAATCTCTAAAATGACAATGAAATGCTCCACCAAAACATTTCAGTGTTTTTGTGTGTGTGTGTGTGTGTGTGTGTGTGTGTATTTGCAGTTATTTATATGTTATTTGAATGTTTTAGACAATTTTCATTTCATTAATGTATTTGTAAAACTTTTTTTGGCATTTTCTTCTAGTAATATCTTGGATCAAGTGTTTTCTGATCAGTAAATCCAGTTGAAGTCAGATGAAAACACCAATGTCCAGGTGAGTGTAAAGTTTTTGACATGAATAAATATACAGTATATTGTACATTTAGAAGCATGAGTTGTTTGGAATGTTCCTTCTTAAAGGTGCAATTATTGAACATTTTATGCCAAAAAAAAACTTGATACCTTTTGTGAACCGATGGCTTAATGTGTGGTCGGCATGGCACCTTTACCTTCCATCACAGTGGCCTCTGCAACGCTCCAAGTGCAATTGTTCTATAGGTTTTCTGGTGAGCAGTAAAAACTGACCAGAAACCCTAAAAACAATTGATCCTGATGCCGTGCAGATCACTCATACAGCCGCTGGGTCACTGAAGGGTCAAATATGCACTAATAAAAAGTTGCATAATGCACCTTTAAGTATGAGCCGGCTATGCCCTCCTGTGGCCATTGCTGTGAAAAGTTATGCTACCATATTTTCTGTTCCATCATACATAATTTACCATGCGAGTACATTGTTAATGCACAGATTAAACATTTAGATAAGGCTAAAAAAAAAAATGTGTCTACTGTCAAAGGTTTTACAAATGCACAGAAATCTATACTGTAAGTCACGGCACAGACCCCTTCAAACAAATGAAGTGATGGTCGACAAGCCAACCAACTAAGAAAGGCCTCTCCTTATAAACACTATCACTCTCTCCTAATCCTTTTTAATCAGGTGTCCAGCTAAATTATCATTACTGAGTAAGCACAATGTGTCTCAGTCCGTTCGGGTCATCTCATTTGATCCCCTCACAACCAACACTGTAGAGTCAGTCACTGCAGCAACTGTTGCAGCTAACAGATAAAGATGTGTACAATTGATACTGAATTTTCTTTCTTTGCGTTTTTGTCATGTACTGTGGTACAAGTAGAAGCTCTACATGTAGCCGCATTTACATTGTGGTTATGAAAATCGACTTTTTACTTAATTACGTATTATTCAATCATGATGTGTGTGTCCCAAACTAAATTTTACGCTGAAACGTTTTACCTTCCTATATACAATTTTGTTAGCACCATATACAACAGGTTGGCTCATGTCCCCACACAGAGAAGGTACAGGTTTCGATAGTAACTGTAGTATTAGCAAATATATAGATTTTTTAAAATTATTTCAAGCACCCATTTATTTAAGAGTATTGCTTCTTGTGCTTCCTCCACATATAGCTGTCTATATAGTGCTCGATACCACACACATACTTTAAAAACATTCATAAACGTGCCATTACTGTAGGGCTAAGACATAACGCTTTGAAAAGAGTCAACCGTTTATGAGTGGCCTTTTCACATTGACATAAACACAAAGATTTGCCTGACACTGAAAACACAGCCACAATACGGGGAGCTGACATGTGCCCGTCTCTTCTGTGCTGCCCTTGGAGAATCTAAATGCTAAACGTATGTGCATATTTTTTCATAGCAACAGACATATTTGAATTTTCTCAACCCACCCCCATCTCCATCCACTATCTTCGTATATCGAAGACATGAAAGGGGCTGCATCGCATAATGCTCTAGGAATTAAGGGATTCCTGAGCAACATTGGCCATCGTTATGACAATATGACTCTTTTGCGAATTACACCCCGTCCTGGTCTTTGGTCTACTGTTCATCTGATTGTTTACATTAAATATTCATCTTACGGAAATGTAATCATCTGTTTGCTATTGAAAAGGAAGCCTTTTTTTAACAAAGGATCAGATTGTCCCCATGGTCAAAAGGCTATTCTTTTTTTTCTGCTCCTGTTTCTATATCACACTGTTCTTTTAGTTGTGCATCAGCTTTCATACATAATATATGGTCCGTCTGACTTCTGGCCCCTTATGGCTGAACTACAAGAAGCCATGCTCAATTTAAACCACAAATGTATGGATTTTGCTTCAAATTGAACTACTAAAACAAACCCTTTCACAATAAGAGGATAGATGGTTGTGTGTTCTATGTTTGTATCAATGTTAATTCTGCTATAAAATGTTGTACAATTATTTAGGGACAGTGTTAAATTAAATCCATCGCAAAGAAGGACATGAGAGCCTCCATTCTCCCATGTGAGATTACAGGAGATGATCTCACTCGTCTCTTTTATCTTCTCTTGTCCATGATGGCTATTGATCCAGGTCAAGGAAAGTAGCACTAATTGATTGAGAAACTCAAGCATCGTCAAAAGGATGGATTCCCAATGTAGCCACAAAATGGTATTGTATGTTAAAATACAATACAGGCCACTTACAGATGCAGCAGCACTGTCAAACATTATAGACAGATGATCTCTGACAGGAGTTCAGTAGGCTATGACTAGCCTCTTTGTTCTGTTAATTGTTGTATATAAAAATAGTGGACGTCAGAAGGCCATTTACTGCTATTCCCCACTAGAGGGAGACACTGGACTATATATTTCTCTCTCTTTATATTATGTATTCAATGTGAACCACAACAAAAGGACAAAAAAAATGTGTAATCAACATCTAATATGTGCCAGTTTTGCAACATTTTGAGAACTATCAAACCTACCAACAAATTATAGTTGTAGTACTAAACAACACTACGCCATATTGTGAGTCATGAGAAAAAGTTATCAGCAAAAAATAAACGTTTATTTTCAGTCCAACTTAGCAGCAACATGTAACCACTTTACTATGCTAACATGTAATATTATTTCCACTTTAGGCTGGGCTAAAAAAAATTGAAGGATACTTGGTTCACGATGCCTACACTCAAATAGTTGTCATCTACAACCAGAAAACTGAACAATCAGTTAATTCAGCCTATCAATGCCATTTTCTTTAAAATTTGTATCATTTATTTGAGCTGAAACAACCAAGTCACTTCCTTTAATGCTGTCCCTGGACCAACATGCATCAAAACTCGGTCCTTAAAGATATTTTTTTCAGTACCGGCACCGATACTTTTATTTTTCAATATCAGTAGTACCTAAAAGTTTTTTTTGGCAGCGCTCAGCCCTTTATTATCGTATAGATTGGCTTGAGCTGTTTTTTTCTAGTCCAGTGCCTTCCAACCTTTTCTTTGTCAGATGTTCTTTTTCACCTGAATTGTCAACCGCTGCAGAGGAATGGGATGTGAAAAGAATGAAGGTGAAAGGTAGTGTATAAGCTGACTGTAGAGCGTCAGGTCAGAGTCATGTTTAGTGTTAGTTTTGGCATTGTTCTCGCGGAGGGGGAGACTGAACTTGTGTCAAAGTGTCTCACACTGCCACTTGTCTTGATCAAAGGTGGCCCCACACAGGTTGCTCTTTCACCCACACGCAGTCAGAAATATGTGAGAAATACTGTCTATGTATCGCTTGCTGCCTGTCCATGCTTGTAGACACTTGTATATTCGCACATATAAAGGCGAACTCAGATCCGAGAGGCAGTGATATGCACTAATGACGACAATGCACATACTGTACAGGCCACACACGTTACTACATATATGTTACTACAACGCTGACAAGGAAAAGGGAGTAGGATGCCTTCAAACCCATCTTGATATGGCAGAAAATAAATCATGTTTTTTTTCTCTTTCTTGTATATAAAAGCTTGTGAGATGTCTGATGTATTTCCTGGTATCTGCTGTAGCCTCTTCTCCAGTTTGGGAGTCACTGCCCCGAGTGCTGCAATGACCACGGGCACCACTGTGGCCTTCACTCTCCAGCCCTTCTGCAGCTTTTCTCTGAGCTCCTGGTTCTCTCGTTTCTCATGCTTCTTTTTCCTGATGTTGCCATCGCTCGGTATTGCTGTGTCAACCACAACGGCATGTTTTGTGTTTGTAACTGGCAACCTCCAGTCCGTACACGCCCCCTCCTGTAAACAGAGGTACTGCAAGCTATGTTATTGATCACCTCAGGATGTGATTGAGACTGTGTGACCACTCTGTAACCCATTCCATTGTTGAGATGGGGAGGGGAGGCAAAATCTTGCGACCCATGCCGCCCTCCTGTAAACAGAAGTATTGTACTCTACATTGTTGGTCAAATATACTGAGTACACTGATGGCTGATGAGAATAATGTGTAACTATTAAACAAAAGTATATAGAGTAATTAGCAGAGGCATAACTGGCAGATTTAAAGATGTCTACGCACAGACTTACCTGATTATGACACTGGACTTCGCCCAGATGGGTGAAGTTTAGATTGTTGTTTATGTTGTATACTAGAATGTGTCAGAGTGATCATGGAAAGAGAATCATCTTAAAATATGCAGAAGACATGGTTATTGTAAGTCTATTTCACAAAAGCAAAAGTCAGCATGGCCCAATTGTTGAGGACTTTGTCAAATGGTGTCCTGTCGGAAAGTGCTCTCCCACATGATGCAACATATACTGTATAAAGGGCCAACCAGTGGAGTGTGTGGAGTCCTGCAAGTATCTTGGAACAATTATAGATTGTAAACTGAATTCTGTTGAAAACTGTGCTGTTGTTTGTAAAAAAAAACAGTGTCACCAACGACTGTATTGTGTATGGAAACTCTTCCATGTAGATAAATCCATGATACTTTTCTATCGGGCATTCATAGAAGCGACCCTAACTTTTTCCTTCGTCACATAGTATGGGAGCTCCTCTGTTAGACACAAAAACGCCCTGAAACAGCTGGTCAAGGGGTCAAGTAAAGCCATTGGCCAGCCCCAGGCCACTTTGGACTTTCTGTACAATAAACAGTTAGATAGGATGGCACAACACTGTGCACCCTTTGCATTTGGAGTTTTGTTTGCTTCCATCTGGGCATAGGTTTTGAATGCCTATAAGCCATACAAACCGTCATGAGAAAAGCTTTGTTCCCGCTGCCATTTCCTTAATGAATAAGTAGGTATCTAATTGCTCCTGGCACTTAGGTTTTTGTCTTTGAAAGTGTTCAAGTGGCTTAAATTTCTGTGGTGTCTTTGGCAGGGGCACATCCTGTTGGTGTCTGGTGCACTTACAAGCTTTGTATGTAATATGTGCGTGATGTTTATTTTTGTATATACAATAAAGCAACCTAACCTCAGCTAACTTCTTCTTCAGCCGTATGTCCTCATACGATCAGCTCTGTTTATCCGAGCCATTCCAAGGTGTTGATGACACTGGACTGTTTATGGTGTTTTTTTCTCTCCAAGCCAAAGGTAGATGTGGGTTTTGCTCTATTTTTCAACCAGATACAGAGGATATTACGTGAGGTGGTTTAAAAAAAGTGTTGCTGTAATAAGTGCTCTACAACAGTTTTACAGCAGAGGAGAGAGGGAAAACAGCTCACCACTACCCAGGTTAATCTGCTTGTTGTTATGAATTGTTAATTGAAAGAGTTATTGGTGACCCTGCTGTGGTTATTTAACCCCAGCATGCCCCGGCAAGCTTCATAAACACTTCCAGGAACAACGTGTTACTGTCAATCTCGGAACCATCAGTGCAAATGAAAATGGCCAGAGCTATAACATAGAAACACATGCAGCTAAATGAAACATGAAGCACAAAGTAAGTCCAATTTTGATAGATCTTCAGCAAATAGAAATTGGTTTAGACATCTTTGTGGGCGGGGTTTGAATAATGTTTAAAGTCAATAAACTTGTTCATGGAATATTTTAACAACTGCATTTTGCGCTGTAAATCTTTTAAATGGGATTTGGAAGATGAATCTGCACATGCCTAATGTGATTGTTTGGGCAAGTGTGAAATTTGGGTAGACTCAGGCTATGTCTTCAGCTCGAGCCAGGCCAAGTGATAGAACAGCTAAAGGGAATATGGACGAGGTGAGAAAATAGTCATCTGAAAGTGGCAGTAACAGAAGCGAGCACTTGTGTGACTTGAGATGGAGGCACATCAGTATTGGGTTATATTTTAGAGTGCTGGTTTATGTGCCTCTTCGGGAAGCCTCCTGTGGATCTATAGGACTCTTTGTATGAGCCACCACTGCCAGCTGTTCACAAGTTTTATTGCTGAAATGGAAGACATCTCTCCCTGCAATTTTCACCTCATGGGCCAAGCATGTGTCAGTTATGGAGAGCAGTGCAGGGGTTTCCCCACTGAGCTCAAAGAGTGTGTGGATTCCATCACTGTCTTTATGTGACACTTGATATTTTATCACAAAATTTCACCCAGCACTAAATGATTTCCTACCTTTATTCTTGCTCATTAGTGTGTGAAAAGTGCTGCATAATTGGGTTCACACAAGTTGTATGATACTTGACTCCCCCCTGGTGGCAACAGCAGGCACAGGACTGCCTACCCTCATTTGCAGTGTATTACAGCTTAGGGTACATGCTTTCTAATCTTTAATGGAACTCAGTATTATCACATTTTCAATTAGTGTGAATAAAAGCAAACCTGGTTTGTAACTTACCAATGCTTTCTTTCACTGACTGGAAATGTGTATAGTCTTACTTGAAACCTCAGACAAGAAGCATGTCCATCAGTCGCCACAAGCCCGGGATTTGGACACTTCATAATATTGCCAATTGTAATGTACCCTCAGATTAACACATCAAGGTTTCTGTTTCCTGATGCTGTGCTATTTACAGCGCAGTGGAAACCGTTAAATATCCCTATAGGTTGAAGTGTCTGAAGTGCAAACACAGCAGTTTACTGTGTTTAAGAGTTGTATATCAGAGGAGCAAAAATATGAGTGCTTCCATGGTCATTTTCAGGTTCACTGACACACAGACAGCTTCTCCAAACTTAAATCTCAGGGCCTTTGAACTTGGACAGAAAAATAAAGCTTTGGTTGTGCCACTGAAAGCCACATATTGTGTCCCTGATGCAGACACATGTTGACAGGTGAAGTGACCTGTAATGATGGCCAACTTGTCCTTCAAATGCAGTGGCCACTTTCTCACACTAAATTAAAAAGGCACATTGACTTACAGATCTACTCTCCTATAGTAATATAAACTGTAGTATTTGTTGTGCTTGCCTTCAACAACATTACAATAAACATGAACTCCTGAACTTGTTACAGTAAAATTATTAGAACTACATCTTACATGATGACAGCTTAACAGCCTTTGTCTACTATAGAAAACCGGGGTTGGTAGGCCTGAAGTCAGGATGTGCAGGAAAAAAAATCATATTTGTGTATACATTTCAAAATAAAGGTCCAGCTTTCTACAGTGAAACCTATGGAAGTTATTAAAAAGTAATATCCATAAATTGTCATATTTTGACATAAATTGATCCAAAAAATAAAGGTTGTAGTAAGTTGCCAGTATAATACTTGGTCACTCGTGTAAATTTGGTGCCACTAGAGTTCGGGTTCGGGTTAGTAGAAGGTATTGAAGATTATCCATAATGTCTGGAATCACAAAGGTATACTTTTTGTACAGTAAGAAAACCATGAGCGTTTTTGATCAAAGCTTCATTGCATTTAGTCATTTTTGAACATTGGAGCCCTGGAGGTGGGTAACACCCTGGACAATGGCCAGTTTGTTGGAAGGCTGACGCACTTTGCCAGATAACTACTCAGCCTCACATCCACTATAGGACATTATAGCCCTTTAGATTTACCCCTTCTGTGTATCTTTGAACAGGGAGAAAGTCGGAACACCGGAGAATGGAGAGAAAACTCAAAAAGGGTGGACATGTGGTCCCCAACTTCAGACACTGAAGTAAGCTCAAGGATTGAACCCACAACCTCTACAGCTGACAGGGCCAAGGACAAGGAGAAAGTGGTAGGTTGAATAAGGTTTATGCACTACGGAAACAGTAATGATGTGATGTATATCAGATCCTCTCTCAATATCTCACAGCACTAAATGAATGCAGTTGCAACTGTATTAGTTGTATCAGTCATAAATAGTGCTGATTAAGCAGCTAACATAACTTTTCAGTCCCGTTGCCAGATACCTGCTAACACAGGTCCTGAACCCTGCAGAGTGTCATAAGACTGGCCACTGTGTTTTGAGGGTTCAGCCCTTCAAAGATGCTCTTTCTGCCCCACTGATCAAATACAGCTAACTACCAACAATAATTACCACAATTTACACAGCTTCTCTATTCATCTTCCGCTGAACGTTTACATTGTGCCCTGTTTCAAAGTTACAGCAGGAATGTAGGTCAGAATGCTATATCTTAAAAACATCTTTGCATGGAATAATGAATACAATCATCAGGTTTTAGTCTTCACTTTGATCTAGTTTACATCTCATATCCTCTGTCAATCTATGAATATTGTTACTCAGTACACAACAAGTACACAACAAAATACTTCCTAGACAATGTAATGTAACTTAATTACTGTAGTTCTGTTACCATCACTGCCCCTACTTATACAGGTTAGAAAACAGTCTGAAACACTGTTTTCCATGACAATAAACAAAGTGGTTTATGTTGTAGTTTTTTTGTTCAGACAATGTAGCAATATTTCTTTACCTCCTTAACGTATTGCAGCTGCGAGTTGCAAACCTCATTCAGATGAGTCCTGGAAGGAGGAAGGCTTGCAGCTATAGCAGAATGTTAAACAGATAAAGAACCATTTACAGTTTTCTTTTTTTATTATAACACAAATAAACATAACAGCATAAAACATTCCATTCCGTTCCACATTTATATAAGACTTTTGTAAACAATTTGGGGCTACATACATTGATATTATACTTTTAATATGGTTGTTTATGAGCTTATTCAATCTGACTTTGATAGCCAGTGCATATCTCCATTGTAATAATGAATAATCTACACTTTGTCTGAACCAAGCTTATACATATTTGAAGACACAATGAACATGGTGTAATGTACAGTGTAGTCATAATAGCTATTTAAAACCGGTCTGAGTCCTGGCATGAACTTGAAGCCCTCACATGACCGGGGAAGAACCCCCCACACAGCACTGGCTCATTCATGTAGTGCACATACATGTGAAGCAATTATTACCAGATCATTGCTTTTCTATGTTGGATGGGGTCACAGAGTTGCCAAAGATCAGTGGAATGAAGGGCAAATTTCCTTTGACTTGCACAAAAGAATTTTACCCGAGTGCCTTGCCCCATTGATCTAATAGATAATATTAATCCTTTGTAGTGGCCTGGTGGGAGACACAGCAACAGTTGGTTGCTCCAAACAACCAGAGTACCTATTGAGAGAGCTGGCTGCTAACTGGACCTTAGCTGCACCTGCAACGGGGCTGAATGACCGTAACATACCATTTGAGACCTGTCCAACCCTAAATGCCTTTAGTTAGCCAGAGGCCTTGATGACGAGTCTGCGATTGGAAACAACTGGGCACACATGGATGATTCAGCACAACAGGGCTTCATAAAGAAAATAAACACACACAATTTGCATTGATAGTCTGGACTCAGCAATATTACTAATAAGAAGATGGGGTTGTATTTATTTCAATGCCCTGTGCCCATTGGCACATGTCACCCGAAAGGATATTTGCTTTTGTGTTTCTTCCGTGTTTGTTTCTGCATTATTAGGCCCACTGTGAGCTGTATGTTTTACATGGCTCTCTGTGACAAAAACACCTGGCTGGAGGATTCCACTATTGCACATGTTTTTAGTGGTAGAGGAACCGGAGTACCCAGAGGAAACCCAACCCACAGACACGTGGAGAACATGCAAACTCCACACAGAAAGGCTTCGTCCTGGAGGGAATCAAACCCGGGACCTTCAAGCTGTAAAGCACGAGCGCCAATCGCTGTGCTACCATGCTGTATCTTTTAATACATCAATGACCTTGTCACACAGCCCAACAACCATGAAGTTACAGCGGGAAGCCAGCATCTGACACAAGCTCTAAAAGAGTGGGGAAACAGTAAAGAAACGTTATTAATAGGATATACCCAAGACTGGATATACTGTTCAAGTCAAACAGACATTTATTATGGACATCATGTCCATAACATAATAACATAAACCAAAAATGCCGTCTGAACTAAGAAAAAGACATACAAAAGTTGAATGAACTAAATGGATGGATTTCTCTCTGAGAAGTCTGTCTTCCATTTATAGTCAAAGGAAAATGAAATGTAATTTAATTGTTGTGTTTGCCTCTCTAAAACCCTGCACCACGTCAGGCCCATAGATGCTGGGTGCACATAATCAACAGGAATATAGTGAGCAGACAAAAGTGAATCAATGACATTGCCACATCATCAATGTACTGTACATCTTCTCTGTGCATGTTCTTGTGGAAACTTCTGGATTGATAAATGGGCTTTAGTCCAGCTTGGGCCATAAGGTGGACCATCTGCAAAGGTTTAGGAGAAACAGTTTGAGCTGATATATTCAAGGTGTGTCAGAATAAGAGGAGGTTCAAATCAATAAAAACAGATGCATCAGTATTCCTCGACAGTGCTGAGGCAGTCCTACACAAACCCTGAGTATATCTTCAATCATCAAACAAGTTGGCAACGTCCACTGCCCCATGCTCGGCTCTCACCTCCACCTTCCTATCCCGCCTCCCTTTAGTCTCGCTCCCTGTCAGCTCCCATCAGCCTCCCCTCTGTGATGCTCTCCTAGGAATTTTACAGCTGCTGTGGACTTCATAGACACACACAAGCAGTGGTAGCTTGCATGTGCATGGCCTAACTAAAACCTGCACTGGTAGACACGCTTGCACATAAATCTTCTAGCAAGAAATGGGCCAGGCTAGCCATTAACCACACACATGCACGCACGCGCGCAAGCACACACACACGCACGCGCACACACACATGCACACGCACACGCACACACACAGCTTTGTTGACAGATAGCCAATTAAATAATGCTGTGATGGGGAAATAACCTGGAGAGAAAGAGGCACATTTGAACCATGAGATCAATGTCTTCAATTTGGGAAAAGTGCAATTTAAATGTGGCACTATTTGTGGAATATTGTTGTAATAGCATGCCACGAATCACTTTCTGCAAGACAATTGCTGACCTTTTTATAGGTTTAAAAAGCAGATGCCAATTCTGACACATCAAAACAGGCTGGGTGTTTTGGCTTAGGGAAATTCATAACCAATTGGGAACACAAACAATTGTTAGTACATGAATGTGATCAATAATAGACTATTCCACCCTCAGAGGATTATTGTGCGCATTTTTGTGTTTTTGTGCCTGCACCAAGCCCAGATAAATGATGACATATTTTAGACATCAACTTGTTTGTACCTAAGGAAAGAATAAGCATTCATGAATATTGGACAGACAAGTCAATAAGGTTGACAGAAAGAGCAGGAGACAGGCCAGGCTGAGACTGAGACTTACAGGAGCTCAGAGGTCAGGGGTCACACCTCTCACGGCAGTTTGCTCACTTTGGACGACAAGGGGGCAAAAAGAGTCTACTCGAAATACTCAGAAACTTTGATTGTATTGTATTTTTGTACCAAATGTCAGCCTACAATCATTTCTATATTGTTCAATATGAAACATGAACTCAATTTGCTGACTCATCATTTCAAGTACTTTTTAATTACAGTACTGGGGAACCTTTTGTTAATTAGCAATTCTCTGACCGATGGACATAGCAGCATTATATCCCACTTTGAAATGTATTATCTAGACAAGCCAACTGCCTCTATGCATGAGAAGGAAGGAGGGGTAATATAAGTGCAGCTGACACTGTAAAGATATGAGAATGTTTGAGAACATATGGGAGGAATTGCTTCTATTGCCATTGTATCACTGATTAAATCCAGGATTACAAAGCAGAAATCTGGAGGTGGGTTGTGATGTTACAGTTTTGTAGTGATGGAGCACATTGGTCATATTAAATGTCCAGACATTGACACAGCATAGTTTGCATTGTTTCTCAAAGTAAACAAATAAACCAAGTGTGCTTTGATAAAAAGAGCTCTTTACTCTTTTGTCTCTGCCAACTCTTTGACATTCAGCCATGAAATCCATGAAAAGGTCAACAGATGGTGAAAAAAAACTTTGTCCAGTAATCAAACATGTGTAGATGCATAACAAGAGACCGAAACATTGAGACACATTTAGTTATTAAAACCCTCGTACCCAAGTAAGTGCAGTGCTAATCTGTCCAATTCTTTCCGAATAATGATAGATTCAAGTGCAGTGGGGTAACGCAAAACAGACCGTGTTAAACAGATCACCTGGAACACCTTGCTCTCCACGGGGTTCAAAGGGGCCTCACTAATTAAAGAATGTGAGACCAAGTCATGACCCATTTTCTGCCATGTTTGATGTCTTTCTATCTTTACTGGTGTTAGCACTGCCATTATGCCGTCAAAAAGCACACTGAATTCATCCTGCGTTGTCGACATTGTGCTGCTTTTGTATTCACAATTAGGAGGGGGGAAATATTCTTTTTCAAACATGCAGTTGAAAAAGATTCAATAAGTGATCCTTGGTCAGTATTTGTGTTTTTTTGTTTTGTTTGCTTTCCTTATTTAAAATTGTGCTTTTCATACCTAACCATAATGAAACATAATTCGCTGATGCTATTAGTATAAGATCTTCTTTCCTTTGACTTTCCTTTGACTTTGTGTGAAGCGCTTTGGGGTGACTTATCATGAAGGGAAAGATCCCCTTCCTTATATCAGCATGTAGTACAAAAGCGCTTTATGTACTAGTCCTACTTTTGTTTGGATGCAGGTAAAAGGGCTTTATGCACAAAACCAAACAAGCATTCTCGATCGCTTTTGGCCCCCACTCTCGGCAGCACTTCCATGAGTGATTGTTGGGAGTTAAGAAATGTTGGCGCGCTGCCTATCAGTGCAGCTGCGGAATACAGGGGAGCACAACATGAGCAGCAGCATTGTGAAAGTTCACAAGTAAGATAAATAAATAAATAAATACATAAATACATAAATAAATATTGGACCAAGTGCGAGTACAGGTTGGTCCTCACTGCTTTCATTTATGGCTTAAATCAAGGTTTAGGGGCTTTGATGAGAAAACCAGTCTCAATGCAAAGACAGAATAATTCGCAATTTTCAAAGACTGTTGCGCACCTTGTCAACCGCCACAGGTGTCACGTGTGATTGGCTGCTGGCTGTATTTACCAGCCCCACGCGCCCCTCACCAAACTCGCTGTCGCTATCCTCCCCCTTCGAGCAACAGGCTCCTCTGCAGTCCGGCCACAGCGCGGCTTTCCTACGGGTGTGCTTTTTACCATGGGGAAAATGCAGCTTATCTAAGACAATCACATGATTTCACTGGGAGACAGATTGGTTCGCGGGAGCAACAGGGTAGAGAGGGAGAGAAGCGCTGAGCCAAAGTGTGCGCATTGATACGGAGAAAGTGGGGGAGAGAGGGGGATTGTCACATCCCGATCCACTGGGAATTTAACAAAATGTCTTGGCGCTGGAGAGAGGTGCAGCTGGAGCGATTACGCACCGCAGTTTTGCGCCTCTGAATGAATGGATAAAGTAAGGACACCAGGACTTGCAGCTGAGAAATAATCATTGATGCATCATTCACAAAGTAAAAACGGGGCTGCATTGTTGACGCTCGGAGACGTATCGGAAAACGTGACCTACAGATATGGCTCGGTTGCGGATATTTTTCCATCTCCTTCTTCTAAACCTGTGTGCACTTGGACAAGTAAGTATCTCATCCCCCCCTTTACTCCTGCACGCACATGCACAAGTTCACAAAGTTGTCAACACTTGCCACGACTGTCTTAGGATCACTTTCCAATTTGTTGTCGGCTACACTCAAAAAACAAAGTCCCGTTTACATTACCTCTGCTTGCAGAACTCACGGTTGAGTAAAGGTGATGACAGTGTGGAGCAGCACCGCGACACATCGACGCTTCTACAGTCTCTCAATTTGCCTCAACATACAGGTATGTGAGTGTCGACGGGGCGAAATGGCAGATATAATGAGGCTGTTAATATGGGAGTCAATGCACTGTGTTAAAAAAAAAGACCAAATGTATGACCTGGCTGCAGCATCTCTTTGCTCACCTGAGTGTGTGTTCCCTATCTTCACCGCTAGGAGGCAACGTGCACCCTGATACCGTAGTGATTTGTTGGCACAGCATACATAGTCACTAAAAGGCACAATTGTGTATCTTCTCATGAGGTAAAAACGGTTTGGGATCATTGTTAATGGTGCTTAATGAAACATTATGTGTGCAGCCAATAGTCTAGTGGTTAAAGCTGCTGCACCTATGGCAAAACAAGGCTGTTGCACATATTCTGCCCTAAGCGTTGGAGGTGGCTCTGTCCTATCCAAAAATAAACTTCAAAAAAATGAAAATGCCCATTATGTTGCCCTGCTCTTAATGCAACCATTAATGCATCTCTACATCTTGCACACTGCTGACTCTGCATCTGTGTTGGCTGGATCCCTTTCAGACCATTTTCAGTAATGATGGAAAACAGATAGATAAACAAATAAGCCAAACAAAAAGCAGAGCTGCTCTCTTTGTGCACATGAAGATGAAGAGAAACACAAGGATTTCCCCCCAGATGTTTTCCATCAGATCACAATAAGACTTTAATCACTGCAGCACTGTGTCAATGTCTTCTTATGGCTTCAGTAAAGTGGGTTAAGAGGGAGTTCATGCTGAAGCTGTTGTTTGGTTGGAATTCCGGCTTCTCATCCTGCTTAGACATTTAGGACTAATGGCAGTCAGGAGCCACTAAACCAACAAACCAGCCACTGCAGGGTCCTGTCTCAGTCCAGCAGACAAGATAAGTGTGTGCCCTGTGTTTGTATACTGTCAGACATGGGTCATTGCATCTGGGTTTAAGTGAGAATTGGACCAGCAGGCCTAGATAGATGTGAGTGCCTTTTTTTGTAAGAGATGTGGAGTTTCGAAAGTTTGATTGTTTCTCAGTAAAAAATAATGTTTTCTTTACTTTGAGAGCTTGTTTGTTTGTTCGGCAAATTTATGTTAACAATACATGCATTGAATTTTACTCACACAGACACATGCTTTCCACCAATTATTACATACCTTATTATGCATTATTAACATGCACATAAATACATTTTTGTGTCTACTTTTTGTAGCCTGACTACTCACTACTCGTGTTTAAACACATGCTGTTATTATGAGAGCTTAAGTAATGCTTTCACTAAATAGCATATGACATGATGAAGGTGGTCAAACTGGATTAAGTGGTCAGTGCCAAACCCAAGACAGAGTGATGACACACTGTCTGTCCCCCTGCACCTCTCTGAAGCAGCCAAAACATGTCCCAGTGCTATATTTAATCATCATTAGTTTTAAAGTAGCAGATACACTGGACAAGTCAGCAAGCCGTTAAGTGTGGACTCTACCGTTAATTCAGTCACAGCGGGTCACAAGTAAATGTCTTTGTGCCAGTCCTGATTTAAGATTGAATTAACAAGGGACATCACAGCAAGCTTTTATAGCCAAATCATGAATCAAGTCAGATGTTCGGGTGCATGATTGACCATTAAATGCCAATATGTTTCAACTGACTGGTAAGTTGTAATTTATAATATGAATAATGCATGTGTTCAGCCAGGATGAAAGAAAAACATTGTGTCAGGAAGGACATGTGGCAGCAACGATAATGAATGAGAGTGTGTTTGAGAGAGAGAGTTTGGGACAACAGATGGAAATCAGTCCTAGGATACAATCCAGCGTGGCGTGTTTACATGTATGAGTCCAATGTATGTTCATTAACATGCTCTGTCCCTACCAAATAAACAAATGAATAAGTGAATAACTATTAACCATTGAATTATTGTGAGGGCCGTGAACATTTTTGTATCAGTTCTTTAGTGTTACTGTGATTTACATCAGTACCTGAAAAAATACTTATTTTGCAATGCTGCACTGCTCATTTTCTAGTATTTTCAAATGTCTTTGTTTGATGGGGAAACCGGAGCACCCGGAGGAAACCCACCCAGACTCAGGGAGGGAAACATGCAAACTCCACACAGAAAAGTCTGCACAGTCTTGGAATTGAACCCTGGACCTTCTTGCTGTGAGGCCATAAACGCTCAGCCACCGTGCCAGAAATGTTAAGTAACGTAAATCAGCGGCACTGGCACCAGAAATAAAATAATGGTAGCGAAGGTGCCACAGAAGGTCCATCCATCCATCTTCTTCCATCTTCTTCCAATTGTTCGTTGCCGGGTCCTGGGGGCAGTCTTTCGAGCTGCCCATATCACATAGCACCAGCCCACATTGGCTCCTCCTGCAGGCGATGGGTCCATGGAAGGGTGGCTTCACAATTCTAACTGGGCCTGTTCTCTCATAAGGGGCTTCTGAACCGTTCTTCGTCTGACCCGTCAGCCAGGAGCTGTTTGCCATGGGAGACCTTACCAGGGATACGAAGCCCCCGACAACATAGCTCAAGCATCATTCGGTGCTTAAACCCCTCCACCATATTGCGCTTTACAAGCCTGTATAACCAAGTTTCTCAAAGCACCACACTGTAGTCATTATTCATTCATTCCACACTCGGGGGTGGTAAGCTTCTATTGTAGTCTTATCTACGCTTTTTCTCAAATGTCCTTGGAAAAGCTATGCGTGCTACCTCAAAACCTCAGCTACTCTTTGGCTTGACCTTTTGAGCAAGGACTGTTATTTTCTGTGGTCGCAGACTCGCAGCACCATATAACATTGCCGCAGAGAACAGGCCCGCGACCTGCCACAGCTCCCTTTATGGCCAGCAGTTATTCAGGCCAAGCCGTATAGTAAAAACTGTAGTAAAACATTTTGACAAACATGATTCACTCTCCGCTGAAGGGATGTGTTTGAATGGTCTATAACCTCTCATTTTCTTGTAACTCTTCCTTGACCCCTTCCCCACAATATATGAGTCGGGTCAAGGAGAATTTATGTGCGCGGTGGCGGTCGTAATGACAGGTCAAGTTAGAGCTGACCAAGATGAGTAAAATTTAATGCATGCTTGGACTATTTGGTAAATGATGATGAGATCACAGTGAGAGAGGAATGAATCAATAGGAATCAATGTATGCACCTTCTTCTTCAAGCAAGTGTGGTGTTTGTGACAGTCCTTTTTTTTTTTTCATTTTTGCACAGAATATGAGATCGTTTCACCATACGAGGTGACCCATGAAGGCATTTACATCTCCCATGACGTGTCCCACCACCAGAGCAGAAGGCGAGTCCGGTCCCTGACCCCAGACGCCGGCTCGTCCCGGGCTGATAACAGCAGCCAAACGGTGCACTTTCAGCTCAGCGGCTTGGGGCAGGACTTCCACATGGAGCTGAGGGAGGCCTCGCACAACCTGATCGCACCTGGCTTCACTGTGCAGATCCTGGGAAAGAACGGCACCAAGAGCCTGAGGGCCTACCACAGGGATGACCTCTGCTTTTACCAGGGGTCACTGAGGGCAAGGGTCAACTCCTCTGTGGCACTCTCCACATGCATGGGGATGGTGAGTCCAAACACATTCAGGGTGTGTTTTGTATTGTATTTGGCGACTATTATAGCTTCCAAATGTTCTGTGGGAATCCAAGAAATAGAATGTATAGGAAAAACACTCTTCAAAAGGCATTAGAGTTGGTACAATCTTCTCTTTATCATACTGTGTCCTTTTAACTCACATTCATACTCCACTCATCCACAGGCCCATTAAGGTTTTGCAGGGGAGTCCATAGCAATGGAGTCAGCCCATTGTCCCACTGGTCAAGCTTTGCACCCTCAAACACATGTGACACAGGCTGACATACAGTGCCTGGCTGGCAAAGTCCCTTTCTTCATCTATCCCCTGCCATTAGCTCAGCCTTTGAGACTTTTACAAAAAAAAAAGAAAGAAAGAAAAAGCTCTGAAATGAATAGTTCTTTATTATCAGCCTACTTTGTTGAGAAGTCTATACTCAATGTCCCCCACCCCATAAAGGAAACCATAAGATTGAAATTAAGCATGTGTGAGTGAACCACCCAGGAAAACCCACAGTGTGCAGTTGAGTGCTAAGTAGTCTGGACTTTAACAAAAGGCTGTAGGCATCCATACATAATCCCTCCATTCTTTCCTCACTTATACACAAGACCTGCTCCAACTTATGAGTGCAGGACCAAGCCAGGTTGCTCATTTTAACGATCCTGATGTATATGTGTGCAGTCACTTTGCTTTGACAAAGTCACAGGTAAGGAGTCATTCTCAAGGTAGAGCGTTTGGTCATCTTTGTCATTCTATAACACTCTTCACACTGTGAATATTTAGCTATACAGGGTTTAAAAATGTTAAAATTATGTATTTTCCTCCCCTTACATGTTCCAACAATGTCCTACTGTGTAGAATGAGTCAGACTTGTTCACCACAACTGCCTCTAAAATCCTGCACTGTCACTCCAAAGCGTGTTACTTCGGGTCCGAATTGCCGTCATGCACGAGCTTAATATAGAAGGTGCAGTTACAAGTATGACCTGAGGTGGCAGTAGTGAGCATACAATGGCGAACTTGCATCTAGCCCCTTTAAAGTGCTGTTAGTGTTGTTGTTGTTTTGTTGTTGTTTTTTTGAGTAGGCTTGACAGTTCCAAACCATGTTAAAATATGAATTGCTCTGGGAAGGAAAATTCAAAGACTAATAAAGGGAATAGAAAAATAATATACTCTTAAGCAACTGTTAAAATATTCACGTCTTTTGTACAGTATGTCTTTTAGTAAAACAAATCCTTCTCTTAAATGATGTGGTGCTGGTCGAAGTGGCTGATGACAGACATTGGCTGCCTCTGTCAGTCTACCCCAGGGGAGCTGTGGTCACTAACGTAGCTTACCACCACTGAGTATGGTGGTAAGCATATATGTATATAAGACAAATGCATTGATATTATAACATCATCAAGCCAATGGTGAACATAAAAGTCTGATCAATTAATTTATTAAAGAAACTGAACAGAATGTGCATCCTTACCTTGCACACCAAGCATTGTCCCGTGAAGGGCTGTATACAATGCTTGTTTATACTGTGTGCTCAATGTGCTTGATCTTGTCTGGGAATTGCCTCTTTGACTTCAGTCACAAAATGGCAATCCTCCAGGGATGCCTCTTTTTCCAGAGAGCGTCGGCATTTCAGCACAGCTCTCAATAAAAGATTCAGCCAAAAGGTCTAGGGTTACAGTAACTATAAATGTGGTTCTCACGATTGAAAGACAAGAATTGACTCGCCCCCTGAAAATGGTCTTGTGACCCACTTTTGGGTCAGACCCCACCAATTGAGAATTGCTGAATTAGGAAATTATGGAGCTGCGTGCTTTACTGCTATGCCACTATCTTTCAGTCTATAAAGGCACTTTGGTAAAACAGATGCCTGGACCTTAATTTTTAGAATAAACAGCAATGACAGAACATCTCTTCATAGTCAAAAGACATGTCAAAGACATTAGTTACAAACTCCATGTGTCCGACAGGATGATAGCTGCTGGTCATTGGTGACCTTGCACTTTGGGTATTTTTCTATTTGGCAGGTGACAGGCAAATATTGACCAGAGATTCCAAAATCAATAGTCAGCTTGTGCAGCCACCACCTGCCTTCAAAGGTAAAGATAACCTTGTAATAGTGAGAGTCATGCAATATTTATCATTGCTACAGAGCAGCAGCTTGTCCTGTTATAACCCCGACATAAACCTGTGAGTATTGCACTTTTCTGCAGCGAGGCAAACAATGTTGCATTGCATTAATCTATTTACATTCTTAGCTGACTAAAAAATATGCTCATCCAAGTATAATCCATTCTATTTCTCTGAACTTGGGACTGGTACAAAAGTACAATTAGTTTTGAACCAATGTGGCAGGAATAATCCAATTATAGTCTATTGATGCTAAATACTCTCAGGAGAAAAAAAGCTCTGATTTTTAACCCTCAAATTACACATGTGTTAAATCATCTTTTGTAAAACAGCTGAAACCATAGGCTTCGCTTTACATGCTCACGCCTTTGTATCTACTGTATGTATCCTACATATCTTCTATCTAAGTTCATTCTAACATACACCTTGCCTTTGAACCAAAGGAAACATCTCGTCCTGCTACAAATCACTTGGAGTTCAGGCGTTTCTGGCTTGTAAAGAGACGGGAGTTTGTAGCCTCAGGACTAGTAGCAGTAGTAATAATAGAATAAGGCACACTCCCCGCCTTTGGGATTTCCAACAATATAAGAGACATCATCACTTGATGTGAAACAGATTTGATGAGCAGGCAGTGTGGTCTTGGCACAGAACTATAATCATTTTCCAAACCTGTGTCAGTGTTTTATGAGTTTGTTGACATCATTCGCGTTACTAAGCTGATAGCTTTACATTTTTGGATTGTTCTTGACCGCTTTCCAACAAATACTTTTTTTGCAGGGATATGAAATTCTGTTTTGAATTCAAAATTTGCGTCTTGCACAGCTAAAGAGTTGCCAAGACCAACAGATCCTTATGCATTTATTATGGAGATCACTGGGAGCGATATGATAGCATTGTTTCAAATAAAGTTACCCCTTGAAACTAATTCGGACATGAATCTAAAAATAGACTCTGCCTCAAGTGTCTTGAACAAGTTAACAGTTTTTTGGCCACAGTCAGGTGCACCTTGTAATACATTTAGAGCTTCCTCTGCAGTTCCGTTTTGTGTAGTTTCCCGCCTGTGCCCTCTCATTCCTGTCCCTGCTTGCCTGAATGTGTCTGACTCCAGAGCGTCCAGCTGTTTGCGCCCTCCCAAGCAGTGTTTCAGCATTTTATGACTGCTATTTGCACCTCGTCCGCAGCACTGTGTAATCTGATGACTTTGGATATTTAGGAAAGGCTTCAGAGTGACCTAACCTCCACAATACTATCTCGCAAATAGACTAGATAAAGTAAGGCCCATAATATAGTAATGTGTAATAAACTGTAAAACTTGAATCTTGGCAAGAATTAAACCTGTAGTAGATTCAATGTGATGTTCGTTACCAAATCGTGTGTTTCATGCAATTTCACATTGATGTGCACTATGTTTCGTACAGTTGTGGCAGTAACACATGTATGTCAAGGGGAAAAACTAGCTCCACTGTAGGCTTGGATATTTTTTAATTCAAAGTAATACAAAACAAAGTCATTGAAAAATGTATTGAATGCACCCCTAAGATTCAGCTATAAAGAGCCATAGTGCCTTGGCTGACCCTCTTGGAAAGACCCTCTTATCAGTTTTAAAATTGCAGTTCATTAAGCTACTGAGTGCCTTTGGGTTGAGGCCGATGACAAGAAGTCAACTGAAGATTTCACCACCGGCCCCAAGGAAGAAATCAAAACTGGTCTAGATTTAGAAAGTGTAGAATGCAACGTATGCATGTAGTGATGACAGGACAAGGCATGGGGAGTTGGGAGCGGATGAACATTGTCAAAATGTGATCACTGATATCATGAGCATGTCTGACATGATGGTAGCAGTGTCGTTTCAGGGAATGAGACATGGTTCAAATGGCTGCATGACGCTTGGTCCACCACACACATGGATACTGCTTAAGGGACTGTATCTACTTCACGTTGCTGCTTTAAAGCTAACTACCATTTGTTAGAGGATAACATTAAATCGCTATTTATCATACTGGGTCAGGCTGTACAGTCGTACTATCTCTGTCATAGCCTTGACTGTGGTGCTCAGGCGCCACTCTCTGCCACTGAATGCTTGCGTATCAGTATGACGCTCTGAGAGGGTATTTATCCCTCTTCTGTGGAAGCATAGACAGACTTGAATGGTAGGACTAGCGCAATGTCTCGAGTTCATGTCTCCGGGTCCCGCACCGATGGTAAATAAACTTCTCCTGCATAAGACATCCAGATATGCTGCCTGTCATTCATCTATCCTCTCGAACACCATTGTTATTTCTCTAACACCATTCTTTTGTCATTACCTGATTCTTTCCATTGTGCCTAATCGCTTACAAAACGTTCTTGGATTTTGGGCTTTTTTTTTTTGCCTAATAAGCTATAGATGTTAAGGAAAATCCAGATTGTTGCCCAAATTGCAATAGGTAGATAATTTACTTTACTTTTACTTAAGGTTTGAAATGTTTGATGTGAGACAGATCTGTTAATGTTGCAAGCTTGGGTACAGGTACACTGGCAGAAGTAACTACTGTAATCCACCTGTCCTGGTCCTCATGGGGATAAGACAAGATGCCAGAATAAAGAAAAAGAAAAAGGAAAAGCATGAAGTCTTCACAAGTCTAGGGTAATTTTTCTATATTAACAAAACACTTCCATGCTCTAGACCTGGCCATCTTAAGGTTTTGGTATGATATTATTACACTATGATGTAATATAAAGGCTTCTTTGAAAATGTTGTGTTCTCAGTTTTGACTGATCAGAAGTCAAAAAGAACAATTACTGCTTTTGTATAAGATGGGAAATTGCCAGTGTCCTAACATAAACTATTCCAAACAGAACCTTAATGCCTTACCATATGTTTCAGGTCAGGGGCTCCATTGTGACATACAGCTAAATTATTACAATTGCTTGTGGTCTGGTGCCATGTGAATTACTGATGTACGCACTGCTGTCACAAGTGATTGTTACCAACCATTTTGGCTTACTCAGGCTTTCCTGACTATTATTACGATTTTTTGGCTGAAAGCAAAAATGGCTTATGGTACAATTGTTTATGGATATGTACCTCTGCGCTTGCTTGGATTTGTACTTTTTCAAATGCAGCAAAACATATGTAGCTACTGACCCGGGTAGGATGAGTAGTAGGCTATAATAATAGGGAGTTTACTTTTGCAGACAAAATAGTGCTAACATTGCAGTAAATCCCCAGTATGACTAAAGGAATGCTTTCCACATTGTTCTTGTTTATTTATTTTTTTACAAGGTGAAAAATATTGTAATCTTCTCAATGAGTACTGGGGCTTTAGCGCGTTTCCTGTTGTATTATATGCTTGTTTTGCGTGTCTGTGGTTAGGTTTGGTCTCTAAAGCACCAGTTACACTACAATGAGAAATGACACAACTACTATTCAGCTCTGCTCTAGTTACTGGCAAAGACATAAAAAGTCTGTTGTGACGCATTGATAAGATGAAAAAGGTCATCATGGACTGGGATATATATTAGGCCAACCATAAACGTATGGAAGTTTTACACATTGCATTATAGAGACGCTGTAGGTTATAACTGGGGATGCACCGATCCGATACTGGTATCGGAAATCAGAGCCTATACTGGAAAATACAATATCAGGTATCGACTACAATATCCGATACTGAACCGATACTAGTTTTGGCTCTCACCGCTTTAAAAACACAACTTGCACCAACTAAATCTAAGTGAATATGGGCATGCTGTATATCATTGTAAAGCTACGGACCTGGAGAATTCAATTGCTGAGTTAACATTCACAAATGTATTTTTTAATCACCGCAAAATTCTGCGGTTAGCAATAGCATGCTAAAGTTAGCGGGAGCATGCTAATACTAACAAAAACTAATCAAGGCTGGGTCAGAAACTGTTAGCCTATAGAAATACCTAAAGTAGCCAAATAAAGTAATATCAGCCACTGTTGTTTATACTATTGTAACCTAGATATTAGTGTAGAAAAGTCATCCTTGTTAAATGTTTACCCAAGAGTTTATCAATAGATAAAACTGATAATTGACATTGAAATATGACTTTATTGATCTTACAATGGAGAAGAATCAATTATGTTTTTCACTCAGAGAAAGCCACTTTAAGGAAGTCTCTTGGTATCGGTAAATGTCGGATATCGGCAGATGCTCAAACCCCAGTATGGGTATCGGTAGCAAAAAAGCTGGATTGGTGCATCTCTAGATAACAATTCAGTGCAATACCAATAATACGCCTTTTATGCTATTCAAGTACCACCCGGTCTAAACCTGGTTTATCACAGGACTACCGGGCTTAAACTAGGGCTATAACAAGTCTAAAATTGAACTAAACATGACTAGTGTGTTTCTTACCGAGCACTAATCCAAGTGAAGACAAAGCATGAAAGCACCACCAGAACACTGAATTGTCATTGATAGTAAGTTTTTGTTTTTTTATCGTTTCCTTCAGTCAGGTTTGATCCGAACCCAGGATGCCGACTACTTCCTGAGACCTGTATCTCACAGTCTGGCGCAGGCGGAGAACTTCACAGCTCCAACGGGGCACCAACCGCACATCCTCTACAAGAGCTACAGGGAGCCCCCGACCGAGACAGGACCCAAGTACCACAGCCTGCAGAAAAGATCGATACGTTCGGTCCGTGAAACCAAGAAGACAACTACACATGAAGATCAGCAAAACAGAAGACATCAGCACAGCCACAGCTACAGGCACGGACAGAGGCAGCACTTCTGCGGGAGACGGAAGAAATGTATGTAAGGGCAATTTTCTAATTATCTTTAATCTGTTGCTGTCTGCTATTTCAATTCATTCATATTAGACCCACCCATCAGTCATGTTAACAACTACTGTATGCAGCACTAAAGCTACGGCTTTTGTACTAAAACCGAAATCTTTTATTGCTTTAAAAACTGTTGAGAATACTTTTACTCAGTGTTTATAGTCCAGACAGCTTCACCAAACTTTCTTATTATTCCATTTGCCTCCACTACAAAGCATCTCCAGCAGATATCCTTTCATTTAGCTTTGTTCAAACAGTTTCACTCTATCAGCGAGTGGAGAGAGGTGTCCAGGTGTTTTGTATGCGCTCAAATGTGGCCTGAATTACTGTTACCTTCATACTCTTATACTAAAACTGAAAATGGGAAAGTGCAAAAAAAAAAGTTCATAGATTAGTTCATCTTAGTTCATCTTAGAGTGCTAGAAATGGGTTAAGACGTGACTAATTGTGTCTTCAGTATCAAACCTTTGTCAGTTTGAAAACAGAAAGGGTCTGATAATCCAGTACTCAATGGTTACAGTGTGCCTACTCTGTAGAAAAGAGTGCCAAGTGTGCATCTGACAATATGTTTTATAGCACCTTTCTTGGAATCACAACCAGATTGTTTGAGCACATTATTTCAATGGCTGCCATCTATGTTCAGCGTGTTACATTATCATTATGCTTTTCTGTGAATGATTAATCCTCACCTTTAAATCATATACTGCTCATATTTCACATGCTGGGTCTTGTAGCTTTTCAAAACAGTCAATCATGTACTAGACACTAGGCAGCATACGTCTTGTGTCTATGGTCTACATATTATCGGGGAGGCCTGCAAGTACTCACAGTAATTAATGTATTTCCCGAAATAAGGCAATGCGCTTTGTTGTTACACAGCGCACAAACATATATCATCAAAAGCAAATGTGATGTTTTTCTTTTACATCTGAAACACACTGTGAATAATCATTCAATACCCCTTTTCCAGACAAAATAGCAGCTCTGAACAATATCGTTTACACTAGGATTTCATTAGAGACTCAAGGTTAAGGGAACTGTTGTATAAAGTCACTCATTCACTTGCTCTGACTAATGTTTGCTTTAAGACGCTATCTCCAGATCAGTTAACATGGGTCCGTGCAAAAAGGGGGTCATTTCAAAGGGAGCGTAGACTGTATAGGGTCCAGGGACGTTACCCTGCAGAACCCCAGCTGTGTGTCCCCTGAGAAAACACAGTGTTGTTTACATTCCCGTGGGGTGACTTCAGTGAACACCTGTGCCATGTTTCAGGCGGAAAGACACACGTTTGGGGCGCTCACCTGCTTTCTGCCTACATAAGCAAACTTTGAAGGTTTTACGGTTTCCAGCGAGAAGTAAAAGTTCAGCTTCAGACATGTGGCTAAGATGTTTACAGGATTTACGGCTAAGCTGCGACCTGCTGACCTGATGTCAGAGGGAAGTGAAAGTAAAGCAACACTCAAAATACTGCCTGTCAGTTTATCCCAAGTCGTGTGTACTCTTTCAAAGCTTCATAGTTACTGAAATAGATTGTCACCAATTTTGACAAAATTGCACACCTATTTACAACACATACAATGTCCAATAGTAAACCTTTACTGTAGTACCATATTTTCTGGACTATAAGTTGCTCCGGAGTATAAGTCGCACCAGCCTTGGCAGCTACCTGGGCATGGAGGCCTAACTGCACCGTTGAAAAGCCTCTTCCGGCAACACGTTGTTCAAGCTCTAATTTGCGAACTCGTTCCTCTAGCTGTGGCCATCTCGCTTTTAGCCCGCGATTAGCTTTTTTTGTTTTCTTCAGTGCAGTAAGAGTAACCTCCGCCTTTCTCCAATCTCTCACAAGTTTCTCGCTTACTCCACACTTTCTTTCTCATGCTCTCGTGTTTTTTAAATCTTCAAGTGGTACAGTTGTGAAAATAACCAACATGTGAAATTATACATTGTTATACACGTGAACGTGAGTATAAGTCGCTCCCCCAGGCAAAATATGAAAAAAGTGCGACTTATATTAATACTTGCCATTAGGATAAACAGGTTGTTTTATTTTTTTCTGCCCTCCTTCTGACTTCAGTCATGCCCAAACCTCCAAAGGAAGACTTCTTGGTGCTACCAGATGAGTACAGATACATCCCCAGAACCAGGAGGGCGGTGCTTATGAGGCAGCAGACCAATCAGAAGCTGAACGTGGAGACACTGGTGGTGGTCGACAGGAAGATGATGGACAACCATGGCCATGACAACATCACCACATATGTTCTCACCGTGATCAACATGGTAACAGTAACACGTGTGGCTGTACTAGTCATGGGGCTTAACACAGTTGTTGGCGGAGGTGTCAAATGAGCAGTAATTGATTTGAAGTTCACATGTGAATCTATTACATCTTGTTGGTTTAACATTTTGACACCGTTCAGTCATCCTAACGTGATGTTGATGAGATCACTATGACTGCATTCTTTAGGTCAACCTTGGCCTTTAACGTGAGTTGTCAGCAGTGTAGGGAAGTACCTAAAGACACAGGCAAGTAATGGCTGTTTCAATGTTCATTTGTTTTAGAAGGATGAAGTTAACATGTGCAAAATCTCTAAATGAGTAAAAGTTCTTTAACCACCTATGTAAAAGGTAGCAATATTTGTAGTAGCAGTTTTAGTGTAGCAGTACATTTGTTGTATTTGTGCTAGTAGCAATTGAAAAGAATTGTTGGACTTGCACATTATATGACTTTATACTGAGTTAATGTACTTTAATTATTTTCATCAAAAATAGTAAAAGTGCTTCTTCACCTCCGACTGCATGTGGGCCCCTTCACACACTTTGTGTTATGATTGACTGACAAATCCCAAACTAATTGGTCTGGGTTAGAAAACATGATTTACACTACAGGTATGTAAAGCGGCCAGACAAGAAAGTCTCATAAACACAGTGTTGGATTTCCCAAAACATGCATGGCCTCGCACCTACAGGATAATTTAATATATGCTACAGTTACACCTTTGCAATGCTATTCAGGTTGTTTTCTTTAGAACTTAGTGTAAAGAATATCAATGTGTATATAACTGCACACATAAGGGTTGAGGCTGATGTTTTATTGTAATGGGAGTAAAAACAAGGACTGACAAAGATGTTTGTTATGGTGCTGTTTTCCGGCATCTGTGAAACATAATATTTTTTAATTACCACAAGGAGATGATAATGCGCACTTGCTTTGCTTAGCCGAGCTGTGTGTCAACGTGTGAGTCAGCAGTGCAGGGGAACATAAGGAATGAATGAAGGTGTTCTTGAAGAAAAGTAGGGCTTAGCAAGTGTCATCTGAGGAATTCACGAGGCGCTGGGAGAAAGACAAGCGTCCATTTTCAAAGCTCCAGCTGTTTTGATTGATGCACAGATAGGCACTGCACAATTAAAAACAGGGGCTGGGGTTGCCAGATCACAAAAGGGTCAAGTTGTGCTGTATGATTGCACAGATGAGATTGCAATATTGTTGTCATCATTGTCAAATGATGACAACATGATCAACATGTTTTTAATTAATCTATTTTTTTTTTCTTAAGGTTTCCAGCCTGTTTAAAGACGGGACTATTGGGGGAAACATCAACATAGTCATTGTGGGTCTTGTGCTTCTGGATGAAGAACAGGTAAAATCCAGTCCATCTCTATTTGTATTGCACATTTCACAAAAGAGAGAGTTACAAAGTGCTACACAGAATGCTGAGAGAAAAAAGTATCTTACCATTATTAGTTAACAATCTCAATGGTTCTTGTATCCACCAGGATGGTTTAGTGATCAACCACCATGCAGATCACACACTCAACAGCTTCTGTCACTGGCAGTCGGCGCTGGGAGGCCGAGCAGGACGTAGACATGACCACGCCATCCTCTTGACTGGACTGGACATCTGCTCCTGGAAGAACGAGCCTTGTGACACACTGGGTATCACCTTTGGATTTGATTAATCACCTTAGATTACAATATTTAACACTGCAGTAGGTGGTAATTTATTGTATAGTGCTATATAATGAAAGATAAAACTCAAAACTAATTTGGCATGTCTCGTGTCCCATGTGACTATCATGTGTGCCTTTGGGAAGGTGCCTCTGCCATCTGTCCCACCCTCTGACACAGGTTCACATCACCCAAACCAGATGTCCAGCAAATCTGTTGTTTTGACATCTCTGAGTACTCAAGTTTCACATGTTTCAAGAAAATACACATCAGTGTTTCACAACCAACCAATGACAATTTCCGAAATATATATGATTTAAGACAGTTTTTTATCAGTTCAAAATTGTGTGTTGAGTGCAACAAAGCCACAATGAGGAAAGCAACTGGTGCACATGATGAACTTCTTGAACCTTTTTTTTTTTCATAAATTGAGTGAATTACCACATAAACTAACAAAACAGCAGCAGTTTGTTTGTCATAATGACTATCCGGACACTATGCTTCTGTGAGAAAAAAGACTAGAAGTCAGTAGTGAGTATACAAGTACATGCACTGCTCTCAAAGGCTTGACTCAAGTTTTGACTTCAAAGTGTAGGGTCTAGCATTAGCCCTAATCATGGCTATGAAAGCTGAGTTCAAAGGCTGTGTGTGAGCTAGTTCTTTAGGCTACTTAGAGGTGAATGACCACGAGCATTGTCAGGCCATGTTACACGCTTTGTTTATGCAACTCTTGCTGACTCTTTCTGTAATGTTTTTCCCATTTATCAAGAGTACAGGGCACATAACAGTGATGATTTCTCCTTAAAAGTGAAACCAAATAGTTGTTCTCACAGTTAATCTTCTTGCCCATGTTTAACGCCACTGTCCACATTAGTTATGTACATGAGAACATATGTCTGCAGCCAATGAGTTAGAGCCGTGAAACAGCAACACATGGCTCAATTCTCACAGAAACACTCAAACAAAAAACTTAAAGGAGGCCCTCTGGGGTTTACTAGGCTTTTGATTCACTGCCAGAGTGCTGTGGGTCTGTATGAGAGAACAAAGAAGATGGTTTGAATAGAGCAAGAAAGTTTGCCCACAATTTTGGTGGCACGGTGGCGCAGCGGTTAGCGCTCGTGCTTCACAGCTAGAAGCTCAATCCTCAGTCCGGACGAGGCCTTTCTGTGTGGAGTCTGCATGTTCTCCCTGTGTCTGCGCAAGTTTCCTGCAGGCACTCTGGTTCCCCAACACTAAAATATGTACAATAGGTCAGTCCTCCAGCCAGGTGATACTGACCTCTTAACGGGGTGCAGCTGCGGTATCAAAGGACGGGTCAAATGCAGAGGACAAATTCCCCTACAGGGACAATAATAAAGTATGCCTTAACCTTCATTTATACAGTCTCTTTGTGATTCTACTGCACAACAATCGTAAATTAGATCTTTGTGACCGGATAATCTTTGTTCATGCCCAACTGCAAAGGAGCGTGCTAATTTCAGTGTGTTTGTTTGTAGGTTTTGCTCCAATAAGTGGCATGTGCAGCAAATATCGAAGCTGCACCGTCAATGAAGACACTGGTTTGGGCCTGGCGTTCACTATTGCTCATGAGTCTGGACACAAGTAAGACCTCAACGGCCATAGCAATGATATACACGATAGAGGATTTATATTATCTTCTTCATTTAGCTTTTACTTTGTAATTTCATAGTTTTGGGATGGTCCACGATGGGGAAGGAAACGTGTGTAAGAAATCCGAGGGGAACATAATGTCTCCTACTTTAGCCGGTCACAATGGGATCTTCTCCTGGTCCGCCTGCAGCCGCCAGTACCTCAGCCGATTCCTCAAGTAAGAGTTTAACACCACATTTATCTTAACAGAAAATGGAAAAAAAAAAAGATCTAGAAACAGAGTGCACAAGTAGACATCTCTTGTCATGGGAAAGCCTAACAATCTTAAAGAGAATCCCAGAAGAAGGGTGTAGCAGATGTATGCACTATGTCATAATATTATGACCACAGACAGGTGCAGTGAGTAACATGGAAGAACCTCTTCATCATGGCACCTGTTAGTGAATGTTAGCGTATTAGGCTGCAACCTTTGTTTATGGTAAGAAACATGCAAAAGTGTAATAACAATTTGCCAAGCTAAATATTTGTGTTGGCAAGATGACGGGTTCTATCAAGATGTTCAGTAAATGAGCACATGATTAGTACAGGCTGGCCAAGAACTATGTACTTTTGCTGAAATTGTTAAGTTTAAGTTCGTTGAGCCATTTCTGGTGCAAAAGAAAGTAACACAGCAGTGACATTTTTAGTTTGAAATGTGATGTGAAAAAAAGACTTGGGAGTTCTTGATTCTTATGGATAGACAGAACCTTCAGATCAATTTCTTTTCCAGCCATTGTACCCACATTATATATATGAGAAACATTGTGCAAGTTTGAGAATGTTTTACAGCACTGACATGGAGTAATATATCTTATTGAATCAAATTTATTTTTCTTTTTTTTCTTCAAATGCAGTGCGCTTGTATGATGCATGTGTGTTTATACCATGTGTCACTGATTAACACATGCCTCAGAAAACATAGGACTAAATGTGAAAGTGTTGATCTACATTCAGAGCGTCTGGCCTTTCTGTCTGTGAATGCGTGTGTGCTTGAAACTAGATAGGTCAAAGCCGGTGCCCGCCACTAAATTTACCACCTAACTGTCAGGTCTCCCTTCTCAAAGTGCTGCAGACAGACACTGCATTTCCTGGCTGAGTTATTGGAGCTGTAATGACCTCATCCTTGTTAGGCCTGTCAACTTTATATTAAAACCCCCATCACCCCCTGGGGCCTCTCGAGGGGAATCTCAGAACCAATGAATTCTCTCCACTGTCAATACACGATAGAAGTGCCTAAATTACACAAAGATACTATATTTATTGTCTTCTGGATTGCTGTGTACAAAAAATGATCAAACATTTGTTTTACCAGGGACTGAGCAGTAGGGAAAAAAAAGACCAAGAGGTGCTGTAGTGTGCTGTATGTATAGCACAAAGCTTTGTGAGAGCCATTAGTCATGCGCTGGTTCAACTTTGATGGCCAAGTAGAGCCAGAGCTGGCAACTGAAACACACTGTGCCTGCTGACCGTACATCTGCAGCTCCACCAAAGTCCCTTTCAAATGTTTTAAAAAATACATTAGGATTTGAGATATTACAGGCAATAAAAGTATTTTTTTTCTTGCCTGTAGTGACATCTGTATTCCAGAATAACTAAGGACAAAACCGGTGTCAAATAAATGTCTTTTCATGTTTATTTTTATTGGTAAATGCTGATCAGGATCGTCCCACTGAGATTCAGAATCTCATCTTCATAGTAATAGGGGGAACCAGAGCAAATTATGCCTGAAGAAAAGGGGAAGAAATGCAAAATTGAATTGCTGGAAATTGAACCCAGGACTTTTATGCTATGAGAGCCTTAACCACTGCACCACCACCGACCTATATGTACAGTTCTATTGACTTATTGGTTCATGGATGATCAGGCTTAACACTTCACTGACTTTATTATCTGGAAAATGTTGTATACTAACGAGTAGGATTATGACCAAAATAAGTGCTCATGCAGAACAGCCATTGTTCTTCAGAGACATAAAAGCAATAAAACAAAGCACTATCGCGCACACAGTCTCTGCTAAAGCCATCAGGGCCTTTCACAATAAACCAATCCAACATTTGCCTTTTAATGCTTTAACCATATTTCGTGTTGCAGTTTCTTGGCCTGATGCACTCTAGGCTGTAAAACATCTCTGTATAGAAACCAGTGATATCGGTTAACATTGGAAACCCCTATTGGTGAAAGCGTATGAGTGATATAGGCAAGGATTTTTGTGACATAAGTTAGAGTCCATTACATTTAAGTACTTTATTTAAATTGAAGTCTTGGCATTTTGCTCTGTTGCCATGGCAATGTGAATGGGCCCTCTCTACAAACAGCTATACAAAAAACCATTGCCCTGCACTTGATTATCACATAAGTTTGTGCAGCAAATTATTTTTTTTATTGGAATTAAAACAAGAAACAACCCTAATAACACTAATACTAGAATACTTGTGACAGTTTCAATGTCACAATCCTGACCGCTATTGTTTTTCTTTTTACATAATATATGTAAAGGCATATATGTTTTTTGACATATCCACATTATTTTCGAAGCAATTTCTTTTTTTTTTTAACTAACAATTAACTCTCATGTTTCTTTTTCCAGCACTGCTCAGGCTCTGTGTCTATCTGACGAGCCCAAAGCAGTGGAGGAGTATCAGTATCCAGAGAAGCTTCCTGGAGAGCTGTACGACGCCGACACACAGTGCAAATGGCAGTTTGGTGAGAAAGCAAAACTCTGCACGCTGGATTTCAAAAAGGTAATATATACAGTTCACCGATTTAGGCACAACTCCCTGCAAAGCTTTCAGAGTCGAAGTCAGTTATGTCATCCCATTTAAAAACAGCTTAAAATATTGCCAACCCATGATTCTCCACAGGGTTTGCAGAACACACCCATGTAACAGGAGTGCTTTGTAATGTAACTATGATTGCAATGGGGGGGGGGGGGAACTTATGGTTGGAAGAATCAGTTTTTAAAAAGCTAAAATTTACTTGTTGCCTTTTGTACAGTAAATCCTTCCTCCCTTCTGTTCGAAAGGGAACCGTGACAGTCCAAAGAAAAGCTATTAAAAAGTCATTGGAATAAGTGACTGAATTCAAAGTACACGCTGGAGCTCCGCCAGTGGGAGTCCGTCCATTTGGGGCACTCATTGTCTCATTAGTGCTCGTGTTGCTTTTGGAGTTGCTCTGCCAGCCCTTTTTGAATGGTGTCTTAATTTTGCTCAGTGTTATAGTAATGATACAATAATAAGCATGTTCTGTGTCCTTTGCGTTAGGCTACATAACATCTGGATCGCAAATGTCCTAATTTAACCTCAAAATCTGTTTCTTTCAGACACAGGTCCTAATCAAAGTACATACAACACTACATTTTATATGAACAGGGAACACACATTTGCAATGATTTTTGGCTCACTTGGTGGTATCGTGCGACCAGTATTCTCGCTTGCATTGTTCCCTTAACAATTGTCGCTCATAAAATGACACCTTTATAACTACACTCTCGGGTGTCTTTTCCTGTTTAATGATTTCACATTACATTCGAGTTTGGCCCGCTGACTTACCTCCTGAGAGCCACATGATACTCTCAATGGTGCGCAACAATATATGCCGAAACATTACCCCATATTATTTTTAAATAGTACAAAATATCCATCTTTGATCTGTCTCGACTTTCCATCTCGCCTCGTTCTTACTCTACTGTTACTAATGCTGAGCCGGCACAAAGCAGCTGGACACAAGCCTTGAGATGAATTCCTTGGTGACTCTTTGGCAGAAGGATGCAGTGCAGCTCGACAGCATCTGCACCGAGCTGTCAAAATCTGATATAGTCATTCACGAATTAATAGAGAGGACATATTGAAAAGTAGCGGGCTATGTTTCTCTCTGGCAATATGAAAATCAAAACCACCCAAATCTCGTAACAGAGAAGCAGAGGTTGATAGAGATGCACCGATCCAGCTTTTTTGCTACCAATACTGATACTGGGGTTTGAGTATCTGCTTATAGCCGACATTTACCAAGAGAATTTCTTAAAAGTGGCTTTCTCTGAGTGAAAAAACATTTGGATTTGATGAGTCATAGTCATAGTCATATTTTATTGTCATGTTACAGATCAATTATATCTATTGATAAACTCTTGGATAAACAGTTAACAAGGATGACTTTTCTACACTATTTAAGTTACATTAATATAAACAACTCATAAGTGATCTGATCATTACAAATATGTTAGATCAGTTATTTCTTAAACTATAATACAAACACTTGACTTCAGCAGTGGCCAATTTAATTTAATTTGGCTACTTTAGGTATTTCTATCATAGTTTCTGACCAAGCCTTGATTATTGTTCTGTTAGCATTAGCATGCTTCCACTAGCTTTAGCATGCTATTGCTAACCGCAGAATTTTGCGCACCAATCAAAATACAGTGATTGAATTCTCCAAGTCCGTAGCTTTACAATGATATACAGCATGCCCATATTCACTTCGATTTAGTTAGTGCAAGTTGTGTTTTTAAAGCAGTGAGAGCCAAAACTAGTATCGGTTCAGTATCGGATATTTGTTGGCGATACCTGATATAGTATTTTTTCCAGTATCGGCTCAGATATCTGATATCAGTATCGGATCAGCACATCCCTAGTTGATGATATGTGGATTCCATGTGGGTCGTCCATGTGTGCAACTCTGATGTTTGTGCACCACATGTCAATTTACAAGTCAGTGTTTATTATGAGAGTTGTCAAAAATGTACTTTCTTCTATATAAGTTGTCTGTTGTCCTAGCTACCTGAACATAAATAACTCCAAACAAAGCTCACTGCTCACTCAGAGATTGCCAAAACGTCATTATTCAGAGAGATACGTCTGTAAGTTTAGTCGGTGTATTTTTTTTAATGGTTCCCCGGAGACAGAAAGCATCAGTTTGATTCATGTTTCTTTGATTTTCCGTGTCTATCGTTATTAATGTCTGCTGCGTGATGACTGACCATCCCTCTTTCACATGTTGTAATTCTCCGTGTCTCCCTTTTATTGATACAGGACATCTGCAAGGCGCTGTGGTGCCACCGTGTTGGAAGAAAGTGTGAAACCAAGTTCATGCCAGCTGCTGAGGGCTCTGCTTGTGGTCCTGACATGGTAGCTTTTTTTAATTTTTTTTTTTTTACTATTCTATTTGGATGAAGAAGCAGGGCAGAAAAGGATTGGATTCAAGACTATCACCTTATTTACAATTTCACTAGCAACACCAAAGTGCCACAACAAAGTGCAAGTAAGGTTTTGTTCACAAGGTTATAGTGTGGAGTGAAACTGTGCGAGACTGTGGGTGGGGGCTCTGTCTCGGATGAACCAAGCTCTTCGGGACCCCCCCTCGAAGCAGAAGAATCATAGCTGAAACAGAACAGATCTCAAGGGAGGGAGGGTGGGGTTGACAGTTTCAAACAAACTGAGATGACGAGGCTTGGCTTGGTATATATGGCTCATGTGTAATTAGAGGCTTGGTTAGGTGAAAGCAAGAGTGGTTGGTGTGCAAAGTGAGATAGGCTGCTCCCGAACCTAGTCAATAAATATTGACTCCATTTATTTAAAATAGGCTCTTTTTGTATTAGTAGTACGTGTAGTAAGTGCTTTATTTATCATTGTACAAAATAAGTCTTTAGATGTGGGTCAACCTGACCAGCATGTTTTTGGAGGTCGGGGAAACCGTAGCACCCGGAGGAAACCTGGCTGGTTGCCTTCAGTCTCCTCTGATCCTCTGATCCTCTGAAACGGTGCACCGCCTCCTTGGTTTGTCCCTGTTACAGGACCATTATGTATTCTTTGCAGTCAATAAAAAAAAACACAGCAAAGACATACAAAAGTATCCAGTAAAACAATGTGGAACAGAAACTACAAATGCAGTTCGCAGAAAAAGGCAAAAAATGCAGCTGTACCAGGAGAGAGGGAGGTTGATGCTTGTTTTCACATCGCCATGATGCCTTGTTTATGGTTTTTAGATGTTTCAAGTGGAGGCTGTCCATGCTGGAACTTTAGTGGTTTTGTCTACCTATAATGATCTGCTTAATATGTTAATGTTGATAATGTGCAAGCTGTTGTTTTGGTTTATATCTAAGATAATGTTTGATTTTCTCCCATCACAAGACAAACCAACTGTATTCACTACGGGGTTTGTGGGTGATCGCTCTCCCACTGACCCTCTGCAAAAGATAAAGTTTAAATAATTTAAAAGGCTATGCGTAAATTAAACACTATTTATGTTTCAGAATGCCATGAATAATAATATGATTCATGACGTAGCACTGATTCCCTGAACAAACAGAATCATAAAATATACAAGGCTATAAATTGAACTATAAAAAACTCCAACTCTCTAATTTTGCCCATCTTCTGTACATTTCAACAACACAGACTAATAAACCAGTGGAGTTCAACTCAGTCCATATTAAGTGGACTGCATCATTATACCTCTGGCAGCAGCTGGGATTGGTTTGGTGGTGCTGACCTTGCAAAAAATGTGCCATTGACTTTCATGCCAAAAAAACAAACTATCCACTTAAGACTTCATTCTATTCTCATGCTCATTTCAAGATGATCCTCCGTAGGGGTTTGGTCGGACTCTCACCCCTCTCTCCCCTGACAACTCCCCATCAACATTGGCTTCTCAATATATTGAACTTGATGTCTTAATCCCGCCCCACTTGCTTCACGGGACAATTAACTCAACACAAACAATGACAGGCACATTTAGGAATCCCCACACTCTGCCACGGGGGGGAACAGTGGGAAATCAGCTGTTCTTGCTTTGAGCCGAGAACCACGAGATCAGAGTTATCAGTGGTGGTGGTGGTACCTGGCCTGGAGTCTTTTGGGATCACATTTTGCAACTGATGGTTATGGCAAAATCCACCATTGTAGTGATAAAAGGCTCCAACATCCATAAAGTAGCCATAACAATATTCCACTCCTGATTTGGCTAGTTTCATCCCTCTGTACTGGCTGTTTTACAGGGTATCTTTGTGTCAATCGCTACCCCTATCTATAAACTGCAGGTTTTCACACTGTATAATGGTATGCTGATGTAATTTAAACATGGACAAATTCAATTCAAAAGCAGCACCAGGAAACAACATTTGACATAATGTGGCTTTAGGTGAATCCAGATTTTGTGAAGTCGTCTTGTGTTACATTTGGGGAATTTTTGAACATGTGACTGGTTGCTTGGTTTGTGAGTCAGCTGTTTTGAGGAGCATGCTGTAAATACACTTTGGGAGTGAGATATGTGAGACTTGTATGACTTCATGCATGCCTCTTTACATGACTATTTTGTTCTAGAAACTGCATATAATTGAAAGTGTTCTTGACCACATTCTCTTCTAAATGCACCATCTATTGTAATAGAAAACTAACTTATACTATTATCTCAAAAATTATCGAAAGCCCAGGAGCATAACTTAACAGGACAGTAGTTAGTGTATTTCTGGAAGCACGTTGTCCTTTGCCACGGGTCCATATAAAACACAAACCACATCATTACTTGCGTGCTCAAATCAAGAACTTTTTATCCTGAAAACAACAAATGTGTGATACATCGTCACTGTTTGGTTTCCTGTATTGGAGTTGGCGCTATCGATTTGTGCAGGTGTCGCCTCAAGGTAGCCAGGCTTAAAAGCAAGGTTTCAGTGAAAGACTGCGAGTGATTATCAGATCTATCTGACAGCCGTTAAACTTTAAATTCACCCCAAAAGCTTCAGAGGCAGTGCTCATAAAGATGATCTAGGGCTGGGTCACGAGGAAAGACTGTGCCATTCTGACACTTTTATGACGCCTTGTTCTGAGCATTCGAGTTGCCTCCCATTTTTCTGTCTTTCATTTTTTTTTCATATGTTTTTTTTTTTTATTTCTTTTCAGTGGTGTCGCAGGGGCCAGTGTGTGAAACAGGGAGATGAAGGCCCACATGCGCAGCACGGTCACTGGTCTGAGTGGTCGTCCTGGTCTGCCTGCTCAAGAAGCTGTGAAAGTGGGGTGTCTCACAGAGAGAGGCAATGCAACAACCCAAGGTAAACAATCATCATCATCTTTCATTTATTATCTGACCTTTCAAAACATTTTACAGCATACATTATTGCATAAAGTTTGTGAAAAAAAAATCCTAATTTAGCTACACACTGACAGCTAGATTATGAGGACTCAGCCGCTAATCTGACGTGTGGATCTCATACGTATTGTATCATGAAAGCCTCCAAATTCTTCATAGGTAAAGACAAAACAAACGTCAAGTTCAAATATGCAATGTTGTTGTCACCACATTACAATTTCCACTTATTGGGCAAACAATAGGTAATGTGAGAGTGCACAGTCGTATGATAGTGCTACATGCCTCTGCATCAGCCACAGCCTTTGAGTTACAGGGTGAAATTCCAGCCTTGACAGCCCATAATAAGCAGAAAAGGGAATTAACAAATATTTGCAAGAGTGTGTTTGTTTCTCTGCTTTACTGGCTCAGAGCAGTGATTTAACACAGTGAGGATGGTTCTCACAGCCCGATGCCTCAGCCTTATCTGTCCGCTTTAGTTCTGTATTCATCAGTCACTCAGGATTACTCGCGCTGCCAGTCAAGGGGCCTTACTGCCGCAAAACCTGGGCCTCCTGTTTATCATGTCATGCCAAGATCCTGACAAGTGGCTGGCTAAATTAGACAAAGAGTGATGAGAAGAAAAAGGGAAAAAAAAAACTGTGTTGAAATTTGTTGAGGGAAAAAGGCAACACAGTGAGAGGAGCTCCATGAAGAACAGAGGTGGGATGGGGCAGACAACAAACCAGATTAGGTAAGGGAAATATAAAATGTGGAGAATCTAAGTGCATGTATATGAAGCAGTGTGATATGCTGGGGTCATATAAAAGGTGTAATTGCCGCGAAGAAGGGAGTTTTCAAGAACGTCGCCCGGGGATGTACACCTGTGATTGAACCCACTGTTTATGCAGTGCACAAACCACCTACTTTTAAGCGCAACGATGCATGCCATGGCAGATGTGAGGTGTAATCAAACAAAGTGTGTGTTATTCTTTTCGTTTAAGGCCGGCATATGGTGGGAAGTTCTGTGAGGGTTCTTCCAGGTCACACAAACTGTGTAACACCGAAGATTGTCCTCCCAACGGTATAGAATACAGAGCGCAGCAGTGTGCCGAGTTCAACAGTAAACAGTTCAGGGGCTGGCACTACACATGGCGGCCGTACACTAAAGTGGACGGTAAGACGGTAACTGATTCAATGCCTGCTATACAGTATATCAACATGACCAACACCCTCCATCTCCTTTGCTGTGTTTAATGTCTGACAGATCAAGATGTATGTAAGTTGTACTGCTTTGCTGAGGGATATGACTTCTTCTTTGCCCTGGCCAGCAAAGTTAAGGATGGTACACTCTGCTCACAAGACAGCTCAAATGTCTGCATCGATGGGCTTTGCGAGGTAAGTGTTTCAATGCCAGTTTGTAATTTATCTACTGAGGTGTGTCTAAAAGTTTGCCATAGCTTCTTTGGGGCCCGGCGAACAGTTGAAAAATAACATGATGTAATAAGCAGGCAATATGTCATCTTCAAAAGTGTGTGTTTTTTTTTCCTTTTTCTCTATTTTGCAGAAGGTTGGTTGTGACTGGGTACTTGGCTCTACAGCTGGGCTCGATGCCTGTGGGGTGTGTAAAGGAGACAACTCCACATGCAAGATTTATAGAGGACAATATACTAAACAGCACTATACCAATCGTAAGTTTCTAAAGCTTCTTTTCAACTCTTCTTCAAGGCACCTCTTTGTGGATGAAATATATAAGGCATAGAGGGAATCTTGTCTGCTCAAAGTTAAAAGAAAAATGGCCAAGTGTAAGGATTTCCTCAAGTTTTACCATATTGAAATTGCTGTGGAAGTGGAAACCTGTTGTTTGTGTTTCAGGTTTAAGATGCACTTAACTGAAGTCTCTAGGGAAATTTGTCATGTGACCCATCCTTTAATGCCGCCAGGGCTAAACACTCAGCCATTTTTTTTTTTATTTTTTTTTTTAGGTGTACCACTATTTAAAAGAACTGTTGACATACTATATTTGTATTCTTATTTTAGAGTATTACGGCGTGGTGACAATTCCAGTCGGAGCGAGGAGCATTCGCGTGGTGGAACTGAACACTTCCAGCTCTTATTTGGCTGTACGAGACACACAGAGGCGCTACTTTCTAAATGGACAGTGGACTGTGGATTGGCCTGGCAGGCACTCGATCGCAGGGGCCATATTTGAGTACAAGAGGCCCTACAATAGACCAGAAAGTCTCATATCAACCGGCCCAACCAACGAGACACTAGTTATCGAGGTGAGCAGATTATTTTTCATCATTAGTTGGTCATTTTTGATAGTGTTTTGTTCATTTCATTGCCATTTCAGATCTTGCTGCAGGGCTGGAATCCAGGTGTACGCTGGGAATACACCTTGAAAAACACAGATGAAAAGAAAAACTACATCAAACACAGTTATACCTGGGCCATCATTCGCTCACAATGCTCTGCCACATGTGCAGGGGGTAAGTTGAAAAGTTGAAAAGAAAAGGTTGTATATAAATGGAGAAAAATTGTCAAATGTACAAAAACTATATATGATATTAGGGCTGACAAACAGTCTTCTTTGTAAATGTTCAACTGGACTTGAACATTACTACCGCCATATAACACCTGATCTAAGGTGAAGCCGCTCTCTGTGATCTGCCCCTAGAATAAAGCCTTTAGCTCCAGGTTAAATGGTGCAGAGGAGCCTTCTCATCATTACAACTTCAGGTTTAGGGACATCTCTTCATTCGACTGACCCTCCATTACGTGCACACATTTGTTTAGGTGGACAGGTACGCACACGCACGGCTGCTCCCACTGCCCTTTGTCCCGCCACAGAACCAGCATAAAAGCTAATGCACACAACACTAATGACATGGGCTGTCCCTTCCACGGCCAGAGGTCAGCCAGTGGACCGGGGCGTGTCTCCAATTGAACTTTGCAAAGTCGGGATAGTACGCGTTTGTCATGTGAGCACCCCGAACGTAGCTTCAGTTGTGGTTTTTGCCTGTGAACAAAGGATTAAGAGTCTGGTTGGTATTGATTATTAAGGTTAAAGTTCTCCGCTGAGGTGTGTTTGGACCCTCCCATTAAGGTCACAGAGAGACGGTGGGTCATTAGCTTTAGTCTTTAGACTGTTAGTGACTTACAGACCTCAACTGGACCCACAGAGTGACCTTTCCTCAAGCCAAAATTCTAACTAGAAATATATGTGAACGGGCTTCAAATAGCAAATAAACAATGTCTTTATCAAATGTGCATTCATTTAAGATAAATAAATAATCCAATCCTTTTTGTACGCAGGTCAAATGAACACCAAAGCAGCATGTTACAAGGACCTTCGAGTGCAGGTGAACATGTCTTACTGCAACCCAAGATCGAAACCTGCAACAGGACTTGTGCCTTGCAACACCCAGCCATGTCCTGCCAGGTCAGTTTTAAAGTATACCTCCACCAGTCACGGCAACACATTCATGGTATAAAAAACAATACTTTTTAATAGTGCCGTATTTTCTGAACTATAAGTCGCTCCGGATTATAAATCGCACCAACCTTGGTAACTACCTGGGCATGGAGTCGTAGCTGCACCGTTGACAAGCCTCTCCCGGCAGCATGTTGTTCAATCAGCCATTTGCGAAATAGTTCCTCCAGCTGTGGCCATCCAGCTTTTAGCTCGTGATTACCTTTTTTGGTTTTCTTCTTCTATGCAGTTAGAGCAACTTCCACTTTTCGCCAGTTCCTCACAAGTTTCTCGCTCACTCCACATTTTTTTTCTGCTGCTTGATCAACGTTTTTTTTACATTTTCAGTGGTACAAGAGTAGCTGATACTGGTACACAAGCCTAGAGCGCCCTCTAGCAACTGTCAGTATGAAAATAACAAACATGTGAAATGATGTATTTTTATATATACGTCGCACCTGAGTATAAGTTGCACCCCCTGCCAAAGTATGAAAAAAGTGTGACTTATAGTCTGGAAAATACAGTTTTCGGATTTAGACTATCACTATTAATACACATCAAAGCTTAATGGTCTGTAATGTGCAGCTTGTAAAATACTGCAAATGTCTCAAATATGTAATGTCATCACGCAGACATATCGTCATGCACCTTTGGAAAGGAACGTTTAGGATCCTTGGCCATCATTATCTGTTGTCATGTACAAACCGTTCCCCCTGCTTACCCACACATCTGTCTTTTCACATGCAGTTTTTTTTCAAATACTATTTATTGGTTGAGTCAACTCCTCCTCGCTTCCCACGCTATCACCTTATAGTTAAGCGAATGAAGGTTGTCAGGCATTACCGACTGAATTCTCCTCCCCTTTTCAGCCCAGAAAACCTGCAGTACATGACATGATGGTTTTTCCCTCTTCATAAGAAATAACACACCCTTTGAGCAAAATAGCCTGTATTGAATGTGAGAAAAAGATTATTCAATGATCATATATTTGTGTTTAGGGCTGAGTGCTTTGCTAACTGTCAGCACCAGTTAGCTTCTGTGTTTGTTTAAAATAGCCGGCCAAAGACTGAGCATCACTATGGTGCATTCAAGCTCAAGTATTCTTTTGGCCAAAATCAAGGGTCACAAGAGATTTGATTAAAAATGAGCAACGGAAGACTAATCAATTTGAAACCGGACTCACAATTTTGGGAATAAACTCCTGTTCTGTCTCCTGGGGTCCAACTTGTAGTGGACGAATGTTGCTTGGCTATTTGAGGTAAGAGCTGGCTAAACAGAAGTAGGAGATATTTGTGAGTGACTGCTAATGACTAGGCGGTTTCCGGGTGGGATCCTTGGATAAAGACAGATGGTTTGGTCACTGTCTTATGCCCTTAACGTAGGCATAGGATCAAAGATGGCCCACATCATTGGGTGGGGTGTTCTCGTTGACAGGCAGGACGTGTATGGACACAGTCTAATGGGCTTGCGCCATAAGGAGATATCCCCTCCCATGTCTGTGCTGCTCTGGATACTGTCTTTGTAGTAAGAGTAAAATTGAGGCCAGGAAAATGTCAGGGACCTTTCAGTGATAGGACCGGGGTAATGAGATGGTGGATTAAGATAGTGGTCGCACTGACATCAAAACAGCAATTAATAGCGTTCATACTGTCATTGTGTTGAATAGAGTTCAACACAATGACAATTACAAATTTGTTTTTATCTCCTTTAGCCTTTTCCATCTGGGGTTTTGGAATCAGCACAAAACTTCTACTACTGCAATATAAAAGCATATTCTGCTTGAGCGCTAATTTTGTGGCCGGTTGAGTGGTTGGTGGTGGTCAGATTGTCAGCTTCACTTCCGTCAGTCTACCCCAGGGCAGCTGTGGCTACATATATATGGTGTAAATTAATAATGCACTAAGCAACTTTGAGCATCTAGCGCTAAATATAAGACAAATGTGTTATTTATTTTTTCGAAAACCTACTACAGTGTTTCACAATGGCTGAGTTGAGTCTCTTGAGTCTTGTGTCCCATGGGATATGAGTTTCATTACAACAGGAACATAATGTTTTAGCTGATTTCATGAATTGCCAAAAAAGTAGCGTCGATTTCCAGATGTTTTTAACAGAGTGCTTTTGCCATATTAAACGTTTGTCAGGATGAACTGTGGGTTGGCTTTTGTGAGATCAAGTAATCCAGGAGTTTATTTAGGATATAGATTAGATTTGTACGGAAAATGGAGGCGACTTTAAAAGGATATGGGGAAACTCTAACTCACAGCTTGACATTTTTAGCCTCCCAATAGGCAAACAAATCACACTTTATATGGGCATTTACAGTGTGTTATCCCTGTATGAGTATGTGGTAAACAGACACTGACTGTATCACAGAACCCACTTATGTTCTTACTCATGTCTCGGGGAAACGAAGGTAAAGCAGATGGATCTTCCCACACACATAGTCAGCAGAGTCAGAGTCAGCATTTTTCTCCTCTTCTGTCTGTACTGTTTCCTCTTTTCCCACTGATTTGTCTGTCATAATGTCATTAAGTGTTCTGCCCCAGACTAACTGCTCACCAGCTCGTCCTTGATCTAAAGAAGTGTATTACCTGAATGACTGAAGGCTATAAAGATAGTCAACAGGTCCTTGGGACTTCTTTGTGATCTTCCTATCCCAACTCTGTGGTGCACAAACCTACACAGTACTTAGTTACTGCATATTTTTAACATAACATGCTTCATGATGATAAACATGCTTTTGTTAAAATTAAAGGAACTATGTTTTGTACGTTTTAACCAAACCAATTTTCTCCAAATCAGGAAGTGGATTGTAAGTAGTATTAAACCTTTGCTTGAATGGGAAAGCTAGACTTTTATGTTGTGTATGTTTTCAATGAGGTCTGATTGATTTCATTATTAGATATTGTTGGACCTGGCTGATATACAATAATAAACCTATTGATACTGCAGTAGATTGGGACATAATACAACACAATAAATAATGGCTTCCATTGGTTTTACGCTTTTCAGCCTTGATAAGCTTCGCAAAGTCATACACATTATTCTGTATTGTTCATTATTCATTTACTCCCTGCACTCGGTTGTGGTAAGCTACAATTGTTGCCACAATAGCCCTGGGCCTGGGTTGACTGACAGAGGCAAGGCTGTCCATCTGAACCATCAATTGGCCTTTGCATCCAACACCAGTCACTCAAGCTCTACATTCACACAGGAAAGGTGAATAGAGGGTCTTGCCCAAGGATATAAAAACAGTAAGCAACAGTCAGAGCCAGAATTCAAACCACTGACCTTTGAATCTGTGGAAGAGTGCTCTAGCCACTAAGCCACTATCCAGACAGATATTTTATGAACTATATATCTATAAACTGATCTTTTTGTGCTAGGTTTGTCTGTTTTGTAACTCTTTAACAATGCATGTCGTTTAAATAGTCTGATCTTCTTACAAGACACGCCTCAAGGTAATGTTTATGTTTTCCCTCCTTTAGTGTGTTTTGGAGTCTCTTTGTGTGAAAGTCAGACATGAGCGCACACACAGACTATTCTTCGACTCCACTATATGAGCATTTACCCCCTAATGCACTGCTGTGTTTAGAGAGTGCTGTTGACGCAGTGATAATTATGGCTGTAAAGTCATCTGAAAACTGTTTATAGTCTTGTCTCTGCTCAAATCTTCCTCATTATCAACAGCTGCTGATGCTTAGCTTTGTTTAGTGAGTGTTGAGGATTCACATTTCAAACACAAACACAAAGGATTTTTGTGTTACTAGACACTACACTGTTTGCTGAATAGTCATTTTATTTACAATGTACTTGCATTTTGGTTGAGTGTATAACATGAAAACCATTTTGCCTTAACTAGGATGATTTGTAATGGAATGAGGCCTCACTGACAACATAATCAGTGTGAGTATATTGTTAGAGTGGCTTCAGCATCAGCGGGTCGTCTCATGATTGGAAGGTCGGGGGTTCGAATTCCGGCTCCTGCAGGTGCAGACTGTCGTTGTGTCCTTGGGCAAGACACTTCACCCAATGCCTGTGTGTGAGAGGTCGGAGGGACCGTTGGTGCAGATGTGAGCAGCCTTGCTTCTGTCAGTCTTCCCCAGGGGAAACTGTGGCTACAAATACAGCTCACCGTCATTTTTAGGCCCGAGCGGCCTGCCGTCGCAAGGGCCTATTGTAATCGCAATCACAGCGCAGTGCGCGCAGCGCACTGAACCCAAGTGCGCGGAGCGCACAAAAACAGCGCGAAGCGCTGTCCCCATGTCAACCATAAACTCACCATGTAAAACAGTGACAGCCCACACCGAAGGTGTGGGCCCTTATACTTATTATTGCATTAAAATGAATGGGGGTATATAGTGTGAATGGGGGTATATAGTGGATGACGAGCGCGAAGCGCTCGTCATCCACTCAGGAGCCCCAGGAGCCCCACGGATGCGTGCGGATCGTTGAAAGCTTTCCAAAAATGTATAATATGACATCGTCGCGAAAGCGACGATATTGTTTTTGTAAAAAATATTATTAGGCCCGAGCGGCCTGCCGTCGCAAGGGCCTATTGTAATCGCAATCACGATCGCAGCGCAGTGCGCGCAGCGCACTGAACCTAAGTGCGCGGAGCGCACAAAAACAGCGCGAAGCGCTGTCCCCATGTCAACCGTAAACTCACCGTGTAAACCAGTGAAGCCCACACCGAAGGTGTGGGGCCTTTATACTTATTATTGCATTAAAATGAATGGGGGTATATAGTGTGAATGGGGGTATATAGTGGATGACGAGCGCGAAGCGCTCGTCATCCACCCAGGACCCCCACGGATGCGTGCGGATCGTTGAAAGCTTTCCAAAAATGTATAATATGATATCGTCGCGAAAGCGACGATATTGTTTTTGTAAAAAATATTATTATTATTCTTTCCTCTTTCTTCTTTCTTCTGCTCTTTGAGCAGGAATTTGACCCCCTGAACATAGTCGAAAACTCACCAAACTTTGCCCAAAATTCAGGTCCGGCGAAAAATTAATTAAAATGTGTGTTTCATGTTGGGGAAAAAAAAAATGGCGCGACAGCGCCACCTACAAAAATCGAAATACATTACGCCAATGGGGGAGGGGCCGTAGTAAACTTTGTCGTAGAGCGACGAGATTCGGTACAGATATTCGTCATGTGACGACAAAAAAAAAATATTATTGTGGCCACGCCCCCTGACAAACCGGAAGTCCGCCATTTTGACAGGAAGCCCGGAGAATGCTGAGTCAGCGTTTTCGCTGACGTCGCATTTTAACGAACTCCTCCTAGGGCGTTTGACCAAATGAGCTCAAAATCGCTCCAGCTCATCTCGAGATGTGGGGCATCAAAAGTTATCCAAATTTTTTGGCTAAGTTTTACGGTTTGTTTGCGGCGAAGCCGCAATCTTTCCAAAGTATTTTGCGATTCTTCAAAAACTAAAAATCGCTCCCCTACGCACAAACAAACTCCGATTAAAAATCGGAAATATACATTTTATTGACCTTTCACCCCTGGACACAACAAATGGGAAAAAGTGACATTGGGCGCGATAGCGCCCCCTCCAGGTACAGAAGAAAAAATGCATTGTGGGAAAAAAATTAGTTTGTCGGAAATGGATGAAATTCGGTACAAAAATAGGTGACGGCATCCCGATCCAAAAAGCCAATGAGACCCATATCGTATTTTGTACGGTGTTGCCATGGTGAATCAAAATACATTGCGTCTATGGAGGCGGGACCAACCGGGGCCAACGTCAACTTTGTCGTAGAGCAACGAGATTCGGTACAGATATTCATCATGTGACGACAAACAAAAAATATTACTGTGGCCACGCCCCCTGACAAACCGGAAGTCCGCCATTTTGACTGGAAGCCTGGAGTATGCTGAGTCATGGTTTTCGCTGACGTCGCATTTTAACAAACTCCTCCTAGGGCGTTTCACCAAATGAGCTCAGAATCGCTCCAGCTCATCTCCAGATGTGGGGCATCAAAAGTTATCCAAATTTTTTGGCTATGTTTTACGGTTTGTTCGCGGCGAAGCCGCAATCTTTCCGAAGTATTTTGCGATTCATCATAAATTAAGAATCGCTCCCATTCGCACAAACAAACTCCGATTAAAAATCGAAAATATACATTTTGTTGACCTTTCACCCCTGGACACAACAAATGTGAAAAAGTGACATTGGGCGCAATAGCGCCCCCTCCAGGTGCAGAAGAAAAATTGCATTATGGGGAAAAAATTAGTTTCTCGGAAATGGATGAAATTCGGTACAAAAATAGTTCATGGCATCCCGATCCAAAAAGCCAATGACACCCATATCGTATTTTGTACGGTGTTGCCATGGTGACGCCCGGGGCCCCCCATGTTATTGTAATGGGGCTGACACATGAATCTCACATTATACAACATTACAGCGCGTTAGCGCCCCCTGTCAGGAGCTTGTGGACATTGGTCATGGAAGTACGGCCTGTCAGGGCCGTCTGATGCTAATTGTGAACTTAAAAAGACTACGGGCGCGCTAGCGCCCTCTGCAGGCTGGAGCCATTGTTCACATGGAGAGGCTAAAAATGTAGCTTAGATGTTTACTGACAAAAATTAATGGCACATCAGGACAATAAAATGCAGTTCGGCCACCCTGGCACCCTTGGTACGGTTATATAGAGGCGCAAAAGGAGGCACGGCCCGCGAGGGCCGTTCGATGCCGCTTGCGGCTTTAATTATTCTTTCTTCTTCTTCTTCTTTCTTCTGCTCTTTGAGCAGGAATTTGACCCCCTGAACATAGTCGAAAACTCACCAAACTTTGCCCAAAATTCAGGTCCGGTGAAAAATTAATTAAAATGTGTGTTTCATATTGGGGAAAAAAAAAATGGCGCGACAGCGCCACCTACAAAAATCAAAATACATTGCGCCTATGGGGGAGGGGCCGAAGTAAACTTTGTCGTAGAGCGACGAGATTCGGTACAGACATTCGTCATGTGACGCCCCAAAAAAAATATTATTGTGGCCACGCCCCCTGACAAACCGGAAGTCCGCCATTTTGAAAGGAAGACCGGAGAATGCTGAGTCAGCGTTTTCGCTGACATCGCATTTTAACGAACTCCTCCTAGGGCGTTTCACCAAATGAGCTCAAAATCGCTCCAGCTCATCTCGAGATGTGGGGCATCAAAAGTTATCCAAATTTTTTGGCTAAGTTTTACGGTTTGTTTGCGGCGAAGCCGCAATCTTTACGAAGTATTTTGCGATTCATCAAAAACTAAAAATCGCTCCCATTCGCACAAACAAACTCCGATTAAAAATCGGAAATATACATTTTATTGACCTTTCACCCCTGGACACAGCAAATGTGAAAAAGTGACACTGGGCGCGATAGCGCCCCCTTCAGGTGCAAAATAAAAATTGCATTATGGGAAAAAAATTAGTTTCTCGGAAATGGATCAAATTCGGTACATAAATAGTTGATGTCGTCCCGATCCAAAAAGCCAATGAGACCCATATCGTACTTTGTACGGTGTTGCCATGGTGAAGCCCGGGGCCCCCCATGTTATCTAATGGGGCTGACACATGAATCTCACATTATACAACATTACTGCGCGTTAGCGCCCTCTGTCAGGAGCTTGTGGACAGTGGCCATGGAAGTGCGGCCCGTCAGGGCCGTTTGATGCTACTTGTAAAATTAAAAAGTTTATGGGGGCGCTAGCGCCCTCTGCAGGCTGGAGCCATTATTCACATGGAGAGGCTCAAAATGTAGTTTTGACGTTTACTGACAAAGATTAATGGCACATCAGGGCAAAAAAATGCAGTGTGGCGCCCTTTGTACGGTTATGGCACGGCAATAGAGGCGCTAAAGGAGGCACGGCCCGCGAGGGCCGTTCGATGCCGCTTGCGGCTTTAATTATTATTATTATTATTATTATTATTATTATATGAAAAGCGCTATACAAATAAGATTCCCTTCCCTTATAACACTCTTGCAGTGACAGTGCTTCATTAAAGTTTCATTATTTGTTAAAACTAGAGTGCAATAACACACTGTTCATACACTGGCTATATATGGCTCGATCTGCCTAAAGTGTGCCTCTTCCACCACTTGCTTGATATAAATATTTTTTGCTAACCCACATCTGTGTGCGTATGTTTAATTTTCATTCCGTCACAAGCACATATATCTTAGCATTAACAAGGTTTTTCTAATGTATAAACTGTTAGCTGAGACCTGCTGACACCAAAACACATTCAAAGTTAAACTAGTGTGGATGTGTTTATCAATCTAACCCTGTCTAAACTATTCTGAGCCAAGCACTTATATTCTTATATTTTTTGTGTCGGCATTTGGAGCTGGCCTGGCATTGGCATTCCCTCATGGAAAAAGGTTTCTATTGGCAATGGCATTGCACATCTAGTGCATGATATCACCCTTTGAGGGCATCTGTTGATATATTAAAGAACCCAGACATCAATTTGAAATAAACATAAAAGTCACATGCAGTGAGAGTCGCATAAACAGTGGGTTATATTATGCCTTGGAGCCTCTGGTCAGCGGCGTTAAGACTATGAGGCTACCAGATATGGCTTCAAGTCCACTGGACATCTGATCTGCACTGCCTCTGAAAGTGTGAGGCTGCTTCATCCGCAAACATTTACAGAAAGCAGCCACGCTCAAGGTCCGAAAATGTCTCTGTCGATGTCAATTATTATATTGTACATTGTTAACTATTGTGGAACTATTGCTTATTACTTTTTTACTTTGTTGATGCCCTTTTCAGGACAATTCAGAAGAGTTTATTATTGTTGTAAATTTCTATGGCAACAATGCTAAATTTTCATAACTTAAGCCCCATGGTTGATATATGATATCCTAAAGCCCTGGCACCTCGTACCTAGTATGGCTTCTTGTTTTTTTTTTTTCTTTGTTTTTTTTTTTTTTTTTTTTTTTTTTTTGGGGTTTTTTTTAGTCGTTGAGTCGTGACCCATAATTTTAGTGCATAATTTTAGTGTAATTGACTCCCCTCAAACTGTGAGAAACAGTGGCAGCTCTTTTTGGGCTTTACATACAGTAAAGAATATAATTCCAAGTGAATCTACACAGAGCATCAGAAGTGTGCACTCTTCTGACTGAAATCTTCCTTTGATGAGACTTGTGTATCTTTCTGGTGACAAGCAATAACTCTCAACCAGATGGAGTAACTCTGTATGGATTAACTTGTGCCTTTACCAAACATTTTAGAGCTTGTACACATTCCAGGATATCCATATCCCATGCTGACTGCAACCATCACTATATAATAACAAGGACGAAAACTTAAGCAGGTTTTAGGGGGCCCATGGATTATAAGGAGAGAGAAGTGTGAGGAGATATTAAGTTGCCGCACCTGAAGTTTAAAGTAACTTGGTACAGAAAAGAGGGTTTTAGGAAAAAAGAAAACATTGGCCTTGGGGATAAGCCATTTTTGGATAAAGCGAGTTGTAAGGATAAAACTACAGGGACAATAAATCCGCAACCTTACAATTTTTAGACCTCTGGTTTAACTTTAACCAAATTGAATTAAATACAAAGTTCATAATGAGTGAGTAATTTGATACAAAATGAGTGTTGTAATAGAGGCCCAGGACGACAAACTGAAGGGCTGGAAAAACTGTTTTGTTCTGCCAGCATGTTAAAACACCAGGGCCAATAAGAAATGTGGAAGTTTTCCTTTATATGATGAGTGTTGTTTTTTTGGCTCTCCTTCCAAGAGTCTGAGGCCTTGCTATCTTACATTTCTCAATTGCAGATTCTGTCGTCCTTTTGGACCACACATACTCAAGTGCTACTGGGGGACATACTTTATGGGCTGATGTGCCACCAGCCCGTCCTAAAGGTGGATTGAAGCTGTTGGTGTTGACTCAGCTCCTGTTTTGTGTTGTTGCAGCTGGTCGATGGGAGAGTGGGGGGAGTGCAGCAGGAGCTGTGGAGGTGGGGAGCAGACTCGGCAGGTTCAGTGTGCCCAGAAAACTAGCTCTATCAACATGGATTTTCTGTTAGACTCCCAGTGTCCTCAGCCCACTCCAAGCAGAAGACAGGGCTGTAACGCGTACAGCTGCCCTCCTGCATGGTCCACTGGGCCTTGGTCTGAGGTACGTTAAACCTGCTATTATATTCCAAGGACTCGTTAGAGGTGTCATTGCATCAAGAGTGTCACATCATTTTGTGGAATTACCCAGTTCCTATGATCGCTATATCAGCCCATTAAGAGATTTTATGGGTCATTTATCAAGGCAAGTGCTAAATAGCGAGTGCAAGCGGGAAAATAGCATATTGCTATTTTTGTGGGCATGTTGCACCCACCCCTCCTGGAACCGCCACCTTAATGTGGTGGAGGGGTTTGAGCGTCCGAATGACCCTGGGACCCTGTCGGCGGCTTTGTGCCCCTGGTAGGGTCTCCCATGGAAAACAGGTCCTAGGTGACGGGTCAGACAAAGAGCGGTTCAGAAGCCCCTTATGAGAGACCTACAGGTCCGGTCAGAACCATGAGGCCGTCCTTCCGTGGACCCACCACCTGCAGGAGGAGCCATAAGGGGCTGGTGCAATGTGATAAGGGCAGCTCCAACAGCTGCTCCCACGACCCGGCAACGGACAAGTGGAAGAAAATGGATGGATGGATGGATGGATGGATGTTGCACCCAATTAACAATTTGATTATTTTTTTTTTATTAAAGTGCCACAAATGTGATACATAAGTGAGAGGATGCTGTGTGAGTAAAAATGCACAAAAAATGCAAAGTGCAAATGACTCATTGACTCTGCTGCTTATCCACTTTTGCACGCACTTCCCCTTTTGCACATGAGCAAACGCTCAAAAGATATATGACCCCTTTGATGTTGGACCACCTTCTCTACCACTTTGCTTTTATTTTAACCATAACCATGATTAATCATTTTTCACAGTGTTCCCGTAAATGTGGCAATGGCTTGAAGAAAAGGACAGTGCTGTGTACCAGCACAAACCCAGGTTCCCAGTCCAAGTCAGTGCCTGACAATCTGTGTGTTGGCCTGCCCAAGCCCATGAGCCAAGAGACCTGCTTCATCAAGCGCTGCCAAAAACAACGCAAAGTCCAGTGGTTTGTCTCCACCTGGCAACAGGTAATGGCATTGCAAGCATGTAAAGAGTAACTCTAATTCGCTTAACAAAACTGTTCACATTTCTGGTCTTTTTCATTTTCCCAGTGCTCAGTTACATGTGGCCGTGGTGTCCAAGCTCGCTTCATCAAGTGTGCAGAGAAGGTGGGTCCAGCAGTTAAGTTTTAACAGTGTTGGCAATGGATATTATTCTGACATTCTCTAATTGTTATGTTAAACAGGACACAGCAGGAAAATACAGAGAACTTGCTGCCAAGAAATGTCAACACGTCCCTAAGCCAGCAGTAGACCTGCAGAGAGCTTGCAGGTTGTCTGAGTGTCCAGTACGTACAACTCCTGCACTATACAGGTGGAAGAGCCACCGTCTCTCCTCACCTCCTCAACCTGTCCCTGCTCCTGCGCACAGACCTGAATGGCACCCATCAGCCTGGTCTCAAGTACGTCTTTTGCATATCTGTGATTATAAAACAAGAGAGATGGTATTTAATCACTGTTGCTTTGTTCTGTTTCAGTGCACAGTAACTTGTGGAGGGGGAGTGCAGCTCAGGTCAGTCCAATGCCTTGCCCAGGGAAAACCCTTCACTGGTTGTTCCATTCTTTCAAAACCTTTGATATCTCAGGCCTGCAACACCAACTTCTGCCCACAACCAGAGAAAAAAGGTATGTAATTGTATTGCTAATGTGTACAATATGGTGCATAATATTACTAGGAGGAATGCTTTAATAGATGCAGATTAACACCAGTATATTACACGACAATCGTAGGCATAGCTTTGATTCATTTTAATATTGTGATTCTTTGTATCTGATTCCGTCTCAATTGTAGTCTACAACTGTTCTTTCTTAAACTTTCCTCTGGTGCCACGGTGTCAGAAGAAGTATCAGAATAGATGTGAAGTGAGTTTGGACAAAACTGTTCAAAACTGATATAAATTGCTCTTCCTCTCTACAGACCTGATGTGCAGGGACTACTTCAGCTGGTGTTACCTCGTGCCTCAACATGGAGTCTGCAATCACAAGTTTTACGGCAAGCAGTGCTGCCAATCATGCTCCAATTCAAACCTATAATTTTATACAGTCACTGTCAGGATGTGATTCTGACAGAGAGGAAGTTTTGTCTTGAGGAGACTCATGTTATTCGAGTGTTGCCTGCACTGATCAGAAAAAAACAATGCAATGGCCTTTTCTCTCTTTTGATGCCGGACATCTTCATAAAGGTTGTACTGTACCGTGAGCCAAAACAACAAAGGATGAAGAGGCTACAAACTCTGTTCATATTTTTGTTTGAAATGGGACTTGAGCAGACTTGACAAATCAGAAAAAAGTCACATTTTGGCTTATATATTAGGATTCATAATACTCTCGTCATAGTTGTGGAGAGCGAAGATTTCATCCCTGATGTGAAGTAAAATGCATCAGAGTGGATTTTCCAAAGAAAGCATCAGAAATTGACACAGTAGTGGCTAATGTTTTCTGGCAGTATAAAATGCACGGTATTATCTTGACAAAAAGTCACTGTGCATGTGAAGATGTAGGATCTTTCTTTTTGTTGCTTAAGGATGGTCGGTGCTCAACGTCAGGGTACTTTACCACCACCCACTATGCTGGAGTGTGGGGAAGATGTAGGATCTTCACACTTTATGGTGCTTATATTGTGCTATTATCAATTTAATGTGAAATCATTCAGGAAGAACTGTCTCTAGGAATTGTGTGACTTATGTACAGTATTTTCTTTTTATTTATTGGCTTTAAAATACAGCATTGCTGGAGACTGTTATGATTACGCAGTATAAATGTCTTTTGTTACTCCTTTTGTTTTGTTTTTAATAGGCCTATGCTATGTGTTTGATAGTAAAACATGTTTTAGAAAAAAAAAATACAGAAAAGTGGTTAAGCAGCTTAAATATTTCTCTATCTTCGATTTCCAGTAGATCATGGGTGTGTTGAAGCATATGAGCTGAAAAGAAATAAGATTGGTTGTTGGGGGTAGTCAGATTATTATAAGTCAGTTTTATGGCAAACATGTGAAACTTTTTTGCCCTGGGCCCTAGTGAGTCTGTCAATGGCCCTGACAATATGCAGATGGCACACACAAAAAATAAATAAATTTGACCTGCTTTCATATCAACTCACTTGTTTAGTTTTTTTTTTGTGTGTCATTTATTTAAGAGTAAAACACTGTGTGAAGCTGATGGTTCTGTCGTCTGTCAAGTGTCTGAGCCCTGAATGTCTTCACCCCCTTTCACCCTCTGCTGTTTTGTCAATTAAAGCGAAAATACTTTAAAAAGACTGAATACTTAAGGGTTTTGGTATAACACAAAACATCTACAGGGAATGATATTCTTAACTTCGAATCCTGTGTCTTCACTCACCACAAATTTCACTTCACCAGCGTATTAGTGCCTTGTAATGCCAAAATGGAACTGGTTATTTCAACACCTATGACATATTGAGCCCTTTAATACACTTGAGTCATTTTTCAATACGTAACTAAAATGAAGGAGAGTGCAAAGACTAAGGGTGGGCGTGTATGTGCTCTCTTGTTGCTGTCATTACAAAAATGCTGTGAGAAAGTTTACCATAGGGAGCGATGGGCACCGGCAAAAATGGGGGGTTTCCTCAATGTCAGCTACTTCTTTGCACTTGATTTATTAACAGTCAGCTGTGGAATTTGTGTGTGAACTTGTAAATGTTGTCTTTCTCAAATAGGCATTCTAATAACAAAGGACAGCATATTTACCTACATCTATCTTGGACAGTAAAGTTTTCTTGCATTTGTCATTACCAAAAATTAATATCTGAATAAATGACAAAGAAATACAGGTTTTATGTCAACAAAGCAAAAACCCTTGTGTGAAAAGTGGTGATGAGGTCATGTCTGAAAGTGGGCGAAAGGGGAACTGTCAAAAACAGACAGGAAAGCAATAGTGCAGCTTTCTGCCTCTCACCTGAACTTCAGAACAATGCCATCTTGAACTGTCTGCTTAAAAAGAAAAAAGGTTTTTTTTTTTTACTTGCAGGATAGTTTTCTAGCATTTTTGTCAAAGTGACCCTGAAAAGTGACCCTGCAAAGTTTATTGTTTGAAATAAAATAAAATAAAAAAATCAGGTATAGGGCCTTCAAGAGCACGGGTAGTAGGGATTGTGGCCTTGTGAATTGTAATCTCGTGCACAACAGCGCCATCTTCTGTGTGATCTGTATATCTCAAATAATCTCAACAAGACAACACTGTATACCGCCAGCCTGCTGTGACCGCGATCAAACATAATCTAGGGGGTTACTTTCTTGATAGAGGTTATGTGTGTGATGTCATAGTATAGCAACAGTTTACAGAGAGCATTCAATCACAGCAAACAAACAAAACATAAAACACAGCAAAAGTCTAGTGTTGCAGGAGCCAGGTTCAAAACGTTTTTATTTGGTCCAGTATGGCAGCTAGTTTACCTGGCTATTCGTTTGTTTTATAGTTGTATACTTATTTTACGTCTTTATACTTTTTAAATGACAAAACAGAAGTTCCCTGACCGGGAATCGAACCCGGGCCGCGGCGGTGAGAGCGCCGAATCCTAACCACTAGACCACCAGGGACATAGAAAACACCGTCTAACATACCGTTTATAATGCTATTCCAATATTTCTCTATATTGTGGTCGTATTTGGATGAGTTCGTTGTAAATTTTAATTTGCCAGCGCAGTAGTTATTATGTATTTATTTGTTTATTTTTTCTTTTACATTACGCCGTAGTTAAAACATCGAGAAAATCTAGAAAACACGTAGACCAGAAGAATTTGCCATGCTGATGGACTACTAAGTGCAGATGATTTTTTCGTTTTAAGTATGAACCTGTAAAGCAACTAAAACAGACTTAATTTATCATAGTGACGAATAATAATACAAAACTCAAGTAATGCCGTTGTTTCGTTGTTTCTTTTGCGACATTGAAGCAGGCACCTTCAAGACACCTTATCCGGGGTCCATTTTTGGGTCCTCGGTAAACGTGGGATTCGCGAAAATGTGATGTTTTGACCCGTGCTGTGTGCCATTTGTTTATCAAATATATGACGCTTTAAACCTATCTGTTGGCCTTTATTTTTCCTTTGGGATTTTATTACCATGATGCCAGGGGAAAACCAGCCCAAAATGGTGGCAATCGCTGCGGACGCAACGGTTGGAAACTGTCAAAACTGCTCTGTCTTGCACCAGGTCTGAAACCATCCGAATAACTTACTTATTTGTCTATCCCTTATTGTACTCGTGTTGACAAAATCGTGTAGATCTAATCGCATTTGGTGTTGTAGCACATATATTTGTTATTTACCCTGGCGACCATTCGCTGGAATAAGAAGTGTATGTTCGTTGTTTATGTTTTGTTTTGTTTTTAGAGCCTTAACGAGTATGTGTCGTCCTTTCTGGCACTGAAACAGAAGATAACAATTAGCGAGTAAGTATAGGCCGACCTTTACTATGTTTTCAACTTGTAAATATGTATCCAATTCAAAATCTACTTGAAGCTATGCTGTGTTTTCCACATTTAACAGAAGGTGGCACTGTCTATGATCTTGCAATAACTAAACTACTGTGTTTGTGACGCTGTTGAATAGCGATAATATGAGACTTCAACAACAAATAAAGGAACTGCAAGTTAGACTGGCATCTCTAGAGAAAAAATCTGCAGATTATGACTCTCTCCAGGCTGAACTTCTGGAGAAAAGGGTATGACAACAAAAAATAATCAAATCAAAAAGAAAGTGTTTATATACTGCAAAAATAAACACTTAATGTGTCTATTTGTTGCTTTTTCCTTTCAGGATGCTGTGAAAGTCTATGAACAGATGTCTGAAGAGATGGAAAAAACAAAGCAAAAGAATACAGAAATTAACACAGAGTAAGAACTGCACAACTGCTTGCATATTATATGTATGATTTGTTGAATATGTGCTGGTATATCTGCTCTAAAATACGTTTTTTTGTAATCATGCCTTTTGTCTAAAAGGAACGAGATGCTTAAGAATGAAATGAAGAATGTGAAGGGTAAGAGAATCTTGTAATGATCATTGTAGTGTGCAAAGCCTGCCTGTTGGAATACTAATAATGGGCATTTTATGTTTTCAGAATTTGTAGAAGCGAGGACACTTGAAAATGCACAACTGCGACGAGAAAAGGCTGAAGTTGAAAATAATTTGCTGGACACACAGGTAAATGGCTGACCTTAAGGAAGGGTGTGCTTTTACTTTTACAACTAAAAATAAAGCATCTTTATTCACTTTGCTTTTAGTCATCATTAAAGATGGTTCAAGTCCAAGCAGATCAAGTGGAACAACTAATAAAAGAAAATGTTGAGTCTTTGAGCATGTAAGAAATTCTCTTGTTATTTTCTCTTATATCTCGAGAAGCAGAGATCTACTCCACTTGTTTTTTTAAAGTTGTAACTATTAACATCTTTATGCTTCCACAGTAGGGAAAACCTTGAAATTAAAGTAAAAAATCTTGAAGGTAGGTGTTCATTAGTCAGTTGATTAATTTACTTTTAGATAACATGCTAAATTCACAATTGTGTGTAATTTTATTCCACATTTTTAGAAACTATTTCCAAACAAAATCTTCATATAAGTGAACAATCACACGAGAAAAACATGTTGGAAAGAAATATTGATGATCTACAGGTACATGTTTAAACAAATGATTGATCTTTTAGTTTTGGTAGACTTTCTAATTCTGAATTTTATTTTCTTTCAGATAAGAATTTCAAAACTGGAGAGAGAAAGGTGTAAAGGTCAGCTATTGGAATTATACATTTTAAGCACATTGTATGCTATGCTACAACTAACCATGTAATTGTATCTTCAGAATATAAAAATGCCCATACTCAGGCAAGTGTGCCCGAGGAGCCCAAAGTTGACAAAGGTAGGTAATAACGTATGATAAACAAGTCAGTGTTTTCTTTTTCCCTACGAAACCAACGATTTGCGATGTTTTGTATTCAGAAAAGTTCCGTCTACTTCTAAACAATTTATGGGCTTGTGTGGAACCGGGTCAGAGCTTGGAAAATGTAACTGGTAAGTACTGTGTACAAACATGTTTCTTTATAACTTCTTATCATTCCAATCTACTTTAATACAATTATTCAACATTTCAGGTGCTACTTGTAAACGTCTGCTAACATCTCCCCCACAAAACAATGCACTTTCTCCGAAAAATAACTCCACAAACTCTCCTAAAAAATCTTTAACATGCATCCTGTCTCCTAAGAAAAACAAATATACAAAGTTGAAAGTATCGCCTCACTTTCATGGAGTCTGTGATCAGCAAGAATATCAGCACTGCTCAAACAGCAGGCCGCAAACATCAAAAACATGCAAGAGATCACCGAAGAACCACAAAGGAGAAGAGTTGCCTTCAAACAGCAGTGAAATGTCATTAGAACAGATAATGGAATTATTCAAGCCATTGTTTCCTTGCTTATCTCCAATACCAGCGACGGTAAGAATACATTAATATTATATTTGTCAAATTTATGCTTTTGTTTTGTACTTGCATTTCTATTTTGCATGTAAATTAAATAATATATCCCTTAATTATGATGATATACTCAAACATTGTTGGGTTTTTGCCTTAAAGGATACATCAATGAATTCCACTGAATTGCCCGATGGAGAGGATGTTGAGGACTGTCCACAAACTTTTCCACTTGTTTGTCAAGAGTTGTCTTTACTTAAATCACCAACATCTAAAGGCATAACACAAGACTGTCACACTTCAAACAACGTTGAAGAAAATGAATCACTGCAGTGTAAAAGCAAAGTATCCGAATCAATCACCCTTTTTGATCCCTGTCCAAACCAATCTAGTGTTGATATTGAAGGCAATATTGCTTATGAGGAAGTGCCACCAAGTAACAACGAACCAGAGAAGACAATGCTCACTAAACAAATTGAGTTGGAAGAAATCATGGATGTTTCAGACATGACAACTTTTGACAATGAAGAAAAAATTTTGCCTGAAGAACTTTCAAACAGACCATCATGCAGTTCCGCTAAAGAACTGCATGCTTGTAAAGATTTGGAGGCAAAAAGTGATGTTGATGAGACCAATGCCACAGCTGAATGGAAGTCAAGTATGGAAGTTGCTGATCAAGACCCTACTTCCCATTTAAATAATGACATTCACCTGCCAGACTCTGCTGATGCCCATGCGCCGCAAGATGCTACTAAATGCAAAGAGTCTTGTCAGAAACCTCAACATAGTGTTGAAAATGAGTCAGTTGAAAACAAAACAGATTTTATATGTGAAGATGAGGGAACAATGGATCAAACCATTTATTTGGTTCCTGAAGTTTTGAAAAACTGTGAGAATGGTAAAACAGGACCTGACGATGTTGCTAGTCAAACTCCTCTAACTCACGATGGTGAACTAAGAGCAGTCTGTAGTGAAGTGCCATCTGACCAAAGCTCTTCTGTTGTGCAAGAAACCAAGCCTATTGAAACACAACCTTTGAAAACATCACATAGTCTCTGTCAACAGCTTGCACCCTCATGTTTTCAGCTTTCCTCAAAACTAAATAACGTAAAAAGTAAATCTAAAACAGTCCTGGCTGATAACCATGTAATTTGTGATGTAGCAACATTGTTATTGTCTAATACAGATGGACATGAACAAACTGTTACAGCAAAACAAGATAAATCATTAACCAAAAGATCAATTAAAGCCTCAGATTTTATGATAATGGAGCTCTCTCCAAATATACCAGCAAGGTCTTCAGCACCTCAGGAATTTATTGGCCAAGTTCGTTCTGAAATGGGCCCACCACTACCACCTCTCTTGACTCCTGTTTATACACCACCTAAGGCAGATACGTGTCCTGTGAGAAATGCCATAGAGAAACTGTCTTTCCCTTCACCCAGGGATACCTCCAACTCAAACACTCCTTTTGAAGCTTGTCTCACTCCGAGCGATGACCAGACCTCGTCTGTTAATAGTCCACTGTGCCAAAATGTTCCATCATCCCCTCTCCAGTTCGGTTCAGCCACACCAAAGCATGCTCTTCCTGTTCCAGGACGACTGCCATCGACTGCAATGAGCTCCTCCCCTTCAGCCTCTTGCAGCCCATCTCAGGAACACTCTATGAGGATGCTTGATACAATGTACCCAGAGATGTCTGCTCGTGCAAGGACGTTAAGTATACTGAAAGGCAATGTCAATCTAAATATTTGTTCTACAGACAGTGGTACATTACCAACATCAGCCGAAATTCAGTCATCAAGCTTTAAAAGCATTAACTCAACATCGACTGCCTTTACCAAAACTGAGATCAGAGGAGCAAAAAGGGCTTTGAATTTGCCCCAACATAAGGATAACAAAGTTCTGCGATTAGATACTCCTGTTGCATCTCAATGTTCTAAACGGCTCCCGTCACCCTCAAATAATGACTGTGTCACATTAGAACATTGTACCAATGAACCATTGACCACTGAAGAAGGAATTTCTACTCATCCAAAACTTCAGACATTATTAAAAAAAATTGAAGACCAATGTTTTGATCTTCTGCCAGTGGTTCAGAGCCACTTGTTTGTGGGAAACCTGCCTAAGAAACCTGTGTTAAGAGATGAGGAGAGAGAGGTCATATCGGTGATATGCAACAGCACTGTAAGCCTATTATACTTATATCAATACTTGTAATTCATAGTGGTTATAATAAAATGTTTTCTTTTCTTCCTAGCTACCACCACTTAATATGATATCAGCCATTGAGAGAAAAATTAAAAGAATTCGAAAAAATCTCAAAACAAACCAGCCGACTGTCAATGCAAACCACCTGCAAGCTCTTTGTAGAGTCTACATCGGAATTTGTCGACAGAAAAAATACTGGGAGAAGGCTCGCATCTTTGCCTACAATGCTCTTTTTATGGGTATGTACTGATGTCCACACTGTTGTGTCTGTTATCACTTGTACCAACTTTCTGTGATTTTACAGACTATCCAGATGCAGCTAAAATGATTTTATTTATGGTGACCACATGGCCGAATATCCTCTGTGACAGCAGTTTTTTGTGCCAGGCAATCCACGCCGTCACCAAATTTAAAACGCCACTTGAACTCCAGGACTGCATGTCTGTGTATCTTGGCTGGGATAAGGTAATATTTATCTTGTGTGAACTAACCAACAAAATGGACAAAATGGATATGAAATACAGGTATATGTTTTGCAGAAACCTCCTTGTGAGATTGATGCTTTAATTTCCCAAACTCTATCTGGGATTCGGTCAGGTTCTATGCTATCATTTGTAAAACATGATCGATATGGCATTGACCTGGGGCCGGAGGCTTGGCAACTTATTTATACAGTTCAGCTCCTGTGTGCAAACAAAGAATGGAAATGCATTTATGCTAATCTGTTGAGGTATGTTCCTGAATATATTATTACACTAAAAATGAATACCAAATGTTTAAAAACAAGTGCATTCTGATAATCTTGTTTTGGTTGACAGTAAAGAGTTGTGGCCATTAATGAACTCATGGATTACACAGTCCAGAGGCCAGCAAACGCCGGTTTCTGATGTCACTGTCGCCACTGTCCTCAGACTCATTGGTATGTTTTCATACTAAATGTTTTACATGTAATCAATGACATACGATTATTTAATGAAATGTGTCTCATTGTCTCCAAAAAAGGACGACTTGGTCAGATTGGCATCAAGCAGAAATGTGATTCTTCAGTGATGACGGTTGCTAATGTCATCAATAGTTTTGGAAGGCACGGGCAGTCTGAAGGTAAGAAGGACATATTTCAATGTGGAAAATATATCTTTTGATCCATGTTGTACTCAATTCAAACATACCAAAACTTTCCAAATACTATTTTGCAGGTGTTCCTTGGGAGGTTCAATTGGCTGCAATTTATTGCATTCATGACTTGTCTCCTTGCAATCCCAAAAGTGCCCTTGAAGCCCTCGCTGGATGGAGAGAGCAAACCTCTGAAAAAGTCCCTCCTGGCATCACAAGCTGCATTAATCAGATGGGTTCAATATGTCGACAGGTCAAATCTTAACACATAGCCTTGCCATTGTAAAAAAAAAAACACTACACCATTGACATGCGATCATACAATACCGAGAGAATTGCATTGAGAATATCTCAGTGCAGTATCTATGCATTAAGTCTAATAAATGTATTTTATGTTTTGCAACAACTATTTAGAAAAATGCATTCAGCTTTCCATTTACTGATTTTCTATTTGAGATAGTGTAAATGTTTGTAAATTTGTATAGACCATTTGAACTGACAAAGACTGTACAATAAGAACTCATTTAATTATTAAAAGTGTATTTATTTTCTGATACAAGTGTTTTTCCCCTCTTTTTTTCTTAAAAAACAAACAAAACTTATTGAGGTTAAGACCATTAATAAGCCAAACAATAAGTGGATAATTAAATCTGGATCATAAGTAAATAATCACCCTGATGCTTTCATCAGATTAAAACTTATAAGATTTCTTTGGTAAGGATAACCAGTTCTGGTTGAATGTTTTGTTTGATGCAATTACTGTTACTCCAAAAGATGGCACAATGAGGGGTAAAGTCATAAAGCTATGGTTAATTTGTAAATACCTTCTACCCATAGATATAATAATTATTCAAACAACGCAAAACATTCCAATGGCAGTTTAGACAAGTTGGGTTTCACAAGGAAATTAACCCACCAGACATCTTGAAAATTAAGAGTATGAAATATAATTCAATGGTATGAAACCATGGATTCAATATAAACTCTATGAACATTTTAATTTAGAGGTTTAAACTTTATTCCCCCAAAGTCAATACCTTTAACCAAGTTTTTTATGTTGATGTTTGTTTTATTGTAGCCTCCGTCTCATTTCTCCAGATAAACCTATGCATAATAGAGTGTATCTTTTAAGCTTTCTTTGGAGTGATATATAGATAAGCCTTTATAAGCCTGGCACTGATAAGTAACTTGGATATACCTTATGTTTTGTCCTATGATGGGAAAGATCCCTACAAATCCAGCGGTAGAGTTTACGAAATGATCGATCCAGCTGGTGCACTTCCGGTTGTTCCGAGTCACTTGTAACTTGACAAATGTGTGAGCGCTGGGGGTGTGTTCTCAGATTTAAATCCCTCGGACATGCGCAGAGCCCGATCCGTGTTTCTGGGTGCGCCATATTGGCTGGTTTACATGGGGAGTGGAGTGGAACAAGCCGTTTAAAAAACCCGAAGCAGTTTCCAGACATGGAGCACGTTAAGGGTAACAAATAACTCCGCACGCTACCATTGTTTTACCACCTTGAGTGCGACGTGTTTGATTGACTTGCCATCGTGTTGGAAGCGGTTGTCTTGTCAAGTCCAATGGATCCCAGGACCCCTTGGTTACAGCAGGAGCACAAGTGTCCTGCCAATCCCCTGTGGTTGCACATTTGGGAAAACTCTCAGGGATACGGGGCCAACTCTGGTAACGACAACCGCCTACACCATCAGTGCAACTTCGCGACGCAGGACACTCGCGACACCCCGGACTCAAATGGCGAGTATTGTAAAAATGAAGCTGCGACGTCAGGGGTAGTGTTTGGGAAACTGTCGAAGCGAGACTGTAGCGTAGAGCGGGGAAGTGTCCGAAGGAAAGGCTCGCTGTCGCCGTCCTCGTCCTCGCTGGACTCCGAGGCCGAGAGCTCGTCGCCCTCCGGCTCGAGTTTGCAGATAGACAATTTGAACGCTACTGAAGAGGCTAGTCGCTTTTTACACTACGACGAGCATGAGCTGAACGAGAAGGATCTCAGACGCCCCCCTCCGTTTTTCCACACCGTTCAGCAACACTGTCGCAGCATGCAACAATCTGCCGGCCACACCCCCACCGGCATGAAAAATCAGCATGGAAGCAAGCACCACCACCAGTCACACTCACACAGCCGCAGGAGGCACTTGAACAGGGCGAACACTTTTCACGGTATCCACCCGCTGCTGACATATGGCTGCAATGGACACTACGTCGATTCCTCCAGTAGTCTTTGGAAGACCCGGCGCTACAGTCCGGGTATCAACGGGTGAGCAGCTTTTTTGAGGGCGCTTCAGTGAGGCCCAGATGTTCAGATATTCATTTACCCTTTTGGAGTATACACGACCATTTATTTTGCAGATGACTTTGAATTTTGGGTTCATAAGGCTCTGCTGTATGTGGGTATTGCATTGTCCCCTCTGTACTAACCATTCCAGTTTGTTTGCAGTCTCCATGAAGAAATAGTTGACTTTTTCAACTTCATGTCCCCACGACCTGAAGAGGAGGCTATGAGAAGAAATGTTGTCAACAGGATAGAAAGTGTCATCAAAGATTTGTGGCCCACATCAAAGGTAAGTAGTGCAAGTGGGACTGTCTGGCAAATTTAAGTTACAGAAGTGCACTGGGCCTATAGCAATGGTCACTGTTTAAATATTTGACTTTTGTGGTAAATTCCTTTTTTCTTGGTCAAGAAGTGTGTGCACTCTAAAGTACTCTGCAGCTCCATGTGGACAATGCATGATTTATCTGATTGGTTTTACATACTGTGACTTATTTTGCAGGTGGAGATATTCGGCAGCTTTAGCACTGGACTTTATCTTCCAACAAGGTTAACTTTTATCTTGTAACATTTGCCTTTTTCATATCAAACAGAAATTGCTCCGTTTGCTGGAGATTTTGGTAATTGAATTGTTTTTTTTAATTTGTTTTTTGGTTTTGTTTTATTCTAGTGACATTGACCTTGTGGTATTTGGAAAATGGGATCACCCCCCACTACAGGAATTGGAACAAGCCCTTAAGAAACATAATGTGACTGGTCCGTACTCTATCAAGGTCCTTGACAAGGCCTCAGTAAGTTTACTGCTTTATGTGTTTGCATTTTTGATTCAAAAACTACTTATGGGGCGGCACGGTGTTTCAGTGGTTAGCACTTGTGCCTCACAGCTAGAAGGTCCCGGGTTCGATTCCCACCTGGACGTGGCCTTTCTGTGTGGAGTTTGCATGTTCTCCCTGTGTCAGCGTTGTTTTCCTCCGGGTTCTCCGGTTTCCCCTACCACTAAAAACGTGTACAATAGGCCAGCCCAGGATGAATGAGGGTGTGTTTGAGAGTGCGAGTGTGGGACAACAGATGCAAATTGGCCTAAGGCGACAATCCAGCGTGGCGTGTTTACATGCATGAGGCTCATGTATGTTCATTAACATGCACTGTCCAAACCAAATGGATAAAATATATATTTATTAAATATTGGTGTGTGTGTGCGTGTTTTTTATTTGTATTTTTTACAGGTGCCAATCATTAAGCTTACTGACCATGAAACGGAAGTTAAAGTCGACATCAGCTTTAATGTAGAGACTGCTGTAAAAGCTGCACAGTTCATCAAAAGCTATCTAAAAGTAAGTCAATAATTGTAGATGCAAAATTAAATGCAGTGTTCACATGACTCCTTTCTTTCAGAAATATCCTGTTCTTCCACCTCTCATCTTTGTCTTGAAGCAGTTTTTACTGCAGAGGGATCTAAACGAAGTATTTACTGGTGGCATAAGCTCTTACAGCCTTATACTAATGGCCATCAGCTTTCTACAGGTAATTTATTCTGATGTAAAGATTATTTAAAACTCGAATATAAATATCATCTTAAATTTGTTTACTTGGATATTTGGAATATGTAAGTATATGTATGTATTCTATCAGGGAAAGATACCTCTTTGTAGTCCTGGTCCTTTCTAAAAACATTGTGAAAGCTGCTATTCAGCAAAACTCATTATTTACAATGCCAAACATTTTGGCATTTGTACTACAGTTTTTTTTTTTTTTTTAAATCTTGATTGAAATTCACGTTGTCCTTGGCTTTTTGCAGTTACACCCTCGAATTGACACGCGGCGTTCAAATATCAATCTGGGAATCCTGCTGATTGAGTTCTTTCAGCTGTACGGTCATGACTTCAACTACATGAAGACTGGTATACGGGTGAATAATGGCGGTGCCTACTTGTGTAAGGAAGAAATGCTTAGAACCATGGGCTGTGGGAACCGGCCGTCAATGCTATGCATTGAAGACCCAGTGCAACCAGGTTAGATATCTGATATTAATCGCAATTGTTTTTTGTTTTGTTCATGTCATCTCCATGTCAATGTATTCTTTAACAGGGAATGATGTTGGTAGAAGTTCATATGGTGTCCTTCAGGTCAAGCAGGTGTTCGACTTTGCCTATATGGTGTTGACTCATGGAGTGTCTCCATTGGCACGAGCTTACCCAAACAGAGAATATGACTGGTAAGATCTAATTTGTATTTTTTTTAATTGAATGTCATCTTAATTGTTGATGGCAATGATGAACAATAAATTGTGGTTTTATTTGACATGAATTGTTTAGTACCCTGGGACGCATCATCAAGGTCAGCCCAGAGGTGTTGGCATATAGAGAGTGGACAATCAAGAGGTGGGGAGCAAAGCATTATGCAAAACAAGAGAACCATGGTATGTGCACTTCTCTAAAGCAAAATCTCACAAAAGTCATTTGAACTGATTTAAAAAGTAAAATCTCATTTGCAGTTGATATAGAAACATGTGAGCAGGACCTAGCAAGGCTCATGTTGGTTTCTATGCAAGACCAAAGGGACACCTCTTCCCCGCTTAGTGCTGACTCCACCTCACCCTCTCCAGTCTTCCTCCCGAGCCCTCATCACTCATCCTCATCGTCAGCATGCTCTTTGTCATCTTCAGGAAGTGATGCTGTAAGTAGCCTGAGTAGCATAGTCTTTTTGCAAACCAGTTTAAACATTGCAATTGACTTTCTGATATGATTGGCTCTTTAGGAATCGGATTCACCTCCAAGCAGCGCTGCCACAATCCACCCACTTCACCCACTCACCCTGGCTTCAGTTCACTCTGTTATGCAGATGGCCACAGACCTAAGGACTGCACTTCCACATGGCTTTATTTCTACTGCACCTCAGGTGAGTTTTATGTATTTTTGTTGACCTTTTATCTAACCAGAAAAGACCCATTGAGAAGTAAGTAACATTTTTAAGGTGACTGTAGGAGGTCAGCTGCACGCTTTATAATCATCACAATTACAATTAACAAGGTTAGAATTTAAAAAAACTGTAGACAAGCCATTTAGTGTTTCAACCAGGCTAAATAACTTGGAAGTAACGGCAACACAAACAGCAAATTATTTTTGTAAATTATTTATTTTGCAGGACCATGTACCATCATCTTTAACACAGTAGAGATGTTTTTAAGTCTAGCCTGGACTCGCAGGTCCCGACAAGGGTCTTCCACACAGCCATCAGTTTAACACTCGTAGAGCACTATCACAAGGGATGAGCAATTGGCTGAATAATGCAATTTTTCTGTATTCTAAGATGTTTGCGTTTGACAGCAGTCTGTTTCATACCAAGGATGAAATTAAGCTCGTCGAGTAGCCCGACTGATAGATTTTTTTTTTTGTGATCCGATACCGATATGAAGGGGGTTGACATGGCCGATAGCCCATATATAGGCCGATATTTTAAGAAAATGTATTAAAATGTTTTTCAAATGGCCTATAGTTAAATATTTATTATGGTAGTAATCGCGTCAATCATAGAAATTATATAGAATCTATCTTTTTTTCTAAGCTCTTACCAATGCAACGCTTTTGTGACTTTCAGTTCAGGAAATATCGGCTCTTCTGTCGGCCGATAGTCAATATTGTAAAATACCTTATATCGGGCCGATATTGGTCGGACCTTATTGTTTAGTGTCCAGCTCTGGGCCATGGCAACACTGTTTAGCAGCAGCTTTTTAACATAACGCATGGTCTTTACTACTCACTCGCACTGCTGTAGTTTGTAGTCTAATAATGCAATCAAAGCTACTAAACTCGGCACGAGTCTGTGCGACCAAAAGAAACGATAGGTGGCATCAGTGTGAATTTTGAAAAAGTTTGCCATGATATACAATGTGATCTTCAACACAAGTTACTTATTGTTTCAATGTGTTTTTGCTTTTGCTCCAACATTACCAGGTTCAGATGCCTCTTCCAGAAGGCTTGAACATCCCCCAAATCTCAGAGTGCCAATTCTACCATGATAATCCACCCTCCATCAGTGTTGTGCACCGCCACACGTCCCAAGCGCCTCACACGCTGTCCCCTATGCCCAGTCCCATCCATCAGCTCCAGCACCATCTCGGAGGGCAGCACGGCTTCCCTTTGAGATCCAACTCTGTTGGTTCTATTGAACCCACTACATTCAGCTTCAAGCACAACCAAGTCGGCCTCCAAGGCCCACATCAACCTCCAGGTAACTTCAGTCCAAGGCATTTTGTTCCACAAAACCACAACTCTACTCCAGTTTTTAAAAACCAGCAACAACAATGCAATAGGAACACCTGGCGGCGCAGAAAGAGGGAAAATCTCCAAACACTGAACCAGAGCAGATGAGGCTAAAGGTTAATGATGAAACCGCTGACATGTTTGTCTGATGGGTGAAGTAGGTGATGAATTCATGTCAGTAATCTGCTTGAGACAGTTCTCAAATCTTGCAACCAATTGCCCAAAAGCATCAATGCTGTATCCACTAAATAAACAGAATAAATTCTGTCTTGTCTCTGAGAAAAATGACCTCAAAATCGTACAAGTGCTCAGATCAACCTGTGGACATTCATAAGCTCTTCCTTCAACAGAGATGCACACCAGCGTAGTTTTGAGTGGAGTTGTATTAGTTCCCAAGTTTGAATTGGTGTCATTGCCATAAAATTATTCTTGAGAGCCTGATCAAGGTTATATTCAGTGCCACGTGAAATCTGCAGCATCATGTGCCATAAAATCAACAGTGTCTAACCTTATCTGCTCTCACTAACGTTATCCCTTGTTGGGTCTAAATGGAAACAAAGCTTGCTATGCTCTTGTTCCAGCTTTGACTATCAACTGGAAATGGTCTTCTGGACTGAAGTGAAGCACTAAGTTTATACCTATGCAGCAAAATGCTGACTTGTGTTTTTGGTGTAATGGCACAAAATGGACCTCGTCTCCAGTGCTTAAACTGTGATTACCTGTTTTGAATGTACCAAGTGTTATTTCTGTATGTTGATTGTTCTTGTTTTTGTTTTTGTCACTAAGGGAATTTTTTTTTTTTTTCTCTCTTCTCCACATTGGCACTATTTTTGTACTATGTTATTTGCATTTGTGCAATAACAAATTTTTAAAGTTTTATTTAATTTATTTCACTTTTTACTTTATGGGGTTTTCCCCACTATTTTTGTTTTATTTCTAGACATCAAACAGTGCAATAGACTGATTTAAGGGCCTTGAAGAAGTGACTGTATTTCAGCTTTTTGGCTGAGAAGGGAGCGGTATTACAGCATGGGTAATGTGCCAAATAGCCTCTGGTGCCATTTTACTCATGTTTTGTTTACCACTGCATTGCGATCACTTGAATTATTTTTTTTGCCTGTCCAAATATTTTGTAGCACCTCTTACAACCATTTCTTAAGTAGCTGTTGGGGTAGATTCCCTCATTGATGGTTGTAACCCTTGAGCGGTGTTTACATACAATAACAAACTGTTGGTGCTACCTATTACCAGCAAAGTGCTTGAGTTTTTGCCTTTTTCTACTTAATTCTGTTTGAGCAACAGCTTGACTGCCTCGTTTTTTAAATGACCAAACTATGCCCTTGTCCAGTTTATGTCCTCACTGCCAATAGCCAATAGCATTTCATTTTTACACTTTTTTTCAGGTGTGAACCTCTGAGGTTGACCCTATTGCTTTAGCATCATGTCGCCTTGAAATTCACTTAACGCAGACGCTTGAAGGGTCAATATATACAACCCACCAAAAGTTTGGGGTCACTTCAAATGTCCTTATTTTTGAAAGAAAAGCACCGCTTATTTCAATGAGGATAACATTACATTGTTAATGTTGTGAATGGCTATTGTAGCTGGAAACGGGTGAATTTTAATGAAATGCCTACATAGGTTTGCAGAGGCGCATTTCCAGAAACATCGCTCCAGTGTTCTAATGGTACATTGTGCTAGCTAATCGTGTTGAAGGGTAATTGATGATTAGAAAACCCTCATGCAATTATGCTAGCATTGCTGAAAGCTGTTGTGCTGATTAGAGAAGCTATTGAACTGGCCTGTGTGACCCCAAACTTTGGAACGGTTGTGTGATTTTGGTCCCTCCTAGTATTTAAAGTATTTCTGAGACACGGTTCCAAAGCTGCACAGTTTGCACAGCAATCCATAAAGAACTTGAGCTTGAGACACTAAAAGTGAATTCTGGCAAAGATGGTAAAGTATTGGTCTTTATCAAAGGACTGACTTGTGGCCTGCATTTCAAAGTCTGTGGTCATGACTTGATACCATCAGCATTATCCATTTTCAGTGCAGCTTTTTAACTCCTAGAGGATAATTGCTTTTTGCCAAGAACCAAATCCCTTGCTCATATATATATATATACATATATATATATATATATGTAATTATAATGGGTTGTAATGTGTAAATTACTTGATATAGATGTGTACCTTGTTTTTTTATGTAAAAGTTTTCTATTTTTTTAATAAAACTTTTAAAAACTAATCTTCAGTGTTTGAGTAGCTTTCTAAACCAGTGCTTTAGAATGTGTTTTTTGTTTCATTTTATTTCAAGCACACAATGAAAAAGTACAGCTACAACATAAGACAATAATCCAAAGAACCCTGATAGTCAAAATTCACCGCTGCTCGAAAAGGAGTGGGATGAAGTTTAACACTTAATTCCCATTTCCCACCCCTCTTCCAAAGTCTTAATACAATGGCTTACTTACTTTTTGTTTGTATCCACTTTCTGACAAAATACAAGCACATATATTTTCATACATTTAAACGATATGTTGGCAATACAATTTCCGGCTAAACCCACTCATTTTCCTTCATTTTTATAAAGTTCAAAAATCAATCTTTTTCTGAATTGTTATATTTTGACATTCCTTGAGCTGCTCATTTAAGCTGTTTTCAACACAAAAACATTTCTTCCTCTACTGTGTGCCATCAGTAGTACGAAATTTAGTTTTCCTCCCAACATATACCCTCCTTCCCTTCTGCGTAAATAACTTTTGCACACTTTGAGAGAAATAATTGCACTTTGTCCTATATGGAATCTGTACAGTCTGAAAATCCACCAGATCTTTAAATTTGTTTTACTTCTTGAAACCTTCTCCTAACTAATGTGAGATTTCCAGTTGACTTTATTATCAATAGGCCTATGACTCCTACAAATGTTATGTCAAATCTTTCAATATTCACTCCAAGCTTAATTCAAATTTGCAAATGCTTTCGACCATTATCAAACATCAATTTTCTTTAAAATTGTTATATCAAACCATAATTTCATCAGAAAGAAGATCACTGCCTGAACAAATAATATTGGTGTCATCAGCAAACAATAATTTCGATACTTCTGACCCTCTGGCATACGTCTTTTAGCGTGCAATTCCATATGTTCTTTATAGGTGGCACTGCTGTATCATTTTAACACTTGAATTGTACCTCAGGAAAAAGAGGAACCACTGTCCCAGTCAAATTGAAACTTACCCTGTTCAATCATCTGATCAGTCATCTGAAGATTCCCAACTGTACATACGGCTTATCGCTTTGTTTCAATTATGAACCGAAAAAGTGTGTCCTTGCTCGGTCGGACCTGTTAAGCCTTTCCTGCTCAAATTGCTGACTCGAGAAAGTCTCAAGGAAATTAGATTCCGCTTCAATGGCATCACACTTTATTGAACGTGACCTGTCTTCACCGACCGATGATTCAGGAAACTTTTTGGCAATGGTGAATATTATTTATTTATTTATTTATATATTTTAAAGATCAATGGTAAATCTTCATCCCCACCTGAACCGAGCACATTTTCTCTAGTTTGCTATTACCCAAATTTCAAGATGTCTTGAAAATAAGCGTCTAAACAGTGACAAAAAAAAGACGAAAACGAAGATTAAAATGCAACAAAAACGGCCACAAAAGAGCAACAAAAATGTGACCAAAAAATGCTGCGAAAGAGCAACAAAAAAGTACCAAAAAACCGATGAAAATGTGACAGAAAAGTCACAAAAATAGCAATGGGAATAAAGGTAATCACGTGAGGGCAAATATCAGTTGAGGTCAGTTTTGTAGGTCTTAGCTTTCAAATAAGCTTTTAGATAAGTAAAACTGAAATGGAGAAAACGCACTTGGTTAATGTGGGCGACTGGGGATTAAGTTTCATAGAAGTAGCATTTCACCTGCTTTAGAATGGGCGGGGGTCGACATATAATAAAGCCCACAGTTGCAGTGACAAGCACCAACTTCCTACAGCAAAAGGAGGAAACACATGGAGGAATAAAAGCTTTTACAAAATAGGGGTGACCAAAAGCAAGTCCTCTACAATTAATTTAAGAATTACCTTGGACACTAAATTGTAAAAAAAAAAATGGACAATTTTTCCTGTGCTATTTTGCTGGCCCTACTTTAAAGCATGCTTGTTCCCTTGAGGTTTTCTTCCATTAAATTTTTAAATGATTTCTTCAAAATAGGCAAACATGTGATCAAAGCCTCAGCTACCCATTCATCCAACTCATTTTTCTGCTTTCGAGTTTTTGCTAATATTATATGCTATAGCTCTGAAACCAAACCACACTGCATTGCCGTCGCCACATTTCCCACTGATTTTGTTGTTTTTATTAGTAGCCTTTTCACAAAATACTCAAGAGGTAATGAGAAGAACGGCAATGTGTCACTGCTCTTTTTAGCTTGAAATATAGGGCTGTGTCTCTTTTCAAATACTGCTCTGCTTTTCTTTTTTTTCTTTTTTTTTTCCAGAATTGTGTAGCCTAATTGTTTACTACTTATCTACTGGACAGTCGCTCTACTAGACGTCTATCATGTGACTCTATTACAGCACGGTGAGTCATTTCCATTCATTTCTCTTGGAGTTAAGAGGTCTCTGCTGCTTAAGGATTTTGTTTTCCATCCATCCCGATAGTCTGCACTGAAATAGAATGTACGAAAAAACAAATAATGGTCCCTCTTCAGCTCTGCATCTTTAGGACACAAAGATGCAGTAAATGAAAAGGACACAAGTCACATGACACACAATGCTTTCTATTTTCCATTAAAAGTTCTATTGAGGACATTATCTCATGAAGATCACCTGAATATCGTATGAAAAATATGTTCACTGAATTCACATTATGATGAATATTTTATCTAATAAAAGTGTTACAGGTCCAATGTTTCATTACTACTGCTACTTCTACTACTACTACTACTATTAACCCTGTCACCTTACATTTAGACCTTGTTCTAGCCTGGTTAGACCACTCCTGCTTTCTTTTCAAATGCAGAAATCTAATTGTGCTCTCAGCAAGTATTTTCCACTGTTCAATTAGAATACAGTCCATGTTTATTTGTAGTGTGCATCTCAAATACAGAGAAACATGCTCTTTCAGTCTTTGAACAAGCACTAATCGTCCAGGACCAGGGCTAACTTTATCATTCTTTCACTGCCTCGTCTAACGCCTGCTGATGTACCAAAGATTTTGAGACCTCTGTGCGATTTTATTCATTCTTTTTCACTTATGTAAGACGCCATGTTTGTTTTGATGCAAGCAGGCCATGCCATGCCTTGACAAAGACCTAAGGGTCAAAACGCGTCGGCGTTTGAAGAAAACTACCAAAAGCAGACGTGCCTTGGAAGCTATTTTCAACATTTAAGCCATGCTCCTATTGGTTAATCTGCCTTGTGACTAGATTAAACAAGATCCCAAATTAGTCTTTGTTCAGAGGAAAAGGCAAGTCTTGCAGGGTCAGCTAATAATTTCTTTAAGGAGTAGGTTAAATATGATGTACTGTATATAGTGATGGTTTGTGCATTCATGTGACCCTTTTCATTTGTCTAGGTTTGGGATTGACATAGATTCCTCTTGCTAGTACCTCTTTGCTTTATACAAGGTTTGTGAGAAATTCTTGCACTATTAATTTGCAACTAAATGCAATATTCATGTGAAAATGCTAGTTTTCTTATTAAAGCCAACAGCAAAGAAAAATAATTCATGATGTGTCTACACAGGCAGATGTAAACAAGTAATCACCACTTCTGCTCATTCATTTTTAAGAGATGCTTCTTCTGTAAAAACATTGTTGAGGGATATATTTTCAAACCACATGCATTTAACTTGGGCAACTTTTGTAGAAAATAGAGAAATATGGTTTCAAATCAAAATCACTTAATCTGTCGGGAACTAATTTGCAGACAAAGTGCTATAGTGAAAGATAGTCTTAAAGATTGGGTTACATGGAGGACAAATCGTTTGTGCGGGGAAAAAAGAAAAGAAAGAGAAAATCAAAGTGGATCTGATTTCTGCCAACCAAATATAAATGTGTCACATGACTCAAAATACTGCCCTTACATCTCAGTGAGTGTGTTACATGGGGAGTACCACAAATGAAAAATGGTTGCAGAATGACTAAAAACAATAGACAATATTGTCATATTAATCAGAAGCCTGTGTTTTAATCTAAATGTCACCCCGGTGTGAAAAGGGGTTTTAAGGCAATGTATTTCAGTTTGAAAAGTGGGTTGAATATTGCCCACAGTGTCTGGACATAAGGGAGTGTGACACGCAATTTGACTGTTGGATGATTAATTTTCCATACAGAGATTCAGATCTTCCTCAAGTGTTCCAGAAAATTACTTTTTGTGACAACCCAGTGTGGTTTATAATTGCTTAATTGTGTGTGCTCAGATTGCAGTGAGGCGACAGATTAAAGATAAAGTAAACATGTGGAGAATCTCATCAGGCTGACAAGTCAGGCCATAAAAGATGACTGCTCTGTTAATGTTTAATGGATATTACATAACTAAGAGCAATTTAAAAAACATATTGCTTGAGTGTGATATATATAATATATTAAGTCCTTCATTAAAGAGGCGCCAAGTTTTACTTTTGTCTCCAAAAAGTAAAAAAACAGATGTTTTTTTCATGTTGTGGGAAGGTAATGTTACTTAGTATAGTATAATACATCTCAAAGTAAAATACCGATGGATGGATGAGTGATGGTAGCATTTATCAGAAGCGTTCCAAATACAGACAAGTGGTGGTGAACGAGGATGCAAGATCAAGATGACTGAATTATAATTCCATAATAATAATATTTGATGCAAAAAACAAATTGAGGTAAACTTTTTGTTACATACACTGGATATGTGAAGGGAATCTCAGCTCATGTCCAGTATGTAGTATATGTTAGCGTAAAGATGACTGTCCAGATGGTACTTCTAACACCTTCACCTGCTCCCTGTTTAGCCCTCAGCAGACTCCTCCATAATGCGGCCTGAGCCTGATGCTGTGTCGTGTTCTCGAACATCTGTGGCCCTTTAGTGACGACAAGGCTCTAATTGCAGTCCCTATTCATTATCACATTCTGCATCACATGTGAACCAGTCAGCTGTGCACGGTATTTTGGGAGGTGTCAAAAGTCTGTCAGCACTCTGTCACACTCCTGTTGTCTTCGCAACTTCACATTTGGAAGCATAGGTTTATATATATCCCGTGAGGATGATCAGGCCACATGTTAATGTGCTGTAACAATTACACATAAAAGGTAACTGTAAAATGTAAATATTGTGTTAATTATCTAAGAACATTTACCATTCATCGACATTTAGCCTAACTGAGAGGAATTGTTGAAAAATCAATAATTTATGATCTTGATATACAAGCAGTTCCCAAACTTTTCAAGTTGTGACCCCAAAATAACAAGAACAACTGTGGACCCCCACAGTTAAATGTAATTAGTTGCTTGGCTTTTTTTGCATGCACCCCCGTGTCTGCATAGATTTTCTCTGGGCACTCGGCGTGGCCCTGCTTCTGTACCTATGTCAATAACATTAACTCCATGTATTGTGTCAAATTTAGAACAAAAATGTAGCGTGCAGCAACCTCGTCCAACAAGAGGTTTTTCATTTGTGAAATGTGTTTGCGTGTCAGTTTTGAGAATTGTGTTAGAGCAGTGTCCTAATTCTGCCTATGTTCATGTTCTGAATCATGTTTGCTATGAGTGAAAATTAGCTAAAAAAAATGTGTGCAAACCATGAACTGTGATTAAGGCTTTAACCTGTCATGTTTTTGAGAAATGTGTGCAGCCAGTTGGCGACTGTGCCGTTAATGGAATATAGTGTTTTATCAATCGAGAGAAACTGTAACATTACAGTAAAGACGTTTCTAACCAAATTCACTGACAATAAGGCAGTATAATTTTACCATGTACTCTTACAACGCATATTCAGATCTTTCTGTGACAACAACATTATTACACTGGATTCCACAACCAACAATCCAACAATACTTGTCCTCACTGCTGGATAAATCTCAAATATGAAAGTATGCACATTAACGATCACAGTAGTTATATGGCAACACTAGGGTGGGCCTGTGTGCAATTCTTCTTGTTGGCATTTTCATTAAGAATTACTAATTTAGCAAGCCTTTTCCGCTGCATTTACAAAATACAGATGAATATTTATTTAATTTTACCACATTGATGAATTGCACTGCCACTGTTATACTGGGGAAGTGTTCTTTCTTCAGAGCTAAACATAGACCATTGTGCCAAGATTAGTATTATGATGGATTGTGTTTAGAAATACTGTATAAAGATCTCACCTAAATAAATGCTCGTCCCCTGGTGCTGTAGACTTGCCGATCGTTTTCTATAGGTGCACGGTCACTGAGCCGAGCTCCACTGTATTGTAGAAATCAGCTGAATTATTTTATTTCTAAACAAATACATATGGATTTTCCCAACATTAACATATGACTAAAAAGGATGCTTTGAATAATGCTCTGCTTTAATTAAAATGGTATCCTTTCCTCTCCAGTATCACTTAACTTAAAACCTTTTTATTAAAAAGTCCAAACTTCAAACCACTTACTGTTGCTATTCACAGGATTAGCTGTAGAATAGAAGCTTTGATTAAAAAGCCCTAAGCCAATAATTGCAATCTGCTGTTGGTTCAGTCATGATTTGGTTTAAATTCAATCTTTGGCACTGCCCTGAGGGTCGGGTCCCTTGAACAAATAATTGATTCAGTGGTTTACAGTGGCTTTACTTTACCTGCTATAGATTGATTGAGCAGTCTTCTGGCCATTGGCCAAAGGGAAGAGGGGACTGTGCTGTTGAAAGGCCTTTGGTGCAGAAGGCTGAGGCTCCTAATCCTGTTGTGTCCATGAATGCTCATCCAGTCAGGTAATGCAACATGTTTCAGCATAGAAGCTATTTTGTTTAGAAAAATGAACATGCAGCAGTTTGGAATTGGTTTTGTTGTTCAGATGTGCTATATATACTGTAGATTAGATTGGATTTCTGCTTTCACTAATTTTCACCTCAGCCTAACCCATGAACATGTTTAATTTCTCTGTTGATGCAAGATAAAGCTGGAACCATTCACTACTGAAGCAGCATGAGAGCAGGTGGCTGGTGTTTAATAAAGCATGTTTCGTCCACTGTATAGTCTTTTAGCCTTGGGTCAAAGATGGAAAAGGGACCCGTGGTATGGCATTGGCCCATTCCCCGCACTGGGACAGCCTTTAAAGCTTTTGTTTAACAGTGCTTGTCTGAACAACATTCTCATACTTGACTAGCCTTCAATGGGGGGAACGTGGCATGGAAAATAGCAGCTTTGCTTAAATGGACAAATGTTCTTATGTGAGTGAATCTGCTTATGCTTTGTGGAGGTTGCAGTGCTCTTTCCATTCTTTTTCATACCCATAATAAATATTATTAATTTAATAAACAATCTTTGTATTGATATACAGTTATCTGGTTGCTTTGTGCACATTTGTTTGAGCTTGAACCATTATGCACATCTGCCTACTTATTATGCATTTTTCTTATTTTGGTTAGTCCCTCTGGTATAGCATGGATGGAAATGTCCCCTTTTGTCATTTAGACTAAGAATACTACAAGTCAAGCATTATAATTGTTGTTACGTACTAGCTGGTGAAGTAACAGCCTATTTCTGTAGCCTATAAGCAATCATATTTTTAAAGAAAACTAAATGTAATCAATTTATTTGGAAAACCCAACACTTTTTTTGCAATGGTTCACAGTGATAGTGGGTCAAACGCAACAAACTGTGAGGCGTGAAAGGTAATAACATTTCTACTGTCACATTGTATCACTGGTGCCAGAAATGGTTGTGGAGAAAACAGTGAATATCACACAGCCATTTGGTCTAGGGTCATTGCACTGTCATTGCTGCAAGAGTTTTCCAAAGCCTCGCTTGCACATAAGCCTGAGCCTTGAGGATTTTGTCTCACAAAATGGATTGTGGTATGAAATCACCAAGTGGAAAGGGTTGGAAGGGCAGGGAATCTAAAAATATTACCTGCATAGTTTTGATTCTTGTTATGCTCTTGTTTTTGTTTAATTATTATAAATAAACCCATTTTGAAATGATTTGCGGGCATGATGATCAGATGATATCTGCAGCTCCTTTTACAATGCATCATTAGCTGGTGTGACACAGAGACACAGGCATAAATTGTCACCCATTAATTTTTCATCCATTTTTCTTCTTTCCTTTGGGCTTACATAAGTGCATTGTGTGCTTTACAAGTTGTTGTGAAAATTCTCCTCTAGAGTGCATTCTAGATAACTAAATATGCAATAAATAAATAAATCATGACCATATAAATAGTACATTTCCTTCTTTATAAAAATGAGGGAGACTGTTGATGATAAATAACCAATTATTACATTGGTCTCAATCAAGTACAGTGGCCCATTCACACACACGTATTTGTTTCCACTTCCATCTCTGTTTATTGTCCTATTCTATCTTGATTGATTAAAGCCTTTGTTTGTATTTCAGTATAATGAATGATAGACTTTCTTAATCAAACGCTACTATTGAAATTGCCATTGGGACTAATCACGTAGCGGAGAATAGTGGGTAAATTGCGTGGCTGATTGAGCCTTACAGGTAAATTTAAGACTACATGGTGGATCAGTTACACAGAGAAACGTGCTTCTAACTTTATGGACTGTGAAGGAAGAGTTTTCCCCCATTGATGCAGTAGCGCGACTGTGAATAATTGAAGTCATTTTCAAAAGAGAGCAGTGTGACAATGATGCCGGTAGAATAGGCTTTCTTTGATTCACTCTTTTACACTGGATGGAAACTTAGTTCTAATGTGTCTTTTCTATACTCAGTATTTTGCCAACTGATACTGAATTACAATGACCTTACAGGATAACATAAGCAAGTGCACATATGGCAGCACAACTCAAGTTTGAGCTTTTGTCAGTATGCCCAATTAAATAATATGTTGTCTAAATGTTAATAACATGGAAATGTATACCACGCCAGACAGACACAGAAGGGTTAACGGTGAAAACTATGTAAGGGCTCAGTATTCAAGTCTGTCTCGGGATCTAGGTTATGCCAGACTGGAATTGTGAGAAGCCGAAAGTATGTTTTCAGTATTAAGTAAAGAATGAAAATATATGATGCTCAAAATATCTGCTTTTTTTTTTCTGAAGTAGGAGTAGTAGCTTTAGTAATATGGTTTGAGGATGACTCACCAGCAGCCGTGCAGTATCAGTGGTAACACAATGCAGACCGCCTCTGTCATTAGCATTCCATTTATTAGACAAGGTTATGGCTGAGTTGTGGAAGCTTCGAGGAAGGATGTGTGTGTAACGTTGATGCTATTTAAGTCTGCTCACTAATGGATGATTGACACCAAAAGTGACCACCATGAAAAAATATATGTTTTAATAGCGCTGTTGAAGAATTATTAAATGTATATTCATATATTGCAACTAAATGTGTGTTTGGTCTCTGTATAATTACTGTAATCTGTATCTATGTATCTGTTTAATCTGTCAGTGACCTGAAATGATCCACTGAAACTTGTGCCCCTCTTTAAGTCATTGAAAACAGGCTTGTCATTCTCATCTCCACATGCTTGTTTTGACCATAGACATATAAGATAAGGTAAGATAAGATAAGATAAGATAAGATAAGATAAGATAAGATAAGATAAGATAAGATAAGATAAGATAAGATAAGATAAGATAAGATAAGATATTACTACTATTGCATTAATAGACCGTCATCACTCACTCCTCCCCATTTGACAAAATAACTAAGTTCAAGGGGGAAATCATGGTGGATTTACAGACTCCCCCCTCCCGAGCTCTGACGAAGCATGTTCCTATAAAGAGCATAAGGCCGGGATCTTCACTGTAGACTCGGCCCTTACGTGACGTGTAGTTTGTGCAGCTCCAATGCAAGTCCGGCCCTCATTAGTACGAGATTTCAAAACTCTTTCTCACGAAAACCAGCCTGGTTTCTTTAATTGTAGCTAACCCAGCGTTATCACTGGAGGAATATCCAGCTGTAGAAAATGTAAGAAAATTAGAAATCAAGCTTTAAAGTTGTTTCTAAAGTGCAATGCTTTCCAATGGGAGACTAGTGGGTAAAAACTTGAGGTACTACAGCAATAGTGGAGCAATGGCGGCCTCTAGAATCGTCGTCACAAAGCAGAGCAGCCAGTGGCCATTGGTCTTGACACATGCAACATCCTATTTTTCTCCTTTCTGCTACTCTTGTTTTAGAACAAAAAAATTACATATTTCATCTTCTTCATGACACCTGACTCCATTCCACTTTGAGCTGAACTAATGATGCCCGTTCCAAATCATTCACTTTTATTGACATGTGCTTATTATGACTGACTCGTGACAATGCATTTGGAACTGTTTTGTAGTAATGAAGCCACTTTGTGCGTTTGGCTCCTGAAGAACTCCAAATGCTTTCATAGGAGCTGACAAGTCTATAATGGGACACCTAGGACAAAAAAGGCAGGCATTATTAAATCCACAATGAACAGACACAATGAACATGTCAGCACTTTATAAAGACGAATAGCTGGTATACTGTAAATCTTTAGCTGAACAGAGGACGTCGGCACGGAGCGGAAATGTGTGAGTAAAATTGCGGGGCTTGGTGGCAGAAGTAGGTCGTGATTGTGCCAGAGTAAAAAAAAAAAGAAAAAAAAAGAGAGCGGTGGGTGGGGTGGAGTGGGGAGGGTTTGACGTGGAGATGAAAGAGACCGCTGGGCTTAGGGAGTGAGGAAGCAGAGATCAGAAGAACCAGGTAAGACACTGGGTAACACAGGGGGAAAAAAGTGCCACACTTCTATAGAGAGGAAAGTTTGGGTTTTGCACCGTTTGCTTTAATCCAACATGTGACCTGGAGGAGCACGACACATGAATGAAACTGAAGCCAAATGAATAAAAGAAGAGTGTGATTCAGAGGACAGAGCGAGACAGAGAGAAAAAGCAATCTTAACCATTACATTTTATCACTCCAGAATACTATAGTTCTGTTGTTTTCAGAATTCCATGTTGGGTTATTAATTAAAATGGAGTGGATGGTTCTGTGATAAGAACAAAGTCAATGGCAGATTGTGGAAATGGTGTAGAATGGCGTAAGATAACAGATAATTGAACGTCTTTGCGCTAGTTTGCTGGAGGCATTTGGACAGCCGATCTCCTGGTGACTTACTAGATATTCTCAAAAACACATTTTACAGAGCCAGCAAGGTCTGAAGTCTGTTTGATCACATTTGCTATAATGGGGAAGTATAAAAAGATTTTGAAGGAAAATGTCTAAGAAATTGCAATGACCTCTCGAACAATATTGAGGTGAATCTAGCTGACTTTCATTTGTATGGTTATTACCTACCATCTATTAATATCAGTTGGGGTGTGTACAACCATGGTGCACAGAGAAATCTACTTTCGGGTCCATTTGCTGTCTACTTCTGAGGTAATCAAACGATGATATTAAATTATCACCAGAGGGTCATGTTACTACAGCCTAGAATAGAAGAGATAGCCTGCCTTTAGACAAATTAATATGACATAGCTCAGGAAAGCACGCTACATTTCAGTCTTGAATATAATAGACCTCACTGTGTTAGAAGCCTCTCAGACCTCATTAAATGCTTTGCTGTATTTACAGAGCCAAAAGACGAGGTGATGGAATATAGACAGGGAGACCAGTGGAACAACAAGCACGGTCTGATTAAATTTATTCATATATATATTTCTTTGAGTTCTTTGAATAAATTATATTTCTTGCCTCTCCATATGGCTCCCTTACTGCTTTGCCCTCGCTCTCCGCCCCTCCCTCATCACTCCCTCCCACTATTCCTCTTCCCTGCACACTGAAGAGCACTCAGTCTGCGCACTCCCCTCATTTCTCTGTTGCTCCAACATGTTGGCTGGAGGAGAGTGGGGAGGATGCTGCGCTCTACTCTCGCCGCGTTCCTGTCCCCCCTCTGGCCGGCGCACGCTGTCTCAGACTCCGACTCGGCACCGTCCGCCACTTTCAGTTGCCTGCACTTGAAGGACTTGAGAGAAGAAGCCCCGGGGGAGAAGGCGGGGAGCAGGACTTTCCGGGGCAGGCTCCCTAAGAGTCGCAGGGATTCTTCTGTAGTGGAAAGTGGACACACTCCTGGCTCCGCTGGGTGTCCTGTCTCCACCACCACCACCACCTCCTCCTCCTCTCCCCCAAGATCCATGTGGCAGGAAGCAATAAGAAGAAAGCGGTACTTCTTGGACCCAGCCGGGGCGTCCGGAGTATGGGACAAGACGGGAGTGAATGGACAAGGAAGGGACGTGAGGAATAAGTCCCATGACTGGCTTTATGATTCGTACTACTGTATGAGCCAGCAGCATCCTCTGATTGTCTTTCTGCTGCTCATAGTGATGGGTGCCTGTCTGGCTTTACTGACTGTGTTCTTCGCTTCAGGACTGGTAAGACCACACGGATATGTTTTGTACTTTCCAAATAAGGGACAGATCTAGAACTAATGAGAAAGCAGGGGTAGCAGGGTCAAGGGAGCTGTCATGCTAATAAACTCAATGTGCGCCCCGATCTCATGTTTATACAGTATATATATATACACTTATATTCCACAAGCTGTCTGACTGGAATCGAGCTGAGCCAATTACAATACATGCCAGAATCTTTCCCCAGTGCATGCACAGACACACACCCGTGGAGCACCTAAATGCACGTGCATGAGCCCCCTCTCAGCATGTGGTCCTCATCGCAGCACTAATGTGAAGAGAAAGGTGAGATAAAAGTGAGGGGGGATACCGGGCTTAGTTATTTCTGATCTCACGCTCGGTTGGTCTACAGAAGAGAGAGCTGTTTTGCCTCTGTCACTATTTTGACAGGGTTATCTGCCGGGAAATCCAGAGGAATTAAATAAAGAGCAGCAGTTTTTTTTGTACCGGGGCTAAAAATAGAATCATCTATATTTTCCGAGGATATATTTATGAACTACTGTGATCCCATGCTCTCTATTTTATATGTCTCGATATTGTGACATTCACTGTGATTCACCCATGTCTGGACGCACACCAGGGATATAGGTATCACAAAAGGCATGATGGGTTCTCTTGGAACATTTGTGTGCAATAATGAAATGTCTTGGCTCTTGTAAATTGTCTTCATCATTCTGTTTCTAAAATTCGACATCAGTTATTTGCCACTACTTGCGTTCAAAAAAGGGGAAGGATTTATTGAATTGATTGATTGATTGAAAGTTTTGTAGTGCATAAACCAGGGCAGTAACATTCACTTAGCTTGTATTTAACGCAAAGTGCTTCTATTGGCTCGCAATAAGCACTTCGGTCAAAGTGCTGTTCCTCCAAGCACTGCTCACTATATTAAGGAACACGTTCTTCCTGTTGTTGTGCTGTGTACCGTGTGAACGAGAGAGGCTTTTTGGTCCTTGTTATTTTTCCATCATCCTTTATTGCCATCCACTGTGGTGCCCTGTGTCAGCTTTCACCTCTTCATATCTGTCTGCCTTTTATTCCTATCTCCCTCTGTTTTGCTGGCTGACCTAAATCTGGTGCTGTTTTGGATCCCTGCTCTGGGCAAGACAAACTCTCAGTGGCGCTCTGCCGCCGCATACACGCATGGCTTTCTGTCCCACTGCACCGACTGCAGCCCCTACTCGCAGATAGCTCTGAGGTCTGCCTGCAGTCGGTGATGGAAAGCAGTCCACATATGCATTAATGTTTTATATATATTCAAATTACAAACTAGTGGTTTAAGTAACTTTATAATAAATTATCAACACAAAGTCCAAAATGATTGTGTTATTTATACTTGAATGTACTGATCTGTCTTCCTGACCTATTCCTCTCATAAAATATAATAAAATTACTGTTAAATAACATGGCATCAGTTTGCTGATTTATGGCGACTACTGAGTTCTCATACCGGTCTTCACTGCCACATTTTTTCAATGAGGGGGTATGATGCATCCGCTTACCATATCAATGTCTTTCCTATCCTTCTGCATGGAATGAAGTATGGCAACGCAGCCAGCTAAAATGAATGAAGCACTGTGCAATGCCTCTGTGCCCACCACCAAGAGCCTCCTGAATTTTTTATTAGCACTTTCCAACCTAAATGTATTTTAGAGAGGCTGATGCAAATCCATTATACATGCAACTATGCCGCAAGTTTGTTACTAATCTGTGGAGTTTTCGGTTCGATATCTATATATATACTTTTATTCCACCGCAAAACATGTCTTTAATCATAATCGCTGTCTTTGAATCTGTGCAGAACATTGAGGACCATGTGGCCTTCGTCATCACTGTGCCCACAGCGCTGGCTATTTTTCTGACAGTGTTTGTGCTCGTCTGCGTTGAGTCCATCTTCAAGAAGCTCCTCCGTCTCTTCTCTCTTCTCACCTGGGCCTGCCTGGTTGCCATGGGCTACCTTTTTATGTTTTCTGGTGGTATCGTCTGTCCCTGGGATCAGGTATGATACTATTTATTCTTCGATCCTGCAAGAATGATTTATGATAATGCATTCTTCTATAATCCAATACAGTATGTAATTCTCTTTCATCAGAAGGGATTTAGCTTGGACTTTTATTCCTCCTCTAGTGATTTCTGACCTACTTTCGTGAATACTCTTTGTAAGTTAAATGTGCATCAAACATGTGCATTCTGTTTAGAACATAGTAAGCTGATATAGTATGTAGTGGTTATTTGTTCCAGTCGATTAGATAACCTATTAGTAGTTTAACTGCATTATAAATTATTTCAAGACCATTAACTTAGGAGAAAGGCTAAAGGACCGTTGCTTGCTGTATGTTTTATTGGTAATTTGTTCATGGGAAGAAGTCTCCCCACCACAGCCAATGACGGGGAACTGATTATGTTTAGACAACATAGAAAAATAGATGCAGGAATGTTTAGTATTATTAGCTTGTGAATATAGAAATAAGAGGCTTATCTGTGCCTGCGCTTGAATTACGGGACCGTCAGACATTTTTTTTTCTGTGAGACTGCTGTAAATCAGGTGAAGTGAATCAATACATCATTTTTGTTCATACATTTGTCATTGCTCTGGCAGTGAACAGCAGCCGGCTGTCCGTGTCTCATGTGGTTTCTTTCACCAGGCAGCTGCATATGAATCATGACACGCACAAAAAAATACATAAAAATGCACCTGATCTGAGATTAGTGTTCATACATACATAACATTTATAAGCTGTTGCTTGTGGCTTATTATGAAATGGATGTTAACAATCAGGCACTAACAAATGACATTGTTATTGGAGCTTACTTGCTGCTCCCAACAATAGAAATCATTTTTTAATTGTGTGTTTCTACTGAGATGTTTTGTATGTTTTAAATATTATGAAGTTTTTGATTCGTGTTTGACTGATCCGTAATTTAATTTCAGTCCTTGTTCAGCTAAGTTGGAAACAAGCAAAAATATGTTTTGCCATTTTTTATTCAGGATCCCTTATAATTATGTCCTGTCAACCACAGCAGGCTTGCAGAGCCTTGTCCTCCAGAGATAATTAACAACGTGGACTTAGTGGGAACACTGACTTCGAATTTTGAATCAGATAATTCCCTGAACAACACTTAACCAAGAGATACAGCTTTAAAACAGCCTATAGTATTGGTGCGTTGAAACACTAATGTGAAACTCTCTTGACCTTTGAACCATTTCTGACATTTCTTACATCACTTATTTTGCACGTTAAGTCTATGAGAAGAATAGTCTTCTGTGCAGTCACTAATTGGATCTGGATAAAACGGAGGATGAGAGTTAATTGGTTGGTTTCCCTGTGATGTTAACTGGAGATGTAGTGGCATGGAACAGTTCCTACTTTCAAGTGTAGCTCCAGTCTCATTAGGGATGCTTACTTTTGTCTCACTTGTGGCTTTGTTGCTAAGGAGATTTGGATTTTGAGATCTATAGTATAGGATGTGCACGTGTTGCCAAGTTACATGGCGAGCTGGTGTGTCTCATAAGCCCATATTAGCACATCAGTTAAGCTCATGTGAATAGGTTAGGAGAACCTGTGGTTTAACTGAGGTGGAAGGGTCAAAATTATGTGGTTAAACTACTGGGCCTATCACTGAAATGCACTATCCCAAATAAGAAACAAAAAACACCACTGGGATTTCAATTATCTGGGGTTGCTGCAGTTGGTCAGATCTAGGCTTCGCAACATTATGCGCTCAATAAATGAGGTCAGCTGACTACATTGAATTGGCCCATTGAGAATCTTTGGGATTGCACGGCAGCAGTGGTCCTACTCTCCCATCAAATCAATGCAACCCTGAACAGAAATCCATCTTATGACACTCTGTAATCAAAGCGAAAGGCGGTCCGTCTATTTTTGTTTCATTGTATTATTTTTTTTATTTGTTTTTTTTTTGGGGGGGGAGTGCTGGGCTGTGTAATAACTGGCTCTGTTTCAAAGTCTTCTCTGTGAACAAAAATGTGATCAATCACTAAGGTGCTATTGCTGTTAGCAGAATGAGCTTTAAGCCCAACATTGAAAATGTGATGGAACCAAAAACAAAAAACAAAACAAAAAACCCTTCCCTCCATCTGAAATAATTACAATTGAGAAGAAAGCAACCTATCAGAAAACTGTATTTCCTAACAGGGGAATTTTGTTTGTTTTTTCCAATTTCAAACTTATCAAAATCTGCTGGTCCCATTTCTCCCCAAACTCTTTTTCCACAAATGGCCTTGTGCCTTATCTGCACAGTCCAGCCCTGAGCTCTTCACCGCGAGATGCCTTGGACCATGCCTTTCTGCTCCTTCTCTTTGTCTGTCCCTCAATTTCGGCTCTTGTCTCCGTTGTACACAGAGAGAAAAGTCTTTTGTGAGTACACACCAGGCTCATTAAGCTTTTGCAGCAGAGCACTGAATGACGTGTGTGGCAGGAGTATTATGTTCGGGCTGCTGGGTGTAGAAAGGACTGAGATTTGAAACGTAAGAGAATAATGACAGTGAGTTGCTTGTGTTTGAATAATGCTATTTTAATGTTTATAATGATTGAATATTACCAATGGTTTTACAATAGTGAAGTGAATCAGGAAAATCCTGTATGCAGGACGATGTGACACGGGTTGCTCCTTCGTCTCTTGCCCTAAGTATTTTATGTGCATCTTCTCTCCATAGTAGTAAAGTGGCAATTTCATATTACAAGAAAATAAATAAGAGTTTAAATTCATGATCTTAGAACTGTTGCCTCTATGGCTATAACGATAGAATGGACCTCTTCTGATGTCACATCAAGCTGCACATTTTCAATAAGGAAGCAAAATCATGAACATCTCACAAAATGTCAAACCAGGAAAAGATTGTTTTTTGTCAGCAAAATCTAGAGTATAATCGTGTCAACTTTGTTCTGGTAAAATTAGTTGTCACATTAACTTGAAGAGAGGTACACAGAGTTAATGTGTGTTTGGAGGGTGGGCGGGGATCTTTTTTTTAGATATGAGAAATATATCTGTGATTGTTTTCAAATCAAAATTCAGGTCCAGAATGCTACCGGTATTTTTAAGCACCATGCTATCTGGTTACTTTGTTTGCAGTCACATGTTGTTCGCGAGCAGCGCCACTCTTGAGATGTAAAAGTCCCCTCAGTGGAGCTCAACAGTCCAGGCTTCTCCCTGGGACTGCTAGTGGACTTTTCAGGAAGAACGGGTTGTCCAATAACCAAGAGGTTGGCAGTTCCAATTCCGGCTTCCGCAGGTGCAGACTGTCATTTTGTCCTTAGGCAAGACGCTCTGCCCCCCCGCCTGTGTGAATGGAGGTGGTCAGAGAGGCTGATGGCGCAGATTGTCTCGCTTCAGTCAGTCTACCCAAGGGCAGCTGTAGTATGGAGGGAATAATGACTACAGTGTGGCACTGTTGTTGTAAAGGCTTGTAAAGCACAACACAAGTGTAAGCCATTATGGGGTCAGCCACTAACTACACAGAACAAGATCCCAATGGAGAGAATAAGCTGTTGTTGTTTGCAGAAGACATTGTTTTACCAAAAATAATTGGAGCTTTTGCAGTTTTCTTCTTATTTATGACTCTTAACATTTAAAATTAAGTACAGCCTTGGTGTCATTAGTTTTTGCTTCATTACAATAATCGTATATTGCCAATCAGGACAGCCTATTGATTTGCATTGTAGCTCTGTCTATGCATACAGAATTCACCAATGTGTCTGCTGCTTCAAAGCATAATGTAATCCAACACTATCTTTCTAATTGGATTTACCAGCCCTTGTCTGTGCTACTGTCATTATATTGGTATGAAGCAGGATTTGAGTTGACTGAGCATGTACACGTCTTGTCCATTTAATTGTGAGAGAATTGAGAGAATCCATTGAGTATACATAATATGCTTTGATTGTAACTATTTCCAGGCCTTCCCAGTTGGCCACTGCTAGTTGCACTCAGCAAGTGAGCAATCATTGCTCTCTCATTCCCTTCATTACCCATTATTTCAGTAATTTAGCCAAAACAGTCACCACATAATGTTTCTGCACACTGATGATGTAGATCTCCTGTATGTTCTTCATATACAGAAATGACCTGTTTTTCATTATAAATTAAATTGAATTTAAAAGGAAAGAGTGTGGATATAACACTTTCAGTTGTTATACACATAGTAACAGTATTGTTTTCAGCCTGGATATGAACATTGTTATGGCTGAGGCCGGTCTGCAGTGCATTGACAGAGTGAAGCTACAGACATCTTCAATGATACCACTTAACTGTGGTAGGACACCTTATTGCAACATCTACAGATACAACGTCTGTTTTATCTTTTGTTAGAATATGGAATTTTTTTAATATATTCAATTCCTTGCCCTATTATTTACCTTTTCATGTAATAGATATTAATATAACATACACATGTTTTAATATATTTAAAATGAAACCTGACAATCAATAAATCCAATATTCTCCCATTAATACTGGCAATGTTGGCCATTTTTACACATAAAGCTAAATAGCGAGTGCACGCTGAAAAACAGAATAATATTTTGTGGCTGTGTTGCCTCTGATTTAACATTTGAAATGATGTGTAGTACAGTATTAAAGACACAAAACCAATATGTAAAGGAGGGAATGCTGCCACTTTTATACACACTACTCATCTTGCACATGAGCTCATGCTTGGTCCCCCAAAATGTCTTATTTCTATATGATAGAAACATGAGGGCAGAAGAGGGTTTCAGCTTGTTATCACAACAGGAGGATATTATTGGAGGGGATGTCTTGAGAAATACACAGACTTTTTTTTTCTGGTCTCATTTTACACATTCGGCTTCAGTCAGAAGGCCATAGAATATAACTGGTTGCTGTAATTTGGTAGTTGTTTACTTTACTGCCATATTTTTGGTCAGTGGGAGAACGTGGGAGTACCTCAGGAGCATCCACAGAAGCACAGGGATTCACTTGCAGACATGCAAACACCTCTGACATTTTTCATCACTTTTTTCTCATTTCCGTCAAGTTTATTATGGAAGTCCGCTTAAGCTCTTACATAACAACCCCTTTATTGCTATTTTTCAAGGAGCTTGTTTTTAATCCAAAGGTTACCTTGAACTGCAAAATATCATCATTTTTATTGATCTTGGAAGTGCTTTGCATTCAGAGTGTTCTGTTACTTTATCTCCCTAATGCTCCTTGGTTCTGTGATGATTGTTAATTCTGTTGTTGTGATTCAGTTTTCAAGCCAAACATCAGCCCCGTGCATTCTTAACCACATTATAGAAACCATGGATAAATGGTGTGTATTTGGCATTTATAACCTTTTATAGCTACTGTATAGCTACTATTCAAGAGTAGAAGTTAACATTCATCTCCTGCAAATCAGCTCAGAACAAAGAAAGCCCTGTTTTCTTTCTCATTTTCAGTCACTCGAAGGTTTCTCGCCTTGCTCCCGCTTTCATTTCCTCTTCCTCCATCTAACTACCCCCTGCCCTCCATTCCCCGCTTCCCCGCCGGCCTTGAAAATGGTCCGGGAACGGTTAAGCGGCACCGGCCAGTACATTCTGAGAACACTGGTGTCTTTCTACGGCAGATGAGCTGCTTTAACCCTGCTGCTCAGGGCATATTAAAGAGACCAGTGTGTCGGTGGATACTGGAGAGGGGGGGGCTGTTTGTGTGTTTGTGGAGCGGAGGTAAAAACAAGGACTCTCCACATGCTACATTAGAGGTGTCAGGGAGAGAAACTGTATTCATGTTTCAAACTGTTTCAATCATTGCTGGATGTGAAGTCAAACGCTGGATTGAATCCTTATTCTGAAAAGTTTGGACGGTATGATTAAGTATTTTATTCTCAGTCGTGCTTTTTAGATTGACGTGTTTGTATTTTATAAAGAATAAAAGCTGAAATTCAATGCTGCAAGAGATCTAATATGTGGCAATAAGGGAAAGAAGCAGGTAAACATTTCAATACCAAACCAGCTGTACCCCTTTCATTTGATGTATTGTATTGTTTCTTAGTTTTCCTTTGAGGACCCAATGGAACAAATCCAATATTTTTGCCCTGTCAGAATCTAATATTAGCCCTGTGTTTTCTCTCAGGTGTCATTCTTCCTCTTCATTGTGTTCGTGGTCTACACCATGCTGCCATTCTCAATGCGGGATGCCATCATCGCCAGCGTCCTGACCTCAGCCTCTCACACCGTTGTGTTGATTGTCTGTCTGTCAGCCAAAGCCACCAGTGTGGAGCCCATAGTTTGGCAGGTAAGGAATGGCATCGATCTACACTTGACTGAGCTTGTCTGTTTGGCCCCATAGAGGAGCTAGCTAAATGCTAACAACAACATCTTTGGTCTTTTTGCGTGACTGAGCACACGCACAAAGAACAGACAGGTACGCATCAACTCGTCTAAGCCCAGGTAAGAACATATATCAGTATTTAAATATGAGGGTTTTTGAAAAGGAAGAAGAGGCTTAAGCATAAACGCAGGTTGCTAATCTAAATGAGCAATTAATCTAAAATGTTATTTAAATTATTTTGGCCTACAGATCACTAAAACTCGCCAGTGTTCATTTTACGTTTGTCCCAAGCGAAGATAAATGATGGTTGAGGCAGGATTCAGTACAATTGATCTGTAAATCATGTCTCTCTTTTAAGAGCACTGGGCAAAAAGATATTTTCTCTTTCAAACAGGTAAAGTGAAATTTTCTGAAAATTGTATTAAATCATTTGAGGAGCTGTCCGTTGTGCTGAGATGTCATATATTACTAGCAATGCCTGAAACATGAATTTTAAAGAAAGCAATTTAGATTTGCATAATATATCTGCTTTACTCATTTAATCAGTTGGATGTTTTCCACTTTGTTTTTAATCTTGCTGTTTGCCCCTTTTAAAATATTGTATCATAGACTTTGTGCTGTTGTTGTTTTGGGTTTTGCAACAAACAAATGTGACCTTTGAATTGAACATGATTTAAAAGAACAGGTGTAATTCTAATATATTTTTAAAGGTCATTGTTTTGTTTTTTTCAGCTGTATTAGAAATGTAAGTGCACAATATTCATGCAGCTGGCAAAAGAAAAGTGTCAGGAAGCAATTATCTGGAAACTGGTCATGTGCAGTTCATTTGAGCTCTGTTAACCCCCAAAAGTGAACGTCATGATTCGCCCTTGTGTCCAAAGCTAGCAGTTTTCTGATTGCTTGTGATTCTGTGTGTGTTGATAGATACGCAAAGTAGATACACTCTGAAACAACTGTTTATATTCTGTACTACAAGAGTGTTTGTAATTGCAAAGGCTCCAGTGAAGAGAGACAGATTGCGGCTCAATTGGCAGCCAAGAGGGCCTGCAGTCCCAGAGAAGGCTGTGCCAAAGCGAGAGAGGAGTAGCCTCTAGTTAAGGGATCAGAGCAGAGTTCAGTAGTAAGATATCTGAGGTTCCGTGAATTGCAATATTCTAGACTGTGTAAGTGTGAGTCTGGGATGGCGAGGATGTGTTACAGGAAAATATTACGGCAGAAGTGCAATATTCCAAATTATTGGTGTTATAAATTACTTGTGCAATATGTTCCAGAAAGGGCTGTTCTCAGGGTTATTGAACCCAATCCACTTGTGAAAGCTCTTATTCTAAATCAGATGAGTGGCTCAGTAAAGGCATGTTAAATGTTCTGTTCTATAATTCATTCCTCTACAGAATGAATCCACAGATTATTTTAGGCTTTCAATGTTTGTTTCCCCATAATAATTGAAACAATGGTTGAATGAACTTCATTATGTGAAAATTGTGAGATTATTGTAATATTATACAAAACCATTTCCCCACAGCATTTTCTGTTAAAGTTATACTAAAATCATAAACATTTTGTGATGAAGTTGAATGGTGTCAAAACAAGACCTAATCAGTTCAAAACAAGGCTGAATTTTTTTTTGGATCTGTGTTAGTAATAAATGTGTAAATCTCAGCCAGAAGGAAGAAGTGATTTTGTGATGGTTTGTGCCTTCTTAGTATCTGTATCTTGTGACACCAAATATTGCAATATCAATATGTCGACCATACATTGTGTGGCCCTAAACTCCATTCCAGTTTATATAGTTTAGAATTTCAACTAGATCTCCAACAGGAGACAGCATTGCATACCTACTGCAGTATTCATTGAGATGATGCTGGCTAAAGGTATGGACCTTGGTGCAGTATGTCAAGGGAATATGAGAGGAGACAGGCACGTCTGCTGACATCTTCACTTTGTCAAGTCCATTAAACTTCACACTGCTGCATCATTGAGGTCCTAATGAACTGGCTCATTTAATTGATGGAACCAGCAGCAAGGCTCAAAGCTATTTGAGAAGGACATTTAGTTTGAGTTGAGCTCTCTTTTAAAAAAAAAATATTTTCCATGTGAGGAAATCTCCGGTACTTTTGCACATTGTTTTCAGTTTAAGTACAGGTGAAACTCGGAAAATTAGAATATTGTTAAAAAGTGCATTCACTTCTGTTACTCAACTTAAACTGTGAAACTGATTGACCCATTACAGGCAAAGTGAGAAATGCATAGCCTATATTTGTTATAATTTTGATTATTGTGGCTCAGCTTGTTAAAACCCCAAATCTACAATCTCATAAAATTAGAATATTTTGAAAATGGACTGTAAGCCATTATCATCAAAAGTATAACAAATAAAGGCTTGACATATCTCACTTTACATGTAATGAGTCTATGTCATATATTAGTTTCACAGTTTAAGTTGAATTACAGAGATAAATTACATTTTGAACGATATTCTAATTTTCCGAGTTTCACCTGTACATCAATGTAACCCCCCCCCACACACACACACACGCACACATTTTTCATTGCAGGTATTATTATTGCTGTATAACATCACGTTGAATGGTCATTGTTCCAATGCAGCTCAGTTTTCAATTTATGATAATCCCGTAACCAGAAAGGCTGTGACTGTGAGCCCATGAGCTCTGTCTTCTGGCCCTGCTCTTATCATTAAATTGTTGGATCATTCGAAGCAGGAGATTCACACCAAAGTGAACTGACATTGCTGACCTTTCAGATGGCATTGTCTTATCAAACAGATATCCTTTATAAACCTGCAGTCTTACTGAAATGAATCTTAAAAATGTCTGAAAATGTTTCTTGTCCATTATGTAGTATTCAATATCACTAATAGGTTGTGGATTTAATAGGTTTAATAGGTAAAGAGTTTTTTTTTTTCCTCTTTTGTCACTGCAGTCCTTTTCCAAACGCATCCTTCCGTTTCAATTTACTGCTCTTATTTAAGCTTTGATTCATATGCACCATTCTAACAAAGTAATCTCTGAAAGGTTAGACCCGAGTATAATGTACAGAGCACTTTGTTTATCATAAATATGAGACAGCAAGATGATTCATACAAAGTGTGGATTTGTCTGGTACATTTCTATGTCTGCCCATAATAATCTTGGCTTACAACACGGCATTGAGTGCACAAGAGTTGTTTAAGCAGAGGATCACTATAGGCAGCAGGTAAACATTCAGCCCTTAAAGCGAATGTGATGGATCAACATAAGGATGGCTAGGTTTGACGAAACACATTTTAGGCGATAATATCCTATCCTACAAGTTAATGCAGTTCAAATTGATGAAGAATATACAGTATATCTGGTTCTGATGGAAAGAAGCATTGCCTTTATTTGTATGGGGTGTAATATTGGGCAGGGATCGATGTACTTAACGTTATGATTATATAATTTTTTAGGGTTGTCAATTCAAGGTCTGGCTCTGTAATAAATGTATATTTCATGCCTTTTGGTAGAGTAACGCTAGCGTGTTGCTTGAAAGATGACTTTTGTACATCCAAAAGAAACCTAACATTGTGTGAGGTGGTGCAATCACTGAAAGACTGAAATGTTTATGAAGGAGTGCAAAAGTCGAGTAACTTAATTATTCTTGCAATGGGAAAGAAATCCAATTGTCTGTCTCATTGAAAACATTAAACCCAAGGTTATCTGGACTCCGGTCTCTTTGTACATTCAGATGCCGTCTGTGGGCTGTGAGCTGAATCCTATTATTGTGGTTAATTTAGCTTCATGTTGTGTTCATTTGTGCCATAAATGACCGAATATGATTCTCGCTGTAGCTGCGCTGACAGACAGTGGGTGACTTGTATCTAATTTTACTCCACTGTTTGTTATTAAGGTGAGCATCAGGCTAACATGATAAAAGACCTGATTTGTTGGAAGATCAGGGAGCAAGGTTATGACATAGTCTGTTCTTCAGGCATGGAGGAGGTGCACAGTTGGTGCCATCATTTCAACATGGTGCATTTGTCGTTGTTAATTGCTCTATTTGTGTTTACCACAGCCATGTTAATGACTTTCCTGCAAACTGCTCTTTTGTGGTAGTCCCCAGTCTGGATTAAAAACCACCATGTATTTTGTGCCAAGACTCAGCAACTCAGAGAAAAAAGATGTGTATGTTGTTTAATTTCCTTCCCATGTGTTATTGTATCATATCAAACTTTTATTTTGGACATGTTTACAGCTTTCACAGAAAGACATTATGCTTTTAAACTAGCAATAGCCTACTGTGTATATTCCCTGCACATGCTCATCTTTCTAACATCATGTTTCTTGTAAATGATATAATAGCTCCAATGTATTTTTTTTGGCAGATTTTGGCCAATATTATCATCTTTCTGTGTGGCAACATGGCTGGAGCGTACCACAAGCACCTGATGGAGCTGGCCCTGAAGCAGACATACCTGGACACGTGCAACTGCATCAAGGCCCCCATTAAACTGGAGTTTGAGAAGCAACAGCAGGTAAGGTGGTGAGTGCTGACAGTGCTCACAGTAGTATCGGTAATGACAGTAATAACGATAAGCAAGTTAATTATGTAAAGTGTTAGGGTTCCTCGAGGAATACATTGCATTCATAAAGAAAACATTAACTATACGGGGCACGGTGGTTGTGTTTGCAGTGAATTTATTTCCATGTGCATCATTCATTAAAGTGCCTGTGTTAATTCATTGGAGATCTTGGGCATATTCTCTTATATTATTGTTTGGTTACGTAAGCACAGCCACCTATGAAATATAAATGTTTGCAATGGTTGACTGTATATTTTTAATAGCTGAAAGAGCTTTGTTAGATGTTAGGATAGGACATACAGTACTTGACAAGAAGTGATGCGTAATGTGTTTGAAACAGGAAAAATGGGAAAGCATTGGGACTGCACTATTTTGCACAAAAACAAATATTCTTCTTCTTTATTTGGACAAGCATTGTGACTAAAAGAACTTGTGTTACGTGATCGGTGGAACGGGTGTGGGTGATGATTCTTGCAGCAGAGTTCTGGATGTGTTTCTGAGGTGAACCAGTGAGAAACTAGTCCAAGCGTGATGTAACCAGTCCGGTGCATTGATGAGAGCTTCAGTGGAGTGCTGAGTGAGAGGAAGGCTGAGTCTAGAAATGTTGGGAAGATGAAAAAACAGCTATATCTAAAATATCGCTGATGAAAGTGTACAGTCCAAGATGACTCCAGGACTTTTGACCTGAGTCACAGCCATTTAACATGGATACCGAAGGGCAGGAATGCAGTGATGCGGTTCTTGGATCCCATGAGTAGGACTTCACTTTTATTGCCATTAAGTTCGAGTTTTTTGTTTGAGAACCAAGTTGTTATTGGCTGTCAGTGAAGGCAGTGGGTGGTAAAGCAGAATCTGGTTTTGTGGATATGTAAATTTGCATATCTTCTGCATAACAATGAAAGCGGACCCCAAAATGCTGAAAGATATTGCCGAGCAGTTGGATATATATAATGAAAAGCAACAGACCGAGAACTCAGCCTTGTGGGACTCCATGGTTGAGGGGGGAGGGTGATGATCTGGAGTTACCGGTAATTGTTAAATGTTGATTTCGATTGTGACCCTAGGGCCTGTGTGCATCCCTAGAAAGCATTGAGATTTTAGTTAGTTTCAACATGGGCCGGACTGTATTGGCTGTAGTCACGGCATCACATGTAGCACTAAGGAGTTGTTTTTAGTTTGCAGAGATCATTATCTTGGCCAGTGCAAATTTAAACGTTTGTGTGATTGATGCTCAGACTGGTTTTGATTAAGTTTATGAAATGAGGATCTCTAGCTTAGTTTGTGACTAAGCTGATGGATCTGAAAAGATCAGAATCACAGTGTATACCACACACATGTTTGCCACTTGCTCACAACCGATGATGATATCCCCAAATAAAAGATTGATATGCTCATTCGCTCAGTCTGCTTTTGCACTTTACAATTACCCCTTATCCAATACTGCAACACCATAGGAAGCCACTTAAATGTAATAGTTTCAGATTTTTTGTTTTGTTTTTGTTTGTTAATTTCCATCCGTCGTCCCACACTCACAAACACAATCTCATTCAGCCTGGCCTATTGTGCATGCTTTTAGTGAGTGAGTCAACTTTTCCATCATTTTCTCTTTGTGGCTTTATGTGGAGATCAGCTCCACAGAGAGGCAGTCTCAGGAGGCACATCTACAGCTTGTGGTAATTGTTAATTAACTGTGTGATGATTTATTGGACCTCTGCTGTCTTCACAAACTGTTATATTTTCTAACGTAGATGAGTTGCTTACATTGGATAACTGAGTGCTCCTAGCTATATGACATACTGTGCAGTGTGGATTGTGCATTGTGCTTGATGCTGTGTTTCTGAGATGGCTCTTTTTGTCTTCTTTTTTTTTTTTATCAAAGTGATGGTGGATACTAACTGCTGTATACTGTATGTATGCAGCCTTTTGTAACAAAGCTTTAAAAACAGCCTTGTGCCTAGCATTTTACCTAAGAAGTGCACTGCTTTAAGTCTCACAGACACTCAATCCTCCAGGGCATGCACTGTGCTCATAAAATATGCTGTTTGCTGTATGCTTTTATCCAGAGTGCCTTGCAGTACTGTATTTAAATAGTTTTCAATTCAAAGTGCACTTAACAAGTTGTATAAGTGACGATGCATTTGTTCTATATTGTTTAACATTGTTTTATGGTTGTTCTGTGTCATCGATTCATTGCCATAGGCTGCAGTGATATAATTAAGGCTATATTAGTGAAACAACAAATCCAAGACAACTGGTTACAGTTTAAGTGCGTCGTGGAATTATGGTAAAAATAGTTTGCCATTTTTATCATTTTGCATATTTTTGCATTCATATGTTAGCAAAGTGCAAATAAGCATAACTCTATCCCCCATTAAGGGAAATTTATTCAGGCTACTTCAGCATATTTGTTGCTATCCCTCCCATTTGTCCCATATGTGTGTGTTATCCCGTCCACTGCTGTACTGCCTTGCTGTTGCCAACAGGAGCGGCTGCTGCTGTCACTGCTGCCAGCTCACATCGCACGAGTAATGAAGGCTGAGATCATCCAGAGACTGAAGGGTCCCAACTTCGGCCAGATGGAGAACACCAACAACTTTCACAACCTCTACGTCCAAAGGCACACCAACGTCAGGCATGTCATCTGCTCACTATTGCCAATTACTTTATGCACATTTCACTCAAATCTGATCACTTGTATTCCCTATGCAGTATTCTCTATGCAGATATCGTGGGGTTCACACGGCTCGCCAGTGACTGCTCCCCTGGTGAACTGGTGCACACGCTAAACGAACTTTTTGGCAAATTTGACCAAATAGCCAAGGTTAGTATTTAACATATTTAACCTGCATATTAGGTCAAGTCATCAATCTACTCCCATAAGTTATGACATAATCGAATGGCTGAAAACTTTAAGTGGCTAATAAACACTAACAAACATAATCCTGAATATTAAATAGAATATTTTATGCGTTGTATTTTCATAATTATTCATTTTATATCATATTATTTTCACTTTTTTATTTTTTTTATTTTACTGTGATCATTTATTGGCCATTTTGTATACTGTATCTGAAATAGAAATATCAAAGAAAGAAAAAAAGTAGAGGTAGTGAGTATGTATTCTCATGTTATTATATTGACTACAATGCAGTGAAGCTGGAGGTAACTGGAGACAATTCATGGTTCAAAGAATTTAACGTGATTGAAGCCGCATAATGCTGAGGTGTCCGAGACCTTTGGCTGAACCTCAACGCTTTGAACACTTTTTTCCCCCCACTTCACAGGAAAATGAATGTATGAGGATCAAAATTCTCGGTGACTGCTATTACTGCGTGTCGGGATTACCGGACTCTCTACCAAACCATGCCAAGAACTGCGTCAAAATGGGCCTCGACATGTGTGAGGCCATCAAGTAAGTGTGATTGCATGGAAGGGCTAAAAAAAAATTGGATGAGCTGTTTTCAAAGTGACTCTGCTGACTTTAATTACTTAAGGCTTTTACAACCTCAGAACAGACTTGGATGAAAGAGGAAGTTAATGAAGCAATAATTTAGCCTGTAATCATTCTTAAGTGGTGCCTGAATATCTGGTGCAGGCCAAATAAATGTAATTACATGCACTGATAAAATCCTGCTGCCAAGTAGATACACTCTGCCTACATTCTCTTTCCTATAAGAACGTATAGATAAGGCACAGGGATGTTGCAAGAGGGCATGGAGTCTTAAATCTGTTACCAGTGGGAGGCAATGGAAGAGCACCAGGGACAAAAATAAAATGCTCAATCTCAAATCTATTAGTTGCTGCCTTCATTTTACAAACACGATGGCTGTCTGTCTGTTTTGCGAACAGGAAGGTCCGTGATGCCACTGGAGTTGACATTAACATGCGAGTCGGGGTCCATTCGGGGAATGTCCTATGTGGAGTGATCGGACTACAGAAGTGGCAGTATGATGTTTGGTCACATGACGTCACGCTGGCCAATCACATGGAGGCTGGAGGTGTGCCAGGGTCAGTAATACAATTTATGTAATTAATTTTTGGGTAAAAATACATGTGTGGTGGAAGTGGAAGACAAAGTAGCTGTTTAGCTTCTGTGTCGTCATAAATGAAAGTAAAAGTGAGTGTATTATCTTTGGCTCTGATTTGTACAATGTCTCCATACTAATCTGCCATAAATCTGTCAAAAAATCTTGGTGTTTTGTTTGATAGTGAGTTGAAATTTGACAAACAAGTCAATGCTGTGGTCAAATCTAGCTTCTTTCAGCTGCGTCTTTTAGCTAAGGTCAAACCCTTTTCATCTCGTAGTGACCTCAAAAACGCTTTTATCAGTTCACGCATGGACTACTGTAACACACTCTATTTTGGTATCAAGCAGTCCTCACTACATCACCTTCAGTTGGTGCAAAACGCAGCTGCCCGCCTTTTGACAAACTCATCTAGACCCTCCCACATTACCCCAATCCTCTCCTCCCTCCACTGGCTCCCGTTTTCAAATTGAATTTAAAATTAGATCATTAGTTTTTAAAGCTCTTCATGGACATGCTCCCCCATAGCTGTCTGAGCCTCAGTCCATCCCCCGCCCGTGCAGATGGTTTTGAATGTGCCCAGGTCCGGGTCCAGGCAGTGGGACGATTGCGCTTTTTCTGTGGCAGGGCCTAAACTGTGGAACTCGCTCCCAGTCAAGCCGCGGGTCATCACTGACCTTCCACTGTTTAAGTAATGCCTAGTGCTGCTCTGTGTTGTTCGGTCTGTGTTTTTATATTTTATGTCATTCAGTGTTGGTGTTTTCTCTTAGGTTTTTGTGTAAAGCACTGCACAGTGTTGTTAAAGGGGCTAGATGCAAGTTCACCATTTTATACTCACTACTGCCACCTCAGGTCATACGTGTAACTGCACCTTCTATATTAAGCTCGTGCATGACGGCTATTCGGACCTGAAGTAACATGTTTTTGAGTGACAGTGCAGGATTTTAGAGGCAGTTGTGGTGAACAGGTCTGGGCTCATTCTACACATGAGGACATTGTTGGAACATGTAGAGGGAGGAAAATACATAATTTTTTTTTAAACTCCTTTAAGTGCTCTAGAAATAAACTTTGATTGATTGATTGATTGATTGATTGATTGATTGATTGATTGATTGATTGATTGATTGATTGATTGATTGATCTCTAATACGATGTTTAGCTTATGATTAATACAACCTATACAAAAGCATGACATGTGTGTTTTCTCATCATAGCTGTAAGGGTTCAAATTGCTGTATTGCAACCGTATTCTAAAATATTTACTCCCTCAGTTTTAGTTGCAACACACCACATTTGCGGCCAAGGGAGTATCATTTAACCATAGACTGGATGCAAACTATGCAATCTGAATGTGTTGGCCGTCTTGTTTTTAGACACAAGGGTAAGCTAGTTGGTAGCTGAGTTGAGCAAAGTGCCAAAATGAAACAATACAACATACCAGAAACATCCTGACTATTGCAAGCATGCGGCGAATATGTCTCCTGTTTCATATATTTCTTCTCCATTGATTTATCAAACATAGATGAATCAACATAGCAGACACACCAGGCAGGAGCTCTGTTCGCTGTGCTAATTTGCATACTAGTGGTGTCCCACTTCTTAGGGGAAAATCGTCATTTGCACTTTCCTCATTTAGGGGACTTTATGTGGAGGGGACTCATAGCAAGTGTTCTCAGAGCAAGTGAGAGCAATGGGAGCTTGAAACACATGTTGAGATGAAGAAGATGAAGAGATGACCTTACTTTGTGAAATATGTGATTGTTATAAACTATGACTTCATTACTTTTTTAGACGAGTTCACATTACATCGGTTACACTGGAGCATTTAAATGGCGCTTATAAAGTGGAGGATGGCGATGGACAGGACAGAGACCCCTATCTCAAAGAACATGGGGTCATTACATACTTGGTCATCAACCCAAAGGTACTGTGATTCAAAAAAACAACAACTTCTATTTGATTTTGTGCACTGAATTTAACAGGAGTGTTTTTCAAAGGTGGAGCGCAGAAGTCCCCAGCACTTCAGGCCCAGAATGAACGGAGCAAAGATGAGAGCCTCAGTGCGGATGACACGCTACTTGGAGTCCTGGGGAGCGGCCAAACCCTTCGCCAACCTGCACCACAGAGACAGCATGACAAATGAGAACGGGCGCATCAGCACGGTGAGTGGAGAGTCTTTTGCCGTCGACTTTTCTGTCAATGTTATAATACTATACAATGATTTATTTATCAATTTATTTTTGCTTAATTTTGTTTATTTAGGATGTACCAATGGGACGGTACCACTTCCGGAGAAGATCAGAAAGGCAAGCTGCTTGTTTTTAACTTTATAAAAGGATACCACTTTAAAACAGTATATAATTCCTTTGCGATATACTTTTAGGACAAAATCGCAAAAGAAACGCTTTGAGGAAGAGCTCAATGAGAGAATTATCAGAACATTTGATGGAATAAATGCACAAAAGTAAGAATCATTTCAAAATAATCCTGTTCACTGTTGAGAATGGTGCTTCTCATTTGCTTGAAACCTCTTGTTTCAGACAATGGCTTAAGTCAGAGGATATCCAAAGAATATCCCTATTTTTTCACAACAAGACTTTGGAAAAAGAGGTATATTACAATCAACACTCCTACATAAGTCTCTTACATTGAGAGTCAAGTGGCTTTTGAGGTTTGTTGAAGATGGTGCCTCTGTTTCTAATGTTGATCTTTCTCTTTATACTCCTTCAGTACCGAGCAACAACTTTACCTGCTTTCAAATACTACGTCACCTGCGCCTGCTTGATCTTCTTCTGCATCTTTGTGGTGCAGATTCTTGTCCTCCCGAAGTATGTCTTCTTCGTAATGAAATGAGATTTGTTTAACTTCCGTCTATATGTAACATAAATGTTTTTCTTTTTTAGGACAGCTGTTTTGGGAATATCTTTTGGGATGGCTTTTCTAATCCTTTCCTTAATCCTTTTTGTGTGTTTTATTGGACACTTTCTGGTGAGTATGTGTTTGCCAACTGATTGCTTTTTAGCTATTTTTAGACCTATATATAAACAATAGGCAAAACAATAAAGTTTAGTTTAAGTCATGGTTGTGTTTTGGTTATTTTTATTATTTTATGTCTTGTTTTCCCACAATTTGATAATCAAGGCTTGCAATTTAAGCTTAAGTTCAATGGAGCACATGGTGTTGATTTGTTAAAATTGTTTAGAAAATATTGCAGTATTGTATTATTTTTTCCTCTTTTTGTGCAGCCTTATTTGTATGACACCATTTTCACGGCATTCCAGTAACTTTATTCTCTGTGTAGCTCATATTCTCAGTCTGAATTGTCAGCAGTACTGTCTCTGACCTTTAAGCATGCTCTTATGTTTTTTGCCTCTCCTCTCTTTATGCAGCAGTGCAGTAAAAGCACGTCCACATCTTGGCTATGGCTGCTCAGGTCCTCAATTATTATTGCCAACAAGCCATGGCCCCGCATTACCCTCACTATGACAACCACCGCACTAATACTCACAATGGCTGTCTTCAACATGGTAAACCTTTAAGTATACTCTATTTATGGGCATTGAAGTACTGAACAGGGAAATACTTGTAGCCTGAAAAGTCAGCTGCATCATGTATGTAGTATATATGAAGTAGCAAAGATCGTTTTGATGCCATTCTCACATAAATACAACTTAGAATGATTGAATTGGTTCCTTTTATGTAGAAACCAAAACACTATTCACGGTTTGATGTCTGAAAAAGGTGTACTGTAGCCCGCGGCTTGCTGTTGAGATGGAGCTGGGTGTCAGGAACCTGGTTCAGACCTTCACACAAATCGATTTGAGAGATTATAATCTTGTTTTATGTCTGACATGGGTCAGATGCTCCTGGCGGAAGAACCAAATTAACTTGGTTGAGCTCGGCAGAGCAGCCAATGGGCGGCTTAGCCTACAGCTTCTCTTTAAAAGGCATTATTGAACTGTTGTCAGTGTTGGCCTCTTATCTAACAAGATTCTATTTTGTTCCTGTGGGTACAAAGCAGGAGGCCCGTTTGGTCAGAGCTGATGTAAAAGGCATTTTTAATATAGAACACTGTGCAAAGGTTAGAGAGTTTTTATGAAAATCCTTAAAATGTAAATGTGCCAATACAGACACATGAAGCATTAAAAGCTCTTCTATCTCACAATGGTAAATGGTGGTCTCAAAACAACACTCTATCTAAAATTCTACTTAACCTATCTTAGAAATACATCTGCATTTGATGAACTGCATTTTCAACACATTCAAACACATTTGAATCCCAATCAATTTAACTTCTACCATTTTTTCTCTGACTCTAGTTTTTCTTGGAGGAAAATGCGATTTCTTCAGCTCCCGCTCACAATTCATCAAATGAAACATATCTCTCCCTAAATGGACACCAGATCACACTGACAGACAAAAACAATTTTTACCTCCCAGTAAGTCATATCCCATTTCAGGAACAAGATGTTTACTTTGAATACACTCTGAAAATGATTATTCTGTCCTGCCAGTATTTGATTTACAGCTGCATCTTGGGCCTGATCTCATGCTCCGTGTTTTTGAGGATAAACTACGAGCTGAAGATGGTGATAATGTTGACAGCAGTGGTGGTTTACAACATCATTATTCTGCAGACTCATTCCTCTCTGCTGGATGAGTACAGCACTTTTCTCTACAGGACTGAAATCTTAGACAGGTAAAAGTCAACAATTATGTTAATCGCATTGTGATGGTTGTAAATGTTAAGAAAATTGATATTCGTCTATGTACGTGTGCCTTCATATAGTCCTCAGGAAATTGGGAAATGTTTTTTTGAACAGAAATCGAGAACTTGGGGGGGGGGGAGCTTCTCATCCTCACTAGGCTCCTGAAATCAGCTGATGTGTTTTTTTATGAGCCTTTTGGTTAAATGTTGATAAATTTATGAAATGTTTCATAAATTTATAATGAGCTGCTGTTGTTCATAGCGTAACATCTTTGTAAAACACTTATGTTGACTAAAATTCAAAGCTGTGACGCTTGTTAAAGATGAAAGATATTGATAATGATATGTGATATTTTACCTATACCCATATGTTTCGCTTATTCACCTTATTCCGGAAGTTTGCGTGGGCGCCGCCATGAATTGTGCCCCTTTTCTCCTATCAGTTATCATACGACTGGAGGGGAGTCAAGATAAAATCAGTTACTGCATGAAAAAATCAAATCAATCTACTAAACATCAAATTTTAGCAGCAAACATTTTCCCTCGTTCTCCGTTTAAATTAATGCTCTTCCCTCTACCAGAAGTGTCACTACAAAGAAATTGCAGAGACAAGGCAAAAAGAGGCAAAAGTGGGCGGGGCGGAATAAGGTGAATAAGAAGGCATTAGCTGTAGCTTTGTTTAATGCTATTCAGTTACATGATTCAGTACAACAGTTTTTATTTGGTAACTTCAAAATCCCCTCTTTTTCTGAGGAAAAATAACACCAACCAAGTAGAAATAATAATGTAACTACTTGGGAAAGCAAGCACCCGAGGACCACATGAACGCAGCCGTTGTCTAGTTGCCTAGACAAGAACAGGAAATCAATGACTTATTTATGACAGGCAGCATAATGAGGCTGAAACATGTTTGGCGTGGAGTCAATGTTGCCCTTGGACAATTGGATATTATGGATATTTTGTGTTGAACCTATGGGGTGTACTTGAAATAAATATAATAATTATGTATCTTTACACATACATACATAAATAGTCACATACATGCATAGTACATACATAGATATACTGTACACACACACGCACGCATGCACGCACGCACGCACACACACACACACATATTAGTAAAGATACATAATTATTTTGATTAAAACACGTGGAAGAGCCAAACATAAAGGAGCTTTCGTCAAGACAGTGCAGCTATAACCTTTGAAAGAATCAGCAAAAGCATCACATTCAAAGCTTTTATGTCTGGTTTAGGCAGGTTCAGTGGCACTCTCCATTAGCAAGCTCAGGGCAGACCTAGAGTTTGGTCATTCATCTATTTATCTGACAGACAGTCTTTGTAGCGAATTGATTAGATAATGAAGCTGCCGTTTGAATGTGTGTATTTTTACCTGTCATTGGAGCTCTCTTTGATGAAAGATGAGAAACAGTTTTTTTTTTTTTTTTGACTCAATCCTCATCATAAGATAGCAGAAAAGTATGCAGTAATTATTTTTAATGAAGAGTTTTAAATTAATCATTTCATTTAGCGCATTTTATAAATGTAGATGCATATACTGGACATATATAAATGGCACAGGTTTTTTTTTTACTTGAATGAGTCATCTTCAGTGGAAGCTCATCGTCTGTAAAGTAAATAACAAACTGGCTCTTGTCTTCACTAAGCAGAAGTGACAGCCCTAATCAAGTGGCATCGTGGAAAAAAATGTTCTTCTAAACAGTAATTTGACACATGTGGCTGACTGCTGATTGTAATGTGAGTTTCATTTTGATGATCTCCTGTTCTCATCTATTTGTGTTATTTTTTTCTCTCCTGATGAACACGTCCCTCGTGTTTTCCCTGAAGACCCGGAGTGCTCAAAGACTTGAAGACTATGGGCTCTATCTCTCTCTTCATCTTCTTTGTCACTCTGCTGGTGCTCGCCAGGCAGGTACGTTTGACAGAGAGCAAACTGAGTGCAAGGCGTTGTCAGTCTTTTCATCTGCACTGCTCTAAATGACTTGTTCCTTCCACATTTGCTTTCACATAGCTCCTTCCAGCACGAGGAGAGTAGTTTATATGCAGGCTTTCCTCATGCTGTGCCTATTTTTTTTATGTACCTGTTTCAATCACTCACGCTGAATACTCTGTTGCAAAAAGGCGCATACAATACATTGCAACCATAATGCTGGACCTTCTTATAGTGGTGGCCTATTTATTTTCTATAGGATCACAAACAATGGAACTAGAACTGTTCTTCCCACACAGTATCATCACAAGCCAGACCTCTCTGACGTAGTCCCAAGCCCAGCTTCATGGAGAGGGCACTTTTACTGTACAGTAAAAGCATGATAATAGAATAATAATAGAATAATCATTGTTTGGAGCTTAAATTTGAGATATTATGGTAATTACATTGGAATATGCCACACACCTACAGTAATGTATTATATGTGACTAATCCTAAACCAGCATAAAGATCATGAATTACCCTGAAACGTTAGCATTGTCTTGGCAATAATTTGGAAACAGGGCTGTGTTTATTTGGTTGGGACGGTGCCTGTTAAAGCAGTACTAAGTAACTCCGGCCTCGAGAGGCCATAAGCGCCACTGCAGGTGTCGTAGCATGTTGCGCTTTTTTACTCATTAATTGTCCGTGAGAGTAAATACTACGCTGACAGAAAAGACAAAAGGAGAGAGGTAGATACATTTTTTTTCACTCAAACTTGGCTGTAAATACTGTTTAAGTGTCGCTAGCCCGCAGATAGCTTTGCCCGTTAGCTTGTTAGCTTATTCTTTGTGATTCTATTAGTGTGTATTGGGGCCTCCGATCCATAGGCAGGAAAGCTGCAAGTGCAGTTTTCTGGCCAGAGACATCAGGGGGAGATGAAAGACCCCCCAATCATCCCATTAACACTTTTATTACCCCCAGAGGGACTACGGAAAGGATTTATTAAGGTAAGCAAGTTACTTAGTACTGCTTTAAAGAAAACATCCATGTAAACACGCCACATCAGATTGTAGCCATGGGCTAATTTCCATTTGTTGCGCTCATGCTTCACAGGTAGAAGGCCCCTTGTTATCTTTAGTTACCATTTCCATCCTATCACCATTTTATTACTGTGCTCTAAATTAACCAGATGAAAATCCTAGCCCATTTGAAAGTACTTGAGATTCTGACCCTGGAATAGTTACATTATAATAGACAATCATTTATTTGGCATGATAGCTTATGTTTGGGGTTTAAGCGGTAGCAACAACAGTTTTGTCCATCTAGCCTCTGGCCAGAGGACAAATTGGCTGCCGTTACTCAAATCGGGGCATGTTGTAGATTTATTAGCCTGGAGTCGCAGGGACCAGGAGCCATTCTTTGCTCAAGCAGCACGCAATTTTTGGGACGTTATTTACTGCAGGGTAGTTAGGCTAGATCTGAAACACCCTTTTGCTCAATGGAGACCATTCTTAAGCATGAACAATAGCAACATCTTTTTATTGCCCTGGCCCTGGAGTCACTTTTGAGATACAAGACAATTAGGATATTGTAAATATAAAATTAGCCTGAAAATGCTGTGTTGTACAGTTAAGCCCCTAGAGGAGAATAATTAATCATTTCCACGCCACGTATGACACAGATCCCCTGGGTTTTGCTTTCTGCAGACACACAGCATACGACTTATTAGAAAATTCACAGGTGTTAATCCTAGTTTTTACTCTCCACATTGAACAAAGACCCAATCTGCATATACAGAGGCTCTAAAGGGAAGCAGATGGAGTGGATAATAAATGTTTATAGCGAGCAAAACAAATCGGCAGCTAAGGAAATTTATTGCAAACCAAGTATAATCTCCAAAAATAGCTGCCAAGATTTGAAAAACAAAAATAACCGAGCTAAAGTTGAGCTGTACCTATCAATTGGTTTTAAATGATGTAAAATTAAGACTGTTGACGTATATAATTCAAAACATGGTTTATTTTTTATATTTTGTAAATCCTCAAAATGGCTCATCGACTCATTGTCTCATTTTTCTAATTTGACACCACAATACTCCTCTGAAAGCTTTTGTGAGTGTAAATGGACAATTTAATATTGATGTGTCGTGTGCCAAAAAAAAGTTGTTTGTGCTATTTGTGTATTTTCACTCGTTTAACCTAACCCTGTTCAGTGTTGATTCTGTTTATTTTACCTTTGCTCCTATAGTTGGTGTTTGTCTTTTCTTTCTGAATTCTTTGATGGAAGCAAGCTGCCCAGCTGTGCCTTCAGTCTCTTCACCTCTGTGTCCTCTTGTAACAGAATGAATATTACTGTAGGTTAGACTTTCTGTGGAAGAACAAGTTCAAGAAGGAGTGCGAGGAGATCGAAACCATGGAAAATCTCAACCGGGTGTTACTGGAGAATGTCCTGCCTGCTCACGTGGCAGAGCACTTCCTCGCACGGAACTGGAAAAATGAGGTGAGACACTGATGAGGTTATTATTTTAACTTCCCAACTTTACTCTTACAACATTTTTACAAAGGATGGATATGTACAGTAACATTCACAGTGTCATCTGCGTGGGACTTTACAGCGCTGTAAGAAATAACGTAACAGGATATAAATAGCCCTGGTAACTAGATGCAAGGAGGATCCTGTTTCATATTATAACCAAGAAATACTAACCTTATGGCCTATATCGATTTACAGTTCTTATTCTATGTATTAATTATATCAAATGATTGGGGTGTGTCCTTTTTCCATGAGTAATTACTTGGTAATTAAGGCAATTACATCATCGCACTTTTAGGTGGTATTAACCTCTTAACCCCGGCCTGAACATTTTCTCCAGTTCTACGTTATCCAAATCTCAAAGCTTCTTGAGAAAAAAAAACCCGGTCAAAATAACCACAAAAATGAGATGTAAATGAGGATGGAAACGAGGCAAAACAAGCGGCAAAAAAGTGATGAAAACGCGACAAAAAAGCTACAAAAACATGACGAAATGCAACAAACACACAACAAAAACACAATAAAACAGGCGTCAAAAAAAGTGATGAAAAAGCGACAAAAAAGCGATAAAAACGTGAGGAAAAATTAGGTGTTACACTGGCCTATAGGCTGTCAGCTCCAGTTGAGAAGCTTTTAGATTTGGGTAAAGCTGAACTGGAGAAAATGTGCTCGGTTAAGGCAGGGGTTAAGAGGTAAAATACAGAATTTTAATGCTCAATTTACAAAATGTTCAATGAAGCATGCTATTATGCTTAAATGTGTGAATGTTCTGTCTTTTTCATAAAAGAGTTTAGCAAATATTTTTCATGCAATATGTTTTAAAATATATTCCATTAAATACCTAGGCATTACGCAACAAATTTCATGTCGATTTTTCTGTGCAGGATCTCTATCACCAGTCCTATGACCTGGTGTGTGTGATGTTCGCATCAATCCCTGACTTTAAAGAGTTTTACACAGAGTCAGATGTCAACAAAGAGGGCTTAGAGTGCCTCAGGCTTCTCAACGAGATCATCGCCGATTTCGACGAGGTACATTCTCCTGCCCTTTTTTGAGAATAAATGTCAAAGATGGTGCATTCCTGATCCGCGGTGGTGTGTTTGCAAACAGCTGCTGTCAAAGCCCAAGTTCAGTGGAGTGGAAAAGATCAAGACCATTGGCAGCACTTACATGGCCGCCACAGGGTTGAACGCCGCATCTGGACCGGAGCACGCCACGCAGGTACGCTTTTCAAAACACCAGTTACTCTCCTTCATTATGTACATGCTCAAAATACTCGGTGATCAAGTATTTGCTTTGCAGGAACATGACAGGCAGTACATGCACATCGGGACCATGGTGGAGTTTGCCTTTGCGTTGGTGGGGAAATTGGATCTTATAAATAAACACTCCTTCAATGACTTTAAGCTCAGAGTTGGTGAGTTCACTACCGTCGAAGCAAAAATGTTTTAGATACTCTACTCCCAAAAACATTGTTTCACCTTCTAGATAGGGTTAGGAATAAGCTTGTATCGCAATCTTACACACTATTATCACTGAAGACACATTTGATTAATTCATGTTGAAATAACATCAAAAGCCATGTACGGGTAACAGCACCAAAAACCATGATTGTGAATGGTGAGCATGTTCCAGTTGCCTCTGTGAGTCAAGAGCCAAGCTTCAACACCGTAAAGCTGTCTGTCTATCCCAGCATGCCTTGCTCCATTAACACAGCAGTGTGCCTGTATTGGCCGGTGCCTCCCTGCTGTGTTTAGAGATGCTTATTATGCTTCTTCAAGGAACGATACAAGTTGCCGCCCACTGGGTCAGAAAACCAGTGGCTGTGGTGGACTCAAGTGGAGATGCCAGTAACATGCTATATAAACTCCAGGGTACTGTATTGTAAGTGGCCTGACATATTGATTGTGCAGTCAAAGCATTGGGGAGCAGTCCACAAGGCTAGAAAGAATAAGAGAGCGGCTGTATGTACCATTTACAGAGGGGATGAAAAGAAGCAGCAATATGATGTCACATAATCACTGAGGTCTTCCATATGAAAAGTCACAATTTTCCCAATTCACTTCCATTATAGCATTTATTAGGTCTTGTTTTGACACCATTTAAGGTTAAACCATTACCATTTTTATTTAGGTTTAAAGGTACACTGCGTAACAATTTGGGAGCTGAGCCGCTCACAGCAAAAGCACATGTTTCTGTGTACATTTATGAAGTATTTTTCAATGATGAAAATATCTGGATGGATGGATGGATGGATGGATGGATGGATGGATGGATGGATGGATGGATGCTATGTTAAAAGTGAAGTGTAGTAAAACCCCACAATATTGTAACATTAAAGACAGCCATTTTTCATTCTATGTATGCTATATCATGATGAATTTGCTGTTTTTTCAAGTATTTATCAAATAATATGTTTGTGTTTATTCAACTGTAATGTAAAAACACTTATGAGTAATATCAGCTTGTAAATCGATGCATTTCTCAGAGGCAGTTAATTATGTGAGAATATGAATAATTAAACAGCAAATACTTATAGTTACCCATTAAATCAATAGCCGAAGTAACCACAAGGTGTAATAACCGAGTGTGTTATTTGGTGCCAGTCCCAAGCTCTTATTAACGGTAACGACATATATGTTTTGAGTTTTGTCTCACTACTGACACGTCCGTAATGAATTAAATGCCTCTGTTATTTTCTTTTTATTGGGTGAAATGTTGCGCAGTGTGGCTTTAAAGCATTTGTCGAGTGGTGGTGGTGGTGGTGGTGGTGGTGGTGGTGGTTGTGGAATTATTCAGAGGTGTAAAAAACAAACAACAAAAACTCTATACTTGTTTTGTCAGGCATAAACCACGGTCCAGTGATCGCTGGAGTCATCGGCGCTCAAAAACCCCAGTATGACATCTGGGGGAACACAGTGAATGTAGCGAGCAGGATGGACAGCACGGGGGTCCTGGGAAAGATACAGGTAAAGAAGCCGCCATGTCTTTTGTCATTTCTCTTAGTATGTCAATCTTTCAAAGTCAAACATCACATACTACATTATGAGTTGCCAGAGCTGAACCATCCTATTTTTAAACTTAAATTTTAAAGGGCAGCTTGCAGATAAATCGCACTTCATACACATGTTATGAATGGCGGCTGGAACATCTGGGCTTCTGTTTGATGGCTGATAAGATAGAATGGTGTGTTACCTGTGAGACGTATGGAGTGGGAAGCTTTTGGTCTCTAAAGGTAATACGCATCTGATTGAGCCATCTGCTGTGTGGTCTGGAGCCACCGCAGAGCCTTCGATTGCATCCGCTGGCTTCCTGTTGATTCTTATGCAGAGCTGTATGGAACCAAGGCAACAACGGGTAGTTCTGGATGTATTATGTTTGCCGTACAAAACAAGATGAGCAATGTCCTTAGTTCAACATTTTATTTGGGATCGTGTGAAAGATTTACATGAGAAGTTCTATTATGAGCACACAGAACAATTAATCAATCATAGAAATTAAAAAAGAATGCATTTTCTCTGTAAGAATAGACATGATTTTAAGCAAAGACATACAATGGATAGAGTTGAGTGTCTACAGAAAACTACAATTTCAGGATTTATCACAGTGCTTACAGAAATAAAATAAAATGCTGATGTATGTAGGCCTGGCTGATCTTAACTTGTGGCTGCAATCTAATGAAATTGTATAATTTTTCTAAAGTGAGTGTCACTGTTTTGTCCCTGTAGGTGACGGAGGAGACGAGTCACATCCTCCTGGCCCTGGGATACATGTGCTCATGCAGAGGCATCATCAACGTCAAGGGTAAAGGAGATCTGAAGACCTACTTTGTGCACACAGAGATGACCCGCTCTCTGTCCCAGGGCAATGTAATGCCCTAAGACTGAGGAATATGCTGACTTTACTGTGGCACAACTGACAGACTATTAGTGACAGGAAATGCTTGTTCCTGCCGGAGCTGTTAAGTTACAAAGGGAATCAGATCTGGGATACAAAGAGAATCAATAGAGCTGGTACCTCTCTGCAGTGCTCCCTTCCTGTAGTACACATTTAACAGTAAGTGAATATGTAGCATGTGCAGCAGTAGGTCACTTCTGGGCTGATCATCTTTGGACGTGGATTCAGATCGGCCTGGAGATCAGCTTTTGGTTTGGAGAATGGGACAAGTCCCTTGTAATTGGTCGTCTCAAATTTCAGGCGCCAAACCCACGTCTTTGTGGAATTAATTAAAAGCGAAAAAGGAACAATGCGCATGAAGTGTGTGTTTGTGTAAAGAAATGTTTAACTAATTTGTGTTTTGTGATGATCCGCCTAATTACTGAAGAAGCATCTATGAATATATTATAATATTCAAGCAGTTCCACTTGTGCTCAAAACATTCTTATCAACCCGAGCAAATTATTTACAATGGTAAAGACAACTATTTGGGTAAAGGCAACAAGTAAAAAAGCCAAGCCCTGATTCAGTGCAATTCCAGGAGTCCAAGTCAGATCTACAGTATGTACAGGGTAGCTTTAGTCTGTGTACAATGGTTTTGTAAGAAAAGAAAATATGAGCAAAAAGTGTTTTGATGTTTTGATGATGCCATTGTTTTGTAAAAATGTAATTACATTTCTATGTATTTAAATTTAACAGAGTGTTTATACTAAAGTGTCTTTTATTGTGTCTTCACACTTGCACATTATTAGCTTAGTGAGTTACTGATGACTTGCTCTGTATGTGCTAAAGAAGCAAATTATTTGACATCACAGAGCAGCGCCACGCCCCGTAGGATCCAGTATTCTGGAGCAAGGGTTGTTTTCAGATCCACCGCGGCTATGTAGTTCATATCGGTCCTGACAGGCTTCTTGTATATGGGGCACATGTAAAGGTGTGGGTCCTTAACACCTAAAAGGATACACGGATACAAAAAGATTGGGTAAAAAAACACACACCACATTTAATGTCAAGAAGGGCAGCTAAGTTACTGTGGCTGAACGCTGCAGAGTGCCAAATCCCTGCTGATCCATTTTCAAAAACAGCGGTATGCTTGGTATTTAAATGCTACATCTCCGTGACGCAAACTTGGAGCTGGTTTGATGATAATGATAAAGACAGATTGATGGTAGACAGACTCACCATTGTTCTCAGCATACATCCGAATAACAGGCATCATCTCAAACAGGACTTTAGGTTTGGAGTCGATGAGTTTGCAGCTGCGTCTGTCCCAGCCCGCGCCCTCCAAGTAAAGGCCATAGACATACACCCCCTCTGCTGGGGGCTGAGTGACGTCATCCTTCATCCACTTGGTCACCTCGTTGCACAGCACCATACGGTCCAGAGCCCAGCCCTTGTTAGCACGTGTGATTTCCTACAGTTCACAAACATCACACCAAGTAAGACACAAAGAAACAAAGCACATGCAGAGATTTAAACTCATATGCTCATAATGCCCCGCAGCTTAGAAGACTAATGGAAATGTGTTGGGGGTTTTTGTATCTGCTATTTTCAAAGATGTACAAAAGATTCTAGCTGTTTGGATGAATGAATTGAATTTGATGGCCCAGAACATCTTCCCCCGTCAAAACGGTTAGAGGAGAGTTTTATTATGAACACTTATTACCTGCCATTTGAACTGTTATATTAGCACTACATGGTTACTACATGGTTATTACTCGCACCTGCTGCTTATTCCACTTGGAAATCCACCAAGCTACTCAACACACCAGAGTGAATCCAGAGTTAGCACTTATTAACTTACTTTCTCTATCTTACACTATGTTTATTTTTATTTGCTTGCCTTTGTAGTGATTTATTTTTATTGCACCATTGCACTGAAAAAAAAAAAAAAAGAACGAAAAAAATCCTAGTTTGTGAACGTTTCACTGACAATGATAATAAAGCTTACTCTGATATTGAAATATGAAATACATAATGTACATTCAGTTCATTGCTGCTTTAACTCAATGTAAAAACTTGATGTAGGAACTTGGCTGTATAAACAGATTCATTTGAACAAAGGGAATATGCATGTAGTTGCGTGTCTCATGTTGTGCTGTGCTCAGTGTGTAAATGCATGTCACTGAACATGGCGGTGTGCCTGCATTTCCCCTGCGTGCCATCTGGTGTCCTCCCTGATGGTGAGGAGGGGAAGGCAGAGGGAATGCTGTTGTACCTGTCTCATAGCTGTCAGGAAGCCCTGCGGGTTGAAGAAGCCTGTCATCCAGAAGCAGTTGGGGCGCCCTTCAAAGATCCAAGCCTGAAACTGCCGGTTACGCTCAAGCAGCTCCGTGAACCAAAACCCCAGGGTGCTGGAGGCCCATGATGCCTGCGCCGGACAAACAAACAACCACACACGGGATGCCATTACAGCACAACAGAGAAACTGTCATCCGCAAAGATCAGAGGGAAGCCAACCCAGTGACAGAGAATTGTATAAATGTATAATTCAACAGCATAGGATGAAAACAATATGAAAGTGAAGGGAGACATACAGAGAAACATAGGCAGTGGAGAGACTAGTATACATTGATGCACAGATATTGTTTATCAATGTACATTACTGCAATGAAATGTAAAGAAGGGAAAAGCCTAACCAGGGACGGGAGTTGAGCACTTGCTAAACTCTATGTGTGTCTGTTTTGTACTCATGCACAATTGCTTTATTTGTGCTAAATAAATGAATACAACTATAAACTGAGGAAGAATATCTCTTCCATTGATTAAACACTGTAGAATCCAGAGGCAGAGTTGTATAACAATGCGGAGAAAACATGACCAATCTCCCGACACTTACTTTCTTCCAGCGGGCAGGAATGCGAGCGTCATACATGCAGTCCAGGGCGTCCCGGAGGTTCTCACTCATGATAATGGTCCCGTCTATTGCCAGCTTGAGGTCTGTGAGTGTGTTTCGGACGAGAACGATGACCCTTTGCATTCTGTCGATCTCCTGCCGCAGAAAGATGTTCATGGGCTGGAATGGACCCATCTTCTGGAGGCGGTCCCTTACCTGGTGCAAAAAACATAAAGTAGGGAACTTCAAATGTTGTACTGTTTGCTTGTTTTTTTGGGATGGGGTTAGAAAAACTAGCTTTATTTTCTTGTTTTGCTAACAGAGAATACTAGGATTTGCCAGAAATGCTAATTCTAGATCTAAGTATCTTCTACCTTATTTCAATTAAAACCAAAACCACAATTATGCTCTTTGAACGTTGATGATGATTCATTTATGCTTGGTGTGAAAAGACTATAATGCACTGTTAGCCATAGTCGCATGAGAGGAGCACAATAAATCACACAATTACTTTTTTGTAAGCAGATGTGGCATACAGTGGACTGAAAAAAAAGCATTCACAGTCTCCACATGCAAGGGCCACTTTGTTTGCCACTTGCACCACTTTGCGCACATGTACAGCAAGGGACATCGCACATCGCCATTGCCAACACTCTAAGGCAGCTCGGGGAGGCTCACACATCTCTCCGCACACACACACAAACCTCAAATGGCACATAGTCGGGGGGCAGTTTCTCCAGCATGTCATCAGCCAGCCTGGACACTACAGCCTCTCTGGTCTCACCCCCGCCAGAGGAGCTGTCTTTGGGCTGGATACTCAGAATGGTGTCCAGAACATCCTTGGCGAGCTTGCTCTGGTAGGTGATGTCTGCGTTGGGGTGTAATCCAAACACCTCCGGAGTGTCATAAGCTGGCAAACCCTGTGAAAAGAGGTTCATGACATACAGTATTATTTCCTCCAATAAATCAAATGCACTGATCGAAATGTATAGTGATTTAAAATCTTTTTACCACTTTCCACAAGATTTTATCGGCTTTTTAGTGTACTGAATAATAAACTACTGCAGATGCCCTTCCCATAATTCTGTACATTGTTCAGACACAAAGAGTGCATATGACCATAAGCGAGTTCCAAGTGAGTTCAAAATTGTAGGCATTTTGTATAAAAGGGAATAGACAGCATGGGAAATGCATGTACTGTATTTGTTCTACACACAAAAGAAGTATTACATATTACTGTATCACATGTCCAGCTATACAAATGCTTGTTGATGTGGTCCACGGCTATGTTGTCAGACTCCATTTGAGAAATAGTGTAGAGGAATCTGTCCACTGAGCCTGAGAGCCCAGAGCATCCATCATAATGAAACAAGCTTTACTGAAACTGGTTCTGAAACTGCCTCTAGGAAGACACATAGACTGGACCCACTAATGTGACATAGAAAAGTGATACATCCACTATAACTGAGAAGAGATGAACCATGCACTAAATAAAAAAGGTCAGTCTACAACATAAGAGTGTCTGCATTTATAGTCCACTTCTTCAAACATGCCCTTTTCTCTGACGGTACTTAAAGCTGTCAGGATACAGAAAACTGAAACGCTTGAAAACGGCACTCACTGTACTCTTTCAAGTGTGTCCTTTTGCTGTCATGAGTTTTATTTAATAGAAATACTTGACCATGGAGTACAGACCTGAATGTATGTAACATACTGCTCAACACTGGTGCATTTAGGGATGCTGTAGTCTTTGAAGAAGTTGAAACTTGGTCCAAACATCTCCTCGCTGAACCACACTTTTGCAAAAGTGTTGAGAAGGCGCTTATCATAATCGTCCGTCACGCGGCCGCCATACTGAATCTCTCCGATCATGTAGCGGACCGTGTTCCAGGACACACCCTGTCGGGGAAAGGGAATAACAACATGTTTACTGAGTGTTTGTTAAAAGAAATCAGCAGTTGGACTTTTTATTATAACTTTTATCATCTGTATTCAGTACTTTATGAGTTATTATGAAACCTAATTTCAGTCACTATGACATCAATATCTAATGACCACGTTTCCAAGTTTTTTCTCATTGAACAACTTTTTGAGAATTGTATGGATATACCATAGATTTTCTCCTGGAAAAACAAGATGCTCATGTTTTAGTTTATTTCTGGATAATAATTTATGACCTTGGTGGAGAAGTGCTTCTGGCTTTTTCTCTTTTCTATTTGACACACAATTCCCCATTTGTAGCATTTGTTTGAACAGTGTCTCATGCACAGCACAACACGCACTCAAACAAAGAACGTAACAATTGATTTTCTATAAATCCTGACCTTTTTTATGTCCATGTCATCAAGGTGGTTCTGGACAAACTGAATAGTAGCGTTCAGATCGGCCTGATTAAACTCGTATGGAATATTCCACCCCAGTGGCCCATACTTCCTCCTCTCTTGAACAGTGCTATGAAGAAAGGCTACGCCATAAAGCATTGGTTTCCATTGGACCATGTTACTGACATCCAAAAGGTCCTGGCTGATACCTGGAGACAGAAACAAAACTTCATTTTTTTGATTAAATATGCTTCTTGAATTAGTCTGAACCTTTGACAACATCAATACAAACACCATAGCAAAGTCACCACCCAGTCGTATATAAAAGATTGCTTTCTAAACTTTATAAAGACGGGAAGAGTAATTTGCTCAGTGAACCTGTCTTATTAAATCTATTTCACTTTTAATAATGCAAGTCTGCAGTTTTCTTTGGACTACTCTTTCTGACTGGCACTGTCTCAAAAACCACTAATGGAGTTTGGGATTATTGCCAGGAGAGAGCTGAACACTCATCTGAAAAAGAAACAAAATGAAAGTCTTGAACAAACCATGATATAGCTGTATATTTTAGCTCTAAATATGCTCAATGACAACAAGTGGTCTGGTTAAATAAATGATTATGGTCATGTTAGAAATATCTGGGTAGTCTTCCAAGTGCATATTCATACCTCCATATGTCCTCTTAAGCCCCGCCTTTAAGCCTTGAGGCGGTTCGTTGGTAAACTTGATTGACATTTGGAGGAGAGTGATGGGGAAGTGTTTGTGAACCTCAGTTGTTATCCATAGACGGAAACTATCGTGAACACACTCTGTGTCTGTCACTATGTCCATCAGCTCATCCATGAAGTCCAGTCCCAGATGGCAATTCTGAAGCAATGCCCAACCTCCCTACAAAACAGAAACGATCTTAATAAAGATTTATTGGTACAGTTGGCAAGTCAGTAGACATGTACTAGATCAATCTGATGAGGCCAAATAAAGCACTTAAAATGCATTGCATTGGAGGCAAGTAGGGTGAAGTGTCTTGCCCAAGGACTCGAACCCACAACCTCCCAATCACAAAATGGCCCGCTCTACCAACATGATGCCTATGTTTTTAGTGGTAGGGCCTCAGGTGGCCTGAGGAGTGTTGTCTGCCAGAGCCAGGCTTGCAAACAGGAGCACCCGAGGAGAACATGCAAATTCCAATCAGAAAGTCCCTGTCCCGCCCGTGGATCAAACCTGGGACCTTCTAGCTGTTATGCAACCGTGCCGCACCATTGCGTTTTCAATTTTAATCAAAATTATTTATAAGCATAGTACATAACAAGAAGTTGACGCAATGCAGTACAAGCAGATGAACTGTAAACTCACGTTGGCCATAGTCAACTGTAGAAGTTTGCGAGCATGCACTTCTTGCCCTTGTCCCATGGACACATATCTTGTCTCAAATTTCAGTCTCTTCCCCAGTGCAATGATTGAGTCAGTTGGATCTGAGCCCATTGACAGGAAACAGATCAGAGGTGTCCGAGGGTCTCCTTCTTCCCACGTCTTCTCCAAATCCAGGACTACCCCTTCAGTGTACTTCTCACCCATCGCATCCATAATGTATTTACGAGCCTGGAGGGACAGGGACACAGCAAGAAATAGCTACCATTTTTTTTGTAATGCTTCAACACTGCAGGGAAATACTCAGACAAAACCATAGAATAACGTAAAACAAAATATTGGATTACTTTTGAGAAAGTCTGGGAATAGGCATGAACAGTTCAAAGGATGTTTTTTAACTGACTTATATTTTTCACTCAGCTGAAAGAGGTTAGACCAGGACTGAAGCCAGGCTGATTGTGCAGCAAAATAAATGTTCCAGGCCTGTCTGCGGTGAACCTTAAAGTTAACATTAGCAAAGCTGGGTCCATTAGTAATTGTCGATGTTGACGCTGCAGTAAGTAATATTTATTTTGCTTTTACATGCTGTATGTGCTGTTTTCAGTTTGCCCACCTCATTCTAAAAACAGTCCCCTCCTCTAATGGGTCTAAATGGATTGTATGCCTGTATTTACTGAATAACCTGAATTAACCGTTGTGGCCTTTCTTTACCTGTGCGATTGTTCTGTCTGGACACCAGCAGCGAATGAGAAGCAGGCGTCTGAAGCAGTCCAGAGTCTGATCATACGAGTTGGGCAGCACCTCCTCCTCGGGGGCTTCTTTGTCAAACCACGTTTTCCACTGTTTCTCATTTCGAGTTATCTGTAAGAACACATCAATCACAAAAGCATTCACTGCTATCTATTACAAAGGACAGAACTCACTTTGTGTCTTTGTTTTAAAAGAAAAAAGTGTGATTGTTGCGCGCATGTTTCTCATGTCGGCTTGTCCCAGAGCACCTGCTACAGTTTACAACTACCAACTGTGGAATGAATGAATAATTGGCCAATGCAAATGTGTAGAAAAGTGCTCTCCAATTCTGGTTCACTTATTAGAATAGTTTAGAGTTGTCCTATAACTATTTCCCCACTGTGTATTAAATGCCTCAGTGTGTGGTTGCGGGAGTGCATATGGGAAAGTCATAAATGAGTGGAGGTTGCTCATTTCACAGGGCACTGAGCTTGCTCCTCTATGGGAGCCACCAAGCTGTCAGTCACTGAGGTGTGTGTGTATAAAGCAAGAGCGACACTACATCACCTGTGTGTGCAAAGAGAGACAAGAAGAGAGCAATGATGAGAAGATATTGGCATAACCACTGGGGCAAGAAGAGCTGAGAAGAAAATTTAATAAGCATCAAGAGACCACTGGAGAATCAAGACGTGTGTGTGCCAGTGAAGTGGAAACTGGAGACAGGTGAGCCCCGCTACCTCAAGGATCCATAGTGAAATCCTTTTCACATTAAAGCTTGTAATGTGTGTGTGTGTGTGTGTGTGTGTGTGTGTGTGTGTGTGTGTGTGCGTGCGTGCGTGCGTGCGTGCGTGCGTGCGTGTTGTACCTGATCAAGGATATTTGAAAACTGCCAGAGTTTGCTCAGCTCCACAAGGTTAAGCCAAGTCATGTCCAGGATCCATTTAGCTGGTTTCTGGGGACAAGCCTTAAGGTCCAGAGATGCGCCGCCTGGTAATGGCCAAAAAGAAAGATTTGATTTAAATACACTGGGTTTACTGTATCTAACTAAATATAATTCATTTTTAGAGAACATTGCAGTTAGCATATGTCCAAACTGTAATAGTAATGTTTATCAATATAATCAAGATTATATACCGAGTTTGTTGGAGGAACTTTGCCAGGGAAGTTAAAAAAGTGTCAAAATAGCGACAAAAATGAAGATGAAAACGATGATGAAATGTGACAAAAAAGTGTCAAAAAAGTGACAAAAAATTACAAAAAAATAGTGACAAAAAAGTTTAAAAAAAACATGCCGAAAAAGTAACAAAAAAGACCCAAAAAATGACCAAGAAATTGCACCCAAAAAAAAGACAAAAAAGTGACAACAAAAGTGACAAAAAAGTGAGGCATTAGTGAGCTTTTAGATTTGGGTAAAGCCGAACTGGAAACAATGCGCTAACTTAAGGCGGGAGGTAAGAGGTTAATGTTATCTTTTCAACTTACCTTTAATGAGCGTCAGAAACTCATCATGCTTGACCTTGCTGCCCTGCATGTCAATTTTCAGGGTTAAAAGCAGAGTGAAGAGAAACTTGTGCTCTTCATAAAGGCCTCGTGCTGCATACTTATAAACCTCAAAGGTCATGAACTCAATTATGTTGGCAATACGTTTGCTGGTTATTGGACTTTTGAAAGACCTGTTACAAACAAAATAAAGTAATGGTATTTAAATTGTTTTTACATTCACATGAATTAATCTCATTGTATTCCAAATGCCAGCATTGATTGTGTACAGCTGTTATTATTGCAGAAATATAGTTAAAGTTAATTATACAAAGTCAAGGTAGAAATTTTGACTTGGTAGAAGAACTCTCACCTTGCCAGAGAAAGATCAAAAAGTCCTAGGAACTGCCTTAGGGATGTTTGATACATGACGTTAACCATGCTCATCTCTGTGATTAGGAAGTATAGGATACTGCCTCTGGTTGCCACTGAAAAAAACAAACAAACATTCAGGTTTGTGATTGGCACATGTGTCTATAATTTTAGAATTGCATTCATTATGTGCTCGACATGTTTGACTTTGTTGAGTATTCAGCACATCTGAATCAAAGACTCACCTGGTCTGTACTCTTCTCGGGCAGCGTTGATCTGGACCTCAGTCTCGGCAGCAATCTGCAGCTTCTGAGTGACCTCCTCAGCCGTTTGCTTAGTGTTACCCAGGACAGCAATCAGGCTTTCATCATCTACCAGTGATCCCTAAATACAACATACAAAGAAGAATGGATTACTCCATAATTTGATGAAATGCTCTTTATTGTGCACCACTGTGTTGGGCAAGTAACTTTAAAATTGTAATAGATTCTATATTTGTGATTACAGCTTTAAAAATGTAATGTTTTGTATCATATTACTGTTTTTTGAAACAGTAATATGATACAAAACATTACATTTTTACATTTGTAGCCGAGTTAGTGGTCATACCGCCTTTGCTCTGCCCAATCCCGTCAGACCTTGGAAGCTAAGCAGGGAAGGGCCTGGTCGGTACTTGGATGGGAGACCGTTTAGTAACACCAGGAAGCCTAGCGAATGTAGTGAGTGAGTGAGTGGTTGATGGTGGTCGGAGGGGCCGATGGCGCAGACTGGTTGCCTCGCTTCCGTCAGTCTACCCCAGGGCAGCTGTGGCTACAATAGTAGCTTACCACCACCGGGTATGGAGTGAATGAATAGTGCAATGTAAAGCGTCTTTGAGTGTCCAGAAAAGCGCTATATAAAACCAATGCATTATTACACTACCTTGAGTTATTTCTCAGTTACTTTTGGCAAAATATAAACAGAAAATAGTAATAAAGCCACTGAGCAAAAGTGCAGTCAGAGGTTTCCTTTTCCTTCGCTTTCCCCCATTCTCTTGTGTTTTGTTTTGACGACATTAACTACAGACTGCAGATCTTATACATCAGTGTTCAACATGATCTGGCGCAGCATTTTAGTAGGGGGGAGTTTGGCATTTTTTCATTCATACATTTAAATGCACTTATAACTCGAGTTACTTGAAATGTAATGACTTATACATTCCCGTATTTTGTTTAAGTAATATGTTACATTCCTTAGTTACTCGTATTCCTTAGTTACTCGTTACTTGTGTAATACATTAATCCCCAACACTGGTGCACCATATACTGTACTTTATGTATGATGTTGTTTACCTGCGTGCTGGTCAGTCTGTAGAGAAGGTTGTCCTCTAGTTCTTTCATCTTTCTTTTGTTTAATGTAACATCTTCCAAGAGGTCAGTTCTCTCCTTCTCCAATTCCTGTAATTATACAAAGCCAAGACAGGCCACTTATCTACTTATTTTGCACAAACACCAGAGATAGATATACACAATGGATACACATTTCAAGTATTATATACAAATGAGCTGGTACAAAGTACATATTATACAGTATGTACTTTGTACCAGCTCATTTGTTTATATTATAAGCTTTATTAGAAGAATGAGTTTAATTTAAGATTTTCAGGTAGTGAGTTCCATCATTATGAAGCAGGCTGTGGCATCTCACCATATTTTGTCCATACTCTACCAGCAAACCAGAGCCAGCTGATCACGGGGGCCTACGGGGCTCATACTGGGTTAGGAGATCATAAGTAATCAGGATCTTCACCATTTTAAGACTTAACAAATCTACAAAACAGGACAGTGTTCATTCCGTTGGAAACCTTACATCTGCTGTAATACTCTGCTTTGTAGTACATTTGCTAGCCTTTAAGTGATACAGTTTTAAGCACTATCAGTTTTTACGTAATGTATTCTATAAATCATTGGGTGACTAACATGAATGACTCAGATTCTTGAACTTGAACTGTTTCCAACGCTTTTTCTATATTTGTCTTTTGCGTGTGTGTGTAAACTATTTATAAAGGTGAGATTGTTGTTTCTCTTCTCTCCTCTGGCCCAGAGTGATAATGATTGCCATGTACTTTATTCAAAGGGTGATAATAACCTCAGTTTTATCCTGACACACTTTGAGCTTGAGAGAGAAGACTAAGCACATAGCAGTGAAAGGTGTTGAAAGCTTGCATCAAAATGGTCTCAATGGAGCTTTCAGCCAAAAAATAAGGGTTTTATTATTTTATCATTTGTATCTAATCTGAACTGAGGCTATTATTGAAACAAGCACAAATAAGCCAACACGTCAGAGAATGTGAAAGTAAATATTCTTTGAACACGGTGCCACTCCACCTGTTTTTCTGTGAGGATGACCCTGCCAAGGAGCTGGTCCTCGAGTCCTCTCATGGTGACAGTGAAGTCGATTATAGACGTGCGCGCACTGATCTCCGGAGTGTACGCTGGGTTCGGCAGTTTGGTGGTCATATAAAGCCTGAAGCCTTTCATCACATCCACTTCTTTGTCACCCACTTTCACCTGCACAAAGGAGAAGAGAAAATAAAAGCATGCAACATAAAAACATATGATTTACAGAATAAAGCATAAGTATGTGTGCCTGCACGCTTAAATAAAATAATAATGCGATTGCCTTCTTTTTCATGGCATTTATTCCTATCTATCCCTCTGTCAGCTGCATACATATTTCTTCTCCTCCTCTCAGTGGGATATAAATAGTAACATAAGGGACACCTCTGATCTGGTTTCCTCGTCAGCCACAGTAAGGCTTCTATGTGAACACATTTGTCTTACAATAACGTAAACCTGCTGTAAAGTGATACGGAATTATAGGAAACATAAGAACATAACACAACAATTCCAATAGTAGGTTTTACACAAAGATTCGAACCATTGACCATAGTTGAATTCGGATGCTTTACAAACCATACTGTCCCTCGTTTTACTCCAACTAAATACAAACCAACTCCACTTTTTCTCAATAATTCATCTTTTAGTGATATTTGCCAACTACATATTTAGAGATCATTAAGCATGATTGTTGGGTCAGACCTTGTATGTTGATCCAGTTTTAAAGAAATTCTTCTCCAATATATTGTCCAATGCAGGGTCCAGTTCTTCTCCAACATCCTCAATCATCAGGGGGCGTCCAAAAGATAAACTGTCCTCCAGGTGATTCTTGAAGTACTTATGATTTAGTGAAGTGATCTATGACGAAGTAAAGCAGGAACAGTTACTGCTGTGCTTTGGAATGACCAAACATGACTTTAAATACACTGTAGTTAAGAAAAGATTGTTTTCATTCATGGATACCTTTACACGTCTACAAACAAATATACTGGACATTTTGAATTAATATTCTGAAAAATAAAATAAAAAAATACAATTTTGTGGGCATAGATCAGGAGTGCACTAAACATGAGCATATTTGTACAGATTTGTGGTTTCTGATTCTAACACAAATGTCTGTCAGACTTTTGTAACAAGCTGGAGAATGGTTGCATTGTGCCTAACAAGGCCAGTGAACTCAGCTGTCAGTCCTCCATGTTGTGCCAGTTCTGTTATTGTTATGTGAACAGAGGCAAACACTTCAAATGCTTCAAAATAAAAAGAATGAAGGTTCTTTCCCCAGTATGCAAAACAAAACACTCATAATACAATGCCATTTAAAGCTAATGCCTATGTTAAATCAAGGTTCTGCACCGATGGCAAAATAATAAAAAAGATCAATACCCATTGTATAGTTTTATTCATTGACATAATATTTATAGCAAACCTTGTTATAAGAACAAACCTGCAGCTCATTCATGGCCTCTTTATTCTTGATCCAGATCTTTCCTTGTGTCTGCGGGTCAATTAGAAGCGGAAAGCGGGCGCCTTTAGTAACAATGATGCCATTCTGAATGGACAGGTCATCATTGGGGAGACCCTGTCAGAGGAAGACAAATAGTAGTGAGATTCTCCAGCCTTTTCCATTAACCTTATCAGTAAAAATGACAAGAAGAAAAAGCATCGATTATTATCTTAGACAAAAGGTTGATGACGTGGCTAATAGCATGTGCCAGAGTGTGTAAAAAGCAGTGTATGTGAGCTCCTACGTAAGTTTTTAAATAAATATTAACAATCTGGTAATCTGGTGTTGGTAACAACTGTAATGTGGATGTGGTCACAAAACAAAATGTTGGGTAGCTGATTTCCAGAGATTCTGAGCTTGAGGCTGGGAATAATCACAAGCATGTACATGTACTATTTAAATAAGATTGCGCAGTGGCCTTTTAATGTTTATCAGCAACAAAAATCACAACTGCACCTGCTTTTTGCACCACTTTAGAAACCATTTTGCAAGTGTGTAAACACAAGAAGAGCATTCTACTTCCATTGTCAGCGAAGAAGAGACAAGCCAGACACACACCTGTAAGTTCCACTCGCCCACTGTAGGAGCATCAATGAGCAGTTCAGTCAGGTTGAGATTATTTCCAAATGGGATGTGACGCTGTTTCAACTCCCGTTTCCAATCGCTCATGAGCAGATTTCTGAACTCTTGATTGAAGGGGCCTGAATAGGACAGAAAGGCTGTGGCCAGAAGAATGTCGCCTAAAGGAGATTTTTCACACAGTTAGCCTTGTTAGTCTTCGGAGGCCAGTTTTCACACACCTTTGTTTGCCTGTGTAGAACCCACCGACAAGACGCTTTGTCTGAGCTGCAAACTCTTTACTTTGTTCTGTCCACCTTTCCTTCTCACCGCCCAAGCCACTTATCAGGCTCGAGGCTGTCTGCATCTTGCGGCGACAGCGCTCAGCATCCTCCAGTAAAGCCTGCAAAAATAGAAGAGGTCAAGAAGGGTTGGTAGTTTTTCCTCCACCATCAATTTTTATCATCTTTACAATACACTATTTTAAGAGTGCTTTCTTATAAGATCCCTCTACAGCTCTACATAGCGTTTAATGTTCCACACAATACTGTAGTTAAGCTTGGTGTTATTAAAAGTAAGGACACAATCAATCAGTAATCATATTTATCTTACTGACTGGGTTTCTGTGGTTACTGTAGCTTCTTACCACTGCCTAAAGACATGCATGTGCTAGGATTAAATGGCCCTGATTGTATATGCCGTTAATGGTCTACCTCGCTCATCAGCTATTAAATAGAACAAACAAAACAAAAAAATCTGTGACTCTACACTGCATTTACAGTTATTATGCAAATGATATTTCAGTGTCAAAAAGGTTAAAAAAAAAAGTAAAAATAAAAATTCAATGAAACGCATGGACGATATTGTGTCTCAGGGCTCTTTGAATCACTGACATCAATCTCATTATTAAGCAGACCACCATTTTCAAGCAATATGGGAAAGAAAAAGGATCTCTGCTGATGAAAAGCATGAAATAGTTGAATGCCTTGGACTAGGTATGAAAACCTTTGTTTTTTCACGAAAGATTTAGCGTGATCATCGCACTGTTAAGATTTCAGAGCACACACGGGTTTGTGCAGATAAAGGCACAATGAGGACGGTTTCTGCCGTCTACAAATACAGATTAAGAGAACAGCAGCAACAGGTATTTGAAGCAGCTGGTGCATTTTGATTGAAATATCTTTTGATTTCAGTATATATGACCTCCTAATTCTGCAAATTCAACAAATTTTAGTTTACAACCTATAAAATGTATTGAAATACAGCTGTGCATAATAATTCTAAACAGTGCATTTTGAGTTGTTTACTATATTTATTTTTGAAAAAAAATACTGTTTTCACAGGGAGGTTTTTTCAACCATATTCAAATGATCCTCTACCAGTTACAGACTTGAAAATTATGCTGACTCTCATTTGAGCTGACAATTTAGAAAATCTGAGAAAAATATAATTCGCATAATAACTGTAAACACAGTGTAATAATAGTTTATCAAAACAGACAAATGAAATGCATGAAGTCAGTATGTAATTTAAAACCAATATTTGTTAAAAAATAAATAAATGAATAAATAAATAAAATTGAAAAAATGCAACACACACTTTCATTGAACAACAGCAAAGTCTGATAATGTCTTGTACCTGTTTTTCCATCATTGCCTTCTCATACTCTCCCTGGACCACATCCAGCTCCGCCTGCTTAGCATCTAACTCAGCCTGTGCCTTCTGAAGGTCCACATTAGCTATGGTAAGGCGGTTCTGCTGCACTGCCAGGTTAGCCTGTAGATAGAGTAGAATATGAGGCACTGGGAAAAATGAAAATAGCGTTACTTCATGCCTGTTGAGAAGATTTACAGACTATTAACTTGGTGGCTGTTAAAATGAAAACACAAGTTGGTGGCAAAAGGTATTCAAAGGCCACAGTTGATAAATGCTATTCCTGCCTATTTTATATGCACTGTTTGGAGTGTGGTGATGACTAACCATCCATTCAAATAAGCAAATTAGAGAGGAAAATGTCCAGCTTCTTGTGTCTTTGCATAAACCATAGCCACCGGAGAACCCATTTAGCAGCAGATAATAGCAGCTGAGCCGGGCAGAAGAGAAAACAAGGGAAGTAACAGGGGAGAATGAAGATTAGGTAATAACAATAATCAGAAGGGAAAGGTTATCGCCAGTCAAAGTCATCGTGAACTCAATTCACAAAAGCAATTGTATTCAGCCAGTTTATGCAAGAGCTAAATGACTGCTGTGCATTAGGCTCCCACAGGCTGCACTGGCAAAACGACAAATGAAGGCAGGATTTGAGACAGTTGGGTTAAATCTCTGGGTTTAGTGAGCAGAGGAAAATAGCCATTAGCCAGTGAAAGCCAGCGTTGTTTCTGAAGGGAGCGTGTTTGCTCTAATAAAGGATTAGAGTTGAAGCTTTTCGGTTCCATATTATTTATTCTAACAAAGGTTTGTATTAAAAGATTCACAATCTAGATATGCATGTAGCAAAAAAGTAACGTTATTCCTGAAGCAGTAATGCATCAGCTGCTTGCATATTAAATAAGTTGCATAGCATATTCTCCATGCAATAGTTGCATTGGGATGTTTGAGGATTGGCATGGCAGAGTGCATTACCTTCAATGGCAGGACCTCCTTGTTAATGGAGAAAAAGGAAGCCATAGCTTTGGTCCATGATGCAAGACCTGCTACATTACCGCAAACCCTTTTGGCAGTTTCAATATTGTAGTCAGGCAAATCAAAATACGGCAGCAAAAGCTCCACCATTTCCTCATTAATGCTGTCTTTGGGGAATTGCTTAAATAAAGAGAGAGAAAAAAAGAAGAGACAAATTTAAAGTTGATGACTCACTGCAAGTCAAACACAATAAAGTTCACAGTGGAATGGCTTGTAAAGGGAGAAAATGTAGGTACCTGCAGACTGCCCAGAAAGTTTCCTGCTGTCATGAGCTTTAGGGACTCCTGCCATGAGGGTGTGTGGCAGTTTTTCTCTGGGTCGATTTTGACAGAATTGACCCTCCTCTGAAACAGCAGCAGCACGCAGTCCATGATCCGCATAATGAGATGAGGAGGTCGGCCAAGTGTTCGGACAGTAGCAATATCCGAGGGCTTGATGGTCTGAGTGCACAGAAAAACAAGTGATAATTTAACCCAGGGTATGCACCATTTAGTCCAGTTAATGTATAATAATGTCAGTAAAGCGTGGAGGGGGGTGGGGGCAAAAGCAAGCTGAAGGGGATAAAATGAGTCTGAAGAAAGTACAGGCAGTTGAGGAATGATAGCAGTTCTGCTTCAGGACAACCGGGCACTTCCTCCAGAGACCCATTAAAATTAGACAAACAGCAGGAGAGTATCAGAGACTCCCAGTGAGACTTGTTTGCCCCATTCCTTCTCTTCATTACCTCCTTTTGCTACACTTTCTGATTCCTGCTTCGTGTCCAATATCTGGCTTTATCAAATCTAGTGAGAAAGATCCCTCATCAGAGAGTTTCCCCGTAAATGGACCCGTTGCTTTATCTACAAGCTAGTGTGTTCAAAATCCTCGTTTAACCCTGTGCATGTTTTGTGTGGGTTGTCGTCAAGGATAGACGCATAATATTAAACAATTAGCATTTTAATCACAATACGGTATCAACGTACAGTCAGTGCTTGTACATCTGCACTTACCCAGCATCTTCCCACACACAATACAAACTTTTTAAACTCAAAATAATTATTAATTGAGCCATAAGTTATACAAGTCATTTACATGCATCCAATTTGCAATCATCAATTTAAAGGATATGTAATTGCAAAAAAAAGCCAATGCAATCTGGTATGAAACTGCAAAAACATTGTAAAAAGCTCAGTTTTTATCCAAAGGAACAAGATAATCAGGGACCTGCCTGGGGGGATATGGATGGAACTATCTAGCCGGGAGGAGCGGTTTAATTACACCACCAGTGTTGGCCCCAGAGAATTGCTAACTTCACACACACACACATGCAATTACGCCAAAGCGAAGACGGAGAGCAGTTAGTGAAACATTGATAAAACTACATTGGATTGTAAAAAAACAACAACGATATATTATGAGTTCAAGTTTACCTGAAGCGAAGCCTCTGCCTCCTCCAGCGCAGGTCGAGCTGCCTCCAGTTTCTCCTCAGCGATGGCCTTGTCAGCTGAAATGCTGTCGACAATGGCCTGAGCCTTGTCTTTGACCTTTTGGACTTCTATCTTCACACACTCTGCTGCCTGCGCTTTCACTGTGACTTCCTTCAAAACCTGTTGGGTATAGGGCCAAATGTAATATTAAATGTTGAAAAAATGGAACTAGTATTTTTTTTTTTCTTACTTATTTCAGTAAGTTTCACCTACCATATCAGCCTTTTCGTTGGCAACCAGTAGCTCCTTCTCTTTCACCTCTAACTCTTTACTCAGAGCAGCCACAGACTCCGAGGCCTCCTTCAACTTTTGTAGACCTGTGTTCATCCTGAAACGTAAAGAAACCTCTTGTACTACAATGCAGACATCCACTAACGCCACTCCCAAATGGTTCTGTCTGAAAGCTTACCTATTGGCTAAAGTGTGAACCTCAGATCTTTTTTCTTTGTAAATGGCTTTATATCCCTGGATAAAGGACAGGTATGACTTTGGTGTAACATGGGTGGAGCGTCTGTACCTAGAGTCAGATGAAAAAAAACATTAGCAGAAGTCCATATGCAGTTAGAAAATAAAGCATAAAGGAGTGTATTACAATCATTTTGCATTATACCTTTGGAAGTAATCCACACACTTCTCAGCCACTCCATCTTGAAAGGACCCCATGCACTGCACAACCTCACTTTTCACTTGAAGTGAGCAGTCAATGTCGTAGAGAGAGAGAAAGTGCTGTGACACTGTAAGGTTAGAAAGAAACGCCTTGGTTGGTTGTGATCAAACAGAGCGTCAACACTCATTTTAAAAGATTAATAATGCGACATATGTTTTGGCCAGAAGATCAGAACAGTTCTCAATTTTAAAACCTTACTGATTTTTGCAATTTGCAGCAGCATTCAGTATGTTGTAGTCATGTTATTTACTTCAAAAGCATGTCTGTATATGTGTATTACCAGCCACAAGAGCGTCTTTGGGCCAACGGCTGAACCAGTCCATGGTGCAGCCTGATATGAGAGCCGGAAATTTTAAAGCTCGGTTGCGAAACTTTTCCCCGACGGGAGAAAAGCACAGGACAACATGAAGGTTGTGTCTGACCCGGGACATGAAGTACTCATACAAGTTTTCATTGGTCGGTGGACGTCTGGGGAATTCTCGCTTCATAACAGGAATAAGGTCACTGAGAATCTCATCTATTTCGTCTCGAACAAACAGATTCGAAACCTGTAAAAACCAAAACGGTCAGACGTGTGCGGGATTATGTTAATAATGCATGTTCATTGTTTGTTGTTTCTGGTTCAAACCTCTCCAGACGAAAGCACGTTGTTCATATACTCAAGGAAAGACTCCTCCTTGATCTCGTTATCAGTGAAAATGAAGCTGATGCCTTTGCCATGTTGACCAGCAGTCCTGTACAAACCCTTCAGGTCATCCATTAGGTTGGCTGTGTTGTATGACCTGGCACAAAAGTTACTTCCATGATGTTCACAGTAAAAAAATAAAACATGTGAAGAAAAGATGAACCACAACGAATTGAGGCGCACGACTTGTATAATTAGAAATAGAACTCTGGGCTCACCGTGTTAGTGTAATCTGGAAGATCTTGTACCCCGCAATAAATGAGGCCAATCTTGTCAGGCTCTGTTTGCCTGAGCCTCCAACACCCACTAACAAGGCATTACCTCCCGAGGTCCTTATGATTCTAGACACCTGCATGCATACATTTACATTAGGCGAAGGTGGTTAAAAATACATTGACTGCACTGAATGAATGAATAAGTTGATGAAAATACCGTGTCTATGCTTTCCATCTAATCTAATCGTACTTTATCCCATCCTACCGTACATACAGTACACACATACAGTACATACAAAATTGGCATTACCTTAACCAAATGTATCATTGCGTCCTGGAAAAAGACCATGTCCATGCCAGTCCCTCTGATACTTTCATTGAAAAGGCCCAGGAACATGTTTAGTCGGTCTTTCAAACTATCAAATGACTCAATAGGCTCATACACTTTGGGCAAATCGAAATCTGAATCTTCCGGCTCCTCGCCTAAAAAAATATTATAAAATTGAGGATTTCAGGTTTTTTTTTTTTTAGATACACTTGAAAAGTACCTGTTGCCTCCGGTGCATCTCGCAAAAAGTCAACAAAGTATCTCTCGACGCCATAGTCCACCACTGTTTTGTGCTCCTCCCCCAGTTTCTCCTCCACCAATTTGGCCAATGCCTGGTCGAACCACTCCACATCTTCAGGCATTGTAAATCGGTCGGCTATCACACGTTTGCACTCGTGTTTCCACAGGGCCAACAGCACCTGCAATGTTTGTATTTATAGCAGTATATTGATGTTTTAATTATGACTATTGTTTTATATTAATCAGAATATAAACAGTCAGGGGGCGAGAAATGTTATGCAATTGACTGTGTGTTTCGATCCAGTGCACCAAAATTAAGGCACACAGCTCGTCTCATTGAATAATTCAGCAGGTACTTGCAACATTACAATAATATGATTAAACACACACATTTTAAGTGTTATGTCTGTTAATAGTTAGGCAGAAAGAAAGTTGAACAAATGAATAGATGGATTAGTGCACTCGAGTACAACTGAATGTTGGATGATTTGGAGACAGAATGCCAGATTGGGAAACTTTAGGCATTGAGTAATAAAGTGATGTCTGATTTAGAGCAAGCTGCCCATCCAGATGCCCAGACAAAAACTAAAGAGGACACTTAAGTATGTGGTGAAACAGCAATTACGAAGAATGAAGAGGATGCAGAATGTGGCCTAGTGGAAGATGCATCACACTAAATAAATCTTTTACTCACCCCATTGGACGTGACCACCTCGGACGTTGTATTGAGCATTCCTTGCCAGACTCTGGACAGATCTCTGAGGTTAAAGATGTAATGGAACTTGGCTGGTGTAGGAAGCATCCTGACCTTTGTCTGCTGCCACAGTTGGCGGGTCAGAGAAACCAAACCGGGAATTGCATCTCTCACCTCTTCACTGAAGCCTCGCGCTGCACAGAAATGCCCCTCACCAATAACACCTGCATGAAAATAAGAATGAAGAGCCTTTTCATTTATTATTCATTCAGTCTACACACGCTGTACCTATGGTCATTTCAATCACTCATGCACAACATTCATACACAGGCAAGGTGACTGAAGTGACTCGTTTTTCATCTTTAACCAAGATACAGTACCATAGTAGATAATGAAAAGCTTGTGTAGTTCAATTCAAAGTGAAAAACAGACCATTGTCATGGCCCAAACACAAACAAACTGTGATTAAATGTATTTCTTACCAAATATCTTGTCAATGGAGGTATTGGAGGGCAATGTGCAGTTAAAGATAGAAAACTGTCGTTTTAGTCTCTGGGGAATGTCGTTGCGTCCTCCGCCAGGATGAATCATTGCCGCCAGAAACTGGACGTCCACAATACTAGTAAACTCTCCAGGTTTCTCCAAATTATAAAAGCCATTCTGCTCCATCAGCTGTCGCACAATCTCATTTGTAACCTGTTATTTATGACAAGGATAAGCTTCACACATTATATTTAAAATATTACACAGCACGATATGATACTTGATAGCTGAATACTCATTAAAGGCCACACCTGGTCTCCCCACTCATTGATAACTGGCATGTTTATATCGTCGATGAAAATGGCCATTTTCTTCCCAGCAGGAGGTCCATAAGTGCTGCCCATTCTTTTATCCACATAGCTCTCAACAGATCTCTAGATGGAGTGATGAAATTAAATTAAAGAGTCAGCAGGCAACACTAAAAAGATAATTAATGTCTCATAGATCAGTTTATTCTGGCAGCTACTGATGTGAAAGATGAAGGAGACAGAGCCCGATGGGCCTTTTAATTAATCAATTTGACTCTAGTTTGGTCAATGATGCTTTGTGCAACTGTACTTGACAAGTTAGTGCTGTTGAGTCAATAAATCTGAGAAAAAAAACAAAAACAACAACAACAACCACAAATCAAACAAAGTATTTTTACCTGAAACATTAGGGGTGTGGTGGCTGAAGAGAAATTGAGGCTTTTGCTCATGTGAGTCTCAGCGTCACTCTTAGACACATAGCTCTTAATCATGACAGTTTTGGCTGTTCCTTGTTCTCCGATTAGCAACACAGCCTGAGAAATGCATTCATTTCTCAGTACAATAATCTTTCAACACTGTATGTAAAAAAGTATTTGTGTAAATATGACTTTACCTTGCCCTGTTTTGCTATGGTTTGAATAAGGAAGTCTGTCCTAACATTGTCCACATTGGGGACTAAGATGGAGCTGTATTCTGGAGTGACGTCTGAGGGGTAGATGTACTCGTCTACTTTGGAGTTCCAGTGGACCCAGTGGCCTGTATGAGAAAATAATATTTATAAAATATTGAAAATGTATCGAAAAATCTCCCAAATATTCCCAAATCATTTTAGTTTATCAGTTAAGTTTTATCATTGCCTGTCTCTAAAGTCAATATTTAACATATAAAAACATATATACCAAAGGATGTGACATAGTAATCGAATATGATGTCATCACACTCAGGGGGGATTTCGGGCAGATTCAGGGATAAGTTTCCATTTGCCCTGATCCACAACTCCATCTTCCTTCGGTCGTCGAGCTCAAGTAAAGCTCCTGTGCTCCACATCAGAGCGAAGACGTACAGCCGCTCCAAATGCTCCCTCGATATGTCCCCGCACTGCTCCTGCAGAAGGATAACCATAAAACACACAATAAAAATGTAAAAAGGATGGTCTCAATACAGTTGTTTGGGATTTAAACAAATGTGCAAAAATAGAAAGCCTACTCTTGGAGGTATGAGTCCCTGCAGCATGTTGATACACTGCATGATAACAAAGGCCTCCAGCATTTCCATTTTGAACTCCAGAGATTGCACGCTGAAGCGGAAAAGCTCAGAAAACGAAGAGGTGAACAGTTCCCGTAATATTTCTGCTTCTTGGGGTGAGCGTTTTTTCAACCAGCCCTGAAGAGAATTCACATACAGTGCACTGTAAGTCTAGTAATCCTGACAGACATTTTCCAAGTTGCGTGTACAAAGGGTTCAGGACGTTTTCAGGCCTCTTTTGATTCTACTTTATCACGGAAAAGCCTAATACTATAATCATGCACATTTATTTATTATTGCTAAGAACATATACATGAACTTTAATACAATTACGTCCGTTGTCCATGGTACAGACAGCTATATACTGTATATAAATATTTTTAGAAGTAATACAAATAATTTCAACATTTTCAGTATTTTACTTCCTGTATCCACTGAATGTGTGCTCACCTCCAGTATAGGACTCCAGTTGAGGACAGAAGAGCTCATGAACACCATGCCATTACGGGACACAGTTGCAGGGGATGCGTTGTCAATGTTGTGAGGCTCAAAGACTACTTTACAGTTGGGGGCCATGGGAATTCGGTCACCATTGGCCAGTGTAAGGGTTCGATTGTCATCCAAAACAGAGTTGAGGTTTTCTATCCAGATTGCATCGACTGGTCCGTCAAGAACAATCCAGATGTGCTCTCCTAGAAAACCAAAGTTAGGCCTGATTACACCTACAACTATTGCAACAATTTTATTTTACACAGCTTGAGCTAATAATGTGAAAGGAGGATGATTTATATTATTCACGTAATTATTCATGTTAACAGTCAGACGTACTAAAACAAACAGCTATTACACAAAGGCAATGTGATAGAAATAGAGAGCATTACAATGGTGTCCTGGTATAAGAGTAGAATAATCTGTAATAAAATGCGAAAAGATATCAATGACAAATTAATTCCAAGATATAGTATGTGACACATAAAAACCTTTCAGAGTAGAAATAATTGATATGAGAACAAGGAGCTTGTTGAAAAAGACCTTCACCTTTTTTTGCCCTAAGTGTTTTTCTCCACAGTGTTGAGAATATTCCATCAGTCCAGTCATTTGTGGCAACATCGAGACGTCCAAACATCTGAGGTGCAGTGATGGCTTTGGGGTTCATTCGCATCTCTCGATGAGGCTGACCACACTCTATAGAAAAAAAAAACACAAAACAAAATGCCCAAATTGTGCACCAAGAAGCAAAGATCATGGCAGTGTTTTGTCCGATACAAAATAACATTAATATAGATATTGTATTGATTGATGTTTAGCAAGCACCTGTCATAGCTCTCATCAGAGTGTGTATACAAGTTGTCTTTCCAGCACCACTGGGTCCTAATGCCATCATGCCATGTCGCACTCTCTGTGTCTCAAACAACTGAATGACCTTTAGTTTCCACGGGGGGTGGCTGATTAAACCTGCTTCCTCAACCTGACAAAAGAAGGCAACATTTCAGGCAAATGCTAAAGAGCTTGATATTTATCTCAAAAACACACACTTATTCGCATGTATTGTGCTCTTATCAACTTAGTTATATTTACCTGTATGTCAATAGCATCTTCTAGTTCAGGATATCCCGCTTTATCAAGATGGATACCGGGAAAGAGGTCTTCAATCAAGCTCAAGAACAGAGGCTCATCTTCATCAATCTAACAAACACAATTACCCCAAACAATTAGAGCATAATGTTTTAAGTGTTTAAATAAACCTACCAATTTGGAGAGATTCATGTCCCGCAGGACCCTCATGACAATAGTGGACTCCGTGTCAGAGGGATTGGCTCGTTTGGCCGCCCCCAAGGTTCGTAAAACAGAAAGGATATTCCTCAAGCCAAAGTCATAGTGAACCTGAAAAAGATTCAAGGTGATCATTTTGATCAATGTCAAATTGCTGAAGTGTAAATGAAATACCTGTTTGGATAATTGTTCCTCACACAACTTGTACAGGGTGAAAAACTTGCGGGCCAGCTCCATGTTGTCAATAAACCCACAACTGGCCAATTTTACCCGGATGATGATTTGTCGATCAGGAACCATCATCGCCACTGATCGGAAGTTGATTTTCAGGTTTTCAGGGAGCTCTTGTCTGCCAGCATAGCCTGGGTTCTATTCATTAAAAAATATATTATTATTAAGTGATTTTGTTTTCAAATAACATTTAATAGTAATCAACCACAGTAAAAACATGGAGTAAGAAAATCATTAAAGTTTGTAGCTACAGCCACAGAAATCCCTAAGGACTTAGACTCTCTGAGCTACAGTTTGATTAGTGGGTTCCATAGTTGCAGACACACACTCACAAACACGAGAGAAATTGATCCCTAACCCCATTCACCACAGAGAAAAGTTATTCCTAGTCTAATGACTAGCCCAGGGATAGCTAGTAATTTACAATCACCTACCAATTACTGTGTGAAGTGTACGATAATTAAAAGAACTTATTATTGGCCAGGCCACACTTACTAAATACTGCAGTAAGCCGACATCTATATCACCACAATGTGTTCAGTTGCTAAAAATATTGATTATAGACCTCATTTACATAACTGTCGCTCATTACTAATTCTGTAGTAAGTCATTGATTTCCCATTACCATAGTTAGGAAGATGCCAAACTCGGGGTTCATTTCAACATTATCTCCATCTGTGAAGATAAAGTTCTTGCGCCGCTCTTTCTTGCAGGTCAGAACAATGGCAATTTGTTGTGCTGCCACTGACAAGACTGGGAGGTCAATCCGATTGAACTCATCAAAACATCCCCAGGATCCGGACTGGGCCAAACCTGCACACATGTTTTAGTAGTAAATTAGATCATTTTGACAAAGAATGCTTTAGCTAAATGAGTCTTACCTTTGAATATTCTTCCCAAACCTCTGAAGTCCATTTGATCAGAGCAATTGAAAACAACAACGTATTTGCCAAGACAGCGACCCATGTCTTTGATTGTCTCTGTCTTACCTAATGGAGGAATTACATAAATAATATGGAAGGAATTATGTGAGGGGGAAATATCCAAACATATCAATCTATCACGTCCTCAACACAAAGATGGCATTAAAAAAGAAAAGAGCATAGTTACCAGTTCCTGCTGGACCAGCTGGAGCTCCACCCATGCTCATACCAAGTGCCTGTGCAAGAGTTATGTAGCATCTGAAAACAAACACAATGCCACTGAATCATTGTAATGACACAATAGCCATCTAACACAAACAGATTTGAATATAAATCACTGAATAGGGGAACTTTAGAGAACTATGAGTCAGTTATGTGTTCAGAAGAGAAATCAAAAGTTGATGACTGACTATTGTTGCTAATAGTTGCACCCCACCCATCCAAACAATAAAAACAAGGACTGTAAGCGACCAAAAGTAATTTTACAAAGGTAAAGTAAGCCAGGAATAAGTGACCATGCCCTTGGCCATAAGGCCACATGCCATTTCTTGGCACAGAGATGCTGTGCAGTGTCTGCGGGTAGCTCCCTCCCTGCTGCTGTCTCTTCTTGTTTCTCTCCGCTTGTCTCCTGCTATTTTCCCCTGTGTCGTCTCAAATTACTCTTTATGTGTCTGTACGTCTGACACAGACTGTAGCTGAACTTCAGCCTCACCCCCCATGCTGTGTAAGCTGCTCCTTTTTTGTCAATCATGGGCATGAAGGTCTGAAAACAATACTCCAAGGGGGTAATTTATAAAGCGTTTGCTCTGTGGCAAAACAAGTAGCACGTGCAAAAGTGGATTGGCAGCAGAGTCTTTTGCACATTTCTGGTGCAACATGCCTGCAAAAAGCTATATTGTATTTTCCACTCACTATTTAGCACCTGCCTTGTTAAATTATCCCCCAAATGCAGTTTCCACTGCATTTTTGTTTTGATTGTTTGATTCCTACACATTTATCAGTATCATGAAATGTTACGTTGTTTTCAAGAAAACTTGAGAAGCGGCCAGTGTAGTTTCAGCGTTGGGTATATACAATTTTACAGGAACTGCCTCAATATATTATACTATTTTTGCTAATATGCTTTGTAAAAAATGTTAGTTTTACAGTAACAATGTTGGTGCAGATGCCTCAATATAATTTTGTACCTGTCAGTCAGAGGCGTGATAACAAGCCTTTCGGTGCAGCCCAAGAATTCGTTCTGATAAACAAAGCCCACATCAGTGATGCTGATGGACATTTTGTCTGAGTCCTCATTGAAGTAGAAACGACACTGCTTTAGCCACTCAAAGTCACTGGTGCTTTTTATATGCTGCCGGCACTGGAGAAAAAAGCAAGATGTTAAGAATAGGAAATCGAAGTGCACCATTTAGGAAAGATGCAGTAGATGAAAGGCTGAGAAAAAGAGGTGCGAGAAAAGCACAAGATATGAGGAAGAAAAAGAGATCATCAGGACAGAGATACAGCGAAATGAGTGAAAAACAGAGCGAGGAAGGTGGCAATCAGCAGGAGAGTCAAGATGAAGCATTCAGAGAAGATCAAAACCATCCATTATGATGGGCAGTGAAGGCGCTGATCAATCAAATGAAAGGAAATACACAGTCGACATTATAGCTCAATGTGTTAAAGGGAACAGTGTTGTGTGACAGCAAGTACGTCACAAATTAGCCTTATGCAAACTTTAACAGACAAACAGATGGACAATAACAATGCCAGCAATGAATTAAACTACAACATTAAAAAAAATTAAACAGAAAATAAAAAACTAACAGCCTATTCTGAACTTACAAGATCATCAAATATGTCTCTCTGGTGGACGTGGATGGTGATGAGGGTTTCATATTTGGTCCTCTCCACGGTCCCTAAATCCTTTGTGGTCATATCAATCAGTGTGTTGAGCTGCTCCAAGAAAAGTTGATTGGTTTTGGCCATAATGCGGCGATCATATCTGGCGTTGGTCAAAGCCTCCTCAGCATCTCTGGTCCATATCATCTGGATTCCTAACAAGCCCACCTATATCAGGAAAAGTGCTTTTAGTGCACTCAGAGGCCGTCGATGTAAAGCAATGTGCACTTAATCTAATAATGAAAAGGCAATGGTGGCTGACCTGAGCAGGGTAGGAATTAAGAAAATCGATCATCTGAAAACCAGTGTCTTGTATTGCTAAAGCCGCCTGTCGAATCACTTGGTGCAAAGACCTCTGGGACTCCTTTAGCAAAGAATTTAGCCACACTTCCACATTCCCTTCAGCTGTAACAGGACGCTCCAACTCCACTGTCTCACCTTCCCGAGAGGACACAGCCAAAATCCGATCATAAACCTGGCCAGAGAAAAGGGACTGCTTACAAGGATATTCCTCTTTTTCTTTTACCACATTTTGTTCCTAAGTAATAACTTACTTTGTCGTGAAATCGAACACTTTTAATGTTGTCAAAGACATTTAGGAGGTGGGCCTGGATAGTGTGTGAGTCAGAGGCCTGGCCAAGGATCTCCAAAAGCGCCGGGTCAGACACAAAGAAGAAACGAGGAAAGAGCAAGCGCTTCTTCTCTAAATAACTGTGGGAGAAACACTTTTGTATAATTTGAACCATTCACACTTGGATATATCAAGTCTTAAAGGAATAGGCCACCGTTTTTACATACTAAAATATGTTCTTTGCTCACTTTAGCCGAGTTAATATATCCCCGTCTGGTCTTTGTCCGCGCGCTCTGTCACGCAAACGGAGCACATACGCAGCCTCTCCCACATATCACATAGCTCCGAAAAAGCTCACGATAGAAGCTACCAAGCTCTTCCACGTGTTCCCTATTTAAATAAAGTTACGTGAAGTGTTTTCATGCGAAGTATATTTACACAGAAATGTAGCATGTCCGCGCAGTAACTCCTAAAGACTTCCCCCGCTCACTTCCGTCAATAACCTTTAGGAGTTACTGCGCGGACGTTTTGCTCCTCGTATCATTACGCCTCACAATATAGTCCCCCTTTTTATTTGCTTATAAAATCGACATGCTACATTTCTGTGTAAATATACTTCGCATGAAAACACTTCACGTAACTTTCTTTAAATAGGGAACACGTGGAAGAGCTTGGTAGCTTCTATCGTGAGCTTTTTTGGAGCTATATGACATGTGGGAGAGGCTGCGTATGTGCTCCGTTTGCATGACAGAGCGCACGGACAAAGACCAGACGGGGATATATTAACACGTCTAAAGTGAGGTAAGAACATATCTTAGTATGTAAAAACGGTGGCCTATTCCTTTAATAGATTGCGGTTGTGCTCACCCTGTAAGTGACTTTTGGCAGATTTCGAGCTGTTCCAGGAGGTGAGGAAGGAGCTGCCCCATTGTCTCATCCCCCACACATGACTGCACCACATTGGGCATCTCGTGAGCGCGCATCATGATCTTCACCCAGGATTTGTCAATGTTTGAAAAGCGTTTTGCCTCCTGGAAAGTAAATTATCAAGATTTATGAACCTCTATGGATTTTGGATCTTAATCTCTTACCCCCCGCCTTAACCAAGTACATTTTCTTACCCCAATCTAAAAGCTTACAGCCTATAGGCCAATACAATGCCTCATTTGAAAGCCAAGACCTACAAAGCTCATTCAAACGGATCTTTTTCATTATATTTTCATCACTTTTTTATCACATTTTCGTCATTTTATTGTGACTTTTCTGTGACGTTTTTGTTGCCTTTTCATCACATGAAAGAAATTTATTCTACTAAAGACTGAAATGCTATTACAAAATCTCAAAACTGGTTATATATTTGGGCTGCTGTAATATTCAGTGTACGAAATCGAGTCATCCTTCAGTGTTACCTTCGGCATCTGTTTAGCAATGTCTCCGCCCACAAACACTGCTTCCAAGTAGATCCAAAGATTTTGCACGGTCATCCAGTTCTCAATTATATCAGTCGTGTTGGAAAGATTCTGCACCCATTTCTGAATTTGAGTTTTAAACGGGGTGTTATACCTGTGGGAGACATTGCATTAAAAATCTCAAGTTATGATTCACCATAATGACTCAGTTCACATCCACCGACGTACCTGTTACTCATGAGAGATCCTAAAATCATGAGGCTGTCTTCCATGCTGGCTATTATCTCCGAGGTGCTGTCTCCTCTCAGCAGCAGCTCCCCGCGGGTCTTGAAGTTTGCAAAGGTAAACGTCTTGTTGTCCCACTCTGCGATAACCATTTTCAGCTTCTGTTCAATGTCCCGCTCCTTTACAGCACTGATGCAAATATCCTGGGAAGGGAAACACGCACTTAAAACGTTGCTAAAATGGTAATGGTATAATCGGGATCTAAATATTGAAATAAACGGGCAGAACGTGTCATACGTGTTTGAAAGTCAACATTTGGGCAGTAATAGTACCTCGATTTCTTCCTTATATTTGAGCAAAGGAGCCTCCATGATGTTACGTAGCTTGAATGTTTCAGTCTCCACTTCGAATGGATGCCCTGTCACCTAATTACCAGGCAAGAAAAAATGGCCATGCATGTTTTAAGTGAGGAAATTGTAACATCAAAGCTATTTCACATTCTGTTTTGTGCCCCCACCTCAGTAATTCTCTTCCAGTGACGCGTCATCATGGCTTTATTGCTCATCAGTTCAAGCAGAGGACAGCACTCGCTAAATTCATCAATGGTTTTCTTAAGGTCCAGAAATGCCTGCCACTCTTTAAGAGCGCGTGGAAGCTTGCGACATCTATTTTCATCACACAAATGAAGAGTATGTTTATTTTGCATTCCAGAATGTACCACGTTCCAAGTGTATGTCTGGAAAGGCAGGACGTGTCTCTTTCAGTTCTGTACAACGTGCACTGAGGCCTGAAAAACACCTCTAAAGCTGACAGACAGCAGCATCTCCAGTGGAGGAAGTAGTCTGGTCTTTTACGTCAGCAGGTTTCCCTGGGGACTGTCACGTCCTCACAGATTTCTTTTTATGTAAATGTCTGTATGCTAAAGCTATTGACAAGCACAAATTGTTGATCCCTTTTCTACAGCATTTTAAATTATTACAGGAACAGGCCACCGCTTTTAGATACTGAAATATGTTCTTACCTGAGCTTAGACAAGTTGATGTGTACCTGTCCGGTCTTTGTGCGTCAGTGCCTCAGTCATGCTCAGGTAAGAACATATCTCAGTATGGAAAAACGGTGGCCTGTTTTATTTAACACTAACCTTGTTTGGAAATCCAGGAGCTCATTATTGATTCTTTCAATGTGTATGTCCGCCCAGAGTATATCATAGTAACCGTTGACCGTTTCAATCACATTGTTGTAAAGTCCATAAAGCTTCTGCAGTAATGTGAGCTGCTTTCTAATTTCCAACAGTTGTGGATGCTGCGTAACAGGAAGTCCAAACAGCTCCTCTCCTCCTGTGTATGTAATGTATTTCCTGAAAAGGTTGTCGAATCGATTCTGGGAATTAAGAAAAAAATAAAAAAGTAAAAAACAAGAACCAACATATAACCCACAGCTAATACAGTACAAGCATGTGAATATACAGTGCTCAATACCTGGAACATGATCAGTCTGTCGCTGGCATCTTGAGGAGCAAGACCCACCACCATCGGGCCATCCTGTCACAGATGGAAAGAAATAAGTCATCATGTTCAAAGGCAGAATTTAAATTGAGAAACCTTTAATTTTATATTTTGTACAACCTTCTCGTAATCTTGGTAGAAGTAGTGACAGTCTTCCACGAATGCCTCCACATTGCTCACCAGTTCTCCTCTAAAGTTTGGCTGCAGGGCCACTAAGTCATTCTGCACCTCGGCACTTCGTGAGAGGAGTTTCTCCCAAGTGTAGCGCAGCGTATCCACCTTGTCCACCTCCTCTTTCGCCACGGACAGCTCGAATTTGTGGAGCATGGCATATGACTCCTGGTTGGCAAAAAGGAATGTTATTGCATTGATTTCTATATTACTTTAGCCACGGGGGGTCACAAGCCATTGCTCCTTGTATTGGTCCAACAAGGCTTGAAACATGAAGGAAATCTAATGTGAAATAAGGTGTATTGCTAAATGAATTCATGATACAACTCAGCGAAATGGTAAGTCAGTATAGATTTCAACACATAACATCTTAACCCTAATCTGAACTGAGCACATCTTCTCCAGTTTGGCTTTACCCGAATCTAAAAGCTTCTTGAAAAAAGCATCAAAATAGCAACAAAAACGAGGATCAAAAAGTGACAAAAACATGACTAAAAAGCAACAACAACACAACAAAAAAGGGCAAAAGTGACAAAAACGCAAAAAAACAGAGACACAAAAGCCACGAAAATAAGAAACACAAAGCAAAAACAAAAATACAAAAACAAAAAAGTGAAAAAAGCTTGACTTAAAAAGTGATGAAAAAGCCACAAAAGAGTGACAAAAGTCACAAGTTACAATCAGCTTTGTTTGTCTCAGCTTTCAAATGTGGCGCTACACTGGCAAATCGGCTGTGAGCTTTTAGATTCAGGTAAAGCCGAACTGGAGATAATGTGTTCCGTCAATATATTGTAAAAGCTGACATGTTTGAAACAGACTTTGGTTCCCTGTGCCTTTCTATCGATTGTGAACTGGCAGGCTGTTGTTGTTTACATTACAATGACAGTATTGCTTCTTGCTGTGAATTGTACTTAGAAACTTTGAAGAATTGTGATGCATTAAAGCATTGCAAATGCAAAATCGACTTTTTGGAGCTTTTAGTCATGTTGTTATGCTATTTCCTTATCAAAAACACCCCCAGGAGCAGCTGCTCCGCCCTCTCCTGGAAAACGACTGAGTTGTGACACTCTAACATTCTTTACGTCATAGTGTCAAACAGGAAGAGCCCGACGTCTGTAATGTATTGCCTTTTGACCTGATTTTAATTCATAAAATAGCTTTTTCCAGGTCAGAGCTGCCAATGCAGACAAAATAAACGCACCCCCTGAGTGTCTGAACACTGTTCTTTTTTCTTACCTAATGATAATGTCACGGAGGAAAAAAAGCGCGTTTGGCTACGAGGACAGGACTTTTTTCAACCTGCCAAAGAAGAGGCTGCTCGCCAGAAGTTGGAATTTCTTTCCAGGATTAGGCTACTATCAGCCAAAACAGTGTTTTTTTGTGACTGTCTCTTGATGGATGCTTGGTGAACCTACGCCAGAATCAAAGTGGATTAACTTTTAGAACCAACGCAGGTAAACACCAGATGGAGTGGCCAGGACAGAGCGGTGAGTCAAGCGCGTGTTAGCGTGTGTGTTAGCCATTTATGAAGCTGTGCTGCAGATGTCAACTCCTTATAACTGCACTGTGAAGTAACTTCACTTATTGCTGTGATATTTATATTATCTAATATTGCATGGGCAGATTAGCTCGGAGAGAGTGGGCGGAGTTAACTCAATCGAAGCGTCTTGTCTTCCAGGTTTGCAAAATACCTCCAGAAAATACTTACAAACTGACAAAAATGCGTACTCCATAGTGGTAGAGGTACAATATATCATATAAATGCCTATAGTTTACTTTGGGATGGCTAACATTGCATGATACAGATCCTTTAAAAAAGTTGGTATGGGGCCTTTAAGTTCACTTCCTTACTGTATAAGTTACACTTTACCTCCACAGGTCCAACTTGGAAATCAACAGATATCTGATGCTCTCGGATCTCTTTCAGCGCAGCCATGGCGATGCGGATGTCATCCAGGTCTTTAATTTGGCGATTCAGTTTCTTTCCTGCTTCATCTACAAACGCAAAGATCTGATCCATCTCAGAGCGGTACTTCCTGTTGCAGTTCAAACCATATTCCACCATCCAGCTCTTGGTTTCAGCCGTGAGAGACATTTTGAGATCAGCTAAGTGTGTTGAAAGAATTACGTATGCAGAGAAATGGTACTCATTAGTCATTAAAAAAACAAAAAAACATTCAATGATTATTTACTTGGCCTGAAATCGAACCTGTAAACAGTGCCAAAGCCCCCACTGTGATGAACTCAGGCTCAGACAGGATTTCTGTTTGAAGCTCTTTGTAGTAAAGAATTTGACTCTCAAATTCAGACAACAATGGTGACCCCTGAAGGAACCTAGAATAATGGGTAAAGCAATATTATTACGCTCATTCAACCCCACAGTTAGCAAAACACGACTGTCAATAGTTAAAAATACTTCTTCATGGTATCCTCTCTGTCTTTCCTCCAAATGTGGTGGTAACAGCTGAATCTCTCCAAAGCAGTGTTTACTTCCTGGAAATTGTAGTCAAACACAAAACAATCATTGTAATTCAAAAACTGTAAACTGTAAAAGTGTAAAAGTGTAATATGAAATGAGCTGCATTTACCTTTCTTGTCGAACTGATAGAGGAGCTCAGAACTGAGACTAGTTTTACAATCTCCTTATTCTCCGACACACTCTTGTAATAGTTTCGGGCTTGCACTGAAATGGGTTGGATCACTGATGCGGATATATCAGAGGTACTTCCATCTAACAAGGTAAGTAAATGGCAACAATTATGTTTAGTCTGTGCAAATCGAACAGCTTGCTCATGATCAATATAGCCCTTGTGTACCTGCCAGACTGCGGTAAGTTCCTGCCCCGTCCTCTGATTCACTTTCTGAGCTGTCTTGCTTCAAACCTGCCAGTCGTCGTTCTTGCATTTTCCTCTGTAAAAGTCATACATTTTATTTCAACAATTTACAATGTGTTGATTAAAGCAGTACTAAGTAACTCATGCCCCTAGAGGCCATAAGTGCCACTGCAGGTGTCGTAGCGTGTTGCGTTTTTTTACTCATTAATTGTCCGTGAGAGTAAATACTATGCTGAGAGAACAGACAAAGGGAGAGAGGGATATTGTACATCCAATTACAAAATGGAGATACTTTTTTTCCCTCAAACCATGGCTGTAAATACTGTTTAAGTGGCGCTAGCCCGCAGATAGCTTTGCCCGTTAGCCTGTTAGCTTCTTCTTCGTGATTCTATTAGTAGTGGGGTCTCCGGGTCAGAGCAGGTAAAGTTGCAGAGGGACTATGAAAAGGATTTATTAAGGTAAACAAGTTACGTAGTACTGCTTTAAGGTAATTGTAAAGTGAAAGATGGTGCACATTTGACTGCACTCACTTTGGAAATCCTCTCTTTGCTCCACTGGCCGACTCCTTTAGTGACACTAACCACACACTCCACCGATCGATTCAGAGCCTGCTGAACCTCGTCCAGAGTTGGCACCATTGCAATATTTGGGATAGAGAGAGTCACATTCACCCTGAAAATTGCAGGCTGAACTCTGCTCTTTGTGAAGCTGAATGAATCACTCTCGGCTACAGGAGACATAAAATAGTTTGCACAACAAAACAGAAATCTTCATGATGGGAAAGTTGTTTCAGTGGCTTAAACACTCAGCGCTGCTTACCCATAAAATGCCCTTGGGACGAGTGAATGCGCTTGCGTAACATCTCTAAGGTATTGCGTGTCAGTCTGAGCAAGGCATCGACGTTGCGATGGTTAAAGTAGGAGAGCAGTTCTTGAGCTTCCTCTTCCATGATTTCGATCAAGTCCCTTTTCTTCTTTCTTCTCATCAGGGGTGACGAGGGGCTGACGCTCGGAGGTGGCATCAAGGTATTCCTGGAGACGAGACGGCCTTCTGAACGGTGCTCATCTTCACCTGAGATATAAATATTCTTATGTAACCGTATACAAGTGCCATCTATGCCAGACAGTATGATGATATGCAAAGACACAGTTAGCAAGAAGTTTTGTAAGTTATAACTGCAGTACCATCGCTTTCTATGTGGTCTACAGGCTTATTCTCCAGAGGACTTTCTCCCTCATTTTTCTCTGTGTCCTCCCTTTGATTCTGGTCAAACTCCATCAGCATGTTGATAAGTTCATTAGCGGCTTCCTCCACCAGTGAGCTCTTAGTATTCAGTATCTGGGCTTGTTTGATACAAAGGTCCTAAAAGATATGATTTTATGCATTGGCAAGACGTGAATTGTATTTAGAGTCAATTAGTGTAGTAATTAAAATAAATAACATGAATGAACAGTGATAACAGCTTGCGTACCCTGGTTGTGTGAACAAACTCTTCACAAGTCACAGGCTCGTCCTCCGGCAGCATACACAGCGTGGAGGCACTCATTTCCTGCAATACTGCATCAATTCGAAACTCAACCAAGTCGTTCACCCTATCCATCAGCAGCTCAAGGTCCTCTAGAGAGACAGGAGATAGGCAGAGAAATAGCCGGGGAGAAACGGGAAAAAAAAGTAAATTCAGAATAGCACTTTCAACAAGGACACCACGTTTCAGCCTTGCAGGAAGCCAATACAAATGTATCAGAATATAATCCACTGTTTACCAAGGGCTTTTTCAATGCGAGAGAGGTATTTGTCAATAGTTAGAGATGTCCAGTTGAGGGTTGTCAACCCTGGCAATATGGCCTCATCCACCTGGCAAGAGTGGGATTTTACATTGATGTAATTGTAAATATTTGTAAAAAGGCTGGAAAGAGGAAAACTTGAGTGAAAGGCACAGGAATAAAATGATGAAATGGAGACATGCCATACCTTCGCAACATGTGGCGTGGCGAGTTGTTCAAAGACACTATGAATCTTTGCCCGCACTCTGGTATTCTCACTCAACATTAGCTGAAATATCAGTGGCATAAATTACAGCATTTGTGCACAATTAACACTACTACATGTATGGAAAAAGCACCTGTAAGTTATTGTAGTTCTTTTTGAGGCTGTCCTGTTTAAGCAGCAGCACCGTAGCAAATGTTGGGATCTCCAAATTCATTCTTTTCATGCAGTTTGTCTCCCTTATCTGGGTCAGGATTTCAGGGTCAAGGTTCACAAACAGCTCTCCAGTTGCCTGAGACCTGACCAAGAGAGAGACTTGGAGACCTGCTCTTGCCTCCTCCATCTTTGTGTTGAGAGGAGAAATGCATATTTAGCAAACAAAATCAATATATTAGCAACATTTTTGTTTGAGACAAGAGACAGATGGAGTACCTTTTTCATCCAGTTTTGATGATAGAGTATCTCAAACTCCAGCAGGACTCTTGCTACTCTGTTGTAATTTTTGATTATTCTTTTTGCTTCTGCTGTAGAAAGAACTCCTGGATGCTGCACCACACAAAATCAACTTGATACATTACCCCACTATTTCATAATTACTAAATTTATAAGATGTTTTTGCTGACTTGTTGGAAGAGGTCCATTGGGCCCTGAATCCTGCTGTACAGCTGACGAGCCCACATGATGCGACCTGCTACAGGCGGAAGGTCTCTGCCAATGGGAGGGTCTAGCTTTTGTTTGATGTAAATTCGGGAGACCATTTCAATGTCTCGGCCATAACTTTGAAGTATGCGCTGGTACTTGTCCTCAATACCAAGGTCAGGGATCCCCAGTCTGTAGAAGACGTATCGTTTAATATTAATGTCAAGTATTTTCAAGTAAAACTCTACAACTAATATTAGAATGGGAAACAAATTGCTTTGAATTTTACCTCTCAAACTTCTTCAACACATTTAATGCTCTTTCTGTGTTCTGGATTTTCTCAAAAGTGCTGTCCATAAAGCTCTTGAGGTCATTCTGCATAAAAGTAGAACATTGTTTGCTTACTTTCTATGTTATGTTTATTTGCTTCTGACTCTCCTCACTTACATGGAGCTCCAAAGTACTTTTGCAGAAATCCTCATAGTCAGTGTCAAAGTCAGTTCGTCTATGATCCAGAAAACTGTAGTGTTTTTTCTTCATGTTCTGGACAATTGTCTGAGTTAAAAAAAACACACACAAAAAATATACAGCATATGAAGTGTATTATGGGCTTTTGCCACTTTGAAATGACTACATGACATGCATGTACTATTTTACTTTGGGATTACGCACTTGTATTTTGTATTCAAATCCCTAAAGTAATACAATACAAGGCATAAACAATAATAAAGCAGGAAACACAGTAATGTGTCACATTAAATGCACAGTGTACTAAAATTGTTGTTATCATATACATGATGTTAACTAAATTATAAAATGAGAATGATGAAAATGGTACTATGTCATGTATATTATTTGTACATGAACTGGATGGAAGTATTGTGAGACCATGCATTTAATGGCTGGTGTAAAAGAACACATTACCTCCCATTTCCCCTGCATTTCTGCAGTCTGCGTTCCATAAGAAGAATACATATCTTTTTTTACAATTCATACACAGTAGTTGAAATCTTGTAGCAAGTCACAATTATGTAAAGTGATGCATTTTGACATAATATAGATCACATCAGCTATATATAGTTCTGTTTTCATACAATACAAACCTGATTCTTAGTAGCCATCGTTTCCAGTCCTTCAATCATAGAGTCTTGCAAAACAGAGTAGGTTGAAATAGTGCTGAACATGTCCAAGATTTTGTTGAGTCGTCTTTGGAACGAGTCAAATTTTCCAAAAATGTACATCTCACTAAAGTCAAACTGTCTTTCTGTCGGAGTCTGCTGTAACTTCTGTTTGGTCTTCTGATAACAATGCTGGTATTCCTATGGCAGGAGACAAAATATTAGCACCAAGATATAGTTTAGGCATAACGATAAATGTTCTTTTACTCTGTGTATTACCTTGTTTAAAGAGATACAAGCTCTGATTTTCTCAGACACCTGTTTTTGAGGCTGGTCCCATATTGTACAAGACCCATTGTTTGTGATGTACGCCTTGCAAGCAGTGATCATCTGGTTCGTCACCTAAAAGGCAAGTCCACAAAAAGTCATGCGCTGTAGCAAATTGTAACAAATTAACAATGAAGATGAGGCAGTATATGCTTCAGTAGTTCATAGAGCAGCAAATTGCATATGAATTCTGACATTAAATATAAAATGATGTGCTCAATGAACATCAATAGTTCTTTGTATTTCAAGTCCACTGACCTTCACAAAAACCGATGTAATCTTTTCAGGCGTATTGTAGTAGCGGGAAATGTTGTGAATCATCCTGATGGCATTGATCAAACTTGGTATTGCGTCAACCATTGAAACCTGCGGAGAGAGGAAGGCTGTCTGAGTATTTTCATTTCAAAGTGTATTTGAATGACAAGTACATTCAAAGTGTATTTGTCTTGTCTGTATTAGTCTTTTAACAATTACAGGGTCACTGTTGTACAGTGGGTCGCAAAACTTCTCCAGGCTGTAGAGGTATTTCACATTGTCTTTCGCCTCGTTGGCTGCATCAGTGATCCTTATGTCAAGTTCACGCCATGTCTAGAAAAGAGAAGATAGAATTTTGAATATTATTTATCAACACTGTTGTAGTTATTATTATGAACCTTACCTTCATGAGTTTAGACTTGGCGAGCAAAAGCACCCCCAATGAAGCTCTGACATCGGGACTCTTCAGCTGATCCAAGAGATAATTGAACCGGGACATCCTTCTTTTCCAGTAGTCCAGTTCAGCACGAGGGCCAAGATCATCTGCTTCCTTTCTCAACTGGTCACTCTCAGTCAGAACCTACAATTGTTAACGCGGTAAGGTGTATGTTATACTTGGTTTAAAGTAAATTATTATAGAGACAGTTACGCTGAAACAACTGAAAGTGTAGGTCTTATTTTATTAGGCCAGTATCTTATCAGAAGAACCCTGTCTTAAAGTCTGCTAAAGAAACAGGTACTGCATCTTTATTACATATGATTCTGCCTTGAATATTTATTCCATAGTTCATGTGATTTACCAGTTCAATCTGCTTGATCCAGACTTTCATGCAGGCTTCTATCTTGTCTGTGGTCTCAGTGCCGTGTGCCGCGGCCATGTAGTCTGCTGGGGTTTTCATCGCACGCAGGTCAAGAGTATCACACTCTTTCAATGTCACCTGGAACACAGCCACATCATGCTTACTTTTTAGGCCTGTAATTATTTTGGTTTACAAGTCAAATTAATGTGTTGAACATTAACATGCACGATCCCAACCAAATAAAAGGAATAAAAAAAACAATCAAACATACAACTTGTTTCCTCAATTCAAAAAATGAAGACTACACTAATAGGACATTTTGGATACCTTTTCTTGCAGGCTTTCTTGTGCTCCGGCCAAAACATTCACAAAGCTCTCTAATGATGATATGAAGTCATGTTTGACAGCCTGGGCCTGAGGACTAGCCAGCTCTCCCCAGCCATGGTTCATCTTCCTCAAAGTAGGGATGAAAACTTCAGAGAGGAGCTGCTCCACACTTTTTAATAGGCCTCCTTCAGTTGTGTCCAAAATGTTGAAGTTTATATCCTGAAATAAAGCACAATTTATAATACCAAGAGAAATAAGGTCAATTAGTACGGGTAGTTCTTTGAAAAGCAATTAGGGGCCTACAGGAAAAATAGGTCTCTTTCTAGTGATCCCTATGGTATCTCCCTCTTACATTAGCTGGAGTCCTCAAAAACCTTACAGTATCTTCTAATTAAACCTTTATAGGGCACTCATTGACGTACTTTGTTGTAACATTTTTCAACATGTTTCATTATCATGCAGAAAATCAATGTGAGCAAAGTTACCATATTTGGTTCATTGCCTTTTAAGGAGTAAAAAAACGAAACAAAGATTTATAGATGAAACATACAAAAAGTACTTTCAGGTCTCGGGGAGTGCTGGTATTCAGGAGGCGTTGTATTTTGTGATATCGATGTTTGAATGATCGCACCTGTCATAGGCAAGAGCTTCTGTAATGTGATTTACGTGCAGTGGACGGCATCAGTCACATTGAATATTGTTTGCCTAAAAATGTTACTAAAGATAATCTTTGGCAACATAAAAACATAGTTCGAGGGTTTATTAGTGCTTTTGTCAAGAAAATACTGTAAATATGTAATAGGTACAACGCCCATGTCCAAATGGACAAAACGAATTAACTTTAGGTTTAAGTGAACTGGGCGTATGATCAATTATGGTGCCAACCTTTTTCATGCTGTAATTTCACTTATTTCACTACATCCTCCAAAAGCAACACATATATCATCACTTAGCACAATTATTCACCAATAAAATGTGTGAGTTTCATCAACTTACCATGGTTAGTTTTCAAGTTATGTAAAGAAATGTACCATGAATTTGCCAGACTTGGGTCTTTTTCAGACTTCAGAGAAAACAGGTAGTTGAGAGTGCGACCGGTCTCTGCTGATTGGCCAAATGCCACAGTAGTGGGATTTGTGATGTAGGGTGATCTCTTCTGATTGGTTGAGTGAAGTTGAGAGTGTGACCGAAGCAGTGGTAAAGAAGCAGTATGCTTTAAGCTTGTGTATTTTAAGCTAATGGCGGTATGCCATTAGTATGCTTCTTTACCATACTGATGTGCAGCAGAGAGGCCATATGCAAAGTGTACGGAAATTACCAAAAATAGTCACTTGCCCTATAAATAGTTAAAGGGTGAGTTTGATAGCAAAACAAATTGCTTAAACGCCATGAGCGTAAAATACACAAGATAGCAGCAAATTCCAGTCTAGAACCAAGTTACTTTTGGGATTTTGGGCATATTTGAGTGGCCAATATGGGCTATACATTTTGCATGTAGCAATTGTTTACTATAACTTGTTCTAATTAGCAACATTAGCCTATCACTCAGTCTATCATACAATGTAAAGCTCTTGTTCATCCAGCTTGTTCATCCCTAATATTCGTGATCTAGAAAGGCCTTGAAGTGACTCGTGACCACTAGCTTTCAGAGCTGGTGATTATTAGCTGTGTTGTTGTCAGCGGGTGATTAACAAGAATCAATGGGCTACACTGGAGTCCCCTTGGTATCGCTGTGATAATGCCAAACCTCCTATTGAGCTTTGAAAAAGTAAACCGTCCTGATCACTAGTTACATACTAAAGGTCTCCAAGAGAGGCTACCGTGAAAGCAAGCATATCCGTTTTATTTTTGACACTGCTTTTGTCTGTTCCTACAGTATCAAATATTCTTCTTTCAGCTTAATAGCAGACTGGTTCAAGGTTCAAGTGCATGTTGAGAAATTGCAGTCTTGGTACTTTATGCATACTTTGGTTATCTATACACTTGCACCTTACAGGCTATTCATGCAATTCCAGAATGGTGCTTGAAGTATTTCCTTTTCAAATGGATGACTGAAGATGTTCACATTCTCCAAGTTCTGTGCTACTTAAATATTGTACAATTATGTAGGCATACATGCAATTAGACAACTTTTGTTTTTATTTTGGCTGAGACTGGCTTTTCAAAGTACACAATTTCCATTTTGTTTTCAGCATAAAGTATAAAATGATCTGTGCCAAGAAACAGTTGAAAGTAAAGTCTCGCTGCTGTGTCTGCTGCCTGACTCACCCTGTGTATGTTCTCTGAGGTGATTGTTTTGGAAGGGTTGGCTCGAGTGAAGAAGACACACACTCCAGTCAAGGCTACATCTCTGCCGTCTGTCACAAACACTTTGGACCTCTTGGAGGCACTAGATTGCTGTACCACAGGCGGCAATGGTACAGGCACTGCTGCTCCAGCTGCTCCTGCCACTGAGACTGAAGAGAGCAAGAATATCAAAAGGTATCCACATTCGAAACCCACCTCTGACAGGTCAAGTCTGATAAATATAACAACACACTACTATTCACCTGCTTCAGCTGGCTCTGTGTCCTGATAGTAAAACATAAGATGCGGGAGGCCTTGGGACACAAAGAACTGCTCCATGCGCTCAATCTGAAATCAGCAATTATGAAGAAAAAAAAGATCTCTTCCATGTGTATATTTTTATTTATTTTAGCAGACATAAGAAAAGGAAATAACCTGGTTCCCCTCCAGTATGGCATCTTCCACATCAGATTTTTCAAGTCCCAGACATGAGGCCACAATGCTGAAGATGTAGTCATGTCTTCCATCCAGTTGTGCCCGTTTGGCTTCACGCTCCTCTTTCAGCTTTTGCTAAACAGATGAGATGCACTCAGTATTTTAACAGTTAAAACAAATGGTATATATCTCAGACTTTCTGACCTTCTCTTTGAAAATAATTAGCATTTAGAAAGACTTTTAACAATGCATTAGAACCACAGGATATCCTTTGGGCATATAGCTTTGCTCAATATGTGATGCAGATCCTTTATAACCAAAATAGAGTGACTAACTTTCCCCATGTTACACTCAATTGCGCAACAAATGATTGGACAAATGCAGATTAGAGCAGGCTTCGGTTTGGGATGTTGGGACAGTAAAATCAACCACAATGAGGTTGCTAAGCACTGCTGCTTAGTAACGCAGGCACAAGGTCAGCCAATAAATTAGATTAAACTGGCTGCTATGCATGGTACTGTAGCTGCAACAGGGCAGCATCTAGACTCTCCCATTTACCCGTCCTGGGGTCTGGTGAGAATAAACACGGATGACTGTAGGAATTATTCTGTGCCTAAAATACTTTCATTGACGTCATATTGAGTGTTTCTTGAGGACTCAAAACACTTGTAAAAACATTCAAATGGATTATCCACCAAGAGTTCAGAGCTTTGATGCTTTTTTTCTAAGAATACTTGAATAGATTGATTATAGTAGATTCATGAAGGCGTTTGATTCTGAAAAATAATAGAAGAAAACATAATTCTTCTCCTTCACACTGTTTGGAAATTGGAACTATTAAAAAAGAAATGCTTCTGTAAGTCCATTTAGGGACCATCAGACAGCTATGGCTCAGGGAAAAGCAAGCAAGTATACTTGAAAAAGTAAGTTTGCTAAACCTGTCAAAGTTTCTCACCTTTTCTATTTATTCTGTGGGAAAAGTTACAAAAAAAGAGTATCTGACAGACAGTTCAAACACTCAATACAATCACCCACTAAAACAATAACACAGCTCAACTGACAGAAGACATGCCTTGATATATTCAGCTGTTAGCTCCAACAAACAAAGCCTCCCCTTGAGCTTAACTTAAAGCAGACTGGCTCTACAATATTAAACAGACTGTTGCTTGAAAATTACAGGCTGTACAGCTTTGAAGGAAAATATTCATTAAGACACATGATGTGTTGTCCATTTACAGAAGGACGCAAGACATGAACAGTCCGAAAACAGAAAATATCTTTAACTCTTGAAGACAACCTTAACCTACCACGTTGTTGATGTATATTGGATTCCTGTTGTATAGATTGACAATTACAAATTCATCTTACCTGGATCACTTTAGCAATAATCCGTTTCCAGAGTATTTTGCCATACATAGTGGACTTAAGTCTCAAATCCCCAATGTAAAGTGTAGCATATCTGCTCTTCAAGACATATCACTTTCTCATTAGCGTGTGCACAGTGGAGACTGGAGCGGACACTCTCACCCTTTAAATGGCTAGCCCATCATCAAATGTGCAGAGAATAGGACTGTGTTGAGCAAATTCGGAGCAATGAGCATACAAACGATGCATTATCATTATCAGACAGACAGACAGACACTTTTATTTGACATTCAAACACCATTTCCACACATAAGCACTCTGTGCACAGTGTGTACAGGACAATCTGAAGTCTTATATTAATATTAATAAAATGAATGCTTTACAAATATCCTTTTCCTCATTTGCATCTGGCTTCTCCCAGCACCCGTAAGAGTTTTATATGCTGTTTCTAATCCTACCACATTAATCATGAATTGCAAAGCAGGTAGTCAAGAAGCCAAGTTGTCTGTAACTTCAGAACTCTTGGGTCACCTTACCTTGTTCTGATAGTCTGCCGTAAAATGCAGCATCGCTGAGGTTCTTTCACTCTGACACTTCCTTTCAAGGCATATTCACATTCCTAATTAGCTTAGCTTTTCGTTACGATACAGAGTTACAGCTCACAACAAAGACAAGTAGACAGAGAACAAGCGGCTTTGCAGCAGTTTGTGAGCAATCAGCCTTCTTATTTGCCATGTGAGAAAGGTTACTGCCCTGAAATTATGTGTGTGTCTACTGAGGGGGCATTGGTGTCGGGTAACCACCTGTCCGTAAGGTAATTATCAAGGTCCTCTGCTCCCCTTACAAAGCCCTTTGACAGAGACAGACAAAGTATAGAAAGAAGAATTTCCAAAACTAGTTGTTGAAACATGAACCAATGCAATACATTCATTAGGTCATATCAGAATATTATACTGTTGTTATGTATTTATTTTATTATATCATTTAGAATATGGTGTGTAATTATTTATCCTTGATAAACATTTTGGTATAGACATTAACTGAAATGATATAGAAGTTAAAATAATGCATGTGATGTGGCACAATCACCTTAAACATCAAATGAGTTGGTGGAACAAAAATACAGGCTGCTATAATATTTAAAGTATTCAGTGTCAATCAGGTGAGTTATTGTGTGAAGTCTCAAGTTGTCCCTGTAAAAATGTTCAAATTAGTGTGAAACGGTATTCGCTCCACTTTGGCACCGCTCACTCTACACGGATCCCACTGATGGTTTGATAGTGAATAAATGATTGCAGAGCTTTGCATTTAAAAGCAGTTTGGTCATCAATTTTTCAGACAGCCATGACTGATTTTCTATGTTGGACTGTCTGGTTGGGAGCTACCGTGAAACAGGAGAGGGAGCGTAAATTATAAATGAGAGGGTGGTGAGATCTAAAAGACAGAAAGACAGAAAAGAAACGGGTGAGGGAGACAGAAGTCCGGTGTTCTCTCTGAGGAGACTCGTGCTGATACAGACAGCTCAGACAAATCAGATGTTTAAGCCTTCACAGTTGCTTTAAAAACAATGACGTCCTCAACAAATTACATGTTAAGACAAGTTAAAAAAAAAAAATTGAGATGAGATAATCATCAGCTGTTTTCTATCGATCAAGAATTATTATTTTTCCCTCAGTTTTTTGGACATTTTTACAGCATTTCACACCAAAACAATTTATTTTGCAAAACAGATTTTGGATGCTGCAACAGAGGAAGGCGCTAAGCAATGTTTTTACATTTCTCTGGATTGGCAGTTGTGCTCATAAGCTACTGTAATATTAACATCGTGCTCAAAACAACACCTGCACACTCAGGTTCATCCAAAGTTAATTTCACTCCGGGCATCTCATGGTAAATGGTAAATGGACTCAACGTATACAGCGCTTTTCTACCTTTATCGGACCCAAAGCGCTTTACAGTAAGGAACCAGTCACCCATTCAGTCTCTCATTCATACACCAATGTACGCAGACGCTGGAGGCAAGTAGGGTGAAGTGTCTTGCCCAAGGACACAATGGCAGTGTGCATTTGCGGGAGCTGGGATATAGAAGTATGTAATTTCATACATCCCATGCATGCAGGGGGCCTACGTCAAAACACATCCCCTATAGAGATATTGTATTATTATTTATTATTGATTGACTGCGGAATTCTTTCAGCACCTTCATGCTTTGTGCAATTTATGCAAGTTATGCATCAAAACGTTCCGCATGTTGAGGAGAAGGGTACTATTACTTTTGGGACTTCTGCAACTTACGTTTTTTCCGCAATCGGCCAAAATGTCGGAGATTTTTCCCATTGACTTATAATGGGGCTGCCGCAAATCCATGCTTTTCTGCTCTTTTTTCTGCATTTTATGCAATTTCTGCACTTTGTGCATGTTCAGCTTCTGCAACTTGTGGGTTTTGAGAAAAAATCGTCCTTCTGCAGTTTTCCAGTTTTTTTATACGGGAGTTTGAAATGTTTGCATTGGCGTGTATGGGGGAATCCAGCCAATGGGGAGACTCCAGGCCTTTCAGCCATTTGTGCAGCTTCTGCCAATCAAGCACTGAGGCCATTTCAACAGTTTGACCAGTTTATGGAATATAAAAGTTTATGCAATATTAACAATTTATGCAAATTAACCACTTTATGCATTTTAAAGTGTTTATGCAACTTAAGAGTTTATGCCATTTAGGATTTATGAATTTTAAAGAGTTTATGCAATTTACATAATTTATGCAAATTAACCCATTCATGCATTTTACCACTTTATGCAGTTTATACAGTTTATGCAACATGACATTTTATGCATTTTACCAGTTTATGCAAATTAATCAATTTATGCAATTTGAAGAGTTTATGCAATTTCTGCATTCGCTTCCCGCAATTCCGCAGTCTAGTTATTATTATTATTTAGGCTAACGGTTGCAGGAATTGCACGTGATATTTGCCTTTTGACAAATTATCCAGATTACTACGAAGTAAAATTTTTCGGACAGATGCATGAACATGAACAACAGTTGGAAATCATGGACTCTGACCTAAATTTTAACAGTCCTATTAAGTCTATTACATCAGTGGCCTATTACATCTAAAAACGTCGCCAAGACAAAAAAAATAATGTGTGAAAGACTATAATTCATGCGTTTGTCTCCAGCCGGTTAGACTGCTGTAACGGTCTCCTCAAGGCTTTTCTAAACGAGCTGTTAGACAGCTGCAGTACATCCAAAATGCTGCTGCAGTTGTTCTGACCAGAACCAGGAAATACGACCAGATTAGTCCAGTGCTCCGGTCACTGCACTGGCTTCCTGTCTCTCAGAGACTTTACAATAGCTCTGCTTGTCTACAAGTCTTTTCTTAGTCGGGCTCCCAAATATATGGCTAACGTGTTAGAGCCATATGAACCACCTCAGGAAGCGGTCTCTTGGCGGTTCCTGGAGTCACGACTAAGGCTGCCTTTGAGTTTCATGCAGCAAAAGCCTGGAACAGCCTCCATGGGGATGTGAGACAGGCTATGCCTATGTTTAAGTCCAGGCTGAAAGCATGGGGATTTACTGTTGCTTATGGCAATTGAACATATTTTAACTAATTTTATTTATGTATTTGTTTATATTGATTGTTATTTATCTCATTGCTTTTATTGTATTGTGTGTGTCTTGTTGTGTTTTTGTGTGTTTGGTGTTGCTGTAAGGCACACTAAGTTGTCTTTGACATGAAATGTGCTGTACAAATAAACCTGCCTTGCCTTTATTTGTAGTTATATGATATGAGTGGCCTCGTATAAAGCTCATGTGGACACATTTAGAGCATACACATGCACCAGGTAGTGTAGATATTTTCAAATAATTGGATAGCTTCTTTCTATATTTCATCGTTAGTCCTTGCATCTTTATCAAATGGAAAACTTTCACCACACATAACTTTCTACTCCATGTCCATGGCGCCATCTAGTGGATTAGGGCATATAAACACGACCTGGTAGTATCCAAAAGATTTAACCCCTAAAAAATGCCCCAGCTGGAGATCCGTGATATCAAAGTGCAAAGTGAGTCACCTAATCATCTGACAACCTAGCAGACATTTAAACGGGGTTGACCCAATTCATAAAATACAACAGGGTTAAAGGGGACTTTATGATTTCCATCCAGTGCCTGTGTCATATATATATATATATATATATATATATATATATATATATATATATATATATATATATATATATATATATATATATATATATATATATATATATATATATATTTCAAATGCATCATGCAAAAACGTCAAACCTGAATTTCCTTGAATATCTCCGAAGGAGCTGCAATCTGGCTGGGTCTGATCCTGTAGCTCACTTTAGTGATGCGAGAATTGGGCGACGACGTCATTGCGATTACATTCCTTTACGTGAGCTCTTCCGCGGTTATTCTCTCTGTATCATCAAGTTATTTTGCTCTTCTAAAATGATCATCGATCGTTGTTTAGATATCGATACGCAGCATCCCTGAAAAAAACAAGAGTGGAAATCTCGGTATGTTGTTGGAAGTTTCCATGGTTACTGGGCGCACCAGCAGGGGTCCAAGTTAAAGTAAAGCTTGGCCAGCTTTTAAGGAAGTTACATATTAATTTTCTTATCTCTCTCCGTCTGGGAGGTTACAGGGAAGGCATACAAACTGTCACAAAAAAAATCTTCTCATCAGAGCGGATTGCGAGATTTAGCCTATCCAACAGTCTCTTGGTAAAAAGAAAGAAACGTAACTTTTGCGCGCTGGATTTCTCAGCAATAACTGGCTATAACCTCGCAGGTCGTATTCATTCAGTCAACCAAGAACTCAAGTGCGAACACATGATTTTGGTATTTAAAAAAAACTAAATAGCATTTCCAGAGCTCGCCTCTAGGTGGCAGACGTAATTCACACATAATCTGGGTTGGAAAATAACACAGTGGTTGCCCACTGAACAAAGTTAAATTTTCGGACAAATGACCTCATTGGCCTGTTGTAGCATCATCTATGCCACTCCCTTTCCGTAAAGCTAAAAGATTGCCTCGTTAGTTGTCGGGCTGATGTAACATAAAAAATGCCTAATGGATGCAGTGTTTTATATGCTCACTGCTGTATGAGAGTCGCTATGCGAGAGATAACCAGATGTCTACTACTTAATGCTGCCCCTGTTCCAATGACATCATCTGTAACATCTTGATAAGAAATGAAAAATGAGCTGCAACGACTCCCACGTAACCCGCATCAGCACCGCAGTGTGTGATGCTGGGGGGCTGCAGCTGATGTGCACTCTTGGGCTGTGCGCACAATGCACCAATCCCCATCTTCTCCCCCCCTTCATCAGAAACGGAATCCCAGGATATCCCACCCCCACACACACCCCGAAACGGAATAGCCCTCCTCTCTCCCGCTTTATCCCCTCCTCTATTACCTCAGCCTTCGTTACTACACCCCTTTTCTTCCTTCTCCTCCTCCTCTGCCTCACGTCCCATACTCGGGAGCGCCGCATACCGGTCGCCAGGATTTTCCCTTCTCGGCCAAAATGGAGGAGGAGGTCTGTCGCTTATTGAAGGGAGCACAGATTGTATGACCGGATCTGTCTCAATGAAAGGCGTCGGGGCACAGTTTTGCTCATAGGAAGGCATTGCAATAGCGTTTGGATAAAAACCTCGGTGGATCTCTATCGCAGTTTGTGCGTCCGCAGCCATGAGCGCAGCGGAGGGACTGGAAGAAGCTGCGAAGGACGCAGCAGACATAGCGGCGTTTTTCAAATCCGGTAAGTCGGTAAGGGGCGAGTCAGTCTTTGGGAGGCTTCAAGAGAGCTGTCGGTGTGGTCACTTGAGTGCTAAATTGATCAGCAGTCATAGATCTTGAGAGATAGACGTGTGTGTAGCGTTGTGCCCAGATTGAGCCCTAACCATATCTGTCTGGTGACATGTCATCCTGCAGTCTTTGATGACAACACCTCCCCCGTAATGTGCTTTTGATTATCAGTCAGTGACCCCATTTCGGCTTGGCCCGAGTAGAGGCTGAGGTGTGGACGGTGCCGTTCATGCCTTTTTTATTTCGTCATCACCGCTTCATCATGAATCCTTTTCCGTGTCCTTTGTATCGGACTTAGCCACCCTTGAGTAAATATAACGACAATTCACGAGAACGTGACAACATGCAGCATCCGTACTCTGGCAAGGCCATCATCACGCAACTATGGCCAATGGGTTGCACTGTACGCACTGGGCCTGTCTTACGATGCCATCATAACAAATAAGCTCAGGCCCGCCTTGTGCCTACCTCCTTGCTGTACACTGAAAACAAAACACATTTTATATATCCTATGGGTAGAACACTGGGGCGTATATCCTGAACAGCTGCTTGCAGGATGGCTTGAACCTGTGCACTATTTTGCTGTAATAAAAGTGCATTCTTGTTTTGATTAGCATTATTGTTTGTATTGTAGTTTTTATGAGACATTTTAGATATTGTGTCGTTTTTAAAATCTATGCACTGTGTTTGATGTAGATACGTCGTTTATGACATCTTTCTTCAAAGTTATTAACAAACACCATCAACATCAACAATCACTGTGGCACAGACACTAAGTCTATCAGAAGTGCTGTCACTGATAAGTTGGCACACAGGGTCTACTGAGGGTTTGGTTGTCCCAGTAGAGCAGGACCACCACACCAGAAAGCAGCTGTCCTTCTGGTGCTCAGCTGTTTCTGTTTGGACACCTGGTGCCATGGTTCTGCTGTTACCCATCAAGCTTTTAACATGCAGGAACACACACACACTATCAGCATGCAACATAATTACTTTTACACCGTTTATATCCTATGGGTTTACATTTATTAAGCAGGCATGAGATTGCTGTGTCCGCATAGCTTGTTGTCAGAATGGATTGTATTCAAATGTTACAGTTTCTGTTACGCTTGACTGGATGTCCGCCAGTATTTTCCTATAGCTATGTTGAATCAGGCTGGAAAGTTGGCTCTCAGTATAACGGGGCTCTTTGGATGTTTATATAGCAGCACATGCAGTTCATACAGAATTCATGAAGGAGACAGAAATAGTGCTTCAGGAAACTTTTATAATATACAGCATGGTATAGTTAAGTTTTAAATAAGAGATCTGTACCGCACAATATTGCATAACTATGTCAGCATCATTTGTGTTGCTTATATATTTGGGTAATTTGATATTCACGTCAGTCAAAAATGACTGACTATCACAATTTGCAACATGGGTCACTGTAGTAGATCATCTGTCTTCTTCGAGCATTATTAGCAGGAGTATATTCTGGTGCCCTAAAAATTTAAACTGTGTAGTGGAAATGGATTGTGCATGGGCCACATGACCTAATCCCTAGGTCCCCTGGCAGCATGCAAGTTTTGGATTAATTTTTTACTCCTCAATGTCTCTTCATGTGTAAAGATTTTTCTCATCATTCCCATCATTTGTCCTTATAAGATGAATAAAAATCAATAGTTATTCAATATGCTTTATATTTTGGGAATATATGTATTTGATACACCGAGCTACAAATGTTGTTTGATGAGTCCATTACAATGTTACCTCAAAAAGCCTAAAGCTATTAGTAATAATCTATATTTGGAGACATTGTCCATAAGAGTTGGTAATAATCCGTAAATAGCCCTGTGAGTGACATGTAATCCATTTAGTAGACGTATACAGTAGCATCATTTAAACACAAGCTGCTGTGTAACTCAATTGACGTGAAAGCTGCCGGCTGGATTATGATGTAAGCTTAAATAACTGTCACAAAAAATTGCAGCGAAGCCTTAATAAAGTTACACTTGCCATTTTTAAGACCAGATATTCAGCGACATCAAAATTAGCAGGTGCTTTGATGTGCGGTAAAAATGAATCATCTGCACCTGGGACATAAAAATAACTACATCAACAATGGCCACATCATTTCTGGTCACAGAAAGCCATTTTCTACAAAGTGAACCGAGTGACCTGTGGCAACGGACGCTATCATGAAACCAAAGCGCAATCAATGAAAGAGTAATGACTTATAGTTATTTTACACAGCCAAGCAGAAAACTTATATAATCATGTCGTAGTTGTGGTGAGGAAGACTGTAAGACATCAATAGTGAGTGCATGCAATTGGTTTTAAGTAAAGAAGTTAAACCAAAATGATTATACACTGAACATTATCACCCTTATTGTAACTTGGTTTTGTAGTAAGTGTTAAGTGTTTCCAAAAAATGAAAGTCAAAGTGAATGACAGAAAATAGGCTACTTCGGGGAACTAACAGAGTTACATTCATCAAATTATAGAGATGAGGCTTGGGTGGAGCTGCGCTGCAAAATGTAGACTGCTTCCATCCTCTTGCTGTGAGACTGAAACCTTCGGGTTACATCCAGGGGCAGCTTAATTGGCAGTTGGTTAGAGTTGAAGGCTCCGCGTCCAGTTTGGCATTTTCTGCACTCCTAGATGTGGGATCCCTTACTGCAAATAAGAATTAAAAGCACGATCCATGTGTCCTACAGTCCGCGATGTGAACAGTTGTAGTTGACATTGTTGTATTGTACTGTACAAGCAAATTGCAATAGGAGAATATGCTCTTGCTCTATATCAAGTACAAATTCAACTAGTTACAACTAGGGTGGCAAAATTCTGGAAATTTTCAGTGTCATACATTTTTAATGGGAATAAACATGGAATAAATGTAATTGAAGGTTGCTTCTTTACAGACAGATATATCAATTGCAGCTTAAGAATCTGATTTGAAAGTTATACACTGAAATATTCATCACAGCAAAAAGGAAAAGTCTCAAAGAAATCATTGCCATTTCTGACACCAGGGTTTGAAGAGGACAGTGTTTTGTGTGGCCTATACAACGAAGAGCTTTTGTAAATGGAGTGGACTCGTTCAGTATTACAATAATGCGATACATTGTTTTCGGAGTTTGTGCCCATGTGTCAGTCTGTACAGATCTGTGCTCAGACACCGACCCCCGCCCACTGTCAGTTAGAGACAGGTGAATTGAACAAAATCATTATGAAAAACTTTGCTGTTTGTCCCACCGCTTAGGAAGAGTACTAAGCAGAATTAAGGTTAGGAAAGTTGTGTTATTGTTTTGAGATATGGAGCCTCTCACGTCTTCTATGGTGCGTGTCAAATGCGTTTTATGGTTCAAAAACATCATTAATGAGTAACTGATAGGTGAGTAATTGTTTATTCAATGAACATTTTTAAAATATACTTACAATTTCCAAGTTACAGTTCCCATTGAAAGTTTCCAGAAATGTCATTGGATTATTAAATGTCATGTTAACTAGAGTGTGTTCAATTGTGTGAGAAGTCCTCCATGTAGTCTCCCTGTCCGTATAGAGCGAGAAGCTCTATGGGAAATCCCATTGAAGCTCTCTTTTTAGAATGCAGCCTCTGATTGGCTAACTCTTGATTGCTTTGAGGCTCGGCATCTAAGCAAAGGACAGGTTGTAACACCCACTAGCTGAATGCTGATTGGCTGCCTCCGCAAAAAGGGGGAAAAAAGCTCCTCCTCCTGATGCTCTGTCTGTGAGAGCGGCATTAGCATTAACTGCTGTCACTGTGAAGCTACAAGAGGAAAACTGAAGCTATTGAGGCCAATGTGACAGGGATGGACTTCATTTCAGTCATGAACTACTTGTTTTATGGAAGCTTTCAATATAATTGACTTGTGTGGGTACTGTGTAGTGCGTAGGAAAAGGAAGGAGGAAGTGGTTTCAAGGGCCCTTGACACAAGCACAACAGCTCAGAGTTTGCTCAACTGTGTACCTGGTTTCTGTGTTTAGTCCCAGTCTGACTTGGTTTAGTTCTAGTTTAGTCCCAGGTGTTCTTTGTTTGGTCCAAGTTTATTGTTCTCGTTTAAACCATGTTAGCGTTTGGACTTGATTTAGTTGCTGATGTAGAATAGCCTATACATTTCCTCCTAAATATTAGGCTTAATTCAATTGCTGAATTTTAACTATGAGTCGAAAGTCTAAATAAATCCTGTGTGCATAAAAAGGCTGTTGTAGAAATGTAGGGTACAATTTTGGTACAGGTTTAACCAGGTCCATGATAATGAATAGAAAACATCATGAGCTTCCTTTGTTTGAAAGACCACCACCAATATTCTAACTTTACCAGATAAACAATACAAATGCTTTAAGATGTCATTCTGCTACAAAGGTTAGTGTCCACCCTTCAGAATAGTGACCCAAACCTGCTCTCGGACTAACCCAACCCTCAACCCTCTCCTGTTATGGGGAGGGTTGGGTAAAATCATTGCAATCATTGTAAAATATGTTTTACTCTGTTTCTATGTAACATTAAAGCCTCTTGATTTAGAGGTATCTACTCATTGTTCTGGAGAACTTGCATACTTAGTATCTCCGCAAAATGTTGAAATAAGAAATGTCTTGCGTGACCCACCCCGCTTTCTCCTACAGACTGTTTGATATCATCAGACTCTGACCTTTCCTACGCTCAGAGTACAAGCATGCCACTCTCTTCTCTGTTACATCCAATTATTGAGTTAAACTGCCATACTTGGCTCTTGTAATGACCATCTAATCCCTGTATCTGTGGTAGCTAACAAGTTAATTTGCCAGTTGGTTACACGATGGACCATATAGCCAACTGTGAAAAATAGTTTTAAATGGGCTTATCAACAGTTAGAGGGTTATGGTGAAAAGCCAAATAAATCTCAATGAGTCATGAAATTGTATTTGTTTTGACTCTGAGGATTTGTTTAGAATGAAATTGATGCAAGTGCACGCACATCATCGCGTAGGATTCTTCAACATCATGAAGATCACATTATTTTGTTAAATCGTTGTAAATTGTCATACTTTTTCTTTTTCCTCTAAACATTAAATAACATAATGTGTTCTTTTACACTACAGGATCACAAATGTGATTCCTAGTCAAAAATATCAGAAACAATTATTCTGCAAAAGCAAAAACACAGTCTTATATGCAGTGACAGTTTTGAGTCCCCAGTCCATTAAATCGGCTTGAGGATTTATTTATTTATTGATGGGGACAATGCACTTTCATGAATATTTGCATTGAAGCAACAAAAACAGACGCAAACATGCAGGATTATAGCCATAAGGCTCATTTACATCCGTAGTCCTGAAGCAGATAACAGAAATACAGAAAATACGGGGTCTTGGCCTGAAACAAGCTGTGTCTGATCTTAAGGTAATGGATCTATCCCAAATCCAGCCAGTGCTGTATACTGTTGTTATGTCCTTGAGCAAAACACTTGACCTGCCTTCCCCTAGTGTTTGTGTACAGTTCACTGGTGACTGAATGTGAGTGCTTGATGCTAGTGCTAGAGGAGGAAGAAAAGGGCAACTTAAAAGTGAATATTTGCCATTTCAGTAAATAATCAACTACATTACCAGCATTACATTTATTGGGCACACAACACAAATATGACATTTCGACTTGACCAAATGTAAACCTAAATGCACAACATATTAGATATTCATCACCAGTTGATGCAATTGGTTAAATACTTCCTTGGGCACATCAATGATACATGCCCAGCCCTTTTTGCCATTCATAAACTCTACTCGGCTGATAATGTGTTGGTAGGATGCTAAGTGCAGCCTCCAGGACAGCGTGATTATGTCTTGAGAGCACATGCACACATGTCGAGGTATAAATCATTACTTCCCACCCACATTGCCTGAGGCCCTGGAAGTAACCAAGAGGGGGATGGAGAGATGCTAGCTGAGGATCCCGCCGCACTGGAGGATTGTGGTCATAAAAACTGGCTGTGGGCTGGTCTATGTGTCTCTCTTGTGAATCCCTCAACTGATATCATATCAGCGAGGCCTCTGTCAGTCATCTGCACACTCCCACTCATCCCGATGCGTTTTTCATAGCTTTCGTTGCCTCCTCCATTCTCCTCCTACACGTCATTACCTCATACTGTACCTTTGCTCCACTAGCTGTCTTTAGATTCAGAAGTGTGTCTTGTTTTCCCCTTTCTTTATGATTGCAATCAGATCCCCATTTTAAAACCGTAATTACATTTCTAAGAGAGGCTGATCACATTGGGCCATTAGCTGTTTGGGTCTTGATAAGGTTAAAGTGGACAGCGGTATATAAAATGCAGCAGAGCAGGTTCGTCTATTACAGTGTGGTTAAAAGTGCTTTTGCATAATATTGAATATTGAATCTTTTACTGGTATCCTTTACCTTCTTCATAATCTTTTTAGATCCCAAACAAAAATTATACTATATTACTAACACAACTCAGTACAGATGACAGGTCGAAAACCTCCTTCTATAATGAAAAACTCCAGCTACATCATCTTAGTCATGGTGCTGTAATGCATCATATGGGCAATCCTGGACACACGCCTGCACACACGCACGCACACACGCACACCACACACGCACGCACACGCACGCACACACAAACAAAAATGTTTTAATGCTACTGTATAAACTTCTTGAGACTTGTTTAAATACTGCATAAAGTGTGCCATAAATAAGAATTCTAATCAGCATTCTGTGGATCTTCATCTCAAAAATACTTCATACACATATATCCTTCCTCCTTGTCTACCGCGTAACTAGAAGCATCTGGATCCAGCACTTGAAGCTGAAGGCCCCCCATGTCTCTCCCTCGGTTCTTTAAGTACAGGTCTTTGAAAATTAAGCTGTGAGGTCGTGACCCATATAGCACTGAGACTAACAACAGTCTTGAAATGTATGAAACCATTTTCTTGGAAGCAAGTCAAGAGTGATAAAGTACAAGTGCAGTTCTCTGAGTGCAGTAGATTTCTGTCTAGAAGATACCCTGGTTAAGAAGAAGCAGCTTTGTTTGATGTGGAAGAGAAATCTGTCTCTTTCCTCAAGTCCCTCATGAATGACTGCTCTCCATTTTCTGAGAGACAGCCCACACACTCCATGGAGGAAGCTGATTTCCTACCACACATATCCTGAGTCAGGAAATACATTCTTGTTCTCATGGACACTGCCCACATCATGTTACCTGAAGCATATACTCGGTTAATTTGTAACGTCCTTTTAACACAAAAGTATTTGGTAAATCCATCCATCCATTCATCTTCTTCCACTTTTCCGTTTCCGGGTCGTGGGGGCAGCTGTTGGAGCTGCCCAAATCACACTGCACCAGCCCCCAATGGCTCCTCCTGCAGGTGGTGGGTCCACGGAAGGACGGCCTCACGATTAACCGGGCCTGTTGGTCTCTTATAAGGGGCTTCTGAACCGCTCTTTGTCTGACCCATCACCTAGGACCTGTTTGCCATGGGAGACCCTACCAGGGGCACGAAGCCCCGACAACAGAGCTCCCAGGATCATTCGGGTGCTCAAACCCCTCCACCACGTAAGGTGGCGGTTCCAGGAGGGGATTTGGTAAATCATGTACATTGAAGTTCAGAGTGAAAATGTACAACTTCGTGCATTACAAAAAAACCTAAAAAACACTTCCAACTACATTTTGGCACTTCTGTCATCCCAAATAACAAGGAATGTGCAGAATGTGACACAGCATTATTGAGGTGAAATCAAAGTGCACATCCCACTGTGCTTGCATGCATGTGTAAGCTGGTGCTAGTCCTCTGTTAACAGCTGTGCTCACTCTGTCCAACAGAAAGTGCTGTCTCTTTTCACTTGTGCACACACAGTTGCACGTATTAACACAAAGTAACATTGCCCTTTCCTTTGAAGACCGCACCAGCCTCTGATCCCTGTCGCGTGAACACTGCCAACTTTGTGCTCCCTGGGCTTATGCAGGCTAAATTCCAGCTTGGCCTCTCTGGCTTCACACAAAATAGGTTGACCAAATTTAAAATCCTATTTTATTGCCATGAGATTACATAGTTCTTAGTGTGCTTAGCTTTTGTAAGTGTTATATTGCCTAAGAACATATAAAAATGTAATTCATAATATGCAGTCATTTATTTCTTATCTCAAGATTTCAAGAATTCTCATTGAAATTTGTACTGTAAATTAAAAAATACCCTCGTATCAAAAGTACTTGAAATACATTCACAAAACACAATTTTGAAATTGACATGTACAGTGTGTGAGCCGGTGCTTACTGTAATCCTTATAGCAGCATATGCCAGGGTTGAGAAGTGCGTCCAGGAGAAGCCAGGGCACTGAGAAGCTAAGCTGTCCACTTCCCTCACCCCTAATTCTGTATCCTGCATCAAACTAAATGTCACTGAGCAGCTTCTTTGTAAGATCATGTTAGTGAACCAATAGTGAACGTTAATTTGGTTTATTTTAAGGACCAAACTTCTAAAACAGCAGTACGTTACACTTTATTTCTGAAATAAATCCTCAGACACATAAGATACTGTGATCTAGTGTTGTCTTTAATTATCAGCTGGTGCAATGAGAGTCACGGATGGTTCTGAAGTGGTGCGATGTCAACAAGAAAAAGCATTAAAATTAAATTATATTATATGTTTAAACAGATTGATATATCTTGTAATATCTGCACACGGAAGATACTAAAGCTTTTCCTATAATCCTCTCCACTTTTTCACCAGAATTGTTTTTGTCTTTTACAGACTGCTCAATTCCAAAATGTGACTCCAAACTGGATGGCCCCACTCAAACCACAGGTATGTGTAATGCATTACTCTACACTGAGTGCAGAATTATTACGCAAATTCGTTTTTTGACAATGTTATTATTTTTCTTCACATTTTCACGGTGTAAAACTTAAAGGCGGTTGGATTGAAGTGTCCCAGGTGGCGGTGTTTGTAATGAGAGAAAGTGTGCTTAAAGCAGGTTCACGCTCTGTATAACGTGTGCAAAATTATTATGCAGCCATGTTCCATCACCAACATTGGAAAGAGAAAACATTTGAGGAAGTCACTAAATTGTTAATAGCTGGTCAGAGGAATGCAGCGCTCTTGAAATATCGAAAAATATTGGGACGGGCCACAGAATCATCAAGCGTTTTGTTGCCAAGAGGGTCGTAAGAAGTGAGATGAAAAGAAAAATCACAAAGTAGCTGTCAAAAAATTAAGCAGAAATCCATCAGGAATAAATTATGTACCAGTGCTGTCATTTCCAGCAGCTGTAACTGACCTGAAGTATCCAGAAGTACCAGGTGTTCAGTGCTCTGAGATTATGCCAATGTGGGAAAAGGGTAAACCTTACCACTATTGATCAAAACACATCAGCCAAGATGTTTTGCCTGGGTCAGGAAGGATCTGAAGACAGGTCTTTCTAAGGTTTTATGGACTGATGAGACCAGAGTGACTCTGGATGCACTTGTCCTGTAACACCACTTGAAGAATTATCTTCTAAGAACTGGCAGGATGTTTGAGAATCCAGTTTAAATTCCACATTCAACTTGAACTAACTCATCTTGAGTGATACCTACCCACCCCGTGTCTCTCCTCCATCTTTCTGACGCCAAAGTCAGAGTCGAGCATTATTCCCATTACTGATCCAGCCATGGGCCCATTCATGTCTTTAGATCCTTCCTGACCCAGTCTAGACCTCTTGGCTTATGTGTTCTGATCAATAGAAGTCAGGTTTACACTTTTCCCACATTAGCAATGTCTCTCAGCACTGAACACCTTGTACTTCTGGACACTTCAGGTCAGTTACAACTGCTGAAATGACAGCACTGGTAGACAATGGATTCCTGATGGCTTCATTTTTGGCAGTTACATTGTGTTTTTTCTTGTTATCTCACTTCTTACGACTCTATTGGCTCTTGGCAACAAAACGTTTGATGGTTCTGTGGTGCTGTCCCAATATTGCATGATATTTCAAGAGCGCTGACCAGCTATTAACAATCTGTGACATTTTCAGATGTTTTTTCCTTCCCATTTTGTGAGGGAACACTTTTTTCAGAGTAACTTGTTTACCTTAATAAATCCTTTTCGTGGTTCCTCTGGGGGTAATACAGGTGTTGATGGGTCTTTCATCTCCCCTGGTGTCTCTGGCCAGAAAACTACAATTGCAGCTTTCCTGCCTACGGGTCGGAGGCACCAATACACACTAATGGAATCACAACGAATAAGCTAGCAGGCTAACGGGCAAATGTAGCTGCGGGCTAGCGCCACTTTAGCAGAGTTCACAGCCAAGTTTGAGTGAAAAAAAATATCTCCATTTTGTAATTGGATGTACAATGTCCCTCTCTCCCTTTGTCTTTTCTGTCAGCGTAGTATTTACTCTCACGGACAATTAATGAGTAAAAAACCGCAACATGCTACAACACCTGCAGTGGCGCTTATGGCCTCTAGGGGCATGAGTTACTTAGTACTGCTTTAAGTTTTGCACCGTTTGAAGTTTAAAAAAATAACAATATGGTCAAATAATTTATGTCTGCATACAATTATCCATCCTATCCAGCCTCCTCTGTAAAGCTACTTGCATCTGAATGATTCGCTGATTGATTTGGTTTAGTTCAATAAGATGTTGGTTATGTGCCTTTGATACATCATCCATGCATTGCTTTGTGAGTGAGAAGTACTAGGAACACTATGTACGGCTTAAGTAAAATGTTATGTTCTGCTGAGTCCCATCCCGTCAGACCTTGTTCCTCTGTGGCATCAGAGCTCTATAGCAACCATGACCTTGTGGGTCCACTTCCCAAACACCCCCAGGACAAATGCTAAAAATACACGTGGGTGAGTCTGGGTAGCTTTTGGGAAATAAGCAGATACATGCGTACTTGGCTTAATGCACTGATTACAAACGTCAGCATGGGTTTCTGCTCAGATTTTTTAGAGACTTTGTAGAGCTTTTCAGAATTAATTTGGCAGACAAACTAGAGGGCACATATACACAAGGTCAGCTTTGGACAGCTACATGTTATGGAGTGGCTTTGATTGAGTCAGCTTGATACAATTGACACACTTTCGAAACCCGATGTTGTCCAACTAGGTCAGAGATGAACATATGCAATTGACTGAGTGCCCTGTTATGCTTGCCAAATGATTGATGTCAAAAAGGCATAATCATGGAGCTTTATCCTGCTTTGCAAATCCATGCACAAATGCTGTCAGTCCTTTTATGACCTGTTTGTGGGCATTTGAATTGGGATAAACTGTTGATAAATTCATGAGCAATGTTTTATTGTGCATTTGATGTTTTTCTTGCCAATTTATTTACAAATTATGTGATTACTGCTAGTGCTTTTGGATATTTAGTTTGTACCCCTCAAACAGGTGACAATAGAGGTGTGCAATATTTCATCTACAAGATCAAAATGTAAATTGCTGTTTGGAGTATATTCAAATTTTACAATATTTCCAATGTCAAGAATTGTGGGGGAAATGTGGAATAATATATATATTTTTAGCAACATGATTGGTGGGAAAATATTGGGGGGGAAGTGTTTTGTTAAGTATCTTTTTGAGCGACAAAGTAAATTAAGATGTTTGCAGCACATTTTTTCATATTTTGGAAGGTTTGCAAAAATATTGCTTCCTCTTTGTTATCGAGAAAGTCCCCACAAATATTGAGATATTCACTTTTGTCAATATCACCCAGCCCTAGGTGACAAACAAAATTTGCTTGTCACCTAGGGCTGGGCGATATTGACACAACGCAACACAGTTACCAATATAACCAGGGATTGCTTGTTTAAGCTTATATTCTATATTTTAAATAGCCTACATAGAAATTGTTAGGTTTATTTTCATACTATATTTAGCATCTGGTCCATTACAACTGAATGATTTTTGCAGTTCTTGTTTTTGAGGTTAAGAGAAAGATTAGTAGGTAAAATAAAGGCCTTTTTTCATTCTCTTTTCTTTCATCCCTCCATTGCCTTTTTCCCTCACTCAAAATATTTCTGTTCAGTTAAATCAGCTACTCTCTCATCATAGCCCATACGGAGCTCTCTGTGTGGTTCCTATTGAATTTGACTTTTGAATGCTAACCATGCACCGCAGATAGACAGGCAGACGGTCACAGACCAGCACACACACTCATATACTTCTGAAGCAGTGGAGGAAGTGGTTTTCTCTGGGGTTCATTGGATCTTTTTATTCTCCCCTGCAGAGGCCAGAGCAGGGAGGACTAAACTTCACTGTGTCTTAATGACTTGTACTGTGTGGCTTTCTTAACTTTACTTGAACTTGGATCACATGATTCAGTGATCTCGTACGGTCTAATTTGCATGCAGAATGCAATTGGAAGAAAACACTGTGCATGGAGTCTGGCATGATCTGCAAATTCGGACCAACAGGGCAGCACAGAGGGAAGCTTTTACAAGGCCATTGTATTGAAAAACACCCTTTGTATTGTATAGAAGTGGGCAAGTAGAAACTTGAAATTCTCTGTGCTCATTAGTTAGCATGAAAACACATTTGCTGTATGTAACATTATATTTCTACTGCTGCTGCACAATTTTAACAAAATGGTGGAAATTCAAGATGTGATTTTTTTTTTTATTTAAGGCTCAAAATCAGTCTTCTTTATTGGGAGAATCACTGTAAAACAAATCGTGACACACTACAGTACACTCTTGGTTTCACATGCCTGTAGATGTGTTTCCACCCCCTGAGCATGTGTTTTGACTTGGTCTGTGTGTGTGGGTCGGAAAGGCCTTAATTAGATTCCACTGTAAAACACTGGCTCTGTTGGTTTTACAAAGAGCACAGCCTGCTTCCTCCTGTCACTGGATATCAACATAATGATATCTGTTTTTGCCCCGCAATACTTCCAATGGCTTCAAATAACACACTCAACTTTTAAGAGCAGTGGTATGACAATGTAATGTGGTATATGACTATTTATGTGTGATGTACTGTATGTCTGTTACACTCTTCTATGCCGAAACGGCATGTTGTGTGATTTTATATGCGTTTTCAACATCCAGACATTACACACCAGACTCGTTTAGGGTTAGATTAGGACAAAAACAGGACTAAACCAGGAAGGGTCTAAAAATTGGTCTGAATTATTGTACAATAGGCTGATCCATGCTCTTGAGCCTGAGTAGAGCGTAACATAGGGCCTTTAAAATTGCCCTCTCATGGTCCTATACAGTATAAGTGCCTCTCTCAGCTCTGCCTCTCTCTCCCTTTCCCCTCCCATCATCCCTCTCCTCCATCCTCATCTTTGTCCTCCCTCACTGTCTTCTCCTGCCGCTCACTGATGCATAGGATTTCAGGTTCCACTCCGTTGCTCTGACCAATCACAGCGCTCCTCTCCCCTAGAGCCTCAGCCCGTCACCTTCTCGAAAGCGACTTACGAGGGCGGGACTTAAGATCATTTAGGTGGGGCTTGGAGGGGGGTCGCTCGCTGCTGTTGTAAGTGCGGGTTCCTCCTTGACTCATGGATAACAGGGGGATGTTTGGTCTCTCCAGGAATAAATCTTGAAGGATATTTTCTAACTTTTTGTATTGTTGGATTGCTGCCGGAAGAAGAATTGCATCTAGTTTACTTTGCTGCTCAGCGAACGGAACACATAATTCATATTTTCAAATGTTGCTTTGCCAAACTGCTCCAGTCATTGTCTTTATGCCTGAAGTAGCTTTCGATTCCTGCTGCGTATTGTGTTTAAGGGCAAATGATGCATGAGAACGAATGCAATGTTAGGTGTTAGCGACTGACTGAAGGTGTTTATTAGCAACACTGCTTGCAGTGATGGAGCTAAGTAGAAGTGGGGGGTAGTGACTGTGACACTTGATCCCCAAAGTACATTTTTCCTAGAGGGGGTTGTCATTCCACCACTCATCTTATACCATAGCGCATTGATAGAAACCTATTGATAGGATCGTGCTACATGCTTTCATCGACCACTGAGCAAGATAAGTGGAAGACATGTCCCTTCAGATCCTGTCTACTGGACATTGTGAGTATGCAGCACATTGAAATGATACCCCCACGCCCCCTGAGACCAAGAGAAATAACTGTTGATGATATAGTTTATGATGGTGAAACATATCTATGACCCGTGATCTCATTTGGTCTTCCTGAAAGTAGTCTAAAGTTGGAAAAGATGCTTCCTAACATCACAACTGTCTATTTTGGGTCTGCGCTGCTGTAATGAACGCACATGAGTCAGATGGTATCACTTTTCTGCAGAAAGTATGTGAGCTTACACGCTTTTCTTTCTCTCTGTCACTGTTGTTATGGAGGAGCATCCTTTTAATCATGATACTGCAATGAGAGAAAATGCATGTTTGCATCATGCATGTTTCACTTTTATTGGACCTGGTAAAGTATAATATTACTCTGATCCTATAGCATCTGTGACTATAAAGTCTCTGCCAAAAATGTTTTTTCTTTTTTTTCAATTCAAGATAAAAAAGAGAAGCTGTATTTTAAGATCGATTACAACCATTTAACCCCCCATTACTTGCCTTAACTTTGGTCAATATTTAATCTTGCTTATTTATGGTGCAATTTCACAAAGCTATTAGCATGTCATCGATAGTAAAACTGCCTTTAACGGGTCACTCACTTAGTTGGCTGTTATGATACCCTGCTCTAATGACCTTCCTGTTCTGTTTGATCAAAGCAGGAAATAACATCACTATAGTTTGTTATTCAAGCACGCTATGCATCCTGGGTCATCAAAAGGGAAAATAACGCAGCTGCCACTCTCTGCAGTGACAGCGTGATGCCTCTTCCTTGTTGTGAGAGATGAGCCTCTTGGCCATGAAAAAGTCTAGTGACCCATTGAAAATTAAACCAACCTGTCAATATGTATTCATGTGTGGCTACATGACGACTGTGTGAAGGTCAGGGACGCTGGACACACTTCCTACTCGCCTATGTACAGGGCCTGACTTGCCACTGGTTTGTAGTAGGGCTGTATAGCAAAAAAAAAATGGTTTGAAAAATCGGATGGATTTTCTATTCCTTCCTCTTATGTAAATAATGAATGTTTTCCACTCCAGCATCATTTTACTCCACCAAAACCATGGCTGTAACTGCCACAGGACTGGTTGTAGTTCCAAGATGATATTTGAGGTCGACCAAAGTTGGAATTGCAAATTGTATTTTTTTTTATATATTTTGATTAAAGCCCTAGCGGATTGTACGTTTCAATCATAACCAGCTGATTAGAGTACTCACTTGCCAAATTGTAGCAATATTTTTCAATGTGGTGCATTTTAACACTGTACACATTTTGTATTAGATTATTCTTTTATACAATAATCATACAAGGCCTCTAGAAAAGCCTTTTTAGTAATAATAGTGGCTTGTTGGGTAGACCCCTTTGAACACATGATACCGAGTTTCAATATTTAGTCAGTTTAACTGCAGTAAATATATAATATTTTCTATTCATGTCTTTCTTGTCACCTAAGCACTAACTTAAGTTTTTCCGACAACATTTTTGAACATTGTTAGTTTCAGTGAAGTTAGACAAGCAAGTAACCTCAATAACAATGTGTCATAAACCTGTGGAAGCTCGCACGCTTGATTGGTAAGATTGACAGCTGTGTGTTCCCCTTTCCCATAGCAAGTCAAATAGACAGCAGTTTTTTAAATCCTGTGATTTTGATGTATGAACTGAAGCTCTAATATGCAGTTTGGGTGGAGTCTGGCTTCAAATGCGGTTCTGCGTTTTCAGCCATGGCCCAAGGTCGTTACAAAAAAACTACAATTAAATGGTCTGAGGATCCTAAATCAGTATCTTAAATCACAAGCATATAAAACAGATTTTTTTTTGTTTGTTCTCATGAAGGTAGTACTTTTTGAGTCGGTATGAACCAGTAAATCAAATTTCAATAGTGTGTTGGCTTCTATTGCCAGTAAAATTGTGTTTTTCCTCCTCTGTTTACTTATTTTGGCAGTGCAGAGTGTAATTTTCTGCACCAGCATTTTACATTAGAGACTGAATTATGTAAAAACCAAGCATGTTGCTTTTTTTGGATCTTTGTGCTCTGTGTATCCATGCATGTAAGTCTCATATTCCATCACATAGCCCTGTGTCTGGCGGTTTGCATAAGCTAGTTGTTTTTGAGGACTGTAATAACAGTGGATAGCTGAGGGATTGGACACAAGCAATGGAGCTGCTGCCTGTAGCTCGCTGCTGCGTGTGTGTCTATGGGCGCTACAGGACATTGGTCTTTGTTGAGGACAAGTCTAGTGAAAATCTATTCATAGTGGATTGAAGTGGCAGAGGGGAGAGCGATAAGGAGAGGGAGGAGGAAGGTTTGTGTAAAAATAAAAGAAACTGGACCTGATGACAGAAAGCAGAAAATCTAGTTGTTGTTGTTGTTGTTGTTACAGTTACACAACAGTGACAAAACATAGCATTTTCAATGTTTCAGCTATGACTTGATAAATGGCAATTATTGTTCATTCCGTTGATCTCCTACCTAATAATATCACAATTGTTTTACCACTTTCCTTGACTAAACTTTTAATAGATCAGGAACCTCGAAGCATCAGTTTTAGATCTGACACTGTTGTGTAGATATAACATATTTGCTTTTCTCAAACTCTCTGAAATTCATGCTTTTTACTTTTTGAGCTTCCGTCACATCAGTTAAAATGTGTGAGTTAAAAAAAACATACCATGGCTATATGTGATTAAACATCTATAGTCAAATATTGTTATTATTGATAGGTGTAGCTGAAATGCAGGTAAAGAACAGTACAGCTGTAAACAATGATGAGATGTCATAAAATCGAGAGGAATGCGTTCTTACTTCATTGCTCTATAAACAGTCTTGACAAAGTCCTCCCTGGATGCTTGGACATGCTTAATGAAACACTAATGTACAGATGCTCCACAGCTCTGAACATGTGTCCTCCCATAGGAGCTGACTCTGACTGCTGAGCTTGTAAACAGGAAGTGTCCTGCTTTCAGCCAGGAGCCTGCAGGTGCACAAACAGAAAAAGACAGATTTGGGAAGTTGGCTGGATCCTCGATCTTATATCTTTTCGTCCCATTAAAGCAGCATCATAATGGTCTTTGTTTACAAAATACTGTATGTTAGCTGTGCTTGCTTGTTTTGAATTTTCGTCTCTGTTTCTTTTTGTTTTCCCTCAGTGGAATAATTGAATCACAGCTAAACTATTTTTGGCTTATTAGAGGTGTTTTATAGCTTCTGTAATTAACAGCAAATCATTTCAGGTAGTGCTCCATTGCTCCATTGTTTGTCAGATTTGAGGTTGGCTGTTATCCTGTTAAAGAGCTTAGCTGTGCCCAGTGCTTTGTCAGGTGACATTACTATTGCTATTGTTCATTATTATAAAAATGGTGATTGTAAAAGTGCCAGATTAGTCAACAAAGGTGAATAAGTGTCAACTTTCACTGTATTCCAAAATGAGTTAGCAAGAGGTTGTTTCTTTGCCACCCCATAAACATAAACTAACCAGTGTACTATAGTGGCTGAAAAAGGCTCTATCTGAATAATCACTTAAGTTTTAAGAGTAACACATAGGCATACTCTCACCGAAATCTCTACACTGATTCGAGCACATTTTCAAAAGTTTAGCTTAAGTTTCTATTTGCACACAGACATCTGGCATGAAGCATTTTCGTCTTTTTCAATGTTTGTCTTTGTGACATTGAAAACCTAAGGCATTCTCTATTCTTTCTGAACCCTGACGAGTGTGTTTGCTCTGCGGTGCTTTATTGGCTTGGTTCTGTGGTGCATAGTGACAATCGTGGCACAGTGTGACTACAAAGGGCAGTCCTCTCTTCTCCCTGATGTGTTGATGTGGCTCAGCGTCCTGCTCTGTGAAACTGTACTGTAACTGCACATGACACATGACACACAGGCTTTTATCGACTTATCAACAGTCACTCTTTATGAGTGTGTGGACCAGGACTACACATCCACTCAAAAGCATGCCCTCTGTTTAGGGAAAAGGCTTCATTACCAACTCAAGAATAAAGTCTTTCTAGATGTTGTATAAAAACCTCCTTTATCTGTAAATGAAATGGTCCTTACACCATACAGTATTATCTTCATAAGGTTTACAAATTTGGTGAAAACAAAAACTGGCCTTTTTGCTCATTACAAGCCAAGATATAAATGATCTCGGCTTTCAAAATCTACCCAGCATGCTTATCACCTTGGAAACCCTCCATGGACAGAATCATTTCTGCTTTTAAACAACTGTTTTCTTTGCAAGTTTACACAGCTTGGCCAGTCGATGCTGGTTGCTTTTCACACATTCTCCTTCCTGAAGAGTTTTGACCCAAGACTGCACTATCAATGCAAGCCAAGAATGTCTCTTTCGTATGTGTATGGGTGCACACACCGGGCGGAGAAACTATTCAAACCAAAACAGTAGTTGTTAGTAAATCTTGTTTTGGGGAGGGGTTTGTGACACTGGGGGGACAGTGAAGAAAAAGCGTTGTCCGAAAGGCAAAAGGAGCTGGCAGTGCCTCGGTCTCTTCTCTATGTGGCTCGATGGGTGGCCGGGCGGTACCAATCCTTACTGCTACTATTGTTCGGCTTAACTGCTGCCTTTTCCCTGATGGGTCACTCGAATCATGATAGAGGTACTGCAAAAGTATGACAGAGCAAAGGAGCGCTTTTAGCATGTTGGTTGATGGTCCATGATGGCTGTACTTGACAACCACAGCTGGCAGTTTGCTCAGGCTGGAAACACCTTGATAAAACTCTCAGGTATTGTACTTAATTTTCCAACTTTAGTCCATGTGATAATGTTGAGATCACGTGGTTTCCAGAAGGCTTTGGTATATCGCTAAATGTGTGTTTTGATTGAATCAGTTGAGAGGTAATGTAGTGCATATGTGATGTGCCTTGTTAAGACCATTCATTTGCTTTAGTACATGGGGTTGCTATGTTGGAAACTTTAAAAATCTCATTGTCTCATGTCATCGTCTAGCCTATACGTGTGTGATCTTATATGATGTGACACTTTTGCACAAATTCTGAACTGAGCTGGATCTATTCTCAGGTGCGCCTGTATGCAAACGAGTTTCTTTTTATTCCCTGATTCTGCCACCTACAATGCTGATGATGCTGGCCTGTTTTATGTTTAGCCCTGTATATAGGTCACTGCATACTGTTTTAGTTACACTATGGTATAAATGGAGATGCGGCGCCAAAGAAGAAACTGTATAGCTCATGTTCGCTGAAAGTTAAGATCTTGTGTAAGATGGAAACAACACCCAGTGGAGCCCTAATATTTCTGTGCCTGTTGCTAAAACTAGAACTATAGCCTACATAACGCGTTCCTCACCTCCGACTCCTCGCTCTCACTGAAGAATTTCTCCTTGTAGAGTTCAGCTAATAATGTCTTGACATATTGCTTAAAACAAATGGTGCTCTTTGTCACAAGCACAGCACTGCAGAAAATAACTAATAGTCCTTATTTGTTCTCTTTTAAAGGGATATTTATCAGCGATGTAACAAATGACTGTGACGCAGAGATGTGCGACAGATTTAGCTGAATTTCCACAACAATAAGTATAACAAGTTTACTGTGTTATTCAAGCTTTTGCATTGTGGAGCTAAACTATGCTTTAGATCTGATTTTTGGGTCATCTAGATTGAGTTGCGTCATCTTGGAGATTTTTTTCTTGTCTCTGCAAACGTCATCTTAGCAACTTTTAACTATGATTTTCTTTTCCCTTTAAAGAAAAAGTCTCCTCTTGATTAGTTCAGATCTTTTCATTTCTTGAATTGCCTCCACTACCAACCTGGCTGCAATTGTTTCTTGGTTGTTTTTTTTTACCTTTTTGTAAATACTTCCCTCTCCTCTGTAGCAGCAGTGAACGAGTCCACACATTTTGTGCTCAGAAAGTCTGTAATCTGTAATCTGTTTTCCAGACTTAATTTGAAGTTATAAACTGTGGTATACTGATGCCAAATCACTTAAAAAGCCTGACTAGAGCATAATACCTTAATACTGTATGGCCCATAGACTCTGGGACAAGCTCCAGCCACCTGTGACCATAATTTACTGTAATGCCAAGAAAGTAACCCTTGCTGCATCATACGAAGTCAAGAGAGCGGCCACAAACAATAATTACAAAATAATGCATGCATGGAGAAAATGAGCTTATGTGACTTGAAAGGCCTCGTTTTTACTTTCATTTTATACCCATCTCCCAAACCATTAATTATCCACGGTTACGTAACAGGTATCGTGTCAGAGTAATTCCACCAATTATTTTATTACACCAACTGTAAAATCATTCAACTTGCTGATGCTGCATTGAGCTCTGGCTGAAGTTAAATTGAGTTCATTCCCTGCCACATGACTCTGGTAGGAGCTTTATGTCCACAGCCCTAAGTCCCAGTGCATTATGGCTGTTCAGCAAATGCATTGTTTCTCACACAGCAATAAGCTGTCCCAAAATAAAGTCATGCATTAAACAAATGTGTAAGAGGAAACCTAAGGAAACACTATGCAATGGTCAATCAATAAGTCATGTTTTTATTCATTCTTTAGTGACGTGCACAGTTGAATGCGCCGCTCCATGACTGCTGAAAACTATGGAGTTCTCTTCTTTTTTCTCTTTTTGTAATAGTCAAAATTTGGCCTTTGAAGTATTTATCAACTTCAAATGGAGCCCGGGGGAAAAAGTAACATTGTATTGTTTTTAAAAACAGAAAAATGGAATATTGGGATTTGGGGTGTTTTGTCTAAAGGCGCCGGTCTGCACTTACTTTAGCCCAGTGCCAGAACTGGACGAGAAGACCATAGTCTGTGTTTCCTATTCTTCCCATTTGTCACGGTGCATTGATAGCATTTGGTCTTTTTGCTGTGCTTAGAGGGTTACAGCCAGGTCAAAGGGGTTGTGGTAGGAGCACAGTGTTATTTTTGCTGTAAGCCACACTCTAACAACAATATGAGAAACCCGATGAAAGTGGAGCTAACCACAGGCCCCAGGCCAGCGCCGGCTTAGCCCCACAGACAACTGGAAGAATTGCATATGAGCGGTGGAGACAAGTAAAACCAAATCACATACAATACAATGGGGGGGGGATGAAGTGCGTGAAGGCAAGGTTGCAGTCCAGTTCCAAGGCAAGGCAAGGCAAGGCAAGGCAAGTTTATTTGTAGAGCACAATTCATACACAAGGCAATTCAAAGTGCTTCACAGTTGCATAAATACAAGGAAACAAATAGAATCAATATAACATAAACATATAACATAAAATTAATCAATTACAGTAAAAGGCGAGAGTGCAGATAAAATACTTTCAGTCATATGCATCGGTAAAAAGAACTGTTTTCAGCCTGGATTTGAACATTGTCAGAGTTGAGGCCTGTCTCACATCCTCATGAAGACTCCAAAGTGCAAACTACTAAAAAAGTCATGTAATTTCAACATACAATGCTGTTGCTTCTAAACCATCTTATCAAAACGTATTTCTTGTGACTTATGTCTGAATGATATCTCTCGCAGCTTTTTCTGTTCTTGTACAGTAAAGCTATATGCCAGGACCGGAAGCTGTTCTGTAATGTCTCTCTAACAAAGATAACCAGTGTTGTGGCAGCACATTGTTGCCAGCTGTTGTAATTGTCTATGTCTATTGGATAGAGAACTTGCATCCTGTATTCTGCCAGGCCACAGATTCATCGTGCCCTGTCTAGTCTATGGTCTGTAGATTGAACGCCTGTGATTGGCTCTGTGCTGACACGTCTGTTCAGAAACATTATACAAACTGAACTAAACAGCCACTTGGGATTATTTTATCAAATCTGTTAAATGCTCGCTAGCGAGACCCACTTCCTTTCTGTACAAAGGAAAGGTTGGCTGGACACACACGAATGACAGGTTTCTGATCGGTGAAATAGTCAAGACAATCACAGCAGTTGCATGGGATTCACAAGACTACGTCATTCACTGTGCCACGCTGTTGTAGTCCTTACCAATAATCGAAGAATGTTTACTTTGGCTTTGTTGCTTTGTGCTGAAGCCAGGCATTATTTTAACAAAATAATTGTAGCCTTCGTGGTTTGGTAAATATGGTTATTTAATCATGATTTCAATTTGATTTGAATTATTCTTGCTGCCCGAGATGTAACTGGTTAGATCTTTCTCGCAATGATGCTGAACACACTGATGTTGCTCTGTACAGGCTTTTCCTTAAGATTTCAATAAAATCTGGACATTTTTGTGTTTGTTATTCTGCTAATGAACAATTGAACAAAGTACACCCATTAAATGTTCAATTTTGAGTTGCCTCTAACCATACAATTTCCCAGCTATAGATTTAAATGCAGAAAATCTTAAAAGCTTCTGGTAAAAATGGTAAAGTTACACAGTGTGTTTCCATTCATTTTACAGGGCACAGAGAGCTGGCTGCCAGTAAAATGGATTGCTCTCATTATGAGTGTGTTATGAGCAAGCAGTGTGTGATTGAAAAGCTTTATTTCATGCTCGGCAGACTTGTAAATGAGGGCTGCTCTGTCGTGAAGAGAGGAGAGAGTCGTGTGGTGGAGTAGTGTGTAGCAGTGGTAGAATTTTATGAATCACACTTTGAAGCAGTTGAATGATGTGTGGGTTGGCATGACGCTGGACCGGGCGATAAGGCGACAAAGACATCATTGCATCTGCAATTTGTGCTATTATGTAATTGTGATTTGGGAAGTAGTCATACCTAATTTTTATTTATTGCTCTGTTGATATTTATATGAAAATCTATAGTCAGCCTTACATAGAGAGGCTTTTCCATATAAAGACGGCAAGCTTTATGAATGTTCAAAAACATACTACAGAGAGCAATGGATGAGTCTGACTTATTGTGTCACTTTCATAATTCAAAAACGTTGTAAATTCACGTTTTAAAGGATCTGTATCATGCCATTTTAGCCATCCTAAAGTAAAGTATAGGCATTTATATGATGTATTGTACCTCTACCACTATGGAGTACTATTTTTTGTGGTAAAGTATTTTCTGGGGGCATTTTGCAAACACGGAAGACACGGCGCTTCGACGACTAACTCCGCCCCCTCTAAGAGAAAAGAACAGGCGTGTCCAGAGTAGGTTAGAAAGAGCTCCTTCTTCTCAACTTTCAGTGCAAACATGACAGCTGTTCAGACTTGTTTTGTCCGCAGAGGCAGCGCGGACACTCGGGCTCTTTCTTTCTTTCTTTCTTTCTTTCTTTCTTTCTTTCTTTCTTTCTTTCTTTCTTTCTTTCTTTCTTTCTTTCTTTCTTTCTTTCTTTCTTTCTTTCTTTCTTTCTTTCTTTCTTTCAATATGGCTTAAAGCTCCAAAAAGTCGATTTTGCATAATATAGAACCTTTAAAGCAATAAGTGAAGCATTTTGGTCCAATAGTGAGTCTTTAACAGTGTGAAAAAACAGGAGCACTCTGTTATTCAAGCCAGTTTGTAGAGAAACACGGCATGAAGTGAACAATTTTCTGGTTCTCTTTGCATACAGTGTATTATACAGTTATCAGCAGCTGTTTTGTGTTGGAATGAGGGAGAATGTACACAGTTTGTGCACTGACCGCTTTAAGTGAATGAAACTGTTTTATGGATCCTTGATTTGACCCATCTCAGCTGGTTGTTGCATTATCTGCCAAATGATTGTCTGGCCCCTTCTCACAGTGACCTAAAGTGATGTCAGATCTGGCTCATCTATAATGTAAAAGACAGAATGTTACGCAAATAAAAAATATATGCAAATTACTCTGCTGCTTATCGACTTTTGCACATGAGCAAACGCTTGGTACATAACCCCATGGCCTTCTCATCATGCTTCTTTTTAGTTTTCTTCCATCCATCTGTCCGTTCGTCCGTCCGTCCGACAGAGACATTTGTGTGGCAAATGTGTGGCACAGACCAGAAACAGCTACAAACTAATTTTCCATCTGCAGTCCCTGGGCAGAGGCAGCAGGTTTATACAGTAAAATGAAGATATTAAGCATGTGTAATTTGATATTACTATGAAACATTGGTATTATATGTTATACAGTTTTGTGTCCAATCTCATTTTCCGCTTGAAAACACTCATAACTTCACCATCGCGGCTCACGTGCGTTATTTACTAACGAGTGCATTATAGCTGTTAGCAATATGTGTGACTTTTCCTGTTCAGTGATGGGTCCTCTGGGTAACTTGTGCTGGAGTCCTTATGATTGGCTGCTCTGGTGTTTTAGTGTGTCCATGCATGTGTGCGTGGTGACTCCATCTTGCTCCCTGGTATTAACCAATGTGCCATCTGTTGAGGAGGCGAGGGAAAGGATCTGACATTAGGACAACATACCGTAACAGATCAGGCGAGACTCTGGTGACAAGCGCTGATTAAATGACTAACAAGATGTCAATAAACAACAATGTGAGAGGGCTGAGAGGGAGGTGTGTCTTGCGTACGGCGGGGTCATTGCACAAACAGCCTCACAATTTCATGCTCAATAAATTATACTATGTATAAATGTTATTACTAGCAGTCCAGAAACAACACTTGAGTCTGAAGCTAATCTTGATGTCCTCAACAGCATCGAGGATTTAATAGATTTGTAAACTGTGTGTTTTTTTAAACTATTTTTCAGGGTTTCATCGCAACGAGGATCTGAAAGCAATTGATGTGCTTCCTATTTTGAAGGAGAAGGTTGCCTTTCTATCAGGTAAGTAGGATCATGTGGAGTTTAGTAACCAACTAACTAAAGCAGTACTAAGTAACTCATGCCCCTAGAGGCCATAAGCACCTCTGCAGGTGTCGTAGCATGTTGCGATTTTTTACTCATTAATTGTCCATGAGCGTAAATACTACGCTGACAGAAAAGCCAAAGGGAGAGAGGAGATATTGGAGATATTTTTTTTTTACTGAAACTTGGCTGTTAATACTGTTTAAGTGGTGCTAGCCCGCAGTTAGCTTTGACCGTTAGCCTGTTAGCTTCTTCTTCGTGATTCTATTAGTGTGTATTGGGGCCTCCGACCCGGAACAGGAAAGCTGCAAGTGTGGTTTTCTGGCCTGAGACACCAGGGGGAGATGAAAGACCCCCTATTCATCCCATCAACGCTTGCATTACCCCCAGAGGGACTTAAGGCAAAACAAGTTACTTAGTACTGCTTTAATTTGACAACAATACATCTAAAAGGAATTTAAATTGAGATGGGCGTTTAGGATAGTAGCTGAAGCTAACTATCATATTACCAGGATGACGGAGGGGCATCAGTGACATTATGTACATTTAGTATATGAAGAGAAGAAATGTTTGATATTGTAAAGAAATTAGCGTAGTCCTTCCGTGCTGCCTGAATGTGTCTACCTTAACTACATTACGGTTGTAATTGCCAAATCAGTAGAGCGGGTTGCATTCATTGTATGAGTGCATTAAATGGGCATTAGCTGGCCTTGTCATCATCATTATAATTTGACCTATGGCACTTTAGTCACCGCGCACTGACTCACAAAACTGGCGACTGGCGATGATCTAAGGAGGCTAAATCTCTACTGCTTTCTCTTTAGTATGCTGCGGTATTGTTTTGACATAAATGGATTTGATTTGTGTGTTGCAGGCGGCAGAGACAGGCGTGGGGGTCCCGTCCTCACCTTCCCAGCACGAAGCAACCATGACAGAATACGACCCGAAGATCTGCGTAGACTAGTGGCCTACCTGGCCACTATCCCCAGGTTAGAGTCACTATATAATGCATGTGGTCTGCCCCTTCTGCCCCCTCCCTGATCCTGATTTAATTTGACACAGACTCCTCAGTTGACTTTCCCACCTTGGTTAGATTTTAAAGAACGCAGGAGCTTTGCTTGGGGCTACAAAGGCCTGGGATGGATTATTTTGGATCACTGTGAAGACTCCCTTCTCTGCTGTTTGCTTTTCCTTCCTTTTCATTCAGGAGCTCAGGCTGCTGGTACTTGTTCTCTTTTTGGTGCTGGAACAAAGGGCATGATAGAGAGGTTATAGATTTATTTTCTTTTTCTTTACAAAAACACACATTTCTAACATATTTTTACAATGCTATATATAGTATAATAGTGCTATACTCCCAAGGGAGCAACTAACTAGGTTCACACATCATTACTACTCGGTGCAGGGTGAATCCAGTGCTGAACAAAAAGAGAGTAGTTGCTAAAATTTGCCTTCATTTTTATAACCTTTATTTAACCAAGAAAGTTCTATTGAGATTAAAAACCACAACTTCTAAAATCCTCTGTGGTGTTGAAGGTAAAATGTTTTTGAGACAGTTAAAGAGAGTATGTTGCCATTCACTGCATTTTTTTTGCATACCTGCAGCTGGCAATGTATTCAGAACCTGATAGCTTTCACATCAATAGTAATAATTAGTTCCATCTATGAATGATAATGTGTGAGCTTTTAGTATATAGTAGGACGGCAGCTAATAAATAATTCTTAACAAATGTTATAACAAGTAACTGCTAGAACTATATATTTACCATATACAGTATTATGCAATAGAGCCATAATACATCTGCCACCTGATCAGTTTTTGTCATTGTTTACTGTCGTTTCTCAGTTAACAAAAAGCAAATCTCCCGATTATTGGATTATTAAAGCAATAGCTTGTTGAAATCTAGTTTAGGCATCTCACAATAAGAGGCCAGTCGCTTATTCAGGACGTGGTTTCTCCCTCATTTGTCTAAATATTTCTCCTCCTGCCCCCTTTTTCTTTCATTTAAGCCTCGCTCTCCCCAGCCTCCTTCCTCTCTGCTGTTTTTCCTCTGCCCATTTGGCGGCCGGTGTGTTTTCAGAGAGTGAGGTCAGAGTGAGTTATAGCAGCGGGGCCTGCGTCTCTGTGCGTCTCCCAGCGAGACATATTCAGATTAAAGCCTTTAACGCGGCGAAACAACCTTTTATGGGCTTATACAGTAGGGCTCCTGGTAAGCACCGGTGGAAATTTCAACGCTCGGATGTTTTAATCTGCTTTTTTCCCAGCCAGACGTTCAAGGGAGCTTTGGCATTACTTTTAATGTGCTTGTCTTTTCATTGGCATTGTCATCATTGATAAAGTTGACAAGGCCATCTGATTCTTAGCCTGTATGTTCATTTAATTGCTACTGTGCTGATGGATTTTTAGACCTTTTCTTTTGTTTTTACAGTGAGGAAGTGGCCAGACATGGATTCACTGTCATTGTGGACATGCGTGGTTCCAAGTGGGACAGCATCAAGCCTTTACTGAAGATACTGCAGGAGTCCTTCCCCTCCTGCATCCACGTCGCACTCATCATCAAACCGGACAACTTCTGGCAAAAGCAGAGGACCAACTTCGGCAGCTCCAAGTTTGAATTTGAGGTAGGCGGTGACATTTTAATGTAGAAACTAATTTACATGAACAGCAATTTTGTAACCGTGTAGCGTGCTATATAACTGCATTTTATTGTATTTCTGTAGGCTGTAGGTGTTCCGTTTATGTACAAGCTTAGATGTTGTCTGTGTTAGTCCTGATTTTGACCTGAGTTAGGCCTATTTTTAGTCCCAGTTAACTCTTGCATTTCATAAACAAAATAGCTTTACAACATCCTTAGCAGTTCCACTTGGATAACATCAGTGGCTATTCTACTTATGTGTCATCATGTAATGCTAAAGTATCAGTACACTTTATCCTGAATATTTATCTGTTACATCTTTTGTTTGTCGTATAGGATTAAGCACTTTTACTTTGACGTCAGCAGTGGCTATGATTATCTTCTGTCTTTTTTATATTGATGTAGCGGAGCAAACCTTCATATACAATAAGTTAGTACATTGCATAGTTTATAATACTGATATTGGTTTAAATCTTTTGCCTGTAGTTCATGATTTAGCACTTTTAATTGGACCGCTGCAGTGGCAGAGGCGCGGTTCGGTCCCGTGTGGGCATCTGCTGCTGGGTATATTTAGTACTGACCCTGTTACTATGGAAACAGCATACTGTATATAGGACATGGTGATGCATTTGGGGAGTGAATTGGGTCTGAGAAAGCACCTAGTTGTGTCCATTGAGATTAATACTGCTACTTAAAAGACCAACATCCCAAATACAAATGGATATCAAAAAGATATTATGAGTTGGGTATGAAATGTGAATCTGCATGACTGGTTAACTGAACCCTGTGTTTTTGCATACCGTGAGTTTATATCTGTATGTTTTTCCTACTTAGTAATGATAACACAAATGCTCATGAAAAGCCCTGGAATGTAGAGTTTATTGGCCACCGCCTTTTTAAACAGGGCATGAGTGCAACACTGCACATTCTTCTCTCAAGTCTCACCTGTTGGGTTACCGATAACATTGACCAATAAGTTTATGGTTTGTCTTTGTTTCAGACGGTGATGGTCTCTTTAGAGGGTTTAACCAAAATTGTGGACCCTTCCCAGCTCACGGCGGACTTTGAGGGCACTTTGGAATACAACCACGATGATTGGATTGAGGTTTGGATTATTGACCTATTTATTTCAGTTGAGAAATAGATTATCAAGCTCATCCCAGATTTGGGATTTAAATCATTATCAACAATCAGTTGTAATGCTATTACTCGTGTTGCATATTGGCCCGTATGCAAATTTGGTCACATTTTAGAACACACACTAAAACGTTTCTTCCACTTTTGATAAATGTCAAACATTACTGTACTCTTTATTTCTGCTGCACATTCTGTCTCCAATATTATTGGTGGGGCAAATAAGGTTGTCAGACAGTGGTCGTCATGTTGTGTGAATGTATTTTACAATAACAGTCTATAAGCTTATTATTCATCTTTCTGCAGGTGCGGCTTTCATATGAGACCTTTGCCAGTGATGCAGCCCGGACCCTTGCCCGCCTCGAGGAGCTCCAGGACACCCTGTCCCAGCGAGATCTGCCCCGGGACCTGGAGGGGGCACGGCGGCTGATGGAGGAGCACGCTGCCCTGAAAAAGAGAGCCACCAAAGCTTCAGTGGAGGAGCTGGACACTCAGGGGCGACGCTTACTGCAGAGACTACAGTCGCACAGCACGGGGAGCGGCGGCGATGGCGGATACAGCAACAGATCCATCGGGGCCAGCGGAGAGTCCAATGACCATCATCATCACGGCTGCCACGTGCACGCCGACGCCCACAATCTGGTGGCCAAAGTGACGGGTGTGTTGGATAAACTTCACGGGACACGCCAGAACTTGCAGCAGCTCTGGCACATGAGGAAACTCAAGTTGGACCAGTGTTTTCAGCTGCGACTCTTTGAACAGGATGCCGAGAAGGTACTGTTTTTGTCCTTGTCTACAATAGTTGGGTGCGTTCTTGTTTTAGTGAATACAGAGTTTTCTTTTTTAGTTTTTGATATGAACATTTTTAGCAAAGGTAGGTAAGAGGTGAGAAACAAAATGACTAATAATGGTGTGGATCCAGAATGTGGGATTGTGTGTTATTTTTGAGATAAGCTGCAACTTTCCAACACAATAACATTACAATTATTTTTTACAAAATCTCTCAAGTGGATGATAATTGAGGCAAGTTTGGAAACAGCTTTTGCACAGAATCACTGGTTTTACCGGCAAATTGAAGGTTTTAACAGTATTGCAACACTAGTTAATTTACTGCATAATCCAGCATCTAATTGTTGGCATTTAAATTGACGCAGTAATCCCACATTTAAATCCTCAGATCATCATTCATCCCTATGATTCCCATCCCTGATTGGCTCTGAGCAAAGCTTAACACATGAGCAGAGCTGATACAGCGATAGTGCACTGTATCATTTGACATTCATTCCAGTGTTTGACCGGTCACAGATGAAAGCCCTTTCTTGATGTTCCTAAATGCTTTTATGTTACTTTACTTGAATGCATATGAGCATGGGAGCAGAAATGCACATGTGACTGCTTTTGTGTGCATGTGTACGTGTGTGTTTGTGTGTGTGCGTGTGCGTGTGTGGCTGGTGGGTTGCGTGTCTATCGGCAAAATAATCTTCACACCTTTTAAACATGAAAGCTGTCACGAACCACACTTTTACCATACCGCTAAGCTCAACACTGTTAAATGCTGTAACTATTGTGAAAACCTCTAATGCATTTTTACACACTGTTAATGCTTTTCTGCTATGACATGGAACAAAAAGACTAATTATGAAAGTCACACATGCACACTATTACACTTTTATCAAGCATTCTGTAGAGTACAACAGAATGCTTTGTGCACAAATGCAAAGCAACACAAGCACATAGGAAATCTTGTGCATTTAAAGTGACTATTAAGGCTGAGATGTTTTTAAGATTGATTCCATTGTGAATAAAATATCCTGTTGAAAAAAACGCATCCTGTTGAAAAAAATAGCCTTTTTTTTTTTTTAAACATTGCAGATGTTCGACTGGATTATGCACAACAAGGGGCTTTTCCTAACCAGCTACACAGAGATTGGGGGGAACCACCAGCACGCCGTTGAGCTACAAACCCAGCACAACCACTTTGCTATGAACTGTATGGTAAGATGCTGCCTTTTGTGTCACACGGTGTCACAGGCTACCCAATCACTCCCAATTATCATTACTGTCATTCAGGGTAGCAGGCGAATATTTTCTGATCTGCTGTAGGCTCTTCTAACTGTAGTTTCTCGTTGCTTCAATATTATTCAGCTGTTTTCTCAAGGGCTCAACTCTGCCTTGCCCTGTCATGTCTTGTCACACACACTACTGTTCCCATTATTGACCCACATTGAGTGTCTGCCCCTCCCATAGTGTGTGCTGCCCTCTACTGTTTTCTCTTGACCTTCCTGCTTCACCCCGCGTCGTCCGCAAAGCACTGGTGTGTAGCAGAAGCCATTGTGCTGTGCCGTAATGCTCTGGCAGTTACAAACAAAACCATTAATCCCTTGTTCTCGCTCCTGGAAAAACAAGCCTAGACAGTGCAGTAGGGGTTTCTCATAAGAAATTATTCAGTCCTCTACCATTAGTGAAGTGAGTAAAAAAGAATATTGACTACAGAAGCATGTGTATGTTCTCTGTGGGGTCATGCAAGTGTTGAACGTGGAGCAACTTTGGAAACTGGGTTTTATTCTCCCGGTGATTGTTTAATGTACTTTATTAAATTAATTCAATATATTAATGAGGGAAAAATGTTTCTTGAGAAATGTACTGTACAAAGGAAAATAATGTTGCCCCTAAAGATCAGTGTTTTTAAACAATGTAATAACTTTATTTAAATACAGTCTACTTAAGTGTAGAAATTTACAAATATATGATTGTGAATTAAATTATATAAGTAAAAGAACAGACCATGTGACAAAAGCAGCTAGGAAAGATACTGCAGTAGTGTAGATGTTAACACAGCAGTGGGTACTTTGTGCATCCTCCACCCTTTCTTCCACAGGAAGAGCATGCCGTTTCCTCTTCCTGTTGCCTGCTCTGGTGAATGGAAACCTGAAGTGTCAAAAGAATATAAACACCATGTGCATTGTTTCCACCTCTGTTACTGCCATGTGTGGAGATTTCCAGGAAAAATACATTGTAATCTTTGAACGCTTGACCGCTACTCCAAATGTAAAGCTTTGTCATTACTGCATTAAGTATACAAAGTTATTTCTACCAGCCAAACAAAACAGCTGTTTTGTATTTTTGCCTCTGTCCCTTCTAAACATCTGCTGCACCCCCTTTCTTTTCCAGCATCAGTTTTAAATTAAGTTCACCAACAGTTAGTGTGCTTCTGTGTGCGTCTGTAATTTAATATCATTTTTAATGACATACAGATGTCTCAGAGGCCCACTGGCTAATTAACTGTGACTTTGTTCTTGCTTTGTTCCTTCTCTACTTCCAGTATATATATTTTTTCTAACAATGTATAGGTAATAGTGCCGGCATGCTACTATTCTGAATAGTTTTTTTCCTTTAATAGTTGGACAATTACAATTTTTCCTAAAGACACGTGTCCTATTCATATTTTACTGAAGTATGAATCTTATTAAGGAACATAAAGGGCTCCACAAGCAGCAATTGAATAGAATAATACCAGGCAGTTAACACAGTTGTTAATTAGCGTTTGCTGATCCATGCCAATCTACACAGAACAGCTGGGAGCTCATATATTACAAAAATAATGAGGAGCAAATTACTATAGTTTCCATTATTCACTGTAGACTATTTAAGCAATGTAATTTTGAAGGTCTTGAGATGCAGCTTTAGTGCATGAAATATATTGCTCTGTTGTTCATTTTATGGTTTCTAACCATTTGCTATCTAAACTGAAGGCAACTGTGCCACTCTACCATAGCGCATACGGCTTTGTTAAAACTCAGATTATACAGGTTATAGTAAAGTTGCACATTGTTCTCAACAGTACTTAATATAATGCATGACCACTATTACTGTGTCATTAGTTTAACCTTTGTCTGAATAAGTGTAGAATTAGATCATCCGTGAAACTCAAATGGTTTAAATCTAGTGAATAACTTCAGTATCCTCCACAGAATGTGTATGTGAACATCAATCGAATCATGTCTGTGGGGAACCGGCTGCTGGAGTCGGGCCACTATGCGTCGCAGCAGATCCAGCAGATCTCGGGTCAGCTGGAGCAGGAGTGGAAGGCCTTTGCTGCTGCTCTGGATGAACGCAGCACTTTGCTCGAAATGTCTGCCAGCTTCCACCAAAAGGCTGATCAGGTACAGTATGCTAAATTAACTGCTGTGAATTATGCCTCCGTTTAATACTATCAAGTTGTAATAGAGAAAATGTCTAAATGATTTTGTTATATTTCAAAAATGTACTCTCAGACTGATAGTGGCTGAGTGGCTGCATATTTTGTAAAAGTGTCAAAACTGACTTCATGCAATGGAATGGGTCTAAAATGCTCTGAGCCACTATAGCCGCAACTGTTTTTATTTTTGTCTGACCTACATGTTTGTCCTGTGTGCAGTACATGAGTAAAGTGGAGCCGTGGTGTAAGGCATGTGGTGAAGGAGATCTTCCATCTGAACTTCAGGACCTAGAAGACACAATACACCATCATCAAGGCCTATATGAGCACATCACCACTGCATACTCTGAGGTCTGTTCAACAAATTACCAAGTACCAAGTAAACTCCATGGAATATTGATGCACTCTTTTCGTTGTTGTTTTATTTTTGTTTGTTTGTCGTCACTTAACCATAATGTCCTTCCTTGTAGGTGAGTCAAGATGGCAAGTCTCTTCTGGACAAACTGCAACGGCCTTTGACCCCAGGAAGTGCTGATTCGTTGATGACATCGGCAAATTACTCCAAAGCAGTGCACCACGTCCTGGACATCATTCACGAGGTTCTGCATCACCAGAGACAGCTGGAAAACATCTGGCAACATCGCAAAGTCCGTTTGCACCAGCGGCTGCAACTCTGTGTGTTCCAGCAGGATGTCCAACAAGTAAGGATATTACAAGGCAATGCAAGCGTTAAAATGTGCTTTTTGTTGCAATGCCTGGCCACACTGTTTTTCATGCACTACTGGGCTATACTGTTAAATAGTTAACAATAAAATCACATAGTTAAGCCAAAGTAACTTTTTAACAACGTAACAACGCTACTGCTACACAGTTTCAAACACTACATGCTATTAGTATTTTGCAATAGGTTAATTTGTATCTCATATGTTAGAACCTGCAAATTTATCTTGGCAAAATACTTGGTAATATGAAGCCTAGACGTAATTTCTACCTGGGAGACCAATTTAGCATCACCTACCTCAAGCCAATGAGCGTGTCTGCGAGGGTCACACCTCCAGCTCAGCCAATCAGCTCAGAACCACACCTTCGTAGTAACCAATCATCGCACTCAGTTCCCCTTTTAAGCCTCTGGCATTCATGGCCGTTCGCTTCCCAGCTGTGCTGCAACCCACCTCCTCCCTGTCTCGGCCTCTTCAGTCTACGGCTCTCCCTGCTGCATCCTCTCAGGCCTCATACCACCGCCAGTGTCCAGGCTCAGGGGGAAGACATCTCCAACTCTAACCTGCCCATCAATTCTAATTCAATTAATCTATATGATGTCTACTGCCGGGGGGTCTGATCGCTAAAAATATACATATGTCAGTAAATCTTTCTAATCGTCGCTTTTGTCTGTTTGAGTCTATCCAGGTTGAAATACCTTTTCTTTCTGTTTGAAAATGTTTCCGTATTTTGTCCCTCTGGCTGTAGTAATCCACGTTGTCCCTCCTGACAGTACAGTGTCAGAAAGGTTGGGTAGATAACAGTTAATACCCTTTTTGAGTTTGACATTTCTTTACAATAGCAATGATATCCAAAATGTTTGTCATTTGACAGATGAAAGCCAATGGTTGCATAATAAAGTGCATCTAAATGAGTATGTATACTGTATTCCCCAGATCTCAATAACTCTTTGGGAATTTCTTATTAAAGACCTTGAAATGCAGTATTTATGATCCAATCGAAATCCTGTCTTCAAAGCATTACCTCCTCCTGGGTTTTGGACATAAGTCTCTTGACGACGGATGGCAAAGCTCTCGGATCAAACCACCTGAATTCACTTAAAGGATATTGTCTTCATCTCTTGTGCCCTGGTGTGGGTCTTGCTGGTTCTCCCCATCCCTATCTTCCTGTCTTTCATCACCCTTCTGTCTTAGTAGTGGTTTCCATGGTGATGCAATTTACTGCCACATGAAGTATCGGGGGCATTGTGCGGCACATGCGTGCCCCCTCAAAATATTCTCAAAGAGACCTTGAGAAGAACTCCAAATCTTTTAAATTATTCCTGAAACTACAGTTGTGCCCCAATAATATGTATTGAAGGTAGTCTTTGCAACTGAGCACAGCAAAAATGTGTGGACTCTACTTTATGAACTGTCTACTATACTATGTGAACGGTATTGTATGTATTTTTGTAACTATAACAAAGTGTGGATGGAAAAATGTGCTTGTAAAAAGATTTAAATGAGAGATCATGTACATTAATATACCCTCACAAGAGCTCTAGCTCCTACTACTGGTTAAAACATGCACTGCATCTACAGTAAATATGCCATACAGCCTGTATTTAAGCAACCTTCTAATTTTGGGTGTTTGTGTGCTTGCAAAGGTGCTGGACTGGATTGAAAACCACGGTGAGGCTTTTCTCAGTAAACACACTGGAGTTGGGAAGTCTTTGCACCGAGCCAGAGCACTGCAGAAAAGGCATGAAGACTTTGAAGAAGTAGCCCAGGTATGTAAATAAATGAATGAATTAGTTCATGCGTACCACACATTTTTGTTTGTTTGTTTTTCTTTCTAATTGTATTCTAAGTAGAGTGTATAGAAATATTCAAATCTAGAAAATATATGCAGAAAATTAAGCAGGCCATAGTGTTTAGTATCAATCCATCATTAAATCACATTGAGGTTTGAAGACAATTTGAAGAGAAACAAAAGTAACTTCACTATATTGTGAACCTACCCTCACTGTACAGAACACCTACACAAATGCTGACAAGTTGCTGGAGGCGGCGGAGCAGCTTGCTCAGACCGGAGAGTGTGACCCAGAGGAGATCTACCAAGCGGCGCATCAGCTGGAAGACCGCATCCAGGACTTTGTGAGACGAGTAGAGCAGAGGAAAGTCCTGCTGGACATGTCCGTGGCCTTTCACACACACGTCAAAGAGGCGAGTGCTCTTATTCATATGACAACATTGATGCTACATTTTAGATTACAATGTTTCATTAAAACTCCTGTTCCGAGTAGGTGGCCTTAGTAGTTTAGTAAAATGTCTTTTACTAAACGACTAAAAGTCGTGAAAGCAGCTTTTTTGTGGAAATAATAATGGAGCTTGAAAATGTGCATTACATTTTGAGTAAAATGAGTTGTGTCTTCCTCCCTCTCTTTTGAACATGAATGAAATTAGGTATAGTAGATTTGATAACCAATTTTAAGATCGTTCTAAATTTAAATTGCTGCTCAGACTATGTGCATTCCATGGATAACTGTACTTATACTTGTCATATGCTTTGTTAATACACTGTAAATGGCACAATTGTGATTTCCTGTCAGAATTAACCTTTAGAGACCTCGTGCTGGGCTGTACGTGAGCTGACAGCACTTCACTCTGTTTGCATACGCTCATATCAAGTCAAGAGTAGTGTTATTAATGAAGCTAGTCTTTAATGTCCATATGGTCCAATCTCCTTGATCCCATCTGTTAGCTCAGGTCACTGTAGTCGTCCCTGTAGCTGTGTGTGTTGGTCAGTCCGTGTGTAAAAGTGAACTCCTGCTGATCCCCTAATCTTGTAGGAAACTGCAGAGCTAACTGCATTCAGTCAATGTGTATAGTAATGTGATAGCCATTCAAATGTAACAGACTTGGTAGCTTGTGCACAACTAAGGGGTACCGTACTGTATGTTGTAGCACTCTTGGTCGTGGGTCTCCACATTGTAGTTTACACACCATTTCAAGCTTTAAAACAGTCGTTCCCAAGCTTTTTTCTCTTAGGGATCAATAAAATTAGTCTTTGATGATTGGGGGGTATTTCATCTCCCACTGGTGTCTCTAGCCAGAAAGCCACAATTGCAACTTTGCCTGCCACCAAGGCAGAGGTCCAATACACACTAATAGAATCACGAAGAAGGAGCTAGCAGGCTGACGGGCAAAGTTAACTGTGGGCTGGCGCCACTTTAGCAGTATTTACAGCCAAGTTTATGTGAAAAAAATATCTCCATTGTGTAATTGGAGTAACAATATCCCTCCCTCCATTTGTCTTTTCTGTCAGCGTAGAATTTACTCTCACGGACAATTCATGAATAAAAAAACGCAACATGCTATGACACCTGCAGTGGCACTTATGGCCTTTAGGGGCATGTGTTACTTAGGTCTGCTTTAAAGTGTCATTTAAATAACCTTTGCTTTCAAATTAAGGTTCTAATTGAAGTCAGTTTCAATTTCCTGTTTAACTTGAAATAATTCCAAGTGCCTCCTGATAATTCCTCAAGTTTCCCCAGAGGTCCCCGTACCCTTGGTTGGGAAACACTGCTCTAAAATCTTATCTGGAATCATAAAAATAAAGCCTTGTGTTTGTGGGAGATATGCTAAAACTCCAGGGTCTCTTGCTCTGTAGGGCTCTAGTCCCCCCTGCCAAATCAGCCAGATGGCTAATCCGTTACAAAGATGACCATTCACATCTTTGGAGCAGCACTGGTTGGGTTTCATCTGTGGGGCACCTGTGTTACCACACTCTACTCTTTTTTTTATACACATTGCTGTTTTGAATCTTAAGTATTTTGTTGCCCCTGTAGTTGTGGACATGGCTGGAGGAGCTGCAGAAAGAGCTGCTAGACGATGTGTACGCGGAGTCAGTAGAAGCAGTGCAAGACCTGATCAAACGCTTCGGTCAGCAGCAACAGACCACTCTCCAGGCCACTGTCAATGTCATCAAGGAGGGAGAGGACCTCATACAGCAACTCAGGTACAATGATTGCTTTTAGCTTTTTAGCAGTGGTTACTCTGTTTTTCCCTCATGCATCATCACTTGTAGCTTACCATCGAGTATGAGGAGTGAATGAGTAATGGATATTTAAGACTAATGTATTACTGGCAGCAGAAGCAGCAATAGTAAAAGTAGAAGTTGTAGTAATAGACGTTATTATTGTAGCACTAGCAGCAGTAGTCGATCGAGTAAAAGTAGCTGTAGTAGTGGTAGCGCGGTAACAATAACAGTAGTTGTAGTACTGTGTGTCCAAAGTAAAAGTTACACTGCGTAATATGAATCAACAGAGACTCTGCCATCTCGAGCAACAAGACCCCTCACAACAGCTCCATGGCGCACATTGAGAGCGTGCTGCAGCAGCTGGATGAGGCCCAGGGCCAGATGGAGGAGCTGTTTCAAGAAAGAAAAATCAAACTCGAGCTCTTCTTGCAGCTCCGCATCTTTGAACGGGACGCCATTGATGTAAGTACCAGAGCCAAACAAGTGCTTTCTAGTAAATGAACGTTTTGCAGAACACTGCTGAGTTAACATCAAGGCAATTATACAGTTTAGAGTGCTGCAAATATGTATGTTGTTTTTATTTGGGTGCTAATTTTCTTCATCCAATGTATATTTGTCAATACAGACGTGAATGAAAAAGTTCCCATTTTTGTCTCACCTGGGCACATACTATCTTGACTATGTGCTAACATTGTGTGGCTCGTTAAACGCCTCCTCTGTCTGCATTGTTAAGTCCAAAAAGAGGGCATAAGTCTCTTAAAGCTCTGCAAGTCCAGTCAGGTAACTGTTTGGTGCCTCGCGTTCAGTACACACACTCACAGGATTTAATATGACGCAGTGCTGGAGTATGAAGGCGGGTGGAAGGGCATGTCTCTCTCCTCTCTCCACTCCCTTTGACTTAAATGTGTCTGTTTTCCAGGGAGCTCATATGTTGTTGTCTTATTGCCTTGGAAAGACGGTGATGTTAGTTCTGTAGTCAGGTTTTGTGCACGAGTAGCAGGATCTCGGAGATGGTCTTTTTGCACTCAGATGGTATTTTACTGAACTGTAAGAGGAGAGGAAAGCAGAGCGTGTGTGAGTGCTTGGTAAGTTTGTGATCTGTTTTAGATCTATTGTATGATTAGAAACATGTTTTACCATCAGAGTCCTATAACAAGAATATGGACCTTTGAAGAGAGGGACTCTATGTGGCAAACCTATATTTATGTGAAGTTGTACTGTTTTTGTAAGATGTGGGGAAACACATGTAACACATGTTTAAAAAAACGACCACATGAAACAGCCTCTTCGGTATAAGCATTGCCTGTAGATGTGGCTGTTAAAGTCTGTTGTTGTGTTTGTTCTTTTTCTTTTGTAGACAATGTTTTCTTGGAGGACTGCAGAGCCTAGACTTTTGACATGTGTGCAGTGCAGGTCTGTGCATTGCCAAACCTGAGTGACATTGTTTCAATCGACCACCTTTCACAGTACTCTGGTGCTTAATCTAAGAAAAGGCTTAAGCTCGGAATCAGCTTCTTTCACTGAAAGTTTTGGATGTTTTTACAATTGTACTTTTTCCTTGGTGGTTCTCTCAGGCATATCTCAATTACTGACAGCATAAATCAAAGCAACGATATCCTTTTGATACTGGCACATTCTTTGCAATTGTTACAGGGCAGCTACAAGTTGGTGAAATTACTTCAGCTTTTATTTTTTATCTCATCTTAAGGTCCTTTCTGGATATTGTTAGATGTAGGCAGCATTGACAGAGCACTGGTCGGTGCCAGGATCAAGGTGCCCCAGTATTATGACTCAGAGTGCGTGGGCAGACTGACATAAGCGCTGACATCTTGGTACATCTGCTTTAGCAGCCATGCATCACCGGTGTAATATGTTACCCGTTATTACGGCAGTCAACTTAATGTGTTTGGTTTCAGACATTAAACTGTCAAACTCTGTAATAGATCTTGCAGTTGAATGTTTCAGATATTTGGCTCTCAAATATGCTCCTCTTTCTCTGCGTGCAGTTGTCTTGTAAATCATTCAATTTGGCGTGAGATGTGATAGTGTTCAACTGTAAACATACAGTTGACATCTGATAAGTAACTTTTTTTTCCCCTCACAGATTATCTCCGATTTGGAGTCATGGAACGAGGAGCTGTCCCAGCAGATGAGTGACTTTGACACAGAGGACCTAACACTAGCGGAACAAAGACTACAGCACCATGCAGACAAGGCACTGACCATGAACAACCTCACATTCGACGTCATCCACCAGGGCCAGGAGCTGCTGCAGTATGTCACTGAGGTCCAGGCATCAGGTCAGTGGAAACTATTATAGATTGTACTTTTTAGACTTTTCTATATTCAGTAGTGTGATGCCAAGACTGTACCAACCTCCAATTAAAAGAAAAAAAAACTTCTTTGTTGCTTCAGCTTTACAAAATGAGCACACATTATAAATGTAAGTGGTGCCTTTGTTGTCCGTTCCATGGCATTACTTATTTACATGCACTGTAAAAGCACTTCTGCTGCATACAGCATATCAGTGGAATGGTATTCTGAAGTCCTTTCTTTTTATAATTCGCATATTAGCACTAAAGAATATATTGTGAGTAAAGTTGTCATATGTGTGGATGTGCAGGAGTGGAGCTGTTGTGCGACAGGGATGTGGACATGGCAACTCGTGTGCAGGACCTCCTGGAGTTCCTTCATGAAAAGCAGCAGGAGTTGGATGTAGCAGCAGAACAGCACAGGAGACATTTGGAGCAGTGCGTCCAACTCCGGCATCTGCAGGCTGAAGTCAAACAGGTAACACTACGAGTACAACTCATCTCACAAGTTGTATACAATCTAATTAAAGATGCTATATTTCCGTACAAGGGACCAAGTGAGTGTCTCTAAATGACCATGCAGAGATGACTCACCAACAGCCTGTGATTCTCCCTCTTTATGTTTGAGCATCTGCCTTTAGCCTTGGGCAACAACAAAAAACATGCAACCATAGATCACAATTTGTGTTGCAAAGCATTAGTGCTTCATATTTTGTGACTATTTACCTATTGAAACAGATTAATTGACTTATTTGTATTTCTTATGGGGAGGATAAAAAATGTGACTACCAAAATTGTTATAGAAACTCATGAAATGTACATATAGTATAATGAAGTACAGTTTGATTTTGTTTTCCTTAACATAGTGATACACTGTGTTCATGGCTTTGCTGTTTTATTGCTCATTGTAAAACCATTCAAAAAAATAAGTGAGTTTTTTTTTCATTGAATATGAGAGGTTACGTTAATGTCAAAACAGCGATAAGCAGCACTTCCACTTTCTGCGTGAATTGCCTTATGTTACAGTCATAACCGTAGAGAGAGCTCCACTTACATTCAGCCACTCACACTCGAGCCTCAGAGCCTCAGGTGCAGTGGAAACACTGACTCTTTACAAGTTGAAAAAGTCAGACTTGTGTTGCATCATCATTTTTATTGCAGAGATTCAGTGGCATTGTGTCCTAGGCCTGGTACCCACACAACAGATGTGCATGCTGAGTCAGAGAAACAGTTCACCCTGCCCTAGGCCAATAAAATTTACTGTGCTCAGCTCTATGTTTGTGTGTTGGAGTGTTATGAGTAAAGAAAATAATAAAGCATGAAATGGTGTATCATGTTATTATGCAGGTCCTTGGTTGGATCCGTAATGGCGAATCTATGCTTAACGCTGGTCTCATCACTGCAAGCTCATTACAAGAAGCTGAGCAGCTGCAGAAGGAACATGAACAATTCCAACATGCCATCGAGGTAACATGAGTCAACTCTTCCCTTTACTTTCTTCTTGGTCGTAGTATATACAGTAATATAGTGTATAGTTTTATCTTGTAAATTGTTTGCATGCTTGGCATATAACAGCACCCACATTACATAAAATATTCTCCTGTTTTACATCACACATTTTGTCTCTGTCTCACCAAATTTGCTTTTCCCTCTTCAGTTGTCCTCCATGTCTGACTGCACATGAAAAAGATTTATGAATATCTAATGTCTCCACCTCTTTCCTTTCTCCCCTTAACCCTTTTCTTTATTTTATTCTCTTCTGTGTCACTGATATTCCCTGGCGCATTCCCTTTGAACTTGGTCTGGTTCATTTTAATGCAGGCATGTATGTGACCTACTTTTGGTCTCAACTCTCAACAAAAAAAATCTGTTTCAGATTTACAGTTTTGGGGAAGTATTGATGCACATGCCATGCCATTTTTCTTAATACCAATGCTTTATTCTCATGCATGTGTGTCAGCCTGATAAGATGATAAGATTCAGACTTCCACTTTTCTTCCACAAGAGGTGGATGTATTATATTCTTTCTTGCTCATCTTTCTTTATATATCCATAATTCTGTGTATTCGTAGGGCCCTGAACAAAGACCCTTGCATCAAAAACATACTTTCAGATGTTATCTAGTACTTTTTTCAAAGCAGCCAATATGCTAAATTCTTCTTTGTTCATTACATTTCCACAGTCAGCTCTGAAAAGCCTAAATCTGTCTACTACTGAGTACTCTCATTTTATCTCTATCCCTCCCCAGAAAACCCATCAAAGTGCGCTGCAGGTTCAGCAAAAGGCAGAAGCTCTTCTCCAAGCAAACCACTACGACATGGACATGATCAGAGACTGCGCTGAGAAGGTGATTTCATCCTCACCTCTTAATCTCCTCCAGAAACTGCATCATCAAAGCCAGTGATGTGATGGCTCTGTTAAGGCTCTAAACCCTAAATGTTTTGGTTCGTGTCCAGGTGGCAGATCACTGGCAGCAGCTGATGCTGAAAATGGAGGATCGACTCAAGCTGGTCAATGCCTCAGTGGCTTTTTACAAAACCTCGGAGCAGGTATATAGCATATATAACAAAGGTTCTGTTACTTTTTAGATTGAATCGTTGTCTGCATATCCAATGGATGATGTTTATGTAATAAAATGTTTGTTTTTTTATCCCAGGTGTGCAGTGTACTGGAAAGCCTGGAACAGGAGTACAAAAGAGAGGAGGACTGGTGTGGGGGAGCTGATAAACTTGGGCCTAACTGTGACTCGGACCATGTTACGCCAATGATCAGTAAACACCTGGAGCAGAAGGAGGCTTTTCTCAAGGTGAGGGGGCTACTTCAGTGAACCAAATGACAAAATGGTAAAAAGGGAAGTAAGCCATGGTTTGTTGAGCACTTTAACTGAAGGGTTTTACAACCTACTGTATATTTACCCTGCCTTTATCTCCTCATAGGCCTGTACTTTAGCCAGACGCAACGCTGATGTCTTCCTTAAGTACCTTCACAGAAACAGCGTGAATATGCCTGGGATGATGTCTCACGTTAAGGCTCCAGAGACTCAGGTTAAAAGTGAGTATGGCTCAGTACCGTAATTACTTTTGCTTGTCCTGGATCTTCAGCAGCAAATGTTCAAGATTAAAACATGTCCAGTTTTACTCTGAACATAACATGTGTTTGCCTCCCTCTATCAGATATCTTGAATGAGCTGCTGCAGAGGGAAAACCGAGTGCTCCACTTCTGGACCATGAGAAAAAGGAGGTTGGACCAGTGCCAGCAGTATGTGGTATTTGAGCGCAGCGCCAAACAGGTACATGGATTTTGGTTTGAGCTGGCCAATTAAGCTCTGTATATTGCTTGCAAACACAGTGATGGCTAAATCAAGACATGTTTCCCTGTTAGTTAGGTCAATAGCAAACTGTGTTTAGTGCGTTTAAAATGTAGGCTCCTGTTGCCACCTTGTGGTGTAATCACGCCAGTACAACAACAGCAGGATTGCACCCACAGTAAAATTAAATGACCTCATAGATGTTTCTGGGACACTGCTATTCAGGACCATGTGTTATTTGACTAGATCAGTTTTCTCTTTGCTGATCAACTGTGTGTGACTATCACAATCTAATGGAGACAATACTCTCATAATGGTAACATTCACTAAGCTCTACTGTTTATCATTGATTTGAGGAATAATATGCAACAGAAAGACGTTAAAACCACAGTAAATAGTGTGTTTGTTATACTACACTGCAGGATCAACTGCAATAGCTAATAACTGCACATTTTACTGATGTGGCCGATTGCTGATAACCGATTTGCCAGTTAAATGAATGCAGTAAGGGACTTGATAGGACTGTATCAAAAGTCCCCATAGCGTGAATGTTGTGACCTGGTTTTCTCAGGCCCTGGAGTGGATCCATGACACAGGGGAGTTTTACCTGTCCACCCACACCTCCACCGGTTCCAGCATTCACCACACACAGGAGCTGCTGAAGGAGCATGAAGACTTCCAAATCACAGCCAAGGTAAATGTCGGCACCTCTTTACAAGCATAAAACTGTGTGAACTGATTTCTCTTTGTCATTTCAAGCCTGTTTTGTCATGTGCATTTTTCCTAGTCCTGTATTTTTCAGTGGGGCCCATCCCCAGGGCACTGTATTGTCTGATTTCCTCTCTGCTGTGTCACTGTTATTGTGTTAGAGAATTGGCTATTGTATTGTACCAAGCGACACACTCATCCATACCTTTCTCTCCCCCCTCATATCTACCTTTGGCTCCCCTGCCTCTGCCACTCTGTCCACCTGTTTTTCCATCTTTTAACTTTATCTGTTGATAGCAAACCAAAGAGCGGGTGAAGTTGTTGATCCAGCTGGCCGATGGCTTCTGTGACAAAGGACACGCCCACGCCCTGGAGATAAAGAAATGGGTGTCCTCAGTGGATAAGCGATATCGGGACTTCTCTGTCCGCATGGACAAATACCGAACTTCCCTAGAAACAGCACTCGGCATTTCTTCTGACTCCAACAAGGCTGTAAGTTGCTTTTTGCAAATAATAGGCATTATTATTACTAGCAATAGCCTCCATTGAAGATTTGAAGTAGTTTCTATCTTAATCCAACTTATTGTCTATTTGTCATTCCAGAGTAAAGAGCTCCAATTAGATATTATTCCTGCTAGTGCACCAGGGTCAGAGGTCAAGTTAAGAGATGCTGCTCATGAACTGAATGAAGAAAAGAGGAAGTCTGCTCGAAGGAAGGAGTAAGTGTTAACCTGTTTTCACACAAAGGGGACAGAAAGCTATAAAACACTTTGTTCAGATGCTGGAATATCTGTGGTAAGCTTTGCCCATGGCATTTGTATAATAAATGGGCTAGTCTCTTGATAGATGAGTCAAATTTCACAATAGATTCACATAAATATATAATAGTGACACATTTGCAGAAATGTTCATTAATGTGTACTGTCCCTGTCAAATAAACTAATAAATAAATCTAAATTACAATGTATGAAAATATATATATATTAAAAAAAGAGGTGATCCATGTCCGAAATTTGCTACTTTGCTTTTTTTTTGACTATTTCTTATTTTGCTTTAGATTCATCATGGCCGAGCTGATTCAGACCGAAAAGGCTTATGTTAGAGACTTGCGCGAATGTATGGATGTAAGTAAAAGACAATTTTATTTTTTTTCTCTAAATGTTCTTTGTTTTCCTCTCTAAGTCCTGTTTGTTGGTAATCACTTCAAAGCAGTTAAAAATCCCGGCCTCTATAGATGGTTTAAGCTTAATCGCATCATATGTTTTGCCTGAGCACACTCCTGAGTTCACACATTACCTGAAAGACAAAGCTCTTGAATTAACTACATTTTGTAAGCCCGGGGTCTCCGGTCTTTTCACATGATGAGGTACTTTTACAGTGTGTCATTATGCTATTTCAACAAAAATGACTTTAGGCAAGGCAAGTTGAAGGGGTGTAGAAATGTTGAAAGCCTTGGTTGAGCGAGAGCGACTGGTCGGAGATCCCTGTTATGAGCTGAATTATGAACAGAAATATGAATCTGTTAATGAAATGCAAATGCTTTAAATTTGAGTGTTTCATGTCAGCCAAGTATTAGTAATGAATAGAACTATTAGAGAAAAATGTTAAATTAATCGAATTGCACAAGTGCGATGAATCGATTGACAGCACTAGTTTAAACAGATGATATTGTTTTGTGTAGACCTACCTGTGGGAGATGACCAGTGGTGTCGAGGAGATTCCTGCTGGCATTGTCAACAAAGAGCACATCATCTTTGGCAACATGCAAGATTTATACGAGTTTCATCACAAGTGAGCACAGCAGACCCTTGTTTTGTTTTTTTTCCTTATATATACGCTGTATTATAAATGGCCGCTAAATACATGGTTTGTCATGTGTCTGTAGTATTTTCCTTAAAGAACTGGAGAAGTATGAGCAGCTTCCAGAGGACGTTGGCCATTGTTTTGTCACTTGGGTAGGAATCAGGGAAAAAATCGAATCAATTGTATATTAACCAAAGGCTAAAGCATTTCTTTTGCTTTGTTTTGTATATATAGGCTGATAAGTTCCAGATGTATGTGAACTACTGTAAGAACAAGCCAGACTCCACTCAGCTCATCCTTGAACACGCGGGAGCCTACTTTGATGTAAGTCATGATCAATTTAACAAACACTAAATTTGTGTAAAATGTAAAACTTATGAAACTTTTGGAATTCACAGGAAATACAACAGAGACATCGTCTGGCGAACTCCATCTCCTCTTACCTCATCAAACCAGTTCAAAGAATTACAAAGTATCAGCTACTTCTCAAGGTTTGCAACATTGTTCTGTTCTCTAGTTTAAAAGCCATGAAGGCATTTGGAAACAAAACATTTTCTATGCTTTGTTGTCCTCATTTGTAGGAGTTGTTGACCTGTTGTGAAGAGGGCAAAGGTGAAATCAAGGATGGTCTTGAAGTCATGCTGAGTGTTCCTAAGAGAGCCAACGATGCCATGCACCTCTCCATGCTGGAAGGTACGATACCAGCACCTTCTTATATTTCACATGAACTCAATTATAAATATTAATGAGCTTTCATTTTTATTTACTCTTTCTCTGGGCTATCTTTCCCAGGGTTTGATGGGAACATTGATTCCCAGGGAGAGCTGATTCTCCAGGACTCGTTCCAGGTGTGGGATCCTAAGACACTGATTCGAAAGGGCCGTGACCGACACCTCTTCCTGTTTGAAATGTCTTTAGTCTTCAGTAAAGAGGTCAAAGACTCCAACGGGCGCAGCAAGTACCTCTACAAGAGCAAGCTCTTTGTAAGTTTGAAATGGTTAAAAGAAAGTATCTGTATGACTTATTCTGAACTTGCCGAGCGTCTGTATTAATGTTTTTTATTTGATAGACCTCAGAGTTGGGAGTGACCGAGCATGTGGAGGGAGATCCTTGTAAATTTGCCTTATGGATCGGCAGAACTCCAACATCTGACAACAAGATTGTGCTCAAGGTATTGTCTTTTTTATTCTAATTTATTTAAACTTTTTGAAATATCAGTTTCAAGTGAATGTTTCTACATGAAGATAAAGTTCTTCTCGGGGCAGTTGTTATGTGCGTCTATTCTTGCTTTTCCACATACTGCATTTTACAAAAGAAAATTGTTAAGATGGTTGAAATATTTGTGGAAAATGCAAAAACACGCAAATCTTTCTAGTAAATTGGCGCCTTTCGCAGGTATTATTATAAACTACATTATACATCTGTGCCAACTTTTCAAGCTGCCTTTTATTGGCAAGAACAAGGCAGAGTCGATGAAAATCATGCTCAGACTAATAAAGATTGCAAACCATAGAAACTGAAAGAGAATGTAGTAACCTTGCAGTTGTATCTTTAAAAATGTATGGTGCAATTAAAATTATGTGTCTAGTATTTTCGAATCACTCTTTAAACATTAGTGGCATACATGCACTACAGCACTACAGTAGCTAAGCATCCTGGCCCAGTGTACAGTTTTCTTTGCACAGCATCCGCCAAGTTGTTGGCGCATAAACCAGAGTGACTCCATATTATCCTCCCACTGCTCCTACATCTTCTCTCTGTTCAGCCAAGAAAGTTCTCTCTGAAGGAGGCGGCGTGTTACTTTGCTTCTTTACTCATCATGCAGCTTTACACTTCATGGGTCATTTTCCTCACTTAAATACCTATACGGACAATGAGTCACAACAAGCTGTTGGGTGGCAATTTTTTTGAGTAAAATTACTAAAATCACATTTGTAGAATGTGAACGAGTGATAAAGCAGAACAATATTTTTTTCTAATATTTGATGGACATTTGCTTCTTATGTAATGCTTTAGTTGCAATGGCCCTTGTGGTTGCTAACTAAGGCAGAAGGAAGAGAGTGATGCATATATTCACAAATCTGAAGCCAAATTCACTAGAGTGGCACTGTGCATCATTTGTCTCAAGTGTCTCTCTTCAAACATCAAAGCACACTTCTGTGACCTGCTTTAGGGTCATAAAATCATTCATGTGAATTCATTTAACAGCTTTTATTTTAGCACCGGCTGGGAGTGACCATCTGTGTGTTAATGACTTTACAAAATCGTGTGTTTTGTCTTAGGCCTCGAGTCTGGAGAATAAGCAGGACTGGATCAAACACATCCGGGAGGTCATCCAAGAGCGAACAGTCCACCTGCGCGGCGCACTGAAGGAGCCCATTCACATCCCCAAAGCCACCACCACCAAGCTCAAAGGCAGACGGTGCGCACTCACAGGACATGCATTTTTACAACCTTTGCAGCATATATAGTAAAGTGATTGTGTGAATATAGAATTATAACTATAGAGGAGACTGTTTTGATTAAATAATCTTATTATGTAACCGTCGGATCGTCACATCATTTTCTTTCATAAAGGGAAATATTTGACACATTGAGAAAAAAAAAACTAGTAATAATAAAAATTCACTACACTGTATTACAGCTACACCTACTTTTGATAAAAAATATTGTTGAAAAACAATATTGAATATAATGAATCAAATGTCATTTCTTTTTTAAAGGGATGGGGAGGAACTGGACAGTCAAGGAGATGCAAGCAGTCAGCCTGATACCATCTCTATTGCCTCTCGCACGTCCCAGAACACACTGGACAGCGATAAGGTACAGCAGCCTGTTACATACAGTACACCAGCGTTCCATTTATCCATCAAAAGTCTCATCAACATTCTATAGTGGTGTGGAGTGTAATGGACGATTCCATTGTGTAGCATTTCTGTACACTGCAACAGCTTGTTATGCCATCTCTCTCTGACGCCATCATCTAAGCTGTAAACTATGTTGATGTGAGTATCTCTCCATTTCCTGTTGAAGTGCTTGATTGTTTTGATAGGAGAGATAGGAGAAGGCCATCTGAGCTTTTAAGTGTGTACGTGTGTGCATGAGAATTTGTTTATGCGCGTTATCTCTGCTGGAGAGAGAAAGAGAATCTCACTGGAAGCGGGGACATTCGGCTGTGGATATATCTGGTATTAGCACGACAGAAGGCCTGTCCTCCTACGCTCGGCATGAGCCTCTGTAAAGCACACCGGCAAAAAAAAAGATAGAGGCATTTCTATAGTTTTGTTATACTAATTATATACTCTGTGGACTCAAATGTGTTTTTAACCTGGACTATACTGGACCATACACACTTATTCATTCGCACATTATGGTACCACCATGGTACTAACAAATAATAAGCATGGTTGGAAGGATCAGACTTATTTGGATATTCCAGAAAGCCTGATAGATGTTGATCTCTTTTAATTTGTGAAACTTCAAACAACTGCCATTACCAATTTACATGACCTTATTATTACCACTTAATAACTGCTTGGAAGTGTTGAACATTACATTAAAATGCGTGTTTGTGTGCAAAGCCACCTGTTTGAACTCTATCAAACGTCCCTTGTGTCCCTCTTTTATGCCTTCCACACATGCTCAAACGTTTAGTTTAGTTTAGTTAGCATGTGCAAACACAAATGGAGTGTGTCATCCTCACTTTCTGAATGCTTCCCTCTATCTGCCCATGTGAGGCGTCTGTGTGAGGAGTCTCATTCAAAAGGCAGCGACACTAGGCGCATTTGTCGAGTGTGTGTGTGTGTGTGTGTGTGTGTGTGTGTATATCGTGTCTATAGCCAAGTGTGTGTTCCTGTGTGCGCCGGTTTTAATGAGTGACTTGTGTTGTGCGCCCAGCCTCCCACGCTCCCTCCGCTGAAGATGCTCGTCTGTATGTCGGGGAGAAGAGAACAGTTTTGATTGCTCACAGTCATCGATCTGAAACTTAAACCTGGTGGGATTAGGCAGTTTGCTGTTTTAATGCTACTCATAAAATAGTGGAAGACAGGGCTTGTTTACATGGATTAACAGCGTACGGAGAAGCTTCTGATTGAAAGGAATTGAAGCCATAATGGATCGAAGTAATCTACAAGAACTTTTACAGAGCATTTATTGAAACTTTCCCAACATTTTATTTTTACCTACTAAGCGTCTGCGCTCTGTGATTTGGGACCACCGAAGTGGATTGCCGCTGTTAAGTTGTTTAGCTCTGTGGGCATTTACCCGCAATGAGGGAGTGGAAAACAATGGAGAGGCTGGAGGACAAGTCAAATCCAGTGGCTCAGCTCCTCAACTCTCTGGCTTTACCGCATTATCAGAGGGTATGTCAACAATGTCGCTGCTGTGGCACTTCAGATATTTACTTTTACACATTGTTTTAGTTTAATTAGGTTGACTTTTATTCAAGACATAAATAACTGTTGTGCCATATTTCTATTCTCTTTTTTTTTTTAAGTGCAACGGAAAAAATTTTGGCTAAACCAGATATGATTGCATTATAATTTGACTGAAATGTAATGTGTGTTTTTTTGTTTGCTTATGCGTTACCTTTGCTTCTGAGCACATATTTGACCCCAGGTTGTCACGTGCGGAACAGAAATAGCTAACACGAAAAAAGGTGAAAACTGACACATTCTTAATGGAACTTTCTTTAATGGGAAGTAGGCAGAGTCAGATGGTTGAAGTGCGGGGTGAGAGTGACGTTTGTGAAGTTGTGAGAATGAGTCACTCATGATTCACATATAGTATATTCACTTGAGTTTTGCTTAAAGATATAATGTTTTAGGGTTACTTTGAAAGAGATGTTTTTCTGCATTAAAAATTACAATAATGAGAAAAATTGTGGTGAACACAAATCATAAAGCTCCTATCATGTCTTTTCTCCAGTTGTCCGGAGGCTGTGAGCTGACCGTGGTGCTGCATGACTTTGTGGCCTCTAATGGTGGCAGTGGAGAGCTGACGGTGCGCAGAGGGCAGACAGTGGAGGTCCTGGAGCGGCTCCATGACAAACCCGACTGGTGCTTGGTCCGTACCACTGACCGCTCCCCGGCTCAGGAGGGCATTGTGCCCTGCGCCATGCTCTGCATCGCACATTCACGCTCTTCTATGGAGATGGAGGGGCTCTTCAACCACAAAGGTATGAGTGCATTTTAGTTTGTTCACCACAGAAGTTTTCTTTGAATATACAAGTGTCCTTTTTCTGTCCAGTGATACTGGATGACGCTGATGTTTGACATTCAAATAGATTGAACAGCCTTGTTGTCACATCTCACACAAACAGACACTTCCAACATTGGCTGTATCTAACAAGATATTTAGCTGTTTACAAACAGAGCATCAGCGACCTACAAAACCTCAGTTTCACGCCTCACAGCTGTTGTGACAGTGCTTTTCCGGTGTTGCCATTAAACAGTAGGGAAACCTGCCACAGAACAAACTCTCTGAAATTACTTCAAATCATCTGAAATGTAGCACGTAAAGACATGGCTACTGTAAGTAACATGTTGATCAATCACTGTGGATGAAAGAGCATCATTCAATTATTAAACAGTACATTCGTTCATTAGATCCGCACTCTGCGCACTCCGCACTCACTTGCACTTTGTAATGGTCTCAACCCCTGATACAGAGACTGGGAGGGCATCTGGCATAAATTGTTAATCACAACTGACTGAAATTATAATCTGTGATGATCTTCTCTTCATATTGTACTGTACTATATTATACCTGTTCCAGTTTTTCTATTGGCAACTAGAAAGCACAAAAGCTAACCTGTTTCTATGCTAAAACACTGGCATAGGCTGTGTTCTTGGTCAGGGGAAAATCTGTTTGTGTTTTAAAGGAGACATTTCTATTTCCTTATAGTTTTTGTTGCTCCAGTATCGTGATTGCAAACAGTTATTCTGTTAGAGATTGAAGCTTCTCACCGTAGGGGTTTCTCTCTTTTTTTGCATTTGCTGACCAACTGTGGAGGCTACTTTGTCCAAAATTGTGGAAGGAGAACGGCTTTAAGGGATTAAGAAAGAAAACTCTTGCTGCGTCTTCAAACTAAGGACAGTTCAGGACAAATGTCTGTGTTTGGGAACAAACTTCAGACTTCATGGACTTGATATATAGAACACAGGAGGTGTCCAATGCTATGATGAAGTGACGTAGTTTCATCTTTGCCAGCAATGTTGCTTAATCAACAACATGCACAAACATATACAGTCCCTGTCAAAAGTTTGGAGAAACTGGATAAATGAACACCCTTATTGAGAATCAACAAAGTAAATGGTCTTTAAATAAAAGGAAAAACAATCCATAAAAAAAAGTGTTTACAAACTTCTGACCAGCACTGCATATTAGACTTTATTGTAAGGAGTTATAGCAATAAGAATTTACTTTTTTAAATTTACTGTTATTGACTTATTGAAGTTAATTTAGCATGATGTTTTGCCTTTGCACAACTGTTTGTGGGAATTCAATTTTAACTGAAACGTTATTGCATTTTTCGAAGTTGTTGCTGTCATGAACACTTGCAATAAAATTTCCCTGAGGATCTTAGAAACCAGTTTTGCTGGCTGTTCTAGGCCATTAAACGCACAGGAGCAGCTGTTCAATAGACATGCAGATTAGCATAAGGCTTCATCAATGTATGTGCCCGCATGAATGTGCTCACAGGAAGAAGTACTGCCAAAAGACTTTCTTAAAGGGAGCCCACAGCTAAACAGGGAGCCTTTGTCCATCCCGAACCACCAAGCCGCTCCATTTTCTTTGTCAGAAACATGCACTGAAAAATGTCCTCACTGCACCAAATTCAAACGTCTTCCAGATTTTCCACCAGTTCACACTTTGCTTGGAGCATCTGTCAGATTTCATAACACTGTCTATATTTATGGCAAGCCTGCTGCACAGCAAGTTGTATGCATCCTAATGCCTGTAAAATATGCACCGCCCACACAAACCGAGTGGGTGCCTCTACACGGTGTAATACGGTAGATGGGCTGCATGTTTCCAGACGTCCCCCTCTTTGCCGCGGAGGGAGAGGCGCGGTGGAGGCTTGCCCAATATCCAACACATGCAGGAGCCCACTCAAGAGGCAGGACGGGAGGAGCTGCTATCCAAACGCACAACTGAAGACATCCTGCTCTACAGCCTTTGTTGCTTTACTTGGACTTTGTCTTTCTGGAGCTACTTTTTGATATTTTCCTTCTGCGTATGGGGACAGTGTGAGGATTTGCCCACGCTCCTGCCTGTTTTCCTGCTGCTTGGAATGTTAATGACATGGCTCGTGGAATTGAATCACTTGTGTCCTTAAACCCATTCTGTCCAATGAATCCCTCTCAGGCAGGACATTCTGACAGCTGCAAGTTCTGGCTTTTGGACTTGGGTAGGTGCTAGTACATGTGTCTCCACTTTTAAGTTTCTCACAGTTTGCTGCTTTCTTGCGAGAAGCCCGTGTTTGCTCACAATAACATGCTAATACACAAAAAGTTGCTAGTTTTACATGTACAAGGTCACACTGTTCTTTTATGTGACCACTAAATGTAATTAATCAGCTGTGGATTATACCAGGGCATTAAAGCAATATTCTGATTGTACCGTCATCTGATGATTTCTCAATGGCGGTGACAAGATTACGCTGTAAATCTGGCTTACAGTTGATCCATACTGTATGAATAGGGGTCAAAGCTTGCTATACGTCTATAAATCCCTGTATGATTCTGATTATTTGCTGAATCTACAGAGGGAATATAGTAGCGGGTGGTCTGTTCCCCACACATTCAGAGCGAGTCTGCGCTGCAATCAGAATACCCCTGAGCTTTCCCGCACTCAACATACTCCTCCACCAGTAATAGTGCTGTCAGAAGTCATGTTTGTGCGTCGCACCGCTCCGCCCGGTCCCAGATAAGACCACAGGAAAGATGCTCCCCCGGTGACACCTCTGGAATCCCAGGCATGCCCGTGTGCAGCGCCCTGGACTTTTGGGATCAGTCCAGTTGTGCCGCCGCGCCCCTCCCTCCTTTTTCTCTCCCTATTCTGAGACACAGGCAACACATCGAGTTGTAAATCACGCATGTTCAACACTGCAGCATGAATAGCCACAGAGTGAACTATTTTATTTGGGCATTTTACAATCGTATTGCTCCATGGTAATGGGGAAGTCGGGGTCAGTAACTTCATTTGGTCAGACTGATTGTGTTGAGAAATCTAATTGTAAAGTCTAGACATGATGAGTTTAGGAATTTTATCTCGCATTAGTGCAAATATAATGGTAGCACAGATCACCCATAGGCAACGTATCATTGTTGGTACACACTCAAGAGATTTTAACAATTTCTTTACATTTCTCAAATAAATTCTATGCTCTGCCTGTATCAACTCGATGTGCAGCTCCCCAGCTGTTCCTATAGTGTCTTCACAATGAAACACTGCCTGCAGGGATAAAGGTCAGAGGTTGTGGCCTTTGTGTGTCTATGTGTGTCTTAGGGTTATTTTCTGCTGAGGTGGAATGTGTCAAGGCTGCTGACCCCCATGTTCAGCCCATTTACACCCCTGTTAGCACGGCTTTCCGAGGTCTAATCAAGCTCAGGGATCCAGCGAAGTGTGTAAACAAGTGTGAAAGATTGAAATGTTGTAAAGCATACTTTGATGCATTGAGGGTAGGAAAACACTGCTGTTGCATTATTTGACTACGTTTAAATCGGTTTAACCTGATTTTGTGGCATGTAAATTCACATGCTAAGATAGTAACATATCCGAAGCTTTCACATAAATCTCGTAGGTGCGAATACAATTAATTATACACGGTTTTGTCCAAACTTTTCATGGCTGATCAGAAGTTAACACACGCTCCACATTCTCCCTGCTCAAAGACACGACTGAGACATTCCTGGGCAGTAACGTAGTGAATAGTTGTGACCCTGGTTTTTATTAAACAGGGAAAGGGAGGAGGCAGGTAAAACGTACAGCTTCTCATGAATCTGAAGTAAGCGACATGGTTACATGCAAACACTTGTATTAAACAAATTGCGAGCGAGCATGACAGCCCAGCCGTCCAAATTCCTCAATATCTGTCGATGGGCTGTCACTATCAGGCTCTAAAGAATCATGTTAAAGATGTGATTGAAGTAGAATTAGAAAGTTAGCTATCAGGTGATGATGCTGTTCCAACCGTCTTCTCTCCTAGGTTTGAAACTGCCCCAGGAGAAGCTATGATTTTCCAGCGTTACAGTGCTGTAGAGTGAAACATGTGCTTTGTATCAGCGAGGTGCAATAAAAATAAGTCTCCCAGAGGCTGACACAACATTCACACGCACATGCACGGCTGTGAGCGGGCACGTTCATAATCAACAGTGGAGCGCTGTTTGAAAAACTTTACGAAGAAACGCATGTGCTGACGGTTCTTCTGGTCACAAGGTTTAATCTGTAGCAGCTGCCTCTTTGTGATGATACAATAGTGTGTATTAGGTCTTGTGCTTGTACATGTAAATATGTCAAAGCTTGATACGTGGACAAATCACAAAGATGTTCATTTAAAGAAGGCCTACACAATTAATTGCAGTCAAATTAAAATCTCAATTTCAGTGGTCGCAATTAGCAAACCGCAATGGGTATTTACAGTAAGGAATATAGTGTACTCCTTTTATATTGGTTAAGACCTGATGATTCTTGTATCAGTTCAGCTGTTACTGCTTAGTTCAGGATTAACATGTGAATCTTGATTTTAAAATCTAATCTAAACTAATCGCAATGCCACCTTACTTTTAAAAGTTATTCCGAATTTGATTTGAACATTTTAACTGTAATTTCCCTATATTTTTGGTGCACTTGGATTGTTGACTTTGTTGAGGATGGACCAAGGCAGATATTAGCCATTTTATTGCTTTTAACCTCTTGAACTCTGACTTGAGCAAGTTTAAAGGTCCTTCCCACGGCGATCGGGTGGTCTCGGAGTTGGCGTTATGTTACAGTGTGATGACTAAAGAAAACTGGGCGTCCTTGGCCAGATCAACTTTTGTTTTTGCTGTAGGATTTAAGGAAGTACGCAACAGTTGTCTCTGCTTATCTTATAAATGCCTATTGTCTTTCTATGCTTTGTTATTATCATACTTCTCCATCTTAAATCAAACAAAAGCCTTCCTCCTACAGATTCCCAAAGGGCCAGTGTGAGGGGGTGGCCAGTACAACAACAAGATGCACATATTATATTTTATCATCTGGCTTCTCTCTTATAATCCTTATTTTATTGGATGCTATTAAAGTGTACCTCCTTTTAATCAGCGAGAATTCATTACTTTATGTTGGGATTTTCTCTAGAAACAATTACTGCAAATATAATATCTCGAACAAACATTACAGACAAGTAGAATGTTGTGATGTCATGTCATCTGATACTCAGCAATAACTTTTTTTCTCTCTCTTTTTCTCTCCAGATACTCTGTCCGTATCCAGTAATGACGCCCTGCAGCCTGGCTCCAGTCACACTCTGGGTCCACACAGCTCGCCCGGGCCCAAGCGTCCAGGGAACACGCTGCGGAAATGGCTGACCAGTCCTGTGCGGCGGCTCAGCTCCGGTAAAGCGGACGGGCATGTGAAGAAGCTGGCTCACAAACACAAGAAGAACCGCGAGGGAGCACGGAAGAACATGGACACCATCCCGGGCTCACAGAAGGACTCCGACGACAGCGCAGCCACGCCGCAGGACGAGACGCTTGAGGAGGTATGGAACAGCCAACACTTTCAATGCACAATTTTTGCTCTGTGTTTTCACTAAACTTCTGCATTTCTCTTCCCAGCGCATGCGTAATGAAGGCCTGAGCAGTGGCACCTTGTCAAAGTCGTCGTCCTCGGGCATGCAGAGCTGCGGAGAGGAGGAGGGAGACGAAGGGGCAGACGCAGTCCCTCTTCCTCCTCCAATGGCCATCCAGCAGCACAGTCTCTTGCAGCCGGACTCCCAGGACGACAAAGTGGGTCCCACTCACTCTGGCATACATGCATGCATCAAGCAACCATTCAACCACATATTACTCTTTTTATACTTTAGATTATATTAATGTACACACCAAGCTTAACGAGAAACTTGTTTATAAAATACAGTAAACTTGTAACACAATTTGATCTCTAATTGCTTTTCTCTTTTCCTCTCTGTTGGATGTGGCATGTCCCTTCTTCTAGCATTACGTTGATTTCTGTTCTGCTTCTATTCTCTCCCAGTTTCCCTATCTCTCCATGTAAAACCACTTCAGCGTCTCCTCTTCACATTTAATTTTGCCATTTAATTTGCGTTTTCCTTTCACTCGTTCTCTAACTAAATGTCATCCTCTTGAGTGTAATGACTTGCCTGTTGCTCCCCTGAATACTCCATTCATGTTTCCGCAGTCGCCCGAGTTCATTGGGCTGAATGGGGTAATTCCATTCAGTCTAAAGCGGATTTAAAGATTTGCCTGTCGTTATGTCCTTCTGTCTTCCTCTTCAATGGAGTATTCAGCAACACAGTTTATATACTGTAAACGGCTTGTGTTAAAGATCACAAGCATTGTTCTTAACCTAATCATACCTTGCATCCTCTACTTTACCCAAGACCAGTCTGTCATTGGCCCCATATTGGCTCTTAAGTACCCTTTTATTAGGGAGATTACACCCACCAAGTCCTCATTTTTGGAAAATTGAAGTCCCTTCTCCAAATGGTGAGCCTTGAATACTATTTGAATGAGCAATGTACAGAAACATTCACACAGAGATGACCGGAATATACTGTACTGCAGCTGGATACGCTGCAAATTTCCATCCATAAATAATAGAACAATAGAATAATAGAACTTTAGCAGAAATGGTTCCCACTCTATTATCATCTCTACAGTTCCAAAGAATGGGCACATTTATTGCAGTTATGTTGAAGCAACCCCTTTACAAGCAATACAAACAACAAATCTTTCATGCAGAGTATTACCTACTCAGCATTCACACACTTATATTATGTTTTCCTATATTTTTCTAGAGTGCATCTCGCTTGTCAGGGCGACCCAGCAGCTCCGAAACGCCTAGTGCCGCCGAACTGGTCAGTGCCATCGAGGAACTTGTGAAGAGCAAGATGGTAAGGCATGACATGTACTGAGCTCACAAGTACAGTGGCACATTTTGTTCAAAAATCAATTGTCGCTGGTGTTGTTGTCGGAGAATGGCATCTCATGGGTTACGAGTCATCAGCTAAGATTGTGAGTCACACTGCCAGCTGTCCTTCTCCGGCAAATGGGCATTGCGCTGTATTGTAGCTTTTGCAAAGTTGGTTATGGGTCTAAGTTAATATCAGATTTGCTGTTGTGTCTCACTTTTAAGTTTAAAGTTCTGACACTGAGACAAAAAACTGTACACAATGAATTGAAGGAAATGTGGTAGTTGTAATTTTTCCGCAAATAAATGAGAAAGATTGTCGATTTTTGGGACCTATGACTGATTCGGGTCTACCCTGCCTTAGGCCCATCGTTGTCATGACACAGTTGACTTTTCACTCCTAACTTTTTACTTTGATTTTTCAGTCTCTGGAGGATCGTCCCAGCTCGCTGTCAGTGGAGCAGGGTGACAGCAGTTCGCCTTCACTAAATCCCTCTGACAACTCCCTCCTGTCCTCGTCCTCTCCCATCGATGAAGTAGAGGAGCGCAAGTCTGGCTTCCTCAAGAGGAGACAGTAAGTCACAAGTTATGAGGGCTTGTTCTGCTTGTAACCTTTACTTTAACCTGATGTTTATTAATTGTGTCCTGCAGTTATGTGCTTCTAGAGCTGGTTGAGACTGAGAGAGACTACGTCAGGGACCTTGGATCAGTGGTGGAGGTAAAACACAACAGAAAATTGCAAATCTTACAAATCAAGAGCGTCTGTAGTGACTGTTGTTTTTCTTCGTCACAGGGTTACATGAGCCGTATGAAGGAAGAGGGAGTCCCAGACGACATGAAAGGGAAAGACAAAATTGTGTTTGGAAATATTCATCAAATTTATGACTGGCACAAAGAGTATGTACAAGTGTTGCACCCTTCACAGATGTATGATCATTGTAGTAATGTGAATATGCTAAAGAAATTGTGTTTTGTTTTGTTTTCGCTGTAGTTTTTTCCTTGGAGAGCTGGAGAAGTGTCTGGAGGACCCTGACCGATTGGCACCATTATTTGTCAAACAGGTTTGGCTTATCTAATTTTGGTTTTCAATCTTAATGTGTGTTTTAGTGGTACTCTAAAAAGGTTTTAACACAACCATGTGTGTCTATGCTTCAGGAGCGGAGGCTACACATGTACATTGTTTTCTGCCAGAACAAGCCGAAATCTGAACACATTGTTTCTGAATACATAGATACTTATTTCGAAGTAAGTCTTGCCGAGTTATATTTCTATGAGGTGTCTGTAACATCTCTTCATCTAATGTTATGATTTTTTTCTTTCTTTTTTTTTGTAGGACCTAAAACAGCGTTTGGGTCACCGATTGCAGCTCACTGACTTGCTCATCAAACCAGTACAGCGTATCATGAAATACCAGCTCCTATTGAAGGTGTGCACGTTTTTTAACTCCATTTTTATATACAAATCCTTTTAAATAGTACTCTCTACTCAAAATACATTTTGTTTTAGGATCTTCTTAAAATTTCCAAGAAGGCCAGTGTAGACACAAACGAGCTGGAGGTAACTAAGGATTTTTTCTAGTTTTGTATGAGGTGTGCATCATAAATTGTATGTCTACTGACTTCCGTTTCTCTTCACATTTTTAGAAAGCTGTGGAGGTCATGTGTGTTGTCCCCAAGCGCTGCAATGACATGATGAATGTTGGACGACTTCAAGGCTTTGATGTGAGATATCTTTATTTTAGATGGCTTGCTCCATGGCCAGCAGTTGTATCAATGCGTGTTTGACAAGACTACATTTCTTTGTTTAGGGTAAAATAGTTGCACAGGGCAGATTGCTCCTCCAGGACACCTTCATGGTTTCAGACCAAGATGGAGGACTTTTATCCAGAATGAAGGAGAGGAGAGTCTTCTTGTTTGAACAGATTGTTATCTTTAGTGAACCCTTGGACAAAAAGAAGGGCTTCTCAACTCCAGGCTACCTCTTCAAAAACAGCATCAAGGTGTGTGCCCAGGAAAGATAATAATAAAAAAACATAGATTGTTTATAGATTTCACATGATATCACTCCTTTCTGTAGGTGAGCTGCTTGGGTCTTGAAGAAAACACGGATGACCCCTGTAAGTTCACACTGACCTCCAGATCGTCCAGTGGCAGCTTTGAGAGGTTCACAGTCCACTCAACCAGCCCTGGAGTCGGTCAGGTGTGGGTGCACCAAGTCAGTCAGATTCTAGAGAACCAGCGCAACTTTCTCAATGGTAAGAAAAATATGTTAACCCATTGTCAAGTCACAGCTGTCGGAAAGGGAAACTCCTATAGACTGATGAGTTCCTTTGATTTTAAATTTGTTGTTTTCTTTTTACTCTGTAGGGTAAGCTTGAACACTTTGCATTTACAACACTTCATGCTCTATACTGTATGTAATTGTTCTACTGTAACAGTTAAAGCAGTACTAAGTAACTCATGCCCCTAGAGGCCATAAGCGGCACTGCAGGTGTTGTAGCATCTTGCGTTTTTTTCCTCATTAATTGTCTGTGAGACTAAATACTACACTGACAGAAAAGGCAAAGGGAGAGAGGGATATTGTACATATATATTGTATCCAATTACACAATGTCGATCATTTATTTCACTCAAACTTGGCTGTAAATACTGTTTAAGAGGCGCTACTACACAATTAGCTTTGCCCGTTAGCCTGTTAGCTGCTTCTTCGTGATTCCATTAGTGTGTATTGGTGGGGGAGTTGCAAGCTGGTCTTCTGGCCAGAGACACCGGGGGAGATGAAAGACCCCCCCAATCGTCCCATTAACTCCGAAAAGGATTTAATAAGGTAAACACGTTACTTAGAGCTGCTTTAATTCTTAATGTCCTATCCTCAACAGCTCTCACCTCCCCCATTGAGTACCAGAAGAATCACGTTGGCGGTTCAAGTGGGCCGACCGGCAGTAGCAGTGGGAGTGGGGGTCATGCAGGAGGAAGCAGTCCGAACAACACCTCCAACATGGGTGGAGGTGGCGGAGGAGGTGGCCCAGGAGTAACTGGGGGGAACTCACTTTGTGGCCCCCGCTCTAGACCCTCTCGCATCCCACAGCCCTCGTCCCGCCTACCGCAGCCCGTGCACCACCACCACCATCCGGGCTCGGAGGGGCCCGACCGATCAGCAGGTATGTGGTCCAGCAGCCCACCTAAATCCCTACCCCTGAACCCTTTCCCAGAGACTAATGGAGAGCTATCAAAAGCAGAAGGTCAGAAAGTGGAGACATTTGGTAGCGCTTATGGAGCCAACAGTAATAACAGTAACAGACTATCAGGCGGCACCGAAGCTGGATTTCGACAAGGAGGTGGCGAGGATGCTCCGAAATCAGCTGCTAAACCTCAAAGAGCTATTGCACCTTTGAACTTGTCCCTGAAAAGCCCCCGAGTGGGAACTGTAGCCCCTATGATGTCTCAGTCTATCGGAGGAAAGGACTCGCCGGCAAGTCCTGCTCATAAAGGAAACCCGCTCTGGGCTGTGGTGGCTCCAGTGGTGTCCCCGTCTCCGTCAGGACGTCCCGCTTCCTTCTCTTTCCCAGGAGAGGGAGAGAGGGGAAGCCATGGTACGCCCCCTCATCATCGCCACTCCACAAACAGTAAGGATGTAGACCGGATGAGTTCCTGCTCCTCCACAAGTGAACAGTCCGTACAGTCCACTCAAAGTAATGGGGTAAGACCTCCGGCCATAAGAGGGAGAAACACTCACTAGAAACTAACTCCGCCTTCACTGATCCTTCTGTGGACATAGACATTGCTGCTGGCTTGAGCAACTACTTCGGCTGAAGATTAACAATTCTGTGGACTAACTGTGTGAGAGTGACGGCTCTTCTTGGACGTACTAACAGTGTAGACGATGCTACTGATGTGACTGCTGATATGCTGTACATAGCAACTAACTGACAGTTTTCACATTATCTCCAACACTTTTTTCTTCACGATCTATAAACAATCTTGTTGCCACAACTTATATCTTAAGGGAATTCACTTTTTCTGAATCTACATTATCAGCTCTTGCATATCTGATCTGATTCATAACTACTGTTCTTTCATTTTTGGCAGTGACTTACAATCTGTTTGAACACATTTCCCATGTTGACACATTTTTCTGATCTGCATGAATGATGTTTTATGCAAAACTGTCAATCAAATTTAGCATTTGATTGGTGTTAAAAGCTTCCCTTATTCACAAGTATACATACACTTTTTTTCTTGTAATGTTTTACTTATCTTGTTGTATTTTTCCTAAACAGAGTGAAAGCAGTAGCAGCAGCAGCAGTGTGTCCACCATGTTGGTGACCCAGGACTATGTGGCAGTGAAGGAGGATGAGATCAGTGTGGCGCAGGGTGAGGTGGTCCAGATTTTAGCCAGTAACCAACAGAACATGTTCCTGGTGTACCGAGCGGCCAATGAGCAGAGTCCTGCCGCAGAGGGCTGGATACCTGGCTATGTCCTGGGACACACCTCCTCCTCCACCACACCTGAGCTCACTGAAGGAACCATTCGGTAAGCATTATGCATGTTTATGTGTAATTTTTTGAAAAATTTGAATAGTTAAATTCATGTATTTAGCATCTTTATTGTTTGTCTTTCTGATAGAAAATCATTATCATGGCATACAGCACTCCGCATTCGCAGAAAATCTGAGAAAAAAGATAAAGATGGAAGGAAGCTAGACAATGGCTACCGCAAGTCTCAAGACAGCCTCGCCAACAAAGTCTCTGTCAAGGTAATACTTACTTAATAATAAAGCACTCAGTGTGACCTGTGGTAGAAGTTGTCTGTTTATTTGATAAATGCATAAATACACAATACATGTGTTTGGCTGTTTCAGCTCCTTAATCCCAACTTCATATATGATGGTAAGTCCTTGCTTTGTAGATTCAGCTGAAGACACTTGATTCAATGTGTTGATGCAGAGTTTCTATTCCTTCACTAGCCTCTCCAGAGTTCCTAGTCCCTGTCAATGATGTGTCGTGTGAGAGCGGCGACAGTGTTACTTTGAGGTGTAAAGTCTGTGGTCGACCCAGGGCTTCGGTGAGCTGGCGGGGACCCGAAAACGACATGCTCAGTAACAATGGACACTACAGCATCACCTACAGGTAATACACATGGCTTGAACGTCAACACTGGCTGTTCAGTCACATGCTGGTAGATTTCTGCTTTGATTTATAATAGTTGCTCCCACTTAATGGTTTTATATGTACGTTTTAATCAAGATTATGCTGATGCCATACAATGTATTTTTTAAGTCTATAGTAATTGACCATGACAGAGAAAAATAAATTCAACACAAACACATAAATGCAACACATTCTAACATCAAGCCTTGCCTTAATTACCCCAAATTACTTCTGTATTCACTCTGCACTGGACAGACACATATTTTGAATCAAATGTATTAACTGCCTTTAATTTTGCAGTGAGACAGGGGAGGCAACATTACGCATCCTGGGAGTGACAGTAGAAGACAGTGGCGTTTACACCTGTGTGGCCACTAATGTCGCAGGCACTGGCTCCTCTTCAGCTTGTCTCCAAGTCACAGGTGAGAATGGATTTATATATGATATTTTTTTTAAAGAACCTATGATGGACAGCTGGCATATGCAGATATGAAAAGCACATTACATCTACATTCATTTATTTTCATTCAAGACACAGAAACATGGCCCATAGAGCACATACAAACACTTAAAGTTTGTATATAAATGATGGTGTTTTATGGTGTCTCTTCCTCATATGTACTGTAATCATCATTAGCACTTTGATGAAAAAAATCATTATGATAACCTTTTTTTTTTTTCTTCCTAGGAATTTATGAAGACAGCAGCTGGAAAGGCAACTTTGAGCTTTATTACACAGAGATCACTGAACTGGGAAGGTATGCTTTATGTATTAAAGAGTCCATCTAGGTAGCACTTTGCAGTAAAGTAATGTCATGATCATAGAATGAAAATAGCATAGTACGTTAAAGTGTTATACTTTGATGATTATGGTAAATATAGAAAAATAACACTCACTTTATTTATTTCATGGTAATGAGATTTATTTTAACTTTTAACTTAACTCAGTTTGAAGTGAATTTCCAGGAAACCTGGAAACACTCTCTTCGTAATAGGGTGGAAAATGCAGCCCTGTCTCCATTCTATGACCATTTTTATTGAATTATTGAATTATCTTGATTTAATAACAAACTTGGTGGGTTCTGCAAAACAGTATTTTGCTTTTATTTGCACATGGAAACGACAATAAAGTGGAACATCATTTAGAAAGTGTTGCTTGTAAGTCTAATTTTCATTTTGGCATGATAGGGGTCGATTCTCGGTGACCAAGCGGTGCGACCAGAGGGGAAGTAAACGCACTGTTGCAGCTAAGCATGTGAACAAGAAGCTTCAGCGCAGAGAACAAGTGCAACAGGAAGTCCGCCTTCTACAGACCGTGGACCACCCCAACCTGGTGCGCCTGCTGGACACATACGAGACCCCCAACAGCTATGTGCTGGTGCTCGAGATGTACGATCAAAACCTTTCCCTTTAAACCAACAGTGCTGTAAATAGTCACCAAAATTGTAAAGCCATTGTTCTGGTGTTCCAGGGCTGACCAGGGAAGATTTCTGGACTACATTGTGAGCTGGGGAAACCTAACAGAGGAGAAAGTGGTTCTTTATCTCAGAGACATTCTTGAGGCTCTTCATTACCTGCACAGCTGGAGAATAGCTCATCTGGATATAAAGGTAACAAATCTGCATAATAATTATAACAATTTACTTTAAAATAAGCTTGAATTGTTGCCTTCCATGTGTACTAAATATATGTGCATTTTTTTAAATTATTATTATTATTTATTTATTTATTTATTTATTATCATGCCTTCTGCCATAGCAAATAAAATGTGGGCATGATTTGCTCAATTTCTTCATCAATCATTGTATTTTCATTGATGACTTATCTTTTTCTCTCAGCCTGAGAACATCCTGGTGGAGCATGCCTCCTCTCAGCCTGTGATCAAGCTGACAGACTTTGGCGACGCTGTTCACCTGAGCCAGTCTTCCTCTCACACCCACCATCTTTTGGGAAACCCAGAATTCTCTGCACCCGAGGTGGTCCTGGGTCAGCCTGTCTCACTGACGTCTGATCTCTGGAGCTTAGGTACAGTATGAAATTCAGCAAAATAGATTATTCAGTCATTTGGCATTATCTCTTAAGTCGACATGTTTTAAGTAAGAAAAGTAAAATGCAAGGGCTCTCGCTGCATTATAGTCATGAGCGTCAAAACGTATAATTTTACCCGGTAGTTTTATTACTCCAGCTGCTCATTACATTTTTAATAGGGTGTTTTTTATCTATTTATTTATGTTTGTAAAATGCTTCCCAGGGGTGGTGACCTATGTGTTGCTGAGCGGTGCCTCTCCTTTCCTTGATGAAAGTCTGGAGGAGACTTGCCTGAACATCTGTCGTCTGGACTTCAGTTTTCCTGAGGACTACTTCCAGGGCGTAAGCATGGCAGCCAAGGACTTTGTGTGTCTCCTGCTTCAGGGTGAGGTGGACCGCCGCCCCTCGGCTGGCCTCTGCCTTCAGGACCCCTGGCTCCAGTCTCGGGGCCTCATCAATGGAGACTACCACCACCAAGCCCTGCCACAGAACCACCACAGCGCCCCTTTGGACACATCCAGGCTCATCTCATTCATCGAGAGACGGAAACACCAGAATGATATTCGGCCTATTGCCTCCATTAAGTCCTTTCTACATAGCCGCCTGCTGAACCACATGTGAGCGGCTATTGAAAAAGATACATGTAGCCATTTATTGATATTTTTCTGAAGATGTAAGTGTGATTCAGTTGAGCTGAGTCTAAAAATCCTCCTTTTCCTGCCACTAAAGTCCTGCTGCTGCTGACTGACCTCTGCTGAGAAAAACCTACGCGTCTCTTCTCTTCGCCCTATGAACATTTAGGCATATACAGTCCATATGCCGGCACAAACAAACTGTTGGAATCTGAGATTTCAAAGGTTTGACTTTGCAGGGAGAAGCTTTCTCAACAAAGCCAGCACGAGCAACGTGTTTTTGACAGTGTTCAACAGAAACTAGAAAACTGTATAATAAAGAGTAATTCAGGCTGCTTTCAGTTCATAAATGTTTTTCTTTTTTGTAACGAGAGATTACCTTTTGTAAATGTAATGGTGTACATTAAGAAAACAGAACTGTCTTTATTCATATCTTTTGGAAAGCTAAAGTGAGTTGTTAGAATGGATGTTAAGAGCAGTGACCATTAGCAGGTCACTGGAACAAGATGAAGACCAAAACCATGTTTCCTACATGCATTGTATTCTCCTTCAGTGCAATAGTTTGCTTAATGTTATGCCCCTTGTTTATTATTAAACTATTCTGAACTTAGTTTAGATGGACTTTGAGAAGCATTAAAGCTATTGGGCATCAGCTTTTGCAGATTTTTACTCGCATCCGCCTTATTTGTATATAAAGTACTGCCTTTCATCTTAAAGAAGTTCTCAAACAAAAGCGCGTGAGCGTTAGTGAATTCATGCTGTTCAAATTGGTGAAATAATTTTCACTTTGAACAAACAACAAACATGGTCATGTTTCGCTTTGATTCTCATGTGCAATGTTGCAGCTTTAACATTTATGCAACTATTTATGAACAATTGTGTTGTAGTTGTATTCTTAAAAAGGCATGTACATACGGTACTGCGATAGATGTCTGTAATGTGTTAACTCTATTAAGTTCAGTATTACAACCTGAAGCCCGGTGTTTTATATAGAATAACTGCATTACAATATAATATAGGCACTTATGCTTTCATTGTTTTATTTTATGTAACAATACCAAAGTTGACTATGTTTTTGTTTTTCTTTCTTTCTTTAATTTATAAGCACACTAAACCCAGACACATGCGTGTTTACATAGATTTGGTCTGGTTTTTATTTATTTTTCTTGTAATTAATAATTTGTTTGGTGTTTTATCAATGAGAAATATTTCACTTGTCTGAAGCTGTGCACAAAGTGGTTTGCTGTGTCAGATTGTTTTCCGTTTTCTAGAAACGGATGCCGGCATATGTTGCATAGAATTTCTTCCTATATGAAAATGTAGTCATTGGTCAAACTTGAGCAAGCAATAAGTCTGTAACACACAGGTTTTCTTGCCCAATCAACTTAAGATACTGAACAGTGCGTATTGGAATAATCGAGCTCTCTTAATTCTATACTAAAACATTTCATCAAAAAGGAATATTTCTTTTTAAGTGCCAGTGGGTTGACTCTAGTGCAAGAGAGTGATCTAACCACTACTTCCTGATGGTCATTGTCAGTTTAATTTTTCAATAACAGTTTGAGTGTTGTTTTGTACAGTCCTGTCTCTAATATTTAATTTATTATGTAAATGTGGGTTTCCTGTTATGCCAATAAAATCTCACAATAATTAAAATATGAAGAAGTAATAAAATGCCTTGGAGAAACCTGATCTTGTCCCAATGTAAAGCTGTACAGAGAGGCTGAGCTGTAACCTCATAACTACTGTATGTCCTATTTTAAATACACATTGTACCAGACTGCAGCGATGTCGATTTGAATGTCTTATTCTGATTGCTTTTGTTTAATTTTGCATGTATATTTCTCTGTACAGAAGATTGTGTTTAAATGTTATGTGTTGTAAATATTTTATTTTGTCTTGTTAATTTGCCATTAAACGTATAATGAGCAACAATGGTTTGCACTTTTACTGTAACACAATCAACATTATTAGGAAAGAAGTTTAATGATGACCTGTTTTTCCTCCTGAAATAAAATAAAGATTTAAATGCCTTATGCCACAGTTCATACAAACACTGGGGATGTGTCACATGATGCTGTATCTGCTGCTCCTCACTTGTACCTCAGGCTTGATTAAACATTAAATGTGGACATGCTGCTTAAATTTAAGCCACAGTTTGTCACATTTATGCAGCTTTTCAAAACTGGAGTCCTAGGACCCAAGACTTAGGTGAGACACAATATATTTCTTCTTTTGAGTGTGTGTCAAAAAGTGCTTTTAGGTAAGTCACCATACTTTTTATTCATTTGTTGACTGTATGCTGCTGGTGGTAATTCACTTAAATTAACTGTAACTAGTACACAGATGTAGTGAATATATTTATGCATAGGCTATACTTGCTTATATATAGCTTCATAGCGCATCCTAAACAGAGTGCATTGGTTGGTTACCGTGCAACTACCACTAGATGGCACTAACTAAGCATTTGATACAACTGCATAAGGCTGGACACAGAAAATATTACGTGAACCGAAGAAAGTTTATTGTTTTGTCAATATATTGTACAAAAACAGTAGAATGGCCAACAGAAAATAAATAAATATGCACACATAAAAAACAACAACAGTAGAATCTGCTACTACTGATTCACATGCGAGGTACAGGTGTCGAGAATAATACTATTCACATTTATCTTGACTATTAGACTAAAATTTTGGCAGAGCTGTACATACAGTACATACATTCCTAGCAGGGCATAGTAAAAGCCAAGAATTTACATTCAGATTTTTTATTTTATTTTAAACAAACATTCATATTATTATTTCAAACAACATTTAATACAAAATCTGACTTTACATTTATTTGTCCCGACCAAATAAATAAATTATACAAAATCCGACTTTAAATTCATGTACTCTTCTGATTTGGGCTTTTCTTAATCACACCAATATTACTGTATTAAGAATTTTAACAATATGCTTTAGCGCCTTTTATGACAGGAAATATGTGCTTACTGAAACTAGAAGGTTGAGGTGTGCACTTCCCTTCGACTTGGTGGTTTGCAGTAGGTGCACATATGCAATCATCTAGTGCATCTGCACCATGGTCTGAGCCATAGTGTCATCTTCTTCAAAAGTGTCAAAACATTTGTTTTAGTCCTTTTAGCCAAGTTGTATTGTCCACATTTTGGTCAGCATTCTATTTTTCTGAAAATATTGCATGAATCCAGATATCCTTTTATGTTTTATTTATTTATTGGTTTTACTTGGTCTAATTTCCATTCGTTGTCCCCCACGCACACTCTCAAACACACTCTCATTAATCCTGGCCTATTGTAGGCTACATGTTTTTAGTGGTAGGGGAAACTGGAGTACCCAGAGGAAACCTATGCAGACACGGGGAGAACATGTAAACTCCACACAGAATGGCCCCGTCCTGGTGGGAATCGAACCCGGACATTCTAACTGTGAGGCACAAGCACTAACCACTGTGCCACCGTGCCGCCCTGAACTCTTTCATCTCTGCTTGGCCTCAATGAGAACACTATGTGTGTAGTGCTTTATAAGCGGTATTTAGTTGCACTAAATGCACTTCGATTCTCTTCTATTTTTCACCTTTATCTTAAACATTTTCACTTTAAAATGTAGCCTTAATTTATGTGATAATGTTGACCTTGTTTGCCACTGCTACTATAGGTGAATGCATACGTAATATGTTGAAATCTGATCCTAACCACGGCCCGCGACCACATGGTTCTAGTCCCCATTTTTTAAACAGCTGTGCTCCTCTCGTCTAGGCTGCTGGTTTGAGAGTACACCGACATACGGGCTCTATCCTGGGGAAGCAGGACCTTGATAAACCTGCACATTTTACACGGAGACCTGTTAATTAACTTTATCAGATGCTTCCTAAACTTCTCCCCGACAAAGACATACAGGATGGGATTGAGACAACTGTGAGAATAGGACACTGCCTGTGTTGCCTGTGAAGCCAGGACTATCGCTTGGCTGCTCGCGCATCCGGTATAGACATCAAGTAACTCTAAGGCTTTAAAGAAAGATGCAATGTTATAGGGGACCCAACAACAGAAGAATACAATTACAACAACGAGAACCAGTCGGATGGTTTGCTTCTTAGAGGTCTGACATGACATTAATCTCCAGATGATTTGTGAATAACAGAATCCCATGATGAGTAGTGGCACTAATAGTCCCACCACATTCATTTTGAAAACACTAAAGACCCTCCATGAGTGTTGGAACTCTGACTTATCATAGGCGGAGTAAGAAGGAATGCACAACATTCTGTCACCCATAAGTTTTTCTTCAAGAAAGATATTGTCCGGGAAAGATGCCAAAAATCCCGCTATCCATGTGACTATGGCTGCAATCATCCCATAAGAGCGCGTCCTTGCCCTTATGGCATAAACAGCATGTACAACAGCCAAGTATCGGTCAATGCTCATGAGGCAAATGAAGAAGATGCCACAGTAGAAGACGATGTTGTAGACTCCGAGGATCAGTTTGCACATGGCATCTCCACATCTCCATTGGTCCCAGGCTTGGTGCGCTAGGAATGGCAAAGTGCACACAAGGAGGAGGTCCACAAGAGCCAGGTTTAGAAGACAGACATCGGTCATACTCCGGAGACGCACCCCGCACACGATCACCCAAAGGACCAGTACATTTCCCGCAAAGCCAAGCAGGAAGAATAAAGTGAAGAGGATGGGGAGGAAGTAGGCTCCATGGCGCTCATAGGAACAGGGCATATACTCGCTCATATCGTACTCATTGTAATCCAGATAGTCATAAGTTTCACTGGTGTCATCAATGGTTGAATCATCTGGAAATCTGTCAAAGAGAGAAACCCATTATAAAACAGCAAGCCACCTGTGTCTTATGCTTGGTATTAACTTGCCGGAATATGTCATTTTCAGTAAATAATTAAAACTAAAATAAATGTAGCTATCAGTTGAAACGAGATTGTGTTGTAATAAAATATAACTAATAAAACTGCCTGAAAGTTTAGACCTCAGTCAGCCAAATATTAACAAAGTAAGATCTTGTGGTACTGGAGAGCCACAGTTAGTTGGTATACTTGGTGTGAATATTTTGAGAATCATGTAAAAAGCTACTTAACACCACTACAGTTACTACTACAGTGCAGGACACCATGCTTTGAAACAGGGACAAACCCTGGCAGCAGTGCACTGTTTCAGAGGAACACTTAAGGCAGTATACTCTGGGTTCCCCACCTTAAAAAACGCTCAGTTGCAGCGGCTCAGGACTAACTCAGCAACTCGATGCAATTTTGTTGTACAATTGTACAATGACAGATAAAGAACGCTACAAAAGCACAGTAAAAGTGCCTTTAACATCTGTAACCATAATTAACATACAACATATTTTTAACAAACAATTTAAAAAACCTGTCTATGCACTGTTTCTTAGTAACTGGATCCAAACAAGGCATGCAGAAAAACAACTTTTCTTCAAAAGTAAATCATGTCCATGTATGTATACCATTATCAAGTACATGGTTGATATGCGTGCATTGGAACTTACCTTGTTGTGACATATTCCGTGGTCAAATTGGTCCATGCCGTTAAAGCAGGACTCGGTGTCACCATACTCCACTGGCTGGAAAACATGACCAAATACAAAAGAATGTGGGTGGGGAATAAAAACAAAGTGAAGGAATCATGGAATTAAAGGCTGTCTCAACACAAGTACTCAGAGCAACTGGATTGGGAACATTGTTTTCTACAGTACATAAGGCAATAATATAAAATAGGACCAACCAGCTTTGTCAGACTCTCATCCAAAAGGCTGACAAAGGATGAGAAGCGAAACGTTCTATACTTAAATTACAGAGTAGAGAAGATAACTCAAGAACCTTCATTGAAGCTGGAGAAAGTTGTATGTCAACATCTCACTTATTTTATTCTGTCTAATCATGTGTTTGATACTTTCCAGTCAGGCTTTTGGCTCCACCACAACACTGACACCACTGACCAAGGTGACAAACGATATCCGAATGAAAACCAACCAAATCATGTCCCTGTATGCTTGCTTTGTTAATGTGTTGTCCCTAGTCAGTAGTGCATGAGGCATATTTATGCCTATTTCATATATAGTTTTTTTCATCTTAGCCATTACTTAAAATATTTTTACATACCATTTTCAAATACTTGGATGATATGTGTGCATTGAAACTTACGTAGTTGTGACATATTCCCTGGTCAAATTGATCAATGCAGTTAAAGCAGGACTCGATGTCGCCATACTCCACTGACTGAAAAACATGAAAGTGATACCAGTGCCAAATACAAAAGAATGTGGGTGAAGAATAAAACCCCAGTGAAGGAATCATGGAATAAAAGGCTGTCTCAACACAAGTACTCACTCAAGCAACTGGATTGGAAACATTGTTTTCTACGGTACATAAGGCTATAATACAAAATAGGACCAATAGTATCCATTTAGAAGCAGAACATAATTTACATAGTTTACCATTACTTATAACATGGCTATCAACCCTGCAAAATGTGAGTGAATAAAACATAAGGAGGCTTCACTAACTTTTAGATATCAGTTAACTATCAATTCTCTCTCCATGAGTTTTGTCAATATTCACTATTTTATTGATAAACCAAATCAGCTAAAAAAAAAAAAAAAATATATATATATATATATATATATATCAGATCAAAAATGAATTACGTGAAGCATATCCAAATATTACCTTTTTATGGTTGTGTTCATCTTGCAAAGTGACAGTACGTGATGCACTATGTTAATTTGGTGAAACTTGAGCCGAGTGGTTGAAAATGAGGGTGGGCTTGCAACCTTTAACTGCAGTATATGTATGACTTCCTTAGATGAACCGCACACTGTGTTTAAACCACAGTCTTTACCATTATGTAAGAATAAAGGAACTGCAGATGCACGCCACAGTATATAAACATATCTTGTAATGGGAGCCAAGAGCCTAGAGTATTGACTAATCTCTGTATTTAGATAACTTTACTGAGGTATTCAAAGCCTAGCAGAAAGATACTGTCAGCATAGAAGGGGGAAACTTGTTTCAGCAAACAACTAAAACAATCAAACCAAAGTACAGCTACTGTTTTCTATAGATTTTTTTTAAATTATGAACAAAAATTGGTGACTTAATAAAGGCTATAAAGTAACAGTCCTTATTCCATGCACTGACTCATAGATGATGGGGTAACGCAGCAACAGTGCAATTATCTGAGTCACCAATAGGGCGATGCTGATGTTCTGAAAATATGTACAGTTATTTAAAATGTGATACAACTGAAGTGTTTGAAGGAAGACCACCAGATTATAAGGGACCCAACACACAACAAATAAACAAACTATCACCAACACCAGCTTTACTGTCTTGTCTCTCTGAATTCTTTTTTTTTGGACAGCACTGTCAAGATTTTCACATAACAGAAAATGATTATCGGCAGGCACAAAAAAATAATAATATATGGATTGTTTTAACATTAAAGAGGGGGTATTATGCTTTTTTCAATCACATAGATAGCACCAGTCTATAGCACACTATGATGACGAAACCCTCTGTTGGTCTGTAAATGCAGCAAATTAGAATAACTGCCTTGTATAAAATTGCTCTCTCAAAATGGCTATAGCGAATGTGTTGAAATAGGCCTCTGTCTCTTTAAGAACCTCTGACCCTTTCCGACACGCCCCCTCCACACTCTGTCTGTGGCATCAGTGGGAAGGGGGTTCTGCTGAGGAGCAGTGATTGGTTACTCGGCTGGTGACGAAAGCTCGGAGGCGTCTCCAGGAGGTGGGGGCGTTCCTAGGAGGACTCAGGCAAACCTATCCCTAAAATGGCCGCCATCAGAGTTTTTACAGATTTCTCAAAAATACGTGAATGTGCCAAGGCAACACTTCAGGCATGTTTTTAATGAGGGAATGACATAATAACATGATGTAAAGCTTGAAAAAGTCGATTTTGCATAATACCCCCCTTTAAATAAGTTCATATTACTTATTTCTAAACTTTGAAATGTAAATAAATGTCATGTGAAATAGCTGTGTCAAATCAAATCTCCAAATGTTGTGTAAAAAAATCAGAATAAAGAGTTTTGGAATATTGACAGTGTTTTTCTATCTTATTGACAAAAAAACCCTGTGGCTTTGCACATTTACAAACCTAACAAAGACCTACCTAAAACAGACTTAATAGGACAAAATATTTTTCATAACCTGACAAATTCTACAAAAAGGAGGTACTAATAAGTCAGGATATGAGGACACCTACCTCCAACCTGCAAGTCCTGGACGTGGTCCGAAGAGAGATTCAAGGGAGTCATCATCAAAGTTTTCCGCAGTAGTTTATCACAAACCTGGCAAAATATAAAACATGTGTTAGTTAGACTGCTTTTACGTTGCCAACAGATGAATGTGGAGACACTATTTAAAGCAGATCATGCTAAAATGATACGCACCAGCACAGTAGCAGCAATGCACTCAGAGTTCAAGTGAGAAGTGAACACACAGGTCTGACACATGGGAGTTTGAGTTCTACACAGTGATGTCATATCACTACGCATTATTTGATTTACAGTGTACTTTTTCAAAATAAACTAGTTTTAAAAGGTTAAATCGAGTTAATGTTCACACTAAAACATTTACAGTTGAACCCTAAAACATATGGATAATCTCTCTATGGCAGGCCTAGAGATCCAAGGTTCCAGCAACCTTTTGGGGGTCAGCCCATTAGTCCGACAACCCAGTAATCCGACATCTCATTATTCCTAAAATGTCCCATTGAGAAGGGGTGCCATTAGTCCGACATCTCTTTAGTCAGAAAAAAAGTTACCCATTGGACCGAAGTCCCATTGTTCCGACCATAAACAGCGGAGATGTGCTTGGAGTTTAGGGTTAGGGTTAACTGTTTGGATTGCCATGATAACAGATATATAACATATTTCATGTAAAATGGTAAAGGTTCCATCCATCCATTCATTTTCTTCCGCTTTATCCGGGGCCGGGTCGAGGCAGCAGTCTCAACAGAGATGCCCAGACTTCCCGATCCACGCACCTCTTCCAGCTGTTCTGGGGGGACCCCGAGGCGACACCAGGCCAGCTCGGAGACATAGTCCCACCAGCGTGCCCTGGGCCTTCCACAAGGCCTTGTCCCACTAGGACATGCCATCCTTTCGACGTAAAGGAGCAGCGACTCTACTCCGAGCTGGTAAAAGTTTATATTAGTTAAAGAGTTTCATTCTTCATTACTTCATTTAGTAATTGCCAAAATAAATAATACATTTTCTCATTTTCTTTAATACAGAGGAAGGAAAAAAGTGCAAATTTATCACATTTCTGCCAATTGGTAATAAAATGTGGTCTTTATTAAAATCAGAAGAATGAGTAAACAGTGTCTGCTTAAACTAATACCACCCAAACATTTACATTTTATCATATTAATGAATATATTTATGGATAGCCCATACACCAATAGCTTCATAGCGCATCCTGTTGAAAATATCAAGAAAATCCTGCAGCATCTGTGCCACCAGAGATACAGGAAATCTAATCTAAACAGAGTGCACTGGTTGTCACAGTTGCCACTAGATGGCACTAACTAAGCATTTGATACAACTGCATAGGGCTGGGCACAGAAAATATGAATCGTTGAAAGTTTATTGTTAGGTAAATATATTAACATTAATATTAGATAAATATGCACCCAAAAAAATGTAGAATCTGCTAATTTGCATGCAAGGTAACTGTGTCGAGAATAATACTATTAACATTTATCCTGACTATTAGACTACAATTGTGGCAGAGCTCTAAAGACATACATTCCTAACATGGTATTGCACAAGCCAAGCATTTTCATTTGGAAATGTTTTTTTTATGCACAAACATTCATATTATTATTTCAAACAATATTTACAAAATCCAAATTTACATGCATGTACTCTTAATCATACCAATATTACTGCATTAAGAATTTGAACAATGCGTTTTATGCCAGGAAATATGTTTTTACTGAAACTAATGCACAGGAACAAGAGAAGGTCGAGGTGTTTCATGTGCACTTCCCTTTTACCATTGACCTAAACCACTGCCCACGACCACATGGTTCTCGTCCCCATTTTTTAAACAGCTGTGCTCCTCTCGTCTAGGCTGCTGGTCTGAGAGTACACCGACACACGGGCTCTGTCCTGGGGGAGCAGGACCTTGATAAACCTGCACATTTTACACGGAGACTTGTCAATTAACCTTATCAGATGCTTCCTAAACTTCTCCCCGACAAAGACATACAGGATGGGATTGAGACAACTGTGAGAATAGGACACTGCCTGTGCTACCTGTGAAGCCAGGACTATCGCTTGGCTGCTCGCGCATCCGGTATAGACTTTAAGTAACTCTAAGGCTTTAAAGAAAGATGCAATGTTATAGGGGACCCAACAACAGAAGAATACAATTACAACAACGAGAACCAGTCGGATGGTTTGCTTCTTAGAGGTCTGACTTGACATCAATCTCCAGATGATTTGTGAATAACAGAATCCCATGATGAGTAGTGGCACTAATAGTCCCACCACATTCATTTTGAAAACACTAAAGACCCTCCAGAAGTGTTGGAACTCTGACTCATCATAGGCGGAGTAAGAAGGAATGCACAACATTCTGTCACCCATAAGTTTTTCTTCAAGAAAGATATTGTCCGGGAAAGATGCCAAAAATCCCGCTATCCATGTGACTATGGCCGCGATCATCCCATAAGAGCGCGTCCTTGCCCTTATGGCATAAACAGCATGTACAACAGCCAAGTATCGGTCAATGCTCAAGAGACAAATGAAGAAGATGCCAGAGTAGAAGACGATGTTGTAGACTCCGAGGATCAGTTTGCACATGGCATCTCCACACCTCCATTGGTCCCAGGCTTGGTGCACAAGGAATGGCAAGGTGCACACCAGGAGGAGGTCCACAAGAGCCAGGTTTAGAAGACAGACATCGGTCATACTCCGGAGACGCACCCCGCACACGATCACCCAAAGGACCAGTACGTTTCCCGCAAAGCCAAGCAGGAAGAATAAAGTGAAGAGGATGGGGAGGAAGTAGGCTCCATGGCGCTCATAGGAACAGGGCTTGTAATCACCTTCATTGTAATCACGATAGACATAAATCTCACTGGTGTCATCAATGGTTGAATCATTTGGAAATCTGTCAAAGAGAGAAACCCATTATAAAACAGCAGGCCACCTGTGTGTTATGCTTGGTATTAACTTGCTGGAATCTATAATTTTCAGTAATTGAAACTGAATTGAATGTAGCTATCATGAAACGAGATTGTGTTGAAATAAAATATATTGCAAAAAATATATATAACTTCATCATCTGGCTATCAAAGTGGTTTAAAAAAAAAAAGGGACTACAATTACAACAAGCTGTAGATGAGACACAAGCAGAAGAGTCACGAAGTGAACATACCAATGCTCATTTGAGGGACCTCCAGAATTCAGTCACTGCGTTTTAACAAAGGCTTGCACTGGCCCAAATTAGTAGAATTTGGAAGAAGGAGAGAGTCCCTGTATGTTCAATTCCAAACTGCTATAATTATGTAAAAAAAAAAGTATTAAGCATCTTCTAAATAGGAGCACTCTTAATTTTAGTTGTCTGGGTAGGCTCTCAGTCGTACAGGAGTTGTCCATCTTCAATGAAGGTTCTTGAGTCATCATCTGTACTCTGTAGTTGAAGTGTAGAACGTTTCGCCTCTCATTCAAAAGGCTATGTCAGCTACACTAAAGTTTAAGCTCAGCCCGCAGACTATATATAGACCGCTGGTAGGTTTAGCTTGACTTAGTCCCTCCCCTCTATTAACGGCTATTCTCACTTGTGGGTTAACACCTTTGTAGTTACAAGTCTTTATAGTTCTAAGTCCTAACAACTAATAAGAAGCAATTTTTGTGAAGAAACAAAATTCCTCAACAGGAATGGAGAGCTTAGATTTCGCCTGTCTCCTGTGTACAGTAGCCTCTTCCCAGGCCAGGAGGGCTCTGTCATGCTAATGAGGCTGAAACTCAGGCTAGGACAGATCAATAGGCAGGTAATTGGCAGTGATCACCTGAGAGTAGGGCCTTTCGGACTGAAAGTCAGTCGTGGGTTAGGTTGTTCGGACTTAGAACTACAAAAATGTAGACCTACAAAGGTGTTTACCTTCAGGTGAGAGTAGCCGTTAATCAGTTTGTTGCTGGTGAGGCACATGTTGTATTGACTCCAATATAGAGTAAACAAAACTTCAGGAAAATGCAACTTGCTGTCTCTGGTATTTGTGTAAATGTAAATTTTCCAATAAAGAAGCAGATTCAACATGAAATACATTTTCACGATTTTTGCAAATAAGATTTAAAAGACAACATGGCGTACATGGCTCGCACCCTGCCCGGCGCTCGTCCAATTAATAGGTTATGTGCCACGTGGACAGTGCATGGTGGTGCCAACACAAAGACTCATCGACAGCATTTCATCCATAAAAAGTCAGTCCAATCAGTTTTCACTTTTACTTACTCCTTTACGTTCAAATTGCCTCTCCTAAATTGTGCAGAGTAATAAAACACACTGGGTTTCACTGGTAGTCCACATTTTTTGTAGAGATGTGTAACACTGACACAGCGACCCCCTCGTATCATCATGGGCAGTAAATTGTAGGCAGGCCTCACCTCGGGTTGTCGTTCTTATGCCTGATTCTTTATCCAGATGATAGAAAACCAACGCGCCCAACAAAAACCCATTTACAAATGTATTTTACTTTTGGGGGGCGAAAAAAGCAGCTGAGTGAACTGATAAAACATTTGGGCATTTTTTAACCACGAGATTGATTAAAATCGTAGGAAAAGGGACTTGTATTTATACATTTTATTGTGTTTTTTTATTTTCGTTTTTTTCCATGATGACTGGTGAGGCACTTGCTTCCCCTGACCGCAACCACCGTTAATAGAGGGGAGGGACTTAGCCAAACTAAATCTCCCAGTGGTCTATATAGTCTGCGGGCTGAGCTTAAACTTTAGTGTTGCTGACAAAGCCTTTCGGATGAGAGGCGAAACGTTCTATACTTCAACTCCAGAGTACAGAAGATGACTCAAGAACCTTCATTGAAGCTGGAAAAAGTTGTATATCAACATCTCACTTATTCTATTCTGTCTAATCATGTGTTTGATACTTTCCAGTCAGGCTTTTGCAGCACTGAGACGCCACTGACCAATGTGACAAACGATATCCCATGAAAACCAACCAAATCATGTCCCTGTATGCTTGCTTTGTTAATGTGTTTTATTCTGTTGAATCCTTGTCAGTAGCGCATGAGGCATATTTATGTCTATTTCATCTTCATTCTTTCATTCTTTTTATTTTAGCCATTACTTAAAATATTTGTACATAGCATTTTCAAATACATGGATGATATGTGTGCATTAAAACTTACGTCGTTGTGACATATTCCCTGGTCAAATTGATCAATGCAGTTAAAGCAGGACTCGATGTCGCCGTACTCCACTGACTGAAAAACATGAAAGTGATACTAGTGCCAAATACAAAAGAATGTGGGTGAAGAATAAAACCCCAGTGAAAGAATCATGGAATAAAAGGCTGTCTCAACACAAGTACTCACAGCAACTGGATTGGGAACATTGTTTTCTACGGTACATAAGGCTATAATACAAAATAGGACCAATAGTATCCATGTAGAAGCAGAACATAATTTACATAGTTTACCATTACTTATAACATGGCCATCAGTCCTGCAGGTGACTGAATTATCTATCAATTCTCTCTCCATGACATCAATGCATGCCCTATTTTATTGATAAACCAAACCAGCTAAAAATAAAAGCACAAATAGGATAAAAAATGAATGATATGTGAAGAAGCATATCCAAATATTACCTTTTTATGGTTGTGTTCATCTTGCAAAATGACAGTACGTGATGCACTATGTTGATTTGGTGAAACTTGAGCAGAGTGGTTGAAAATGAGGGTGGGCTTGCAAACTTTAACAGCAGTAAAAATGTATGACTTCCTTTGATAAACCGCATGAGTGGCTTTAAACCACAGCTTTTACCATTATGTATGGTAGCAGATGCATCTGTGAACAGTCAACATATAACATATAAACATATAAACATATAAACATATTTTGTGATGGGAGTTGAATGGGAGTCTTAACTAATCTCTGTAGGAACAATTAGATAACTTTACAGAGGTATTCATTCTGCAAAGCATAGCAGAAAGATACTGTCAGCATAGAAGGGGGAAACGTGTTTCAACAAACAACTAAAACAATCAAACCAAAGTACAGCTACTGTTTTTTTATTGATTTATTTGTCATGAACAAAATTGGTTATAATCGGTGACTTGATAAAGGTTATAAAGTAACCGTAATCCATGCACATAAAGTTGCATGTTATGAACAATGTCTCATATGATGCTAGATGCAAGTTGGTCATTTTATGCTCACTACTGCCTCCTCACGTCTTATGCGTAACTGCAGCTTCTATAATAAGCTCGTGCATGACGGCACTTCGGACCGAGTGACAGTGCAGGATTTTAGAGGCAGTTGTGGTGAACCGGTCTGGGCTCTTTCTATACATTAGGACATGGCTGGAACATGTAGGGGGAGGAAAATGTTAAAATACATAATTTTAACATTTTTAAACTCTGTACAGAAACCCTTTAATGTAAAACTAGAGATATTTTTTAACATCAAATCATGTTGAAGAAACATGACACAGTAAGTATCCATAAACAAAAACCTGGAGCATCAAATCAGTTTGTGCTAACCACTTTAACCCTTTAAAGGGAACTCATTGAAATACTTTGAAATAAATAATTTAGATATAGAGCGTTATTCAGGGACATAACACAAGTTTAGGTCTGTTTTAACATTTTCAAAATTGTTCAATATCATGCAGAAAATCAAGGCGAAGTTACCATATTTGGTTCCTTGTCATAGAGTAAAATAAAATACTGTTAGCAAAGTTACCATATTTAGTTCATTGCCTTTTAAGTAGTAAAATAATACAATGGAGTACATATAAAATATACAAAAAGTTCTTTCAGGTGGGGGGTGCTGGTATTCAGGAGGCGTTGTGTTTTGTGATATTGATGTTTGAATGATCACACCTGTCATAGGCATGAGTTTCTGTAATGTGATTCTGCTTTACGTGCAGTGGGCGGGGTCAGTCACCTCCAATATTGTTTGCTTAATAATTTTACTGAAAATAACCTTTGGCAACATAAAAAGTTCAAGTTATGTAAAGAAATGTACCATGAATTTAGCCAGACTTTTTCAGACTTCAGAGACAACAGGAAGTTGAGAGTACGACCGGTCTCTGCTGATTGGTCAAATGCCACAGTAATGGGATCTGTGATGTAGGGCGATCTCTTCTGATTGGCTTTAACTCTATAAACCCTTTATAGGGCTTTAACCCTATAAAGGGTTAAAGAGACAAAGTAGATTAATACTCTGACCTCAGAGGCATGTTAGTGGTCTCTTTTTCTGTTGTGTCTTTTTGACTGGACGTCCCTCTCCTCGGTTCCCTCTTGTGAATATATCTCAGGAACACAGTGCTCATTGACTTTCTAAACTTCTCCCCCACAAAGGCATAGATGATAGGGTTAACGCAGCAGTGCAACAGTGCGATGTTCTGAGTCACCAATAGTGCGGTGCTGATGTTCTGAAAATATGTACAGTTTTCTAAAATGTGATACAACTGAAGTGTTTGAAGGAAGACCACCAGATTATAAGGGACCCAACACACAACAAATAAACAAACTATCACCAATACCAGCTTTACGGCCTTGTCTCTCTGTGAATTCCGGGTTTTGGACAGAACTACCAGGATTTTCACATAACAGAAAATTATTATCGGCAGGCACACAAAAAGAATAACAATGTTCTCACTAAAGTTTCGGAATTTCTTCCAGAAATCAGTTGGATACAGTTGTTCGCATGTGGAGACATTGTTTTCATCTGTCTGTAAATCGGCGAATATGACTTGAGGGATTGCCATGATAACAGATATAATCCAGATTATGAAGCTGATGATAATCCCATAATGCAGGGAGCGGGCTCTCATTGCAGCTACAGCGTGGACAATGGCCAAGTAACGATCGACACTCATGAAGGTGACGAACAGGCTTCCACTGTACAGGCCCAACTGCAAGAACAAGATATCATTATTTTCTTGGCCTATTTCACATGTAAAATGGTAGAAGTTAATATAAATTAAAGAGTTTCAACTTCATTCAGTAGTTACCAAAATAAGTAAGTTTTTCATCTTGCAGCAACACTTTAAAATCTATACAACACAGCCAGGGCAATTGAAAGGCTGACACTTCCAGACATTCATTCACCTGATAGACGCCAGTGATGACTTTGCATGAAATGGCGGTCTTTGTGTTGCTGGCCCACAGCGGGAGAGAGACAGTCATGATGAGGTCGGAAGAGGCCAGGTTCAGAAGGCACACATCCGTCATGGTCTTCAGCTTTATGAGTAGAAGAAGCACCAACAGAACCACGGCATTTCCTGGTTGATCATCGAGACTTGAATCAGTGTTATTTTTTAAATGAGAGGACTTGTAGATCTACCTACCTAGCACGCCTAAAATGAACACAATGTAGAGAAATGCTGGCTGTGCCGTGGCGTCATGGCTATTGTGGCATATGTCATTGTAATCATAGTCTTCATAATATGAATCATTATCAGATGAGTTCATGTTGATCTGGAAACAAAACATAATATGCTGAAGAAAGCATACCAAAAATGCATTTATAACCTTCATTGTTACATTATCTGACAGCAATTAGGCCCATCGCTTATTAGATTGGTTTATTTTCTTGGTGTCTTTATAACTTTGACACCAAGGTATCAAATTGTTTCATTTATAATTGTTAAAATTGTACATGTAGTATATATTTTAATGGTATAGTTGTATTTGCACAATTTGTCTTTCACTCACACAAAAGTAGCACAGAACACGTCTATTTCCCCTTCGCAGCAGATCTGAAAATGTTACATTTGTCAGCACAGTGATGGCCAACCTTTAGAAATGATATGACGATTGTGTTGAAAAGAATGATGATTATGCTATGTATTCAGTGTGTCATTTTCAGAGCTGGCACAAGCCATTTTGGTGCTCTGACCAAGACTGGGGTAAATGGTGTTTCCACATCTTATGTGGTGGTTTGAGGATTTTTTTATTTTTTTTTTGGAATGAGTTTGGACCACAGCTTTTTTTAAATTGTTCAAACACACAATCAAACAAAAATAAAAAAAACATCAGGGCCATTAAACTTAAAGAGGGGGTATTATGCTTTTTTCAGCCACATAGCACCAGTCTATATCACACTACAATGATGACCAAACCTTCTGTTGGTCTGTAAATGCAGTAAATTAGAATAACTGCCTTGTATAAAATTGCTCTTTCAAAATGGCGGTAGCAAATGACTTGAAATAGGCCTCTGTCTCTTTAAAAACCTCTGACCCTTTCCGACACGCCCCCTCCACACGCTGTCTGTGGCATCACAACAACACTCCGCTTGTCTCAACTGTTTTGAAACTACGATCGGTGCATTTTAATTTTTATTGTTGGAAAGGACCTACTGTTTATCACTTTGTGAACAATGGCCACACAGGATATTATTTGGAGACGAACCTTCCACACCGGACGCTTGGAAGGGGCTCTTGCCTGAAAAATAACTGCTGTTTGGAGGCTCTCTCTTTGCATCTGCCATGCCCTATGGATCTCTAACTATACCCCCATGGACGACACCAGGATCTACAGGAGCCCATACGATTCAAAAGACGGACATTATCTGTGCAGGTGGACAATGGTTTTTCGAGGTTACCCCGTTAGCTTGTTATAATCGACTACAGCTCATTGTTGATGAAAAGTCTGCAATAAACCACAAATGTGTAAAGCCAGGCTCATTGTGTGATCATCGTAAAGGCTGCTTCGAGTAGTTGCTGCTTTATTGACGTTATTTGTGCATAATATGCTGCCTGTTTTCAATGAATGTGAAGGTGAAGGTTGTTAGCTTGTCGCGGCTAATAGTGCCTTAGCTCCGGGAGAAACCACTCGGCTACGACTCACTGTAGATGAAATGTGAGCAATAAACTACGAAATCAACAAGCCAGGCTCCGTGTGTGATCGCCATAAAGGCTGCTTCAAGCAGTTGCCTGTTTTAGTGACGTTTTCAATGCATAATATGCTGCTTGTATTCAGTGAATTTTCCCGTTAGCTTATCGCGGCTAGCTTGTTAGCTCCGGGAGAAAACCACTCGGCTACGACTCACTGTAGATGAAATGTGAGCAATAAACTACACAATCAACAAGCCAGGCTCCGTGTGTGATCATCATAAAGGCTGCTTCAAGCAGTTGCCTGTTTTAGTGACGTTTTCAATGCATAATATGCTGCTTGTATTCAGTGAATTTTCCCGTTAGCTTGTAGCGGCTAGCTTGTTAGCTCCGGGAGAAAACCACTCGGCTATGACCCATTGTAGATGAAATGTGAGCAATAAACTTCCAAATCAACAAGCCTGGCTCCGTGTGTGATCATTGTTAAACGGTTCTTTATGTGTGTGGTGGTTTTATTGACTTTGTGTGTGCATATTTCTCGTTTTCACGTGATGACTCGAGGTTTAGCTTAGCATTAGCTTTCTCCGGAGGCTCTGTGCATCATCAAGGCCCAGCGCAGAACCAGACACTGAAATAAGTGTTCTTGTCACCGGTTTAAATCCTGGGTGTTTCGGTAACAGAAACACTGATGTGTGTCTTTGTAAAAGTTTCAGAACTGTAACTCCGGTTCACAACACATGAAGCTAATCCTCCATGATGACTCTGTTTACATCTTAGGGCTAGACACTGCGGGGAGGGGGTTCTGCTGAAGAGCAGTGGTTGGTTACTCGGCTGGTGACGAAAGGTCGGAGGCGTATCCTGGAGGTCGAGGGCGTTTCCTGAAGGAATCAGGCGTTTTATCCCTAAAATGGCCGCCATCAGAGTTTCTACAGATTACTCGAAAATACGTGAATGTGCTAAGGCAACACTTCAGGCATGTTTTTAATGAGGGAATGACTTAATAACATGATGTAAAGCTTGAAAAAGTCCATTTTGCATAATACCCCCCCTTTAAAATATTACATTCATTTTAATTTGGCTATACCTCCATTGTTTTGTTGGGGGGAATAAGTTGGTGGGTTCTGTTCATGTAATACTGACTGAACTGATATCAGAGCGGTATTTCGTTATATCCAATAGATTTCAATCCTTTTTTTTTTCTTTTTTTTTTTTTCTTATTGCGTGTGGGATTGATTTTAATAAGGCTTGGGTATTTTAGCTTGAATGCTTATTTCCAAATTGAAAGTTTTAGTCCCCCCCATCCATTCAAAGTTTGTTCTTGTTGGGATATAGCGATGAAAAATAATTACTACAGTAATTATTATTGAAGTTCAATCAATTAGGAAAAAAAATATAGGAAAAAAAATATAGGCCACTGTTGGCTTGTTTGTTTTTTATTTATTTTTTAGAACAGCATTGCTCAAGAAAGACTTTTTGGTCTTTTTGCTTATGTATGTATTATCAAATCAATACATTTGTGTTATACCGCTGAAAATAAGTTGCTATACACTGGCATGTTTCATTTTTATTCATGTGATATCAGTGACACAGGCCTAAATGCCCTAAACCTGCTTTATTTATCATTTTGGTTGCAAACAATGAAAGAGATGAAAGAGAAAGTATATTAATTTTAAATTGTTTGTTGTGGTCTCTCAACTCATTCATAACTTTCATAAAACATTTCTAATATCATGTTTCAGAGAGTAATACTGCCACAGAAATGTATTAGTATGTTGTTATGTTAATGTATGTTGGTTCACAAGCAAGAATTCTCCATAATTAAGTGAACGTAACGTAAAGTTATTTTTTCACAAATCTGCTTTTGCACTAAAACCCCACCCATCAAAAACTGTCATTTCATAAAACTACGTATTGGTTTTCATTACTTACTCAGTCTCCTTTACACTTCTTTTAGAGGTAACATGATTGGTTTAATCCTCTGAGCCTGTTTGAGACACTTGATGAACATTGTGTATATGTAAATCTGGGGAAACCTTTATATCCGTGGACTTTCCCCTTAAAGAAATGCCGTCATGTTGCTGTTATGAGATTCTGACATTTAGTTAAATCTAAATGTCAGCATCTTATTTGTTTTGATAAAGACACATTTATCAAACCAAAGTAAATATATTTCGACTACCGTTTTGTGTGTGTGTTTCTGTAATAACCACTGACTTCCTATCCTCTGACCATAATTAAAGAGATCTATTGGAAACCACACCTTTTCATGTCATCATAAAATAGAAAAAGTCAAAGGCTTGTTGATCGTGACACCCCTTACCGACCCCCACTTCCTGTGAGTAGCGAGTTTTGACTGCACACCTCAAATAGTGGCTTCCAGCTAAAGAGATTGAAAAGAAGAAGAAGAAAAAAAGAACTTACCTGAGTGTCCTCTAAAAGCTCTGGTTAATGCTCTTGTGCTGTGCATCAAACTACACTTATCTCAGAAAAGTGCTTTGCTTTTCTGTGAAACCTTGTCATGTTAAAATGCAAGATTTCCTTTGTGCTTTTCCCTCTGCTTTATGCTAACCTGAAGGCGTGCGGTTTCTCAGAATTTACACCTTGCAGCATCAGTGAAAACAGCAATATACCCGACACTTCTGTGACCTATAAAACCACCATGATTCATCTCAGTGAGGATGGATAGAATATGGATGGATGAAATATGTCTTCATTGAAATGCAGGCTACGCTATTCGGATGTTATATTGGAAAAAGAAAATAACTGAAGGTTATAAATATTGTATGATTCAAAAGTGAAAAAATATAGGAAAGAACTTATTTCTATCTATTTCACAATGGAAACAGTATAGGTGTGTATTTTTTTCCACGTCTCTCTGAATTGCTGCATTTTCTGTTCCGCGATAGTTGCTGAAAGACAAAATGGTTTCTTAAAAATGGGAAAACAAACACCATTATAAAAGGTGCTGTTTTCAACAACTGAATGCAATACAAAAATCAACAGAGTAGGATCCCCCCTTTGAGCAAAAGGCAAAGTGTATGTTTTTCTTTTTCTCCTCTGCAAAAACAAACCAAAAAAAAAACTAAGGTGTTCTTTTAAGTAATGAGGACAGGAAGTGAAACCTGCTAGATATGCGGCGTTCAACAAAACCACAGCTCCGTCGCATCGTGTCATCATTTGAACAAACTCTCCGACATTACCTCTATCCTCTATCAGTCAATAGACAAAAAAAAAAATGAATAAAGCGGCGTTGTGTGGCGCTCAGAACAAAAAGAACACTGATGATGATATTGAAAAGGCCTGAAATGAATAAAAGGCACATTTTATTTCTCAAATGTAAGGCAATGAATGTTACTATTATGTTCTTATAGCCAGACCTGTGTGTATTTTGTACTTGACAGTTTCGGCTACAACTGTGGCCTTCCTCAGAGGCTGTGTTGCTGTGACTTTCAGGTCAGCTGATTTAAAGGCTCTGTCTCCCTGCTTGTAGTAGGAGGCTGTGACAGCACCATCTGCAGTCAGACTTCTTCAGAACTGTGTGCCAATGGGGGAAAGTTGGTACGCCCCCTCGTCCCGGTTCACAGTCTCTGGGAGGCCCCCTAGACCGGGACTGTAAATCAGCTGACCAGACACGTCACAGCAACACCACGTCAGGTACCTGTCAGATACAAAAATGACACACAGGTCTGGCTATAAGAACATCACAGTGTCATTACTAGAAGAACCAATGAACATGATTGGACTAAGCGAAGGCAATGAATGTGTTGCAAATTATGTGTTTAAGTTTAAGGCACTGTACTTTGTTACATGAAATACTCCCTGAATGACTGAACTGATGAGAGCGATATTTCTTTACTTACATTTGTTATATCCAATAGATTTCAATACTTTTTTATTTATTTATTTATTTTTTTAAATCTTATTGCATGTGGTGAGATTTATTTTAATAAGTCCTGGGTATTTTACCTTGAATGCTTATTTCCAAATTCAAAGTTTGTTCTTGCTGGTGTATTGCTATGAAATAATAATAAATACAGTAATTATTATCAAACTCTCATTCAATAATTTTACATGAAATGATTTAAATATGTATATTTTTTTGTTTGTTTGCTCAAGGACGATTTTTTGATCTGTATTTTTTGGTCTGTATGTATTATCAAATCAATACATTTGTGTTATACTCTACCGCTCAAAAGTTTGGGGTCACCCAGGCCAGTTCTAAAGCTTCTTTTATCAGCACAACAGATTTCAGCAGTGCTAGCATAATTGCACAAGGGTTTTCTAATCATCAACTCCCCTCTAACATAGGGGTAGGCAAGTTTGCGTCGTGGAGGGCCGATTTTAACAATTGCCAAAACACCAAGGTCCGAACCTCACCATTGTATCCTAAAGTAAAGAACTTTTTTTTCTGTGAATGCTGTTGCATCAGTGGTTCTCAGTCTCAAGTGGTACAGCTTCAGGATCCACCATTACCCTAAGCTGATAAGCAGCAAACCAAATAAAACTGTAAATTGTTATATATCGTCTCAAATAAAACAAAAACAAAAAACAACCCAATAACATTCATTTTAACTGACTCCGGTAGTGTTTCCATGCAATATCAGATGGAATATTTTATATTTGATCTGATTTTTGATTTTGGTGCCGCAACCCACTTTCTGGTCCCGACCCACAAGTTGAGAATCCCTGTTTTACATTAACTATGACCAAGTGGGGTGCTCTGCCAGGAAATGATTGACACTATTTATTCTATATTTAGAATTCTTAAATGGGTATTTGATCTCTTATTTGCACAATACTATTTCTCAAAATCATCTTGGGGCCAGAGGTTCTGTGCTGGCTGGCCGGATTTGGCCCCCGGGCCTGACGTTGCCTACCCTTGCTCTAACACAATTAGCTAACACAATGTACCTTTAATGGAATACATTACATTGCATTTCTAGCAACCATTGGGACATTGTGTTAACTAATCGTGCTAGTTAACACAGCGTTAACCGGATTGTTTTTTCTAAAAATCTAATAATTGATTATCAGAAAAAAACAGCAATTATGCTGTATATAAGCAGATACTAAGAAAGCACGATAAGCTATAATGTTCTCTGTGATCTCTGAAAACCGTGGTTTTGGTGTGGAATTTGCTGCCCTCTGTTGGCAACACCCCTCAACAAGACATGAAAGAATTGTCTTTTCGTCTTTTAAAATAATTCAAACGGTTGTGTGATTGAATTTTTATCATATTTTATTTTATTATTTATTACATGCTTTCTTATGTTGTCAGTAAAAGAAATTCACTAAAGCAATTGTGATTTATTACAATAAAATAGAAATGATAATCAATAGGTTATTTAAATGACTCAAACAAATACAATGTTCTAGATATGCAATTGAGGGAAAAGACAATGAAAACAAAAAGTTTAAATGTTATTACAGATAAACAACGGGGCCTTCATGAAAACAACACACAGACAAGCATTCACACTCACACTCACACTCACGCACACGCACACACACACGCACACGCATGCACACACACACACACACACACACACACACACACACACACACACACACACACACACACACACACACACACACACACACACACACACACACACACACACACACACACACACACACACACACACAAGCATACACACAGTCACGCACACAACAGAATTGAGGACAGGAAGACACCTATCTCGCATACAGCGTATCTACATGGCAGTGGTGGTGACTAAGGTCCGGGATGTCACTGAACTCATTCTGAACGAACTGTCTGACAAATCTCTGCTAGAGGAAAAGCGGATTCCGGGCAGCATCTTCCTCAGCATCACCTGGGAGCGCTTCATGAATCTCTGACCAACAAAGGCATAGATGATGGGGTTCAGACAGCAGTGGCTGAAGGCGATGATCTCTGTCACGAAGGTGGAGAGTCTTAGGTTTGTGTATAGTTCACAGCTATCTGTCAATACACCCTCCATTCGCAAGAAATCCAAAAATATGGTGATGTTGTAGGGAGCCCAGAACAAGAAGAACATTACCATAATGCTGATGATGACCTTGACAATGCGGTGTTTCTTCACACTCCGAATTTTCATCAGAGTAGGGATTACCCTGGAGTAACATGCCACCATCACTGAGAGAGGGAACACAAGACCGAGGATGTTTGTGACAAAGATGCTATATTCAAACCACAGTTTGTTATCTCCATAAGGTTCACAAGTAATACGTTCTGATGTGACCACCTCTGGTGTGATCACCTCTTGTGTGAAGACAAAAGCTGGCAGTGATAGACACAAGCTCAGCACCCACACAGACACAGACAGAACCATGCCAGTTTTCATAGTGCGGTACTTTGAGGCCTGCTGCGCGTGTTGAATGAGCACATATCGGTCTAGAGTCATAAGCACCATGAACAGGACGCTGCTGATGAATCCCATATTACGCAGTCCTCCACTGATATGGCACAGGAAGTTTCCAAAAACCCATTGAGACACAGCAGTGGCGTGAGCATGCAGTGGCAGAGTGAGCAGAAACAGCAGGTCGGATACGGATAGGTTAAATAGACACAGGTCCGTTAAGTTGGACTTGTGACAATGTTTCAGAAGGACACACACCACCAGCCCATTACCTAAGAGACACATGGGGATATATTCAGTGCAAAACATGCAGTAGGCTTTTACACGATGATTATAGACATCTAATGATACTCACCAACAAAGCCAACAATGAAGACCAAAATGTAGAGGATAGGCAAAAATACTGCCGAAAAAGTGGCAAAGTCGCTTATTGATTCATAGTCACAGAGAGCGTCCAGACAAATGTTGGTGTAGTTATAATAGTCACAGTAATATGTGCTTCCTGGGGAGGAAATATTAGACACTATTACAAAATGTATGATTTAATTATGTTAACCTGCACTGCATTTTTGTATGAGTATGTAAACAGCATCTCTGTTTTATTTTTCTAAATGTAAAAGTTTTTTGTCAGTATCGTAAGTAAGTAAGTACGTTATTTGTCATTATACAATGAAATTGCGTAAATTAGATGTAGGGTTAGTCCTGAGCCGCTGCAACTGTGTGCTGCCACTGTGTAGTCTTATATGCACTTGATTAGGGACTATCATCATGCAGACTATAATATAACCATGCCCTATCTCCAATGTATCTGGTCTAATTCTAGCTGCTATCATTTAAATAAATAGTTATATATATATGTATAAAAAATGTAAAAAAGGTTGTCACCTTCCATGGTTCAGTCCCTTAAGGCTCTCAAATCTGGTTGCCCAAGCAAAGTGTTGAACCACCTTTCTTCTACTCCTCTCTCTTCTAATCAACTGAAGTACAGTCACAAAAGACAGATGTGATTTCCTGTCTGTCCATAACTGCAACAAGATCCTTATCAGAAACCCACATCTCATTCTGTAAAACATAAAGTGCGTGAGAACTATCACCACCGTAGATGTGGTTTTTAAAGACATTGCAAACTACAAGTCTCTCCAACTCGAAAGTCACAGGTTTAAATCTTAATAGAGAGACCTTTTGAAAAGATTGAAATCAGATAGGCCTACATGTCTCAGGCTGCGCTGGTGGTGGTGTGAACAAATTTATGAGTCAAATCCTAAGAAACTCCAAAATCTTAAAAGGCTTTAACATCAGTTAGCAAGATAAGATTTGGCATCAAGCAACTTATTATTCAAACAGCGTCCTAACATTTAAGTTGATAAAAACAGAAACAATGTTCTGTGGTGTTGACTCTGAGTTCTAATCCTGAAGCAAACAATATGGAAATGCCTTTTTAGGAGCTCTGGGATATACAGATGTATTTACAAGGCCTACAAACGCTGCAGTGTAGTGGTTTACAAAATGGGTTAACGTGTGAAGCTCTGGGATCATATCTGGCATTTAAGCAAAGGCTTTATAGGCTATAAACAAGTTGCTTACCTCACAGTTGTGTTCTCCATACGTAAACCCATGAAGAATCATTGTGGAGGACGCCGATACAAGCCATCAACACCAGGCTAAATCAATCATGAGTGTTGATAGGCTAACATGAATCGGTATTGTATATAAACAGAGGTGGGTAGAGTAGCCAAAACTATTTACTCAAGTGAGAGTAACGTTACTTTAAAATAATTTTACTAAATCATTTTAAAGCACACTGTTGTCACACTGTTGTGTCAATGATGGACACCTTCAAACCTCCTAGGAAAAAAAGGAAAAAAAAGTACTTGGAGAAAATGTTGAGTACTGTTTGAGCGAAAAAGGCTGATCTATTTTCAATGATGCCATGGTGTGAAACAAGCCATAAAATCAAGTGGAAATCAGGGTATTTCCAACGAAAATTCCAAGAAAATGGCAGAAAATACAGAAAAACATTCTAAAAACCAAGTGCATGAGACGATCTATATTTCATAGATCAAAGTGAAGCATTTGCCGCTTAAATTACTCACAGTGGAAAAAGAATCAGTTATTTTTACTCAAGTAGTAGTATAAGTCAAAAGTGTTGTATGAAAAAAGTACAATTTCTTCAAAAACTAACCTACTTTTTACAACTCTTTGCCACATTCATTTGCCTTGTCTCAGTGCAGGGGCGGCTCTAGAGGGGTGGCACAAGGTCTTTCCACCCCAGCTGCCACCCCTCTGATGTGATGTCTCACAGTGGCTCTAGAAGCTACCTGGTGCTTACAGAGCCCACTCTCAGTTAGTATTTGTGACAGGACAAATAAAACTTTAGAGCTAAATAAGGAGCCAGTTGCCAACTCCTGTAGCTCCCAAGATGATGATTTTTTCTTTGTTTAATAATTTATTTTTTACAAAAGTTATAACTTTGCCAGAGTTAGGAACCTCCCGGTCAATTACACAAAATTAAACAATGTGGATTTTCTAAGCGGATAAAAGGGGGAACTATATTGTAAGGCGTAATAATACCAGGAGTAGTTCGAAATCCGCGCAGTAATCTTCACTTTACTGTGCGGATGCCAAATTACTCTTGGTATTATTACGCCGTACAATATAGTTCCCCCTTTTATCCGCTTAGAAAATCCACATTGTTTAATTTTGTGTAATTATACTTTGTAGTGGAACACTTCACGTAACCATATTTAAATAGGGAAAACGTGGAAGAGCTTGGTAGCTTCTATCTTGACCTGTTTTGGAGCTATAGAGGAGAGGGGGAGAGGCTAAATGCTAATGCCGTCTGCGCTGTGTTTACGTGATTGAAGGCACAGGGGAAGACCAGACAGGTCCTAAAGAACTCGTCAAAGCTAAGGTAAGAACATATCTCAGTATGTAAAAACGGTGCCCTATTCCTTTAATAATACATGGGATTTTTTGTGTCGAACCCCGACACGTGACCAGGAGAGGGTGGGACTGTGGAACTCTATAATTTTGAATGGCTCAGTCTGAGAAAATTGCCTTGCGAGCGAACAAACTTGCGTGCCCCTGCTATGAACATTCGACATTGTAAAATGTGTTGCCACCCCAGAAATTATCCCTGACCCTGCTTGCCACCCCATGATTTTATTCTAGATCCGCTCCAGTCCGAGTGGTAGACAGGGGCGGATCTAGAGGGGTGGCCCGGGGTGGCAGCTGCCACCCTTTCCAGAGGTGTTGCCACCCCAGCTGCCACCCCATTGATGTCATGTTATGTCTTACATCAAAAGCGTCTGGGGTGCTTACAGAGGCTCACTCTCAGTTAGTACTTTTTTTTGACAGGACAAAGAATCATAAAACGTTAAAGCTAATAAGGAGTCAGGTGCCAACTCCTGTGGCACCCAAGATGATGATTTTTTTTTAGATTTTTTTTTTTTTACAAAAGTTAAAGTTTTATCTGAGTTAGAAACCCCCACTTATTTCATGGACAATGCAACTATTTGTACATAATTTTGGGAGACGGCATCTAAATGGTAAAATTGCCTTGCGATCAAGCAAAACTTGCATATCCCGCTATTAACATTAGACATTGTAAAATGTGTTGCCACCCCAGAAATGATCTCTGACCCTGCTTGCCACCCTGTGATTTTTTTCTCTAGATCCGCCCCTGGTGGTTGACTATCTTTTCCCTATGACATGCAAATCCAGCGTTCAAAGCATAGACTAAGAAATAAGCCAAAAGTTGATTGACGTGGATCGACGGCCGCCATTCTTTCAAAATAAAATAGTGAATCACAAAATATATAACAATAATGCAAATATCGTCCTGCTATGACATAATACTGAAGTGAGCTCATTCGTTAAAAAAAACAAAAACAACAAAAACGCCAACACCCTTCACAGTGACTTCCCCGTGATTTGCTCTTTTACTTTGAATCTCCCCAGCGGAAACACAATCCAATATTTCCACACACGCTCAAAGCGGTTTACGGTCGGGACAGGGAGGAACGCGGAGATTATTTCAAGTCTGGATTTGTCAAACGACTGCCACCATGACCATGCGTCCTGAAGACCATTTTAAATCAAGTAAGTGAGCATGTGTCGCCTTCTTGTTCTACTTGTCGTACGAGCTTTTTTTTGGAGACATTTGCGCTGTGTTTGCGGCAGGTCAAAGTCGAGAGTCATCTTTGCGGGCTGTCACTTGTTGCTCATAGCCTATTAATGACAGTGCTATTACATGTACCGTTAGTCCTGTCATCCAACCTGGAATGATAAAAAAAAGAAAAGGGATCGGGAAGAGTCAGGACAAAAATATCTAAAGGCTTGTTTTATATCTTTACTTTGCTCTGTCTCGCAGGTGGCATGGAGGAGAAGCGGTCCTGAGGGCAGTCGCGGATATTAAGGAGAGGCGATTCGTGCGTATCACCACTTTTATTTACAACAATGATGGACGCCTCCAAACCTCCTCTGGGGTAAGTCTGCTTGTGTGTGTGTTTTTTTTTTAAAGCATTTACTCGTGTCATTTTTTTCTTCTTCTCCCACTTATAAAGTCACAAGGACAAACAAGCAAGCTGTTGGAGATCCCAGGGTTATCTTTCCTGTTTTATCACTTATTCCGTCAAGATAAGGATTTTTTATTTATTTTTTAAAGTCCTAACTCAAGGTTGTGCTCGTAGTTTTCAATACAACACAGGGAAGCGCACAGTATTGTCAGTATTAACAACAGAGAGAGTGTTCCAGCAGCCCAAACCAATGTCCTCATTTGACTATAGTCTGTCACAACATAATAGTAGATAGTTGCTATTAGAAATGGGCCCGCAGCCGTGCATTGTAAACAGAAGTGAAACCCCTTCTCCTGACTTATATGTGTTTTAATAGTGTTCATTTCAGGTTTGTTTTTCAGTTCATTCATTTGTTCAGCAAAATTGTGGCACATTTTGTTTTTTTAACCAAGCATTTTAACTTTTATTCTGTGCATCATTTGTTCAAAATCAAACAAAAGAATGTATTGATAGATGTCACTGTACTTTATTGTCAGAGACAGCGATCAAGTTTGCAATATCGTTTGTTATTGTAAACAATCCCAAATAAAGGGTTCAAGGTGAGCAATGAGATTGGACTTGTTGTTGTTGGAGTGAATTAGAGCTATCTCAAGTAAAGGTCATGTTAATCAGATAGCCCTAAACACAGTGATTTTAGACACTCAAGAGCTTTTTGGCCAAATTACAAAGTGGACCCCTTAAAGAGTCAGTTGGCAGTGCAGCCAAAACTGCTCTTTCCGGTCAGTGGGTGACATTTCTGTTTATAAAAGTACCATGGAAACTCCTTTTGTGACAGGAGCCGTCTTTCGTCATCAGCTTGGCAACAATTACAATTTTACCTGGCAATAAAGTAAACTGACCTTGCAATATACTTGTACTAGAAACATGTCTTAATTTTACAAGACAATTTGCATGGAATTTAGGTATGCAATTGCAAGGTTGGGCGTCATTAAGTAAACAAACATGCAATCAGAATGTTGAGGTTGTAAATCGATTAGCTATAGCACCGTGAGGCACCATAGGATGATCAAATATTAACCATTCAAATTGAACGCTCACTGGTGTCAATATTTGTGAAAGAAAGAAAGAAAGAAAGAAAGAAAGAAAGAAAGAAAGAAAGAAAGAAAGAAAGAAAGAAAGAAAGAAAGAAAGAAAGAAAGAAAGGGGAAAAAACCTATAAGATCCAATGTGAGGGCTGTTTAAGAGTCAAACTTTAATGTGACACTCTTTATCTTTATCAGATTAGGGAAAAAAAAGCATGGTCTTATGGTAATCTTTATGTTAGGCTGACAATATTACTATAATTAACCATATACAATATTGGGTACTTGCTCTGTTATTGCAGGGAGAAAGTAGAAGACAACACAGAAGTTCATGTCTGTGTAAGCATGTCTTTATTCATAGACAGATGGTACATTGTTAAAATAGTCCAGTGGTTAAAATGTGACATCTTGCTTCCTAACCGCCCGTTTCTGTAACACATGGCCAACTTGTTCCAAAGCGCTTTTATCCTCTGCTGTATACGATCTCACTGTACCATTGTTTCCATAGTAAAGTTACAGACTAATTAAATATATGAGGGTGGTATAGAAGCTCGGAGCACACACTTTACTCCCAATAACAGTTGCTTTATTTTCCAACTTCAAAGATTTTATTACAGCAGATCTTCTTTATAGACAATCAGTGTTACGTCAGGATTTTACTGGCTACTCTGTGATGATCCAAGGTCCACAGAAACACACAACACTGAATACTTTATCACCATTAGCTTTACAAATGGCAGGTTACATTTGTAAGTGATTCGTTCATTATTTGCTCTGTTGCTGCCTGTCATGTAATATTACATTTTTAGTGAACTTTGACTAATGTGCGCCATTTCAAGTCACTGTCTGTCGGTCTTGCACACACCCAGTGATAATTACAAGCTACTAACTGCTATGTCGGTGCACGTCTCCCTCTGTTCTCAGGAGAATTGTATACAGGAGGTAGGCCACCATTGGTTAAACATCCGACTCATCCCATTTCCAAAATAGTGCCCGCCAGACAATGAAATGTTATGCAGTTGTGTACACTTTCTCCAAGGATGAATGGATATATTACAGCCATATGGAAGCACCACCCATCTGCTATATTTAAGGTTCAAGTGGTGAGCTACCAGTGCTGACTAAGGGAGACGTCTTTTTTTTTTCTCTTCCACCTTTCTGCTTGAGGTCGTGAGGAAAATGTTTTATTGTGTGCAGTGCAGCTCTCACATCTGGATATTTAGGGTGAAGTTGTTATGATGACAGGTTTAAATTTAACTGAAAGATGAGACTGGCTGGAGAGAGAGAGTATGTGAGGCCATGTGTTGTTGGCAGTGGTACAGTACGTATCTAGTAAGATCTACATTCACAATCACAGGCATCCCGTTTTAGAGCGGGGTGTGGGCGCAATGGTTCCATGGTCAAGCTACATGAGCAAAGTGCACACTAACAACATGTCTCTCTTAAATACATTGGTTTAACCTTTGGTCATGCTCCTGAGTTCACATAAAGGCAGAGATATGTTGCTAGACTGATCAGATTTTCTACTGTAATGATCTCCTTAGGCTATGGAATTTGTTTGCAATATACCCGTGAATAACAGTATGATATACTTGAACTTGAATTCGTACAAACACATTTATGGTGACTTCAGTGCCTCTCTATAACTGTAGATCTCTTGATATTTGTTTTATGTATTATTTGCAGGGAGAGACAAATGTTTGTTTGTTCTCAATTGAAAACAGGCATTGTGTAACAGAGCTAAGGCAACGGAGTACACAGTAAATACCAAACCCTATTTTCAATAACTTATATCATACATTACATCATGGTCGCCCATGGGTAAGGGCTTATGAATGAACCTCTAAATGAAAGCCAATAAGAACATTGACAACATATGAATCACGACAACAGCTTTGTGTTAAAGTAGAGCTATATTTGCATTTCTGAGTCACAGTCACATGTGGACAAAATGATTCAGAAGGAAATAGATAAAAGATGTAAAAGTGGCTGTTGTTTCTTCACTGTAGAAAAAAGTTTGTAAGCCACTCTAATTAATCCCAATGTGTAATATTTCATTTAGCAGCTGAGAACTAGTGGCCTTCATATCCTTAGGGGCAATTTGCTTCTCACACACAGTAAAATGTTCAAAGAGGATTAGCAGAAAGCTTTCTTTAGTATTGTTATCCTTAATATCAATTGTAACAGTAACATATTTTAATATTTCTAATAGTTCTAAAATTACTTGTTTACTGAATAATGAGTACGTTGCAAAGAGAATGTGAACATAGTCCTTCCTTTTCAAAACGCTTTTATGTATTCACTGGTAGCAAACATTTTTGGTATGCGGTGTGTTTGTGTGTGATTGATGGTGGGACCCGTCACCCCACTTTAACCACCTCAGTAGTTGACAGCTATAGTGTGATCTAACCACCACCACAGAGAGTGATAACCTTTGAATTGTAGAACTTTTTTGTGGTTAATAATAATATATATTAATCATAGCAACAATATCCATTTGTAAGGATTTGGGCTGGTATATTTTATTTACTCTTAGTTTTGAAGACGTTGGAAAATAGTGACTGCGGAGGTGGGCCTTATAAAACCACAATCAAATAGTTTGTGTCACCAAAACTACCAAAGTGGAAAAAGTTCCTCAGAGTTTGCTGACTTTACTTGCTTTGTGCTCCAGTTTTTGCAGCTCACCCTCCCTGTTGGCATCAGTATCCACAGCTGTTACCAAAGCGAGGCAGGCGCTCCAGACTGAAGAGGTGTAAATATAGGTTTCCACGGGGACGCCATGACAGCCGCGGATATGTCGTCTGCTCCCAATAACGCGTGTGTCCCTGGGAGTGGCATGGGGTCCAGATCTCTGTGTCATACACGCAGGGTCCAATGAACAGGAGACATGACAACATGTCAAGTGTGCACACAGCTATGCAGCGCTTTGCCACTCAAGTGCTCTTAACACTATGCCCGGCTTTGAAGTGCCTCTCAGTTGTACAAGATGGTTTCTGGATGATGCATCAGCTTGTCATTTGATTAAATGTATTCATAATATCTAATCCACTTTTCAAGCTAAAAAGAAAACTAATGACAAATAAAACTATAACTATATTTCTGGATACTTCTGTCCTCTAAAAAAAGCACTTGTGCTTCACAGCTTGACGGTCCGGGCTTCGATTCCCCTTTCTGTGTGGAGTGTGCATGTTCTCCCCGTGTCTGCATAGGTTTCTCCAGATACTCCGGTTTCCCCTACCACTAAAAACATGTACAATAGGCCAGGATGAATTAGATTTCTAGTGGGGGACTACAGCTACAATCCGGCGTGGCGTGTTTACATGCATGAGTCCCATGTATTATCATTAACATGCACGGTCCCGACCATTTCATCCTATACCATCCAAATTTCAATAATTAAATATAGCCTCATATTGTGCAGCACGAGAAAAAAATAATATAGAGATATTTGATTTTCATCCTTTTACTGAAAAAAGGACTAAATCAGGACCAAGACTACAACAAAAAACAAAACAAAATTATGATTTAAAACTGAACTAGCACATATTCAATTCATGTTTTGCTGTAGGCTGTAGCAAAGAATCAGTTCTATGAGAGATGTGTGATATATTGTGGCTTCTGGTGATATGGGCGCTGAGTCACCTTGCGTTGTGACTGTGCAGCCTGACAGAATTCTATATGACTATGATGCTACTATATTGCTAATATAATGATATGTACGTGTCTGCTTTGCTTTATTGAATGGACAAGACAAGAGTATAATAATTCCTTGATTAGATACATAATATAATTCAAATATTGCTCTCTGAAGAGTGTCTGGGAACAACAACAACAACCTAGTTTCCGTTTATTAGAAGAAACTAATAATTTCATGTTTCATCTCCAGATTTGTTGATAGTGAAAAACAGGCTTTTTGTGTATCCCTGGCTTTTGTCTGATGTTATCGCACCGCTCCAGGTTTGATTTTGGATTGTCTATTGCTCTTTTGTACCATATCCCTCTGAGACTGAAATGTGAACTACATGTAGTGTAAAGGAAGATGCAATATAGCACCTTCGTTCTTGTTTAGCTAATGCTGGTTCTGAAGCGTTAGAATAGAGCCATGTGTATCTGTTTCTACACAGTCATGTGATCATCTAAATTAGTAATTTAACTAATATGTAAAGTTCATTTCCATCTTATGTTTGATTTTCTGTTAATGCAAGAACAGGGACATGTCCTGAAACAGAATGATTTAACAAACCTAGATCACATCACATCCACTCTAACACAGTGTTTACTGTTGTTGCTGGTCAAAAATCCAGTCTCATGATGATGACCACAGACCACGTGTCCCCCCCAAAAAAAGAAAAAAATATGAAAATGAGCGCTTTTATTTGAACTTTTTATTCCAAATCCACTTGATGACACGCTCTATAAGCTCTAATACTCGACTCAGGGAAAGAATCCTGGCCTTGTTAGTGCTGTGTAGTGAAGTGAAAGAATTGGGTGTCTCTGGGAGCTCCATTAGTAACCTTCATGTGTTTGTGTGTGTGTGTGTGCGTGTGTGCGTGTGTGTGCGTGTGTGTGTGTGTGTGTGTGTGTGTGTGCGCGTGTGCGTGTAACCCAGTCTGTCTATCTGTCCTGCTCTTACTGCCCCCCTGTGTCCGCCTGGGGCACTGTGTTTCGGCCCTGTTCATTTGGACTCTGTGGGAGACTGGATTTTTCCGAAAGACTTCTTTGTGCGAGCGAGGAATCGGGGAGCGATGGGCACTGATATGCTCCCAAAAGCGAGTGAGAGGAAGAGGAGTATACTAGCTGACTGTGCTAAACCTGGCGTTCGTCCCAACCTGCAGCCACACACAGTCTAGTCCTGTGTGCCCCTTCACTAAAGCGCAACGCCTAATGTGATGCACCTGTTATTTTGAAATGGACTTATCTAAACTTCTCACTGATCACATACCCGTGCTGCAAACAAAGAATATGGCTTGAAGAAAGGGATAATCTTCTTCCTTCTTTAGTTATGACGCTCTTTTCGTACACAATGCAACACATGTTAAAATCATCCCCTTGTTCCCACTCAACGACCGAACCCCCACCCCCCAACATATTGTGATTTATCTAGATAACAGATTGTACTCATCTTGGTAGGAAAGGCTTATGATTACCTTGATATACCTTTTGTAGAGACTATAAGGAGTTTGGGGAAGTGACAGTCCCAGCCTCCAGGGAGCCATTCCCAGACCTTGTGCCACGTATTGGCATCTTGATATGAAACTGCCCAAAATTAGTGCAACTTCTTGTCTTATGTTTGAATTGGTGTCTCTATTCTTTGCCCTGCCCTGCTGAGTCATGTAGTCGGGTAGTACATGGTGAAACAACTCCAGAAAGCTTTACCCAAAACACCACCTGCTTACTCATCTCTATGTTCTCTCTTTATCAGCTGCCATTCTAATCAGTAAAACATTTCGCACATGCTTGAGGTAGTGGTCCTGGCCTGAGAAAAGAATTACATAAAATGTCAATGACATTACAGTGGTTAATGTGTAACTACAGCAGGCAGGGTTAGAGTCCACCAGTTGAGCTGCGTACTCGTGCTTTTTTTTGTTTATGCGCCGCTGGGCTGTGGGTAGCTCTATGTATGCCTATGGATTGCAAATTAAAAGGCCATTTCTCAGCAGTGAACAACAATGTGTGACATTGAAAGCGTCCGGAACACTTAATCAACTTAAGGGCTGTGAAGGAGATATTTATCTTTTGTTATCGGTGGTCAATGTTTGTTTTTTGAGCCGTCTGAGAGGTAAGGGCAGAGTAAGGGAAAGTCTTGGAAGTTATGTGTTATTGTTAGAAGGGTTAATAATTCAAGAACACATAATTGTTTACTTCTTACTTTCATAATAACAAAAAGAAACCACCAAGCATTCTAATATTAGTTAAGCTTTAAAGATAATCTCTTATCCATTACCATTTGGAATTTGTGAACGTTTCCTAAAGATAGTGTGATCTAGGAAATATATCAGTCACAATCTAATGTACATTGTGTAGCTATATGACATCAAAAATCTCAGATATTTGCGCTCGATTGTTTTTGATGATCCCTGTATCTCCAAACGTTGGTTTTATCACTGTCACACAACTTTAACTGCAACTGTTTTTTTCTTAATATCTCTCTGTGCAGAGCAAGAATGAAACCGCGAGCCCCACCTCCGCCACAGGTCCCACAGCCTGCCCCGCGGCAAATCCTCAGGAACGCGGAGTCTTGGGACGGGGCGGCCGATCGATATGCCAAGGAGAACATGCTGAGTACCAGAGTGGAGCTGCACCTGACTCTGCCCAGTGGAGTTCAGACCACTGTCACTGAGGACGGCAGGTGAGACCACACGGAAAGAAATGAGTTTGCACTTTTCTGTTATAAATCATCCAACTGTTGAAGTCATCTTTTTACTAATGGGCAAAGTTAAGCTCTTGTTTAAGTCGTTAAGTTTTGGTTTAGTTTGACCTACTTTTGATGTGCACATTATCGGCCAGTTTTCCCCCTTCACTCTGTGGGACAAAGCTGGGGCTGGTCCCAGGGGCAGATCCCTTAACTAGGCCTCACTGGCAGATCAACACAGACAACCCCAGAATGATCTCACTTGCTCTAAAGTTAGAAATTGATCTGCAATTATTGTTTAATTCCAAGTAGCCATTTATTTATTTGCCATTTGGCTAAAAATTACAGAATTTCTCTTTTGTTTTTTGTTTTTTAGCTAATTGCTTTTTGTGGGGTACCCTATATTTTAGCTCTAGAGCTTGTGTTGAATAGTGTCCTTTGTAGTGGTGCCTCTCTCTCGACACATGATATGCCAGTTCCCAGAAAACATGGGAGACTCCTGGTGTCTTTATTCTGACGGGTAGGGCTAAAGGTTCCTCAGAGAGGTAAAGTCTGCCATGATAATATTTGATATTATTGCTTATACTATTAAGGTTCAATATTTGTACTCGGGAACTTGGTTTTGCTCAGTTATTTGAAAGTGATATTGTCAGTGTTGTAGATGATGCATAGATCTGACTGCACTGTATGAAGTCATTACACTAACTTCCTTTACTCGAGCTTAAGCTAGTTAGGTGTTGTAATCCAATCTTCTGTCTCTTTTTTCTGTGCGGCTGTACACATGAGTGGTTTGTTCATCCTATCTCCCTCCCTCTATTCCTCTGGTTCTCTCCCTCCTTCACTTTCTCTTAGTCATTGTATTGTATGTCTGTCTTTCAGCACAGCGCTGATGGACGTTCTGGTCGAGCTGTGCAGCCGTTACCACCTGAACCCTTCTTTACACACTCTGGAGCTGTTCACACCTGAGGGACATCCTCTGGGCTTCAAGCCCAACGCGCTTCTGGGCTCCCTCAATGTGGCCCGTGTGCTCATCAAGGAAAAAGTGCTGGAGGAGAGAGTGGTGCGCAGGCCTGCTCCCAGAGTGCCTGAAGTGAGTTTCACTGGAGCTTTATGCAGGATCACCGCGCGTCGGAGCTCTTACTTTACTTGCATGCCTGATTTCAATTGCCATGGCCTTGTGTGCTTTAAGGAACTTAAAACAAATTCCAAATAGAAATTGTTTCCGAACGTTTATCAAAAACTTTCTGCATGCTGCCAGTGTGCTGGTTTTACATGTTAGCTCAGTGCCTTATGTAATATCAATCCCTGTCTACCGCTTGCCATTCGACACTGGCAGAACGCACACCTGAAACCTGTAAGAGTCCGGTCTAAGGTAGGAAGCCTTTTGGCCTGACACAATTTTACTGCACATTTTCTGTCCCAAGCACATAATTTTAACTCTCATTCATCCCTTATATTCCGTCTTTTCAATTCTCTTCCTGCAATGTAAATATTTGATGAGGGGCTTACCTTTAGTTACCATGCATTATTTCTCTGCTCTTCTCAGGGCTCATGGGCTGCTCTGTCCCTTTAACCCTGTCTGGCCCAGGGCCAAAGCCCGACACTATTTCAGATGCTGCTGTCCTTCACTCTTCATGTCATTTACTTCTGCTCTCATGAAGAACTCACTTAAATTATTTACATTTACTGTATTGCTTGTCTTCACTGGTGATTACCTTTCAAAAATAACTGAATAATATGAGGAAGGATAACTGTTAGAGATGATTGTTAGAGAACATGGCTGTTTTTAATACCAACACATTTGGTGCCGTTAACCTACTTTACTGTAGTTATAAATGAATGTGTGTTAATTCATATGTAGTATGTGGTTTAAATATACAGCGCTTTCCTCAATCAATAAACCTTAGTTACGTGATTGGTAACATTTTGTAACTCCATTATCTTGTGTGGTTTCAGAAAACAGTGCGTTTGCTGGTGAATTATCATGGTAGTCAAAAGGCAGTAGTGCGGGTAAACCCACTGCTCCCGCTGCAGGACCTTGTGCCTGTGATCTGTGACAAGTGTGAACTGGATCCAGCGCTGATTGTGCTCCTGAAGGACAGCATTAAACGCCAAGAGCTACCACTGGACAAATCTCTGACCCACCTGGGAATCAAAGAGCTTTATGTGCACGACAAAAGTCTAGGTAATGTTTTTGATTATTACTTCAGATCATAGACTGTATTTCGAAGGACTGAGGGCTCGTGACTTCCCCCATAGCGATCACACTGCGAAAAGTCATATGTTGCACAAGTTAACGTGACATGATATGAGTAACTTTGACTTGCGCAGTAGAAATTTCTGCCAATGGAGTGAGTAGTTTTGCACTTAAAATAAGAAAAAAAACATAATATATTTCAAGAATGCAAGTAAATGAGATTTATTATCTAATTTTAAGAATAATAAGATCTTTTTCTTGCTATATGTGCAAAAATACTTGTTCCATTGGCAGATTATTTTACGTATCTACTCAAATCAAGGGCAAATATATTTATTTCAAGCTGAATTTGTGTAGTGCAGCAGTTGTCTGGGTTTTTGGAGCCATCTCCATTAAAGTAGTATTAAATAACTTGTTTAACTTAATAAATCCTTTTCGTAGTCCCTCTGGGGGTAATACAAGTGTTAATGGGATGATTGGAGGGGTCGTTCATCTCCCCCTGGTGTCTATGGCCTGCTCCCACCCAGAGGCGCAATACACACTAATAGAATCATGAAGAAGAAGCTAACAGGCTAACTGGCAAAGCGCCACTTAAACAGTATTTACAGCCAAGTTTTAGTGAAAAAAAAAAATCTCCATTGTGTAATTGGATGTACAATATCCCTCTCTCCCTTTGTCTTTTCTGTCAGCGTAGTATTTACTCTAACAGACAATTAATGAGTAAAAAAATCAACATGCTACGACACCTGCAGTGGCACTTTATGGCCTCTCGGGGCAGGAGTTACTTAGTTCTGCTCTAAGTATGGGGCAAAAATAAGAATAGCAGAAAGGAAAAAATTGGATGATGCACGTGTCAAGACAAGCATATGGAGGTCAGAATGACAAGCCTGTGTTCAATAATGGCTTAAAGAGGGGCCAAAGTTTCAGTGGAACCTCCGGAGCCTGCTCTCATCTCCTATTAGGCTTTCCTCAGCTAATAGCAATGCTAAGTCCATTACATGCATGGTTTTCCACAGTCAATGCTTCTGATAATGCTGGAGTTTAGCTTTGTGTTCACAAATGACTAACTAAAGAGGACAAATTGGGTCAGATATTTCTGACCAGTAAATTCAAATTGTGTCTTCTAGTGGAGATTTCTGATATTAATATATGTTTTTCTTTTTATGTTTTATATTATTGACCTGCAATTAAGCAACATCTAAGTGTTTTGAATATTGTATATTTTTCAGTCCTCCAGCCTAAAATGGCTTCAGCTCCTGCCCTAAATTATTCAGGTATTCATAAAAAAGTCTATCTGTGTTACTAACAACCCAACATGTCAGTTGTAATGCATGGTTGCTTCTTTTACCAAAGACTAGTTTTTTTCACCTCACTGGATATGTGACAATAGCATTTTCTACCTTCTCCTCCTTTAACTAACATTGAAAGTCTTTGTAGGGCCCAAAATTGTAGACTGTAGCGCCCTCTGCTGGATGAATGTGGTGCAATAGACAAATGCAGTCAGCCCCTTTGTATACTCATTTATTTTTATTACAATATCTTGAATTATTAATTGTTCGCCGTGTATGACTACACAGACTCCATTTGCTCCAGCACAAACAGTTTGGCCAGAGCAGAGAAGAAAGGTCTCCTGGGTATCTTTCAGTTCAACAGGAGGAAATCTAAGGTAAGACTTTTGACCACTGATGATTATGTTTGTTGTTGCAATAAGGTTTTGCTGCGTGTTAAAACGTAGACTGTGGATAGACGTTTTACTAGCCCTGTGTTTTCTCATCAACCATGAAGTGAGTTTGGCATGGCTAACTCTGCATGGCCAACTAAATGAATGCTGCTTGTGTGTTGCGCTCTGCTTTTGCAGACAGAGACCACATCTCTGGACATGGATGATTACGATGATAGAAACTCCCCAAACACAGAGACACAGTCCAATGTAAGTATCATCGAGGTGTCCTGATGTTTGCACACGTCCTACAGGAAGATCATTTAAAAGCATGAGTTACAGAAGATCATTTGGAGTCATTGAGTACTTATTTTTACAACACAGGACACATGTACACCAAAATACATCCAACCTGCAGTGACTTCAGTGTCCTCTTGATGGCAGTAGTTGATAGTTAAAGCAGGGGCCTGATCTATGCAATCTACTATTTATGATGACTCTAAAACGCCTTATGATTTTTTTTACTTCTTGTATTAACTTTGTAAACCATTGTTAAATCATTAGTGATTAATGTAAAACATATCCATGTTTTACTAGACATATTTGCACTAGATTATGCAGCTCTTTACCTGATATGGCAACCCCATCACTTTAATCGGATTTCAGATCCATGTGCAGCAGCGTCCATCTGTGGCTCACCTTCGATCAATAAGCTGTTTGATTTTATTACACTAAAACACAGGCCTGCTCCCTGCTCCTGCCTCTAGGCTCTTTGTTCTAAGGTCTTCCATGAACATAACCGATCTGTTCAGACAACATCAAAGCCTATGTTACTGTTTCTCTTATTTGTTTTTTAAACCTGATCAGAATTTAGCCCCTTGCTAGTGTCTAGAAGGACCTTTGTAAACTATGCAAAAGTAAATTAAGTGCTTGTGTAAACTTTGGAGGTGTCCACCATATAGTTGAAGTTGTAGTTGAAGTGTCCAAGATGAATGAGAGACAAAGCATGCTACCTTACAACAACAGAGCACAGATGATGACTCAAGAACCTGTATCTATAAATAAAGGCAAAATCACTTCACCTGATCACATTTTAAGAAAATGAGCAAAACATTGTAGTAATAATCTCTACAGTCTGGGAATCTTTATCTCTTATTTATGCCCGTATTGTTATTGTAAGGCTAGAATACAGTTCGATTTTTGTGAACAAGCTAACACACAATACACATGCACACATACTTATCAGTTGGAAAGGATCAGATTACTTTGCCTTGGGCATTTCACCTCTAAAAGCCCAGTCTCTTATCTCTTATAGGTCATTTGTTTACTACAGCATGTGTTTGTGTGTGGTCCTAAATTGACTCTTAACATTTTGTACTAGAACATTGTCATGCATGTTAAATACTGTAGTGATTTCATTGGAAGCTGGAGATACTGTTGTAGTTATTAATATTGTACAAACGTGCACAATAAGACATTTGTTCAAGCTCTCAATTGTCCAGTAGTTTTCCATCGCAAAGATTCTCAAAAAGTTGTGACCTGGACTGGGTTGTTTAGTGTTGAGATTTCTTTAGCTCATGTAGTAGCTTTGCCCGTTGTATTAAATGTTGTTGTTAATCCTTGTTGATGTAACAGTTGTACAATACAATATGTCCTTGGAATAAAATAATTCATTTTGTTTAAGATACTAACATGTCAGTTTAAAAAGGCATATGTATTGAACACGTTCTCTTCTCCTCATTTCATATCTTCAATCTCAATCTCTGTCTTCAGTTGCTGTCTGTTTTCCCGTATTTTTCTACTGAGAGATTTTATAACCTTGATACCAATTCATTGCAATGGCCGGAGCTCTGTTTACTTACTTGCATTTAAACTTTGTTAATGCATTGACTGTCCACGGTCCACATGCAACAATTATTTGGCTTAAAACACACTTTGTCTTGTTTACTTGATTGGGACAGTGCATGAGTCCATTCCCGATTGTAGCCATGGGCTAATTTGACTGGATCTTGGTGGCGTAAGGAGTAGACTGTTTTGTTCCAATGTCCCAAGTACAGAGTACCGAGATATAAAATGAGTCAACTCTTAAAAAGGTGTAAGACTCGCATGCAAATGTGTAGTGTTTTTTCTATCTCTCTCTTTTAAAGGATTTTTTTTGGCTCGTGGCTTTATTGGACAGGACAGCTCAGGGCAAATGGGGGTGAAGAGCAGGGAGACATCCAGCAAATTGTCCAGCTGGGACTTGAACCCACAATGTTGGGGACAGAACAGTTTCCTGCCTTATGTGCAGCATTAACCACTAGACTGCCAGCTGCACATTTTTTCACTTTTATATATTTGCACTTGTATTCATTACTCATTAATCTGTTGACTTGTCCAGGCCATGTCTACTATGTTTGCGTCTCCGTATGTGGACGAGCGGCCTCACACGATAGGCCAGTCGCAGTCGGCCATAAACATCTCCAGGATGTCTCCTAAAGCTGAGACCAAGAAGCGGAGAGCTCCCGCTCCACCTGGGGTCCCCACACCCTCCACTGAGCACTCCGGCTTTGAGACCAATCAGGTAAGATATCAATATTATAAGGCCACAAAATTTTAAATTGGGATTATACTGTACATTTATCGAGACCTTATTTATGAATTGTATCTCTAAGAAAGTCTTGACCACCTATTATTATAGTGCTCTGGCATCTGTATTAATATTTTTAGTAGGAAACGTTTGCTTGATTAAATTGTGTTATTAACAATTTTGTTTTGAATAAGGTTAAGGAAAGGCTCACTTGATTCAAAGTGTGACTAAAGGAGCACTACATAGGAGCATTTTTAATGAAAGTTTAAGCTATGTGAAATATTTGAGCCCCTGCTGTGATTGACCTGACATTGTGGAACAGCTTCTATGGCACAGTCTTTGCTCTGTCTGTTTTGACCTGAATATCAGCAGCTCAAGGTCAGGGTGACCTGTATTGTCTACATTAAAAGAAAAGCTCCCCACAGTCTCATTATAGTGTTATGGCGACATACTGGGAAATGTTGTTTAGCAACTGACATCCTCCCTCTGTTAATGGCTAGAATAGCTTTTTGTTTATTTGCCCTTGCTCAATTAACAGCAAGTGTACTGAGGATACAGGAGCAAAAAACAAGACACAGAGGCAATTCCATTTCTAAGAGTTGCAAATCTTCTGACCAGTGACATTAAACATTAAATTAGTGGTGGGTGCAGAGATCATGAAGTTTCATGAAGAGAAGCTGTGAAGGCCACATGAGACAGGACTCTTTCTGGCCATGTGCCTTCTGTCAACTGTGGCTCTTGACATAATCTGTTGCATAGTCTTCATACAATAGTTTTTATTATAAGGATGTTGATGTCACACGCCTTTCATGCCTGTTTATTTGTAGCTCACATTAGATTAAAAAAATGTCATTTGGATTTTCTATAAACATACACAAAATATAAAGGAAATGTGTCTAAAAGAACCTTAAGCATTTCTTAAAGGAACAGTCCAATGTTTTTACATACTAAGATATGTTCTTACCTGAGCTTAGACAGGTTAATGTGTACTGGTCTTGTCTTTGTGCGTGTGCTCAGTCACGCAAAAAGACCGAAGAGGAGAGGAGGAGAGGATAAATGCTAACAACATCTTTTTAGACCACACATGTACGCATCAACTCGTCCAAGATAAAGTAAGAACATAATCTCAGTATGGAAAAAACTGTGAATTATTCCGTTAAGGGATAGAAAGGTGTGAGTGTCATTAATGAAATAACCAAGTCATTTGACAATGTTCTGCACTGGAAATCAGAAATTAAGATGGAAGATGAGCAGGTCTGTGCAAATGGCACATAACACATTAAAAAAGTATTATGTTGAATCAACATTTTATTTAACCAATGTCCCTCAAAGAGAATCCCAAAAAATATATTTTCAGAATTGAATTAGAAATTCCATGTCCACTCATATTGTTTTTGTTTTTTTCAATTGAGGATAGAAAAGCAGTAGTTTTGTTTTTCATTGAACCAGTCAACAATCTGTGTCTGCTTTCATGAGAACTGCACTAAAATGTTTTGGAACATTGAGTTCAGAGAAACACAACCTATTTTTTTTTTCCCCAAACGTGATAGGAAATCTGTTATTGTGGTTTAGAAAGGAAGCCATGTCTACATAGTCTCTTCTCATTATAAAAGAATGGAGGAAACTGTTTTAAATGGAGGCCAAAGTGTGTGCATATTTTTTTCTCGCTAAAGCAGAGATTGGGCTTTGAGCATCTATAGTGTCACAGAGCATGTGTTCAAGTGCAATATGACTTTCTGAAATTAGACTTTGAGTCCTACAAAAATCAATAATTCACAGGCTTGGGGTCATGTTTCTAAAAAGGCAGTACTGCATGAAATCTTGTTGGCATGCCCTCACCCTCACCTTCGGGGGAGGACCTAAGGGGAAAGGTTCAAGAATGAGCCTCATAGGTCAGTTAAGTTCAGCAAACATTTGGAGGAGGAGCGCATTTAAAGTTGTACGTATAGGCTATTGGTCATGGTATTTTAAGCAAGAATACATAACATTACATTATTCTCATAGTGGTGGGCTATAGTTTCATAGAACGATCTGACAATGATACCTGATCAGCTCAAAAGTAAATGGCACAGTCAATGAAGTAGGACATTCCTGCCTACAATGCATTACACATTTCATGAATGTTTTATTCTATATTTAAGCACAAGTATGTTTAAAGAGATAGGGAAGGCCCAAAGATTCTGGATTTTGTGATAAAGGCTGGATGTTGTTGTGAATATGCATGATTATAGATGTTTTAACTAGATGTTTTAAGTATATATTTAAGTTAGCGGTGAGAGAACAATATATTTTACTGGGTTAGTAGGACAAAGCACATGCCAATGTAAGTGGGTCATGAATGCATCTCCTTATCCTCAGCTAGCCTTCTGGACCCCTCCTTTTGCACACATTGTTAAGACAGTAAAGTGCTTTTGTCATGTATGCATGCACATCCACACATGTTCACTATTACAGACAATATGCCCAACACTCGCTAATTGTCTGGTGGGCTACTGTTGGATGTTTTTGACCTGCGTGCTCTCTCAGTGTTGAGACAAATTGTGCTCTATTGTCGTCTGTAACCTGCACATACATACACATTCATGTACATATGTATATTGATGCTCATGCATGCTGACAAGCTGCAGCACATGGCCACTGTGTACCGCTCCCATACACACCATCTCACATTCCACATTAGCATTGTAATGTTGTCTTGTTTCCAAGCCCCTCACCCATCACGAGCCCTTCAAAACAACTGATGAATGGTCACGCCACCAGGTTGAGGCCTCCCTGGGTGGGCCTATCTGATGAACATGCTCCAACGTGAGGCCATAATGTGGATGAGGAAAACTTAAGGGGCGCACTCGACTCCTGGCATGGCCTTAAGTTTGTGTAGTATTGTTTTATTTTAGATCACATTTAAGATGTTGCTTTGAGGATGAACAGCGTAACCGCGCTTGCTAATTATTTAATGAAATATAACTCACATTTCTTACTAAATCTGACAGCACATACGAAACAAACCCTAAAACCAAAAGTTTTGGTTTTAGGGTTTGGCTGCAGTTTTAATTTGAAGTTGCACCCTCTGGTAATGCCAGCTGTAAGCCAAAGAGAGTCCTACACTCTTCACCCTCAACCTTAACCACCTAATTTCATTGTGCTTAGATCTTGAAGGCTGTCTTATAATTCTCTTTGTAGTGAAATCACACCATTTTAACATGAACACAACACACACTCATATCTATCTTCACTGGCAACTCTGTTTTCCATTCATACTCTCTCAAGTATGTCTGCAGTGTATCCATGTATGTGTGAATGCCAGAGAGGGTGAGAAGCAGGAGACCAACTCAAAGAAATACTGCCTGTCGGGGGCCATTTGTAGTATGTCCATACAATGTCATGCAGTGAGTTCAATGAGTTCACATGTGTGAACTCAATTCCCCTGATCCAGGCAGAATCCCATGCATGGGGCAATAGAGCATGTGCCTGCAGGCATGTTACTGAGAAACTGGACTCCTTCGCAGCATTACTTTAAATTTTCATTCAGCTTGGAAGGTTCTATTCAACATCTTAACACAATTTAATTGTACAATTGCAGAATGACAAACAAAGCACTTACTTACAACGCTATACCAAACCCCAGTCATACAGAAAGATTGTTAATAATGTATGAATGTGCTCATTTAAATGAATCCGGAAGTTGTTCATCATAAAAAAAAACCTGATTAATAAAGATCTCTTATTTCTCTTGAAGTTCAGCAGAGTCTCACTACTTTGTGAAACAGCTCGATAAAAGATCTTTCTGTCTTAAACTGAGCAGCCAATATCTTTGTCTTTTCATCAGATGGGTCTTGGCTCTGAGTCTCAGCAGAGGAAGAGGAAGGCTCCTGTTCCTCCACCAACTCCAGTGTCCGTGGACTCTGGCTCAGACGACACTTCCGCTGCCGTCACACCTGTCAGCCTTCACGTCCAAGCACCAGCCCCAATGTCACGCACTAAAGTGGCAGCCCCCATCACAGTTTCTGCGACTACTGTAGCAGAAGACATGACACCAGTTGCACCTATAACGCTACAAACTGCTGAGTGCTCGACCAGTCTGGACCTTAGATCTTCCACACCGAGCAGCACAACCTCTGAGAGTCTCGCTGTCCAAGACTCCAGCTCTGAGCTCAGCCAAAGCCTTGAAGATTCAGATGCTGCCTCTGACTGCAGCACTTCCACCAGCAGCACAGTTAGCAGACCCACACAAGCCCAGTCCGTAGCAAAAAGCTCCATTTCCAGAACAGAGAAATCGGAAACCACCACCAACATGACGGCGAGTGATGTTTCCACAGCTGGCAGCTCCCAGTCTGACACAGAGTCTGCCATTAACCTTAAAATGGAGGAAACAGAAACCAACAGGCACAGTGGAGTTGGTAAGTGCAACACACTTTTGTAACGTTGCCCACGAAGCATATTCAACGTGCACATCATTCACCTCAAATATCATAGAAACTAGAAAGACAAAACAAAAATGGGTGGCGCTTTACATTACGGCACTGTAATAAAATGGAGACAGAAGACAAAGTCCTGCAAACACTTTTATATCGCACATTTGTTTATTTTTTGATTTGCTGTCAGAAACATGAACCGTCAAAATGACACATGCAGCCTTAGGAAGCACTGTGCGGTGTGTAAAGTCATGGTTGAAGGATAAGTAAACAAGAAGAACAGGTTTGTATCTCAGCCCATGGGACAAAGCGGCCCTTGTCTCACACCCACACTTTGACTCAGTTTGCTAATGTCTAATTTTCACTTTTTTCTTGAGGAGCAGAGTTCCACTAAAAATGGATAAGTCAAAACTTATACCGACTTGAGCAGCAGCAAGTTGAACTCTGGTTGGCCTCGTGTTGATCTTTATATAACCAACACCTTATTCTGAAGCGGGGCGTGATTGCAGCGCGGGGCTTTCGTGTCTGACAAGAGCCGAGATGAGAAGGTTGTAAAGCTTAGAGAAATGTATGAATATGAGGAGGGAGGGAGCCTCAGGAGGATAGAGATCAGAAAGAGCAGAATGGCGGAGCTCTGGCTTGTGCAGAGGGATTTGATTGACTGCTTGATCATGTTGAGAAAGTTTGTGTGTTGAGCAAACGATGACACCAAGATCATGAGTGTTAAAACTGTAAATCTTTTCCCAAAAAGTAACCTCTTGCTCAACTTATCTTTTACACTTGGTGCGAATTTCTAGTTCTAGTTACACGCACATACTCGGCCTGGCAACTGTGTCTCTTTAGGAACACCATGAACAAGTTAAGGCTCAACAACTGCACCCTGTGAATTAAGTATAAGGTGTTGCGTCATGCTTTGGTACGGTGAAGGCATTTGATAATCTTCTTCCACGTGAATCTGGCACAGATTTAAAAACGCGTCAAGACATTTTCAAATCTATATTGTGGAAACTGCAGTCTGGCTGATGTACTTCATTGTTAGTGTTATGGATGGTTTGTTGTTGCCTGTGTAGCACAGAGCTGTCAAGATCCTGATAACGCAGAGGCTGCTGAACACACTCTTCCTTACTACGCTGTTTTCATAAATTTGCCAAGTCTCTATGAAGTGATGTTGCCCATGGTACTTTCTCACTCCTCTTTTCATGTATTTTTTTAATTATTATTCTTGCTGAACAGAAAAATAATCTCTTGCACTTGCTTGCAGCTGCAGACGTTCCTCTGTTCAGTGCAATGTTTCGGCCTTCTTGCCACACACATAATTGTGCATATTTAAGCCATTTTAAAAGCGGTTTGGCAGCAGTCAACAATGTATAAATGAAATGCGTAGATAAAGCCTTTAAAACATAAACCTTATTATATTATGTGGAGTCCTCTCTCTGATGCTAATAATTATTGCTTACTCAACTATTAATGGCATTTACCCCTATTAAAACACATTCCTTTCTGTATTTAGTTTTATATAAATACCTATGAAGGAGTTCAGAGCCCTTTTATTTACTACAGTTGCTCCGATATTGCACCCAAGACCCCCTTGCAGTGCCAAGTGCAGAAGTAGGTTGTAAAGCCTATTCTACTCTTTCAGTGTTCAAACGGTAGTGCCTTCCACCACATGAAATGTAAATGACAAACTTGCGACTCGAACCAGACAAGATCTATTTACAGTACAAGTTTGGGCCTTCTTTTCACACCCCATAAAAAACGTAGCTCATACTTACCCTGCTCTTCGTGAGGACCTGGGAGTGACTCTCGTGAAGAAAACAGACCTAAAGTATTGTCTTTTTGCACCCCAGTGTGGGGCTAAGACACAGAGAGCCACTACTTTAAAGGACCAGTAACTTTAAGGAATTTCACGCCAGGCCAGGTTCTGTGTTTTTGTGGATTTTAAAATAGACATTACAAAGATAAATCAGAGTCAGAATAGTTTTATTGCCATTGTTTGAGAACAGGTTCACAAACTAGGATTTTTTTCTCGGTACACAAAAATAAACTATAAAAACTTTTAAACTATAAGGCTATAAAGGCATGCATGAGAAGATTAAAATAAATAAAAATATGATAAAGACAACAACATCAATTTGACATGGAACAACAGCGTGATTGTATTGACAGATGTGCAGGTGCACGGAGTGTTTGCAGCAGATCTCAGTGTGGACATACTACACAGTGGTTACAACCTGCTTGAGGAAGCTAGCGCTCCCTCGCTCTAAAACCATCTCCTTTTATAAGACACTGTCCATCGTATACATGCCACCTCAGGCTCTCGTGACTGCTACTCATCCTCATCCTGTGTACAAGGCATAGGATCCATTGTTGTCTGTTCGGCCAATGCGTAGCATTGGACTTGACATGACCGGACATGTGTATGTCTCTGTCTCCACACTAGTATGTCTGTAATATTGACTAATTAATTCAAAGTCATATCTGGCGTATGCATATTCCATTTACAACTCAAATGAACAAATATGAATTATAATATGCCATTAGTAATAAAACATATGATTATACCATCATCACTCCTTATATTAGTGTCTGCATTAGGAGTACCACTGGACACGTACATCTCATACTTTATCATGTTGACATGTATTACATGCACACAAACAAAGATAAAGTGAATCCCAGTACAGGTCTAATAAATTACCACGCAATTATGAAAAAAATAAAGATTTGCATATACAATAATATATACAATGCATTATGCATAATATATAATGAATTATGTAGCATCATATGGTATACATACTATATGAGAGACGGATATAAAAGGCGTCTCCAAAACTGTGGGACCTGCCTCCTACAGTAACTGTCTAGACATTGTTGAATTCTGCCTTTGCTTTTTATACACCTTGGTGACAGCATCCTGTCATGTAGCACGGCCACACCCTATTTGTTTAAGTTGGCTTCTTGTCCTTACAAACCCTTTGCCTCACCAAGGCCACAGGTCAAATGTTTCACCAAATAAAGGAACAGTGTGGCAAGATAGAGATTCTTTGTCTGTTTTATGTTTTGCCTATTTATTGCCTATTTATTGCGTTTTCTTGTGCACCTGTCCCAAGCAAGGGATGTTTTCTTTTCTTGCAAATTAAACTCTGAATTGTTTTTGGTTATATTTATGTAACTTCTAAACACTTCATCTCTTCTTTAGAAAGTCTAGAGCGTCCTGTGCCACCTAAACCTCGACGGTCTCCAGCACAGGAGTCTCTGCAGCCTGCTCTTTCCCGCTCTGTTTCCACAGACACAGACAGTAACCAAAAGGCTAAGGCGGTGGAGGAGACAGGTTCACAGTGTAGGTTCTGGACCAACTCACTACCAACCATTCTCCTCCTTTCTAGGAGATCCTGTCCTGTTTTTTTTCCCCATAGCTCCTAAACCTCAGTCTGTACATAACCATTCATTTACACTGTCTTTTTTCAGCTATCTGTGCCATAAATCACTGTCTTTTTAAGAGACCAGGGCCCCTTATTTATGTCAATTCAGAAAGCCATGCTCCATGTGAAAAGGTCGGGGTTGGGTCAACACAAATCAACTTAAACTGCTTATTGTGTTACAGTTATAATGCGTTTGTGTAATGGACAGATTGTTGAGTCACAGTAGTGCTGTTCTGTAGATATCCTTCTATTGCCGACGCTCTTCAGTAAATTGATCCCAACCTTATTACCTTTCTGTTTTCTCTTTTGGTGCCCTCCTAGTGTACTGCTGTGGGCCTGTGCGACTGCGAGCCAAGCGCCCATGAAGTCCCCCTCCTGCTTGACCTCTCCTGTCTGCATCTGTTTTTCCTTTTCCTTTTTCTTTCTTTGTACTATTCTTTTGTCTTTATTTTTTATGTTTAAACTTCAAAAGTTGCGACTTTATTATTTACACATGTGCAATAGTTTCGTTGATACTTTTCATGCTGAAAGCTACTATTTTAGTTGATACTTTTCATGCTTAAAGCTCTGCTAGTCTTGTACAAGATTTAAAAGATTAAACCTGCAACTCTGTTTTATTTACAGCTTTGCTATTTCTGCGCCATTTCTTTTTACTAACCACATATTGTTTTTTAACAGTCAGTGCTGAGTATTTAATGGTACACAGAAAGTGGTTGAAAGAGTGTGTGGTTAAAAAAGTATCAGTTTCCACATGATTGATGAATGACATGAGGCTAAAAGAGGCAAGGTTATGTGATATCTGACGATCAATACTTGTGTTATATGATATGGGCAGATCAATAGTCTCGGACATACAGTATGTTTCTCTCAATGCTTAAGCAAGAGTCAGCATTTAGAAATCCTAACTGTCTTGCCTGTGCCAGCATTTTGGAAGGAATAATCTATCAATGACATTTTGGTTTGGGACCTTGCTGACTGTTGTCTAATTTAATTCTTAAAGCATTATTTTCTAATCACAAACCTATTTTAGTGCCTTGAAAGGGTTTTAAAAGCTTTATTGTGTTTTTAAAAATACATTTGAAATGATTTGCTTATTAAGACTTCAAGATCATGGAACATAAGGCTGTTACTGGAAGTTGGTGTGATGTTTTTTGTAAACAGTTTGAGCTGTTGTATAAGATTGTGATACTGAACCGTTTTGAATTCAAAGGTTACATTTTAATTAAAGATCTGAGAGAAAAAAATCTATTGTTATCTGTAGTTTGCTTCCTTGTTGCATTCAACAGAAGCATGTGATTAGGCCATAGTTTGTGTGTCCTGTGTGTAAACATGGCCTATCATGAGTTTGACAGCATCAAGTGGTGCACGTGTGCAGTTGTGCGTCTCTGTGTGCGCTGTGTGGCTGTAGCTGGCATGAGTAAGCTGTTGCTGGGAAGGAGCTGGGAGGACAGCCCTGTGAGTCATCCCCACATCTCCTGGAACTCACTGTTCCCTCCAAACCATTAGGACCAGACCCAAAACTGACAGGCCCTGTTTGCACATACTTGAACTGACCCTTAAGGACAATGAATGCTGCTAACATTGTCACTAATGCAAGTTCAATATATTAACATACCACTCAAAATAATGTGTGCCAAATAGTACAATGCCTTGGAAGTGAAAGAAAGTTCTGCACAAGCCACAAGACTGACCAGAGCATGAGTGTGTTCTGGAGATGAGAGCAGATCTGTCACTTCATTTTAAAACACTATTGTAAAACTCTAATTAGAAGGATTTGTTTACAGTAAATCTGCCCACACATCATTAAACCAGTTTATCTCGCCACAAGTGGTTGGGCTCAGGCCTCTTATTTTAGTGTTTTCTAACCTAAATTATTGTGAGTCTGCTTTTGGAGCTTTTATTTTTTTGTGCACGCTTTCTTTTCTTGTCCCTTCTGCTTGCCCTACTTTGCATGTTACCTCGTCTGCGAAATCATATGCATTTATTATCTGATGAATTACATACAGTGGTTCTCAAACTGTACGTGTTATGGTATGCGCTCTTCTGGGGGTACACAAATGTTATTTATACCTGCATTAGAAGTGGACTTGTCCTACACCCTCCTAATCTTAATTTTGTTCTGACATTGGCTCTTTTGATCAGTCTCATCCTGGTCATACTTGGAAGCCAAATACTTTACAAAATGGTTGTTGGTATGAAAAGTTTGAGAACCACTGACATAGAGGATTTGGTAAAACTGCATCGCATTTTATATCCATTGCATGTAATTTATTATTTTTGACTTGATGTCTGGGTTTTCCATCTGTTAACTGAATCCCAGACTAATGCTGTTGTTGATTTCTTGCAGCCTGGCTCCACTCTGCGCAAAGCTCTGCAGCGACGGGTCACAGTACGGAGGTATCTGCAGAGGAAACCGTGTCATTAGGCAGCAACAGTAGCGGCAGCAGTTTGCCAGACCAGGGCTACGCGGCCTCAGAGGGTACGGCTGATGGAGAGGACTCTGGTCTGATCAGCTCTCCCTCTGAGACCCAGACCGCATCCCCAGATGGCAGCCTGTCCCTGGATGGAAGCACTGGAGGAGAGAGGCGCGCTGGAACAGCACCGGACAATTTCAGCGACAGCGACGAGGGGTCCTGGGGGTCCCGACACAGGTACGGGGAAGTTGTAGTCATCGAAAGAAACTAGAATCCTACTAAATCAACCCAAAATGTGATTTAATACTTTTACAAGCATTAAATCACATTTCTGACTTTTATTTAAAACATAACTTTTGCAGATGTGGTGCTTGGATTTATTGACCCCGAGGCAATGACTCATTTACTACCTTTCCCATCAATCTATCGACTATCCTGCTTCCCAGAATTTGCTCATTCTTCACTTAATTGTGATTTATTCTTTTACCTGTTCCTCATTATTTTACAGACCGTGTTATTTATTTTCTGGCTTTATGTTATACAAGTCTAGGTTTTTGCCATCAGTCATCTTCAGTGTAAAGCCACTGATTAGTAGAATGGCAAAAGCATTTCTATTTCAGTTCAGGATTTACAACCTGATTTTACAAGTATAACATATTAATTACTGGCCCCACATTATGCTCAATTTCCGCCATGCAAATGATACCATGCCAGTGTATCTTTTGATGTAAGGTTCAGACAGTGTTGTTCCCTTAGATTTTCTCAAGGTCCTCTGGCACTTTGGGTTTCCTAGAGATTTCTATTGCCCAGCTTTCTTAGAATTCTTGACAAAATGTGCAGCAGTCCAACGGTTCTAGATGAAAACCTCTATTTGGGTTGGCTCTCTTATGGCATTTTGTTTTAGGTGAAACCCTAATAATTCATGTGAACACTCTTGTGAACCTTCGAACAGCATGACCAAAGTTGAATGTGTGGAAAGAAAATCTTCACAGCTGAATGTTATGAAAGACTTAAGACTCCAATGATAATAAAAAGCGCTGTATTTTAAGAGCTTTTGGAGTCGTTGAACTGCATTTACCCTTGACCGAATATTGACGGGAAGATTGTTGGATGCAACGATGGAATCAAATAAACACTTGGGAACAGCTGTTAGGTGGTAACTGGGTATAAAAATAGCTCTGGTCCCTTCTCTCTGTGGCCTCAACACACACTTTGAGAGGGTTGCGTGCACTTTTAAACGTACATGTATTTTGTATTTTGTTTTGTCAACAGGAGCCGTGACGTCACGCCACACCCCAAGACAGACAGACGCAAGCATCAAGACCTCTCGGCTCAACTTCACAGGACTTTGGCCGATTTAGAGTCCAGTCTAAGGGACAGTGATGAGGTTCCAGTCTCAATAGTCGACCATGATGTGCCAGTCACAACCATAGATGAAGTGCTGCCTGATGAGGGGTTTTGGGCTGAGTCAGTCGCCACAAGTGGTCAGTATTGCATATCGTACTTTTGAACCGTTAAGGATTTTATAAAGTGTTTTGATTTTTTTTTTTTAAACAATTGCTTTTTATGCAGCCTCAAACTACGGCGATGAGCTTCAGAATAGAAACAATAATGCTCACACGGCCAATGAGACCAGTAAGGGCAGCACAGAAAAGAAGCATCTCTCCCAACATAAGCAGAAGGAGAAGTCTGAGCAAGGCCAATCGAAAACGCATAAAAAGGACACAAAAACCAAGGAAGTCAAAAACACAGAGGCCAGCGCTCAGACTAAACCATCCTCGGAAGCAAAGTCTAACGGTGATGAGCAGAAGAGAATTAGTGGTGTTAAACCTGATCCTGAGAAAATCAACCGAGAAGACAAACCTGTTCTGATGCCCGTGAGTCAAGTTGTAGACCTACATAAAGTTCACCACATCATTTCCACTTCTAAACCTCTCCAGAGCAAAATCACTCCCAATGTGACGTCCCGCTTTGGGATGAAAACATTCACTGTTGTGCCCCCTAAACCTGCCATGATGCAGGCCGCTGCAGGGGAGCCCGCGTCGACAAGCCCTGGTGCCATAAAGATCGATGAACAAGGGAACATGGTGAAGGTTTCAGTGTCCCATCACAGAGCTGCTGCTGTGTCACACTTAGGAAACGGCCATGATTCCCCTCATCTTGGAAAAGCCAAAGCTTTTTGGAGCTCAAATGAAAAGCAGGAGGGCGCTGTTGCCCCAAGTAAAGGCCTAGCTGATAAGGCGAGAGACAGTTTGGATTGCCATAAAAGTGCTTGGACATCTGAAACTGCACAGAGGTCCACCGATGTAGGGAGTTTGAAAACTTTCCAAGGCACACTTCATAAATCTTCCCAGGTGGAGCCCAAAGAGACTGTTGAACACACAGCTCAACAAGTAAAAGATATAGAAGCTAAGCAAAAGGATTCCACTATGGCAGAAGACAAGATTTCTTCAAGTATTAACACTAATCTGTCAGGTCAGCGGCCTGCACAGCCTCTATTTACTACAGATGCAAGAAGAGACCTTTCTTTCCTGAAGCCATCCAGACGAACCTCCAGCCAGTATGTCGCATCTGCTATCACAAAACACGCCCCAAAGACAACCTTTAAACCAGATTATGATCCCACGACACCTGAGTTTCTCCTAAAAACGCAAAATGCTGGCATTCACAAATCAGGCAAATCAATACAAATTAATCCTCAAAACTCATTCCGTTCATGTAATCCTCCTGGCCCTAAGGGGTCGTCGAGCTACCCTGAACATACATCCAGCAGCACTGTCGAAACAAAGAATGAAGTAAAGGAATTGCATGTTTCAGAAAAGAACTTTGGAAAGGCAAGCTTCGGAGAACAGGGGGCCAATGAGCAATCAGCCTCTTCCGTACAATTAACCAGTAAAGTGAGGGACACATCCAAACCTGTTAATCACAGAAGCCCGAGCCCTTCTCCGAGCCGCCCTCCATACTCATACAACAAACCATCTCCGAGACTGAAGAATGGAAACCAAGAGCAAGCAGTGGTGAGTGTACTCAAAATAAGGGGTCCACATAATAAAAAATTATGGCTGACATTTTCCAACAGTTTTCTTCCAACCGAAGAAAGACACGCACAATTTCCAACACTATTAAAAAACACCTTAACTAACATTTTTATTCCAACATTTAGAAGCACTTTATTTGAGGCTAACATTTCAGGCTTATGTTTGTTGCCAACATTGCTATTACACACGCCATGCCAAGATGAGGAAATATGTCACAGAAACATAACATTACTTTTTTACTTTTTCTTAAGAACAATTCGATTACAAGCCTGTCTTCAAATCCATCGAATTCAGAGGAGAAACCTTCAGTCACAGTAACAAACTGTGAGCCGACCCCCTGTCCTCCTGCAGTGACAGTGTTTGGGCCAGTGAAGAAGTTCAAGCCAGTCATCTGCAGATCAGTGGAGAAGGAGACGAATCTCCACAGCAGCCTGATGGAGGCAATACAGACTGGAGGAGGCAAGGAGCGACTCAAGAAGGTGGGGGAAAGCACTCAGACAAGTAAATGAGTAAATCACAATGGATCTGTTTAAACATAATGAAACTATCTATGAGGGGACCATGGTTTGAGTATGATATTATAATAATAACAACTTAATTTAGTGATGATTGACTGTTAAAGCCCAAGTGTTTATACTTTTATTAAGGTTCAACATTCTCTCAGGTGTGTCAAATGTCCTAGTCTCACTTAGTGTTGCATTAAAAAGATAATTAGATGTTTCTTGTTTTTTGTTTTTTTACCTCTATGTGACCTTTTGCTTCCTCTTGTGTTGTTAGATTTCCACTTCTGCAGCAAACATGAAGAAACCATCTTTTGCTGAGGAGGAGAGTGAGAGATCTGCTCTCATGGCAGCCATCAGAGCCCAGAGCACCTCGGGGAGGCTCAGAAAGGTGAACTACTCCCCTCGCTATTTACGTAGAGTACCATGTAAGGAAGATCAAACCTAGCTCATGTTAAGATGTGAATGTCAACTTTATTAAATCATGTCTTTACTAAAGCTGATTAGCCCCTCTGCAGACTTGCCTGGCCAGCCAGATGCTTCTCGTTTCTGTTCAAAAGAAGAACCGTCTGGGCAGCTGCTCGCAACCAATCATTGCCCGATTTTACCACTGTCCACTCACGGACCGAGAGGCGGGAGTTCATTGAACTCTTCCAAAACATTAAAGATGGCAGCACAGCTACAACTACACTGTTTTCTTCTGCTCTTTCGTCTGTTTTAAATAAGAAGCAGCGTTGTACTGGCAGACACGCCATCCTTTCCTTATTTAATGTTTACTGAAAACGCTTCCTGCAGCTTGTTCCTGCGTCATATCCGGCATTTCTCTATTTGGTTGATGCCATCTGTCAATCACACCCACCAGAAAATCGCTGATATCAAGCATGCTTCCAGAGTACATATGTTTGAAAATGCATGTAGTTTGGCTGGCCAAGCAATCTGTAGACTTGATCCTGGTTATGAGAGCTAGGGAGTCAATACTACAGCAACATCTGCCATTCTATTCTGGAAGGCAATGTTTCCAGAGCAAGAATTTCTGAAATGCACCATAACTAAAAATATTTCTATAAGTTATCAATGTGCTTGTCTGCAGTCAATCTAAGAAAAGAAAATCACATTTTGCACTTAAATACAGCATCAGATCAGACATAACTTGCATAATCAGTATTTTGAGGTACAAGAAGATAAAGTGGGAAACAAATAAATATATATACGTATACTGTGTCCAGTCTAGTCTAAATACGTATGTACGTCTACTTTTTGTTTTTGCAGACAAAATGTGAAGCTGCTGAGGAGTTGGAGAACTTCAGAATGACTGTCCCCGCTGTAAATGGCAGTGCACACGTTTCATCTTCCTCTGCTTCAACATCATCTGCTCCGCTGCAGTCGTCCATACCTCCACCACCTCTGGTGGTCACCCTGGCACCTCCACCACCTCCTCCTGTCCTACCAGCACCTAAATCTTTCACTCGGCCACAACCAAACATGGCCGCGAACCCTGCCGTGGCGCGAGAGGCCATGTTGGAGGCTATCCGCTCCGGGTCTGCTGCAGAGAAGCTTAAAAAGGTATTGTTTTTCTGTAAATCTTCAAATTTGTTATTTTCATTGTATTACATTGCAATTAAAATGGATCACACAGAGCTGTAAATCCAACCATGAAATATAAATAAATAATTGTGGCAAGGGAGATACAGCTTTGCATTTCAACGTTAGTGCAACAACACAAATAAATAAATAGAGGGAGACTGAAGGGATTTGAGATAGTGAGGTGTAAACAAGTTAACATCGTTGTGCTGGTGGGGCTTGATCAAGACAGCAGTAGAAAAAACACATCAGAGAGATAAAGAGCACACACACTGTGGAAAAGCCTAGATTCACTCAGTGATACTCCAGTGACTTGAGACAGGCTTCTCCTCCTTTGTTCCTCCTGCCTCGTGCTAAGACTTCATAGGGAGAACAAAGGTTGCCTGCGCAGAGGCAGCTGGTAAACTCCATATGAACTCCAGACTGAGAGTGTCGTACTGTATCACTAAAAGTTCAAATTCAGGGTAAAGCTTGTTCAAACTACTTGTTACAAACTTACATTACAATAATTTGATAATGTAGAACAAACCTAAGTCAACAGTTGCTGTAGATTGGGTGGTAGGAGAAGCCTGGTGGCTGAGGAGCTCTACCACACAGCAAGAAGGTTCAAGGTTCGATTATTGGCCATTTGGGGCCTTTCAGACTTTTGTGGACATGTGTTTCGTCAATGCCTCCTATCAAGCCATAACATACACAGTAGGCTCATTATGGAGCCTACTGAGCATACAGGCACACTGCTGTCACCCTCTGCTCCTAGGTTACTCAGAGGCACTGAATGCAGGGGACACTGAAAGGAATACTGAAGTATACAAATACAAAATATAATATGTACTGTAAGAGAGCATGAGTGACAGTATTATAAATACTGGTTTACACCACTATGGCTATTATTAATGTCCTATTGCTAGAGTAGAGACTACATGCAAACATAACATGTTGTGTCTCCTATAGGTCGCTGTGCCAGCAAAGACAGTCCAGGTGAACGGCAGGATGGGAACGATCAAGGCGAAATCCTCCACTGTGTCGTAGTTTAGAAAGACAGTCATTCCACCTTGAGATTTATGTTTTTGTGACACAATCACATGTTGATGATGTAAAACTATGGCGCAACTGATGATAAGGGTAAAAATGTCAGAAATTACAGACTCTTAACTCAAGATTGCCAATATATATCCGAAGATATCTTGCCACGTGTACTTGAACTCATTGTACCTGGAGCAGTGAGAACGTGCCAATGAAAGGGATATTTAGACAGTCAATTGTTGTTTTGTAAGTTACAGAAGCCTTAAACTGTTGCTCAGCCAGTGTTATGTTGTATGATAGTATGGTTGATTTATAATCCCTATGACGAGTGCAATAGTTTGAACATGAAGGAGTTTTGTTTTATTTAATTTGAACAAGATTGAGCTGATTTAAGTTCAAAGCAAGACAAGTTTGGGATTCATGATGCCAACAGTGCACAGTACCGTAGTTGTGGAAGTCAGAGTAAAATGTGCCTGATGCTTGTTTTTGTTCATCCGTCTTCACCTTCATCCAGCTGCTTTGACACTATTTAATAATTTAGATACCTAACCTATTCTAGTGCCTTAAAAATTTATATTTCTTGCAGTTATTTGTTGTAATAGACATCCTTCTGTTTTTGATGGCTAATAAATCTAAGAGATAAAACTACATTTATGTATTGTCTGAAAAAAGGATTTCGAATCATAACTTATATTTAAAAAAAAAAAAGCACAATATGTTTATAGAAATGTAATATGAGCATTCTTATTTAAAAATGTGTATGTTATTTTAAAAAAACCTTTTTCTTTAGCTGGAAACAGACTGAATCGGACACTTTGATTTCCACAGTGAAAATCGAGCACATTGTAGCACTGTACATATTGTAAAGTAAAGATGGAACACATTTGACTCGGAGCCTCCACTAACACTATTGAGATCAATGCATAATGTTTTAGTTGAAACACTGTGCATTGTTATTTTGTAATTTTGGGCTGAATAAATGATTTTATAAGGCGTTTGACTGCACGTGTTATTTACAGTAATGGACAGAAAGCCTCACAGAGCATTTTGACAGGAGTTCACCCGATGCACCTTGTTCTGGAAAGCATTGTTGGACTGCAGTGTGGATCCCAGCAGTGCAGTAAACTACGGCCTTCCTCGACTCCTCACAACATATTGCCTCTCTTCCCCCCCCTCACTCTCGTAGTATTTGACTGTTTCGCTTCTTGCCACAGATGAGCTTATACTATTCCGGGCAGCCGCTCAGGGCCTGACTCATCACTATGTGGTCACATGAAATGCGTCGCTCCGAACTTGAACCTAACCTGCATTCCTGATTCTTGGAACACTATCCACACCACGAGACCCTCACCCCAAGGACATTACTCAATCAGTTGCAAAAAACACACAAACAGTTGGTTAAATCTTTCACTATATATATATTCAAGCAGGAGAGTTAAAGCTTTGAAAATGTTATAGTGCCAGAAGAATAGAACAATAAAAGAAGTTGTAAAGATCTTGCAATGATTGAATGGGTGGATATCTGCGCGCATGACTAATGTTTTTGTTGTCAATGTGGTTGTGTCCTCTTCCAAACCAGTGTAACCAAACAACAAAAACAGCACCCCTCAATTGCCACAATACGGCATCAAATGATACTTATAACATTTGCATTTAGTTAGAATTCCAGGCATGTTAGTAGATCTTAACCACGTTGCACTTTCACGATGTAGGGTTGAAAACGCTATAATTTAAATCTCATTTTCCATTGAGCATTGGTTAGAAAATAGCTGGGTTTGGTAAGAATGGGTGGTTAGTTTGGTGTGTTGCGTAAGAACTAGTGTGTTGACATGTAAACAATATAACACTGGTCTGTAGACTGGAACTGTTTTGGTTGGTTGTCATCCGTAAGAGTGATGGACAGCCATAGTAGTAGAAGCTGTAAGCATCAAAAGGAAATTTGATGGCCCATGCCTGCCAAGCACAAGATCAATCAATGCAACAAAAGACCTATATGACGTTGAATGTCTGATGAGGTAGACTATAATGTCACATTTTAGCTTGGGTTCTGTTTGTATTTGGATGCCACCCACTCCTGTTGGACTGACATGCTGTGTTCCCACCACTAAACTTATCTGAATTTCCCATGCAGGGTAAACAGCAGTCAAAGGGGTTACACTGAGTCACAGTACGGTCACAGCAGCCCAAGGCAAGTTACCTTATAGAGGCGAATCACGTTATTGCCTTTCCTTGTTTATTCATTTATTGACCGCTTAATAGTATGGTATGAGGTATAGGCATTAGCTTTGGGCATACACACAAGAAGGTTACTTTAGTTCAACGAGATTTAACCCCAGTTGCGCAATAGGCCAGCATATTATCCTCTTTTTTTTCCTTTTTTTTTTTACTCCTGGGTGTTACTGTGCAAAACAGTGGCAACTACAGTAGACAAATTGTGATGTTACCACAGGCAAATATTTGTATTATATCTATTACTTAGTCGAAACATGATGGTTATCCAAACAAGTGCTTCAAGCTCAGAACACACACAGGGATTCAACCAAATAACCCTTCAGTCAATGAATGCATTTTATTAATTTCTTTTAAACACCTTCATAAATGTTGATGTATATTTCGCAGCCTATTAATGTGTCTTTTGGGGGCCCCCATGTACTGATGCAATAAACAGCGCATCTTAATCATCAGAGCGCGCCCTTATTTCCAAGACGTGAACGCGGCATTTAATCGCCCTTCACTTGTGGGCGTGACCAATCTGAAAGGGGGCGGAGTTGTTGTGCCTCCTGCGTGTGCGTATGTGTGTGTATGCCTGTTTGTACGCGCATGCCTACGTGCGTGTGTTGGTAGTGTGTCTCCCCGGCAGCATGAGATGAGCTGCCTGCGGTCTTTGCAGCCACTGTTTGTGCCTCCTCCTCTCCCCTCTGTGCGTCTGTCCGGTCCGGGAATGTTGACCAGCGGTCTCTGAGCCAGCGCTGTTCACTTTTCTTTTCTGCGGCCGCTCCACGCGCACCCTCCGCGGGTTGTTTTTCTCCCTCTGAAGCCGCGGGACAAGGGGCTGGTCTGACTTTAAGGTGAGTGGTACCGGATGAAGACGCTCTCCTCGTAATCGGCGGTGTTGTTTGGGGGGTCGGGTAGATCAGATAGAGGGTCCGGGACAGACCGAGCGGGCCAGGGAGCGCGTCAGAAAAGTTGCTTTCGGGACACAATCGGACCATGCGCCTTTTTCGCACGGGATTACCTACTTTGGGTGAACTTTGTAAACATGTGTGGCTTATTATATATTGGAATCACAATGACTGACTGCACTGTACCAGCTTCCTTCCGTCTCTGCAGTCCCCCCTCGTGTCCAATTGATATGTAGTAGCTAGGAGACTCGCAACTCACTGCGCTGCGAACCTTAAAACATGTAAGCCCTCTTTTTTTTTTTTTTCACTGACAGTCTTTCGATGCTTGTGCCTTGTTTATAATTGCGTAACTGTAGCCTACGTGTACCCGGGCTTCTACTTTCTTCGTATTACTCCTCGAGCACCCCTCTTTCCATGCACCCTCTCACCCATCCTCACCCCCACCCACGACACCACCAGTAGCACTCAGCAGCCCCTAAACCCGATTCTGGGAGTTTCACTACCAGCGGCAGACCTTATCGCCTTATCCCCTTTGGCAGCAGTTTGCTTTGGGGGTGGGTAGGAGAAGGGGTGGGGGAGAGAGGCGTGTTCTTAGGGATACTTTGGGAAGTGGCCCCTACTGCAGTAGAGCCCTGGCCTGAGGGGAGCCTGAGAGATCAGTAGGCTATAGGGTATTTTGCCTCTCCTTCATTTATATGATGGAAGATCCATCCTGCAGACATATTTTATGAAGGTCTGATCAGACATTAAAGGTTATGTCAAATCCTGCAGTTGGTCATTGAGATCACTCTTGTTGGAGTCTCAGAAAAGTGAGTGATTGGTTGTTTGTGTAAGCCACTGTTGCACCCCGCCTTTACGGATTTGCAGTACTTGCTAATGAATATCCTGATAAAACCCTGAATTTTTTTGTTTTCCTTTTGGTTGAATTTGGTAGGATTAAGTTAAATGTTGTTCTTATATTGAATTAAATGCACACTATTTATACTGTTTTTTGTTTTGTTTTTCTTCACAATCCCAATCACACTGCAGAGAGTCTTCTAGTGGATGCTCTATTGTTGAATACAGTGTATTGTTATAGTCAAGTTTATGTCTTTTGTATCGCTAATATAAACGGCTCCCAAGAACTGTCTGTTCTCATCTTTATGGTTGTCTCACCTTAATCTGATGTAACTTTATTATCTATTCTGCACATGTTTTAACTAAGCAGAAGCTTCTTTATAGATGCTTGATTTTGCTCTGTCATTCTGGCAAGCTTCCAAGTCAATTTCTTTATTAGCTGCATGTGCTCTCTCTGGAAAGCACAAAGTTGCATAACGGCCTTAAAATTTATGATTCAGTCCTGGAACTATCAGCTTTGGCTCACGCATTGTCAATCTAGACCAAGTATATAGCAGAGCGTGACTGGAGAGTTTAGGAAGGCCTTAGGGGAGTGGTGCTCATGCTCATACTGGGATCTGGTTCATAGTCTGAATTCTAAATGAAACAGCTCTTTTTAACAGCTCTAGTTTGAACAATAGTGTCATAATGCCATCAGAGGTGTACTTTGTTACATACTGTTCATCGAAATGCTGTTTTTTTCTCCTTCATGTGCAGTTTTATAGAACAGTACTATAGTTGTTACAATATAGTCATCATATGTTAAAAAACATTCTTGTAATGTAGAGCATGCTATAGTATCACACTCATTCTGTTTCATCCATTTCTTTCTTTCGATGTGGTCAAATCCCTGTGTGCACATGCTAACTTCTTTAGCTGTGGTTTCTTTTTACCCCTTTAGCACCAGTCAGTCCTGCTATTTCAAGCCTATGCTTAGAAGCAGGCATGATGGGGCATGAACTTTGCAAGTATACATTCTGCCAAGAGGCACATATTGAACATAATTCTTCTTGCACTAGGCCTAGCTACACCAGCTTTACCATTCTTACTTGTGCTTATTTGGAGAATATGACATGCTGACAGTATTTATCCAGCCAGAGACACACTTATTTCATGTGGTTTTCAAAACTACTTGGGCTTTTTCAGGTGGTACTGAGATCATCAGCAATTTTAGGCTTTAATTAGAGAAAAAAAAAATCATTTATGCTTTTGTTATAGTTTTTTTTAAGGGCTGCACAATGTATTAAAAAAAAAAGTAATATTGCAACATTAGGTGATGCAATATCCGCATCGCTTGAGTCTTTGTTTTTGTTTTTTACTCAACCAGAACAAAAAAAAAAGCATGGAGCTTGCATTACAAATACGTTTTTTGTTTTTTTTATTCAAGTCTTGTTTTGACACAATTTGCAGAAAAACAAATTATTTGTTTTAAATGGAACATGAGCTGTTGAAATTGTTTGGTCAATTTTAGCATAATCTCAATAGCACACACCCATATAACGTGTAAGCTCGTTTTTTTTTTTTTTATGGTTTAGAGATAGTTTACACACCCAGGTTAGAAATAACTCCTGTCCAATTTAAGTCTATTTTTATATCCCTTTACACCTGGGTTAGTTCTTATTTGATCTTAATCCAGGCCCTGGCGGTACTTCGAAGGTCAAATATTTTGTGAGTTGGTACTTGTAGGGAAAACAACTACACACAGCTTAATATGCCCTGGTTTACTTTTTTAGATTTATCTAATGCTTTATTTTATTTAGACTTTGTTCAAATATTCCTTTATACATCTACTGTAAATTCCTAGGTTATGTGCTACTTTAAAAGGTAAAGCCAAATATTGTTTGCGATGCAGCTAGCTTGATCTGTCTCCTTACCGTGTTTGCATCTCGCCTGACATTCAAAGGATAAAGGTGTCAAAGATATACAATTAGTGGGCATGGGTGCTATTAGAGCCTGTGGTCATGCTTTGGGCAGCATTCCTCTACATCTTGCGTCAGCAGCCAGTCATTCAGCGCTGGTGTATCTGGGCTTATGCACAGTTAATACTCCTCTCCGATGTCATGACACCATTAACACAAGCCTGTTGGGATCTGCTCAGGTCATATCATTCTTCAGTGGTCTCAACCTAAAATCAGTCACTGTACTCTGTATTTGTACCTGTGTATCATGCCAAAACTCCAAGCAGCTGCTATGCAATTTGTGCTTGGCTTAATCTGATGATCTATTGCTTAATCTATTGCAGGAATGATTTCTGATTAGTCTTCTGCAGCTGTGTTAGCCCTACACTGGGCTCATTGTACATTTCCTTGGCTCGTCCAAATTAGTAAGCTACTCAGCAATAGCAGTCGTCTCCGTTAACTTTTTTTTTTGTCCGTGCACTGCATTGTGTTCTGTGTCGGACTACAAACTGGATTTGCACTGTGTTCTCTATTGACAGAAACTGATGCAATGCGAGCTTATCTAATTACAAGTGTGCAGAGAACGCGCCGGGCAAGTGACTCAAAGCTAGGTCTGTTGGGAGGCAATAATGTTTTCTTTACTCCTGAGGTAACTGAAAGCCAGTTTGGGCGGGTGCACTGCCGATAACAAGGTTTTTGGACACACTCAAATGTCTGATGAAGTGATCTGGCGAACTTACCATATACACAAGCAGTGTCTAGCTGCAGTGTCCATACTTGAATTCCTTTCTTGTTATTCTTGTCTATGTTGATATGGGCCTCTCTGCACATGTAATGGAATCTGAGCTGTTGAATCAAAATAAGCCATGGTTAGTTGGTGTTGTTGCTAGATGTAAAATGTGATTGAAACCAGAACAATGCTGGCTTTTTACCTAGTGCTACATCACAGACTTAGCTCATTTCTGATCCGTCTCGTGCTCTGTTGGTTTTGTCATACCTGATTACCCCCCTCTCCCCTTACTGTATTTTTCTCATACTTTTAGCTGATTAGGACTTAGAATTTAGAACCTAAGTTTGGCTTTAGAATATTTTCTGGGAACCAGCCGCTTGCCAGGATAACAGACCCTTTATTGTTGTTTTATTGTTGTTAAAAATGCAAACCCCTGTAAGAATTTGTCTTAATGTTTTAAAGTCGAACACAAGGTTGCTGTTGTCAAGTTTTTAATGTTCAATAGCGAACATGAAAAGGTCATTATTTGAGCCAACTTGGGCCTAAGCACCAGTGCTTCCTGCTTGTTCATTCTTCTCTCCTATTGCATAAGACTGGTTCTCTCAAGCAGTCCAATGAAATCCTCATCCAATTAGGCACTGCCCACATTTCCAAAAGGCTATTCAAGGTCCCCCGGCATGACATCAGGCCCTCTCATATAGCCCCACTTTCCGCTGGTGCTCTCAGATAATGAAAGCTGCCAATTAATGACTAATCAACATGTACAACAAGCTCATCCAGTGAGGAGTGGCAACCATCTAATCCACTGATTAAAACTGAGGACAGAGATGCTCTGTTCAGCTCTGTCCCAGGACTGCTGGTCGCAAGATTAGAGCTAGGGGGCAAACACTGTCTCCAGTTTATTTAACTTTAGAAGTTTACAGTAGTTCATTCTGAAAATGTGTGCATTTAAAACGATAACTTCATACTTAAAGGTGCATTGAGCAACTTTGTATGCGAAAAAAATAAATAAATGTTAATATTAGTACGTATTTGACCTTTCAGTGACCCAGTGGCTGTATGGCACGGTGCCTTTGCTTTCCATCCCGGTGGCCCCGAGGACGCTCCATGACCAGTTTTATGTTATGTATTTAAGGGCTTCTTGTAGGTTTTCTGGATGGAACGTTGTAACCATGGAGACAGCAGTGAAAACCTACCAGAATCCCTAAAAAACAATTGACCCTGGAGCGTCCTAGTGGCCACCGGGATGGAAAGCAAAGGCACCAATTTAACCACCCATACAGCCTCTGGGGCACTGAAAGGTCAAATATTAACACCAATATTTTTTAAGTTAGAAAGTAAACAAAAGTTAAAGTTACATAATGCACCTTTTAAAGGGACTATATGGAGTTTAAAAATGTTAAAACTAAGTATTTTCATCCCCTACATGTTCCAGCCATGTCCTAATGTGTAGAATGAGCTCAGACCTGTTCACCACAACTGCCTCTGAAATCCTGCACTGTCACTCAAAAAGTGTTAATTCGAGTCTGAAGTGCCATCATGCACGAGCTTAATATAGAAGCTGCAGTTACACATAAGACCTGAGGTGGCAGTAGTGAGCAGACAATGACTAACTTGCATCTAACCCCTTTAAGTATGAATTTTTTGAATAGTCTTCAGACAAGCACCAATATCTCTGTCAAACTAGTGATACTGAATAGAATTGTAATTAAGCAATGAGATGTACTGTATTTGCATCATTGATTTGTACATCTGCTGCTTTCAAGTATTGAAAAAACAAAAAGCTTTACTGCCCATTGGAGTCAAGGAACAAAGCCTTCAAAGCTTTCAGTTGGTGGGAATCACTGCAGCACAATACCTTGATGGGGCGTCTGTCTGCCGTCCATATTGCACATTTCTATAGGCCGGTGCACCATGGGACGTTTTGATAACCCGAAATGTCAAGATAAATGTTGTCACCGAAGGTGCCTGACCAATTTAAACATATAGTTCAATAATTAACCTCTCCTCTTGTATTGGGTTTCAGTCAGTGCATTCACTTCAATGGCCTCTCTGCAAGTCTCCAGACAGTGAGTTGGAGCAGTGCCATTTCTTGAATTAAGACGGTGTTCATGTTCTGCTTTGGCCGCAGGATGAAGGGTGAGTTCGCAGAGGGGGAGGATAGGCTAGACAGGGGTTTGGGAGGTGTGGGGCTGGTACGGTGGTAGTTGATTAGTAGCAACATGGGTTAACAGTGGGAATCGAGTGGTGGGGAGAGCTGGGTTGAGTTTTGCGGGTGTGGTTCTTTTATGAAGGTCCTATAATCCAATCAAGTCATATTTAGGAACAAGAATGTCAGATATGTTTTAAAGTGTTGGCCCTTTCTTTTGACAGTTAAGTTGGCTATACCAGTGGTTCCAAAATTGGGGGTCGGGATCCCTCGGGAGGTCGGGGTGTGTGTCCCCAGATGATTTCAAGATGAAACAAAAAGAAAAATGAAACTGTCAGTATAGTTTTTAGTGCATAACAGCCTATGATTTCTGAAATCTATTCAACTATTCAAAGTTCTAACTTAACGTAACTTGATTTTAAAATGTTTTTCTGCCTTAAAGTAGCTTTAGAGGCAACAACTTTAGACAATGGGGTCCCGAGTTACTTACGTGTTAGTTTTTGGGGTCCCAGCCACAAGTTTGGGAACCCCTGTTAAGTAGTCTCTCACCCTGCTCGATTCTGACTATTACTGCAGTATGTCTCTCATAGTTTGGGATCCTGCACAAATCCTTGTCTTCTGGCTGGATGTTCATCTTAAACCTATTTAAATTGGGGGATTTACCGTAGTATTATTCTGCCTTAACATTACAGGGACTTACACAATAGTTTCTCCAGCGACTCTCCTATAGTACCCTTTACCCAACTCTTATGTAACTCATCTGAATTTGTGCTGGTGCATTCCTAAGATAACTGAGCCACCACAAAAGGCCCAATGTTAAGCTGTGTCCAGTGGGTCAGCTGCAGTCAGAGGGGCCACATCCACGCACATCAACACGAGGGAACACATATGGAAGTGTACACATAGGAGTGGACACAGCTGTGGAGCACTGCTGCTGGTAGGCCTCAAGACTGGGCTCTAAGGCATGTGTCAAAAACGTAAGAAGAAAAAGTTGAAAATTTAAACATGATGTCACCACGGCTGCCAGTGCAGTGGGCCTCATGCAGTTAGAATTGAAACTGAGCAAGAATTTACATAATAAATTCTTGCTCAGTTAGACACAATACATCATACTGCTTGCATTTCACGGACACCTCAAAATACCACACCTGTTTTGGCAAGAGATGAAAACTCCAAACCTGCTATTTTTATTATAGCGTGAAAGGGGCAAAAGTAGGGAGAGAAATTCGGCAAACTTTATGGATGGATTGACATGACGCTGAGGGCTACAACATAATCTCCTGGCCACACCCAGGCCAGTGGTAATGGTGTTCCACTGTGGAGTATCATTTCCCCTTATAAAATTATATTGCTCATGGTTTGCTTCTTTAAAAAATGTATCTTCTGTGATTTCACTCCGGTTCCTTGTTCAATATGTACTTCTGGATCACCTGACCTGGGACTTAAAGGCACTCGATTTGTAAAGAATGGTCATTCTTTGTAATCAGACAATGATGATTGAATGTGTGACTGAAGTTTGCTACGCCGTGCTGGATTGTGTTGTGTTGTTTTGTTTTGTGTTAATTGAAAGATGAAATACTTTTAAGAAAATTGATATAACAAATGAGAAAAAAAAGAAAGTTTCAGAGGCAGAAGGAATGTCTTTGCACGCTAACACATAAATCACAGGCTTCTACAATGAAAACTACATTTGTGGATTCATAAGGTACATACATACATTGAGTAGACAGGACATACTGTAATAACACGTAAAGTAGTAGTATAATCAGCTCAACCACAATTTTAGTGCTATAAGTGCAGCTTCCTCTAAGACAAAAAAAAAGAGTTTAGATCAGCCCTACATAAGGTGGCAGGGGATATTTGTGAAATGCTATCAGTGGGGCATGAACTGCTGCATTAAAGAGCCTCATAGTTGAGAGCCAGAGCTGCTTAGCTCAAAATAAATCCTCCATCTAACCTAAGATCTGCCTGCCGGGTATTTATAGGCCAGAGGCTACAAGTGTTTTTAAAGGGGCTGCGCTGTGGCAGGTTGATAGCAACCCTGCTTTAAGAAGTTCAAAAAGACAACTAGGTGATGTTGAGTTTGTGGTGGTGTGGTGTGTGTGTTTAACAAATCTCTCCTGTGGAAAAACAGTCAAACTATAGTCCCTTAAAATTAGGGTTCATATTTTAATGTGAATGGCAAAAATACCCAGAATGAGTATCTCCGCAAGATAGCAAATATGGCTGTTTTATTATGTGGTTATCCTGTGTCATTGCCTTGTTTACAGTCTACTCTATACAGTATGTGTGGATTAAGAAGAGCTATTTGCTTTGATTGTTCACTCATGTCTCCTGTCTTGTTCTGTCTCCTTCCCTATATTTTTCCTAAACACCTTTTTGACTGTCTTCTAATGTGCATTTGCTTTTGACACTGCAGGTTGCCTTTTCTGTGCCATCAAAGAAAATTGCGGGGGAAAATTGAACAGACGAACTGAGGTTTGCAAACATGGCTCTCGCTGGCTGTCCAGATTACTATCTGCATCATCCAAATTATCAGGTAAGAAAGACTTAAAAGATTAAGCATTATGCGTGTGTATTGATCAAATACAGTGTTAGATAGAAACATGTGAAAGAAAAGAAAAAAAAAGAATTATCTATTTACATTTTCTAAAACACCTTTAACGTTTCATACCATACACCACTCTGTCAAATATTTCTCCTTCCAAGTACCACCTCATAGAATATTTGCAGTTCCAAGTACCACCAGGCCTAAACAATGATATCATTTTATTAAACTAGGTCTAAGAAAATGTCCAAAATAAATACCACCTGGAGAAGTCCAAGCTCCACCAGTGGTACAAGTAGCACAGTTTGAAAACCACTGCTGGATTGTTCTGCTGATCTGCATTCACGCGTGCATTATTGGTTTTCCAAGTACTTTGACTTATGACCCCTTAAGGTGAGATCACATGTGAATTCAAAAACATGCTCACTAATGTAAGTAGCTTGAAGTAATAAAACGTATAATTAGAATTGTAATGTACTGGTTTTGCGTAGCACTTCTCTGGACACATAAAACACTTTGCATTGCATTATTCATTCACAGCACTCTCGGTGATGGTAAGCACAAACTCACAAACTCACTCACACACCACTTTCATACATGGACAATGTGGACACAACTATGCTGATTTAATCGGATTGAAGGATTGCAGAGCCAACTTGCACCTGCTGTGTAGATCAAAAGGCATTATTTGCATTAAGTCAGTAGAAATATTAGCTTGATCAAAAGGCAGCATGTTTGGTCTGAGGCTTTCTCTGTGATCTTTGACCTCAGAGCCGTATGACGGAGACTTCAGCCGCTTTAGGGCTACCATGTGTCAGGAGCTGCCTTAAGCAATGGACGTTCACAAGACCAAGCACTTAAGTTGACTCCATGCTTAATGGGAAAAAGCAAACACTCAATCAGCTGGCAGAGACCTGAACCCTGTACACCAATGTTTGGAGGTTCTATCCCCGCTTCCAGTGTGGCATACTGCTTTGTGCCTTTTGGCAAGACACTTAATCCACCTTGTCAGCATGCACGTCCAAGTGGGATTAAGGAGTGAATGAATAATGGAATTGTAAAGCAATTTTCGATGTTTGCAAAAGTTCTACACAAACGCTACATTTTGACAATTGAAAAAACATGAAATAAAGAATCTATTGTATAAACTAATTAGATACTGCATTCATACAGCTCTTCAGTTACTGAACCTGCAGAAAAACTGTTTACGGGATACAGAGTAATTGGAATATAGAGTAAATAATGAAAAATAAATACAGTTGAGATTTTACCTCATTATTTTACATGTCTGAAATGTCTCTTTCGGTTGAGTGCTTAGTCCTAACAATTAACCTGAATGTGACCTCTGCTTAGTGAAGACACTTGCCGCAGTTTTTTCTCTCATGTTTTTGGCTCATCCTTAAAACCATTGGTCCTCACTCAACTCCATATCTTGTCTCTGTCCATTGAGTGACCCTTCTTAGAAAGCTGAACCTGGGAACCCTGGTATTCAACCTGTATATGCTTCCATTGGGTCAGCTAATACGCAGCAATATGTCCTAAGCAGATGACACTCAGATCTATGTTTCACTGATGAAACAGGTGAACATGGGCCTGTCGAGACACTCACTGCATTGAACAGATCAGTTTGTGGATGCAAAACAACTTTCTCCAACTAAACTCAGAAAGTGTTATCAGTCACCTTGAGTCTCTCTCTGTAAATCCAAAAAATCAGGTTAGAAATCTAGGAGTAATCATGGACACAGACCTGAACTTAAACAGCCACATCAAAGCAATGACATCAGCAACTTTTTACCATCTGAAAAACATTGCTAAGATCAGAGGTACAGTGTTGAAATCCGATTTGGAGAGAGTTATCCATGCGTTTGTGTACAGCAGGTTAGACTACTGTAACAGCCTGCTCACTGTTAGACAGCTGCATCTGCACTCTTGCCTTTTACTATAATGAATACATTTTTATGTTTATGTTTCATGGATTGATTTGATATACTTTCTTGTAATTTTGTGCAACTGTGATCTACTTTGACTTGCAAATAAACTTGGTTGCCTAACCCTTTGAACCTGACAGACCTAACCTGACTTTTATTCTGACTTTCTTTCCACTTCAGTGCGCGTATGATTCCCTTTTGAAACATTTCCCGTCACGAGTCCTGGCCTTGAGCTCTATCTGAAACTCCATTTCGGTTCTGTGTATTATAATGTGAATGCTGAATTAGGAATCTGGTTCATTTATGTTTTCGTCACTGTTTTTTTTTTTTTTTAATTGAGGGCAATGAAACTAAACAAAAAAGCACATTATATTAGAAATGGTATATTTCTAATTGTGTGTTTCAATGATCTTCCTATCATAATGAGCAATTAGCAAATCTTGTCGAGCAAGCCTACTTTGGTGAAAAACTGTGGGATGTCAGTCGAATATGAAGTTCATGGTATGGTTGTGGATGCTTTGTAAGATGAGCATTGCTATTAACCATGTACAATCATTGAGTGCTGGTAAGTCCCTGACCTGGCTTCTATATCAACAGCTATACAAAGTCTCCTTCAAGGCCAGTAGATGGTCTGAAGGAGAGCCCACATGTGTTTTCAGCCAAGCCTAACCACGACAGTCCCGTTGCTTTTTGGGTGACTGGTTGGGGATCAGTCACAGTCTGCTGCTCTCTCCTCCGGACGTTGCAAGGGGGTCTGCTGTGTCGCTAGATCAAATGGGGTGAATGTGCCTCCTTATGTGATTATTGCCTTTTTATTCCTAAAGCAGGTTAGTCCCATTAAATTCCATAGCAGTGGGGTCTAGACAGCTGGAACTGGGGAGACAATACATGGGACGAACAATGCCACATAATGATTGGATGCAGTTGGGTTAGTTGGTGAAGAACAGGGGTAGGGGGACTGCTAGTGGCCTTACACAGAGGGTGAATGTATAGGCAGACCGTTGACATAAAGAGAGCGGGAAAGGGGCTCATCAAATGATGGATCATAGCTTCTTTAAACAATGGAGAGACTGGAGGTCGGAGTGAGTTTATCTTCTTATTACTATTTTGAATCCTGTACTTTCCTAGTAGCATTTTTAATTTATAACACTCAATCTGAAGTATTGTGTTTAGGTATTTTTAGTGAAAGTCCATTAAAATAAATTATACAAAAGGTCAAGGTATTAATTTGTGGTGTACGCAGTGCATAATCCATTATACCTATGTATGCAGTAAAGTTTAGAGTATAACAAATCTCAGTTTGGTCAAAAATGACTTGGGTAATTATACAAGGAGGCTGACAGTTTGTAGCAAAGCTATATTACATTGAACGTATTGATTAAATTAAAACCTAAGGATTTGTTTTTTTTCAATGACATTTGAGAGAACTCTTTTAACTGTTAAACTGATACAAGAATAACACGGATTTCAAAAAATGCTTGTGGATGTCTAAATTACTGGTTAAGCAGGTTTTTGTATGTCATATAGTACATCCCCAAGGGTACAGGATGTTTTGTGCTTTACAAACGACCTTCTGCTATTAATATTATCTAAATAATTGCAGACTTTGTGAATTGGACTTCTCTTTTCTAGATTTAATAATCCCTATAAACTACCTGTTGTTCAAAATAACATATAACTAAAACATTACATATTGAAATAATGTCCTTTACACACTGTAATGTTTTGCTGGTAATGAGGGCTACGTCTGTAAATTAGGCATAACAAGCTTTTCTTGCTGCATCAGAGGAGGTCTGATTCAGTCAGTACATTTTTCCCCCCCTTTTTTTTTTTTTATTGAACACTGTTGCCTGTCCTAGTACGTTCTGTTCCTTCTGGCTGCTACTATCTCAGGCTGTCTCTGCACGGGACACCACTGTCTCTGCACGGGACACCACTGTGGGTTTTTTGTTGTTGTTTTTTGCAGACTTTGGTCCAAGCACGCACAAAGTTTAAGTACGGTACAAAAGATGCTGTGTTTTGCTGCGTTGAAATAAAGTCGTTGTATTGGTTTGGTTGGATGTTTGAATAATTTCTTCTTACACCATTGTGTGTTTATGCGGATGCCGGAGAGGTCATCCCGGGACACGTGTGTGAGGCAGCTGGTCAACTGTAATGTGATAGACACCTGGCACGTTTCTCACTCTGAGATCTGTTATACCCTTACATTGCTTTTAATACTGTGTTGTTGTTGTTTTTTCTTCAATGTAGTAAATAATTTGCTTTTCTTTCATATGGTGATTTTTTATTTTTTTTTTCCTGAGTTGCCTATGTCTGTTGTTTAAAATTATTGTGGTAATGTAATATTTTGCTTGTGTAAATTAATGTTTTCTCTTTTTGTATTTTGTTTCTCTCAGCAAGACAATGTAGACAGCTCTTCAAATCACCGTCAGGCTGACCTCAGTGGCCCCAGTTCTCCTAACCACAATCAAGGTAACTGTCATTTAATGTAGCAACTCTCTCTTCTTTAATTATATCTAGCACGTTTTTTATGGTTTCACTGTAAACATTAGATTAATTAAATATAATTTCCTATCTATCAAATGGCTGCGCCCAGTGCAGGCCGCTTCTCTGTATGATGAATGGTGCAGGGGGGCCAGCACTGAGTTAATGTATATTTGGGTTTTTCCGCCGTAAACATTTGAGCAGTTCAAAGTCTGATCTGCATAGACGCAGGGTGCCATTATAATTACGCCATGACAATCGGAGCATGAGATTTACGCACAATATTGGCTCAGCATGGAAGTTGAGGGTGGGGAGTCTGAATTGGAGCGCTTGTCCTGCCATGGGAAATAAATGGAGCAGAAATTGCATTGTCGTTTTTCATGATGAGCCATGATGGAGAGAGTAGACCAGTGGAGATGACTTTAACTTTAACTTAAAAAAAAAAAAAAGTGGCTTTTTCTGAGTAATGATTGTAAGAAATTCCCGGTTTTGGAGAGGCCAAAAGCCATATCAGTCACGTGTGGACTTTCAGTAAAAAAACTATTAATACAACTAAAAATGCAGCTGGACACGGCTGTTCACTGACGTACAGTATAGGCACATCATGTTACAAATGATAATGAAATATTCATGACTTCAAGAATACATAGTAATTTATATGAGTGAGGAATGCCTTGTTTTTTCTTTTCTTACACAATTTTCTTTGTTAAGGTCGTGAGTATGTCAGCCCATACTGTTTGTCCCTCTGGGGGTGATGGCACAAACAGTTCTGTCCCTCAGGGTCTGGCCGCTGCCCCTCATTTGCATTAGGCAGGCAGAGCGACTCCAGCCCCATATAGTCGAGCTCATTGTCTATAGGCTTACTGTACACTGTAGCTGTCAAAACACACAAAGACCTGGGCTATATGGCCCAAATGTTACACCAGGATAAGGACAACATGAGGTTGCCCCAGAATGACATTAGCTACACTTCATACTATTCTAATTTGTTGAAAGTGTGCTACTACTTAATAAGTAATCTTTAATCATAGCTCTAAAAGTTTATCAAAACAAAGCAACATCATAAAACAAACATGCACTCTGCCATGGCCCTGTTTTGACATTGTCCCTAAGAGTGAGAAGGAGTGAGGAGGTCAGATATGTTTGCACATACGTGTGTTCTAAACTGGGCTGGGAAATTTCAAGTGGTCCTCAATGTGAGCCCGTCCTGAAACATGGATGTGATTGTTCCTATGGAGGAGGGCAGTCTCAGCTGGACATGCAGCTGCTAGGCGACAAATCCCATCAATGGTACCAATGCAGTGCAGCAATGTGATGGCGTGGCCCCTACAGCATGACAAACTCCATGCATTTCATGTATCGCTTTATAAAGGCTCATGGTCAAATGTATGAGTGGTAGACAGCTAAACACGCCCTCAAATAGAGAATACAATTATTTGCTTTATTTTTCAAGTAATATCAACAACAAATTGTATTACTTATATGTTTGTAAAAGGCTATTTATATATAATAATTAATTTATTTCTTAAAATACCAGACGTTCACCATGTAAGAGCTAAATTCAAATCCACTGTATAACTGACCTGATGTGAACTCTACCTCTCCTTTTGACTTGTGAGTGATCCGGTATAGTGTAAGGCCTCTCCCTTTTTCCCTGTCCCACGTGTTTTCTCGTCCCATCACTACCCCCTCTGTCCCCGTTCTCTCTCTCCCGCTCCCTCCATCAGGGGGCTTGGCTCTTGTGGGTGTGTGCCCCGTCACCAGAGGTATTGTGCTCCCCAGTGTGGAGCCACGCTTTACAGTGCAGACTTGGCTGTCCGTGTGTGCACTGATCCCTTTTGAAAGGAGACCCCTGGTATTTAAGGGATGTTGGCTCTCTTTTTGTGTCCCCTGTCCTTTCTGGATATACATACATGGGAAATCATACAGATCCATACACTGCACTTTGCTGCATACTGGTGATTTCACTATTCTCCTACTGGAGTCGTTTTAGTAGTATGTATAGTATGCTGACTTAGCTATTATTAACTGTTCTCGCATGGATCCTTGAAAGAGCACCTGACCCATAGCAACACTCAATCGCCCTAATGTTTGCAATTTCCAAATTAGTTTGGAAAGGCATAACGCAGCGCACATGAATCTCATGGGAGACGGCATTCAATGAATACAAGACAATAACATTACCATTGGTTATTGATCTGTTGCCACACAAACAAAAGTAGAGTAATTCAAAATGTTGCATGCAGTGTATTGTGCTATTTTAAAGACTATCCAATTGAAAATTATATCAATTATTACATCCGTCTCAGAAGTCTCAGCGCCGTCCCTTTGGAAAAGCTATTTGGCAATGTCACCAAAATACAAATTGCATTCCTGTCCGGAACACTGTGACAGTGTTTATCGTTGGCTCATTTATTGTGGTAGCTTTCATTTTGTCATTTTTTATTTCATCATCACAACTGAATTCTTTAAAACAAACACTGCAGTGATTTTTTTCATAGTCCATGTTGCTCAAAATACAGCTTTTAACACATCAGTGATGTCATTTTTTTAATGTCTCCACATTTTTTACTCTTTGGGCTAGGTTTACAAAACCAGTGATTCAGAATTTTCCATTGGTACAATCAATTAATGATGTTTATGATTGATTTGTTTGTTTCTTGTTTTTTGGAGACTAAACCAATAAAGCATTAGCATTTTAGATATATTTAGATGTTCATATCCTCAATACAAAACAACAAATTGTTAAGGATTAGGCTAAATTCTTGAGGAAATGGGGAAGAATGTTGTCCTAATACTTTGTCTCTTTTTTTAAAAATCTATTATGTTAATTGACTCACTATTTATTGCAGCGTTTCACTTACAATGCTCGAAACGTTCTGTTCTGTTTTTTTTTGTTTTTTTACCAGATATTAGATCAAGCCCTATTGTGAAAACCATAAGGTTAACAAAGTCATCCCAACCTTCGATGACTTTCTGATGCCATTCACACAGAGCTGCAACTGCAACCAACAAATGAAATTTCAACTGAGCACTCCCATCACACACAAACTATAATTCAAATGAGGTGAGCGTCCATAAAAAAAGACACCGCCTGCATTCAGATACAGTGCTTCACACAAGACCACCACCCAGAATGAGATTTATGCCACAGCGGCCCTAAATTAACAGCATTGATGATGACCAAAATCGTTTTTTGTTTGTTTCTGAAATGGTTAGTCATGTGACTTTTGGTTGGGACAGCTGTTTGGGACTGTGCCTATTTGAATATAAATTGAAATGGATCCTCTGATTGGCCAAGCAAATTGACACAAACTGAGAATGGTCTATTGAAGCTCTTCACCTGACATTATACTTTTAATGCTAAAATATATGTATTTTTTATTTTATTTTTTATGTTAAAATTTACTGATTTACAAATAACTGAAAAAGTTGTTTAAAAAAAACAAAGCAGGCCGTACAAAATGTTATGTCTTTAGTTGTTTCAGTGTATTCGCCAAATAAATACATTTTTAGTTTCTCTGACAGGAGGGCTAATACATTTGATAAGCACAGTGCATTGGGAGCAGTCAATCGTTCAATCATCATATTAAACTCTATAGTCGTCAGATCAGTGGCTTCTTGATGAACTGTGAGGCAGCAGCCTGTGGTGTGGCGTACTGCCTTCACCAGGTTATCTGTAAGTATAGTCACTGGAGCTTATCTGTTACTATTATTACACAAAGATTAGCCACCTGTGAACCAAAGGCACTTGTGATTCAGCAACATATTCAGACACATTTTTGTTTCAAAGAAATTTAAGAATGTGGCAATTTGTAAAAGCAGTTCGCATAGATATAGTACGCTTTTTCCCCCCTCTTTTTCCCCCCACCACTTGGATTATACTTTTCTCTTTCACCACAAGTGTGAGTACGGCCTTTGATCATTGCCGTCTGTCTCCCTCTGTTGGCTTTACTTGGTATTTCAGGCTTTTGAACAACACTGTTGAAAAGCCCTGATTTTTCAATGAAAGGCAGCACATACATTCCAAACCCATTCCAGATTTTTGTAACATATTTCTAACATCCTCATTTTTACTTTTTATTCATATTTCACAACTTTCAGGGAGCAAAGTGGAGCTCTAGTGCAGGTCATCATGTCAACTAGCCACAAAGGTCTCTTTTCCCCACAGATGTATACTTTTCAAGATACTTATGAACAAAATAAATGTTTTACCGCTACTAGATAAAACTCTGCTTTTACACATTTTAAGGTAAGAACTCCTTTAATTGTTCCACAGTGAGTAGTGTGTCATCATTTACACTGTTCATTTATGGAAATTCAAAATATGTTGATTTTAAAGTAGCTGTTAAACAATGAGATTGAAGTGCTCGAGGTGTAACAGGGCAAGTGGTTTCGTGGCGCCTCCTGACAAACTGTAGCTCACTGTACACCGCATTGTGCTTGCGAGATTGTCATGCTGAATGTGCGCTTTCATGTCCTTTAAATTTAACTCACTGGTGCCAAGTCACCGGTTCAAATTCTGGCCACAACAAACTGAAACTGAAATAGACTTTGGGAAAATCCCTTCGGCAACTATAGGGACTTTACTTCTCCAGCTCCTTCCTCAACCATGTGAAACCAAAACGAAAAAGTCATACACAGCTTTTACTTTGAATTCATCACGCAGCCTTTGGGCGTCTTGCTCTTTTGTTCTGTTAAGGGTTTATGGCCAGTGCATAACCCCTAAGTCTTTTGGTCTCTATTTCTATGTTTTTTATGTTGAAGTCGAATGCCAAAAATGCTTTTTTTGTCCTTAATCTTAAATGATCTACACTCTGCAACACAAGTGCACAAATAATGTCTGGAAACTTTTTGCACTCACTGTATGATTTTTTTTATTTTTTTTCCCCCGCAGAGGACGATGTGGATCTGGAGGCTCTTGTGAATGACATGAACTCGTCTCTGGAGAGTCTGTACTCCACATGCAGTGGGCCGAAGACGGAGGCCACGCCCCTGCTCCACAACGGCCAGTCGCCTTCTGCTCAGCACCATTATCATCTTCACAACCAGCATCATCATCGTCACGCTCAGCCCCCGTCGCATATGTCGCCGGAGCCCACCTCCTCGTCCTCCTCATCTGCAGACTCCCCCCAGACTGGGCTGCGCCGCTCCCAGCCCATGCACATCCTCGCTGTCAGGTACAAGCACAATTAAATACAATCATTCATTTAGTGTTAGTACTTCGTTACGGCTCTTGGGAACACATTTTTTTCTATCTAATAAAAGCAAGGTGCCAAAAATGTCTAAATAGAATGCAGATTTTGAACTTCCTGATAGTTCTCCTCCCAGAATATACTAGTTTCATCTGTCCCCATCCTGCTAGTAATTGAGCACAGCCTTCCTCCCCCTCGCTGGCCATACCCTCGCAGTGACCCGTCTCCTGCTGTCATTCCAACAAGAAGTTAAAAAAAGACAACATTTTCATTCACTTTTGAACTCAATACGACCGTCTGTTTCGCTACAAAGTGCCCCAAGTAATCTGCTTCCAACGACTTATTATTGTATGCTTTCATAGGAGCGAGACTCACCACTGTCATCTGTTATCACGTCCTTTCTATGCAGTGTTTGACAGACGAGGGATGAGCAGGTAATGGCGTATTCTTTCTTATGAGTGCTCACTTCTCTCTGAAACGCACGATGTGAAGTTCTTATTATTCAGAACTGACCCCTCAATAACCCTAGCTCTCCGGCTCATATGGGACAACATCAAAAGAGCGATTCCCTTTTGAACTCGCTGCACAGAAACAGAGATAGACAGAGACAGAGAGAGGAGGGGAGAGAGTTACCCTCTCCTTAAGCTAGACTTTCACCCCCCAAAAAAATGATAGAATGTTGAAAAGTTGATGCTCAGCTGTCAGGCGCTTGTCTCTTCTGGGCTGTGAGCTCTCCTGCACTGTATGTGCCTAATTTAAAACTGCTTTAAAGTGATGTCTTGATTCAATATTGATGCTCGGTGCTAAATATTGCAGAAAATTAGCTGGCGAGCTGCAGGGGTCTGTGATTTCCGCTTGCCGGGAGACGCTTCATTATGGGGAGATCAGACAGAAACAGACATGAGGCTCGAATACTGTACAGCAATGCATCGTTAGGTCCAACTCCACCGGCGTATCTCAAGTGTCAGCGGCTCAAAACTTCTCAAGCATTGATTTCACTTTGCTGCTCTGTGGAGGTTATGACCGAGAGCCCACTGGGTGTTTATTTCATATAGTGTTTTGACTGTGTGTAGGAGGTTGCAGGAAGCGGAGCAGCACTTGAGGACATCGTCTCTCCCGGCCATCCCCAACCCCTTCCCAGAGCTCTGCAGTCCGGCCGGCTCACCAGTGCTTAGTCCTGGGTCCCTTCCACCTGGAGAGCCATACACTGGGACATATGTAAGTGGGGAAATGCTGCAAGGCGTGTACCGTATACTCGCTAATCCTGCAAAGTTGTTTCATGGGATCTGGGAATCTGAAGACATGTTTGATCGATCTGCAAAGTACTGAAAAACTGTACTGAATTGATAGAACTGTAAAATGATTGTGATCAATGCTTAAATTGATCTCTGGATTTCAGGCGGGAAAGGTACCCGGTAGTAATTCAGAGATGATTTTATAGCATCGATATAATATTTTACACAAATGCGTATATTCAAGTACAAAAGTACTGGCACTTCAATAAATATAGTAAAAGACAAGTATTCAAAGTAAAAAAGTACAAATCAAGTGCACAAATTCACCACCAGTATGACGGCAACGCGCCAAAACCTAAATATACTCTCCACCTACAGAGTGGCATCTGTAGAATGCATCATAAGGCTTTTCTAAATAGGATTTACCTACAGAAAAAAACATCACTCAAATGTCGTGGAGTAAAAGTAATAAGTTCTCAACCTTTCCCCAAAAAATGTATTCAAAGTTAAAGGTGCATTATGCAACTCTTTAAATTAAAACAATTAAAAACATAATATTTGTGCATATTTGACCTTTTTGTGACTCAGTGGCTTTATGGGTGCATCACGGCACCGTTGTTTTCCCTCATAGTGGCCTTTATGACACTTCAGGATCAGTTGTTTTTATGGGTTCGCACCAGAAACTGTCCAGAAACCCCAAAACAATTGATTCTGGAGCATCATAGACGCCACTGTGAGGGAAAGCAAAGGTGCCATGCTGCACCCATAACGCCACTGAGTCCCTAAAAGGTAAAATATATACAAATATTTTTTCACTGAAAAAGTTGCATTGTGCACCTTTTAAGTCATACAAAATGGGCAGTCCAATGGTGCGCCAGTAACTGCTGTTTTTACAACGGATTTACAGGTTTATACTAGGGCCTACGATTAATTAATTACATAAGGTTTAGTGGGATTAAAAATAAGAATCAAAATGAATCACACTTTGCTTTAGCAGTTCAGTTTCCTTTTTCCTGCAAGATCTTGTTTAGGGACGAACACGGCGTGAAGCCAAAAACAATTTTACTGTCAAACTTGTTTATTTAGACAGTTGAGCCGACATAAACTTATTTAAAAAGATCATTCTCCGTAATAAATCAAACTGCTGTTGCCTTTCAAGTGTTTGAAATGATCACACAGGCCTAAAATCGAAAATATACCTCTAAAATACGTGAAATGTGATTAATTGCAATTAATTAATTTTATAGATATTATTCAAAGCACATTAGCCGAACTTTCTGATTGAAAGGTGAGCATGCCGTTTCCCAACCAAAGTGCACTAGAATACTTTTCATCATGTAAATAAACTACAGCACTTTTTAGCTCCAACTTAAAAACCTTGACTGACTCGCATATTAATGATTTCAGGGCATTTTGCATGTCCTTTGCTGGCTACTTTGGAAAACATAATCAAAACATTGCAAATCAGCTGTACTTGTGGTCAGCCTGCACATAGCGGAATTTTCCATGTCCTTTATCTGGCCTGTGGTCCGCCCGTTCCGACGCGCTTTGATTGCTCACATGTGATACCAGAGAAGACGTGCGGTTATTTGACAAGCTTTGAACAGAAGAATTCACCCCTTTAAACTATCTTCGTGTTGAAGCATTGTGGTACCTGCTACCCTTGAGCGTCTGTCCATGTGCGTTTGGGATCAGACAGTGATGCAAAACTCCAGTACGTCTCTTCCTGGAAGTCAGAGTGCGTCCTTTGTCACTGGTAATGTTATTCATATGGGGCCAAGCCAGTGCTGGTTACTGTTACACTCTGGTTTACAGTAATATGAGGGCGGGCTAATTCTCATAAAGAGCAAAGTCTGGCTGTGATCTCGGTCCGTTTTGGTCCTTATGGTAAAACATCACAGGCTTCCATTTCCAGTTCCAAAATCTGAGCTTGCTTGCCTTTCTGACTCATGCGCTACTTGATGAATTGATAATCCCCAGGCATGCTGTTAGTGTTGGAAAAGCGAGGGAAAGGTGGTTCGGATTACCAAGTCTCGCATAAATAAATCCCACATCTCAAAACTTGCATGGTTAATCTTCATTGAGGCTAAAAGTTGAACGCCTGAATGTGTGGTTATGAGCTCAGGATTGTGTTACGAGTTGTGCGTAGCATTGGCTGCCTACGAATGAGGTGGGTGTGTTTGGTAAATATTCACAAACCGTTTTATTTGACTGAGTGACCTGCCTGGAATGGGCAGGATGTTGGTTGTTGGTTGGATTCCCACACGGGCTGTTAGCAGAGAATTATAGAGACAGGCTCCAAGGTTTATAAGGAAGGCAGAAGGGATGAGGCGAGGAGTAGCACAAGTTTGCCATTTTAGAAAATTAGCCATGAAATGTAATTTGGTTTGTCCACAAACATGAAATATATTATAGGCTATACTTTTGTTAGACAAAACAACAAGTGGGAGATGTACTTTTTACCTAGTACATCTACCACAACAAATAATGTGTGTGTAGTTTCTTTGTTCTAAGAAGACAAAATGAACCTGCAACTAAAATGATACAGTATAGTATGTTTGATCAAAACTTGTTGGTTTGGCTATGTAGAAGGTTTTTGCTTTGTTTTGTTTAAGTAGGGTACTTCTACTGTATGTGTTGCTGATATTTGTTTGGAGAATCTGAGTTTGTAGTATTGTATCCCTATTCCCATGGACTTGGATTGAATTGAACATTTTCTTTCGAGCCATATAAACAAAACTATACAAACAGTGTTCAAGAACAAATACAGAGACAAGGGTTAATGCCATATCTGTCCATAATCTTTACCTTTACATACAACATACTTCCTTTGCCCCTATAATTGGCCAACAAAATAAAATAAATAACATTTTAGCTCGAAAAGGAGTGGGACTTTGCTACATTCTTTGATATATAGTGACACCAACCAGTCATATCCTTTGTTCTACACATAGATATATTTCTGGCGGGTTATACATGCCTTTCAGTCATATGACTTTTGTTGTTATGGTGGCCATTTTGGTTCGATTCCCACCTGGCGGGGCCTTTCTGAGTTTGCATGTTCTCCCCGTGTCTGCGTAGGTTTCCTCCGGGTACTCCTGTTTCCCCTACCACTAAAAACATATACAATAGAGTCCCCTCTGGCGCCAGGACTCCCCTGAAAAAGAGATTCTCAATCTCAGTGGGACTATCCTGGTTAAATAAAGGTCAATAAAATAATAAAAATGTTGAATACCGAAGTAGAATTATGCAGTACTACAACATGTAGCAATAATATCTCTACTCAGGATATAAAAGAAAGACAACCGATTGACCGTGGCATTTGTATGTACTCGTAATCATTGCTTAAGAAGATAACAGTACAAACACGGCCCCAGAGAGCACACGTTTATGTGAAGAAACCAGTGAGTCAGTGTTTAAGATGTTAGCATGCTACCGGCTAGCATTCAGCTTCAACAGCTCAGGTCTGACCTCTCCAATAGAAAGCCCTGAACCACACTCCAAACCTTGGCTACAACATGTGACAGAGCTCAGAGCCGAGCTGTTACTGTAGTATTTCCTCAGTGTTCATAGATGTGAGCCGCACATGTGTTTATCATGTTGAAGCCACTGACAGTTGCTAACTGGTAGCATGCTAACGTCTTGAGCAGCTTAAACACTGACTCAGACTCTGTTGACATGACAAACTGTAAAAATCACAGAGAAAGGTTTCCTGTTTCCTCTTTGATGTTAATTTAGTCTGAAATAAATCCTGCTGTAGCTTGACAGACAGCGCTGTAGCTTGACAGACAGCGCTGCTACGTCTGTGCCACATTTGCTGGTTATATCACATAAACGTGCGTCTCTGGGGCCGTGTTTTTACTGTTATCTCCCGAGTAGAGATATTGTTACATGTTGTAGTACTGCATAATGCTACTTCGGTATTCAAAATGGCCGCCAGAACTATGTGTGATTATTTGGAGAAATGTCTGTAACATATTATGATGCTTTACGGTTATTGTTTGGACATTTTTCACCTTTCCTGACACGGCTCTCTAGATTTTTGGTGGGAGCAGAAACTGTCCATCGACTTATAACAGAGGATGTCATGCGTCACAAATTATGGACCTGAAATTAAATGTTTAGTCAAAGCCAAATATGAGTACTCACTATAAAATGTAATCATAAACACTGTATAACAAAGCTCCGTAAGGTGCACATTTAAATTTTAAAAAATTGAACTCTATTGATATATGCGATATGGTCTAATTCCATATCCCATTATAATCATCTTAAATATCGATTTATCGCCCAGCCCTAACGAGAACCCCTGGATTGGTCTACACACCTAAAGTCACCATGAAGTTATTGGGTGGTGCACTGACTGACATTTACAAAGCGGAGCAAAAAATGAATGGGAAAAAACAGTGCAGTGGGAAACGCTGAGACATATCAAAACATTCATATGTTGTTAAAATGAGGCTACGGTAATTGTTGAATAGACCTGGACCAGACCATTTTGGACCAGAACTGTGAATTTGTGATGTCAATATTTATGGCCATTGAGGGAAATTTTGGGCAGTGTAACTGCAAATCTTATATCCTCCTTATACCAATATTACGCATAGTTGTAATGTAGACCAGCATTGTTTTCCCTGGTCATGTTTTTATGGACCACCACATGCTGAAGTAATGTTGAAGAAAGTCGTGGAAACTGTAATCCTCATTGTATGTGTTTACAATGAGCGCACGCAACCAGTGTCAGGACTGCATCGTGGCCTTCATGACTCTGTTAGTTGTCTTTGCGTGTGTAGTGTGTGTGTGTGTGTGTGTGCGTGTGCGTGTGTGCCTGTGTGCGTGTGTGCGTTTGCGTGTGTGTGTGTGTGCGTGTGTGTGCGTGCGTGTGTGTGTGTGTGTGTGTGTGTGTGTGTGTGTGTTTGTGTTTGTGTTTGTGAGCTCTGTAAACTATTTACACAATTGGCAGTATCTATCCATTGTTGATGATGGCAATGGAAAGTATGTCTCATTGCGGTTGGTTCTTCAGTGGAAATTTGATTCAGCACCTTCATCTGGCGAGGTGTGGGGGTGCAGAGTGGAGAACATGTGTGCAGCAGGTCTGCAGAAGAGCACACTTTGACAAGAAGACACCCAGTGAATAGGCAGATTATTGTTCCCAGACCCTGACCTCTGGCCTCTGTCACCTAAAACACATGTGCCGTGTTTGAGCTCTGTTCTCTCCCCCTCCTTATCTCCTGGCATGTCTCTATGCTGTCCAAACATCACTCATTTTGCTACTTTTTTTCTTTTTTGTTTGGTTTACTGAATTTTCCGAGCTTGAGGCACTTTCTGACAAGCTTTCATGCGTTGGTTCCTGTGTTTTTGCTTAGCTCATACTTGGACAGCATTCCGAAGACTGGAGGATGTGGCACGGCCCTGTCAGGAATGACTGGGCACATGTGACTCTCAATTATCTCACTTTCCTCACTCTTCTGTCTTTCCATATTTATCCTTCCAATGTTCCCAGCTGTTCTCCTCAGCTGTATATTCCTAACAGGAAAATGTGAAAGGCCACAGGCACGCAACCATCTGATATTTATAGAAGTGAGAGGTGCAGTGTTAGGGATGATATAGGGAAAAGATGAAGTGTTTCTTTCTAAATTTTGATTAATTGTTTGAAATTAGTTTGTGTCATTGCACATCCCTACTTCCTTCATTATACAATCTTTAACAAAATCAATTATGCCGTCTGTGTTGATTAACAGCAAATTCCACACTTCTTAAACCTCGTGCAATAAAAAAGAAGCCCTGAATGCAGGCTAGTTAGCATGTATCCATTAATTTTGTCCGTGCTGGTTCTTGACAGTCTGTCCTCTGTAGTGCAAGAGAGTCTTGTGCTCCCTTGAACACAGTGTTCTCTGAGAAGCCCCAGTCATGCCAGTGTGGAAACGCTGATTTGATCAGTGAGTTGGCAGATTTAGTTGGATTTACTGTACTTGGACTGGATGTGCTTTGCACTACGGCATGTCTGGATTCCATATGTGTGCTTCCTATCCACGCTCTATATCTTTGTCACTGCTTTATTATCTGCATTCATTGTTGTCCCTATCATGCCATGTGTTGGACTTTGCAAGTATTTATCTTCTGGTCACGTGTTGCACATTTCTTGAAGCTCCTGAAGTGATTCTCAGTTTTGGCACAGGACAAAATGGACAAGCACTAAGACCATTTATGATGACACATTAGGCCAAAAAAAAAAATTATTATATAATTATTAATCAAACAAACTTAAATCGTTCTCAGTCTCCATGCATGGATAACGCTGCAAAAGTCATCTATTCAAAATTGCAGTTTTTGAAACTGCTCGGACACCGACATTGCAGTTCTTTTTACTAATTTATTTGGCTACTAGCTCAATTACTCTGAGAGCAAAATGGCAATTTCCCCCACTTAAAATCACATCTGGATTTTTTTATTGAATGATTGGTCAAAACCTGGCAATATTGCTGATCAACTGACCCATCCTTCCTCCGCCCCTCTTGGCGCTGAAGCATGGCATTCCCTGGCTGCCGACTTCCTGAGTGTTGAAAATACTCCAGGTCAAAGGTGAACATTTTCCACTGTAAACTAAACAGCGTAGTGGAATGCACTCAATGCCCAAATGCTTGAGAACATCTGTGGGAGTGTGTACAAGTGTACAATGATGCATGATGTCTTTACAAGCTCTGAAATCAATGTGCATGTTGTGCTGAAGCTCCTGTAGGCCAGAAAGTATCCATCTTTCAGTTACTTGTTAAATAAATGTACCACATGCACTACAGAGTTTGTAGTAACTTGTTACACACTATCTTGTGCTCGAAGGGGTCATTTAGCAAACGTTTGCCCATGGACAAAATCAGCAGGATTTGGATTTTATAAATAATGTTCTCTTAGACAGAGGTTCAGTCTATTGACAACACTGTTCATAGAAGAAGAATCGAAAAATAAATTAGGCTGGAGCAGGTTTGCAGCATTGAGCATTGAGTGAATTACATTCAGCACTGAGTGAATTAGAAATTGCACGGCTGTGAAACTGCATTCTGGAGGAGTGCCATGCAGGTTGTGGTTGAGTCTGGAACATCTCATGTGTCAAGGACGTATTTATCCCAGTGCTAAATGAAAACATGCCTGGACCTGCTTCATGGACCAACCACTGCCACAGACACAAGCGAGCATACGTCACCATCACTGACATGATGCATAACCACTTTATAAATAAAACACTTAGCATTCTCTGCATGAATAATGCCCAATAAGTATTTTCTTCAAGAACAGTTATTTAAGGATGAACCCAATGGCCCACTCTCTCTCATTGCAATGTGTGCTTATTAAGATTTATGTGACCTGCATATTGAATTAAAATTATGTTACATGCTAAATGAATTTGCATGTAGTTAAAAAAATAGGCCAGTGTCACTGTAACCGCGGATCCATCTGCAGTGAACATCCTCTGCCCACACTTCAGCTCAGCCATGTGCAGAGCTCCATATGATAGCCTTGAGCTAGTCAAAAAAAATACAGTGTGCATGCATGAGTAGTTCTGTGATGCATTTTGTACACATTTTGACATGGTCAATGCTACAGTGGCACCAAGGACAAAGAGCTAGCAGAGACAGACAAAAAGATAATTAGAACAAGCCTATAGTGTTTAGAAACCCTGTACACAGTTCATTGTTCTACAGAGACTCCAGCCCTAGGGTTTCCTTACCGACAGAGAGACAGAGTGGCAAGATTTAGGGGTCTGTACCTGCCTCTGTGTAGACTTAGTTTTGTTCTTAATGTCAAGCCTACTTTAACCATTTAACAAATAATTATGATTAACAATTACATGTAAGAGAAGTAGACAATTTGGCCAAGTTAGAATTTCCTTTTATGTTGCTGCAGTTACGTTGTCAGCAGTGAGGCGGGTAACTATATTAAAGGAGACTAATTACTGAGGTAGTGACAGGAAACCACAAGCCTTAAATATATGTAAAGGGATTACTTGGGTGTTTATCTACTGAACTAAATACAGAAATTAGAAAAACCAAGTTCCATGGTAGTATTCATGGACCACCCAGGCGCTGGAGCGTGATACACCTTTAATGGCTCATCCTTCATCATGGTCCCAGTGGGCAGCCGGTGTAAGATTAGAAGCCACAACTTTCACCCACCTAAAAGGCCACGATCCATTACTCCTGTGCTCAGCTAGTCTTAACATCATCCGAAGCAGGACCAATGTGCATTTACATCAGTTTTATATAGTCTGTATTTCACGGGGATGCATGCTCTCAGCTGTGCACACACTGTAGGTCATTTAGATCTTCTCTTCTGTTTTTTTTTCACCCTCTTTTACTCCCTCTGTCTCTTTTTCACCATCAGTCCTGCCCCCCTCTCCCTTCTTTGAGGAGAAAGTAGGACAGCTCTGGTTTCTGAAGCTACTGCTGTGAGACGCCTGAACACAGTGGGTGATAATACTGATCATTCTAAATATGTTCATGAAATTAACTGTTTACATCATTGTTGGAACATTTATTTTATGTTTGTTTTGATCTTTTATTAAAAGAATAAGACAAACACAGTACGCTTGACATCTTTAGGAAACTCCCTTTTGCTTTGTGCAGCAATGTCCTACATAATATCAATTACTGTCCTGTGATCTGAAGTGCGTCAGAAGCAGCCTTTGAAAAAACTAAATCCTATATTTATGTCTTTGTTAATATAATGAAATTCCGCCATAGTCCTCAAATAAAATCCTGTTGCACTGAAAATGGCTGTCATGATGTCTTCACCAGGACTCACTGAACTTCAAGGCATAGCTCAACTTTATTGTACAGCACAATACATGGAGCACGTAAGCCAGTAAAAAGCTTTTGACCTCGTTGCATCTAACGTTTGAGTGTCCTACAATGATATAGCCATGGCTTGCGTTTGGATCACTATCTTGGTGATACTCTTGTCACTCTTGTCATATTTGGTTTGGCCTGTCCCTGTTGCTTGCCCCCTCCATCTGCCCTCCTGCTGTAACTGGACAATGGTTCTAAATCAGGCCTGAAAAGATATTTGCTGGCCAGTGTCCTTTGGCAAAAAGCCCTCTTTACAATTAAACATCCGCTGCACACTGTTGGGGAAATATTTGGCTCCATGTGGGGGGACTCTCAGCAGGGAACCTCAGTAAATCCAGGCCATGCTCTGCCCCATTGTGGTGTATATGACTTTATCAAGTTTTTATACGTGAGTGATTGCAACTTTTTAATATGGCTGTTTTTAGTGCAACATTTTTGTTAATCTATAAAAAGAACACACAAGGAGACATTTATATAGTGGAACTAAACATAGCCATTTGTCCTACTAATTAAATGTGGCCCAATGTGGCCTCAGAATGTTCCAGTTTGAGATTCACGGGGCCGAGTGGGTGTTAAAGTTCCTTGTTTATAGACAGAGTGGGCTCTGTGGGCTAACACCCCAATACTCTGCACATATTCACTGTACAGTCTAAAGCATGGCTGCACAGGAGCCTGATGGCAGCTTGCCACTGGAGCCAAATTATTCTCCATACATTTCTGTACAGCCTTTAACGCGAGTGCCCCATCCGCCCCACTCCCCCCCAACCTTTCTCTCACGGCTGCTCGCTAAACCGCTTACTCTTTTTATGATTTTCTGAACCTAGAAGGGCCTCAGTGTCTTGGGTCTTAATTTGACGGGCTAATTGGATGACAAGGGACAGTTCATAGTGCTTACTCATGAGTCAGCAGAGTTTTCTTGGCTTGTGCCTCCCACTGCTGTTGACTGGAGCGCGGAGTAGGGACGGCCAATTGTCCGCGCCTCATTCAGGGTTTTGTGTCTCCATCTCATCATTGGGATGTGCGTTTCCTGGGCGGCCCGGACCACACACAGCTCCACATTACAGTCAAAGGGCCATTATGTAGGGACCGTTAATGGGAATATGGAGGTGGGCCGGTCTTGTGAGCCAAATCAGCTTATCAATGGCTGCTGCTTCTGTTTGGTGCTAATGTAGGGGTTTGCAGGATGGAGAGGGGGCAGAGATGACAAACATTTTTTTTCAAAGCTTGGTTAGTTTTGCCAACAGTGATGACTTGCTGGAACCTTACTGGAACACTGTTGAAGTATAGAAAAATGCAAAAAGATTATGATATGATTTTTAGGGTATTCCACGCACAGATTGTGTTTGTCTTATTGTCCCAAAGCAAATCTGAAAACTTCAGCACGTCTAAAAATCCTTCTCTTCATATTTGCTGTATAACATTGTATTTGCATATTATGTTTAGTTTTATTTTGTTAGTTTTTACAGCATTCACATTTGCCTCATCAGTTATAGAAGCTCTAAAAAAGCAATGCAAGATTAAGTTAAAGACATGTGAGCCTGACTTGTGAAAATGCCCTTTCAGGTTTCTCCCCCCCCCCCCCACAGATGCACATTTCATAGTGTAAGGAGAGAGGGACGATGTTCAGGGTTTTAACGGAGAATTACCCTATACTTGTTTAGTCCAGAATGATCCTGAGAAATTGAAGTAACATTTGCATATGAATACAATTATTACGCCATATCTGTGCCTCAGGGTAACTCTGAAAGCACCTTCAGTTACTCATTTTAGCCACTGGCTGAAAAACATAAAACTGTGTTCCGCAGAAAGTAACTCCTATCTGATGTAATGGGTCGTAATATGTATGTAATAGCAGTGACTATTTTGGGAACTGTGGCGGTTACTCAGACATGGCTGCCGGTGCTGTGTGCATGTGAGTGTCTGGGCGTGTGCATACATGCTTAAGAACACACTTGTCTTTGCACAGCGCATGTGCTGTGCATTTAACTTTCTCTTTGTGCGTGTTTGAACGTTTTGCGTCTGTGTGTTAAATGTCTTGTGCTATTTCAAACAAAGGTCTTTGTGTAGCTCGAATCAGGCTGCAGCATCTGTCTGTTTGAAGTCTGTCCCTTAGGACTGGGATCGCATTTATCAGATTTGAATCATCAGACAGAGACAAGGCCCTCCTTCTGTCTTCAGCAGCAGCTCTTTCAAATACGACTTCACAAATTAGAGGCAGACTGGGCCTTATTTGTCTGTATGTCCCAATCCTCACTCTACATTACATCGTGTAGCATTTGGTCACGGAATCTCTCACCTGCTCCTTGTGCTCATCTGACTGCTTAAACTATCGGTCACAGTTTGCTGAATTTGTCTGTGTGTAAGATGAAAATAGTTTCTCGTAAAAAAGCAAATTCTCCACCACATTGTCCCTTCGGAAAACCAAATGAAGAAACGGTTAATCGAACTGAAAGGTGTCAATCTCTGCTTCACCCTATTCTGTGCCTTTCTCTGGGCTTTCCCCTTCCTCTGACTAAGTGTGACGTCGCAGAGTGTTGCTGTGCGTGTGGAGCAGAGGGGAGGAGGTGGGGTGAGGGTAGTAGTGACAGCTGTGCAGCCTAGATATGTAGTTAACAGTAGGAAGCATTCATACTCCACATTCTGCTGTTGTGTGTCACCAGACTTCCCCTGTCTGTCTCTCTCCCTCTCCCTCTCTCTCTCTCTCTCTCTCTCTCTCTCTCTCTCTCTCTCGCACACCCACTTCCAATGACTCACCCACCTCTTTTTCTCTCTCTCATTTCTTCCCTCCTCCCTTCACAGCTTCCCGCTTTTTGGGTGCTTCCACTTACACTGCTATTTCCTCCTTCCTTCTGTGGAACTGGGTATAATTCCTGGATTACACATCAAGCCTCACCTTTCCACATAATTCTACACAAGTTCTTTCATACAATAGGTAAGGAGTACAGAAGTTTCTAATCTGTAAAGGGGAAATTGTGAATAATGCAGAGAAGGAAAGAAGATGGTGTGTTAAAAAAAAAAAAAAAAAAACTTCAGTCATAGTTTGAAAACATAATTGACAAACAATTGTACGTTTCATCCCACACTGTGCCTTCCCGAGCCAAACAGCCCCTCTCACTTTAAGCAGTTCCAGCTCTGTGCGAAAGAGAAACTCAAGTGGAGAGCTTTCAAGAGGGCTGAAAAAGTTGGCTGTGTCTGTGCATGACTGTGCGTCTGTGTGTCTACCGGTGTGTGTGTGTGTGTGCGTGTGTGTGTGTGGGAATGATTACATCAGCCCGCTCCAGCCTTCTGATTGGTCGCCCGCCGTGTGGTTTGATTCAGTGTGCCTTGAAGCCTGTAGCTGAGGCTGTAACCCTTTGTGAGAGAGAGAGAGAGGGAGAGAGAGAGGGGGAGAGAGAGGAGGGAAGAAGAAAAAGAGACCGAAAGAGAGAGAGGGAAAGATAGTTGTCAGACTAGAGTCGGCACTGGTAGCTCTGTACCTGCTGGCAGCGCACTGTCCTGGGATAGCAGTAGGTCACACAGGCTTTTTCTTTTACTGGCCTACATACAATCATAGACTGACTGGTTTCTGGGTTGTAGGTCTGGCAGGTAGCACAACTGTCATCTGTGGGATACCTTAAAAAAAGAAGAAAAAAAAGCAGCGATATTTTTGTCCTGGGGGTTTGAAAGGTGTTTAAGAGGGTTTTTTAACTGTGCTCGAAAGCCAGTGTGTCTGAGTAGGGGGAGCAAGGCGCGCTCCAAAAAATGCCTTCGTGTTCCCCGGAATGCTGCCTATTGCGGGCCGTGGAGGTAAGACGCTCTTGTTCAATGAAATGCTGTTTCTTGCCATATGATCTTGTAAAATGATTGCATTGACCGAGATGAAACACTACTCATGTGTGGCTTGTGTTTGCGAGAGTTGGATTTGCCATCGGGTTTGAATGGGAAGGCTTTGCTATCATTTTTGGATCTGTGCATGGGCCTGCTTAGTGCATTTTGTTCCATTGGCGAGGAACAGAATATTCTTTGTCATAATGCATTCTGTGGGAAGAGTGCATATTATATGTGTAGGCTTAGCTTGCTTGGATTCTTCTGCGGGATAAGTAGGCTGCTCCAGTTTTCTCTGTAGCTCATTCATTGCGATTTGACTATTCGAGTCCCCAAGAAAGCGATTAAAGCCAACACCAAAATGTATATTAATGGGTCAAGTGCTGTTTGTTCTCTTCTGTATAAATAAGCCTTACAACGTAGAGTCATTGCATGTGTTCAAAGTGATTATACTCCTCTCAAAATCTCCTCTCACCCGTTATTAATGAGATTTTAAGTATGGGTTTATCCGTCCGCAGCAGATGTGCCGCCTCGTACACAAAGTAGATTGAACTCTAAACTGAACATCCCAAAAATATCATCTTGAGATTATTGCGCCTTCTAGTTTCTGACATATAATTGAGCTTGAGCAGAGAGAGTTACTTAACCACTGTCTTTCCCTTGCACGCAAGCACTTGTATCTCTGTATTTAGCTCAGACACAGTTTACACACACCTGTATATTTGCTTCTATATTACACCAACAAGTTGCTTTAAGAAATGCGTGCCTGTGATTTTTAATGCCACAATTGCTACATAGTCTTAAGTGTGTGTTTTTTCTATTGTGTGCAGTAATTACAGGTCTCTCTATGGCACAGTGTAAGGGGCACTATATAATAAATACTATGCTTGCGTTTGAAGTAAATTGCTGGCTTCACCCAACCATTAGCTTGTAATAGTGAAAAGACAAGGTCAAAGATAATTGATTTTGGTATGAAAAAATATATATAATTTCTGATCTAAGAAGTTTCTTTTTAAAATAGAACCTTGTTGTGTTGTAGATTGTGAAGATCTTCAGTGAGGACGGCATGGGCAAAGTAGTGGAGATCCCAGCTGACATGACAGCCCGGGACCTGTGCCAACTCCTGGTCTACAAAAGCCATTGTGTGGATGACAACAGTTGGGCACTTGTGGAGCACCACCCGCTGCTCGGACTAGGTAAAGACCAAAAATTCACATGAGATGCAGACTTGTGTTAACATAAGCACACCTTTGGACAGGCCTGGCCATACACAGGTGCTTTCACTTGTAAAGTTTTACTGCAGACCCACATCTCACAAAAATTATTCTCCAGACGTTCAGCACACACTAGAGTAGAGTCAAATTGTGGAGACCAGCGCGGTGTCCAGCACACACAGTATGTTCTTTTGTTTTACTGCAGATCCATTATCTAAATCTTCTGTAAATTTCATCTTAGACAGAAATGAGCTTGGGATAACATTGTGTTGCTTTAGACTGCATATTTCTTTCAGAGTCACACTCTCATGGAAGAAAGTCTTCGTAAAGTCTGACAGTGTCTTAAAGTTGGCAGTTGATTTTCCCGGAGCAGAAAGCAATTATAACCCACTTACGGAGGACAAGGCTATGTTCACATGTGTCAAAGAGAAGGGCGTGCCTGGAAAATTAATGCAACGATTATGCTTGGGAGAATTTTCTCCCGCTAAGGCCTTGATTTTTACATTTTCTTAGAATAATAATCAGGACATCTCAAGAGGAATATTTTGAGTCAGAAATTAGGATTGGGTTTTGAGGCGATCCATCATGATGCGGTTACATTTCTCATTCTTTGTGCCAACGATGCTCTGCCAAGTACAGTTAGGTCCGGCATGTTGTGAATGACATCATTTTTGGCTCGGAGTTACTGACTATTGTATTACAGCCCTTATTTCATTCTGGTGCACCTGTAAAGCAACCGTAATCTTTTTAGCTCCCAACCGTTTATTACATTTTATCTTTATCTTTATTACTTCCAGTAAATAAGATGTGATGCCCAAATGAATGCCTAACATCTTTTTCTGTATAGTCAGAAAGGTATATACATATACTGTAATATGTTTATGCTAGTATTACATATCATAATATAACTAAGTATTTTGACTCTTGTGATAAGGGTTGACATGATGGCTTTTCAAGTTTTCCTGCTCACAGAAACTGTCCATGACTTTAAAGCAATACTAAGTAACTTGTTTACCTTAAAAAATGCTTTTCGTAGTCCCTCTGGGGGTAATACAAGTGGGAAGATGGGGGGGGGGGATTACAAAACCTCCAATCCAAGGCAATCAGAGCTTCTTCTGCTCCGTCAGAGAGAAGAGGGTCGGGTTAGCAGCATCAGAGGAAATGCATTTGAAATACATGTTATTCTAATCAAAAATAATTGTCCTTCTGTTTTAAGGTTTTACACCACCTGTTCAAATGTACTTGCACATGTATCCAGGCTTAGGACTGACGCGATAACTGAGCAGGGAGCCATGGTTATAAAGGCCCTTGTTATTGTAAATAAATGACTCCTTAAACAATAGTACATTTGAATTAAGAGTCCTATTTTGGTCCATAGCCTGCTGCTTTGTTAAATATGTGAGTGGGACTTGAGTGGCCCTTTCTGGGAGGAGTAACCCTGACCTGCGCTTGTTAGCCCGGAACGATTCACAACATTGGCACTCAGAAGTAGTCACGACCATCAGTGAGTCACTGAACAGGCCCCCAAAGACCCAGTGCAAATGAATGAATCGTGACTGTGTTAAAAGGTTGAGCGTGTGGGTGAAGGCACGCACATCCACAGTTCTAAATAAGTGTGCAGGATCAAAAAATGGAAAGTGTAACAGAAACAAATAAATAAAAGATCCGCACAACTTCGTCGCTCCAAAGCTTATTTTAATGCTCACCAGACAGTGACGTTTCGGGCCTTAGCCCTTCTTCAGACAAGTCTGAAGAAGGGCTAAGGCCCGAAACGTCACTGTCTGGTGAGCATTAAAATAAGCTTTGGAGCGACGAAGTTGTGCGGATCTTTTATTTATTTGTTTCTTAAAAGGTTGAGCAAACATGAATATGAGCAGTTTTTTCCTCACTTTTAATCACATGCCACACTGCAAAGATTTAATATGATTTAGCGTAATTCTCACTCTTTGATATCAGACAATGGTCAATGAAAAATGTGATTATTTCCTCAATGTAATATTATTATTGTATAAGAAATTACAGTATATTATTTCCAAAAGCTGAACAATGGAATAGGTCATTTTCTTTTTTTCTTTTTTTTCTTTTTTTTTCTTTTTTTTTCTTTCTTTTTTTGTGTGAAAATGAATATTTAGCAGGGGGGGGGAAATCTACAAGAGAGGCATTTTTGCTCTACACTGTTTTTTTAAAAGTAGGTTTCAAGTCGTAAAATGAGGCGGTGAGTCATGGCCAGTTTGAGAAATTGCGTAGAAGTCTGACACATTCTGGCAAGGACAGATCTTTGGTGAATCACACGCGCCTTTACTATCATTGACAGAGGAGCCTTGGACTTATCCAGCGTCCAAGCCTTAAACCTTCAAGAACATCCTTCAGAAATCAAAATTAAAATTCAACTGTACAGTATATATAATGTATTGTTTACAGTTCTCTATAGATGGGCAGGAAACAAGGCTATCACAATTAGGAAAGAAAGATTATATGAGCAAAGTTGTCTAAATCTGAGTCTGAGTTTGAACACGTGGCTTTACAGGAGGAAATAAAGTAACATAAATGCTAAACAAAGTAAAACAAAATGAGCAAATTAATAGTTTTCTGTTCTCAAAGGTGTGTAGGATGAGGTGTAATTTATAAAGACTATGCTTGATATTGATGGTGTGTTTTTTTTTTTTGTCTTTTAGAGCGCTGTCTCGAGGATCATGAGTTGGTGGTTCAAGTCCAGGCGGCGTTGAGCAGCGACAGCAGATTTGTCTTCAGGAAGAACTATGCCAAATATGAATTTTTCAGAAACCCTTTGGTAAGTGCTCCTTTAAACACACTTATTAACATGCCACGTCACTGCTCAAATACGTTACTGTAACATACAAAGGAATTCAGTACATTGTGTTGTTTTGAGGCCGATGAGTGATGGCTAAATGTTTTTTCTCTTTACTACAAAGTTTTAAAGAAAAAGACACACTACCCTTATTTATTATGAAGAAAATGACCTTTTAACAAGATTAATAACTTTTCTACTGTATTGTACTAAACCTTTACATAGAGTAGCCATATTCCTTTTTTTATTTCAAACCATCCTCCCTAAGCGACGTCTTTTTCTTCTTGTTTTACAGTCATTTTTCCCCGAGCAAATGGTCGCGTGGTGCCAGGAGACAAATCGTACGATCCCTCCGTCTCAGCTCTTACAGGTGTGCACACATCCTCGCACCCTTTTCCCTCTCTCCTCTTGACGCACACTCGGAGCTTACTTTATGTGCCTGTCAGCAACAGCCGCTCACTGCTCAATCCTGCTGACAGGCCTCCCCCTCTGACCCTTAGACGCCGTGTCTCGTCAGAGCACACAGTAATAACTAGTGTTGATCCACTGTTGACACCACTGTCTCTGCACATGCACCGGTCGGTATGAGCGAAGAATGGGGTCGCCTTCTCAAGTAGAACATGCAGGACTTTTGTAAACTAGTGTTTGAACAGCGGAACGCTCACACTGCCTAAATGTATATGCCAGACAAAAATGCAGTGAGTGAAAGGCCCTATATTGTTTACATTACTATAACAGTACTTCTCTCTGTAAGTGATAAAAATGTGCTTCGAAAGTGATCCTTTTAACCCCCACTTTAACCGAGCACATTTTCTCCGGTTCGGCTTTGCCCAAATTTAAAGGCTTCTTGCAGGATCCCTTACAGCCTATTGGCCAGTATGACGTCTCATTTGAAAGCTAAGACCTACAAAACTGAGTGTAACTTTTTTGTCGCGTTGTCATCTTTTTGTTGTCACATTTTTTGAAGCTTTTTATTTGTTTTGTGTTTTCATCTCTTTTTTTGGCTCTTTTTTATTTTTATCTGACATTTTTTTGTTGCTTTTTGGATGCTTTTTTGTTGGGTTTTCATCCTTGTTTTTGAGGCTATTTTGACAGTTTTTTTTTTCAAGAAGCTTTAAGATTTGGGTAAAGTAGAACTGGAGAAAATGTGCTCAGTCAAGGTAAGGGGGTAAGAGGTTAAGAAAGTTAGGAATGAGATTGTACAACAACTGACAATTTAATACATAAGTCGTGATAAAAGACAGATTTGTTCAAAATCTGACGCAATGTGCTGTTATCTCATCCGGATGTTCTGACTTTGGAAAAATGACAAGGTGCAGCGCTTCTAATATACACAAAAAACACTTGTCTTCTCCTTTGTATGGTGTGCGAATAAATATGTATTCTGTGAAAGGGGGAAAAAACGTGCACGCATGTGGCCATTGTTGCTAAAGTTTCCAAAACACTCAGAAACATGTGCCTTTAATACTGGAGCATCTCTGGAACAGTTTAGTTTCAAGCCACAAGCCCCCAGATCTCAAATCAGCTCTAATAAGTTAACCTAACACTTCATGGTGTGATACACCACAAACTTGGAACTCTTCAGAAACCCTATGACATGATTTCAGCTCTGGCGACAGTCAGTCAGTGAGGATGTTCTGCATGTTCGTTCTATGTTGGCTGAGTGTTACATAACAAAAGGCTTCGTATTCATGGATTTTTTGTCAGTGTGGAATGCGGAATATCAGCGTTGATTACAGACACTGCTCCAAGTGTAATTATTTTGTGTGCCAGATACCCTATTTTGCAAAAGTAAGAATGTGTTTAGGAACAAAGAAAGACACTATCTACATTTACAGTAATTACAAAATTGGACGTCTACCAAGGCATTTGATATTTTTGTACTGGTTGACATAATAGTGCCAACGATCTTCAGTTTTAGGGGTAAATGCTCTTTCCATAATCTATAAATCCCTAACAATAGAGGAGAATAAAACAAAAATAAATCTTTAGTTCTTAGATTGAGTTAAGTTGCTATGATTAGCAATTGCAGAGTAAAGTGAAGCTTGTATAGAAGCACAGTGTTACTGCACATATGGGACGTTAACATCAATGTGTGTTTTGCCTTCTCTGTCTTGCAGAACTTTTTAGCAACCAGTAGTTGTCCGGAGGTCCAGGGATATTTGTATGTGAAGGAAATGGGCAGAAAGTCGTGGAAGAAAGTCTACATGTTTTTACGACGTTCTGGTCTTTACTGCTCAACAAAAGGAACCTCAAAGGTATACTCATTCAACCATCATATACCCTGTTATCCTTCATATTATTCTCCATATACGGTAGTTCTTTACTTTTGTTTCTGTGGCCATGCCTGTCTTATAATTGTACCAAACCTCATGGCTTTTTGGTCTAAATGGTAACTTTTTATTTTTGTCTCTAGGAGCCCAGGCATCTCCAGTGTCTAGCAGACCTCGACGACAGTAACATCTTCACTGTTATTTCAAGTAAAAAACCGCACAGCGCCCCCACAGACTTTGGCTTCTGCATCAAGGTAAGACGGCTTGGATCAATTAAGAAATGTTTCCAATCACACTTAATCACGCCATAATTATATAGGTATAAATAGAGCATTATTAATACTTCCTGAACCCACTGTATTACTGCCACCCACTGCCATTATGTGGCTGACACTGTGACTAGAAAACAATATATATCAAATAACACGTGTCTTTGAATTTGAATGACAGCCCAATAAATGCAGAGGGGAGCTAAAGGACATGAGGATGTTCTGTGCGGAGGATGAACAGGGTAGGACCTGTTGGATGACTGCCTTCAGAATTTTTAAGGTATATTGTATGCTTATTTTTGCATGTACATGTATAAGGGTATTACTGAAAAGTAACTATTGTTAGTGCAGGTTTTCTCTGATGTTGTAATAATAGGTGGCGTTCACGTTTTAGAATGTGATGATGTCATAATGTCAGGTGGAGGGCAGGGGCCAATACAACTCTATGGGAGAATTTGCAAAAAATCTCCAAAGCGAAAAATTTACAAATGTCTTTCGTCATCAGTACTTGATGTGATTGGATTCAGAAACCTGCCACATTATTTTTATGGCTGAAAGTCCTTTCATTACTCTCATTTTTTTTAATATTGTGTCCACTTTTGGACCCCTTTCAGAGACAATAATTAGACATTAGTTTATATGTGCTGACAGAGGAGAAAATTAACTTTGAAACAGTTTTTGTTTTATGTGATCCAGTAGTGACTGAGATATTAACCAAAAACTAAGACAAACAAATCTGCAGTTACCATAGTTACCATCATGTAATTTCAGTTGCCCTACACCTCAATTTTAAACTATAGGCTCTTCAGAATGCTGTGATGTCACATAAACACAACCTATAAGCTCATTGCAAAATATTCAGTTCAATTAAAAGGCATGGCAGTTAGTAAAATATTCTTGCATGATTCTTTTGTATAATGATGTAAACTGTGCATTTTACTTTTACCTGCAATAGTCAATCCAAAATGTTCTACTGTCGGACACGGGGATGGGGCGACTTAAACAACTGAAATGTTCTCTTTCCTTCACAGTATGGAATCGTACTGTACCAGAATTATAAAATTCCTCAACAAAGGAAAACTCTACTCTCGCACTTCTCTGCACCTGTAGTAAGTTTCAGCTTCCAGTGCCTACAATCTCCTCTCTGCTCCTTTTTGGTAACAATTGTGTGTCTTTGTCTCCCTCTAGAGGAGTGTTTCAGAAAACTCTCTTGTGGCTATGGATTTCTCAGGGAGGATAGGCCGAGTAATCGACAATCCAGTGGAGGCCCAGAGCGCAGCGATGGAAGAGGGGCAAGCCTGGAGGGTGAGAATGAACTACCGTACAACTAAAAATATGAATATTTTTTCCTCTTTGTGGCCTGGACTACCCAGAAAAAGAGATTCTGAATCTCAGTGGGGCTATCCTGGTCAAAATATAGGTCAGATAAAATAAAAACTATTTAAAAGCCCAACATTGTCTCTTTCTCTGTTGCCCTTAGAAGAGGACTCAGCGGATGAATGTATTGGGCTCCCATAGTCCCTTACACCACTCCTCACTACATTCTGGTAAGAAAAAAAGAAAACTAAATCGAAACATGCTGGTTATCTGTGTTTAAAATTCTTATTTCCTTTCAGTTATACATATAGCCCAGTTGTGGTTTCACGGGAGGATAACTCGAGAAGAATCTCATCGTATTGTCCACCAACAGGGTCAAGTAGACGGGTAAGTCACCTGACATATAAACATTTCAATGACTGTTGTATTACCATCTTGTATTGCCAAATGCATTTGTTGAAAATGAATTACATATTGAAGAACATTGTAACAATAACAGTAACTATTATGATTTTCAATGCTGTTCTATTTTACGCAGATTGTATCTATTACGAGTCAGTCAGAGCAACCCGAAGGCGTTTGTACTCACATTGTGCCATCACCAGAAAATCAAACATTTCCAGATACTACCGGTATGCACTTATTTATCTCTATCTGACCAATTATGCATCAGTGTTGCAGTAAATTCATTATACACTTTGTTTCATAGCGTGAAGAGGACGGCCAGGTCTTCTTCAGCCTTGACGATGGGGCGACCAAATTCACGGACCTGATCCAACTTGTGGAATTCTACCAGCTCAACCGTGGAGTGCTGCCTTGCAAACTCAGACACCCGTGCACCGTTGTGGCCTTATGACACCCGCAGAATTGCCCTTCTCGTGACAGTTTGCCTGAAACAAAATCACTCTTCATTTTGTTACAGACTTTTTACGAAGCTGGTGAATGAACTACATAGATTTGTTGTTCTTTATATTGTATTGTTGAGGATACGTTTGTACAAATTTCAATGCAAAATCTTCCACAAGTCTCACTACAGACAGTCACCAATAAGCTTGGACTTTTTTCTTTTTTGTTTTTGCACAGCTAAAATGTAAGTTGTGCTTCAAGCAGACAATCAGCAGATCAAGCTTTTGCGTGGACCACTTTGCTCTCTGAGCAATTCATAAGATCCCCTAAAAAGAAAGAAGAGCTGATTGTCTTCTGTTTTTTGCACTCAAAAAACTGAACTTGGAGTGGCCTTTTGGGGGAGACTTATTTCTCTGTGAAAACTCTGAGATGATGCCACACTGCCCTCTAATGTCATGCACGTGTAAAACAAGTCAAATCCAGTCCGGGACTGGAGATTCCTAAGGTTTTTTTTTTTATAGTCAACAACATCTGTATCACTGAAAGAATTAACAAATATTTTTTTTAAATGACATTAGAAAAAAAAAAATTCATCTTTCAACATTTACAAGGTTTTCCATTGATTTAGATTTATTAATACTGTTTGTGATCACTGTCTGCATGCCCTCATCTTCTGGTCTCTGCTGATACATTATCTGCAGTATTCATCCATGTAATTAATTGAATGATTTTGAGTTGATGCACAAGCAATTGTGATGATTATGACTTACTTTTAATGAAACAGAAAATCGGGGTTCTGGTCAATTTTGAAAATTTGTATTTGTTAAGAAACTTAATTTCTTACATCCATAATATTCAGCCTAATTGTTGTGCACCTTTAGTTAAAAACAACAACTTTTTGACTGGATTAGTTATGAATTGGGAGAAGAAATTAATATACAAGTGAAAAAAATGTATTGCCATAAATTAGGTAAACACCATTGACATGGTACTTGTTAGATTTGAACAAACAATGGAGGAATACAGGGATGGGCAACCACTACCATTAGACAGAGGGAGCTGTTAACTGGTGGTTTTTAACTTTCAGAAGTTTACACATTTCTTTGTCCATTCAGGTTAACTGCTGAGATTCATTGAGACTTAACTTGACACCATTGTGCACTACATTCCTTAAAAAGTCTACTTGAAGTTGTAATCATAAAATCTTCCCTCTTAACTTGAACTACCTACTACACGTTGTTTAACGTAATCGTTTGGCACACTGTAAAATGCCCGGTCCATCTTACATAATAGCTGTCAATGACAAACCAAAATTAAACTATTAATCTAAGGTTCTTGATTCTCAACTGTAGTTAACAGTGCGGTAACAGACAATATGAATCTACACATTTTAGGCACTGATCAATATGGCTCTCTATTGATACATTTAGAAAGGACATGCAGATCTAATGTTGTGAAACTCATTTACAGTTAGTTTGCGCACTATCATCACTATTTGTTGAAAATGACAAGGACTCAATCATGTTTAAAGTATTATTTCTGCAAAATGTATTTATTTATCTGGATGTGACTGATTACTTGAACATGTTAAAAAAAGAAAAGAAAAAAAAGCTCAGCGCTGTTTGACAGTTTTCTTTTGTCAAATCCAAGCATACATTGTTTAAAATGTTTAGTATATCATCATTTGTTGATACATGATGCCTGTCTTGGAATCATTTGACACTTTGTACTGAAGTGACGCTCGAAAGTACGCTGGTGTCCATAGTGCTAACATTGCATCATTCCAAAACAGGACAAAACAGAAAAACTAGCTCTTCCTAAACATTTGCGATACAATTTTGCATAATACTACTTTAAAGGTGCATTGTGCAACTTTTAATGAAAAAGAAAAATGCACATTTACCTGACATCCCTGTGGCTTCTAGGATGCTCCAGGACCAAATATTTTTAGGGTTTCTCATAGGTTTTCACTGCTGATGGATCTGTCTCCATGGATACGTATACATTCCATCCAGAAAACCTTCCAGAAACCCTAAAAACAATTGGTCCTGGAGCGTCCTAGAGGCTAAGCTAACCCTACATGGTCATTGAAAGGTCAAATATACACGATTATCAACTGTTTCCCCACAAAAAAAGTTGCATAATGCATCTTTAATAAGAGGAAGACTGGAGATTAGGGTAACCATTGATCACTGAGCAGACATTTGAAAATTGTAGCTGAAACATAGATCAGTGGGTCCCAACAAAGAACAGTTGTATCGAAACATTTATACAACATTCACCGAAAGTAAATGAATAGTCAACACCGAGACATCAATTGCTCAAACGTATGCGCCGCCCCATTAATATTGATTTGTACATGTCTGTCACACCACTCACCATATTGTGCATGTCATTTATAGGGATGACAAGAACAAACATTTATCTATAGCTTCTATTCCATCTAATGTACGACTTATTTCAGGGAAAGCAAAAAGAAAATGGTATCTTTTCTCTTCTATTATGAAGAGTGTGAAAAGCGTGTCTGTACTTTTAATGTGCAGTGCTTCAATTTGTAAATAGCTAAATGTTGATATTAATTGTAACCTTTTCAGGTATTTTTGTACAAATAAGGGACTGATATATTCTCTTTATTGTAATTAGAATAAAACATTAATACGTTGATAAAGGGTGTTCTACTTTCTTGATGGTTTACAGTAGTCCCTCAGTAAAGCCCTAACAAAGCAAATGTAGGGGGAGCCTTCCTTACGGGCCAGACTATAGCCTTCCCTACATGTATGATATTATATTATTATTATTATTATGATTATGATATTATACACGTATATTCTCAATGGCCATTAGTAACAAGTAATAGCATTGTTAATAAACAGTAATATCTCACTGTAGCTACATCCATTTAAAGTGGAATGATAAATAAATCAAGTTTTTACACAATAAAAAGTTGAAAACAGAAACGTTTTGTAAAAAAAAAAAAGTTCAAGTATTGAAATTGTGAAAAAAAAAGGGTTCACTATTTTCATAGCAAGGTCTACAGTTTCACCACTAGATGGCCTGAACACGATACTGTAAAGCGGTTTATGTCCAGTTACATCCTACATCCTTACATCCTTCTGCATTATCTAATGAAGGACGGCTCATAGGAATAAAGGGTGAAAATGGGTGCACAGGCCATCACCTCAATGACCTTTGACCCTGTGTCTATAAATGGTGTCACACTTACAAGATTATAGGTCAGACGAAAGTACTTTTTAAATCATTTTATGACTTTATATCGGTTGTGAGCAGAGAATGGGATTAAAGATTAACGTGTCTGAAGCACTAATAACCTTCAGCGTTCTGGATGTTCTATTCCTCTGATCTTAGTAATGTTTTTCAGATGGTACAAAGCTGATGATTGGCTTTGATGTGGCTGTTTAAGTTCAGGTCTGAGTCCATGATCACTCCTAGATATCTAAGATTTTTTTGGTTTTAGAGAGAGCGACTCGAGGTGACTGATAACACTGTCTTTGTGTCTGTGGGCCCAAAACAATGATCTCAGTTTTGTCTGAGTTTAGTTGGAGAAAGTTGTTGCATCCAAAAACTTGATGAACTGGAAATTAGAATACGTTGAGATGATAATGTAGAATTACTGCTCATATAGACTTAAGAGGGCGTGTTTCTTCAATACATATAGGCCAATTGCTGGGTTGCAGGTTCTAGAATATGATGATGTCATCAGACCCAACAGCATTACACTTATACAAATCGTAGCTAAAAAGAAAATACATTTATTAAAAAAATATATAATTAATTTGATCTCTCTATACAAGACCAAAAATGTCCTCAATATAATAGTATAGGCCTTTAGAATGCTGTGATGTCACCTGCAACCCAGCAATAAGTGAACGTTCATCCATGAGACATAATTATCCTGACAACAGCATTATAGCTGTCAAAAACAATGACATCCCTGAGGCCTAAACGTTACAATGCCGGACACAGCTCGTGTTTAACATACTGTCTGTTTAACAACTCTTCGATACTCAAATCCATTATAAATATCTAAGCTCTAAGTAAAACTTCATCCATAATGAACAGGACTCAAGGATCCTGACAACAGCATTATGGCCGTCAGAAACAGTGACTCGCAGACAGCAAAGTCAACACTGAACGCAAAATTTGGGCCCCATTACCCAACTACATCCTTAAAGCCTAAACCTCACAATACAGGACACACCTCAACATACATACTGTCTGTTATGTAAATGAAAATGATCCTCGTGCCATTCCAGCATCATTAGTACTGACTGTATTTAGCAGGGGCAATGTAGTTGTACAGAATACAAGGAAAGTTCATCCATATAGTGAACAGGACTTAAGCATCCTTACATAGGAATTATAGCTGTCAAAAACAATGACTCGCAAACAGCAAAGTCAACGGTGAAGGCAAAATTGTCTCTTATCACCCAACTACATCCCTGAGGCCTAAACGTTACAATACTAAACACACCTCGTGTTTAACATACTGTCTGTTTAACAACTCTTCGATAATCCATTATTAATATCTAAGCTCTAAGTAAAACGTCATCCATAATGAACAGGACTTAAGGATCCTGACAACAGCATTATGGCCGTCAGAAACAGTGACTCGCAGACAGCAAAGTCAACACTGAACGCAAAATTTGGGCCCCATTACCCAACTACATCCTTAAAGCCTAAACCTCACAATACAGGACACACCTCAACATACATACTGTCTGTTATGTAAATGAAAATGATCCTCGTGCCATTCCAGCATCATTAGTACTGACTGTATTTAGCAGCGGCAGTGCAGTTGTCAAGTCCTTGTACACAATAAATGTAACCTGTTCATCTTGATCCAGAAATGTACTTAAAGTATAATGAATACATAAAATTCTTCAGATGTATAAATATATCAGAAGAATTCCTCATGATAGTCTCCACACACAGCACCTTTTGATGCAACCTTATCACCTGACATAGTTCACTTTGTACTATAGACAAAATACAAAATTATTCATTTAAATAAACCTTAGAGGAACCTTCTTTTTGCAGGTATTTTTCCCCCACAATTTCCAGAAAGCTTGTACACCTCAGTTCCAAATGTAATTAATGCATGACATGGCAGAGCTAGTCTTTATGAATCAGTGTTACACATGGGCGAAGAGCTGCTTTGTGATTGGTCGAAGTGACAGGGGCTAGAGGGAGGGGGCTTTTATTGGTAAGATAAAAGGAGCAAATGTCTTCTGTCCTGCTTACACATACAAAACAGAGCGCTCATGCTCAGCTGCAGACTCCGGCCGACAGGACCCAAGGCTTATTCTGCACCTTCAACACAGCCAACTGTGAGTATTTATTGCTATAATCCTAAGATAAGCGTATAAAGATTTAACTTTCAATACGGTAGGGAGGGATATTTAATAGTCTCCTGTTGAATGGAGGCTAAATACATTTTTAAATTCAAATTTGTGCATATTCTATCAACATCAATGAGAAAATAATCAGCATGAATCATTTATTATATAAAAGTTTACACGCAGGTGAAAGATATTGCCTACTATACAGTATGTAGCAAAAAGCAAGTAGTTAAAGAGGTATGTTTATTGTCATGAAAATGCAAGGAAAACATTACATTCCGCTCTAAAATGTGTCCATTGTGAGTTTCACAAGACAATAGCAGTTTGGATTAAGGCAGTACGCAAAGGATCAGTAATCTATCAAGAGTGCAACAAGTGACATGGCTGTGTCTATGTCTGATATCTATTGACAAAGCACAGCTGATAAAATAAATATCTGATTTGGTTTAGTCTTCTTTTGATCCTATCATGGTCCAGCATATTCGTGGTGTAACTATGATTATGTACAGTATCCTTCATACCAGGTCTTTGATTTGTCATTCTTGTGTGGTTGTGTTATTGCGATCCCTCCCACCTTTGAAACACTCTGCAACTGCAAATATTGAAAGGAAACTCTTACTTAGAGCAAAGGTCCATTGGCATGACCTTGTATAAACCTGCTTTTCTACCTGCGGGAGTGACCATAAAGCTGTCACTGACCTTGTTTGACAGCGCTGATATGGATGCGGAGGAGTTTCGGCGCAGAGGGAAGGAGATGGTCGACTACGTGGCCGATTACCTGGAGAACATCGAGGAGCGGCCGGTCTATCCCGACGTGGAGCCCGGTTATTTGAGACAGCTCATCCCCACGGAGGCGCCCGAGGAGCCAGAGTCTTATGAAGATTTGATGAGGGATGTGGAGAGGGTGATAATGCCTGGGGTGAGTGCTTATCGCAGACCTGTAGACAAATGGTAATAAACGAAGGAAGTGACGATGACACTGATTTGGTACAGTGACTGCAGAAATACATCATATCCATGCTGTAAAAAAAAGTATAATAATCTATGACATCACTGTGTTTTTCCAGGTGACCCACTGGCACAGTCCAAACTTCTTTGCCTATTTCCCCACAGCAACTTCTTACCCCTCTATGTTAGCAGACATGTTGTGTGGGGCCATTGGGTGTATTGGATTCTCATGGGTAATATTTACTTTTGTGTTTTTCCTATCGCGTAATAACAAGGAAATGTACTGCATGTGCAATTTAATGACCTGTTTCGACGCGTGTTTCAGGCTGCCAGTCCAGCCTGTACTGAGCTGGAGACAGTGATGATGGACTGGCTGGGGAAGATGCTGAAGCTGCCTGACTGCTTCTTAGCTGGAACTGAGGGCCATGGAGGAGGGGTGATACAGGTAAGCTATTATTAACCTGCAAGAGATGTAATAAATAAATAACTACTAAGTGAATTCTTTGAAAGGCTATTGTACACTATGGAGCTCTTTAGAAAAATAAACTTTTGCACTGGTATGCCATGTTAAAACTTATAGAAATCTAAAATCTAAAGTAAAACCAATACAGCCCTAACTTCTGAACCTGCGCAATATGGCACACCCTCAGCTGTAGCAAAGGGGAGTGAGACCTATCCCACAACCAATAGCTTGGTAGTAGCAACGACGCAATTTGTAGGAGAGGCCATTTGAGTGCTGAAAGTTTTTCAGTTTTTCAGATTTGTTTGTTCGTCTTTCTGATTGTTCTTATTATTATTATGGAAAAATTGACAAAAACAAGGCGAGGGACGTCACGCGCAAGTGATTCTGAACCGCGGCACTGACTGGAGGGCAAAAGAAAAGCGCAGGCCTTCGCACTCCATGATAATAAAGCTGAACACTTTTGAGGAAAAGATCGTGCTAAATATGGCTAAATATAATAAAATCAATGCCGTTAACACACACGCCCCTGTCGGCGACAAACAAACGAAGGAAGGAGAGGAAGACTATAGTTTAATGTTATGTGCAGAGAGTTATTATTATTATTATTATTATTATTATTATTATTATTATTATTATTATTATTATTATTATTATTATTATTATTATTATTACTATTATTATTAGGCTAGGGTTTGTTTGTTTTTTGGGGGGTGGGCTTTTCGCTTGTAGCAGTCCAATAAGTGCTGTAGCTCGTGAGCCTCATGATCCTCGGCACAAAAGATGCTCCAAAATTAGTTAGTTCTTTCAGTTTAAATTTGTTAGGTGGTCTGTCAAACATAGGAATATTCGAGATCCCCCCAGCTTAGTGCGCATGTGCGGGATCACCGACAGTAAACAATAACATTCAATGTGCGAATTAATGCCATTAGATGTTATTTATAGTCTGTTGAATATTAAACCTTGTCCCTCGAAGGTGTTCAAACATTTGTCCAATCACCACTTTCCTTATGCGATTGATTTGTCCTTCCTCATTCACGCCGGCAGGAAAATTGGCAGGAAATTGCTCTTTAATGTCTCATCCCCAAAACAGAGGGGATGACAGCGTCAACGCCATGATTGTTTCCGTGTGGCTGAGCGCGCAGCATTCGTTTAGTGTTCCATGGCGAGCCTGTGTACCTGTGTGCAGTGTGTGTGTGTGTGTGTGTGCGCGGCCAGGCGGAGGTGAATGGGAGAGGAAGTGAGTGTGTGGGGATGACAGATCATTTCATGCTTTCTTTATTGTGAGTGCTGGGGCTTGGTATTGTGTGCTTGTTTCCCTTTTGGTGACTGGGCTTTTGGAGAGCAGCTTAGCCTGGTTCACTATGGCAACGGATAGAGCTACTCAGAGAGGCGCAGGCTAATGAGAGTTGTGACAGCAGCACATTGTCTGGCCCTGTGTAATAAAGCCTCTACATAGACAATGGACATGAAAAGAGCTCTTTGCTGACCTCTGATCTTCAATCACATTACATTATGGGGAAAAAGTTCAATAGTTACAGTGGGTTGCATAAATATCCACTCCCCTTTAACTTTTCGACATTTTGCCACATGGACCACAAACAAACATAAATATATTTAATTGACATTTTATGTAAAAGACTTACAAAGTAACACACAATTGTGAAGTGAAATGAATTTTTTCTTGAGACTGGGATTTTTGCCCATTCTTCTTGTAAAACAGCTCAAGCTCAGTTAGATTAGATTGAGAGGTGAGAGCGCTTGTAAACCTCAGTTTTCAGATCTTTCCACAGATTCTTGATTGGATTTAGGTCTGGACTTTGACTTGTCCTTTCTAACACCTGGATGTTTTTTTGTTTTCAACCATTCCATTGTTGCCCTGGCTTTATGTTTAGGGTCGTTGTCTTGCTGGAAGGTGAACCTCCACCCCAGTTTCGAGCCTTTTGCAGACTTGCAAACATGTTTTCGACCAAGATTGGCCTGTATTTGGCCCCATCCATCCTCTGTCCCTGTTGAAGAAAAGCACCCCCAGAGCATGATGCTACCACCACCATGTTTGACAGCGGGGATGATGTTTTCAGGGTTCCATTTTGGTCTAATTTGACCAAAGCACCTTCTTCGACATGTTGGCTGTATCCCCCATGTGGCTTCTGGCAAAGAGCAAACGAGACTTCTTATGGTTTTCTTTTAAAAATGGCTTCCTTTCAAGCCACTCTTTCATAACGGCCAAATGTGTGTAGTGTATGACTAATAGTTGTCCTATGTACAGTTTCCCCCACCTTCAGATTTTATTTATTTATAAATTTCACTTCACGATTGTGTGTCACTTAGTGTGTGTCTTTCACGCAATATATTTGTTGTCAAGAGAAAAAGTCCAGCTGTTGTTTTAACTTTCCGAGATCAAATAAACCTGGATGGCTGAGAAATGACACCGTTTTAGTTTGGTAAGAGATCTACGTTAAACAGAGTCATCACAGCAAGTTCAAAATTAACAACAGAATTATTACAAAAAGAGTGTAACAGTGATGCTTTCCAAATAAACTAGGTTCTTACTACTCATCTAATGCTTTTTACCTCGCATTTGTTAACAAGTATCTATACTAGAATGATGGTCACTTTTCCACATTTTTTTACATTTCTTCATGGATACACCGATAGATTATGCAGTAGGTTATTTTTTTTAAATTTATAGACACATTCAATTCAATTGAGGGGTTTTACAAGGCTTCTGTATTTGTCAGATGTCTTTAGACAGGAAGTGTTCTTGAGAGGGTGTGCATGCTTATTTATGCTTAGGAAAAAAATTGGAAACGTATTAGACGCTATGATGGGCCCACTTGTCTGATTATCGATTTTAAAAATGTTTTGCAAGAGCCTTAATGTTCTAAAATGCTGTAATTTGTTCTGCTGGCCTTTTGTCACAACAGCATATTGATTTGTGACATATTGAAATTTGCATTGACTGATGCCCACCACAAGCCAGATTATGCTTGGTTTATTATGTAGCCTCAAGCAATTGCCAGGAAACACCTGAGGATGTCATGATATTTTACTAAACTGTATTTCTTCTCTGATTTCTTGATTTTCTCCACAGTCCACAGCCAGTGAGGCGACTTTAGTGGCATTACTCGCAGCTCGATGCAAAGCAGTCAAAAGAGTGCAGTCCATCAACCCGGAGCTGTCAGAATCGGAAATCTTCTCTAAGTTAGTGGCCTACACATCTGAACAAGTAAGTGCAGCATATGTGCTGGAAAGGTTTTTAAGTTCGCCTCTCATCCAAAATTCTTCCTCAGTTCATCTGAGCCCACAGCTTTCAAACTTTAGGTCTCGTGTATTTTTGTGATGTATCGCAATACTGTTACCTAGATATACAGAAAATGAGGGTCAAAACAGTTTTTGACTAAAAATGGGCAAACAATCTATTTTCATGTTTTAACATATGGAAAAGTACGCTTTTTTTTTCATTCTATCTTGCTATACTTCATGATAGAATCGCAATACTAACTGTATCTCCACAAAATTGCAGTACAAATGGTAAACAGTAAAACCTACTGTCTTCAAACATGAAGCAAATATATTTATATTGTAAGAATATTCAACATAGCTATCAGTAATCATTCCTGCCCTATAGAAATACATTGAATCCAACAGGTCTGTTCACTGTGTTGTGGGTCTAAGGCCAGTCGTGAAGCAGCTGGCTCTGATCAGGTTGAATTGTAGACTGGCTTTGTGATTGGGTTAGAGAGTCGCCTGAGGGGCGCACAGACCTTTAAACAAGACCAGCTACTGTTTGTCTACTGCTGATGTCAAGACATTACATCAACATTTATTGTATGCACATGGTTGGGTTCATGCGGCATCAACATTATAAACAGTCAATAGTTCAATACTGTTCTTTTCTTTTTTGCAGGTTATGGGCCTGTCTCTATGTTAATGCACTATACCTGTTTTTTTGTTTTTTGGTTTTTTGTTTCGAACGATACCCTGTGTTTTTCCCACAAATGTTTCAGTTTACAATATACTAAAGGGCAGCAAAACAATTTTTATTTCATATTTTTTTTAACACAAGAGTTTCAGTGATAACTAGTTTATTCTAAGACTCCATAAGATATACAGTATATATATTATTAATATTATTATTATTTTCATTATTTTCCTCAAAATACATGCCTACCTACATATAAAAGCATTTAAAAAAAAAAAAAAGAAACACTTGGTTAATATCTACACGTCTTCTCTTGATTTTTTTTCTCATTGAAGTATTAAGTGGTGGTAGTGAATTGTGGCTATTATTGTTAGTCACACTTCACTACACACTATAGCACTAACATTGTGAACGCAGCATTCTAGTAATTGACCGCGTTTGTACCTCTGGTCAGGCTCATTCCTCCGTAGAGCGAGCTGGTCTCATTGGCGGCGTGATGATGAAGAAGGTCCCCACAGACTACAACTATTCTTTGAGAGGAACTCTGCTGCAAAAGATGATTGAAGAAGACAAGGCTGCTGGGCTCGTCCCTTTCTTTGTAAGAAAACAAACAATCATCAAGTTAATGATAAGAGGCCATTTCATTGAATCATTTGATTTATCTGCAGTACTGAATTAATAAAAAATATATACAATTGCACAAAAAGTATTAAATTAATTAAAATGTAATTATCTTACCGCAGTAGTTGAACTAAAATTGACTTGTGTTTTAGTTGTGCGCAACCCTTGGTACCACATCATGCTGTTCCTTCGACAACCTCCAAGAACTTGGTCCAATCTGTAAGTTAGTCTAGTATAGACGTAAATGTTTCAAGGTTCACTTGCACATAAATTTACCTCTTAAATGTGTGTTGAAGGTAATGAACAAAACATGTGGATGCATGTTGATGCTGCATATGCTGGGAGTTCGTTCATCTGCCCTGAGTTCAGACCGCTGCTGAATGGCGTTGAGGTTCGTATAATGTTTAAAAGTATTTCATTTTTGTTTTGCTGTGATATCATTGATTTTGAAAAGGGACATTGGCCAATTTAGTTAACTGATTGAATTGCAAATTGATTGATGATTATTAGTAATTTATTATTAAAATAATTGACATATTTGGACAATCAAGATGCTTAATAGGCAGCACTGTTAGGCCAATTTTTTTATATTTTATGTTTTTTTATGATTGATGACAAGAAACTTCGATAAGCTTTAGGTACTGTATGCGCCTTCACCATTGCGGTAAACTATTCCCATGTGTCTTTGGAGAAACCATTTCAGTCAAATTGCCAGAGATTATCTCTAAAGTACAGCACTTGCATGCAGATTTTATCAGCGTGGTTTATTAGTGTTTGAAAAAGGCGTCATATTAATGTCATAGAAGCAGCATGGAAGATTGAGCGTTGCTCTCAAATGCTGCGGACGCGCGTCAGTTCTCCTCTCGCTCTTTTGAGGTTGGAGAGGCAGCTGCTGTGGCACAAGCTGCTCAGACCGACAGATAAGAACAGAGTAATTTCCTGAGGCAGCGCTGGACCTTTACATATCACAGTTTATTAGACACACAAGTTCAAACAATGTGGTGGGAGACAGAGCGAGGCTGGAAAACTGTCTGATGCAGTGATGAGCAGAAGGGAAACGCCCACTATTTCACATCATTTACACATTTTTAACACATTATTCTTGCAGGTTTTTAATATTCTATTTTTTTTGTATCTTTTCTGTCGCTTATTGATTTTTTCATAATTTTTATCCATTACATTTTTAAGGCACATTTTGAATCAGAGCAACATCTTTCTTGATAAGGGGGAAGAAGAAAACTTTAACTGATGACAAAATCTCCCTGCACATATTTCGGTTCGACAAGAGGACTGTAGTCACATTTTGTCTAAACTTGAATAGATCTGTTGGGCAATATAGCCGTAACCTGGTCATGTTGATGAGGTAGGGTGATAGAGCAGTAACCCTGTGAGTGGAGGCTGCTGATGCTGGAGGGGCTGTTGCTATGGGAGACACGTGATGGGCAAGACGCCTTTGAATCTGTCAGCACCACAATTGTCAGACAGGAGTCTGTCGGCTTTGTCTCTATGGTGTGTTATTGCATTTGAGGAGGTTGGGCAGAAAGGAAATGAAAAAGATAGGCAACAAAGAGATTAGAACTGATTACAAACCGTGTTGCTGTGAGATGGGAAAAAGGTTTCCAGGAAAAGGTGGGACTTTGTGGGTTTCACTCATGCTTTACCTCTTTCAAATCAAGTGTTTCTGTTTTGGTTCTAGGGAGAGGGCTTTAACTTATAACTTTACTTATATTCATTGTCAAACTATATTTTTCAGTTGGCAGATTCTTTCAACTTTAACCCACACAAATGGCTTTTAATCAACTTTGACTGCTCCGCAATGTGGTAAGAATCTTTTCTATTCACCTGTTTACTCTATTAAGAACTGTTTGATGTACCTATAAGCTCTGACAATATGCGCAGTATTATCACCGCTGAAGTGATCCGTCCGTCTACACTTCGGATTTGCCGTGTAAAAATAGGCCCACGCACTCCACCTGCTTCATCTGTCAGCAGCAAACAAAGCTAAAAATACTCAAAGCCAAAATAAGGCGCTTCCTCATTTGCAGCGGTAAAAGAATTAGCACACGTTCTTTATAACCAGTAGCTGTGAATATGCCACTGGTAGTAGCTTTGAATAAGTTCTCATTACCTTGGTGATATCAAGCCACTTAACCTCTTAACGCCCACCTGAACCGAGCGTCTGTAAAAAAGGGTCAAAATAATAAGGATGAAAACGCACAAAAATGTGACGGAAAACCGTCAAAAAACACGTAAAAAACACACACACATATTAACATTTTTAAAAAATTATATGAATTGTACTATTGAAAATGTAGTACAATGTAATCTGCTTTGTAACAATCTGTAATAACTTGTGTCTATGTAGTACATACACAATGGAATACTGTGTATTAGCACTTTGCAGGTACATAATGTACTTAGACATATGACCTTTAGGGTTAGGACTTAAGGGTAGGGTCTTATGTCTTATTATGTTATGTACCTGCAAAGTACTAATACACATTATTCTATTGTGTATCTAATCCTTAGGTATCAGTTATTACACATAGTTACAAAGTTTACATTGTACTAAATTTGGCAAGTACAATGTATCGAGGGTAGTGTAAAATAAAGTGTTGAACCTTGCTTCATCCACAGGGTAAAGAAAAGGACAGACATCATTGGAGCGTTCAAACTGGAGCCATTTTACCTCAAACACGACAACCAGGAGTCAGGTCAGTCTTCACTTTGTATAAAATAATCTAGAAATGAAACCACATCTACTCTATTATATCAGATCAAGGTGCACTTAAACGTGCTAGGCAAGTGTGAACCACATTGTCATTAATCATTAATCCTTCCCAACTTCAAGTTAAGCTGATTTGCAGTATTTGTGACCTAATTCAATTACCATTGTGTATAAGTAATAGTGTACAAGTAAAAGTACTGCTTTGCACTGGCCCTTTCCTACAGATGTGTGATGCACAGATGGACAGAGACAATTGCATCCTCCCACCACTCAGACACTTTCTAACCGCCCTGCTCATACACTGTTCAATCTAATTAGTGGTTATTAGCAGCAGCAAACATGGCTCTCCATTCTGCACAGATGAGCTATCTGGAGCCCAGGGGATTGTGAGGCACAAAGGGGCTTGAGTGGACTGACAGTGATCACCAGTGGGCTGAGAATGACAGGACCACCTGCAAAAGTGCATCATACAACAATACAACTCTATTTCATTACAAACGCAATCCTAAGCTTTCATTAGAGCACTTAGTGCCAAACTAGTCTTTCGATTTCAGTGTCTGTTGATTGTGAATGCGTAACCATTTTTATTTGTTGTTTACAGGGTTGGTCACAGATTATCGGGTGAGATTTCTTTATTCTATTGAAAAGATGATTCTTGAACATATAAAAACATTGTTAATCTGACTAATGTGCATTACTGGCTAATGTATTGTGTCTTCTTTGTTCTAAAGCATTGGCAAATCCCACTTGGAAGAAGATTTCGTTCTTTGAAATTGTGGTTTGTCATTCGCACATATGGAATCAAGCAAATGCGGGATCTTATACGCAAGGTAAGCAGCAGCATTACAGGGCGTTTAAACACTGAGAAAAACAAACAAAACAACTTTGTCAGGACAAACCATTCTGGTGCAAAGTAGATACATGTAAGGAATAGAAACAACCTGCTCCAGGCATGGATGGATGTTGTTTGTGTTCGGTTACAGAGTGCTGTGTTCACACCGTAATAAGCAGCTCTAAGTGAACCGCTAAACAACTCTTATGTGATATTGCTAAGAGCCAAGAATCTCTAGAATTCAGTCACTGAACTTAAATTCCCTGAGGCAAATGGTCCCTTTCTTTTCATTTCCAAAGTGGGTTAAGTCAAAAGATCTGGCAACCTAAAGTGTAAGGTTTCATCTTCGTTGTGATTTGATAATTGTCTCAAGGATAATGTAAAATGTTTTTGTAAATGTCAGTAAATCAGCATTACAATGGTTATCAGTAAAAACAACATTTGACTTAACATGAAATTGTAAAGCAACTTTGAGCATCTTAAAAAGCGCTATATAAGACTAATGCATTATTATTATTATTATTATTATTATTATTATTATTATTATTATTATTATTATTATTATTATTATTATTATTATTAATATTATTATTTGTATTATTATTATTTGTATTATTATTATTATTATTATTATTATTATTACTGTTAATATTATTATTATTATTATTATTATTATTATTATTATTATTATTATTATTATTATTATTATTATTATTATTATGCTCATATTTTGGGAAACAAAAACAGGTCATGTTTGTATAATATTTTCAAAAAGCCTTAAATACACATCCTTTATGGCTTAGTCACCGTCAATGAATTTGGCACATCGGTGGAACCAATTCCAAACAAAACTTATAAGGTCCAATATTGAAAAAAAATTAAATAAACATAATAATAATAATAATAATAATAATAATGAGGAAAAAAATATACTAATATTAATACTGATAATGAAAAAAGATTTTAAAAAAAAAAATAATGTTAATATAATAATAATAAAAACAACAACAACAACAACAACAACAACAACAATAATAATAATAATAATTAATAATAATAATAATAATAATAATAAGTCCCCTCCCTCCTCCTCCTCCTCCTCCTCCTCCTCCTCCATATCTCGCATTCACAAGCACACGTACAGTCTTTATTCTCCCAATGCGACTGTCACCTCAACTTTATCTCCCACTTCCTCCCTCCAGCCCGCGCTGTCAATCAAATCAGCCTGTTTTCTGTCTATTTTCAATTTTGTGGTAGCAATGACCCCTGCAGCCATAACCACAACATTCTGCCCTGGCTTCCATCTGCTTTGCTCGATAATATGCACCAGGACATTTCCCCTTATTTGGATGCATCATGCGTACGTCAGAAGCACGCCTGTCATGTAAATTTAGATTGTACATGTGAACTTTACGACTACATCAATAAACACAGAAATGGGCCAATGAAAAAGCAGCCAGTTTAGTTGTAGAAGTTTAAAGGCTTGTAAAAAAGCGCTGAGTGATGGTGAGCTGTTGGCGGAGAATGAGGAAACGCTGAGGTGGTCGGCAGATCTGGCAGGAGTAGCTTATTAAAAAAGAAGCTACACCAGGATTCCCCAAAACTGTAACGTGTGCAGATTAACTTTTCACGCATCTTAACAAAAAAAATATTGAAAAGGTATCTTAATAGAGCCTAATTTAATATCCTGGATTAAAAAACATGATACACTCTCAATATGCATGGTAAAATGTAACCAATATAAGTGGTAAAAGCTAGTAGTAGAAGGAGCAGCGGTGGAAACAATGCAATAGAAATGTATAAGCAGCTTTGCACTGACCCCTTGTGGAAAATGATGGTTATTACAAACAGAGTGACGTCATTCTCAGTTCACGCCACAGTTCACGTTTTTTATCTCAATAACTAGGCCTGTAATTAATCCGAACTTGTCGAGCATTGTCATAACACATTTTAAAATATGACACTCTCAGTGCATCCACTATTTCTCCCAAAGTAAAATGAAATGTTTCGTTATAAAAGCTCCCATGTTAATTCTGTGTTTGTCCCTGATTGTTAAAGCATGTTGCATTGGCCAAAGAGTTTGAGAGCCTGGTCCGAGCAGACAAGCGGTTTGAGATCTGTGCAGAGGTGGTGCTGGGCCTGGTCTGTTTCAGAATTAAGGTAAGACTGAACGAATAACCTCTTAACCAGCACCTTAGCCAAGCGTGTTCTCCAGTTCGGCTTTAACCAAATGTAAAAGCTTCTCGATGGAGCTTACAGTCTGTAAGCCAGTGTTTTTGGAAAACTAAGGTTTTTTTTTTGTGTGTGTGTGTGTGTTATGTGCCTTGTTGCCACATTTCATCTTTTTTTTTTTTTTTTGTTCCTGTTGTTTTGTAGATTTTTCATCACTTTTTTTTTGTTGCTTTTTTGACGTTTTGGTCAAGATTTTGTCACTTTTTTGTTATTTGTTTTTGTTGCTCTTTTGTTCCTTCTTTGTTGCTTTTTTGTAACTTTTTTGACGCTTCTTTCTTGCGTTTTGTCACTTTTTTGTTACTCGTGATTGCACATGGATTATTTCTTATAAAACCAACACTACTACCTAAGCTGAAATATTTGTGATAACCTTCGTCCCAGATGTCTTGGACTTAGAACTGCCGTCTCTTGTGGTGTGTAGGGTTCCAATGAGCTGAACCAGACGCTGCTGAAGAGGATCACTAAGAGCAGAGAGATCCACCTGGTGCCTTGCCAACTCTCGGGTCGGTTCGTTCTGCGCTTCTGCATCTGCGCCCGCGGTACCGAGTCTCACCACGTGCAGAAGGCGTGGCAGCACATCACACAGCTCACCTTTGAACTGCTGCAGGAGCACATAAACTAAAGCAGTGGGACGAGGGAGCGGCGATCTGACCTAAATTAGGTTCAGTGTCAGAACAACAGATAAAAATTTGACTCCTGCTTATCAAATGCTTTAAAGTCAACACATTTATGGTTATATTGTCCTCTGTCTCTTGTTATGTCTCCTTTATGGAGCCTCCTTGATGTGCAGTGAGTTGACCGGCTGGGTGTTATCTGTAACAGGTGTGTATGCAGTAGCAAATACAAAGTACAAAATATAAAATGACAAAAAAAAAAAAAGCTTCCACATTACCAAAAACAATAAGTGTTTCACTAAGATAAGTGCATTATTTATTGAGAAGTTATTGATAAAATGAAAATGATTTGTTGTTGTATGTTCACTGGTGATGTGCACGACCTCACTCCAAACCACAGATCATTAAAGGTGGGTGTATCCATAACTTTCAGATTGGAATCGATTGTTTTCTTAATTATATTTTCTTTCTTTATTTATTTGATCGTTTGTACGGGGATCGGCTGCTCTTTTAGAAATTTGCTAATACATTTAGATTGTTACGGTTTCATTGTTTTATGAGACAAATCAGATCTTCAGATAAATCATAGTAAGTATTTAATTAAATGTATATCATTTTCTAAGTACCTAACTTATTAACCTTGTGATTGTGCATTGACACGCTGCTTTGCTGTTGTTTGCTGCTTGCAAGTGTTTTGTCGTGATTCTTAATAAATGGTTTGCAAGGATGAATAGTTATCGACTTTTATGTCCTCCTCATCTGAATGTCATTCAGATCCATGTATCTTCAGATATATTCATCGTTTTAGTTAATCATGCAGCTACATAATAGTAGTTTTAATCAAGTTCATTTATGGCCTTTGTAATTGATTAATCACAATTAATTGCATTAAAGCATCATTTATTCAGCGGTTGTTTTTATTTTCTAGAGATATATTATGATGCTTCTTTGTATTTTGCCACGTTTTAACATCTCTTAAAGGAACAGGCCACCGTTATTAGATATGTTCTTACCTGAGCTTAGACGAGTTGATGCGTACCTGTCTGATGTTTGTGCGTGCGCTCAGTCACGCACAACAACCAAAGATGTTGTTAGCATTTGGCCTCTCCCAGTATATTCCTATAGCTCCAAACGGGGGTGAAGCGACCACGCTCTTCCACGGGCACAAAGACCAGTATGTAAAAACGGTGGCCTGTTCCTTTAAGTGGTGATGTGAGGCCTGTGTGCTCATTTCAAACAGAACAATAGCAGTTTGGTTTATTTTGTCCTGCCCCAAGACAAAAGAATGATCTTTTTGAATAAGTTTATGTACATGTGATGTAAGTTGTCTTTCACTCACACAGGTCTCACACATATTTTTAGAAACAAGAAGGTCTTGGCTTTCAAATTGAGGTATCACGCTGGGATATAGCCTGTAAGCTCTTCAGTCAATACGCTTTGAGATTTGGATATTTGGATATTTGGATATAGTAGTTGCTAACCCAACCCTAAGGTGGCAGCGGGTAACAGGTTAAGCAACATCTTGCAGGAAAAAGGAAAGTAAGTGCTTTATTTGTTATTGTACAACTACATTTCGTTCAAGTGTTGGGTTGTAATTAATCAATTGGAATTAATTGGGAAAATAAGACTCTGTCTACTGTTTTATCTGAGCCTCTTTCCCACAATGTTCCCAGAAAATTGTGAAATTGTGAAGAAACAGGAACCTCCTTGTAACAAAAATATTGCATCATCTGTTTAACCTAAGCCAACATCAGTCAGGAGCAGACTGTCTGCAGTTATTTGTGTGCTGCTTGTTGAGTGAGGAAAGGTCATACAGTCAGTCTGCATAATGGTAATAGTAATGGGCACAAGGGATGTAGCATTGCTTACAGGAGGCATCTGCTTGACAAGTGTAACACATATAAATAAAAGATGAACTCTGCTTTTACTAGGGACTTAGTGTCTGGCTGATTAATTAAAGTGTTCAGAAATGCACACACAAGTTTACAGAATTTGTGTTGAAGATGTGTTGGAAACTATCTCTCATTGAGTAGAAGATATTTATGGTTTATTGTCTTTGGCCTTCCGTGGTGATTTTACTCTGGTGTCATTGTGGTTTCCAGGAATGAGTCCTGACTTGCACTTGCTCTGTTTACACACCAGATGTCACCATTAATCACTGAGTGACCCGGGGCCTAGTCTGAATGTCACACACCCCAAAATATGCCAGTGATACTGACACCAGGGGTATAATATGTGTGACCTGGCCTTGGCATGCCTGTCCAAGCGCCCCTGTGTGCAGACTATAAGAAGGCTCATTTAACATTTTCACACATCAACCTATAGACACTTTCCCCATGTTCTTTACAGCCAAGGTTACCTCGAAGTAAACATTGGTTACATCCTGAACATGATTGGAGGTTTGATACAGAGCAAATGTTGTTGTTTTGGTGTTTTTTTAATGCAATTTAACTGAAGTAGCATCATCTGGACAGGAAGTTGTCTCATGGTTACTGCAAACAAGCATTTTTATATAGTCAATCCGAAAGTTATACGATTGAAGTTCATTTGTATGTTTGTTATGTAATATTTATGATTATACATCTACTTTCAAAGTACCAGTCCATAACATTAACACACCCAAAATGTGGTATTTCTAAAGCACTAAAATAAGGCAGTACAATATATCGTATACCTATCAGTAATGGACACTTAGCTGACCCAGTAACCACATCACAACCATAAGCATATTTTATTCAGGTCTTCAGCAAAGTTTTTGCTCATGCTTGGACGTCGTTTTATGTACCTCCTCAGAAAACAAGTCGGTTTCTCCAACTCCTCTGTGTCCTCTGCCACTGAACTGTTGAATTCTGAAGGGAGTGTGTTTAGTAAGTATTTTGTTATTGTTATCGAACTATTGTTTATCTAGAGCTTCTACTCTTGTCCAAACTGTTGGGACTGACATACAGTGACTGTGATGTGTAATGTCCTGAGGATTGCTACAAATGAACTGCACTTTGGGATCAGTAAGGTTTTCTGAATCTGAATCTGTAGCTTTTTTAACAAAAGCACAGTTTTCATATGTGGTGTATTCTACCCACAACGGTCAAGCAGCAACTTCCTCTGTCTTGTCAGAACTGCATCTTTTGCAAACTGCATTTGTGGTTTCCGTGTTCCACACTTTTTTGCTGAATGCTTTTGTATGTCCGTATTTCAATGTCTGATATAATCTGCCTTGTCGGCTCATATGAGGCCATAGTATCCTATTAAGTTCATTATTAGATTTGCAGTAATAAATGAGTGGGGAGTGGTGGTAAGGGTTGAACTAAATTTGAACAAGCTTCTGACTCTTGCTTTGCTTGCACTCTACAGAACATGGAGACCATGTCAGTGAGATTAGCTGATAATGGTCAACACCATAATGATTCTGAAGATAATGTGAAGTACAGATAAAGTACAAACACACAGCCACAAACAAATGGCTCACAGATCGTCATCCTCTCTCCGCAGAGGAGTGCAAGACTAGGATAAAAGGGAACTGTCAACGGAGTTCGGGACTTCACTTCTTCTCTTTCTCTCTGGAGTTATCAGCTGGTTTTAAAGCTGTTTTTAAGTTACGTTTCCTGTTTCAGGGTAACTCATGCATATTAAGCATTTCTAAGAAGTCATGCAGCCTTGGCCTCCCAGAATTTAAATGCGCTGTATTTTTTTTTTCTCCTGTGGTATGTTTTCTACTTCAGTGGCATTAACCTCTTATCCCCCGCCTGCACCGGGTGCATTGTCCCCAGTTCGGCTTTAGCCAAATGTAAAAGCTTTTTGACTGAGAGCCACGTTTTTGTCACATTTTTGAAGTGTTTTTGTCACTTTTTGTTGCTTTTTCATTGCTCTTTTTCATTGCTTTTTTGTCGTGTTTTCACCATGTTTTTGATACTTTTTTGTCAACTTTTGTTCATGTTTTTGCATTTTTGTTTTCATCCTAGCTTTTGTCATTATTTTGACAATTTTTTCAAGAAGCCTTTAGAAATCCTCCTTTCTTACACTTCAGAAGGGAAAACATCATGGGTTTATGCCCATGTTTCATTACTTTTAGAGAGCGATATCATGGTAATATAAACAACAACAGCAGCAGCAGCAGGTCAGCTCGCTCAAGATTGACTAAAAGGCTTTATAATTAGATGCACAAATTCAAAAATATCTGCTGCTAGGACAAAATCTGTGGTGGAAAGTAACAAAGCAAAAAGTACAAGTAAAAAGTACAAATTATATGTATGTGTATATGTATTATATGTATTATATATATTTACTTAAGTACATTTGATAATGAGTACTTTTTACTTATAATGGTTAGTGGTTTACTCGTTTAGACCTGGCTTGATTCAAATGATTTACAAAATCCTGAACATTAAACTCTTAACCACTTTTACTTTTCCTTAAGTACATTTTTAGTCTTGTATCTGCACTTTAAAGAGACTAGATGCAAGTTGGTCATTTTATGCTCACTACTGCCACCTCAGGTCTTACGCGTAACTGCAGTCTCTATATCATACTCGTGCATGGTGGCACTTCGGACCCGCATTACCAACTGTTTGAGTGACAGTGCAGGATTTTAGAGGAAGTTGTGGTGAACATGTCTGGTCTCATTGTACATATTAGGACATGGCTGGAACATGTAGGGGGATAAAAATGCTTAGTTTTAACGTTTTAAACTTCGTCTTTTATGTGTGTAAGAATATTAAGTACATTTCATTTCATTTATTTGAATGGGACAGTGCATATTCATGAACAGACAACTAGTGCTGTAAATATGCCGGTTTTAGCTCAAGGCTAATTTCCATCCGCAGTCCCAGTAAAAACTAAGACAAGAACATACAAAATATAAAACGCATAATCCAAAACACACAGCAGTACATTACAAACAAAGCAGGCAAGGACAACAACAACACAATTCATGAAGTGCATCTCTTTCATATGCCACTCCCCTCGTCCCTCACACACCTGTACCTGCAAATATAAATAAAAATATGTTCCTGCCTAATGCCTCTTAATGGTTACGCCTTTGGCAATGAAGCCATTCTTTCAGTTGTCTCTTAAATGAGATTCAGGTGCTGCTTTCTCTAACTGTCATAGGTAGAGTGTTCCAACTAGAAGAAGCCTTAACGGAAAGCACGTTTGGAGAAAACATGCACCTCCGAAACCTCTTCCACCATTGGACAAAATACATTTTATTTCACTATACTATGAAAAAAATGACTAAAACAAGTACACAGCTTATACGTTTTTTTAGTTAGCAGTTTTATAATGATTTAATGCAGTGTACTGTCAAAAATCAGTTATTCTATTGTTCATAAACTGAATGGCTTAGCACTGTACGGAAACACAGTACTTGACTCCATGTGTGTGGCCTGAAAGGGTCAACATGTTGACCGCGCACAAGGCCAAAGCCGCACTGTCCGCCATTTGAGGTTATCGAGCTAAATGCTAAAACACACACTATTGCACTTGGGAGGCATTATCTGGGAAAACATTACAGTTCAACAGCCATCAGCACATTAGGAAATCTGAACTCACGCCTTACATGGCATTTACTGCATTCCATGTAGCAAAAACAGATTATAAATGTATTGTTCTAAGTGTTTCCTTCAGTAATTGGATTGTCCAAATTAGAAAAACGCAGCCATTTCACTCCTATATACTGTTGAATGAAAAACACTGTGCATTTCATCTTGTGATTGTTTGAGTAACGTGAGGAACTACATTGATGCATTTATAGACGACACATGGCTGCTTCACTTTGTGCTCTATTAAATGAGATGAGTGGGGGAAGTGGCTGGGGGCAAGGGCTTTAAGATACATTTTGCAAAGTCCAAGGCCATTTGTGATGCAGTGCGGCATCATCAAATTCAGATACAAGATCTATCATATTGATGGCTTTGGTCATCATTTGGATTGACTTTTTCAAAGTGGCGACCCAGCAAACCGTCTGCCTCTTAACATGCAGGTTAAAAAACTAAAAAAGCTGAGCCATCTTGTATTGAAGGAGGCGTGGCCAAAGAGCTTTGAACATGTCTACACAGATAACATGCAAGCAAATTAGGAGACAGGAGAGCCACCGCTGTACTATTGCGAGTATTGCTATAGAATTGAAGCACATCTGATGTGTATATTGATTTTCCTCAGCTAGATTCCTGTGCATGCGAGCCCACTCCGGCACAGGACTCTGGCTTGGAACCCACTCGTCTTGACAGCAGGCTAGCTTTTGTCGAGTCATAAACAATTTTTAGGATAAACCAATGTCTGTTGAATTGCCTTTTTTAAAATCATAAAGTCACTTTTCGCTATGTCATCAAAAATGCTCATTCTAGGAGTCAGGTCAAAAAGAAGAAGAAGCTTTCTCATAAACATCTCTTGTTCGGGCAAATTGTAAGCCATTAGAGCTGCTGGGTCTTTCTGTGGGCTTCTGTCCTAATTGATCTGTCCTCCACAACTACATTTCCTCCCTGCTGTGGTCGGGACTCATCAGGGTGTTAGTGGATTTAGAAAGCCCAGACTCAGGGACACGCCCACAATTAGCGAGGAGCAGTGTTCTGGAAGCTGTTCAAATTGAAGACCATGATGACGTGCTGCAACATGCAAACACAGTGCAGTCTGCAGAACTGCAAGAACAAGTGATAAGGAGTCGGGATTAATGAACACTGTCTATTCTTGGAGGGAGTGAAACTATAAGTGACTTTCTCCATTGTGAGATCAATAAAGGCTTATCTTATAATTGATTTATATTGCTAGAATAACAAGTTAATATGATAAATAAACACATTATAATCGAATTGCAAAGACTATTTTGTTTTATATGTGAAAGATGTGGACAATACATGTAATTTATAAAATGGTAAATAATAGGGCTGAGAAAATTTTTATTAATGTTGTTAATCAGTATTTTCATTACTAAAAAAATGTAGACAGTCCTCCGGAGCCACCACCTTAACATGGTGGAGGGGTTTGAGTGCCCCAATGATCCTGGGGGCTATGTTGCCTGGGGCTTTGTGCCCCTGGTAGGGTCCTATAGGTGACGGGTCAGACAAAGAGCGGTTCAGAAGTCCCTTATGGAGAACAACAGGCCCGGTTTGAATCGTGAAGCCGTCTTTCCATGGACCCACCATCTGCAGAAGGAGCCATAGGGGCTGGTGCAATGTGATATGGGCAGCTCCAAAGGCAGCCCCCACGACCCGGCAACGGAAAAGTGGAAGAAAGAAAATGGATGGATGGATGGATGGATGGATGGATGGAAAAATTGTGGACAATTATGCTAAATCATAAATTCCAGCCCTCGTAATCTGTCAGCTGAGCAACTCTAACCACCTCTCAAATCAAAAGAGTTTGTAAAACTATTCCACACTCATCCTTCATGTATACAATGCAGATTTTAGTTATGGTCTGACGATACTGGGTTGAGTATTTTGTTTGTCCGTGCAAGGTTTCAGAACAGATGATTATTTTTAACAACTATGCACATAATAATGATTTATGTCAAAGGAATCTTTCCCAAGGCTTCTGGGGTAAGAAAAGTCGGGTTGGATGGGTTTATAGTGTAAAAACAGTCTTCTCTTCAGTGACATCTCCATAATAATTATCTTAAAGTAAAGTCTTCAAATTCCAGCTGCAAAAATAAAATGGTAAAAATGGTAAAAATGGTAAACGGACTCAACTTATATAGCACTTTTCAACCTTTATCAGGCCCAAATCGCTTTACAGTAAGGAACCAGATACCCATTCACACTATTATTCATACACCAATGTGTGCAGGCACTGGAGTAGGGTGGAGTGTCTTGCCCAAGGACACAACGACAGACAAAGAGAGGTGGAACCTGTCCGGGTCTATGCAAATATCAGCTGACTTAAGAAGCAGCACTACTACTCAAGTCACATGATACAGGTTGTCAGCTGAAGTATAATGTTGATTATACTATGGTCTGGGTGAATACTCGATTCCGATTGGCTGGAGGGTGTCTGTTAAAAAGTGATAATGTACACCTAGCCCGGCAAGAGTTAAACAAGGGTTAAATCTTGTTCTATATCACTCCACTGCAGCTGTTTCCATAGTAGCGATAAACAATTGATCTGGAACTAGCTTCAGGTAAAACAGCTTAAAAAGTGAAATAACTCCTGCCCAGGACTTAAAAAAATAAGGGCCCCATTGAACAGTTTCAGTTTGCGGGACCATGGTATAAGCAGGGTGATGCACTCCTAGGTGTCCATTATCAGAATAACTGGACTCGTCGTGTATTATCCCGTACGTAAATATTAATATCCTGGATTCTACAAAACAACAGCCCTTTATGACATTTCAGTGAGTATCAATGCTCACTTACACTAACATAACATTCACAGGTCTGATATGGAAAATGTTTGTAACCAAAGACAAGCTTGGACAAGGCAGGGATCTTCCCTGTCTATACAGCCAGTGCCAGCAGAGTTCTACACATGAAATTGTGTAAGAGGCATCAAACAAGTGTCGGCTTTTATTGTTTGTTTTGGGCAATGGGACTGGTGGGAAATGGAATGTAAGTGTCTGCGGATGTGTGTGAAAGACACAAATCCTCCCGAGATGCATCAGCTTTGTGGCACTTCTACAGTGAAGCACTTTTTTCACTTGCAAAAAATGATCATTAATACCAGTGTTAATTTTGACAACGTATTTTAATTTAGTTTTAGTCTTAGTCTTAGACGAAAATGTAATTCGATTTTAGTCTAGTTTTAGTCAACAAAATATCTTCAATTTTAGTCAAGTTTTAGTCGACTAAAATTGCAAGTAAATTTAGTCGACTAAATTTAAGACGAATTTAGTCGACTTTGCATTGATAATATTCATTATAATCATATTTAATCTTGTTCCTCTGCTTCATGGAGCTGCTCCCACATGAACAAAGCTCAGAGCTGCTCCTTTGGCAGAGAATTTACAAGATCTGAGGCGCTTTCAGGCGGTCAATAGAAGTTTGGATGATTTTAGTCTCTCCTTTTCATTTTTATTTAGTCTTATTTTAGTCGACTAAAATATCTGGACATTTTGGTCATAGTTTTAGTCCAATTTTAGTCTTCAAAAATAACACTTTGACTAAAATTAAGACTAAATATTTTAGTCGACGAAATTAACACTGATTAATACAAGCAACAATAACACAACAAAAAAGCGACGACAAAAACGCTTCAAAAATGGCACGAAAACACGGCAACAAAAAAGTTAAGATCAGTTTTGTAGGTCTTAGCTTTCAAATGCAGCGCTATACTAGCCTATAGACTGTAAGCTCTAGTCGAGAAGCTTTTAGATCTGGGTAAAGCCGAACTGGAGAATATGCACTCTGTTAAGGCAGGGATTAAGAACTATTTTTTAACTATTTTTCCCAAATTATGTCCATTATTGCCATGTTGTTGTTTTGTTATAATGTCTGCAGTAGATCAGATTCAGGTTCAGTTTATCAACCATTTGCTGTATAAAACCACATTTCACACCACTGACTATATTTATTCACAGGAGAATCTTTTATTACGTGACTGATTGTGACGTGAGAAAGACAAGAGCAGCCCAAAATGACTCTCTTTTAGAGAAAAGGTGGGCGTGGTTTCATATTAGGGTTTGTGTGTTCGCTCCTCCCCTGTCCCCAGCACGCCCTCTCTGCTGCTGGATACAAGACTCCTGTGCATGTGAGCTGGTCATTCTTGACATCTACTCTCACTAACTACACACTCTTCAGTTCTGTCTCGCAGCTCAGCAAAGACCTGCTCTGCGAGGTAAGTCAAAACCATCATTGCTTGTTCTAGCATGTTTTGTGATGTCATCTGTGAACGTCTGCTGCCTGCTTGCATAGGTGCTCTATTATTTTATTCAGTGAGTCAGGCAGTCTGTTGGCAGTGTTGCCATGCTCCAATGTTCAGTTCTTATGGACTAGTCTCTACATGCACAGATCACACTGTGCAGATAATGTGCAGTTGGTGTGTCCAGGTACAGAGCTTCAGGTCAGGTCATTGACTTCAGATACAGTGTAACATTGCACGACACGAAGCACAATGAACCAAACACAAATTACAATGAATGATGGTTGATGATTGGTGTTTCGAAACCAAATGTTTTTTCTATAATTTCAAGACCATTTACACTGTAGATTCTGACTGAAGGCATTTATTTATGAATGAATACATATGGAATTATGTTTGAAACAAAAAAAGTTGAATCATAGAAGAAAATTCTTCAAAATAGCCGCCTTTTACTTTGATATCTGCTTTGCATTTTTTACTTTTTCTCAATGGGCTTCACGATGTCGTCACAGAAATGACTTTCACCTCACAGACTTCACAACTATTTAATTTGACGCCCTTATCATATGAAGCTCATTGAGAAAATGCCAAGAATAAAGGGTGGCAATTTGGAACAATTCAAAATATAAAACATATTTTGAGTGATTTCACCCTTTTATCTTTCCTACACAAGTAAATAGTGTTGGAAATAAAGAAAAGCCAATACATAAAAAACGTCTCCAAACTTTTGACCGGCTGTGTTTGTAGAAATTCCTGCACAACAAAATGGAAATGACTGGCTGTGCCCATCCCCTGAATGAAGCAAAATGATAGGAGAAAAAAAAGAACAAAATGTTTTCCTTTAATCGCTCTTCGTCACAAATTTGCATACAATATTTTTTTTCTACTTTTTTTGCTGTATTTACAAGAGCAAAAATGGTTGCATCCTTAGAGTAAAAATTTAGCTTTCTCCCTGATGCTGAGGGAAGCTTTTCAAAAACATTTGACATGCATCAATAGAGACAACAGAGTCAACATGCTTCTAGCAAACAGTCCTATGAAGTCACAAATACAGCCTTTGAGCCAGCAGGACATAAGGACTTAAAAGACCGTCCAGGAGCTCCCAGTAAAGCCAGAGATCAATGGGCTTACAGTGCGCCACATGCCTTCTGAACTGTATTTACACTGGTTACGTGCTGTCCCCGAAAGGGCATAATGATAAGAAAGCTAATGCAATTTTCAAAAGAGCTTCCCTGTCAAGTGCCAAATATAGAGTCGCACAAAAAAACACACGCCATGTTCATGTTAACATTCCATAATCACACCGTGTCTGTCATCACCCGTCTGCTTGTTTTCAACAAAGTCCCCATGACGACATCAAGGACTGCATTCACAGCACATCATCCTAGACACTATTATTTCAGAGGTTTATGTGGGTTTAAGATGCCTTTCATGATAATTACAAGTAAAATGAAATAGAATGGAAAAAGGCGTTGCTTTATTGACATAATCCTTAAAATTACACGTGACTAATAACTGTTGACAAGCTAAGGTGACACGTGCAAACCATTTCTATCACAAAGCAGTAGAATAAGCATAAAAACAAGAGGGCTTGTATTCGAAAAACATGTTGAAGAAAAATCTGTAGGACACGATTCATGCTTCACACATGTTCACCTTTATGTCCCCTCATAATTGAAAACACATGGTTAAGCGAGCATTTGTACACTCCAAATCATTGTTCTTGATCAAAGCTGGCAAGAAGTCATGGTTTTTTCTTCTTCCAGGAAACAGGAACTTTCAGGGTCAGGGATATTTGTTTATTTGTCAGTTTTCGGCGGGTGTTTTTCATGATTTGTGTGTACTTGGATTCCATTTGCTTACAGAAGGGCCTCTTAGTCAGAAAGTCTTTGTAAATGCAATACAAACACTGTTAAAACGTGGAAAAACTTTAAATGCAATTTTAATCTGTTGGCAGTAAACCCAAATTATTTTTATCTTCATATTCAGTTATTTGAAGAAGGAACACTGCAGCAGTATACCATATCGTATAATATAGAATAGCATCATAACATTTAGGCTACATTCTATACAACGTCCCTCTACAACTAAATAATAGAGCTGTAAAAGTGAAATTTACACAGATATTGGAAAAGCAAGATGTGACCCTCAAAATTGTCAATATTTTGTCTCCTGATGATGAGAATGATCTGCTAGCCACAAAAAAACGTTCTTTTTTTCTTTTTAGTTTACAGATAATTTTGTGTATTGCTGCATTACTTTCCCCAGGTATTTTTCTAAAACGCGTTTAGAGAAAAGTGATGCATTTTCCTCATTATTCTTTCACAAGAAATGGCCTCCAAAGAGCCAACTGGATACAAGTGCCGCATCGCCCTGGTGCTGCTGATCCTCTTGGGCAGCATAGCAGCTCTGATCGCTGTCGCAGTCATCCAGGACAAGAGGAGCTTCATCTCATACAGCGATGAGGTGAACTTTAATTATTTAACGCAAATATTCAGAATGATTCAATGATTTAAATAACGCACAAATTACCTGTTGAGACAATGGGTATAAAAAATTAGATGGTGCCCCTGAAGTGTTTATGTCATCATTCCTGGCTGGATAACTCTGTCTCTTTGTCTCTGTTGTAGTTTGGCATAGTGATAGATGCAGGCTCATCTCGCTCAAATATTTACCTGTATATGTGGCCCGGAGAAAAAGAGAATGAGACAGGGATTGTAAAACAGATTAAGAACTGCAGAGTGGCGGGTAAGTGATGCTAAATGCATTCTAGCTCCTAAAACCTAACTACTTGTACTCGCATCATGGAGTGCAGCGAGGTTTGATGTCACACATGTGCTCACAGGGGAAGGCATCTCTGAAATGAAGGTTGACCCATGGAAGGATGACGAAACATATAGTGCTTTTACGGACTGTTTAGATGAAATCAGAGGAGCCATTCCTGCAGAAAAGCAGAAAAGGACCCCTCTGTTTCTGGGAGCTACAGCCGGAATGCGACTGCTAGAGTATATCTTTAAACAGCCTTAACAAATAGACAGCTGTGGTGCATAAGTATCTTAAACAAGTTGTTTGTTTTAAGGGCAAAGAATCAAACCAGAGCCAATGAAATCATGAAGAGTCTTAGACAGTTCCTGAATGACCAGCCTTTTAACTTCCAAAACGCCTCCATCATCAGTGGACAGGAAGAAGGCCTGTATGGATGGATCACCGTCAACTACATCAAGGACAACTTTATCGAGGTAAGTACATAGGACATAATATCCACACTCGCAAAGTCCGTTCACACCAAACAGTTATTTTGTCAGTAGTTTGTCATATGAAAGTACTGTATAAGTCGCTCCGGAGGATAAGCTGCAGCAGCCACCCGGATGCCCCGTTTACAAGCCTCTCCCGGCAGCACGTTGTTCAAGCTCCCATTTGCAAACTTGTTCCACCTGCTGTGGCCATCGAGCTTTTGGCCCATTGCAGTAAGAGAAACCTCTGCTTTTCGCCAGTCCCTCACAAGTTTTTCGCCCCTCCAAACTTTCTTTCTGCTGCTCCATTACCATTTTCGGCTGTATATTTCACTACTTGCCGTTTGTAATCTGCAGAATATGTGTTCAGTCTTAGTAGATACTGGTACACAAGCCTAGAGCGCCCTCTAGCGGCAACATGTGAAATTATATATTTTAATATATGAGTCGCACCGGAGTATAAATTGCACCCCCAGCCAAACTAGGGAAAAAAGTGGGACTTATAGTCCGGAAAATACAGCAAATGTAAATGTGAATCACAGCATGGTTCTTTGCTTCTTCGATAGGCTATTTGCATTCTTCTTCTTGCATGTAATTACTTTACTTCATGATCTTTATTTTCCCAAGTAGTGTGGAGTAATATTTATTTTCTTCCTTAAGTGTATTGTAAAAGCAGGCCTTTTTGAAAAAGATGTTCTAATCTGGCCTAATTATAAATGTGTTTGTTTTCATTAAAATGTGGACTAGACTAGTACGGTAGTTGTTGTTTTCATTGCCGTGATAGTATTGCTACGTTAAAGATGTGAAAAGTGCTTATAAACAGCAGTTAGCACTGCTTGAAACTTCACATTAATTCACACTAATTTATATTTTTCTAGAGAAATCTGTGGAACAAATACGTGAGACCAGAAGGAGGAAAAACAGTGGGATCGATGGATTTGGGCGGCGCATCGACACAGATTGCCTTCGCAGTACCGGACAACTTGACAGGGGAGGATTACCTGCGCATTAAACTGTACGGCTACCCATACAACGTGTACACGCACAGCTTCCTCTGCTACGGCAAAAATGAAGCTGAGAAGAAAGTTCTCGATAAAATAGTCCAGGTAACTCTAACCAAATAACAATACAGCAGGACATGGCTCCCTTAAGATACACACAGCCCACTCAGGCAGAGCCAAAATCCATTAATGCCTAATTGAGAAATGATAAGTAAACAATATCCATCCTGTGCTGTGAACAAGCAACACAATCGAGTGAAGAATGCATTATGTTTTTAAGAGTATTGATCGCACAGTTAATGTCTAGGGTCCATAGGCTAGGCCTTAATGTAACAATTTACTCATAAATAATAAAATAATTGTAAATTGTCCGTCACTCTAGAAGTCACTGTCTAGTCTATGTCAGTGCATTAAGTAAATTCATGGACAAACGGAAGTAGCCTATGTAACTGATCATTTACTGCCAAATTGATTGTCTGTGGGCATTTGAATGTAACAAACACATGTTGGATGGTTGTGTTGCATGCACTGCACATTTCACTCTAAATAATGTGAAAGAAGCAGAAGTCTCTGTGGTCTGTGGCTTTTGAGCTGTTCACTCAGGACTACAGGTGTCAGGACGAGTTGTTTTCACGTTTCTATGGTCTGATAAAAGTAGAAAAGCGCTATATATGTTGAGTTAATTTACCATTTACCATTCTATGCGACTTGTACCATTATATTGGACTCAATAGCTCCCTTTTCGTTGATGCGTATGAATTATCCCACAGAGCCATGGCTAAATAAAAACATTGCTTAACTCAGATGCGCTGAAAGAATGGATGAAAGACCATCTGTATGTCACTCTACAATTGTTGAGGATACCAACAATCAAGAAAGCAGTTAAATGATGCGCAAAAAGTGACAATGTTTGTAATTTTGTTCTGAATAATAGACATAAACCCTAGTTTCTTCTTACTCTTAATATTCTGTTAAATTTACCTGAGTTGAATTTCAAACTATCTAATTTGAAATGTATTTCAAAACTCACATTTTGGTTTCAAATAAAGTATTTTTCATAATCAACTTCAGTCATTCCTTGGTTGTGGCATTGGGGAATTTCAGTCTGGCTTCAAGTCACAGCACAGCGCTGAGACCGCTCTTTTAAAAGTTTTTCATGACTTGTTTTTTGCTATTTATTCCGTAAGTCTGTAGTATTAGCCCCCTTAGAACTCACAGCTGCATTTGACACAGTCAGTCACGCCACTCTTCTATTGTGTCTGTAGACATGGGTGGGCATCTAAGGTACAGCCTCCAGTGATTCCGTTTGTACCTCACAGAAAGAAACTTTTCTGCACATCTAGGATAGTATTCCTCCACTGTGTCCTTCTAGGTTATGGTATCCCTCAAGGATCTATCCTAGGCCCAATCCTCTTTGCTGTCCTTGGCTTAAAGTTAACAAATTTAATTGTATAGTTTCATTGTTTTGCAGACGATATATCAATTTACTTGCCATTAATAGTTGAAAACAGCATGCTGTGCTTGACAAAATTATCCAATGGCTTGAGTGATGATCAGATCAGAATGTTAATTTCTTGTCCCTAAACAAAACTAGAACTCAAAACCTCTGAGCTACTTTCAGCTGAGACAGACAGGCAGGCAGACTAATTCTGTTTTCTTCTATTTTAGCGCTCGTCCAGCCTGAATCTCATCCGAAACCCTTGCTTTCCAAAGGGTTTCAATTTAACTTTGAAAGCAACAGACATATATGGCACACCATGCATACAGATGCCAAAGGAGTACACCCTGGGCCAGGAGTTTTTCATGATGGGAACAGGAGATTCTGACGAGTGTAAGGAGGTTGTCAGGATGATATTTGACTTTGACACATGTAATGCAGACCTTTGCTCTTTCAATGGAGTGGAGCAGCCAGCTGTTGTTGGAGAATTTATGGTAAAGAATCAAAGTCACACATACAGACAAATACGCCCTTAGGGTCACTGATTTTTGTCTTTTCCTCGCAGGCCTATGCTGGATTCTTCTTTACAGCCAGAGCTATTGGTGATAACAAAGATCTTGACACCTTCAGTGCTGCAATAAATACATTCTGCAACACATCCTGGGCACAGGTAGGTTAGTAAGAGGATTTAGAAATTCAGCATAGACCTATCCAGAGATGGTTATTGCTGCATGGAACACAGTTTACAAAAATGCAATCAACGTCAGAGCAAAGATCACTTTATCTGTGAAAACAATGCTGCCTTCTCTAGCACCAAAATTGTTGTTAACAAAAATTGCTTCACGCACAGTAGATGCTTATGTCCCTTGGTTGGTTTTCCTTTCTCTTACAGCTGAAGAAGGAAAAGACGTGGATCTCTGACAAATTTCTCAAGACTTACTGCACCGCAGGCCATTATATGTATTCCATACTGGCAGAAGGATACAAGTTTGACAAAAGCACTTGGCGTGACATACACTTTGAAGAAAAGGTAAGTCTTCTCTTCACACATAAAAGTAGCTTTATCAAAGATGCTTGGTAAGAGCACATTGCATATATATTGTTTTTATTGTTCACTTTTAATAGTATTACAAGTAGTGCTGGGTCAAAGGCAAGGCAAGTTTATTCGTAGAGCGCAATTCATACACAATGCAATTCAAAGTGCTTCACAGTTGCATAAAAGAACAGTTGCATAGAAGAAAGCAGATCAAATCAATCCATAAAACATCAACATAAAAATGTATTAATTACAGTAAAAAGCAAGAGTGCAGATAAAATACTTTCAGTTGTCATAACTGTTTTCAGCCTGGATATGAACATTGTCAGAGTTGAGATGTGTCTCACATCCTCATGAAGACTTTTCAGACTTTAGCTTTAGCCTCAGTATGTTTAGTCCTTACTCTCGGGACCACCAGGAGACCCCTCCCTGAAATTCGAGATGGTTCATACGGCTGTAACATGTCAGAGATGTACTTTGGTGCTAAACCATGAAAAGAATTGTACACAAGCAGAGCTGTTTTAAATTCTATTCTCTGAGGGACAGGAAGCCAGTGCAGAGACCAGAGCACTGGACTAATATGGTCGTATTTCCTGGTTCTTGTCAGGACTCAAGCTGCAGTGTTCTGGATGTTCTGCAGCTGTCTAACAGTGAGCAGGCCGTTACAGTAGTCTATCCTGCTCTGCATGGATAAGTCTCTCAAAGTCTGGTTTCAACACTATGCCTCTGGTCTGAGCAATGTTTTTCAGATGGTAAAAAAGGAAAGAATCCATTTATTTGTTTTTACATGGGACAGTTTTACATTCACTCCACACATGGAGATGTTAAGCTATATACAGTATGTAGCCACGGCTGCCCCTTAGGACAGACCAACAGAGGCACACATCTGTTGGTCCATTGATTCACTCACACAGACATAATTAATCCTGGACTATTGTACATGTTTTTAGTGGTAGGGGAAACTGGTGTATCTAGAGGAAATGGACGCAGGCATTTCCTCTACACAGCCTTTCTGTGTCTGGCTGACACAGAAAGGCCGTGTCAGCCCCGGGGATCAAACCCAGGACCTACTTGTGAAGCACGCACGCTAAAACCTGTGCCAGCGTGCCAAGCTGATATGCAATAAGCAAGTTGACACGAAATCCACATCTGAAACACAATAAGATTTAGTAGGAGTTGTATCTGACATTAATGTGGAAAATCATCTTCAATCATACAAAAGTACGAATTCATTCCTCATGTCGTACATCAAACAAAGTGTCCATTTGTAGCTGATAGTTTGTTGATCTCTCCATGGCATTCACAGTTGCATATTTAGCACACACAATGGGAATGGGACCACCCTTACTCATAGTAACTGTCTGCACGCTATAGACTCCCAGTGCTGCAGTAGAACACCCCGAGGATAAGGAGTAGATCTGACAAAGGAGTTCCCTCAGCCTGGGGTAAACCCCTCGTCTCACACTCATGACTCATGAAGATAACTCTCTAGTGACAAACGGCAGAGGCTGTTACTAAATCACACAATATTTAGCGTCAAACAAGGTTGGATTGTTCAACTACAGTCGGCAATAATCTATTTTCCAAAATCTAGCAACAGAAGCCTAAGTGTTTATGCCGTGTCCTTGGTGATTGATAGGCCCTACACACAGTGTACTGCATTCTTTACTGCATCAAATCATTCTTTCCCCTCGAGCTGCAACCGTTTTATCTGCACAGGTGGTAAAACAGAGAATATTTGTTATGTACAGTACCTTACCTTACATCAGTATGTAAGTGTGTAATTTCCGACCTTGCCTGATTTGGGATAGATACAAGTTGTTGATTATTCTTATAAAGCTATATCACATGAAATACGCATGCATAGGCCCCTTTTTTTTTTTTTTACATACAACATAAAGAGACACCATCGCATTAACATACAATTTTACCAAATTGACTTCCAAATGTGAATTCAAACTTCTAACATCCACCCGCAGCCACAAGATATAGATGAGTAGTGAGTAGTGAAGTCCCATAATATCCGATTACTTCACTGAGGGGGGCCCTGGACATAGTATTACACCAAACGTTTTAGTTCAATTTATTCCAAGAAAGTTTCTGAAACTAAAAACTGAACTGAAATTGTGTATTTTTACCCCCCACAGGTGAAGGATACAAACATTGGGTGGAGTTTAGGCTTCATGCTGAGTCTTTCCAACATGATCCCGTCTGAGGCGACGCAAAACTACCCCATGACGGACCCACTGTTCGCTGGACTTATATTTTTATTCTCTGCACTTACCATTATAACCTTCGTGATCGTGTTCATCTTCTGTGTGCGCACCTGCTACTGAGCTCTCAGGAAGAAGAGCGTAATGAATGAGAGCTATCAAAAGGCTTGAATACTGCACGGGCATGTTGGGGACATAAAACTTTTCACTTTTGTACCTCAGGGATGTTTATTTGAAGGGATCTTTTGTATTAAGTTGGCATTGCAGGTAACAAAGTGAGATGAAGCTGTTTACAGGATGTTGCACTTATTGAATAGTGCTTTAGAGACAAACCCTCCTTTGACTTCTTTTCTCTGGACGAGTGAATGCGCATATGTGAACTTAGGAGAGAGTGTTTGTCTGTTTGTGAACAATTATGGAGATACATTTCTTTTAATCGTCAAAAGCTTGTATGAAGTTCAGATAGGCACCGCAATTATTCTCTGACTATTGGCAAAACCTAATTCTTCTTCTGTTTTATGTCTCATCGCGTCTTGATCTTGTTGGATTATTGCTTGAACATTCCTATTCTTAATTAAGCAAATATATTCAATAATACATAACAACACTTAAACACAAAGGTAATAAATGTCATTACAAATAACTTTAGAAAATACTGTAATTACGGGTCGTGTTTTCTCCTATATTCATACCATCTGCATGAGTACTGTATGTTCATCTGTGTAATGTTACAAAACAAGGAACAAGATTCAGAACTTGCTGTACAGAGTGAATGCTATCATACATTCCCAGTGGTGTGACGAATAGTAGCAATTTGTATGTATGTACGACTTTCTGCAGAAAAAATAAAGTAAAAAATTGACCATTCTATACAGATGACACTTTTTTCTAAAATAATACTGGACAATAGTGTCACCTAGTGGACATACAATATAACTGTAGCGTCTCAAATCAATGAATGCCAGATGTTTAAAACATTTTTATTGAAAGATTTGTCTAAAAAGAAAACAAAAAAGAAACAAAATAGACATTTCAAACTACAGCAATATCCACTGATTCTACAGACACTCTCAAAATCACAACTTGAAAGACATGGGAGGCATGTGACCGAGCAAATAAAAAAATAGCATCATCAAAGATATTCCTGTTGCATCTTCTTTTACACACCTGTACAAATCTCATAAATAATACTCACGTTTCCTCTCTACTTCACTCCCAGCTTTCAATAACTTATTTTCCAATAGATGTCCCATTTGGTTGAATGATAGTTTTAGCTCCTCTATATCCTTTAGCTTCCTGTTCATGGTGTGTGATGAGTAGATGGGGCACGGTAGAGAAACCTATGCACATTTTTTGAAAATCATATAATCCACATAATAAAAAATAAAAAAACGGCCCCAAACTACACACTCACCCCCAACACCAAAAAGTTGTTTTAGCAGCTTACACAGAAGTACATTGAAATAAAAGTAAACGCCTTTGTGATTGGTTGAAATGATTTGAACAAAAATGCCCTTTTTGATTTGCAGAGAGATCCCTGCTCATTTTTCAAATGGCTTATGTTGGTCCGCACAGCAGCCTCAAGCAACACAACATGAACTCACATGACATAATTCAGTTAAGTTTGTCATTATTAGAAACAGCTTTTAAGTCAGTCTGTTAAGCTTGTGATTTGGCTGCTAGACACCAATGTTCCTTTAGAGAAGTGTGTTTTTTTTTTACTAACATTTTCAGACAAAACCAGCTTACATCTGATTGCATGACATAACATCTTGAGGCAATTGTACATTAAGACCTACTGCATGTCCCTAGATATCTCCCACAACAGAAAACACAAAAACAAGTGGAAAAAAGAGCAAATAAAGAAGAGCTCTGCAATGTCTAGCTTCTTCATCTTTGGTATAAAATATGCCACCTGTATGCTGCGCTGGATCAGCTTCTACTAGAACTATTGCTTTTTTGCACATTGAAAAATCCTAGCTGTTTTTTTTTTCTTTTCTTCTTCTTCCGTCTTTTACTGAGAAATGCTTTTCACACAAGATGCAGGCAAAGCAAAAAAAAAAAAACGTTTTCAAGGTACAGCAAGCAAAGGATGACAAAAACAAGCACAAATGGCATGGGAAATAACAAATGTCCATGAAGTTGCAAGGAAGAAGCACTCTTCCCCCAAAAGTTTACTTGAATTTTAAAAGTCCTCCTAACAAACACATCCTTTTTGCCTGTACAGTCAGCTTTTTCGCTGCTTTTGAATCATTCATACTTTTTTTTTGTCAAACACAAAAAGGGAAACTTGTTATTCCCAGCATTTCAGAAAATTAAGGCAATAAAGATTTACCAAAACATTGATATTCTAAAAAACTACTCAAATCATAAAAACAATGATGCAGCTTCATATGAAAGGAAGACGACCTTTGTTTTTCTAGACTGCTGCCTATGTTTCCTTTCCATTTTTTTTTCTTGAATTGAATAAAAAAGTCTTGAAAATCTACCTGGACATTCAAATGTTCTTTTTTCTGTACAGATCAAGTTGTCTTCTCGTAGAGGCAAAATCCAGTCTCTTGGAGAGAAATGATAAAAGTTGCGCGCTGTGCAACCGTTCATTGTCCCACAGTTCAGCAAATAGTTTATTTTCCCTCATTCATCTTCATATAAGAAACTTTTTTTTTCTTCATTATTTTTTTTTTGTCTTTTGTTTGTGCACAGTGGAAGCATTCTCCTCGCATTGTTGTCCAAGCCACTGTTTTATTGTCCATGTGTCATTTTTGATTTTCCCGGTCACCAGTGCAGTGCAGTCCTTCTGAGGGCAATGCAGCAACGAGGCTCACCAGCTTCACCTTTGCCGGGAGACAAAAGAGACAGCACGACTTTAAAATATCCCACTCTCAAGGTGATCTAATGGCAGCATAGCAGAGAAAAAGAGTATCGCATGACAAACAGTGTCAGCTACGTATGTTGACTAATTTCAGGACATATATTGGTGAATCAGTCATTTCAGGACAAACATTAGTGACAGCACTGCCCCCTAGAGGCCATGGTGCTCGTGGTGAGGCTCAATCTTCCTCTTGTTCTCAAACGTGTGTGGTGTATTTGTATAGAGATTGTTAGCATGTGTGACCCCTATTGACCTCCACTTTGTGTAGTGTTCAAATGTATGATGTATCCCATCTGATTCCCATCTCTTTAGCAGGAAGCGTCACCGTGGGTGTAGTGTTTCTGTAAGTCTATACGCACTTAGACTGCTGGTAAGAATAGGCTGTGGTGTGGTCCCCTGTGCTCTCCACTGATAAAGGCTGCTGTCCGCTGGCGTTCTGCGAAGAGGGAGCTGTCTGGGGAGAGGCCTCCGTCACCACGCCCTGCAGCAAAAAACAAAAGGACTATTCAGATGGCCAGACTCAACAGGAGGAATCCTTTTATGCAAGCAAGTGAGGAGACTTTTGAAATATAGTCCGTTCAAGCCAGCAGAAGACTAAATTCTTCTTAAATCACCGTATAACAAAATTAAAATGACTCATTTAGATAGATTTGATTATTTAATTGTGACAAAATGGTATAGTCATATTAGGCAGTATGTTCTAATGATACAAATATGCTGAGAGATAAGAATAATTGGTATCACATGACAATGCTCTAAAGCAGGGATTTCCATGTAAATTTCGCTGGGGGCCAAAATATATCGGGAGTGTATTGCCGGGGTCCATAAACAAAAGCTCCAGTAAAATATGTTTTGATTGGGAAAATACTATTGAGGAAGCTTTTTTCAATAACTGACTAATAATCAGCCTGACAGGACTGTAACCTCGCCTTACACTTGTATTGCACTTAACAAGTCTCTGCTACACTGTAGTCATTATTCATTCACTCAGCACTTGGTGGTGGTAAGCTAATATTGTAGCCACAGCTGCCCAGGGGCAGACTGTTCATTTACCACCACGTGATTATAATGTTTTGTTTATATCCTGATCTCTTCTTATGTCAGTGCCCTCTGCTGGACACGTTTGGAATGCTTTCCTTTCTTTCTTTAAGCTGCCTCCTAGTGGAGAGAGTGAGCATTCTGGTTATTTCTTCAAAAATGCATAACTGCGCAGGAATGGGCTAGAGATTTGTCACACTCAGGAATTTGTGCTCTACAAGTCAGGGGCCATATTGAATCATCTTGCGGGCCGGATTTGGCCTGTGGGCCGCCTGTTGAAGACCCCTGCTCTAAAGCACGGTAGCGAAACATGTCAATTTAATTGAATGACACATGTCCTAGTGTCATTCCTGCTTAGAGACAACCATGTTTCCAAGACACGGTAAATCACGAGTTAGTATTTTCTTTTGTAAGACAGTAATAATACACTACGCAATGCTATTTCCAATCTGTTTCCAAGACATTACTGTGCAGTTAAACAAAGAGTGGCCAAATAATAAATGTTTTTATACAAGTAACTTTACAACAGCATTGAACAATCAACTGGAAACATTATGAGACTTAAAACAGTATGTTCTGATGTTTCAGTGGTTTAGCAATCTACATTCAAGCTGGTAATTTCTCTAGATAAATAATACACACATGAACTTCACACTAGGACTTGAAATTCGTTTATCAGTTACAACTCAAAGGATGACATCCGCTCAGCTGACGATAGCTCTAATAGACCAAGGTGTAGTACAGCTGTGCCACAAGTGCTTTCAAGCTGCAGCAGTAAAGCTTTTAGATTTGTCCTCTGAAGACCACTACGGGCTGCTGTATAGACAGTTGGCTCGTGTAATAGGCTCAATAAACAAGAGTTTGTGTGTCCTTACTTCCACTGTGATGGCAGAGGCAGGCACTGCAGTGTACTGGGGAATGTAGGTTCCTTGCATAGGAGCAGCGGCTGCAGCAGACATGTACTGCAGAAGAAGAAGAACAGTATAATTGTCAGTGAATTTGAATATTGTGGAAAAGTATATAGTTACAGTAAGTAGGTCTTTTAAATGATAATCAATCGGGTTATTTTAGATTTAGACCAGCCTGATTAAATCTACTATAGCTACAGTAAAGCCAAAGAATTGCATTTCCTTTAGTTTAAGTGAATTTTCATGTGCATGTGTGTATCAAGTGAGCATTGACTTGGGGAGACTTTTATGTTGGAATTTCTTCATTTTCACAGACACTTTAAACTCAAGCAGTGTAAGTGTAATTTTGAATTTTGAAAATCAGTGGAAATCTGGTGTTTTAGTAAATTTTGTGGTTCCAAAGTGCAATAAAAAGTTACCAGACACTACAGTGCCATCATAAAAAAGATGAAAACATCTCAAACAAATTTCTCAAACAAAGGTTCTTTTTTATCAAATGCCTCATCATTTGGCTTTAGATCTTAATTAATGCAGCATTTGGAACGTAAAGGTATCGTTTAAGTGAAACAAATAACTAAAATTGAACGGTACCCAGATCCTTATTAAGCTTTGTTTATTTCAGTCAGTGGTCAGACAAAATCCAAGAAGGTCACTCGAAAGCAGGAGACAGACTCACATTTCCCGAAGTGCCCAGAGACAAGTGGTTCATCTGCTGCATGAGCGGAGCCATTACACTGGACGGGTGCAGGGACAGGCTGGGCTCGATGGCTGCTGCCGGAGTGATCACAGCACCCTGAGGACACAACGAAAATAATGTCCAACAACAAGACCCACAGACAGTTATGCCCTGTCAGGGAGGGGAAAACAACTGTTACTGATATTAAGCAGCGATGTTTACAAAGGCTAAGGACTCGGTCGTACTTCACGTGTAAGAACAGTAATAACATATTGTACTTGGATGGTGACTAGGAATAACGAGGGTAGACCAAATATTACCAACAAATACTAACTACATGGTGACATACAGGCGAGGGTTATAATCAGTCACATAAACCAAAGTACATTTTAATGATACGCGTCTTGTTATCATGTAGTTCACTTTTAGGCTAATTCCATTCTATTGCTGTGCTGTTAGTGCGCAGTAAAGCAATGGAGGGGAGGCAAATTGAATGGTAAAACTCAACACACAATTGAGAAAGGAGTTCAGCTGCACAAAGCTCTAACATCTCTTTTTATTTGTCTGTAATAAAAGCTTAGAGGCAATTATTTTTATGTTTCCAAGCATTTGTGGGAGCCGCGGTTTTGGAGTGGGGGGTGGGGGCTGACTGACTGTCGTACGAGCAGGGCTTCAATGAAAATAGATTGGGAAGCACTACTGTACTGTATAGTGCTGTACCCAGAAGTCTGCTAAGATAATGTGATGATAATAATATTAGCATTGCCAGTAGAGCGGGTCAAGTAAAAAAGAAAATGTTTTCATCTGGGAAGTGTTGATATTGCACTATTGTGGCTACAGGAAACAAGGAATGGACAAACGAGCAGGTATCCGGGCGAGACTCACTGCTAAGCCACACATGCCTCCTATTGTTCTGGCTAATGGACGTTCACTGGCTAATGGATGTTCATTGGAGAATAAAACAGATTAACTGCTAAGCTCTTCCCAGAAGACGGTGAAAGCCTGTTGTGGAGCGGAGGGAGCTGCGCAGTAAGAAGAGGAAGAAGTAGGTGGGGCTGACCAGTACAGGACACCAAGCTCTGAAACAGGGACAACCCAGGAGGCGGTGCACCGTTTCAGAAGATCAGAGGAGACTGAAGACTATGGTTTCCTCTACCTCCCAGTTTCATCCACAGGGCCATCGGAAAGCTGAACTCCCTGAACTCCCTCCCACCCCTCTTCCCCCTCCCCCCGCTCCACAACCAAGGATGAGAGAAACATAATTTCAAACCATTCACATGGTTTGACAAATAAAAAATCTTGAATCTTGAAGTACATGCGGGTCAGGATGACCCACAGTGGCGGTGTGGCTCGGTGGCGGCGTGGCTTAGTCGCAGCGTGGCTTAGTCGCAGCGGCTCAGGACTAACACCTGAAGCTATTTCATTGTACGCCTGTACAATGACAAATAAAGCACTTACTTACTTCCTTAAGTTTTCATTTGTTAAAGATATTAATTGTTGTGCTGTATAGGCAAAATGCTGCCATCATCCCAAACACAACTAAATGATGTGCTCCATCCTTCAGAACACTATGAACCCGCTACCCTCCGGTTTCTGTACATAAGTTACTGTATTCACTTTGTTGGTCGACTTGTACAAAACCCTGCCCTTCCAGATAGCATGTGTCTTTCTGTGCAATGACAGTATAAGCAGCAGCACATTGGACTAAGTTAAAAGAGCCGGGTCAATGTGCTTTCAGAGGAGAATCTCAGTCTTGCCAGAGCTTGCTCCTGGATACAGCAGAATCCTTTTACAGTAAACCTCTTCAGTGTGAAGGGCTTTGACGCGGCCTAACACCTTGATGCTTCTCTGAGCTCCAGACAGCCGCGCATCTCAGCCCCAGCTCTATCGGTCTTAACAGGGCCCTCCTCTCAGCGAGTAAGAGAAAAGAGGGGTTATTGGAGAGCGCTGTTGAACTACACTTCCCATAAGCCACACAGGGGAGTTCTGTTGTCTGTACGAGTCGAGGCGGCAGTCAGCACTTCTGCCTGTTGAGATGTGATGCGGAAGGAGCACAGGTATTAAATTTAGGTGTTTTAGAAAGCACTGCAAGTTCTTTGGCAGCCATCACGCCCCGGAGACATACACACCGGCGCAGTAAACACACATAAAGTGATGAAAGTCGTGGCAGTTTGAAGTCTTCTTTCTTGGATGCGCATACAGTTTGTCTGAGCGGCGGAGCGGCTGTTCACTTGAGAGGTATTTTGTTTGAGAGCCACACATAAACAGACAGAGGCACTAGTCACTCGTCTGCTTTGATGCTTGGATGGAAGAAAAAGCATTTACCCCACTACAAGAAGAAGAAGGAAAAAAAAGCTATAATAGTTTTGAACTTCCAACTGAAGATGAGATTGTTCTTACATATCATTATGAGAGAAAGAAAGATTCCACTGTTCTCTTCCAACATTACCTGTCTCTGCATCTAAAATCCCCCCGGAACCACCTGCTCTGGCCGAGGAAGGTAGATTTCCCACCAAATCCGACTGTATCCCCTGCATTTCATCCAGCGATAATGCCTTCTTTTGGGTAATCATTTCTCATTCTCTATTTCATTATTTTTTTTTCCTGTGTTCATTGCCTCCAATCTCGCAGCAGGGGATCCCAGGCGCAGAAAAAGCAGCATTACAAAAAGATGAGGGGGGAGGAAGCGCGTTGACTAATTGGCGACGTTGATTTATGACGGAACATGTGTTAAGACCTGCTATCTCCGCGTGTGTCTGCATTGTTAAATTTATTTTCTTTGTGATGATTGTTTAACTCGATGCAGCGCCAGCCCCGCTTGTGTGTGTGTGTGTGTTTTGTGTTCGTGGATAAACGCAAGATTGGCAGTTTCTATCCCCAAGAGGACGGGAGACAGACAAAAACAAAATCGTCTTCAACTTTGAACTGGATCTTTGTGTCTCTCCTCCTCCACCTTCATCTCGGTCCTTTCTGTGGCTGTCATTTCTCCAGAGCAGGAGTATAAAGCCGACTAGCAGAACGCTTCAGGCGGCGTGGCGCATCAAAACAGAGCATTAGCGATAATAAGGCGAGATTATGGAGAAAAAAGCAACGTCTAGAGCAGAAAAAGCATTACATGGGAGAGCAATGTAAGTAAGAGGCTTTCCGTTTTACTAAACAGGTATTACATGCATACAAGAAACTGTGCTGATGATTTATGTTTTATATGTTACAGCAGTGGGAAGTTAAATATGGCAAAAAGAATTCTGAAATCTGAACCCTGTCAATTGTGGGTAACATTGCAATGGTAAATAAACTTATAAACTATTAAACATCTCTTGAAGAAGCACACATATTGTGCACTAAACTGCTCCCACCACATTCTCAGCCTTCCATTGTCTCTCTACATGGGCTTAACATAGCAATTTGAACTCAGGAAGATATGGAATCCCGATTCGTCTCATTACGTGCCGCCCCTATAAGCCGCGCTCTCATTCTTGCACATTCATTTCCTGTAGGGGGATTTGTGAGTAATTACGCACAAAGACATCCTCGCACTAATTAAGATGTAACGACGCGGAGTTCAAGTAATCTGGGCGTTTCACCAAGACGCGGAAACGAGCCGGTCCTCTAGGCACTCCACAGCGCATCGAGGTGTGTTTGCGGAGATTAAAATACAGAAATGGTGCGCTATTCTTGATTGGGAGAGGGTAAATGCAGTTAGTATGATTATGGAAATCTAAGCTTGAGCACAAAAGGTTCTAAAGACTAAGGATTTCTTCTTTGTTGTGCCTTTCATGTTGCGTTTTGCAATTTCAAAACTTCACATTTGCTCAAAATTAAGTTTGGTAAGAAAAACAGAGGAGGATGGCCAAACCATTTATTTGATAACAGTGCATTATCGGCATTACACATAAAGAAAGGAAAAGTAAGTGCATTGAATTATGAGAGTTGTATTGAGGGCTAGCTGATGATCTAAAGGTCTTTGAGCGGCATTTGAGACCTACAAATCCACAGTGGAGGCATCACAAGCGGCGCTACAGGAAACAAAAAGGGGAAAACGAGGAGGTTTCCGGGCAAGACTCGCAGCTAAGCCACACAAGCCTTCTATCGTTACTATTGTTCTGGCGGACAGGTGACCCTCAGGTGAAGAGCGGCGGCAGAGCCAGAGGAGAAGGAGGAAGACAAAGATGAAGATGAAGCGTAGAAAGCTACACAAGAGGAAGGGTTGGCCTGCAGTGGTGGCGCGGAGAGTTGCGGTGGCTCAGGACTAACCCAACATCTGATGCACAATTGTATAGGGACAAATAAAGGACTTACTTAATACTACTACTTTCTTCAAATACATACAGTATACTGTATAAGACAAATGAAGCTTGGGATTACCCATGCTGCTTTGCATGCTCAAATCATTTAGAACTCGTGACATTTTGGCTGGCGCTAGCCAGGCTAAGACAAATGAGTAATGAGAACAAAATGTGTGTCACCAAAATTAATTTTATCTTCACACTTTGCTGCACACCTCAGAAACTTTTAACCTTGTCTGCTCGTGTTCTCCATCTTATTACAATATTGAGATGGAAAGACATTAGGCCAATATCAATTTAGGTACATAAGGTACATAATGTAGATATGGAACCTTATGTACATGAGGCAGGTGATTGGCTGCAGTAAGAAAGAAGACACTGACATTAAATGTTGAATGCCAAGTATTTAGGTAAGTTACCACCGGGTTAAGACAGTGCAGATGAACCCAGCGTCACCAGAATCCGACCACTGCTTCTGTCTTCTCCCTGATGCAGTCTTCATTTGTCAAGCTCCTCTGTACCCAAGAGATACGACAGCTCGTCTTTGTAGCCAAACCGTTTCTTGCTGTGTGGATAGACAGTCTAACGCCGCTCTGACATGCTTTTGCGAGATTTGTTTTCTTCCTCTTTTGTTCCAGATTTATTCTTTACAATCCGGTCCATTCCATGAGTTCGCTTCTCTCTCCGCCGACCCCGCTCTGTCAAATATACGCGCAAGTCTTATTTGTTTATATCCACTTTATCCCAGCGCTTATTCTCTGCTCTCCGCTCACGTAAAATGCAGGAAGTTATATCAAGATGCCTGCCAAATAATTAGATGGGACATTTGTTTGAAAGCACATTTACAGAGGAATAATCTCCCCTCCCAGAGCCATCGTTTGAATCAGACGCATCAACAGAATGCTTTAGGAGTTGGCAGTTAGACAGATGGGAGAACAACAATGAGAAATACAAAACTGAGCAGGAGTCTTAGATGGATTTTCATGACACACAAAGCAACATGCACCATTGCTCTGATAAGCACTGGTTCTGTGTTTCGCAATTGCAAAAATATCATGCCTAAACTGAACACCAGAGATTCAGGTTTTTAAACCTTCAATAGAATGAAGTATGTTAACCAATGTTGTGAGTGTCAAAAATGTGATTTGCTAGATTTTTTTTCTGCACACACACAAATAAATAACTGTAAAAGTGTTTGTAGTAATTCATCTTTTTAGGCCTCTAAAACGTTCTCCCAGTCATTTTGCTCTGTACATGGCATAATTTACAGCACAGCACAGCCCTTATGTAAGGCTTACATACGGCTGATGGAGCGTTGCAGCCGGCTCTTTACTGTAGAAAGTGAAATAGAGCAGAACAGAGTCGTGCAGGTAGAAAGTGTCTGCAGATGTTGGGAGAAGTCCAATGCACAAACACTGATGGGATCCTCAACAATCTTCAGAACACAAGTGAAGCCAACTGGAAATGATATCCTCAAAAAGTATATGGAGGACACAGTGTTCTAATCGCACAAGTTCCACCAAAAAAGTAAGAAAAAGCACACAAATCAAATGAGTGTCTTTACAGAATAAGGATTTGAAGTTGTGAAATTTTAACTTTCACTATGTATTTGTAATCCAATATATGCTTATTATAGAAATTCTGTTCTGTATCAGATAACATATTACAACGTACAATGTTGTTTTTCTAAATTCAAAAACATTACAACTGTCATACTTTTTGTCTTTTCTTGGGCCCTCCTGCTGTTCCTATCTTCTCCAGCAGGAGGCGACATGTTCATAAGTATTGTATTGCGAGCAGCTGGTCTTCAGAGTGGCTTTAAGGAGGTTATACAGAGGCTGATTCAGCACAGTGAGACTTTGCTGCAGAGCTATGGCTTTATCTCTACATGTTCTGGAGTTTGACTTGTGCATGCAGTATATGTGGTACCATTTTACCCACTGGACTTTTCAAATGCAAAGTGGCTTCTTATGTTTTTCCAAATTAAACAAAACCAATTATAATTGGAACACCTGTTCTTTCAATGGTGTTAATCCAATGCTGAGTTTTAAAGTCATAATTAGTGGTAAACAGAAAGCACAAATAAAGTATAAATGGCCACAAATGTTATTGTAATTATGTTTGTAATTATGTATTGTAAATATTATGTAGAAATGACTTACTGTGGGTTGCATAACATACTGTTGATGTGGCATCCAAGATGTACTTTGGACCTATGGATGAGAACAATAGAGAATTAGGAGGTCAGGCCTGGAAAGAAAGTTGTGTTTGTAATGACAAGTAGTGGATGCTGAAAGTGAAATCACGCTCAACATAATATTCACAAATGCCAAAGTGAGTACAAATCTTGTGGCTAGTGCCCTGTTTGTCACTGATAACAACCACGAAAGTGTTGTTTGACAATCACATGACAACTTTGCAAGGCTTTTGGGGGAAATCATTTCACCTTACTTTGAGCAGCCAGCGGAAATATTGAACTTGGTGCATCAATTTGTTTCATGTCATGAGATATTATTCAGAATAACAAGAGCAGAGAATTTGTGCTTGTCCTCTGAGTGTCACACTATAATTAAGAGACATCAAATGAAAGCAACTTAATTACGGTAAGACGTTTAAAAACAAAAAAAAAAGTGTTAAACTACCAAATGCATCAGTAAATATATACATTATTATATACATTTTTCATTAAAATAAGCTAAATGAAGCTTAACAAGTCCATCTCAGAGCAGCCTGTGCCTGTGGCAGTGTTTCTTATGTAATATTACAGCAGCTACAAGGTTCCACTATATACTGTGTTATGTTGTAATTATAAGAGGATACAGAGACCAGAGAGAGCAATAGGCTCTAATAATTACTGCTGCACAGTGGAGGTTTCATCATCAAAGCCTGTCCTGGACACAAATCACCACTTTCATCTCCTACAGCCTCTACTGCCCATTGGCCTGCTTTAACGCCAGCCAGAACAGGTCCCCCAAGGCTCTTTGTCAAATACATAAAGAGGCATAAGCTAATTGTGTTTACTATGTGTAAGCTGATAGCGTCATTTTCAGTGCTAGATACAAATGAGTTTAGAAGTTATTACTTTAATAACTTCATGGTTCAACAACAGTGGGACAGTAGGTCAAATGTTAACCACTATCAGAGGGTCACTGGTTCAAACCAGATCCAAACATGCTGTCGTAAGGCTACAAGATTAATTGCATACAAATTGAAACTGCAATTTGAATGATTGTAATTAGCAAAAGATACAATCATTTAGATAATATAATGTTGTCTGCAAACAACTGAAAATATCATCTTAATAGGGTCCTAAACATACGAGCCAGGTTCAGCTGACTGACAGACAGCTTCATCCACAAATCCAGAAATGCATGGGGTTTTTGTATTAGTTTAGCAGTACATATTTCACTCAAATGTGAACGCTATGGGACATATTCAAAGGGAGCACTGATCTAAATATTACTTTCAAAATACAATGAGCCCATGTGTAAGACAATTTAGCTACATTGTCAACTCCAGTCACAGTATACCTTGTGTCTGGTTGCGTCAGGGAGGACATCTGGTATAAAAGCCTGCCAAATCACTGTGAGACAGGTTGGCTGCGGCAACCCAGGATAAACAAAAGGATAAGCCAAAAGATGAAGAAATATAGTACTCTACTAACTTTCTTTGGATAACGTTTGCCATTAATGAGGAATATTTCAAATGACCAACATTTGCACCTGTGGTCATCTGTGTCTGAGGTAAATGTCGGTCTGTTTGAAGTGTGTCATTGCATGCGTCTTCCTCATTTACTGCGTCACTTGTGTAAACGTGCGGGGGCGGACTGTTTGTTTGTTTGTTTGTTTGTTTGTTAACTTTATTGTCCCCGTAGGGAAATTTGTCCTCTGCATTTAACCCATCCTTCGATGCCGCTGGGGCAACCCGTAAGGAGCAGTGGTCGACGGCAGTGCCGCGCCCGGGGACCCATCTCCATGATGTGGAGCCAGGCTGATGGTCAGAATCACCTGGCTGGAGGATTCACCTATTGTGCATGTTTTTAGTGGTAGGGGAAACCGGAGTACCCGGAGGAAACCTACGCAGACACGGGGAGAACATGCAAACTCCACACAGAAAGGCCCCGTCCTGGTGGGAGTCGAACCCGGGACCTTCTAGCTGTGAAGCGGAGGCGCTAACCGCTGAGCTACCGTGCCCCCGGTTGTTTAACGACTGTTTGACAAACTGAGGATCAAGAACTAAGTTGAGCCAAAGCATCACTAAGAGTTAGAGCGAGAGAGTGTGGCCAAAGGAGATAGGAGAGTGCAGATATAGCGACATGGGAAAAAGGGAGAGAGAAACAAAAAGAGGATTTGCTCTAAGTATGAAAGATCGATGAGAGGCATGCTGCTATAAGCCGCTGTTTTATCATTGCGATTGGAAGAATAAAGCTGAACAGAAAAGCTGATAATTCAATTGCTATGCTCAAGCCTCCTTGGAGTTCACTGTACATGGTCTTGATATGAAGTGGCTCAATAACTGCCCGGCCTTTGTACAGTTATATTTGTATACGATGCATTTAAATGTATAGAAACACTGGAGCATCACTGTAGAAAACCACACAAGACTAAAACCTAACCCTGAAACATAAATGCAAGGTTGCTCTAGCTTTCTCCATTGTTGGTATAGTGTATCAAATAGAAAGAAATAACTGGGACAAAAGAAATAAATTAAGTGGGCCCTGATGTACAATACACTTTATAATACTGGTACATGAATTAATGCATGATTTCATGATACATTCATGCATTACTAAATCATGACTTCTCAGGAACAAACATGATCACATGTTGGTTCATGAATGACTTCATCCCTGAATTAAACGTCTAACTACTGCACATGAAAATCTTAATAACTCAGAAATCATGTACCATTATTATAAAGTGTTACTGAAACAGGGATAATAGACATTACCAAGGAAATTTATTTTTGTTTTTAGCCAAACATTGAATATTAATTAAACTCAATGGTGAAACAGGTCGTCTAACCTGTCAAACTAAGCACATTAAGAGGTTAAATAAAGTTCAGAAGTGATATTTCTATTTTATTTCAGCAAAAATAATGGAATTAAATAATGTACAGCACTAATTCAATGAGAATTCTTGGAAAGGGTAGTACATGGTGTCCTGTGTTGCAGCTAGCAGAGCTTGTACCTGATATGTGGAGACAGGAGAGGCAGCGATGAACGGGGAGATTGATGTCTGCGCAATCATCCGGTTGGTGGAGATGCTGTACGGCGCAGAGTAGAACCTGGACAAACACAATCAGAGGTTAACAAAACGCTGCATTATTCATTTTGAATACACCCGACATCTCCCCGGGGCAGACCACATGTAGAGATGTAATTGAGCCTTTAGTATCTCTTTGTTTGTTCAGGCACCGGGTCTCTTGAAGATATAGCTGACAAAACGAATCAGCTTTCATCAGGGCTGTCATGGAAACAATAAATTTTGTATCACATTCCCACCGCACCATCAAAGGCATCCTCAAATGAGACCTGACACAGCACCGGTGCTACGAAGGTGTCTGCTCCATGGCAATGCATATAGTAGTAATACATTACCATCTAATGTGTGAGTGGGAGAACTAGTCTAATACCTCCCTTCATGTCCCGCCCACACGGTTCTGCTTTGTATTCGACAAGTGCCTTTGAAATCTGTTTACCTCCCTTCCTACCTTTGTTTGCCCTTCTAATTTTGCGCCATTTTTTTTTTATTTCATCCCCTCAACCCTGCAGCGGCTTGTGGTGCTTTATTTATCATTGTGTACCTAGAGAGGACATGTTTCATCCAGCAGGCCGTGTTGCTGTGCCCGATCGATTCCGAAGTGTCTGTTGACTGAATAATGGAGCAGAGGAGGGAGGGAGGGGAGAAGCAAGGGCCGAAGGAGACACCCTCTTTATCTATCTCTAACTTGATTGGATGAAAAATGACCTGCTGCAAGTCAAGTGTAGCACTAGGCCTCGTGTTTTGATGTCAAACTAACTGTTACAAAGATCAACTACATTTATTTACTCTAACTCAATGCAAAAATGACTGCATACTGTTACAATTATGATGCAAAAAAGAGCTTTACTATTGCCACTATTGTATGCTGCTACTGTTTTGACAATTACTTTTATACGAAATGTTTCACATCGAAGAACAAACATCTCTGAGTGTAGATTTGGTAAAGTTGGTAAACCAAATATCATACCCTGAATATGAAAATAGTTGTACGCCATTGCTGAATTCTACACATTGACAAGAGCTTCCAATTATCATCTTAATTAGCTGCTTTGTATTCTAGGTGAACAAAACAGATGCCCCTCGCTCAAACAAACCTGAAATAGAAAGCTTGTATGCGTCAAAAGCTGTGACAAAACAATAATGACTTTTACCAGCTTTGTTTGAGAAACGTGTCATTATCCCAAACCACCGGCGAACACTTTAAAGTCAACTAATTGATATGTTTATGTAGGTCTCTCCTTTCAAAACACTTCACAACAAGTCGTCGTTTTAGCAAAGGTGCCAGCTGTAACAGTGGAAAGGGTCTGACCGGCCTGCGCTGCTGCTGCTGCTGAACACTTTTACGTTCTATATGTGTGTTTGGTAAGTGGTAGCCACAAGAAGAAGCGATGCAAAGCCTATAGATACCTTTCTAACACATAGAGGTTCAACCATGTGGATACAGCTTGTGCGATAAGCTTTACAATTCAAACTTTCCCCCCACTGGACGTTCACGCTCCAGTTGGCGTGGGGAAGAGGCCGGTAGTAGCGGGTAGAAAGCCGGACAACACAGGTCTAAATATGAAATGCGTCGCTTCACTGGCACCAGAAAAAGAAATCTTATGAATTATTAGTACAGTGAATTTCCTCCTGCCAAGTTCCAGCTCTAGTTCATGCACGGGTCAGTATGTGTCTTTCTAGGTGTGTTGACACTGGCTCGGCTTACTCGGATTTTTCCCCCCAACTCCTTGAAGGGACATAGATTTTCTTTAATTTTCCCTGTGCTGCTTTAAACTGCAGCTTAATGTCTCCATTTGCTTTCTTTTGTGTTTGGCCTCAAAGGAAACACGCTGGGGTTATGTGTTATTCTTTTGCCTTTGAAAACCACTGCGCAGTTTCATGTGCACAGAACAAAGGATTTAAACAAGAGACTGTGTATGGAAAATAAATGTAGTGACAGCTCCACATAAGTAATGGCAAACTGAATGAATGAATTCCACATTATGGTTGTTTGTTTTCAGAATCATATGCAAATCCATATTTATTAATTGGATACACACACAACAAACTCTGAACTGTATTTTCTGGATGAAAGGTCTTTGACTTTCTTCAGTCCAAGAGTGAGCATAATTGTATTTTTATTAGTTTTTGTCAAAGAAGGAAATTTGTAATCCAGTAGGATAAGGCATGTAAATAGATTTAACCTCTTAACCCCCGCCTTGACTGAGCAGATCTTCTCCAGTTTAGCAATACCCAAATAAAAGCTTCTTGAAAAAAGCGTCAAAATAGCAACAAAAACGAGATGAAAACAAAGATAAAAAAAAAACAACAACCACAAAACAGCAACAAAATGAAACAGGTCAAGAAAAAAACAATCCGAAAACAAAGACTAAAACACAACAAAAAATTACAAAAACATGACCAAAGCATGAAAAAACAAGCGCAAAAAAAGAGACAAAAATGTGCCAAAAACGTAACAAAAGAGCAACAAAAAAGTGCAACGGCAACAGCGCAAGGAAACAGATTCATATAGATCAGTTTTGTGGGTCTTAGCTTTCAAATGAGGCACTGGCCTAAAGGCTGCAGGAGACTTTAGTTCTGGGTAAAGCCGAACTGGAGAAAATGTGCTCGGCAAAGGGATATTTCAGGATTTTTGTCATTGGGCCAAATTCCCTAGTTATCCAGAGTTATCCAGTGGATATCTGGATATTTTATGTTTATTTCATGCAGTCCTTATATTTGAAGGGTTTAGTGGTGCTAGGCTAGTGCTAGGCTAGTGCATGTCCATGGTAACTAGTAGCCTGCATTAAAAACAGTCTGACCCAAGCACAGTGCATCTGAGGCAAATCACTTACAACACCAGACTACCGATGTAAATGTCTGTGTTGACTGAATAATTTTTGAAATATAACCATTTTACATGTAAAAGAACTTATATTTGTGCAGCATAAGCTTCCTGGTTGTAAGCTACGCAGCAGCGGAGTGATCTGCTAGGTAACCGGATCTACAGTAGTTTGTTTATCTGCGGCCGGCAATACTACACATGGAAGGAGCTTTAATCAGATATGACAACGTTTGGAGGACGACCTGATGATTTTGAAGAGGTTTTTAATGCAGGCTACTAGTTACCATAGACATGCGCTAGCTAATCCTGAAATATCCCTTTAAGGCGGAGGTTAAGAGGTTAAAGGCAAATGACAGCATCAACAAATAAATCAAATATATGTGTGTGGCCCCCTGTCATAACTCTGCCTATAGATGTCAAGACCCTCAATCTAGATATAGATAGTTTTTTAAAAAGTACCCCAAGAATAAGAGAAGTATTTACGTGACAAACGGATTGATCTATAAGGGAAATTGAGTGCAAAACTAACTTTACAAACTGTAGAATGGACTTTAAAAATCTGGTCAAATAATTTACCCCAAACATACTTTCGATCAGGAGTCATCGAAAGTAGGAGTCATTTGAACCGTTTAACCATGTTAGCAATTCAAATCCCTGTGAAAAACAGGTCCTTGTCAAATTGATGATTAGTGACAAGACCTGAATCACCTTCATAAAGCAGTATGGATCTGACTTTTGACTACACAATGGATATATGACTTGCATTAGAAATACTGTATTATTCAGTGATGAATACAAATGAGCGCACACGGGCCCGGTTATTCAATATGCTCCTCTGATTGTGTTTATTGTATTTTTCATTAGACTGATGTGCATTGAGAGAGAGGGATAGTACGTAGAGGACAGATCCAAGGTTATTGATGGAGGCTATTAGCCCCGAGCAGCGGGCTGTCAATAGCGACTGTGCTACGAGCTCTTTAAACAATACGCTAAACATGTAATTGCAACCAGAACATTACTAGCAGATTGAATTTAAAACCTCTTCGGCGGTCCCTGGTGTGACCTCGCCGCACTGTCAGGAGTTTGCCCTGAAAAAATTAGCCAATGATTTAGTGCTGACCTCAATGACTTTTCAGCAGAGAAATGTGGGTTAGCATGCTAAAATGTGTGTGTCGGTATGCGTGGGGCAGAAGAGGGCAGACGATGGAACAGGGATGGGAATACAAACGGCAAAGAACTGCAAGCAAGTGAAGTAAGTACAGTACAAATGGGGGAGCAAAATATCATGCGCTACAACAGTTTGTTCCATGACCTGCGGGAAGAACTTCAAATGCATTTCCCGCCTTTGCAATGTCCAAACCTGACTTTCTTTTCTGGGAATCTACTTTCTTTTAGGCTGCAACATGTACTGTGTTTATCACAATAAAAACTCGACCACGTTATTAAAGGAATAGGCCACCATTTTTGCAAACTGAGATTTGTTCTTTCCTTAGCTTAGATGAGTTGATGTGTACCTGTCTGGTACAAGTCCAAGTGCTCCTCAGGTATTAGGTCATCATGGACCCCCGTTTGGAGGAGGAGAGGCTAAATGCAAACAACATGTTTTTGCGTGACTGAGTGCACGCATAAAGACCAGACAGGTACACATCAACTCGTCTAAGCTAAGGTAAGAACATGTCTCAGTATGGAAAAACGGTGGCCTATTCCTTTAAGGTTAGTGAGCATAGTTAACCTCTTAACCCCCACCGTAACCGAGCACATTGTCCCAAGTTCGGCTTTACCCAAATCTAAAAACGTCTCGATTGGAAAGCAACAGTGTAATGCCTCATTTGAACGAAAAAGCGATTTTTTTTTGGGTCATGTTTTGGTTTCTTTTTATGTAGCTTGTTTTTGTAGTTTTTCGTTGTTGCTCTTGTCACTTTTTTGTTGTGTTATTGTTGCTTTTCTGGCACATTTTTATTGCATTTTCATCCTCTTTTTCGTCTCTATTTTGACGCCTTTTTCAGAAGCTTTCAGATTTGGGTGATGCCAAACTGGGGAAAGTGTGCTCGGTTCAGGTGGGGGTTTAAGAGTTTAATACAACAATTCAACATTCTTGTACGAGTTACAGTATGGTTTATCTAAAGTACAGTATTTAATGAAATGAAATAAAAAAGAGAGGCTTCTCATAGTTGATAATAGAAATTGAATCGATTTGAAACACTCTTCAATAGTAGCACTTCCCTCACCTCCCTGAAAGTTTTGCACGCTCCAGTATGACATTGACAGAACAATCAGTTTGGCCAGTGAGGACTCTGTTACCCCCAGTATCACCCCTAATATCAGATTGGCATCCGATCCAAGCAGCCATCTGTCCAGGTTTGTGGAGCTGTAATTGATTCGTACCCTTCCCTTCTCCTTGCACCGACTTTATTCCTGACTTTGCCCTCGTCCTGACCTCATCCGGCCCCTGCTTTCTATTCAAGAGCTGCCTCCATGCGTTTTGCTTCTCTAATTAGCTGCATTAGCATTTCACAGTAATTTAGTGCTGTGCCGGAAGGAGCTTAGGTTGACCTCGGGAAAAAAAAGAGGTCAGAGAGGGCTTAAGCCATGCAAACACCCAGTTTATTATTGGTGAGTCTATATCAGCATGCAGAAGTGGTCTGCACAGGGCTACAATAGAACTACAGAATATAGACATCATGAACAGAAGCAAGTCTTTTAAGGCTTTTAGTTCTAGCTTTCCCATTGTGTTGCACTGTCATCATCCCATCTAAAAGCTTCTTGACTGGAAAACTACAGTGCAATGCCTCATTTGAAAGAAAACTGTAACTTTTTTGTTGGCGTGGCTTTGTCACATGTTTGTCATGTTTTAGTCTCTTTTTATGTCTTTTTTTGTTGTGTTTTGGTAGTTTTATTTGTTGCTTTTTTGTCATATGTCACATTTCTCTCATATTTTTGGCGCTCTTTTGTTGTGTTATTGATGCTTTTCTGGCACATTTTTGTCACTCTTTCGTTGCTGCCTAATTTTTGTCGCTCTTTTGCTTTTTTTGTTGTGTTTTCGTCTCTTTTTGGTGCTTTTTTGTCATGTTTTTGACAGGTTTTTGACACAGTTTTGTCACCTTTATGTTGTTGCCATGTTATTGTTGCTCTCTTGTTGCTTTTTGGTCACATTTTTGCTGCGTTTTCATCCTTGTTTTCATTGCTATTCTGACACTTTTTACAATAAGCTTTGGGTAATGCCAAACTGGAGAAAATGTGCTCGGTTTAGGTGGGGGCTAGGAGGTTAAGCCACATGTCCTTCCCTATCCTAATCATGTGTCCATGCACTGAGCCCCTCTTGTGGCTGGATTAAGCAACCAAATATTATTACAAATATGATGTTTTTTTGTATTTTTTTGTTTTCTTCTATTGTGCAACATTTAAGCAGACAGATTGTTTTTGAGAAGAAAAAACAAAATAATTCAAATGAGAACAGGCAGGCCAAGGGTTTAGAAGGTTAAGTGAACCCATGGAAGAACAAGAGAGCCTGGGGAGGAATTTGATACAAAAGGGAAGGAGTATTGAGCCAAAAGGAGGAGCAGCGCTGGAGGAAAGTGTCTTCAGGGACCGCATCACCAGCAGCGTTCCTAGCAGACAGAACCAATCTCCAATTTCCCCCCCGAAACTCCCAGACAGCCCATGCATTCAGGCAGGCAGCTCTGCAGATAGCCTGGGCTGACGAAAGTCTTACAGCACCACTGCAACACACCTACCGGCTCCATCCCTTAGCAATGAGTAGCATCATCTGACGACGCTATGCTAACGGGCTGCACAGGTCACATGACAGAGTGAGAGTAGGGCAAACAGAGGGTGTGTGTGTGTGTGTGTGTGTGTGTGTGTGTGTGGTCTGTTCATTTGCATGCAGGTGCTTGTCTGCAGGGAAGTGCTGATGTGCAGGTGTGGACATCTGTGCAAGGTATGCAAGCCAGAGTCTGGGTGCTAAGTAGCTGTAAGTAAAATAGTAAGGGAAAGACAACAACAACTCCAAAAAGTCTGAAAGAAGAGATATTAAAACTTACCCGTTCTGAATAGCAGAGGGATCGTACGTCAATGCCATGCCACTCTGAACACAAATAAATGAAGAAATCTGTTACCATTTCCCCCTCAGACTTAAAAGCAGAAACATATTATGTAATGGACAATTAAATACATTACACAAAGATATAAACAAAAACAGTGATCATAATCTGTTAGCTGCTGTACCATTGTGTGTGAATCACCAATGGACAATTAAATAAATTACACAAAGATATAAACAATAACAGTGATCATAATCTGTTAGCTGCTGTACCATTGTGTGTGAACAGTTCGTGGGAGAGGCATATTATACCACTCTGTCAAACTCAAATTGGCGCATGTTGTCACAGAGAACATCTGCCCTGTCACTTGGAACATTGTGTGTCCAAAAGAACTTTAGTCAAGCAACACTCAACATTACAAGTTGGAATGTGCTTGTGGATTTATTCGCACTTGCAACAATGACAGAAATGGAGAGTAAATACTTCATGGCTGTCTGTGTTTCTGATACTTCTGGAGACAAGACAATTTGCATCTTCCCTGACATAGTGCCGCTGTTATTGTTGACAGCTTTGCTTGTCACATTGTTGTATCAGAAAGTTACCACTGTCGCTTCTCAGTCAATAAAAACATAATCTAAAATATGACTTGAGTTAACCTCTTGAATCATGTCATGTTTCTTTTTGCTTCAAAGTGATCACTACTTACAGTAACTGCCTCCTGGCAAGCCTCAAACCAAATTGAAGCAAACAGTAGTTTTGTAAGTCTACACATCTTTATTATTCTCCATCTTCCCTTTATCCAGCCTGCCTCCACACGCAATAGTCATTTGTACTTGTTCCACACAGGGCTCTGCTTTCCAAATTGGCGCATGAGTTGAAAGTGTGCCCTGATATTGAACTTTGCAGCAGTGTTTGCTTTTTCTCTACAAAATACTCTTTCAGAGCTGATTAGGGGAATACTGTATATTGTGTCAGAAAGAACACTTTACGAAGCCAGGTGCTAAATTGCGAGTAGAGCTCAAAATTAGCATTTGTGTATTTTGTGGGAAAGTTTCACCTGATTTATACTGCTCGTTTTATTAGTGCTGCAAATGTGATATGTAAATGAGTCTACTGCATGAGCAGTGGCTGCGGACGGACAGCACGGCTCGCACATTGGAGACGCCCGGTAATGAAAGGAACAAATGAACAGCGGAACACGAGTCGTGTCTCCTTCAGTATCATCATCACGCCGTACGTGGAACCTGGGCATAAGGACTTAAAAGGACGCAGGACAGACCCTGAAAGCCGTTTCGTGGACAGCTGTTGTGAATCGCTCCAGTTCATTGGAATTAGGACAAGAGGCAAAGCAAAAGACTCGCGCAGGCAACATGTACTTTCTTTATAACCCCATACACCCTTGAAACAACACAAGTATCATTTTGTCTTCGTAAATGAGCCAGATACAAACATTTGAAAATGTTTTTAACGCCGTATCAGCATTATTTTATCCTGCACAAAAGTTTTGTGCAGTTTTATGCTGTGCATTTGTGATAAATACGACAAAACCTGCCAAACAATATCATTTGCATTTTCTCCGCCTTAAATTTTGCGCATGCGGACAAAATCGGCCTGTTTTGCATATTGAGTTCCCATGAACTCAACTGCACTTGCCTTTTGCTCCACTTGTGTTTGCTGGTGTGCAAACACAACAGTTATGGATTTACAACGGTCAATTCTGTGCAAGAATGTAAAATAATAAACATCAGGTTTAATGTGAAACCAGTGAAAACTCTTGTATTTGTGTTAAGCTTGCTCTTGTGAAATGAGTATTCTAACCTATAATGCCCTTTAAATTACGCATAATTGGCTTTGTTCATAAGTGTACAATAAACCACACTCAATAAAATGCTGTATCTGATTAACACATGTGCACCACTGTGGCGTCTTCCTGTTGTTATTACAAAACCTCCATTACAAGCCGGTTCTGTTTCATTTCACTTTCTCCACTCGGTGCTGGCTCGAGCTCCAGGAATTTCAATGTTGGGAAATTGTTTGAAAGTGCACTCGTCGTGTGGGTGGCAACGTTATTATTCACTTTCCCTTGTTCTGTAAATTAAAGCTTTGGTATCAACACCAGCAACTCGTGAACTGTATGCATTGTGCAACAGTCAATCTGCTTCCAATCTGCTTTCATTTCAGTCGCACATGACAGACTGGAGGTGGGAGTTTCAACAAAAGGAAAAAACAACTTGGCTTTGGGGTCTTGCAGAAACCTTATATTTTACATTTAACAACCTTAATATTTGCCAGCTTTTATCCTGTCAGAGGCATCTCCGATTTGGCACGCACTGAGTTATTGGAAATGAATCCTGATAATGACCCCGCAGGGAGCCCTGTCAGGCCTCAAAAGCTTTGTTATAAAATGTAAAATGGGCATAATGTCAGGCAGAACATGGTTTTTAAATGTACAAATGGGGTTTTCGGTGCCAGCTACAATACAATAATGTCCGCAGAGGTGTGGGCAGTACAGCCAGTGACACTTTAATTGTAACTACTGTAGTCAAGAGAGTATTGTGCGCATTTAAGTACTGCTACAAAGACAGATCAGAAAAGTATTATGTACTGATGTGCCATGGGGGTGTAGTGGCAGAGTTAGCTTTAGCTAGAATTGTAAAATAAGTAGTTTTTGTTGTGTCATTATTGAATATATGCACTGAAAGATCTGGGTGTTTATGACTTATGACTATGCTTGAGTGTGATGATTAAATGCACACGAGTCTCACCTCTCCGTCCCTTGTCCACGGTCGCCCATTTTGGGGATATTTGACCTGTGTCTGCCTCTTCTTCTGGCCTCCGTCAGCAAACTTACACAGCAGTGGCTCTGCAGGGGCTGCCCACAACACAAGGACAAACACAGAAGGATTCATCAGATTAATGACTGCAAAATGTTCCACTTCATGCATTAGGAGGAATGTTTAAAAAAGATAATATGGTAAAATGCTGGGCTGTGCATAAGTTCAAAAAGTACGCAAGTCTCTTCCATTTATCTATGGTGAAATCCTGATACGACAAAAATCATCTTGGCATCTCTGCAACTCTCTACAGCCAGGAAAACAATGCCACTGGCTAGTCATCAGAGAACTTCAGGTCGAGTTAAAAATGGGGGCAGAGGGGTGGGGGTGGGGGAACGTTCCTACGCTAAATAAGTCGGCTTGACCCGAGGCTGTCAGTGTGATTGCAAAGACAACAGCTTCTTTGGACTTCGGGGAAAAAGAAAACCTTGATTACAAATTGGATTAGATGACCGTGACCTCCCGCACAAAGTTGAACAAACCTGGGCATAAACCTGAACAACTGCAATCGCTGATGCTACAGGCTGCAGACCAAACAGGAGGAAGACGGATTTTGCTTTAAAGGAAAAAAAAAAAAAAAAGTTCTTGTTGCGCGTTGGTTTATTGGATTTAATAGCATATCAGTACAATTTGTTCGAGAGCAGGGGAGCGTGAATAATGCCCTTTATTTCTGGGAAACGCTTAAGCATCTGCCCGAGTCAACAAACAAAATCAGAAGTATTGTTATCCAAACATGAGCCAGACCCAGAGCAGAGATAAGATGTTGGTGGATGGATTATGGAGTCAGACGGTCGACAGTCAGAAGTGATTTCTGGCACTGAAATGCAAAAGAACAGAGCGCATAAAATATTGCTTTGAGGCGGTATTATTCATTTTTGTCCCCATCAGTTGTATATCAAATAGAATAAATGAACCGGATTGCATAAAAGTAAAAAGCGTTTAAAGCAAATATCACTGTTAGCACTATGGCACTATTGGTTATAGAGCTCGGGAATGTGATGTCAAATCGCTAAGCATTATGGGATTAGCACCAATTGTAAACTAATGTAACTAACTAATTGTAAACATTTTAAAAGTTAAAATACTGGAGTTATTGTTCACATTAAAACACTTGGACACCGCAGTGTGTTAGATGTATTTACCAGCAGTGACTCAGCAGGTAAAGGAGTTGTTCCATGGCTTTTTTCTCCACTTTTTATACTGTTTTTAGCTAATGTTAGTCAATGGAAATGTATGCTAACAGCTGCAAAGATGGCGGATCTCCATGGTAACTGTGGAATTTCCCGAACTCTATTGGCTACAACTGATACCGAACTGTCACCAGTTTTGGCTCTCACCGCTTTAAAAACACAACTTTCACCAATTAAATCGAAGTGGCTATCAAAATTCCGCGGCTAGCAACAGCATGCTAAAGCTAGCGGCAACATGCTAACGCTAACGTCAACTAATCAAGTCTGGGACAGAAACTCTGATTTGATCACCTAAAGTAGCCTAATAAATAAATTCTGTTTGTATTAATGCTGTTAACTTGCATAACTGATCTAACATATTTGTTATGCACAAGTTGTAGTGATCAGATCAATTTATGTGAGCTGTTCATAATGTAACCAAATTAATAGCTCTCATATCTCTCATGTCGAAAAATCCAGTTATTCTTGGTTAATGTTTTCCCATTACAGTTTAATAGTTAGCCTACAATTGATAACATCTTGTTTGCAAGAGAAAATTAGACTTTATTGATCTCACACTGGAGAAAAGAGGACCATTTTTTTCATTCACAGTAACTACATCTCTCTTCTCTAGTCTCTTGGTATCAGTTTATATCAGATTTCGGCAGACACACAAACCCCCAGTATCGGTATCGGAAGCAAAAAAGTTGGTGCATTTCTAGGCAAAATGGATATTATTCCAGCACTTGCAGCATCTTATACTGAGTCAAATACAGTAGACAGTTACAGCTAGAGGGAACCATAACAAATCAGTGATGGAAATGATACAGGCTCCATACAAGGTTACACTCCATACAAGGTTGACTTACAGAGCCAGTCTTAAACTCAGTCCTGTTCATTTCATTTTCTTATTTATTTCTACAGAGCCCACTTTAATACAAAAAAGGCCATTTCAAAAAGCAGGTGGTAAAGTGGAAGACCATCTTGAGCCCTGACTTGTAATTACAGTCTGTGAAAGACAGTGTCAACAAGAGATCTATTCAACTCAAGTTCTCTTCTTACACACTTGACCCTGATATTGGTGAGCCTCCTCATGTTATGAAAGACCTCTTACAAGCTCCTTTAATAGCGGTACTAAATGTTTCATAAAAGAGCGGACTAATTACCTGTATCCTCTTTCACCGCAGCAAAAAGAATCAAGAGTGAGTGAAAGAGCAAGAGCAAAGCAGGCAACGGTTTCACAGCAGCGGAAGTGAAAACATACAGTATAGATCAATGAAACAAATAGGAAAAGGAAGGCTGATTAAAAAGGTCTGTGAGCATATTCCATTTTACATCGCTTTGTAAGGGATAGGTTAAGCTTTGTTTTTGTCTCGATAAGAACGTGCACGGCGAGACCTCTGTAATTCATTGTTTCCTTATTTTCCAGACATTTACCCACAACCAGTTTGAGACCTTCTTGTTTCATCAGAAGTTGCCATCGCGGACCAGACATAGGGTGATTGGGCAGATTTTTCTTACGCTGAATCTTCTTCCAGTCACAACAGCAACATTACTTTTACTGGAGTGGCCAATGGGGATATAGGACAGAAACACAGTATGCGCTCAGGCTGAGATCGAATTGGCAACTTTCTGATTCCTCGATCAATACTTTTGCACTGTTGTGAAGCACCTTATATTTACTTCCAGTTCTGGCCGCAATCATTTAGTTGGTGAAGCAGGTGTGAAATTTGGTAAGGTAAGGTTTCAGAGTCCTGGGAGCAAATGGGCATAAGAGATTGTTTGCTTGTATGGGCTGAGGTAAAGCATAACTAAATGTAAAAGTGACTTGGACATTATTGTTAAAAAGTAGGATAATTACAGTAATTTGCTATACTGCCCCCTGCAATTATCTATTCTGCACACACTCAAATCTATAGCACTCAATGCACAAAGGAAATATATGTCCTTAGGTCCCGACAGTTCAGGCTTTTACAGATGGGTAATCTCCTGAGTGAGGTGTCTAAATGGGTTTTGTCAAAGTATGTGGTCCATCAAAAAACATTTTGTTCGCTGCGTATTGATTTAGTTGCATTACGTGTGCGTGATGCATTGGGATAACCTGAGTGCATCATCTCAAAGTTCATTCAAGTTCAAATGTTTTGAAAAGTGTATTATGACAGTAAATAATTCCTGGACTGACAAGGACTTGGGCAGTATCAAGGTCTTTTATACATATTCACTAGTGCTGTGGCCCATTAAAGAAACACACGCCATAAAATATATGACTTGCATCATAATAAAAATAGTTATATGTTTTGGCAAACCAGCCTCTTGACAGTGACCAGTTTCAACAATGGTGTAGGGATGCAATATGTCTTTCAAAGGTGATCAAACCAGTAACCCTCCAGGCATTTTGCCTCAAGCTCAGTGCTACATTCTCAAACTATTGCTCAAAAAGTAATCCTTGACCGTTTTTGGCCTTGGAATCCAGCAAAAAGCAAATAACTCAACTTCGAGCTAATCTTTTATTGCTAGCATTGAACATCTTTTGAAGACGAAGATCCTGTGACATTGCCTTAAAGCGGAACTAAGTAACTCATGCCCCTAGAGGCCATATGCGCCACTGCAGATGTGCTCATTAATTGTCTGTGAGAGTAAATACTACGCTGACAGAAAAAACAAAGGGAGAGAGGGATATTGTACATCCAATTACACAATGGAGATATATTTTTTCACTGAAACTTGGGTGTAAATACTGTTTAAGTGGCGCTAGCACGCAGTTAGCTTTGCCCGTTAGCCTGTTAGCTTCTTCTTCATGATTCCATTAGTGTGTATTGGCGCCTCCAACGCGTAGGCAGCGAAGTTGCAATTGTGGTTTTCTGGCCAGAGACACCAGAGAGAGATGAAAGCCCCCCCAATCATCCCATTAACACTTGTATTACTCCCAGAGGGACTACGAAAAGGATTTATTAAGGTCAACAAGTTACTTAGTACTGCTTTAACCATTCTGCTTGAAACGAGACCAAACCTGCTCAACCCATGTCCATAAATTTGAGCCATCTATAATTACAAATAATCTAATAACAGCTTTAATTTAAGATGAACGTTTTGTGGAATTGAATGAATGCAAATTATTAAGGCAGACAAATCTCCCTGGGTATTTTTCTTTTAAACATTGATGCTACATGCCTGGATTGCCTTTTGCTTAATCCTATTACTTCATTCTAATCTGACATGCTAGATTACCGCAGCGGTTACATTTTACGTTTCAGACACAACACACAGAGACACAACCCTTTTAGAATAAGCCTGCGTCATGTCTAACAATGAAATACCAAAATGGTCCTTTTCTTATGTAATATAAATTAGAGAAGTGAAGAAATCGTTGTTGTTTCTGTCAATATTCACCTTCGGAGGGATGGGATGTCTTCCATTACTGGCATAATTACTCAATATTGGAAAATGATCAGCGGATGCCAGGGATTCAGTGGGCCATGAATGGTGAAAACATAGCCACTGGCAATTAATAAATCATCTTAATATGAGCTGGTTTAAAAAAGAATATATTAGACATTGTATAAAAGCAATTTTACCTACTGGCCCGTTAAATCCATTAATCTCTTTAACTCAGACGTTATTTGTGGCGTTTTTCCCACAAAGCCCCATTGGGAACAAAGCGTTTGGCTCAAAATATGCAAAACACCTTTCACTTACAGCCCACATTCACAAATTGATGCTATTATTACATTGTTATCATTATACATATTACGCCTTGAGGTGACGGATTTGCGATATCATGCATGTCAACGCCGTCTGAATTCCTAATGGACTTGACAAGACTCACATATTAACACGAATGCCTGAATATTTCTACCGACTTACAGTATATATAGAGATCTTATAGAAGTGCTGAGCTAGCCTAAAGCAATGAGAACAGAGAGAGAGAGAGAGAGGATCGTCTTCGGAAAGAGCATTAGATTAATTATTCGGCTTCTACGCGGCGTCCTATCGGGGTCCACACAAGAGGCCTTTAAAATGAGAAGGACGTTTTTAATTGTGAGTTTGACCTGCGCTTTCCCTTCCTCTTGTGACAATCTCAAACGGGCTGATGAATCACAACAAAGCAATTAGCAGTTGTCCCATTGATCTTTTTTTTGTGAATAAACTTTATCTGAACCAACAATAGGCCCTTTGCCACCATGAATCATCGGCCTATCCCCCTGCAACAAACTTCAGGTCCTCCACTGCATCCGTGAATCTCTTCTTTGGCCTGAGCCCTTGTCATCGCACAATACAATACAATAGAAAGAAACGCAAATGTCCGAATAATTCTCAAAAACAAACATCAATCAACCCTCGTGGAGTCCATTAAATGTGAAATGGACTGAACAGAAACAAGAACAGTGTGGCGCTCATTCCATGTGGATCTTGCGCTGAGCTTTTTGAGAGCGCTTCACGTTCATTTGAAAACGTGCACAAAAAGGGTTGATCCTACCGGCTGACTTCACATTTGCTAAGTATTTCGAGATCAAGAATTGGAGACAGGTCCCTAGGCACTGCTCAGTTCACCCACTGCTTTTGACAGGTTGCCACAGCGGCACTGGATGTCAGATGCAGAGAGTAAAATATCCCTGCGGGAACAATAAGCATCTGAATTCTACGACCATTTTCTTCGTCTTGTTGCCCATGTCTAAACGGTGCAATCCTTGTTCCTCAAACACGTGTTTATTGAGACTTTAAGGGCGTAAACAGCACCCTCGTCGATAGCTACAGAAATGGAGACATGCGACTTCTACGGCTACAAGTTGCTTTTTATACAAGTTGCACCGAACGGAAAGGAAAAGGGCAGAAGCGATTAGAGGACAAAGGCTGTGTTGGTGTTTGCAATATCTATTTACACAGTCATTTGTCGAGACTGATACTGCTGATATTTGCTTTAAATCCTTTATTCGATTATCACTACGTCGAGGGCTGAATGTGAACATAGTTGTCCCCGTGGATCCTTGGCTTTTGTCGGATCGAGGAACAAACTCAATATGCTGTAGATGCAAAGAGGGAACATGGAAGATGAGAAAAACAGTGAGAGATGTTGACAGTAAAGCCACTGGTACCGTTGTGTAAAGGTGTTTCGGTGGAAAATAGCGATCTGAATTGGATTTGTGGTGTCGAGATTGTGGACACAGGTAGCCGGGCGTGAGGAGACAGGCGTGGAGCTCACACTGTTCGCACTCATTGTAGCGGTGGGACTTCGCAGACCACAGCGGGGACATATAAACTGTTAAAACACCAGCCAAGGAAACAAATATATCCATCCCTGCTATGGGGGATACGGGGGGTGGAGTGCACAGGGGGAAAGGGCTCAGATAAATGCAGCATGTTGGGAATGTGCTGGAAAAATGCAATATTCGACGAACCAGGTGGGCCACTCACACCTGTACTGTACGGTAGTGTTTTAGACCAGTTTGGAAAGCAGCAAAGTTGATATTTGATGTGTTCATATGACAGGCTACAAAATAGATCTAGCCACTACCATAAATCATTTTGAGAATATAATATGTGGATAACGGCACTATGTCTTTTACCACTGCAATGATTGCATCTTTGTCGACCAACACGTTATGGTCATTTGTCCTTCTAAAGGGCTTGGTGTTAGAAAAACTGAAACTTGAGCTGCAGTGACACTAGACAAAGTGCACTGGTGACGTCATAGTGTGCGCACTAAGCCTCAGTTGCTCTTTAGCCGTACGCTACAGAAAGGTCAAGGGAGTGGAGGCTGTGAATTGGAAACACTCCCTGGATCAACTTGGTCGAGAAAATATTAGTATGAAAACTAGATAGACTCTCAATACTTTGTTATTGAGAGAGAATTCCGGGCCCTTGAGCAGAGTATGTAATGATGAAAGGTCATGAAGGGAAACAAAAATATGCAGCATGTTTAGTTTTAGAGGATTTTTCCCCATTGCAACATTTTGTAGGAATGGATTTAGCTCTTACGATCTGGAGGCTATACCTTCCATATAGGCCAATACCTACCAGCCATCATTGTTAGGTCAGTGCTTTGAGAGAAGCTTTTGCAATATGTGGTTCAGTTTTATCCTGGCTATAGGACCACACAATGATATTATTCCCCCAAGTGAATTCAACGAATAGACAAATTAAGTAAGAAAAAAAGATGACAATGGAGAAAATGAAACATGAAACCCGTCTAAAACATCAGTGTTGATTTCCCCAAGTGTAAAATTGCAGAGGCGGTATGCCTGTTTGTTTACCTTGATACGTGCTGAGTAAACTTGAATACACAAATATCAGCCCTCGACGAAATGAGACACACTGATACTGATTCTGTGGCAAATGAGCTCTTTACGAGAAGATAGGGAGGGCTTCCTACTGGCACCGACTCCGCGCTTCACGGTAGGGAGCCAGGACATTATCGAACAAGCAGCACTGAGCGGCAGAATTATGGTCTATAGTAAAACACACTGTGAGCATTTTATTTACACCTGGCTGGACGGCTGGATCTGCAAGACAAGTACCAGCTATAGGAAGCATCAAGTAATTCAACAAGGTTAGTCTCGAGACAAAAAGATGTTAGCAATAAAATGTGAGACCTTCCAGTCGTACGGGGAGAGTGCAAAACCCTGTGCCACAATTTGCCAATTGCAAATATAATACTCTATTCCAGATTGGACAACAACATCTTGTATTATTCATATTCAAGAAGTCTGCACTTTTTCCACACAATATCAGTGAAAGTCAGTGTCCAATGTACAGTTTGTATGAAGAAAGTAGCCACGACGAAAGGCAGAAGTCGCCACACCGTCGATCTATGGGCTTCCTCATAACGAGAGTTGATGGAGGCCCCGGTCATGTGATCAATGCACACATTAATCTCACAGCCAGAGTGTGAATTATTACCTTTTCCTGCCAATACATCAGAGCGGACGGACAGACTAATCAGGGAAACCCGCAAGCCACCGGCGTACCATCAAGAGATAACATTTTTGACAACAGATTTCTTACATTTGTACCAATTTCGATACCGACTGCTGTTGTCCTAAGCGTAATGGTGTGAGAGCATCAGCCGGACCATCTTTGACACAGACAGACGGGGGCATAAATCAGATGAGTTTGACGTCAACAAGACCTGACACGCCTTTTTTACAGTGAGATCAGTCACAGTGGGCAGGACCCTGGCAACTGAGACGCACCATATATCTGTACCAATAAAGAGGTCATCCACTTGGAGAGGAGGCTAAAACGTGTCTTTTTGTATTCCTGTTATTCAGGAAAAGACTGTTCGACACCTCACTGTAATCTGCACTCTAAGCAGGTTTCTAATGCGCAATAAATGAGCATATACTTGTGGCAAATCCATATATTTGTATCCACATTTGAAAGCAGCTATTTTATTTATTTATTTATTTATTTATTTATTTATTATTTAGCATGCTGTTTGGTGATGCAAACGTTGCTTTTATCCATTGCTGTTTTATTCTGTTTCAGTTATTCAGTTTGTTCTGCACTGCAGTTTTTTCGTGAGTTTTTTTGAATGACAACTACGTAAGTATCACGTAATTAATCGTGATCATGAGGATATTATAAGGATGCCATGAATTCACCAAAACCTTCATGAAATGAGGAAAAATGTGATCAATTAATCGTGATAATGAGGATCATGAATGTACATCATGACTCATGATTGTGTCCCCACAACAAGTGTTTTTTTTTTATTATTTCCTCAAATTTGACTATTGTATTGATAAAACAATTTGAAAACGTGTTTTTCTGTGAATTATTGCATAGTGAATAGGCATAATAAGTGCATAACTATTTGCTGTTTTTATCATATTTGTTTGTGGTTTTTGTTTATGGTTTCAAATTATACAAAATAACCCTATATTGACACAATTCTTTTTTAAAATTATATTATGTGTAACTGAAAAGTATCACTCCTCATTTGTAACTGATTAAGAAATTATTGAGACCATTGAGGACCAACATAGAAACAAATTAAAACATAACATCATAACATCTTTCACAATTCCACTCTCATAAAATAGGGTCTATACAGATTAAGAACCAAAGCATAAATCAAATTATTGAACCAATATCCTAAATGGTATCAAACTACACATGACCCCGAGCACCATATGAAATCCCATAGTTTGAGGACCAAAGCTTGAATGTAAGTCTCTGCAGAAATAGTACAAGTTGTTTTGGTCGATCCATTTGTACTGTACAGAATGGAGTTTTAAAAGGAAGAAAAAAACATATAGACATCACTTTAGTATAAGTGACACAATCATAATGAAATCATGAATAAGATAAGGTTTAGCTGATGATGAGGTCAAGTGTTGTACTTAATATTAAGCAAAAAAAGAATCCTTAAAACTGAAAATGAACTTTGTGATCATGATTAATTCATGTTTTTGTACAGAATTCACAACATTGTGGTGAATTCATCATAATCTTGATGAATTCATTTCATGTGAATGGATGAATTCATCAATGAATTCATGAAAATCAAGCATGTGTATAACCCTTACTGTTACCCATTTAAACTGAACAACATGTTTCTGCATCTCACAAACCTTTATACAGATCCTGATTAACAAGCATGAACTTTCAGACTGCAAAGCGAAGTTAAGTGTCGATACTTTCAAGTTCACTATTGATATAAATGGTTAATAGCACGAGGCAAACTTAACGCAGCAGTAGCAGCAGTTTCACAATTTATTCTAGAGGGGCAAGTATTTTACACCTTCACCTTTACACCTTCCCCTTATTAGATCCAAACATTACACAAGGGCCCCCAGCAATGCCCTCCAGCGAGCCCTGGACCTCACTCTGAGAACTGCTGCTCTGCACCAATGAAAGAATAAAATGGAAATGTGTCTCTAAATTCACTTTAGCAGTAGCATTTTAGTTAATGCTTTATTGTTGAATAATGGAGTACAGTACAGTACGTGCAGGCTGCTGTGTTATCTAATAGTTTCATAACATGTTTAGTGTCCAAATGCATTGTCCTGCTTAAAGTTTTTTTTGTCTGTTTCGCTTCACTGCCTAAATGTGTGCGTGTGTGCATGTGTGTGTGCGTGCGTGCGTGAGCCAATCCACAGTGCTATATCTTCCAAATTATACTGCTGGGACACTGGGCCTGCTCGGTCTGTCCTTGATTTTCTATTTTCCCTCCCTAGCACCATTCCTTTTCTCTAAGTCTCCATCTGATAGCTCTGTATCTCCATTGCTGCTTTACCATTCTGTCACTTTGAGTCTGCTAGTCCCCTGCTCAGCTCTTTCTCCTCTCCACAGTCCGTCCTTTCTTTGTTCAACCATTTCTAGCCACAATTTCTACATTCTTGTCTCCACAGTGTGTTTTCTTGTCCCCATTTTTACTGGCCCGGCCAGTCAGACTACACTTTTTGTCAGCACTTTTCTAAGACGTGTAGTCGGGTAGAAGGTGTTATCTCCATGAGTTCTGAACCCACCATGGTCTGTCCAACATGGCAGCTAAAGAATTTAACAAGAAATAACAACAAAGAAACATACATCTATGGCGTTAGCGCCTCATACTTATTAAATTGGTTGTTGTGCTTTACAGATAATCATTCTTAATAATTAAAACTTTTAGAAAGAATTGGCTTTTTGGATCAGTAAAGGTTACAGAGCCATGTATTCGACAATATTAACTTCCCGAACATACTATACACTGCACACATCCAAACCAAAAACAATCTTTCACCCAGCTAGGCACGAAGGGTCTGCACGCTGCACTGTGGTGGCACTACATAGCTCATGGCGGGGTGTATCAGCAGCTTTGAAGGATGGATTGTAGGGACAGTGTTTCCTTTTGTCCATTTGATGTGGACATATAGTACATTCAGAACTCCTACAGCATTTTGAAGTTTCCTTTTTTTTCTTACAGTCCAACTAAATCCTCTTTGTTTTTCGTACAGGAAAAGGAGACTTGGCTTTTGGTGGGACCGGCTGTGGCAGATTGTTGCTATGGGGAAACGTCTGTCTGTGTCGCATACATGTGTGTTTTTTTGCCGATGTGTGTCTTGTTTGGTTAAGGAATTAATCACTCGGATCTTTCCTCTAAATCAACACAAGGTTGTCTAAGACGGGGCACGGAGACGGAAGAGCAATATTGATGGAGCGGATAAGATATTAGTCACACTATTTTCAGAATGCAGCAGAGACACAAGTAATGGGGGCTCTATCTGAAAGAACAGACTGCAGTCAAATGTTGCGAAAACCGAATAAATACCCAGAGCCTAAAATGTGCTTAGTACTTTGCATGCATACGTTGTGACCTAATAGATTCATTGGCCACAGAATACCCTAGCCTCACAAGCGCAGCATATTTAATTTCAGCTGCGTAACAATACAGCCTAAGGTAATATTCATAAAACCACAGTGTAATAGAGAAAAAAAAAGGGGCTTGCCGGTCCGCTCTGTAGGCAGTACATGCAGAAAACCATATGTTCTCAGCACCAGAAACCACGAGCAACAAGGCAACATCAGATTCTATTAACGTTACATCAAAGAGGGCACATGCTCCACCTACTACATTAGCGTGACACTCCGGGGCCTGAACGCATTACGATCCATTGCTGAGTGCATGTGAAACCATTACAACCTTAGTTACATTCATAGCTACAGCGCATTTGATAACAACACGGGATGGAAACTATTTACGGCGGTTTACCTTTGAATGTTTAAGAGGCCGACTTGTGTTGCTGCCTGAGCGCTAAGTCACCTATGGGAGAATCCATACAACCACAAACGAAAAGGCATCCAACTTTTTTAGGCCCAAACATTGTACTACTTGGGCTTGGAAGAGATTGAAAAAAAAAAAACGATGTAGAAATAGTAACTATATGCCAGCATTTTTTTCGGATCTGTTGATGGAATTGGTGCTGTTAAGGAGCCAATACTTCACAGGATCTCACACATCTATCTATAAAACTTAAAGAGTACCGCCAACATCGAGCGCTGTTTCTCAGATCAACACCCACCTGTCATGCCTGGAGGAGTTTTCAGGAATTTCCCATTGAAATTCTGAATCACCACATCGCACTTTTCCGTCGACTCCATCCTATCGGGGGGGGGAGGGGGAGAAAGAGGAAGTGATATATGAATAAGTGCCTGTATGGCGCTATGCAGATACAGTATGTTAAATTCACACATCGCACACCACGCCATCCTGTTTGTACACGTACCGGAAATGACTGTGTACGTGTCGAGCAGCGAAATGTAAAAATGAGTTGTTGTTTTTTTTTTTCCTTTGAGGGTTTCCGTTTGCTTTGTCCTTATTTAAAAGCCTCAATCGGTCCGATGTGTTGTGTGTCATGTCCGCTTTGTCTGCCCCCTATTCAGCTCGCCTCGCCCAATCACTGCTCAATGACTAATTGCCTGCCAGGGCGCGGGAAGAAGCCAGCGCACGCGTGTGTTGGGAGAGACAAATGGTGACGAGACGGAGGCTTTGTAGAGGAGGTGTGCCGGGGTCTGGATGCTCCGCTAACACAAGCAGTGACCCTGAATGTAGCCTGACTGCATCCTAATCACTGGCACACTCCGCTGTAACCGAGAGGATCATACTGGCAGAGCAGAGAAAAGCAGGCCAAGGGTACAGCTATGTGGAGTGCTTTTATTACAGGTTACAGTCTGGCGAGTGAGGATGACCACCAGAGGGAAAAGACTATTTTGGTAAGTAAAATGTATGGGGCAGCATCTGAGGGAGTTGTTCACTTATTTTTAAACAATGTTGAGCACTGAAGCAGATCTTCCCTTTCAGCAGTAGGGCTGCAACTAACGATTATTTTGGTAATCGATTAATCAACCGATTATTTTTACGATTAATCGATTAATCGATTAATCGCTTGGCTGTGAAAGGTGCATGGAAATTGTATTTTTTTCAATTTTTTTATCACATAAAGCTAAAGTGGCGCCGCTTGAGGACACGTGGATGGAGTAAACTTAAAGTAAACGTTTGTAGGAGGCTCTTTGTGCTAATTCTGCTTTGATTGGACGAGACAAAGACAGATATTTATGAAATTTACGATGTACAAAACACTGCAGACCCTCACTTTAAAAAACAAAGTAGGTTTTCATCCAAAATAAATAATTGTCATGTCTTTTTTGCTCAATTTTAGTCTGTGTTTACTAGAAAACGATTAATCGATTACTGGAATAGTTGACAACTATTTTAGTAATCGATTAGTTGTCGATTAATCGATTAGTTGTTTCAGCCCTATTCAGCAGTGTAAAAGGCTGTGATATTTACACTGCCTGACCAAAAAAATGAAAAAAAAGCATGGCCACCTGGATTTAACTAACTGTAATGATCTAGGGTTGCTACAGTTAGTCAGGTCTAGATTCAGGAACAAATGTGCCCAATGTACGACCTGAACAACGTGAATGACCAGGTTATTACAACAATGGATTTTTTTCTTTCTTCTTGATGGCAATGCCAGGATTCATCGGGTTATATTGTGAAAGATGAGTTCATAGAGCATGAAACATCATTTTCATTTGGGATGTGCTGGAGAAGGCGTTGCGCAGTGGTCGCACTCTCCCAAAATCAATACAAGATCTTGAAAAATGAATGTAACACTGGATCTTTTGACACAGCGAATGGTGCAAAGGCGATCCAAGAAAATATTAGAGCGTGCAACCTTTTTGTTTTTGTGGCCACGTTGTTTTTTTTTGGGTCATGGCGTGTATATTCTTCAAAATGTCAGTTACGAGTATGGTAACATATGGTAACATAAGTATGGCCTATACTTTCAGAAGTACTTCAAACAAGTAGTAGTTTACCACGTCATACTCTCTTCTGGTTTCAGTGTTGTGGTTTCTCTGTGTGGTGGTCTGTGTACCTTGCGAAGCCGACTCCTCTGCTGAGCCCGTTGGCGTCTCGGAGTATCCGCGTGGAGATGACGTGACCGAAGGGCTTCAGCATGTTCTCCAGCTCCTGCTCATCCATGGACACAGGCAGGTTGGAGATGTACAGGTTCGTCGGGTCCTGCTCTTGTTGCTGTGGAAGAGCAGACACTGGGATGAGCTAATCTTATAAAAATAACTCAACAGAACAAAGGCCAACATGAACCTCTTCTGGTCTAGAAACCGAATGTCTGAGCTTGAGAATAAGAAGGTAATACCAGTAGTAGGCAATGTTTTCATACATTTTCAGTAGAAAATGTTTGCTGGGAAAAGCTTGCGTTTGCCTAAAAATGGTCTCATGACCCACTTTTGAGTCCCGGCCAGCCAGATGAAAACCATTAATGCAAAGTCACATGTAACAGCGCCTGTGCTTAGCTTCCAGTCTAGAGGATGCTCACAGGTAACTGAGGATGCTTCTTCGATGAGACTTGGTGTGGATTTATTTTTATTTTACATTTGCTTTAACATCCAACTATACACAAAAGTCTTACGGTTGGACAAAGGAATAAAATGTACATTTCATTCAAGCGATTCAGGTAGTGGATACATCAAAGGTTATGCAGCCATCTGCCCGTTCTATATTTATGGCAATTCAGAGTGGATGAGAGTTTAATGAAAAGAAAGTTAATGCTTTAAAACCCTGAAGCAAAGAGGAAAGCCCCACAGGATCTACAGATTATGTTAACAGAAATACACTGAGCATCTCCACCCCAGGGAAAAGGCCTCCCCCGTGTCTGATACTACGGTAGTTTACAGTGATAGAGAGCAACATGCTTTAAAACATGTTAAAAACAATTCCACTTCATTTGCTTGATGTTAATCATGCATTGGCTTTTCAGGTGATATATGTGATAAAGCACATTTTGTACGTCAAACAATATCATTCTCATATGAACTTTGATAAAACATAAAGTAAAATAGTTTTTTTAGGTGTATATTGAAGATCATTGCCTCAGATATCTGGTGTTTTGAACAGTGAAAATCAGTCATCTATTCGATATTGTTTACTTTACCAGCCTGGAACAGACTTTTGCATGAATAAACACAGTGAAAACAATACATCCCAGCACATGGTTGACTCAGGGAATAGTGTCTTTTTGGGTTGGATGATTTTTTGATTTTTTTCCCCCCATTTGACTCATTGGATGCTTGAATACTGTTTCTACAGTGTGGGCATTAATGTAATAGAGTGGAAACCTAGCAGACCATTCACATATTGTCCTTTAGTAAATGTTCAGATTTGATCACTTCTAAAATGTGTGCTTAGTTAATGAGAGATTCATCTGTGCAATTAAGTATATCAACAATGCACATGCGTATCTGCTATACATGTGAATTTGAGTTTGAGATTGTAAATTGCACAGTATATGGGAAGATCTCTGTGATTAATGACCTATCGAGACTGACACTCTTCTCTCTAAGTCTGACGAAACTAGTGTGTATGATCTCCGTTAAATATCGTCTATGGACAGTTGGTCATGAGCTACTGTCGACCTTTAGAAACCTTCTTTGTGTTTTCTTTGTATAACATTTCTTGTGTGAGGGACCAACAGTGTGCGGCCATTATGAGCAATATCTTCCATAATGCACAACTGCAGACAGCCCCGACCGCAGGTACATGGCTCCCCTCCCACACAGAACACCTATAAGTCAGTTTCTTTATACTTTAGTGCATTTGTGTGTGCGCATTATGAAAGCTGAGGCACACACTGGCACCGGCATCAAAGGTGGGCATTCACAGGTAACAGCTGTGGAGTCTGCTATTGATTTGCAAGTCCAACTTAAGAAAACACTAACCTACAGTATTCTCCCAAACCGCGCAGATATAAATCCAAACAGGCTTCAAATGATATATATTTTTTCTCTGCGTCTAATGGTTGACTTATGGGCGGTAGTTCATTTGGATTGGCCTGTGCTGTGTATTTCATAAACAGAACTGTTCTTATATTTGAACAAAGCCGACTATAATTCATGTTCTTTGTGAGCCATAAAAAGATCACACTATAAAACAGTGGATTTCCTCCCCATGTAGCCAATGCGGTTACAAAATAATTTCAGACAATATGTCTCAAACAAAATCACACACCGCTTTGCCCAATTTCTTCTTCTTCTTAAAAAAAAAAGAAAAGTAGGTCAGATGTTTTGTTTCCCCGGCAAATTTCCATACCACAAGCAGTAACAAGGGACTTGGACACATTCATCTCTCCAGCAGAGGTTTATTGTGTGATTAATGGGAGTCTGAATTGTCTTTCCGCTTCTTTGGTTCAGAATTTATGCAATGCTGCTACTGAGTTTGTCTTTCTCTTCTCTAAATCAGCACATTGTGTCAATCAGGGGAAATCAAGACTGAAAATGAGTGAGAAGTGAACAGGGACAAACAGATGACGGGGCCTTGTTAAAACTCCATTACCATTGGTGGGTAGAGTTACTAGGTTGTAAATTGTGTACTTTAATACTTGGTTACTCAAGCAGAAGTCATTTTCTTCACATGTTCACAATATGTAAAAGAGCACGCTTAACTCAAAATGAACTTAGTAGAAGTGACTTTATTACAATATAATCATGTTATTGAAATTTTTAAAAAAGCATTACTGCCAATTAGAATAAAGTATACTTGGAACTGTCAGACTTTTCCCACCAAGTGCCAAGAACCACCACTGACCAAAATGATCGTGAGCAAATAAGCAGTGAAAGACAAACAAAACCCAGGCCTAAGCTGACCCTGCCCTCACTTGCATTACTTGCACAAGGACAGTCGCCGTGTGAGGTTGCGTGTCTTGAAGCACCCGTGGGTGAGTGAACTCTGCCTGACTTTGTTTCGGAGTTGCTGTTTTCTCAAAGTTGCTTCTGCTCTGCGTGTTGCAAATGACTCAGGCCTCGTTTCCCTGTGTTTCTCTGCCCTTTTTGTCTGTGCGTGTCTCTCTGCAACAGCTGCCGTGAGCTGGAAACTGTTTCGCACACCCCGCTTGTGTTGTGCCTGCCTGCCAGCCAGTCACTCTGCCTTTTCAGCCTCATTAAACCTCATTGCTGCATCGTTAAAGCAGGACACTTGCCTCTTAGCGCGCTACTTCCTGGTTAGCCCTACGTCGCATTGACACCTGTTGGAGAGCTGGAGGGAAGCGGTTAAACACAGGGAACGGGGACGGGAACAGTGGTGGAGCCAGTCAAGACAATAGGGGATATAAGGGAGATGCATAATGGGTTATAGCCCATAGCAAGTTTTCTTAATCTATTTACTTATTTAACAAGGACAAATTCAATCAGGCATAGTTACAAAGCAAAATTACAGCCCTCATACAGACTCCCCCACCTACACCCACCTACAGTACTGTACAAGGTCTTAAAGGAATAGGCCACCGTTTTTACATACCGAGATATGTTCTTACCTCACTTTAGCCGAGTTAATATATCCCCGTCCGGTCTTTGTCCGTGCGCTCTGTCACGCAAACGGAGCACATACGCAGCCTCTCCCACATGTCATATAGCTCCAAAAAAGTAACTCCTAAAGACTTCCCCGCTCACTTCCGTCAATAACCTTTAGGAGTTACTGCGCGGACGTTTTGCTCCTCGGATCATTACGCCTCACAATATAGTACCCCTTTTTATCTGCTTATAAAATCGACATGCTACATTTCTGTGTAAATATACTTTGCATGAAAACACTTCACGTAACTTTATTTAAATAGGGAACACGTAGAAGAGCTTGGTAGCTTCTATCGTGAGCTTTTTTGGAGCTATATGACATGTGGGAGAGGCTGCGTATGTGCTCCGTTTGCGTGACAGAGCGCACGGACAAAGACCAGACGGGGATATATTAACTCGGCTAAAGTGAGGTAAGAACATATCTCAGTATGTAAAAACGGTGGCCTATTCCTTTAATGTGAGACCAATTCATGGAGATACACATTTAAACTTACAGTAAATATGGTCTTAAAGGTACATTACGCAACTTTTTATGAGGAAAAAAAAGTTGATGTTTGTGCGTATTTGACCTTGTAGTGACCCAGTGGTCAGCATGGCGATTTTTCCAATATGGTGGTCTCTACAACGCTCCAGGATCAAATGCTTAGTTGGTTTTCTGGTGAAAGGGTCCATCAGCAGTGAAAACCTTCCAAATAATTGATCCTGGAGTGTCCTAAAGACCACTGTGACAGAAAGTAAAGGCGCCATGCTGACCACTATCTGCTCTATGAAATCATTATCTATCTACAGACCACTTCAAGGTCAAATACGCACAAAAATCAACCTTTTTTTCTGCATAAAACTTGCATAATGCATCTTTAAGCTTAATTGGTATGAATCCACAGCTTTGCAGTTCTGAGAAAAGGCTGACTGACCAAACAAAGTCCAGAGGAAGCGGCTCTGATTCATGGCACCTCTTGTGACTCTGTTGCTGTTTTGTCTCTGGATAAATGGACTTCGTGGCTCAGATTATTCATACATTTGAATAATAGTTTGAGAAAGCATAAATTACCAAAGCTTTCAAAGCTTGGCAATTTATACTCCTCAAGGATATTGCTGCGGTGGTGGCTGCTTTTTGCTCGGGATTTTTCTTGTTCGTATTGATCGTATACAGTGAACTGAAGGAGTGGTCAGGACCCCTGCTGTTATGCAGTTTGATAAACTCAATGTGGAAATATCATCCTGTGCGTGTACAGAAGGCTGGCCTGGTTTGGATTATGTCTAAATGATTTGAAACCATTTAGATTCTTTTGTATTGTTGTATTGTTTGAGATTTTGTTAATGTGTAAAATGTCTGTTGAGGATCAAGGACCAAGCCAACATATTTAAATTAGCAGCAGTAATTACTTGCATGTGCTTGACTGCGGTGTAATGTTTAAATCCCCTTCCCCTTTGTTGCTGCCTTTCTCGCTGTCTAAAAAGGTCACGCACAAAATACTTAAGAGAGCTAGGGAGAAAAGCTGCGAATGACAGTCTCAATTGTTAAAAACAGGCCTAAATCTAGTTTGTAGTCTCCAAAGAACAGGATTTCATCTGGCCAATGTATAAATTATGCCACTTGAATCGGACATTTCTATTGCATCCCGGCTTGCATTTGAAATAGGAACACTTGACATCAGAAATTATACATTGGAGCTCACAGTCTACAGGAATAAATAAGGCACTTTTGAAAACACTTATTAAAAAGCTAAAGTCTAGAAATGCCTTCAAGATTGTGTGTCCTTTTTCACTTGTCCCTTAATCCCCCTCATTTCCCCATTTAAATCCACCTATTCTTCTCGTCTTTTGACCTCCTTCAGACGCTTCCTCCTCTCCATTCTTGACTTCCTCCACTCTCCGTTCCCACCCTTGCCTCCATTCTCTCTTTACTGGTCTCTCTAGCGCTAGCACAGATTAGCGCCTAATCTTCTTTCTGTCTAAAATGATATCTGGATGCTTCATTAATATTTCACGAGCCAAGTTCCCCCTTCACTCCCCTCTATTCCTCAAAGTCTCAATTGTGGGTTTTCGCGTTTCGAGTCTTGTTTTGTTCAGTTCCTGCCCTCTATGTCTTTCTCCTTCTCAACTTGTAATCTTTCATAATGATTGTCTGGGTGTCTAAGCGCTCACTAACGGCTTAATCAATACTTAATGAACAGAACATAAATACTTTATGAAGCCTAAACCCTGCGATCCCCGGGGTTTCATTAGCCCTGGAGATATACACTTCTCTCTGTCTTGAGAGGGCTGAGGTCCACTGGAGTCCACAATGGATATGGATGAGCTCATGGTGCAATCCCTTTTCAGTCAGAGTTGGCCAAACCATAAGGGCTGGCTGCCTGCTGTAAGTCATGACATTTGGATTTAGACCAATCTATAAAACACAGAATCAGTCTCTCTGAATCATGTTTGTTTTATCTTTCACCAATCACCTCTTGCAGTGAACCACTTTTAGGAAATACAAAAGCAGAGGGTTATGCTTTGAGAATATGTCAGTAACTATATGGGACTTAAATTAGTTAGCCAAGATAGAAACACATTTTGTAGATTTTTTCAGCACTGTCATCAATCATGCATGTGTTTCCACTAAATGTCTCTTTCGTAACTTCAGTTTGTGTTGTCCCACTTTTTACTTTTAACAGAATGAAACAGGTCTCACACTTAAGGTTATTGAACACATTGTACTCAAATGTCAATAATATCATATTTTTTCCCGCGACACAAGTATTTGACAAAATGTTTCAAAGTATTCAAACGATCTCCCTCTGACCCCGATCCACATTTTTCAAATATGTGAATAAAACATTGCTGAGTGAGGACATTTGATTCCACTTTGTGTCTCTCTCTGTATCGGCTGCAAAAGGCAGCGAAACCTTGACAAACTCCAAAAAAGCCCAAAACACATCACAACACTGAGCAAGAGACTGACTGTGTTTCTGTTTAATTCGATTTCGTGACTGCGAAGAATATTTCCTCCCTCTGGCTCCCAACACTGGTGCCGTCTCCACAGTCTGCCTGAGTCATTTGTAGCATTAAGTATGGCCTTTCTGGATCACAGCGGCACATATACACATGCAATTCTCCAATCTTTTTAACCACGCATGCTATACCATTACTCAACTCACTCGTTCATTTGCATGTTCTCATTTTCCACGGGCGTTTATCTTCTTTGTTGCTGGGAATTGCACTCTTAACATGACATTTTTCTTCATTTGAGTCTAGATTTCCACTTTTAACGCTGGCTCTCTTGCTTTCAGTGTGAGCTAAAAGGCCTGTAATTCATCACAGAGGCATAGCAGAGAGCACGCTGCTGCCTTGCTCGTCTGCCAGCCGTCTATGCCTGGAATCAATCACCAAATCCTGGGACATAGACACCATAAAGGAGGGTCATCCAGACACACAGCAGACAGCACCAAAGAGCTGCGAGGTCTGGACACAGGGAGGAGCTGCACTGACATATACAAGCAGGGACACGAGCCGGGAATTAAAGCTGTAATACAAAGCATTTTGATATTCCAGCACTGGTCAGGGTGATTGAAAATTAAATACAGACTGTCTAGTTACGGATTGGAATGAGTAGATGTGGAAATCCAACCAGAATATGTAGCTGAACCAAGCTAAAATCCAAGACAAAGGTATGAGAACCTCTCTTCCTGCAAACATTTAAAAAAAAGAGCAGAGACCTACACCAAGGCACCAAACTGTTTCTTTCAATGGCAGATTTAAGCCAGGTGCACTGTGCAATTTTGGCCGTCTGCGACAAACGATCACTTGTCTTGAGGAAAAGTAACTCATGCCCCTAGAGGCCATGAGAGCCACTGCAGGTGTTGTAGCATATTACGTTACGTAAATACTACGCTGACAGAAAAGACAATGGGAAAGAGGGATATTGTACATCCAAATGGTTAGATACTTTACTGATCTCACAGATGGACACATTTTATTTCAAATCATTTTTTTTCACTCACACTTGGCTGTAAATACTGTTTAAGTGGCGCTAGCCCACAGTTAGCTTTGCCTGTTGGCCTGTTAGCTCCTTCTTCTTCGTGATTCCACTAGTGTGTATTGGTGACTCCGACCCGGAGGCAGAGAAGTTGCAATTGTAGTTTTCTGGCCCGAGACACCAGGGGGAGCTGAACGACCCCCCAATCATCCCATTAACACTTGTATTACCCCCAGAGGGACTACGAAAAAGATTTATTAAGGTAAACGAGTTACTTAGTATTGGTTTAAGTCGTAGCTGAAAATCGCAGGTCTTAAGTCGTACAGTGAAGATTTAAAGTAGAACCATCGTACAACCAAAGATGAGCTGCAACGATAAACTTTGGTCTGTGTAGCTATAGATTCTCTCTTTAAACTTTCGCACTTTCTTGCAAAGCATCTAAAAATCGTATAAGACAAAAATAAAACTGCACTGTACACCGGGCCTAAGACGTCATTGGCATTTTAGAGGTCTCCAAAGACAATAGAAAACAGATACTGATAAAACACACAACAACAACTACAAAGCTTTTGCCAAGAGAAGAGCTGGGATTACTGTTCAGGCTTTCTTTGTACAACAACAGCAGCGATAAGGAAATATATTTTAAGAAACTCCGAATCTGGTGCCCATGCATATAAATAAATCCATAGAGCTGTGTTAATAACATAGAAAATAAGATCCTATATGCTGTGTGTGTCGGCTCCATATAGGAGGCATAAAGCGCAATGGGGCTGTAGTACTCTGTAGTTCTCTGTAGTACTCTGTAGTACTCGCTCCGCTCTCCTCCTCGTGTTGTTCTGAATGCTGTAATCAAGGCTAATGGGACTCAGCTGTTGGCCGGTCTAATTACCTGGAATGTAGACGGATGATCTCGGCCTCGGCCCAAACGCACACAAAGAAGAAAAAAAGAACACGTTTTTTTTTTTCCACCGCCCCCCTCCACTCCATGCACCTGCCACTCACAGACATGTGTGCGTGAGGGATTTCAATGTGTTTCAATTTCAAGTGCGTGGAAGAGGAAGAAAAGCCAGACCATGTGAATGCAACAATTTGTTAAAGGTCAATAAAACTTGAACATTTTCCACTGTGCTATTCCTAGGATGAAAATTCCCAAAGTATTGCCCAGCAGAGAAGACAAAAAAAAAAGTGCCAATCTTTATTTCCCTGGTTCTTATCAACTCGATAGTTCAAATTGACTGCAATTTTTTCCCACAGCTCACTCGCAGTAAAGCTCTCGACCACTGCCATGAGAAATTCAGGGCTTAATTTTCCTCAAATGAAGCAATCAATATAAAAAGCTTTTCACTCAACTACAATTGCTCCAGCTCTCAAAATGCAGCTCCACAACCCACTATTCAATAATCTACGAGTAATTCAGCATTCATGTGCTCCTTGGATGCTCCAAGTTTCCGACTGACTTTTGAATAAATGTGCATTCTCAAAGTCAGGGTAAAGGGCCAGAATCCTTGTATTACTGAAAGTTTCAGAAAAAAACTAAATATGCATTGTCTTTTAATCAAAAATGGATGGTTTGATAAATGCCAAATATCTAGCTTTGGTTTGAAAGCAGCTGCTGCACCATTGGCAGGTAGCAATATGGATTTTTCGCTTTTTCCAATCCAACATTATTTCTTTAAAAACAACAGTCGATCAGTGTGCCTCACAACAAATGAAAACATAAAAACATTATGGACACATAAATAAAATAAGGTACAACACATGAGGAAATGAAAATCTTGAACACGTGGCCATACTGCCTTTGCTATGCCCGATCCTGTCAGACCTCGGAAGCTAAGCAGGGAAGGGCCTGGTCGGTGCTTGGATGGGAGACCGTTTGGGAACACCAGGAAGCCTAGCGAATGTAGTGAGTGTGTGGTTGGTGGTGGTCAGAGGGGCCAATGGCGTATACTGGTTGCCTCGCTTTCGTCCGTCTACCCCAGGGCAGCTGTGACTACAATAGTTGCTTACCACCACCAAATATGGAGAGAATGAATAATGCAATGAAAAGCGTCTTCGAGTGTCCAGAAAAGCGCTATGTAAAAGTCTGCAGTCTGATATGCAGAGGCAATATATACAATAGAGCTGGACAACAACATCAATATTTTTTTTTTTACATTGTTGCTCACAAAATTGTACCACAATTAACAAAACAGATTTGATAAAGATCTGTGGTGCATTGAGTGACATTGGTATTTGAAATGATTTATTACACAACATTTTGCCATAAGCTTTATGGATGTGAGGAGACCAGATTTAGAGGCTCAATGTCAGCCCTGCAGGTTTTGATCTGCTCAAACAGGAGGTAATTCATCACAGTGTCCCTGCTGAAAAATGAACCACTTTGACACTTAATAGTAAAATGTCTGACAGCCACTGGAATTAAAAAATGGAAGTTTCCCTCTTTTCCAAAGACGTTGTGGACAGGACAAAGTTCTACCTTACTGATTACTTCTACGCCTATACCAAAAGCATGGGGTTAAACCAATAAGCCTGTCCCTCAACACTACTGTTTCCTACTCTTCAATTGTCAATAAAAACCTAGAAATAATCCAAAAAAAGGTGTTCTTTAAAATGTTGACCAAAGAAACTGTCAGGAATTTAATAGTGCAATCCATCCCGAAGTACTGACCCGCGCCGAATATAAACAACAACAGCAACAACAGTGGAGTAAAACATTTTCGGAGAACAGAGACGTTTGAAAATAGTGATGTTCTGGTCTGATAAATGTAGCAGAGTGTCATCTAAGGCCTCGTCAGTCGAGTGACACTGTGTCTGCTCGAGGGGAGAGGAAGCGACTGGGAAATCCTCCTTCTGAATGATTTATGGAGACAGGAAGATGGCTCAGACTCAACAGGTGCAAACAGAAGACACCCAACCAAAAAAAAACGGAGGGAATTTAGAGCGCTGTAGACACTGATGCAGAAGCACTTCAAACAACAGCATTATGGCCATGGATAATATTCCTTCATGCAATTCTGTACGCTTAGAGCTCTCCTTTACTGACAATGGGCAACTTAAACATAATTTGATCAAAAGCATGTCTTTAAACCCCATAATTACACATAGACTATCTGTCTGCATCAAACCTGACACGTCCCTGTTGTTGAGATACAGAAGCGGAAGCCACAAAAAGCAAAACATCATTCAAGTTTTATTATGTTGTTGCTATATTGTAATGGTAAAATGGCATACTATGACAACAAAAATGGCTAATCTCATTATGACAACAGCAGTTTATTTATGTTGAAGAGCTCTATCATTAGCAAATATAATGCTCCACACATTTTAGGTCCTCAACACGCCCTCCAGCTACAGCCATTTGAACATCTTCAAAACAAGTACAGCTGTGCTCCTCCGAAGCTTCATCCGCCCTCAGTCTTGTGCACTCCGCCTGAATTGTTTCTTGATTGTCTGTCTGCATCAGAGCATTTCATTAGAAAAATGCAATAAAACAGAAGGCACGGCGGATTATCTGGGAGGAAGCACTTTCTTGGATAAGAGAAGAGAGAATTAATAAAGAAAGTTTTTTAGACAAACTTATTGAATGTTTTTTTCCCCTTGTATCCGGCTTCTCGCTGCAGTCCTAATGGCATGTGGCTCGTCCTCAGACAAATCACTGGGAAATGAAGTTAAGAGCCAGGGAGAAAACAAATTAAAAGGAAACAGCAAAATTAAAAAAAAGAAAGAAGTTCTTTCAAAAGCGAAAAGGGAGGAGTAGGTCTGTTTTTTTTTTTGGCGCAGCAGTGATTAGAAGTTAAGGCTGAAGCTCAGACACAAGAATCAAGAATGTGTCACGCCAGTCAATGTACATCCCATTGTGTCTGAGTACTGCAAAGGGAGGTCATGCTGTGGAATGAAGACACAGAATCCTGTACAAAGCTGCACCATTCACCAATTAAATGAACAAGCTGACGCAAGGTTGGTAAGGAATAACACACTGCCGCTATGTATAACCCAGTTAATTGTGTTGCTGTGAAAAATGCAGAAGTGTCAAGGCACACACTGATATTGCTTATACTTTTCCAGTCCTTTTTTTTTTTTTTTTTTTACTTTTTATTTCATCACAGGTATATTCTGTGTGGGCACACATTATTGAACCCTGTTCTTAGCAGGGTTTAATTTCAGAAACACACTTTGACAGATGATTACTTATTCATTCACTGTGGCCATTTCCGACTCAACAATTCATCATCTTCTTATAGGAGAGTAACATCTATATGAATACTATGAGGAAAAACAATAGTTGAAGAACAGAGTGCTATTCTTTTTGACAGTAAAAATTATGATGACTGGGGGAAAAAAGAGTATAGTTTGGTATTACAAAATAAAATGTCAATGCACAGTTTTCTTTCGAGATCATATTTAGTTATTGTGTAGTGATGTTATGTCTTGTTTCTTGTAAAGTGTAGTATATATGTGCTGACATACAGTGGCCAGAAAAAGTAAGTACACCGTTTGGAATTTCTCACATTTGTGCCTAAATTGGTCACTAAACGTGGTCTGATCTTCATCAAAATCACAGGAATGAGCAAACAGTGTCTGCTTACACAAATACCACCCACAACTTTATATTTGATCATATTTTTATTGGTCATGACATGTAAACATTCACAGGACAGGGAGAATTTAGTAAGTACACCCTCTGAATCTCGCTGAACTGAAGGAAAAATGTAACAGCACATCAACATCAAAACCCTATGCTCACTTTGAAGTATGTATGTGAAGTAGTTTATCAAGATATTTTGCAGAAAGACCTGAGGTATTCACAACAGCGTAGAGTAAGTAAGTGAACCCCTATATTAAATAGCTGCTGATCCTTCTTTTGCAGCAAATTTGCCTGTAGTTGCAGATTAGACGTTGATCACGATCAGGACGAATGTTGGACCGCTTTACAAAACTGCAGTTCAGTGAGATTCGGGGGTGTACTTACTTATTCCGCGCTCTCCTGTGAATGTTTACATGTTATGACCCATAAAAATATGATCAAATGTAAATGTTTGGGTGCTATTAGTTTAAGCACACACTGTTTAATCATTCCTGTGATTTTGATGAAGATCAGACCACATTTAGTGACCAATGTAGGCAGAAATGTGAGAAATTCCAAACAGTGTACTTACTTTACTTGCCAATGTAGATGAGAAACAGATATCAAACTCCATTTTTTTTTTACAAGCTACCGTTGATGTGCCAGTTAAATTGATAAGCTGACACAAAGTTGGTAACAATGCACAATCACACACCTACAATGTAACTATCTCCCTCTCTTTAATGGCGTTGCTATGAAATATACAGGCCTGTCATATATTCCAAGGGCAGATGAGACTTGAAGCGCTCATTAAAAGTAACACCAGCCCGTTGACTTGCTCTATTAGGTGGAAGAACGCTGTGCATGCCCGCCTACACCTTCTGCTGGTCTCAGCCATAAAGTTCTGCTTTAACACTTCAATAAAAGGACCTTTTTCATCAACTCCTCTGTTCGCTCCACATCAATCTCTCCATCAAGGTCGAGTGTCTGCGCCGATGTGTCAAGTGAGCATCTGTGCTATAAAAAAACAGTGCATTTAAGAGAGATTTCTCACATGGACTGCCGTATGTGTTGTTTGTGGTCACACTTGAGGAAACACGAAAATGGCTTTGGTGTTATTATTTTACAGTTAAATACACAGGTGCCCAGCACGGAGCGGATTGGTCTAATGGGTCAGTGAGTATAGCTCCACTTTGGGGGATTAAATTTGCTCAAGGACAGTGACCCATACTGTCTTTAGTCTAAATTATTTTCCGCACATGCCTTTTGCCAAGAAGCTTAACTCCAGAAAGTTTTCAAGCTGAAATCAATCCTTTATAAGTCAAGTGAGTTGGGAAACAAACCAAAGTCTGTATAACTTTAACTCTGTATAAATGAAATGATGAAAACAAGGAGTTACACACAGATTTGAGGGTAAAGAGTGTGGACTCAAACAAACTCCTTCCAATTTGAGGCTTATATTACATATTTGAAACCAGGAGTAAGAAGCTGATCAGAGGAAGAGCCTTAACGTCGGTACATCTGACAGCTTTCACCAACAATGCTTCTGCCACATGTATAAATGCACGATTGACATCAAGCTGAGATGTAGAATACAATTTTTTGCTCTAAAAGCCCAGAAAAAAATCCTGCTGTCTTGCTGTATAATACGAGGCAGATCTGCTAGTTTACAAACGTATCGATCTAACAAGCACAGCTCCACCTGGGTGCCTCTCGGTGCTGTGTAAGTAAGTGAGGGGAAACGTCTACTTTAACAAATCCTTCCTTTAACACCATCAGAAGTGTGTGCGCATATGCTCCACCTGACACTATTTCATGCTGATCAATGCCGCTGTCCCTCCGACCCACAGCACCAGAGCACCAGCCTGTTGCCATGGTTATCTGCATTGGAAACCTCTGGGATTAACCTCCAGGGGCCGGTTAAGATAGAGAAAGAGAAACGGTACAAGACATCGAGATAGGGGGAAAAAGTAAAAGGCTGCACTGGAATTTGAGCGGTTTATTAAAATACACTGCACTGAATGATAAAATGTGTGAGTTTGAACCCTAACCTTACTTGAAGAAAAGCCTTGGCGCTACAGACTCTGCATTCAAAGCAGCATGTAGTTTTTAGGGTGGATTAATTTATGTGCTGGCAACAGCTAAAAGCATGTAAACGCTAACAGGTTTGGATTAAACTGAGGGGTTTTGAGGATACAAGTTCTTTGCGATGTAATACTATGAAGCACTGTTTGTAGTCCGCTTTGTGAAGTGCGAGCCGAGATGTTTTTTTTCCCCCCATCTTTTGATATGGAGAGGAGGGCACGAAGGGGGCAGCTGACAGCTTGGTGGACCAAGGTTATTTACTTTTCGAAGGGGAAGCCAGTCTGAGTCAGCAGATAGAAAGGGCAGCTCTGCACATATACACATTTATTTATGCGTAGGCGCGTGCACATGCGTGGACAACCAACTGTTCCATCGGCGGGTTCGCACACCGTCAAACCACACGCGCACACAGAGCCAAGAGGTTAAATAGACTCCCGGATGCCATTGAGAAAACAGCAGCCTAATTAGCATCATATCCCCTCCCAAGGACACCTCCTGACAGCCCACTCATATTCATCTGCTCATTTCACCTGCGCAAACCCGGCCTCCCCTCTTATAAAGCCATTAGGCGGTAATAAGGGCCCTTAAAGCCTTCTCGCCCAAATACCGCCGATTTAGCGTCCTCGCGAGATGGATCCTTGTTTAAACGTCGTTGTATGAACACCCAGCGCTAACTGCCTCCCAGCGGTGCCACAAGCCAAACTACCTTTATGGGATGTAATGCCCGAGAATCCACCACTAAACAGTCTTTCTATTAACTGTGACCTTATCCGGGCTCTTTAGCAAAAGCGCGCGTACACACAGGGAACACGGCGCAATGGAAACAGCAATTACATATGATTTATTATAATAGCATGCATAAGAGCATATACCAAAGCACCTCTGTACTTAACATGCATAGAAGCAGCCAGGAATTTTCATCCACTTGCTGGACCATGGCGGCTAATGTCCAATTTGTCCTCTCCAGTCGGCAATGTTTCAGAATAAAGGACAGCCACCGGCACTCAATTGGATTCTCTGAGCGCAAGTTATAATCTATAATTTTCATTTTTTGGCTGTAACCCGAAGCTAAACTAGAGAAAATATAGCAAGGAATTATCATGTTTTTCACACTAATGGTGCAAGTGTCAACATTTTTTAACATCTTTAACTTTTAGGGCTGACTGTTAGAGGTTGTTTTCTGCACGAATTTCCTGCAAGAGCTGATTATACCTGCAAAATGGGCTCAGAAGCTATTTCAACCCCATTGTATTCTCAATATGGGGAAGAGGTGTGATGCAAAAATGAATAGTCTAATGCACTGTGCGTTGGCCTATGCAAAACCAATGAATATGCACCGATGAAAAATGCAACATAACTGACAGGTGAGTACAAATGATAAATGATCTCTCGATAGCAGTCTCTGTTAGTGGAAGAGATACACTATATAAGCAAACAACAACTTGTCCTCAAAATGAGATAAGTTTGAAGCAAGAAAAGGCACTCAAGGATTTTTTTTTTTGAGTGAGTTTTACAAGGACGAAGTTGTAAATGACTAAGCCAAATCATATTCAAACTCTTGAGGCATATTGCAGAGTTTGCGACAGGAGACGCACATGAGGGTCTGTAGCTCAAAATGCAGAAAAATCTGAGGTAGAATGTAATGTCATAATGCAATTTTTTAAACAAATAACCAATAACAGACGTCATAATGATACATAATGATACAACCTGTTGTATTTTTTACAATTGATACAACAGATTTCCTGTCTTTAATAAGAAGGGCATCGTAGTCTGACGCAAACGGAAACATCTGAAAAGTGTTGTTTGCATGCGAGCGAAGACCTCTCCTGGCTCATTAGCTGCTGCGTGATAAAGCCGCTGCTGTTATCTTGCACACTTACAGCAGAGCTATGCATGCATGTAAATCCTTTGTGCCCGTAAATGGTAGTATAGCTATAGCCATGCCAGGTGCCTCACTTAAGACATCATCATAAATCTCCCGTGTTTTCTTACTCCGACACATACAGGAGGGGAGCTGTGACCGGCATGCACAATGTTAAGATGTTGAGGGGTGGGTTGGGGACAAAAATGTGAGAGGAGAAAAAAAGAAAAAAAAAGGTAGAAAGACAAGAGAGAATTAGGTGCAGTCTCATTGGCTTGCCGCGCGCATGTGCCGACTCAGACATACTAAAAGGTTACTGCGTTTGATTTGTGATATTCCGCCTTGAAAGCTCCCTCTCTCTTTCTGCGTCTGTGTGCAGGAGCAGTTTGGCTACAGCTGTCCACAAAGTTTGATCGATCGCCGAATTATGCCATTGGATTGTGAATCTAGCCAACTCCGCTGTCTGGCCAATGATAAACAACAAACACGCCTGGCCACCAATAACAATGAGAGATGTGCCGCTCGCGACGACCAATCAGGAAGTAGATTCACACTTCATATTCTCCCATAAACTAAGAACATTTCATCCGATTTCTCTGCTGACATTAGGAAGCATTTATATCAAATAGGATGGAGGTTTTCAGTCCCACCTGAAAAAAAGTTTTAATGAATGAGAATGCGGCTAAAGGACTGCAATTCAATTCAATGGAACCTCTTAACCCTCGCCTTAACCGAGTGCTTTCAGTCCAGCTCAGCTTTACCCAAATCTAAAAGCTTCTCGACTGGAGTTTGCAGCCTACATCTGAAATCTAAGACCTACAAAACTGATCTAATCAGATCTTTTTCCTCGCTTTGTTGCCGTCACTTTTGACATGATTTTTTTTCCATAGCATTTTTGCCACTTTCTATTGCTTTTATGTCAGTCTTTTGTTATGTCTTCATCCTTGTTTTTGTCTCATTTTTCTCACTCGTTTTTGTCACTCTTTTGTCACGTTTTCATCTCATTTTTGTCACTCTTTTGTCACGTTTTCATCTCGTTTTTGTCACGCTTTTGTCACGTTTTCATCTCGTTTTTGTCACTCTTTTGTCACGTTTTCATCTTGTTTTTTGTCACGTTTTCATCTCGTTTTCATCCTCGTTTTTGTCACTCTTTTGTCACGTTTTCATCTCGTTTTTGTCACTCTTTTGTCACGTTTTCATCTTGTTTTTTGTCACGTTTTCATCTCATTTTCATCCTCGTTTTTGTCACTCTTTTGATACGTTTTCATCTCGTTTTTGTCACTCTTTTGTCACGTTTTCATCTCCTTTTTGTCACGTTTTCATCCTCGTTTATGTCACTCTTTTGATACATTTTCATCTTGTTTTTGTCACTCTTTTGTCACGTTTTCATCCTCGTTTTTGTCACTCTTTTGTTCTGTTTTCGTCCTCGTTTTCGTCACTCTTTTGATACGTTTTCATCTCGTTTTTGTCACTCTTTTGTCACGTTTTCATCTCGTTTTTGTCACGTTTTCATCTCGTTTTTGTCACTCTTTTGATACGTTTCATCCTCGTTTTTGTCACTCTTTTGTCACGTTTTCATCTCGTTTTTGTCACGGTCTCATCCTCGTTTTTGTCACTCTTTTGATACATTTTCATCTTGTTTTTGTCACTCTTTTGTCACGTTTTCATCCTCATTTTTGTCACTCTTTTGTTCTGTTTCCTTCCTCGTTTTTGTCACTCTTTTGTTACATTTTCATCCTCGTTTTTGTTACTCTTGTTACGTTTTCATCTCGTTTTTGTCACTCTTTTGTCACGTTTTCATCCTCGTTTTTGTCACTCTTTTGTTCTGTTTTCGTCCTCGTTTTCGTCACTCTTTTGATACGTTTTCATCTCGTTTTTGTCACTCTTTTGTCACGTTTTCATCTCGTTTTTGTCACGTTTTCATCTCGTTTTTGTCACTCTTTTGATACGTTTCATCCTCGTTTTTGTCACTCTTTTGTCACGTTTTCATCTCGTTTTTGTCACGGTCTCATCCTCGTTTTTGTCACTCTTTTGATACATTTTCATCTTGTTTTTGTCACTCTTTTGTCACGTTTTCATCCTCATTTTTGTCACTCTTTTGTTCTGTTTCCGTCCTCGTTTTTGTCACTCTTTTGTTACATTTTCATCCTCGTTTTTGTTACTCTTGTTACGTTTTCATCTCGTTTTTGTCACGGTCTCATCCTCGTTTTTGTCACTCTTTTGATACATTTTCATCTTGTTTTTGTCACTCTTTTGTCACGTTTTCATCCTCATTTTTGTCACTCTTTTGTTCTGTTTCCGTCCTCGTTTTTGTCACTCTTTTGTTACATTTTCATCCTCGTTTTTGTTACTCTTGTTACGTTTTCATCTCGTTTTTGTCACTCTTTTGTTACATTTTCGTCCTCATTTTTGTTACTCTTGCTATGTTTTCATCCTCGTTTTTGTCACTCTTTTGTCACATTTTCATCTTGTTTTCATCACTCTTTTGCTACATTTTCATCCTCGTTTTCGTCACTCTTTTGCTACGTTTTCATCCTCGTTTTCGTCACTCTTTTGTTACATTTTCATCCTCGTTTTCGTCACTCTTTTGTTACATTTTCTTCGTTTTCGTCACTCTTTTGTAACATTTTCATCCTCGTTTTCATCACTCTTTTGTTACGTTTTTGTTACTCTTTTGCTACGTTTTCATCCTCGTTTTCGTCACTCTTTTGTTACATTTTCTTCCTTGTTTTCGTCACTCTTTTGCTACGTTTTCATCCTCGTTTTCGTCACTCTTTTGTTACGTTTTCATCCTCGTTTTCGTCACTCTTTTGTTACATTTTCTTCCTTGTTTTCGTCACTCTTTTGCTACGTTTTCATCCTCGTTTTCGTCACTCTTTTGTTACATTTTCATCCTCGTTTTCGTCACTCTTTTGTTACATTTTCTTCGTTTTCGTCACTCTTTTGCTACTTTTTCATCCTCGTTTTCGTCACTCTTGTTGTGTTTTCATCCTCGTTTTCATCTCATTTTTGTCACTCTTTTATGGCTTTTTAAAAATCCTGTTTTTGTTGCTATTTTGACGCTTTTTTCAAGACGCTTTTAGATTTAAGTAAGCCAAACTGGAGATAATGTGCTGGGTTCAGGTGGGGGTTAAGAAGTTAAAAGTGTAATAAATCAAAGGGTAAAATTCAGGCCAAATGATAAACAATGATAAAACTTGTACAGTCAGACAACAACCTTCAGGGCAAAAAGCAAAAAAAAAAAACCTGAACCTGATTCAAGCCAAGACAGAAAAGATAATAAAGAACAGAGCCTAATGTGAAAACCAACACATGCATCACCGACAGTTCCTGAGCCACACTTTGAGAACCACTGAATAAAGACGTTGCTACATTCCCCTCTTTACAGCAGCCTCCTTCTCTGTGCATTTCTCTTTTGCACAGTTCAAGCAGCCCACTCCATCCCTCCTTCACTAGTTGGGCTTCCCACTGCCTCCCACCATCAATCTCTCCATCCTCCTCTCCATCTCTCCATCCATCCAGAGGCAGCCGGAGCAGCAGCCCACTCAAAGGCTAATTCCACTGGGGCCCAGAATGTGAGGAGAGGCGTTTTATAGTGTTTTCCAGTGATCTCCATCCTTATAGAGCTGTTTCTCTATCAAACCGAGCACCACCCCCACTCCCGATCTGCCTAGTGCCTACTCGTATTCTTCACATGCCGCTTTTTCCCTCTTTGTTTTGCGTACTCTCTCCCAGGGGTAAAACTACGGGGAGAGTGAAGCCGGGAGCTTTAATGTCTAAATGAGACATCACCGGTTCATAAACAGCTGAAGTGAAAAGATCAAAGATAACAGGTAGTGATTGGATTTTTTGAGGGGGAGATTTTCATTTGAACTGAATTGTGCAGTAGGAAGACTGGCATGTGGAAATGAACTGTCAGTTTGACAATCGGATTGATTGAAGACTTTTTGAATATGTGAATGCCTAATTATATTGCAGAGTATAATATTGTTGTTTAATGTTAATGGCAGTGCATCTGACTGCTGTCAAAGAAACCCGATATCACATTCACTTGCTTCATAAAATCTCACACTAAAAACCTCTATTGTACTGGACAAAGAAGATACTGCACTGACATTTTTGTAGTATAGCACACAGTAAAGCATTTCTTCCAATAGTCTTTCCAAGTTGGAAGTATTTAAAACATAGTAATATCACATTAAATGATTAGGGGTATGGACACACAATAATAAATAGCTCGACTACTCTTTACTTATTATGTCATAAATGCAACATTATTAATTATGTGATGTATAAATGTATAACGAGGGATTAAGTTATACCTCGCCTCACAATGATGTAAACTTCAAAAGTATTCAATGCTCCAGAAGGATTTGTAGGCAAACTAGGAAACACGTATACATTAATACATTGAATTAGGGGTTATAAAGGAAAACTTTTGGCTGCATCATTATTTGGTGTATCAAAACACTATTTTTTTTAACCTCTTACCCCCCGCTTTAACCGAGCGCATTTTCTCCAGTTCAGCTTTACCCAAATCTAAAAGCTTCTCGACTGAAAAATGATTGTATCTTTTTTGTCACGTTGTAGCTGCTTATTTTCTCACTTTTTGGCGTGTTTTGTCGCTTTTTTGTCTTGTTTTTCGTAGGTTTTTTTTGGACATATTTTGTTGCTTTTTCTTCTTTTCTTTCGTTGCTTTATTGAGGCTTTTAAGACGTGTTTAGTTCGTGTTCACTTTTTCATTGCATTTTTGTCACGTTTTTTGTTGCTCTTTTGTTGCTTTTTCATCACTCTTTAGTCGGGTTTTTGTCGCTGTTTTTATTGTGTCATTGTTTCTTTACCCCCTGGTTTCGTTGCTATTTTGACGCTTTTTTTTAAGATGCTTTGAGATTTGGAAACTGGAGAAAATGTGCTCGGTTCAGGTAGGGGTTAAGAGGTTAAACTTATGCCATCTATGAAGTTCAATAGTTTTTCCTGCGTCCCACACTGTACACTACTCCTTGCTGTTCAGAGATCAGCCTCATCCATGTACTTTACAAAGCAATGAGTATTTTAATGTCCAACTTGGGAGCTGTAAGTGCAGGACTCTTCGCCAAAAAATGCTCAGTCTCTTATACCTAATATGGTGCAAATCTATACGTTATCGTTTTACAGTGCCAATCATCACAATGTGTTGGACTTGGACAGCCGCAGAACTGGAACATGAACAAGAGGCTATAGAGGCAGCGGCAACGGGGTCACGATGCAAACTTTGGAAAGCGTCCCGTGCAGCACACAAAGATGTTGGCAAATCCCAAAAAGCAGAGCGGAGAGACTGCGTGTCTGCCAAGTGCAGTTTATAATACTCTTTATGGCCTCTCTTCGACCTGTCAACGTGACTGCCCTTAATTGGTCTTACCTTTTTGTGTGATTTTGGCAAGCCTTACATGAGAAATAACTTCAAAATGTTCACTTTTTAAAGATGATATAAAGCATTTACGACCGTGAACCAAATAAATTGCTTTTGGCTATAGATAGTATGGATGTATGCCGCTCCAACAAATAAGTATCATGCGCAATAGGAGAGGAAAGGGGAACTTTTGTACTGTGCCTATCAACTCTTGCATTTATGAGCCTAACTACCTCCCGTGGCTGGTTAGTCGCAGGGTTTACGATTCTGCCAGAATGTACCTCAGAAGGGAAAAAAAACAAACAGATTATGATAAATCCAATCTAAATACTGTATTCTCCCGACAACAAATCACACTTTTTTCATAGTTTGGCTGGGGGTGCGACTTATACTCAGGTGCGACTTATATATCAAAATATATAATCTCACATGTTTGTTATATTCACACTGACAGCCGCTAGGGGGCGCTCTAGGCCTGTGTACCAGTATCTGCTACTCCTGTGTCACTGAAGATTTAAAAACGGGAGCAGCAGAAAGAAAGTTTGGAGTGAGTGAGAAACTTGTGAGGGACTGGCGAAAAGCAGAGATTACTCTTACTGCAATGAAGAAAACAAAAAAAGCTTGATGGCCACAGTAAGAGGAACGAGTTTGCAAATGAGCGCTTACAACGCAATGCCGGGAGAGGCTTGTGAAATGGTGCAGTTACGCCTCCATGCCCAGGTAGTTGCCAAGGCTGGTGCGACTTATATATATTTTTTCTTCTTCATTATGCTTTTTTTTTTTTTGGCGGGTGCGACTTATACTCCGGAGTGACTTATAGTCCGGAAAAAACGGTGTGGCCCAGCTCAATTGCTATTCGATGTTTAACGTTTGTTATATGAATAACGCAAATGCAAGGCTTAATCAAATCAGTGAACGCTCTTTGAAAACACATTCATCACTATTACACCACTTATTTACTCCTCATTGATGAAAAAGATGGCTTGGAGTTACGAACTGAACGTAACAACCATGTGCCACCATATCACGGCGATTACTGTTATCTGCGCAAATCTTTTTTATTTCCTTTCACGCTTCTCCCACACCACATTAATCACACCAAACCTATAATTTTATCTCTGCTTTCTGTGTCCATCCGCTGTCCCTTTTCCATGCTCTCTCTCTGTCTCCTCCGCCATCTTGTCCATCTCTTCCTCTTCTTTTATCACTTATCCACTTAACTCCTCCCGCGCCACACACACACACACACACACACACACACACACACACACACACACACACACACACACACACACACACACACACACACACACACACACACACACACACACACACACACACACACACACACACACACACACACACACACACACACACACACACACACACACTAAGCGCAGTACGCACCGACTGATACACACACGGCTGGCTAGTAATGCAGGGTTAATAAGATTGGAGAGCAGCTGATGGTTGTGCACATTCAGGCCAGATTACATTTAATTCGATTGGGTTTCCACCGCCTCCCACTCCTCTGCTCTGTTCCTTTCTCTCCATTGTCCCCCTCGTCTCTTTGTAGGTCCAGAGGTGGTCCGGCTTCACAGAGACAAGCAGGTTCACACGCGGACAAAAGCGGCTACTTCTGAAGCCTTTGTAAACGCCCTTGGCCACGGCACTGTCCTGCGCTCTTTAAGTGAGCGTGATTTATGATGTGTGTTCTCAGCCACTGACTCTACCTTGAACCATGTGCGAGGATGGCACAAACAGTGGGGGAAAAAAGACATAATAATTAATCCGTGGGTTCAACAATGAGCAAGGGTTGAAACAGTGTGGCGGTGTAATGTAAAGTCACATACCGATTTTTTTTTCCCCCGGAGTTTTATTTTGCTTTTTTACTTTGAGCCTCTGTAATTAAACCTGTACCAGTGTACTTTTACATCCAAATCCAGCTTTATTTATAATGCACTTAAAAGCAACAACGTACACATCTAGGGCTGTCATAATAATAACATCGACTAATCTTATAAATAAATTTGAATAATTTGGACTCAGTATTTATCGTCTGTACATTTATTAGCATTTCCCCCTTATTTTTTCTTTGCAAAACTTGATTTATTAATGAAGGTTACATTATACTTCATGTTTATTGCAGCTTGTGTGGTGAGATGGTTAGGATGTGATTTGATGTCAACCAATATGGGTTTTTCTAAGGCTGATGCTGATGCCAATCGGCCACTGCTCCAGCAGATTTTATTTTCTCATAGTTTCTGTCCCAGCTGTGATTAGCTGCTGTTAGCATTAGCATACTGTTGCTAGATGCGGCACGGTTAAAACTAACTCAGCGATGGAATTCTCCAAAGGTTCTGTGCTTCAAAATGACATGCAGCATGTCCATATCCACTTTTGGTTTAGTGAAAGTTGTATTTTACAAACTTGTAGCTCATCAATTTTCATTGCAATGCTTCCATGAGGTATAGGAAGCTGTAGCAGGGTGTGTTTTAAAGCTACAACTTCACTCTTTCTAATGCGAAAAACGGGAAGTCTCTGCCACATTCGGTCCCAGAGATATTGGCTTTAATCGGCGCTAAATCGGCCTATAGCCGATATTGTAAAATCCCCAAATATCGGCCCAATAAATCGGTCAACCTCTAGATATGATAATAGACTTTTTGAACAAAGGTTTACTGTCATTTTTATGCAATTTAAAAATTGTGATAATTTCATTGATCACAATATTTTCCTGCCTCAATGTATTGGACATCAAATTTGCTCTCATGACAGGCTGACACATCATTAAAAAAATAATGCATAAAACTAGACTGTGGTTATTATTACTCAGTATTGGTAAGCTAGTACTGTAACCACAGCAGCCCTAGGGGTAGACTGATGGAAGCAAGGCATTTATCTGTGCCATCGGCTTTTCTCATCACCACCACCAGTCACTCACCACACACCACATTCACACAGGCGAGGTCCGAGGTGGTGGATGTGTTTTGCACAAGGGCACAAACACAGTACGTGCTCGTGAGAGCTGGGATTTAAACTGTCAATCCGATCACCATCTGAACCACTATTCTCCCCAAATAAGTATGTTTAGTGTACGTTTAAGTTGTAGCAATATTCTAGTCACATGGACAAAAATAAACGAGAGAACACGACCGAATAAAAGAATCACATTCGGCTGCTGCTTTTATGTGTTGTGCAGGGATTTGGCAGAATTTATTGAATTTTTTTCAACGCTGGATGCCCTCCTTGTTACACAATATTAGAATAATTTTTAGTTGATTTTTTATAATGTGAAGCTCAGGTTTACATGTAAGGATGGACAACCAATCTCATAGGTTTGATCGGTTACTTTAGGCTGACGATTGGTCAGATGTGCATTAATACCAAGTGTACTGTTTACAGTAGGTGTAGCCACAGCCGTTTACCTCTTCTCTGTGTGTCCTGACTTCACCCCGGGATAATGACCCCTGAGAATACTACACCTGTCCCACATCAACACATCGAGGACGGATGGAGCCAAGGGAGTCACGCAAAAGAATAAACTGGGCCAAAAGACACAGAAAAAGAGACACAAAAGGCCAAAAAAGGCAAAGAGTAGCAAGGACAAAAGCAGAGCAGAGAAGGCAGCCAAGAAGACAGAGGTGTGGAGCACTGCTGGGGCGAGCATCTCTCTAATTAGCATAGTGACCTTGAATGTTATGGTACACCCCTCAAAATGTAGTGTTCAGGTGTGAAAATCTATACAGGGAGTACAGGGTGACTTTACTGCTCAAATTTCATCAGAGTATAGCGAATAAATGTATCTTTTATTTACTTAACACAAGATTCAGTAATACTGCAAGACATTTTTACAAAGCGGAACAGCATTAACAGTTGTAGTAAATAAACAAAAATCTAATCTAAAATTTAAAACACTGTACTGTATGCTTTATCAAAACTGATCTGAAATCTGTGACTGCTATGAAAGTGCACAGTTTTAATGTATGCGTACAATTTGGATGGAGCGTTGCAAATCATGTGAAACGAGTCTCAACTCAATTAAACGTGTATAAAGTGATTAATTAAATTAGGAACGTTACGATTCAAACACAAGGACACTTCAATACAGGACAAAAATATCTCTCAAACGTGCCTGGGTTTCATATTAATGAAAACCACTTGATTAATTTACATCTAATAATGTTGTTGGCATTTCTACTTCCAAGTGGAGTACGTTTTAATCACACCAGAGCTAATTCACAAGTTAGCAATTTCAATTTAACCTTAACTTCTTTTAAGCATTTCAAACAAATGACTTACAGCTAATGAGTTCTCTGCACATCGCACTTCGCCTTGTTGTGTGAATGTCACTGTTAACTATTTGAATGAAAGAGTATGAATAATCATTTTTTGCTGCATTTGGAAAGCTTGACACATTGTACATGCTACGCCAATGTCAATGATTCCCAACAGCTGTGCCTTGGGGCCCACCTTCAAAATATCACGCCACGACCCATATTAATGTCATCTTATGATGAAATAATTTGCAGTTTGGCCCTGTTAAAGTCAATTCAATAGCAAAATACAGCTGGCTGAAAATGGTCCCCTAACCCCAATTTTTGAGTTACAAGAGCCACTCGACTAACAAACATAATTCACACACCATTTTGTGGCATACTAGTTCTCAGCATTTTCACAGGGTTTATACAGGTAGAAGCAAGTCAAACTTGATGCTTTGTAATGCAATTTTTAACCTATAACTGTGGTATTTTCGATGAACTATAGTAAAAAATGTTAAGCAATGTCATCATTTTCCTATTCATTTAGATTTAATGCCTGAGTCCAATTTATTGCTGATGAAATTTATTTTTATTTTTTATTGAATGACATTTAAGGTCCCCTCCTGGAACCGCCACCTTACTGTGGTGGAGGGGTTTGAGTGCCCGAATGATCCTGGAGCTATGTTGTCGGGGGCTTCGTGCCCCCGGTAGGGTCTCCCATGGCAAACTGGTCCTAGGTGATGGGTCAGACCAAGAGCGGTTCAGAAGCCCCTTATGAGAGACCAACAGGCCCGGTTAGAATCGTGAGGCCGTCCTTCTGTGGACCCACCACCTGCAGGAGGAGCCATAAGGGGCTGGTACAATGTGATTTGGGCAGCTCCAACAGCTGCTCCCACGACCCGGAAACGGAAAAGTGGAAGAAAATGGATGGATGGATGGATATGGACATTTAAGGCCTTGATTTTGGCACAATTCCTTTAAAGTGCATATGATAGGTTTTAATGCTTTTAAAAATATGACTTATTTTGAAGGATAATGTCAGTTGCAAGTTCATCAGTTGCATAATTGTCATTTTATGTCAGTGAAGCAGCATATTTAAGGAAGAAATGTTGGGCAGAAAAGTTATTTTTATTTGAATTTTTAAGCTACTAACAGGAAGTGACATAGAAGAAGGCAACATAGGAGTTTAACTCACTCATTCCCCATTGACTTGACACGGCAACAGTTTAAAATTGTTTACCGTCTTCTATGTCACTTCCTGTCAAACTATAAACATCACAAAAATGGCCAAACTAAAGAAAGCTGGGCACAATCTTTAGCAAATTGTGTTAACTATGTTTCAGCAAAAATTGTGTCTAATGTGTCATATGCACTTTAATGCTTTTTCATTTCCCGTGTAAACCCTATGTAAGATACACGGGGGATATCTCTCATCTAACGCTGCACAATAATAAAAAATGCATTTCTAATTACTTCTAATCTTCACACTGAGAAGAGTATAACCTGAACATTGACTGTGCTGGCCTTATGTAACGGTGTAATTTGCGAGTGACAGACAAATGCACGTCTCCGCAGAGAAGTGAGTGGAGTCAGACAGAAAGGCTGTCTGAGAGTGCGGAGGTGAGGCAGCGGAGGAGTACAGCTGTAGCAATCATCATCTCTCAGGTCAACAGTAATTACAAAGAACAGAGCACAAACACCAACACACTGTTTCACCGCTGCTGCTGCTGTTTTTCCCCCCTCTGTTCATCTGCTCCCATCCAATCTGCCACTGCCTCGCATCTGCAGCACTAGGGAGAATGGATCCGGGGTCTGCTAGAATGAAAGGTTTGGTTATGCACCGGAGAGAAAAGTGTAACTACTATTTGCTGATTTCATTTTGTTGGTGATTAAGTGTGGTGAAATTAAAAGAAACCTCAATATTATATTTTAGTAGTTGAACAGCAATAACCAAAAATAAATAGGTGATTGTAAATAATAGTTGAGATGGCAGAGCAAGCAGTAGAACAGCAATTGAGGTAGTGGTATTAGTAGTTATTAACCTCTCAACACCCGTCTTAACCAAGCTTATTTTCTCCAGTTCGACTTTACCCAAATGTAACAACAAAAACGAGACGTAAATGAGGATGAAAATGCACCAAAAAAAGCATTAAAAGATCGACAAAAACGCGACAAAACAGGCGACAAAACAGGCGACAAAACAGGCGACAAAACAGGCGACCAAAAAGTGACGAGAAAGCAACAAAAACGCAACAATAACGTGACAAAAAAAGAACCAAAAATACAACGAAATGTGACGACCACCCAAGGAAAAATCTGTTTTGTAGGTCTTTGCTTTCATAACTCATAGGGCGTTACACTGCCCTATGAGTTATCAGCTCCAGTATAGAAGCTTTTAGATTTGGGTAAAGCCGAACTGGAGAAAATGTGCTCGGTCAAGGCGGGGGTTAAGAGGTTAAAATATTTGTTGAGGTCAGTTGTTACCACATCCTCTGTCATACCTTTAAAGGCACACCGCGTAACATTTTACCCAATAAATAAATAATAAAATACAAGCATTGATCTTTTTACACACATTTTTATTGTTGAAATATATGTTTAAAATATGAACAAAAAACATGTATTGGCTGTGAGCGACTGTAACTTTACTGGGAGTGGGGGCCGGTTTCCACCTCGTTGCCATGGAGATGTCGACTAAACGCAGCCAAATGTGAGACTTAAAGGTGAGGTACACATCCAAATCCATTCTTTGATTACCCACAGCAAAAAATAGCATTTTGTGTGTCTAGCCGGTCATTAGGAGCATGTTTTGTATAAGAGAATGAGCCAAAATGCTATGCAGTGTGCCTTTAAATTCATTAGAGATTTTTTTTAAAAGGCCAAAAAAAATAAAAAATAATGAAATTAACTTCCGAAACCAGAGCGAGTTTCACAAAAAACAACTTCTCCTCCAGTAATATAAAATGCGGTCACTGTGCATTTAGGTGAACAGATTTTATTGATAGTACACATATTTATTCCGCTTCTGCTGAGCACTGCACACCCCACTGTTTCGCTTAATCCTAATTAATGCTTGTATAATGTCAGGAAGGTTCTGTAACACGCTTAACACTGACATTTCAGACACTGCGCAGGTAGGTGCTTCTCCGGTGGGTATTTGAAGCTATTTCAGACTCTTTGCCCTGAGTTTAGCCTCTCAGGCAGACTCCACCCCCCACGTATCACACACATTGAGGATCGCAGCGGGGCGCTTCTTGTGTTTGGCTTGGCTGTTGTAAACACATTTTGTTCCTTAAACATTCATGCTGTTGCAGAACTGGCTCATTCCCAAATGTCACCGCCGTCGCAATAAAACGGTAACGCCTCAAAATGGTAATAGCCATAATGGTCTCGGTACAGGGGAGGTGCGCTCAGGCTGATGTTAACATTATTCCTGGATATAGGGTCAAGTAGGAGGCCAGAGATAAGGGACCTGCTTGAGTACACAAATTCACAAACTTCCTTTTAGCTCAAGTCAAAGGAAGGAACCTTGATTTTTACAAGGAAGTCCTGTCTTTTCCTCTAGCACAGTTTAAAAATGTTAAATGGATGGGAAATGAAGCTGTATAACACACGCATTTCGTCAAGTAAGCAATAATTTCTAAACGCTATAAAAATGTGTAAACACTTTGAATTTAAGAAGACAGGTCACCTTGTTAAATCCAAGATAGATAGGGTAAGTTCAGCAGCACATTTTCAGAAATGAGTCCACGGCTCATCAGTCATGCCTTGGTAACTGAAAACGTCCAGACATAAACATAAACTTTCCTTTACGTCCATAACTTGTATTAACTTTTCATAGTTGCTCAATAACTTACTGCTTTCCTCTGGACTGCATTAAAGTGATCGTCTAAAAGTGCTATATTATGAAAGCGTTGGTGCAACTCACTTGACTCATGGCTTTACATAAATACAGGAATAAAAGCTATGCAAATGCTAGATCTATTAGTATTCCTCAGTTTCAAGAGCATATCGATGTAAGACAGTAATGCAACCAATCAGTTTTGCAGTAAATTGCATTGCCCAAGACATTCACACAGGCTGGCATCGTCTAAGTCAATACAATAAATGTGTTTATAAGTAGAGTATATAAGGTCAAGGAGAAGACGTCATTTATTGGAGATTTGTCCTCTGCCCGCAATACATATATTTATATATATATATATATATATATATTGATATATTGATACTGATATTGATATTGATATATAAGTCGCACCTCAAGCCAAGCTAGGGAAAAGAAGTGTGACTTAAAGTCCGGAAAATACGGTAAGTTAAATTTCTGTTATTCATCAGGAAGTTAGTCGGCTTTTTGCATAATTAGTCTGTGAACCAGTAAGAAGTGTGTGTAATTTCATTTAGATTTGACTTCTTGGCCTCCATTACATCCCTGTGGAAAACTCAATCTCTGCAGAGTCGAGGGCTCTCTCTTTAATAACAGCTAAACACATCAACACTAGCTTTTCTCCCAATGCCCTCCAAGCCGTTAGGAACAGAATACGAGATGGAAGTTTAATGAAAAGAGCTTTAATAGAAGAGCGAGGCAAAGGTGGCTCAGAGGCCTGCTGCTGCTTAATTCAATGGGATGCTCCCTGTGCCTGAAGACTGGCCCATTTTAATTGCACGGCTCTCTCATTTATAAAAGGGGGAAGTATGCGGCGATACAGCTCTAATGAATCTAAAAGCAAAGGCAGGCTATTCAGTATCTTTCTCTCACAAGCGGAGAAGGCTAATGTGATTGTGCTGCTTAGGCCCACATGTTTTGGCAGCGTGCTTTCCCAGTGACACGCAGACACAAGCCTAAATGTGCTTTTGGAGACAAGAAAAAGGGGCGCGCTGCCACTGTGTCAATGTGCATTTCACACAAGGAATAATGCGAGCTCTTTTTATACCTGGGCATGTATACGCAGGAGATACAGCCATTACAAGCCACACTGACAATATAGTTGGCACTGTTTCCAGCTTTAGGTATTCCCGAGGATGTGCATAAATCATATGGCCAATTCTTTGATAGTATGTTGACGGCGAGCCAAGTTGAATAAGAAATTTTATTCAGATGTGGTTCTTGCCACATCCGTTAATCATTCATTCATCTTTGTTTTCCCTGTTATGGTGGTGGGTCTCTATGGGCTTTAAGTGGGATACATCCCCTGGCCAGCAAGTCACAGAAAATTAGAAAATTACTCCTGGGTATTAACCAATCCTCACAGAATAATGTTGAATTGTGCTAAACCAATATAACAAATATCCGTAAAACTGTCTCACTTTAACTTGTTTTATGAGTTGATACTTGAACACATTCTGTAAAAGAGACAAAAGTTGCTTTAAAAAAATATTATTCTTCCACAATATTTATCTAGATGTGGGAGAAAAGGCTCTTTGGTCCATTTTTACCCATCTTTCCAGGATGTGATCGATAATCTCATCATGACCATAGTTGTTAATCAATAACTCCATCATAGACGCGCTCAATATCTTTTGATCTAATCAAAGCTGCACCTATCAATCTCACATGAGCTCATGTTAACAGTGGGAGACATTTGGTAAAAGCGCGAGACTGTTTGCTAAATATAAAAGCACTGACTATCACCATGTTTGATCAGAGTTAGTTTACCTTAGCCATCTGTGCTTGGACTCCGCTGGCTTTGAGTGAGGCCACAGCCTTCTGTGCTGCTGCGGGGCTGTCGAAGTCCACAAAGCCATAACCTGCACACACACAAGAGTGGTTAGAGAAATGTCTCGAATAAGACAAATGGTCAGTTCTATAGGAGCTACATGTTACCTGCAAAACAGCACATCGCTCATATGTCAAAAAGCAGCATGTGATAAATCAGAAAAGGTGTCATAATGAAGTCAAGTCGTCATTAATTTAATGACAGATCTCACAGATGGGCGTCAAATGAAACCTGGAGGATGTGACAGCTTTCACATGAAGTATTAAGTTTTGATTGAGCACTGGCACTAAAAAGTGTAAATTAGCGAAAATGGATTCTGTCAAAGTTTGTCTCCTTAGACAGACAAAAGTGAATATGAACCATTAATGCTCCATGTTTTATGAATGTTACTTTGTGTTCAGTATCTTGGACTGACTCATACTTTGACTCAACTGTATGTAAAAAACCTTTGTATTTTAGACCACATTTTATGTCCACAGCAAACACTCATCCTTTTACCATAACTTACTGACTACTACTTTTACACTTTTATGAACATCCACCTTTATTTATTGTTAGTATTTCACTTTCATTGCACCGTTGAACAACGGTGTGGCAGTATCATAGACAGCATTGGTTCAGCAACAGGTGAACAGTGAGAAATCTGTTCACTGCTCATTTTACATATTTTGAAAATGCATGACCATCAACCAAACTAAGAAGGTCTGGAACCCGAAACGTCACACCCTGTGAAAGCAAACTCTAGTCTTTTGTTTATTTCACATCAAACAAATGAAACAACATGACTGAAACATTTCAACCTGGATAGACTCAAACAGACAAAATCAGCGATTAGGAAGATTTATTGACATGTATTTTAGTTTTGGTGATGAGACCCCGGCGGTAGACATCAATGTATGCATGAAAGTCAGTATGGATGAACAGCTTGGAGTTAGGGATGTCTTCCCCCGGAGACTGGACACTGGTGGTGGTATGGAGACCCATGAAGAAAGCAGCAGGGAGAAGCCGAGGGCAGAAGAGGTGGAGATGGGGCGGAGGTGAGTCGCAGCGCAGCTGGGAAGCGAATGATCCATGATTGATGGAGGCTTAAAGTGGGACCTACGGCAATGATTGGCTGCTTGGAGGTGCGGCTCTTTACACTGGTGGAAGTGTGGCCCTCTCAGAAGCGATCATTGGCTGTAGGTAGGTGATGCTGAAATAGAGTAACTGGGGCCCTAATGGATATATTGTTGTTCAGGGTGGTGGTCCAAATATGATCAAAATGTGAAAATCAACACCTAAATAATCAGCACAACTTGCCTCTAGTTTACTGTATCTCTTACATGATCGGCTTAAAAAGCATACAGTAGAGCAGCTTCCCCTTCTCTGATATTGTATATCCCATCTGCACTGGTGAGGTCATTTTACTCCCATGCAACTCTAAATCTGTCAGTGTGTAATGGTACTCCTATAGCCATGGTCAATACTGTATGCCTCTCCACCAAGAGACAACAAGAAAAATCCTCCCACTAATGCCACAATTAAAATGATTCAGCGCCTTGTTCAAAGAAATAAAGCAGAGAGGGGAATGGGGCTTGCGTCAGTCTCTGTTCTTTATAGGAGCTGTGGCGTGAGAGTATGGCCAGTATTTGTCAAATTGTTGATGAAATGGGGATGTGTTCTAGGCCCAACAGGAAGCGCAGAAGGACAAAAAGTCAGAACACACTAAAATCAATCTTCACTTGCGGTAACGCTCCTAAATGTGGCCTGACAGCAGGAAGCTACAGTTGTGGATTGTTAAGCGACTTCAGTGCATGCAATAGAACGCGCTGTAAGTTATGAGCGCGGGTACGTGCTAAAACAATCAAAGAATCCAAATATCCATAGCTGCAATCATGGCGGCCCGATAAGTAAACAAGTTAACAGTGAAACTACACAGAATTGATTCGAGACATCTGTTCTTGTCAACTTCTCCAGAGATGGAAGCCATGTTTTTCTGATAAGCGCATGAGTTTTTTATTGTTCAAAGGGAACAAGCTGCGTTCACAGCCAGATCTGCTCTGCACACACAAATATTTATACTGCCGCTAATGACAAAATCATTTAGCCCAACACTTCCAACACTGGGACATATAACATGCACATAGTTGTAACTGTGTACAAGAAACACTTTGAATATAATCAGCCAAGTGTAAATATTTACTACACACAGCATTTTATTTCATGTTGATATGAGGCTAATTACAGTGTGAGTATGTGAAGCACTCACAGGGCACAGTTCTTCGTTTCTTTTGAAAACTGCCAAATTGGTGTTTTACGCATGGGTGGAAATATTGAAAATAATAAGGTTACAAATTCCAGTAAATACCATTCCTCCTCTCAACAAAAGTGCAAATGAGTTTTCTTCATCAGCAAACTCTTTATAAATAATGCAGAGTCTAAATAACGTTTAAGGCCAATCCTATTCCTTGAGTCTGCCTTAAACGTGACTTTGAAATGGGGAAAACACATGGATTTAATTGGTAGGGACAATTATGTACAATTAACATGTAACATCAAATACTACAACATTTACAGCCCAGTCTAATTTGCAATGTCTGTCAATATAAGGGCTTAAAAAGAACAACTGGAAAATATATTTACAATAACATTATTCTGTCATTACACAAACTTAGTGTTTTTCAATGCAATCTACTAAGAAAAATACAATACAGTTGCACAAAAAGACACCATTAACAGTAAAAGTCAACTTTCCAAACTAGTTAAATGCCAAGGAGAACAGCTGTGTCCCAGGGTGAGCCTGTCTAACACACAGGGGCAGCTCATTCCACAGTCTGAGGCCAACAACAGGAAAAGCTCGGTCTCATCTTGATCTTGAGGCACCACAAGAAGAGCTTTCTCTGCTGACCTGAGAAAATGTGCCAGGGATAGTTCAGACGGATAATGTGAGACAAGGTAACTGAAGGCAAATGAAAGGATTTCATTTGCTTATTACTTGCATTGCAGAGCCATACTGTGTTGACTGTAGCTGCCTCCAGAATTTTCAGAAAAAGCTGTCTCCTCAGGGAGGTCATGGGTCACGTATGAGTGAGAATCTGCTCCTCTCCGGCTACAGGAGATTGAAGGACACTTGAGCTGATGGACAGCTTCCTCCATCACTCCTCCCACACTGACCAACCTATTATTTACACATTTACATTTAGAGCTGCCCTCTTGAGTCGGATGCAAATGACGCTGGTCTGAATAATACGAATATTTCCAGGGAACGACGCTCTGAGATTAGACTCATCTGTGGCCTTTCCTTCCCATCTGCGCCTCATCCTCTCACTCACATCAAATCCATCTTGCTCAGTCAGCCCTGTCAGACGCATCAGTTATGAATATCAAACGATAACAAACACACACCGATCTTCAGACGCCAAAATGTGCGTGCACCAAGCAGATTCACACACACGGATAAACGCACACACACATCTAGCCATCTAATCTCCAGAGCTGCAGAGTCCTGGCCCTGGGCTTTAGACTGGGCTCCCTGTACAGAGCTAGAGTGGATGTAGAGAGGAGGGAGAGGGGGCACAGTAGAACGGCAGACATGCAGACTGCTGAGAGGGAGGGCGCTTGTCTTTGGGAAATGGAAATCCTTTACAATCTAAAGTGGTTCCCTCTCCCTTCCTTCCTCCACAGTGTCCTCTGTGGCCTCTGCCTCCCCTTGCACTCCCACGCCGCTAACTAGTGAACTGTCAGGGTATTTAGCATTGAGCCCACTACAAAACAAAGCAGTAGAACAGTTCCTACAAATAATGCCGCTGTCGGGAAAATAGGAACACATTGTAAAAAAATAGGTCTGCTTCTCAAAACTGGCTCTGTCCATAAGAAAAAGCTTAATTAGGAATTTGGAGAAAAAGTTCACAGAAACTTCAGGACACCAATATAAGAGATAGTAGACATTGAAAAGCAAAAAAACTACACGACATGCAGTGTAAACGAGCTTAATAATAGCACACACGACACCATTAAACCCTTTGAAGTGCATCCCTCCAGCAGACTGTGAAGACGTTATTTTAGTATCAGTCTTTTTTGTTTGTGAACTTTTCCTGAACAGAGGTGGCTGTCTCCTGCTAAATCATCAATTTCAAAGACTCTCCTTCCTCTTCTGTCAACTCCAGATTATTTTTACTCCGTGGTGCCACCTCTCTGAGCCTCCTCCCATCCATCCCTTCCTCTCCAGCAGAACTCTGTGTGCCAATTTGTACTCTCTTAGTCACGCTAGCCACTTATCTTGTCCCCACTGAATGCCTCCGCAATCAAACCAACACTTATCCGGTTGTAAGGCATCCTAATGGCCGTCCGATAATGAAACTCCTCATTGTGAGTTAACAACTGGCTGAGAGATGTATGCAACGACATCACAACAGAAATATAATGCTGATGAAGGCCACATGCTGCAAAACGCTGGTTGCAGCGGAAGCGCTTTTCAAGATTAAATAATGAGTCCACTTTTGTGGCTGGATGTATGGCTTTTGCATTCAGGAACAGCCTTGTGATGTTTAGTATTCATAAAAGCTTGGAAGTCTGGCACACAGCCCTGGTATCAGATCTATAGCGCTGGCACCAATCTCACAATACACCGACTAGCTACTTTAACAAACATGAATACCCTTGTTGTCAGGCAGGCCTGTGAATACTGATTGCTGCGTAAAATGCTGCATTTATGTTACCCTAAATGTTAGTACAAAGAAGCAGTAGGAAAGCACAAGGTGTTTTATAAAGAGTTTACAAAACAAGAGTAATTTTATACTTTTAACACACCTCATGTATGACTTCACATTTTACTTCATTCTGAGAATAAAATTGATATTTGGTCCAAATTGGATATTTGGTCCAAATTTCATGAACAGACTTTCCAGGCTTAAGAACATAAAAAGACATATAATTGTACTAATAATACTGATTGGTGCAATTAAACATTGACAAATACAGTATTGGGAGATGGAACTTAGAGCCTTTCCTCAGTATATATATATATAACTGACTTTGGGAATGTAGGGAGTGTAGTAGCATTTTGTATAGAAATGTGAGATGAAAAAAAAAAATGCTTTCAAAGTTACTAAAGCCCATGTCAATATCATTCAAATACAAGGTATTACAAGGTAAACAAGGTAAGTATAAATTATTAAAATTCATACAGTGAAAACTCCATACGAGCCACTTTTATAAAATAGCAATAAAGTAAACATAAAAGTCCAATGAAAAAAAAAAATCATTAATGTTTATGCTACAACAGCTGCGGGTTATGAGGTAGCAATACTAAATGCATTGTAATACCTGCATGAAAACACAAAGGGGTAATTTATCAAGACAGGTGCCATGTAGCAAGTGCAAGCTGGAAAAGAGCATATAACTTTTCGTGTTAATGAGAGAATGTGAGAATGTGAGCTCTACATACGCAAATGACTTTACTGCGCTTGGTAAATGACCCCCAAAGTGTTCAGTAAAGTGAACACATTGATCATTTTAGTTGAATCCACCTCTTGAAGGAGCAGCTTTTAGCATCATTCTTTGTTAAGCATTCAGTGAATCGTTTCTATGTTTTCCTAAACTTCTAAAGTATATTAAACCCATCTGATATCCTGATTACACACTATGGCCTGCCTCCAAAGCGCCTGCTGCACCTTTGAGCTCTGCTTTGGCAGAAGAGTAGCAATCACGCTTCACACCAGCTCTCGTCGTGCCCCTCTCTAAAAGCAGACGATACAATCACATTGATTAGCGCTTTGTTCGGACCACTCCAACAATCAAACCAACCTCGTCACCACACACTTGTGTGGGCCCAGAGTCTATTCGAAACACATTGTTAGCACTGGGTTGCGTTCTCCATTTTGATTTGGTCAGTGATAACAATGTCGACGTCTTGTTTTCAAAGGCTGTTTTACGCTGAGTGTCATTAGGCAGTCATGCTGATATCATTGTCGAAATGGCTGGGACTAAATTAAGGATCTTGAGTGAACGACTTGAGAGGTTTTGAACAAGTCTCCCGTTTCACATAACTGCACACACTCTATCGCAAACACATGCGAAGGAACATTGGACAATCAAATCTAAGTCATTTATTTTCATTCAGCATCATTTGAACAGAGCTGCATGCCTTTGTGGACCACACTGGGGATAGATTACTTCAATTAGGCAACGCCAAAAGGAGGAAGTCATTCATAACAAGAAAACCACTGCCCATAGCAGGCTAATTGGGCGTCCATTAGGCTGCCATGTTCAATCCACTCCGCAAACTTAAAACTATGTGAATCCTATAGTTTAAGTGCACTCAAAGTCTGGATCACTCACCCTTGCACTGATTTGTGTTCTTGTCGAGGATGGCCTTTGTTGATACAATCTTCCCATATCTGCAAAAAGAAAGAAAGATCGGTCAGTGATTTGGTCAGAGGCAATTAGGCTATGCAGTTTCCAGTTTTTTTTATGCACATCGCAGAAATCAAATCTGATCAATCATGAATAAAAAAAAAATAAAAAAACATTTTAATCTGTGGTCAAGTCAAGTCAAAAATGTTCAAAAAAGGAGTTCATGTTTTATGGTAATGTTTTAATAATTATATGTTAATGTTATGTTTACCGCATGGTCCCATCTGACATGCACTGTATACATTTGCCTAATTCAGACTTTGAAACATACACAAAAACACAGAGAAGACCCAATTCAACCATAGAGGCTCACATGTTCTTTTACGACCCCCAACCTATAGATAAAGAAAGCTAATTGGATTTAAAAATATGCTGTGAAACCCAAAGAATATGCAAATCACTGCACGCTAGGAGGCAAGAACTCCTGTGTGCTTAAGCCGGCAGACTTGGTAACACTAAAAGACTTTCTAACAGTTTCCTATCTCCTCCTCTATCCATCGTGTCCTTATCTGTCCCATATCAGATCCCTCCCTCGAGCTTATGCCCACAGACATAGCTGTATCTCATAACCTGCAATTTAGCCAATCATCTGTGAGCAGCCGATCCGGAGAGTCAGGCGGCGCGCGCACATACTGTAGTATCTCTCTATCTGCTCCGTCTGTCTGCCATTCATTCCTCCCATATAGTTCAATGCGTTTCTTCTTTGTGACATCTCTGCCTCGGCTTTGTCTTGCTTTATTTTGCTCTCAATCCCACTTCTATTCTGCCGCGGCTCTCTGTTCTCTCAAAGAAGAAGTTAATAATGTTTCTTATCAGCGTTGTCTTTGAGATAGAGGGGGTTCTGAGGGGGAAGTGAGGGAGACAAGGTAAGGAGAGAGGAAGGAAGGGAATAGGACGGATGGAAAGTGGCTAGATCATCAACTGGCTCCACACATGAGACTTTTTAATTAATGTTTTAGCAGTGGCGCACAATGGCGGGGCTCAGAGCCGTGACGATCAAGCGGAGTGACAGGCTGACAGGCTGACTGACTTGCCATCGACCCCAGGTGCGCAGTGGAAGTGGCTCGGTGAAAAACAGGAGACAGGAGTGATTGAGAAATCAGGCAAGGATACAGTCACAGGGGTTTGTAAAGCCGAGAGCAGGTTACGTAAAGGGCTGAACTCTCATCAGTATTTTTTAGAGCTTATTGAACAAAAAAAAAGGTCCTGATGAAAGTAACAATAGAGGATGCATCAATGTAAAGAAAACTCATGAATGACATCACAGCGAAGAGGTTTATGTGTATACGATCCATTCCCAGGTTTGGCCTCAAAAATTAAAATCTTCAGTGATAATAGCCTCACGGGGTCACTAAACCCTTACTAGGACTGAGAGTGATCATCTAAAACCACAACGGCTTTGGTTTTTCAGATTGTTCTGGAGCTTACAGACTGAAATGTGCACTAAAAGCCCCTCAAACCAAATTCGGACGCACTGTACATTCTTACACAGGCAAGGTGGGCGAAGTGTTATGTCAAACAAGTAAATAAATACATAAATAATCACACAACGAATTCCAGTATCTTTTAAATGCCATGACATTTGTGACCAGCCTTACTGTTCCACGTGCGAAAGGTTGGCTCTGGGGCGCGAGGAATAGAGCGAGAGGGAGAGCCGTCAGTCAAAAGATAAAAGGCGTGACTGAAGGAGGCCGCTGGTGTGGAGCGATGGTGGGATAGTAAAAGAGGTGTTTAATAAAGAACAGATCATTTACTTGTCACCATCAGACACTGTGTGTGTGTGTCAGAGAGCGGCCCGGGCTGACAGGCACGCGTCACAAGCTACTGGTGCACGAGACTTCAGGAATAAAGACACAATAGTCCTTAAAAGGCTCCTATCACACACAAGGCGACAGATGAGCGGCTTATGATCTGCAAATCACTGTGTTAGCGAATGAACAATCAAACAACTGTTCATTTTTAAAGCTTTGTTGGTATTTTTAGCATGCTGGAAAAATTACAGATTGTGACAAGGTGTAATAAGAGCTAGTGTTTTTAGCTGCTGGCAGAATTACAGTCATTAAACACTTAACAAACACAATTTACAATTGTGCTAAAACATGTCCCCAACATGAGGCTGAATAAACTGATACATTGATTAAACTTAAAAGCATTCTTTTCATTATGTTAATTATGTGTTTCATTATATCATTGTTTTCCATACATATGCATTTTTCTTTTTTGTTTTTGTTTTAAAGCTATAAAACAAGACATGTCAAAGCTGGTTTCCAAAAGTAGTATACAGAAATAAGCAATTATACATTCCATTTATAAATTCTAAAATACAAACCCAAACATTACTTTCTGAATCAAGTTCAGTTCTATTACCTTAACAACTTTTAGTGCTACATTGGACGACAAAAGTGCTACATGTTGTCATCCAATGTAGGAATGAGATTTGGTGTCAAATGTAAAGCGCATTACAAACATTACATTACTATTATTAGTTGCTCAGTGGTGGCTTCTTTAATGATTGGGTGCTGTGAGAAACCCTGCTGGGAGACCAACTTTCCACAACATAAATTATCAGCAGACAATAGACACCACGCAGACAGTGGATGTAAACAACCCACTACAAAGTATTGTAAAGCATGGTACTGTCGTTAAATCGTAACAATAGCTTTTTAACGGGAGGAACCACAAAGCATCCTCCCTCTATGGTGCATTTGTATTTATGCCAAAGGCCATTTTTACATTTAGAAAAAACAATTAAACCTATTAAGACCGCATGGAATACTGTCAAGATAAGTCAGAATATAGGACAACTTCAACACCATATCATGTAAAATTGCCCGGACAGCAGGTTCAAAACTCACAAGCCCCTGAAGATGCCTGAAGACTGAGCGACGGAAACCTGAAAAACGTCAGCCAATGGCCCACACAGGCAGTATATTCAGACACACAAACAACGCAAGAGCAGATCAAAAAGCAACACACATTACTCACACCATCTGGCAATATCTGGCTCTTTGTTGACACATAGCGCCGTGTGACTTCGCCCGCCGTGTGTATGTGAGAGTGCACGTCTGAGAAAGTATTTGTGTGTAGGCGTGATTACTTACAAGGAGGTGCATGTGTGTACTGTGTGCAAACAAAACTCTCCAGGACCAGCCGTGTTTGGCAGCTTGTTTTGTCACCAGAAATCAAACTTCATATTTGTGTGTTTGTGTGAGAAAGAGTGCGTCATACAGGGCTGTGGAGGTGTAGTGAGATCAATGCCTCGGCCTTGAAAAGAACAGCACAGTGTCATCCCCAAAGTCAAGCTCGACTCCTATGGAAAGGAAACTCTTGATCCAGACTGTAAGCTTAAGTATTGTGGGCTGTTGTGGCATAGAGATTAAAACTGGTCTTATAAGGTAACTAATGGAGAGTCCCACTTGTTCATTATAAACAGCATTGAACTGTCTTTTGTTTGACACTAAATCTCATCTTGTTTTAAGTGCGGTCTCTACGTCACGCGCCGCCTCCTACACATGTAGAGTACACACCCCCCTCAATGATTTACTATGAAATGCGAAAAGGAAGCCGGGAAGAGAGCAACGGAGATGACTGGAATTGACAGTATTTCCCGCACTGTCAGTGTTTGACAAGAAATGTCAATATGGAACTCGGCACGGAGTGATGTTTTGGCAGACGACAGAATCTCTCCATGTGTGTATGTTTGTGACTGAAGTGTTAATGACAGATCTCAGAGGGGCCCGGGAGCATCAGATTTGGGTTCTCACACCCCCACTAGAGAAATGCCTCTAGATGCTCCCCCGTTTGATGTCTCCTCAGTGACATCACACGCAGACAAACCTATCATTTGGAGAGCTTTATGTGCTATAGATAAAGTGTAGATCTGCACAAAATAATAGAGCGCTGTGATTTACAGTATGCTTGCAATGTCACGCGTGCTACAGAAAAAGGAAAAAGCTAAAAAAAACTTAAAATGATGGTGTCATCTACGTTAGTATAGTATTGATTCTGCGTGTGTTCAAAAAGCAGTCATTCAGACAATTTGTTAGGGCTAGGGCTGCACAATTATTTCACAATGAGCAAATCACATTATAATGGCCTCTGAAAAGAGTCTTGGTATTTACTTAGTATACCGTATTTTCCAAATTATAAGTCGCTCCGGAGAACAAGTTGCAGCAGATAAAAAAAACTAAATGAGGAAGAAAAAATATATATAATTTGCTCCGGAGTATAAATCGCACCAGCCTTGGCAACAACCTGGGGATGGAGGCGTGACTGCACCGTTTACAAGCCTCTCCCGGCAGCACGTTGTTCAAGTTGTTAAATCTTCAGTGGTACAGGAGTAGGAGATACTGGTGCACAAGTCTAGAGCGCCCTCTAGCGGCTATCAGTGTGAAAATAACAAGCATTGTGGGATTATATATTTTGATATATAAGTCGCACCTGAGTATAAGTCGCATCCCAAGCCAAACTATGAAAAAGAGTGTGACTTCTAGTCCGGAAAACACAGTAGTTACTTAACAGAAATCATAAATCTAACAAGAATTGCAATCCTTCTAAGAAAAGAAGCTTTTTTTTTTTTCCGTCTTTCACCCAAGATCCAAGATGCCTCCTCAGTTCATTTAATTCATCAAGTCAGTCTAAATGACTACTTTTCAAAAACCTTTGAGAGCTCACATAGAACTGTACACACTTCCTATTTCTGATCTTTGTTAAGTAGATCCAAATGGAACCACTGCCCATTGTTTTTGAGTTTTGCAAAATGTCAGTGTGTCTCTAGGCAACACACTTTACCTCCTGCATACTGTCACGAGACTGGTTGGCAGCGACAAGAAGGGCATTTGGGATTATCATAACCTTCCTGCGCAACCAGTTTGTGAGGACAACCCACATTGAATAACACTGTAGGATGAGTCAAAAGATTAGGGATTTGTTTTATTATAAGTGCAAAACAGATTATTTCACAGTATTTCCCAAGGGACAGTATGTATTTCTACAATCTGCCTGCATGTATATTTAAATATTGTCTATTAGTCCCTATGTGTGCTATGCTCCTAACTGGGGATGCAATGCAGCTGAATCGTCTGCTACATTTCCCTCATTTCTCCCGCTCTTTACCCAGTTTCACTCAAATAGACCGCACACTGAGAGGAGAGAAGAGAGAGGCACTGTGTCTGAAGCCTCAGGATCCATTCCCCATATGTAGTTTAACATCTTCAATAGCCATAGAGAGAAATGAAGGAGAGCGGGTCGGGAAATTTCTCTGATAAAAAGGCGATGCACTGTGAATCAGCTAAAAGGGTTCTTCATGAAGTGCAAGTCGCTGCGGGGCAATCTGGTATAATGGTTAAGTGGGTAAATTACTGTATGACTAAAAAATTGGGTTCTTTTTTTAGGGGCTTTATCAGGGAGGAAGGGAAGGATATATTGCAAGTAATGTATTGCAAACCCATAAAGTCCAGTCCAAAGGGGTCACAGTAATCTTTTGGACAATCTTATTTCTAAAGAATAAGGAAGGGCATCAATTACAAACCTGGACACAAGGTATTGACAAATGAGGAATGATCCAATCCCAGCAATCCCTGGATATAAAAGTTGTGGTTACTTTATTCTTACCCTTCTTAACTAATACTAATGTGTGCGAAAAACAGCGTGAACTTTTGACATCGAGATTTATGTCATAACAAATGACCGGGCTAAAGTCCATTTTTCATTTGGGGCTAAATGGAGTGCAGGTTCGCACTCCATTGCGTCCTCAGCTATAATTCTGCAGGATACACCCTCTTTCACCCGACCATTTTAAATTGGCTCCTCAGAGGGTTACTAATTCGTGCCCACAAATTTTACCCATAAAGCTGCTAAGATACAATCTGGATTTGTTGGAAAAGTGAGCTATACATCACAGACATTCAACATGAAGATTACCAGAGAACTAAAAAATGTACTTTGGACACTGCAAAATGGCCAGAATAACTATGTTAAAATACTTAAAATTTGACTTTGAATGCATACATTAGCAGAACGGAAGATCAGAGGTGGGAGGAGTTTGGCAAAAATGACTAAACACTCAAATACTAGGCAAGTAAAAGATAAAAATGCTATAATAAAACCTTGTAGACCAGCAATCTCGAGAAGTAGCTCAGGAACTCCTCAGCCCTTTCCAAGTACACTGCTTGACCAAAAAAAAAAGCTGTCAAAAGAAGTTAAAATGTATTAATTGTACTGGCTTTAGCTTTGATTACAGCACATATTCACTGTGGGATTGTGGCTTTTTTTTTTTTACCAAGCTCTCTGATGGGAGAGTATGACCACTGCACAAAGCCTTCTTCAGCACATCCCACAGATTCTAAATGATGTTAAGATTTGGACTCTGTGGTGACCAATGAATGAAAATGATGTCTCTCCCTGAAATACTCTTTCACAATGTGACAATGTGAATCCTGGCAGTGTCATCTTGGAATAATACTCCTGCCATCAGGGAAGAAGATATTCATCAGTGTAAATATACTTGAAAACACTTCACGTAACTTTATTTAAATAGGGAACACGTGGAAGAGCTTGGTAGCTTCTACCGTGAGCTTTTTTGGAGCTATATGACATGTGGGAGAGGCTGCGTATGTGCTCCGTTTGCGTGACAGAGCGCACGGACAAAGACCAGACGGGTATATATTAACTCGTCTAAGGTTAGGTAAGAACATATCTCAGTATGTAAAAACGGTGGCCTATTCCTTTAATATAGAATCTGCAGTTACGCATAAGACCTGAGGTGGCAGTAGTGAGTATAAAATGACCAACTTACATCTAGTCTCTTTAACATTAACCTGATTGTAATTTTGCATATCTTCTTTAATAGGGCACATTGAGTTGCCTTGTGTACGAAATGCTCGGTATAAATAAAGTTGCCTTGCCTTATGAACTGAACACCGGCACAGATAGTGAATTACTGTACTATGAGGGGACTAAACTCATTCATTATCATCCTCTGTGTGGAAATATCGTCCTGGCTACATATTTCATAAATAGTTTCTGGGCAGTTGTAGACCTTGTATTTAACTGCCCAGGAAACTGCTTAAATGCCCAATATTGTGCCTGATACTTGTGTGTGTGTTCGTTTCAAATTGCTAGCTGTGGTCCAAACTCATTCCTAACTTTCCTAAAGCATTTCAAACACCCCCACTCTTCACAGGGATGAGTTTTTAAGCACGTTACAGATTTCAGGGAGCATTACAGTCACAACAACAACAAGAACTAGCTTGCTATTTCACAATCAATAAAAATGCTTCATAATTAGATCCACAGCACACAAAGGTCTTTTTTTCCCTCAAATGTCTGCTTTTACAATACACTGAAAGACAAAAAAGTAATCCACGCCTAGAAAACAATCAGGTATAGTGCTTTTAATGAAAGTGATTTGGTTAATTTGTAAACGGTTACTCCCACCACCAGAGGAAGACAACAAGTGTGACTAAAGCTGGCGATAAATTGCCCTTGTGGAGCTCTTCGGATTCCTCTCACGTTCCGCTCTGTCCCCAGACGTTAAAAGTGTGTCCATAGTTGGGGCGACCGGGGGAGTGATTGGAAATGTCAGCTGACAACAGCACTTTTCACTGACACTCGGAGAACTGGCACGGCGACAGAGACGAGGATGGGCCAGGGAGGGGGTCAGAGAAAAGGAGGAAATGTATGGGGATGACTGAACGGCAAAAAAGGGACGATTTGGCAAGAAATAAAGAAAGAACAGTAGCGGCAGAGACGAGCTCGACATTGAGTGGAGAGTTACAGCCGAGGGACTGTCCTTCTGTTACCCAGCCTAACTATGTGCAGTGAATGTGGGAAAGAAATTGCAGTTTGAGCCTCTGTAGCGATATCAAGGTTGTTTTGGGGGTGTCTACTGAAATCTACCAGACAAAAATGCCAATATGTGAGGTGAATACATATTATTGTGCATTTGAAGCAACAAAAACTTGGCATACACTTTATTTTTAATTGGAGACAGACAGTTCATTTTTTTTTTTTTTTTAGTTTTTACATTTAAATTACTCATTTCCTTTTGTATAATTGAAATCATTTGCCAAATGTGTAATGTATTTTGATTCAAAGTTTCAGAATAAAAATAAATGGATGCATAATGATTTAATTAACATTTGTCTAACTTTTCACTAACACTCCTCTGTCCCATCTATACCAGATTGCTTGTAAATTCAGCACACTCTTTCTCTGGATTGAGTTGTATTGTTCCATTGCCAGCCCATTGCCCGGTGCCACTCAGCCCCTCTCCCACTGACCTTTCTCAAATGTTACTGGCACTTGGCACACTGTTGGTCCCTCTAATGAAACTTTTATTGGACCCCATTTTTCAGCATGTTCCTCCAGAAGACCTCCAGGGCAAAATCTGAAATACAAGGGGCTTAAACTGCAGCTGACGCGCAGAAGGGCAACCCGTAGTGGACCAGTGTGTATCAGCAGCTTTCCCTTTTCATCCTTAAATCTATTAGATCTATTGAAAATGTCAGTTTGATAATTTAACTGCTTTAGCGGCAGGAATATTAAGCACAATACATCATTTTCCAATTACACTGAATAATTTGCTTCTGCAGCTGAAGCCATACAGACTCTCTCTGCAAAAGCTGCTTTATAGCTTACATTACGTTTGGTGCAAAGTGTGTTTGTTCACAAAGAACAAGTGGGAATGAAATGTACTGGGGATACTAAGGAAAGTGTCAAACTCGAGAGTAAATTTACTTCAACTCAGACTTTGAAGCCAAAGAAAATGTACATTTTACTTTCTCTTGAGCTGTGTTACAGCACAGTGGACAAACTTTGATTCATCCTCACGACTCAGTGTTGGTTATTATCGATTTGTGAATTGAATAACTATACTGTAAAGAAATGTGTGGAGTGTTATTTGTACAATTACAACATCTAGAGCTCGTTCTATAATACTACTGCAATTACTAATTACAACATCATTGTAATTTAAGTCACCAAGGTCTAAAATACTTACTCATTACATTAATTATAATAGAGGAAAATGCTTCCCCACGCAAAACAGAAGTCGATTTAGTTATTCTTCCTTATTCTTCACTATGTCACTGAAATTTGCTTGAATTATGGAGAAGAATTAGTCAGATGATGTATTTTACCAGTAGCGGTTGGAGGAAGGCTATTTGTGCCACATTTTACTGGAACACTTCCATTAGGACTAATTCTGCTGCTATTACGCTCATTAAAGAAGGGCCAGAGAGGACTGCTAGACTCTGAAACATCCCATCCCATAGAGATGTGAGTGTGTGCGTGTGTGTGTGTATAAATGTGAGACCCAGTGCAGCGGATGGGATAGGCTCAGCTGGGTGGTGTTTTTCCTCTGAGGAAGTGCCGAGGAGGAACACAGAGGTCAGAGGCGCACTGGTGATACTCATTAAACTCTGTAGTTGGACTCATGCAAAACTAATTACCAGGAACTAAACTGAACGCAACACATAAAGCCGGGCGGCCAAACGAGCCTGGTGAGGAGAGTGAAGGTGCGGTGGTGCAAAGGAATAGTGGGAGGGAACTCACGGCTGGCACAGTTTGATGAGGTCTTGGTCCGTGGTGCCCGGCGGGAGGCCTCTGATGTACAGGTTGGTCTTACTAAGCTGCTCCGCTAGCCCTCCTCCTTGACCTCCACCACCTCCTCCTCCTGTGGTACCGGGGCTGGGCGGAGCCATGGGCGGCGGGGGAGGAGCATAGGACTGCTGTGGAGAGAAAATATAAACATGACAACCTTTTCTACAATTGAAAGAGACAGACTTTCCAGCCACACAGAACTCTTAACAACGCTCGGACATGTCCCGTTACCCCCATAAGCATTGAAAGTGGAAAACCAAGGGTAAAGCGTTTTCTGCAGAACTCAAAAACTGAAGGGTGACCTCAAACAAATGATACTGCTAACATTTCGTACAACCTAAAAGCAAGCACTTGGCTTTATATTGTACAGCCTTTTCTAATCTATTATAATGTCTTCTAATTTGAGCATCACACTATTGTACTACACTGAAAGCTAAGTTATTATCTGAGAAATCAATCAGTTATATGGAGGCTCTTCTAATCATGTTATTTTCACTTCCCACTGAGCTCCATGGATAACCAAACGCTGTGCCAGTTAATCTGCCTCCACAGTTCTCAGCAGCTCTGTTTTTGAATCATCGTCTTTTTTTGCCTATTAAGTTCATCTCCAAATGAAAAAAGAAACACATGAATATGTGTAATTAGCGTCTTATATTTTTAAACCAATGTTTTAAAAGGAGGCTGTTATTATTACTATTGTCCTCTATGTTGCCTTATTGTCTCCTTTTAGTGAACTGACAAAGAAATTAAAGACTCATTCACTCACATTGTCACACTGCAATTCATAATTTGGAAATTTTCTGACGTAAATGTTAGATAAACTTTAGAAATATCAAGTTTATACAGTTCTTTTGGCAGTGCTGCATACAAACTATTTCAAATTCACATTTCTTTCACGCATGCAATATACAATTACAGCATATTGTGGCACTTTATATGAGTCAGTGTTATCTTTTTTAATGCTTAAGATATTTTAATAAGGCTGTGACTCCTGGCTCACCCCTAACTTAGCCAAATTCCTATCATCCTCCTCTGTTCAGTTTCACAACTTACTTGTCAAAATGACTGTTTCCGTCTGGAATGGAGGACGAGGAGGCCACTGTCTTTTGCAAACTACATTAGAGTATGTTTACGCAACTACATTTGGTAACAGTAAATGAAGTAAGTATACAAATATCAACGTTAATATCTTGAGATGCCTTTCATTCGCTCACAGCAAATATCTCACACTACTACTATAGCCACAGCTTGACCAGTACCAATATATTTCCTCCTCCTTTGAGGAATTTGTTATTACCCCTACAGTCTGTTCCCTTTGTAAGTCATTAGATAAAATCAGCTACACATTTGTTTTAAATTATATTACATTTATATTTACAGTATTTGATCATGAAAAATATATAAGACAGGGAAAGGAGCATCAAGATAACTACACCTTATGTAGCCTTAATAAATGATGAGTTAACACTGCATTCATCATGAACAATTCATTAATTAAGGATGACTAACACTTAATAACTACTTAACAATGAATAAGTAGAAGTACCTTATTTCCCGGACTATAAGTCGCACTTTTCTTTATAAAAAGGGGGTGAGACTTATACTCAAGTGCAACTTACATAATCCCACAATGTTTGTTATTTTCACACTGACAGTCGCTAGAGGGCGCTCTAGGCTTGTGTACCAGTATTTGCTACACATGTGCCACTGAAGATTTAAAAAACGGTAATCGAGCAGCAGAAAGAAAGAGTGAGCGTGAACATGTGAGGGACTGGCAAAACGCGGAGGCTACTCTTACTTCAATGACGAAAGCAAAAAAAGCTGAGCTTGATGGCCACAGTTAGAGGAAAGAGTTCGCAAATAGGCGCTTGAACAACGTGCTGCCGGGAGAGGCTTGTCAACGGTGCAGTAACGCGTCAATGCCCAGGTAGTTGCCAAGGCTGATGCAACTTATTCTCCGGAGCGATTTATAGTCCGTAACTTGCGGTATGTGAAGAACTATTCATTATGAGTTAGGCACTAGCTGTAGTAGTTAAGTAGTTATTAAGTCTTAGACACACTTAACTAATGAATTGTTCATGATGAATTTACTGTTCACCATTTATTAAGGCTAAATAAGGTGTAGTTAGTATAAAGTGTTCCCAATTAATCTTGTATTGCATAATGGATAATGCAAAACAGCCTGCATCTCTGCCTTCAACTGAAACTAGAAGCACTGAGTAAATACTCTATAGGGCAGAATGATGATTGTCAAAATTAGCAATCACTATCTGGTAAAAGTCACCTTGTGTTGCTGAAATAAAGACTGAAAACAGCTGACTGTCTGGCCTGTTGAGAACTGTAAACTAGATGCAGTGAGTTAAAGAACAACTAACCCCAAAATCAACTTTTTTGTCTAGCTAAGTTGTATAAATGGGTATCTTATAGTGTTGTCTACATGTATCTGTCACTATTTTAACAATTTAGTGCATATTTGTTGAAATCCTGTCTTTGTGTCCAAAACCGTCTGTGTGGCGCCATCTGCACCTTATCGAGTGCATTACATGCTTTACTGTTGGTCTCCTTCGTGATAAGCTCTGAGCGGGGCGCTTACGTCAGCAGGAGGGCGCCGACGTCAGCGGCCTCTCTTCTGTGGAGTATAAAAGCAGCCCACTCCGCACACGCCCCCGTAGCGAGTTGGAGTTTGGAATAGCGAGTGTCTTTATATCGATTTTCAGGTTTGCGATTTATTAGCGTAGCTTTTAGTTAGATTTATTACATAGCTTTTAGTTAGATTTATTAGCGTAGCTTTTAGTTAGATTTATTAGCATAGCTTTTAGTTAGATTTATTAGCTTGTCGTAGTTTAGATAGTTATTAGATTTAGTTGTAGTTTAGTCTTAGTGAGAGATTAGTAGCATTTAGCATAAGAATTAGCTAGGTTAGCTGTATTTAGTGTTCTGTATTGTGTAATATTAGGTGTAGTGTTGTAGTCTTGTTTGTTAGGATGGGGAGAAAGTGTAGTGTTGTAGGTTGTCATAGTTCTGTAGGTTTACATTACTTTCCTCAGGACTTAGAAATTAGGCGCCAGTGGCTGCGCGCAATTGGCCTGGGGGAAAACTGCGAACTCCCGCCTCGTGCTGGAGTTTGCAACCAACATTTTACTTGCGATTCCTTCGCCAACTCCTTGGAGTTTGAGCTGGGCTACAGTAAGGCTCTTCGTTTGAAGAATGAGGCAGTCCCCACCCTTGCTCTTCCACGACTGAGCCCACCGACACTGCTGCCCCGCCAGCAGGACGATTTCAGGCGCCAATCTGAGGTGAGTGAGAATAACAACAACCTAAAACTGCTACTAATGTCATGTAAGTAGAATTTCGATAGTGCACGTTGAAATAGATTGTAGTAGTGTCTCAAACAATGCGGGATCTGGCGTGTAAATAAACTATGCACTGGGTGAGGCTTGTGGCTGCGTGTGCTCCAAGCGGTGCGCCCCGCACTCGTTCACTTGACTTGGGCAGAGGAACAGCAGTCTGCATCCATCAGCTGCCTGGCAACTCTCTAACCCCGCTCAAACAGAGAGCTATGAACCGCATGAGACGGTGAGCTGACAGTTACACCGCTGTATATTATGACATGTGAACTTTTATAGCCTTTTGTAGCTAGCGGGAGTGGCTAATGCATCAGTCTGCACAACAAAGTTACGCTGAGACCGCGCGTAATTGTGCTTGAGACTGAGCACCAAACTAGTCTACATTTTCGCGATGACAGTAGCTTTCATATTTGACAGCAGCTGCGCAAAACGTGAGTGCATCTACAAGCTAACCTATAAAGCTAACGGATAGCTATCATTTAATGTGTGGCTAAACTGACCGGGCAGGTGCCCGTGGCTCCGCGCGCGCTCGTGTGATATGTGATCGTGGTCAGTGAGGGGCGAGAGGGCTGACCACTCCAGGTGGACCGTATGGTTATTGGGTGCTCATGTGCTGGGATCCATATGTTGGCTTACGTTCACTAATAGGCATTAGACAACAATGAAAAGCACTAAGGAAATGTAACACATTACCCTTCTTCTGTAGTGTACATTTTAAAAATAATATGTATTTTTACGTTTTCAGCCAGTGACCAGAGAATTTGGCTGCCAGACTGATCCAGTCATTGTAAGGCATGCAAGTGTCCAGGCCAATGTGAAGCCGAGCAGGCGAAGCAAAGGTGATCTCTTTTTATTGTTTATACAGTCATTTTATTTCTAAAAACACTCTGTTTTGTGTAAATGATAATTACGGCCATTTTTAACATGTTTGTTTATTTTGTTTGTGTTTTGTACAGCTACTCAAGCCCGGACCGCTTACACAAGCGTCGGTTGTGGGACAGGGGACCTGATGGAAATCCCTCTTCCTGACAGTCCCAGAGCAGCCTCTACACCTTTAAAAAGGAAAAGGTGTGAGGTGTCAGCGTCTGACCCCAGCTTCCACATTGATGACAGCGCCAGCACTGTGAACTGTTCAAGGTAAAAAGGAAATCTAGCTTTTTAATAGAAAAAATATATACAGCGTCCTGGTTTTTTGAGGGATGAAATATCCTTTATTTTATATAGCATTCCCACTGAAGTCCCTCCACACAAGGACAAAAAATATATTGTTCACGAGGACCAACTGCTGGAGCTGTTCAGGCGATGTCCTGTCTGCACTGGTCGCTGTGCTGTGGACACCATCACCATCGGCACACTGCTTCGGGTCACTCAACAGTGTCCTCGCTGTGAGTTCTCCAGTCAGTGGTCCAGTCAGCCCATGGTGAACAACATCCCAGCTGGAAACCTACAGCTCTGTGCTGCTGTGCTGTTCACCGGCTCATCATTTAGCCAGATTTCAAAGGTACAGCACAAATTATTTTGTTTGGATTTTGTTTCCATCTATTATCAGTTGATAACCTATTTTTTCCTTTTATAGTTCTTGAGGGCCTTCAATATTCAGGGACTGTCAGAGCAGTGCTTCTACAGGCATCAGGCAAAGCTCCTCATCCCTACGGTCAACTGGCAGTGGAAGCTGGAGCAGGATGACCTCATCAGGGAGGCTCTTGAAAGCGGCTCTGTTACACTGGGCGGAGACATGCGGGCAGATTCACCTGGTAAATACATTTCATTAACATTTATCAGAGGTAAAAGTAAGCTAACGTACAACTTGCATTCGTGTAGGACATTCGGCCAAATATGGCAGTTACACGATGATGAATCTCAGTAATAACAAAGTCATTGACATCCAGCTAGTCCAGGTAATGGAATTCAAGGAATGTTTCAATATGTAATTTGGGATCACTCTGTGCATTTCAGCACCTAATTTATTTTTTGTCTTATTAGAGCAATGAGGTTGGAAACAGCGTGCGCATGGAGAAGGAGGGCTTTGTGCGTAGTCTGACTATGCTGGAAGAGAGGGGTGTCAATGTGGAGGCCATTGTGACGGACCGACACACCGGCGTGCAAAAGTTTTTAAGGGAGGAAAAGAAGGAAATCAGGCACTACTTTGACCCATGGCACATGGGAAAGGGTATGCATTTGGGGAATGCTGTGTAATATTATGGTTATTCTGCATTTAGTAAATATGTATTTTAAACTCTAGGAATTGGGAAAAAAATTGATGAGCTCGCAAAGAGAAAGAGCACCCAGGACGCTGGCCAGTGGAGAAAAAGCGTGGTAAATCACCTCTATTGGGCAGCTTCGACTTCCTCCTCGGGACAAGAGGCTGTCGCTAAGTGGACGTCTGTGGCCAACCACATGCAGAATGTGCACACGCACGACAATGCCCTGTTCCCTCGGTGCCTACACGGGCCTCTGGTTGGGGAAGGGTCAAGAGTGTGGCTCAAACCAAGTAAGTTTTGCATTTGTTATCAGTAATACTGGCCCTTTACTCATTGTATTTTATGTACATTTCAAAAATGTAAGGTTGGCATTGTCATTCGAAACAAAAATTGCTTTACAATTATGTCATGGTAATTTACTCTGTAGGCACAGCAGCTTGTGAGAGGCTCAGTGACATTGTGTTGGCTCCACGCTTTGTGAAGGATGTGGAGAAAATCAGCCCGGTGTACCACACGTCAACCCTTGAGGCCTTCCACAGCCTGATAATTAGGTTCTCCCCCAAAAGTGCAGGCTTCTCCTTCAGAGGAATGTTAGCAAGGTAATACATACATACATTTAAAAAAAAAAAATGTTGTGTGAATCTGTACCTAAAAATGTTGTAGGTTGCAAATTGCTGCCCTGCACTACAATGAAAATGCTACAAGGTCACATGCTACAACACTTGAAGGTGTACTGCGGTATGCGATAGTGTACCCAAAGTACAAACGTGGCGACTACACCGTGCGAGCCTTGAAGACCAGAGCTACCTCAGGTATGTCACATTAAAAACAACACAACCAATGCTTTTACAAAGACAAATGTTTTGTGCTTTGTTTACAGTCTACATTGACCAACTAATGGCCCTGCTGTTTGAAAGTGTGGTTGAGGATCCTCTCCCATACCAGGAGCACACAGACAAAGTACCTGTGCCTGAACCACTCTGTGCCCAGTATGAGAGGCCAGACAAGCAGGAGGCTGTGAGCAGGCACAGGTCCAGATTTTTCAAGAGGACATAAGGTGAGCATGTTAAGTTTTGGCTTGATTATTTTGTGTGGCAAATATAATAGCTAGTTTATAATGCTAGACTATAGTGCTAGTTTAGCAAATGTAGAATAAGTAAGGATTAAACAACAAGAAGCTGTGTATTACACAGGTTTACTGCACAACGCAGAGTCAGTTTTTTCAGATGATTTATCTAAAGCGACTTCCACAACAATAGTAGCTTAATTTTTAATCATTACTGTGGAAATTGCTGCAGTGGAGTGATATAGAAGATGATTTTCAGACGAACTGTGCGATTACAGGGAAATAATGCACCAGTTACCATTAGAATTCTCAGATGATTATGGATTGACTGTGGAATATGCATTATTATATTTTCAGACTGGCCTGGCAGTATGGAACAAAATCTTTTCAGAATGCAGACTGTGTTGCCTGAGAGAAGTGGCTAACCATGAACCAAAGTCCAGTGGATGAAAAAAGCCCGTGTATGAGTGGTTTTCTGGATTTTCCAGCTTGAGGTGTGTGCAAGACAGGACTGGCCACTCATTTGAACTGTCATAAGTACCTGTAGGTGAGCACATCACAATATTGCTCAACTCGCATTAAAATTCTAACAAATGTAGCATAGGAGTATTGTATTTTACACCAGTAAGTGGGAGAATCGTTTTTAGTGTTGACCAATAAATGCATTTGTTGACACCTATCATTTTGTTTATATTACTATTTCCCCAAGTGGTTTATATTTCTTCTCATTGAAAACAGTTTTTTGCCTTATTGAGGACTATATTTTAAATGTAAATTAGAATGATGCTAACACATCTTGCACGCAAAAATGTATGCTGAGTTGTAACAGACTTTTCTTGTCCATGCAGAGTCAGAGGTGGAGAAAGAGGTGGAGAAAATGCATGCAAACCATTCTTCATGTCCACTGTATGTATCGGATCACACGGTGATGCATTTGATCAGTATATTGATGACAGACTTCCCTTTTAAAGTAATTCATGTCTTAGTGTGTGTTTTTTTTTTTTTATAACATTTCAATTCACATTTTCAGACGACCTCTCTATCGGGCAAAGAAAGAATGTTTCTGGAAATGGAGGCACATTGGACAAGGACAGTCGCCAACCACATATAGAACGATGGGAGTAAACATTGCAATATGAAGAATTCTATAAGCTGACATGCCACTGGACAACATAGTAGATGAAATCAATGTTCCATGCAAGATTTAATTGTAGACACTGATCAGCAATCCAAGAACAAAATGAAGCCTTTAGCTGTTTCTGTCAGATATTTCACAGGATGGTTTGGTGAGGTAGAACCAGCACCACTTTGTCTCTAGAAGCTGAAAACTTAATGGTGCATGTGTAATTATTTTAGTTGGTATTGCTGGATTGCAGGTTCTATAATGTGATGTCACACTCCCCAGTGGGGAGGCAGGAGCCAGTTTTTCATATTAACTGCATTACACTTTCACAAGTTGCAGCAAAAAAAATAAATGTATGGATTAAAAAAAGGATCACTAATTTCAGTCACTGGGTCCATTATCTTTCTTATACAAGACCAAACATTTCCTCAAAAATGAAATAATTGTACCTCTATATAACATTATAGGCCTTTAGAACACTAACCTGCAACCCAACAACTGTATAGCCATAAGAATCAACTTTGTCTCCCGTGCATTGAGAAGACCTGCATGTATGCATGCATGCAGCATACTGTACATGAGCTACTGCTACTTGGTTAATTTAAGCCATCCTGTAGCTCAACTGTGGATGCAAGAATTCAGCTTTACTGCTATGTTTTTAATGCCTTTTCCCCTCAAAACTGTAATTATATCAATCTAAAAGGCGTATCAAAGTTTGATGGATGATCGAGCCACATTTAAAAATTCAGTTCAGTGTGTTCTAGTTCTGATTCCATAAATTAAGTATTAAACAGTCAAGTTCGATATTGTATGGCAAGTATTAATTTAAATTGTATTTGTTCAATTTGTTTATTGCACACATGTAGGTAGACTAAGTGAATAGAGTACCACATGCAGCTTGATCCTCAAATGAAATATAAACTGTCATTATTGATTGATTGATATTGTCGTAGTAAGATTAACAAAAGAATAATTGCTTTGGGTAATTGCAATGTTGTAAAAGCCAGGAAGTACAAAATTAAGTAAGAAAACTTACCAAAAAAAAAAGATCTATCATTTTCACTATTTCAACTAAATAAGCATACGTGTAAAGACTTTATTATAGCCTTTACTCATCATTTAGTGGTAGTTCAGTGCGTGTGTTACATTGGTTAAACCTGTAATTTACTAAATGTAGTAATAATAGAAATGACTTTGTGGACCCAAGAGCCTAATGTTACAGACCCTTAGTTAAGCCTTTAGATAAACATGGATGATTTATCTGCTTTATCTTCAATGACCAACCGAAAACTATTTCTAGGACAGTGTTCTTGCACAATATTTTTTTTTTTATGTGACATGTTTTGTGCACTTTGCTGTGAGAGAAATAAAATAAAGCTTTGTAATACATATAATCAAGTCTCTATACCTCACACATTCTCTGCTTGTGACACTGAGATACATCTGCAATGCTTATGCAGACCACAGTGAAAAGTCTACATCTAAAATAGATCGGTAGATTCTGAAAGCAGCCAGGACAGTTACGTTTGGTCCCTTAGCTGCGATGCTAACATCGATCTAGCTCAATGCTAAGCCGTTAGCTTTGTAAATGACAGCGGAATCACTAATAAAATAACCCCGCGCCTCAGAGCAGTCTCGGGTACAAGGCCGCTGTCTGCCACGATGCCTGTCCTGTGTAAAGAGAGCTGTAGAGCTGTCTCACCATGTTGCTAAATAAGTTAGCTCGCTGTGCTCGAACTTTGTTTACGAGGAGCGTTGCGAGTGCATCATTAGTCAAATGACTCAGGCCTGTCAATCAGACCCCGAAACCCCTCCCACCCCTCACCCCTCCCGCGTGCCCCTTAGTCCTCCAGGCAACGCCCCTTTTCTGTTGAGATTTTCAAATCTGACACTCTCAGACTGAGCCTCTGGAAGGGGGGGTTAGATACCCTTTAAAGTAAACAGCGGCGTCTCGGGAAGATCACAGGCCACTTCCTGTGTATGCTCTAATGACAAGTGACACGGACAGGAAAAACACAGAGCCAGGAGGAGAGAGACAAGTGCAGCGGCGACGGGAAGAGTCTGTGTGAACGGTGGATATCCGTGTGTGTGTGTGTGTGTGTGTGTGTGTTATGTGTGTGCGCAAGTGTGAGTGCGAGTGAGGAGTGTGAGAGCGCTGTTTGTGATAATGACAGGTTGTCAGCGAACTGCAGTGTGGAGCTGCGGCCAGCTCTGATATTAATCCATTACCTGTACTTCCCCCACACAGTGCACACCGACAGACAAACAACACACTATGCACACACACCATACAAACCTGAGACAGACTAACAGGATTCAGTGCTGTGGAAAGTGTCATTCACAGACCACAGACACACACTAACTCCCATTGAGGCTTTACACAATAACGGACCAGGCACGGAAACAGGATGGATAAGGTAATAAGAGTGAGGGCAGTGAAAATAGGTTTTACGTCTCCAAAATAGTTCTGTGATGTTTTGCTTTTTACCAAATTCCAGTCTACTGAACTTCTCAAATGTTTTACTTCAAATGTTATTACTACCGGTATATGAATTTATTCAAAACCCTCTGTATCAGTTCCATGTCCAGATAAATTAGCATACTATGGTTAAAAAAGGAAGGCATAAAAACTAAGCCCTGCATACAAGACTGACAATTTATCAACCAACGTTAATACAATATTCCTCAAGAACCATCACAGCAACAAATGGGCCACCCGTACTTGAGCCACGGCCTTGACTGATGCTTTGTAAGATAAGCAGCCAATTTTGTGCTGCTTTGAGACCAATAATTCTGTGGTCTACGGACTGTATCGTTGATAGTAACTGTCTAAATCACTATTCTGGTTTGACTCTGCCACGGATCAATCTGCTGCTCCTTTCACCCTCACATCCCGCCGCATCCTTCATCCACTCACTCCCTTTTCCTTCCCACCTCCCTCGCTGCCCGGCTTCTCCTCTGCTCTGCGAGTCCCTTTTTTGCTTTCTCTTAAGGATTACGGTGCATCCCTGCGTGTGGACCGAAGGTTGCCTTTCAGCTGGTATTGTTGACACAGTGAGTACAGTGGAGCTGCTCACGTAGAGGGAAAAGCCTCGCAGGCAGACACACAAACTGTCACACAAGGCGAAATGAAAGATGAGAACGGCAACATGTTTCCTCTTGACATGCGGTATACCACCTAGGTACTCTGCATATGGGTACAGGATATACAGTTGTCTCATTCGAAGAGTCACGCAAGAGGCAGACAACTTCAGTAACGTTGGAGATTTTTACAATTAATTAAAACAAAGTATAATTATCTTATTTGCTCCTAGACCTTTGAGTATTCGCGTTTGTTTAGCAACTATAGTCTAGAATCTTGTAGAGTTTCCCCACTGGATTCTCTAATCCACAAACAAAGACTGTTTGAAGCCCATGCCTAACAAGAATATTCCAACTTCATCTAATGCATACCATCACGCCACTCTCTTCCCATGAGCACGAATGTATAACAGCCGGAGGTTTAGGCAGATAAACGAAAATGTCAACAACGGCGACATAAATCCACCGCAGCTTTACTGTTTGGCCGCAGACCGTAAGGATATGCAAAGCAACAGCGGAAGAGTGGAATCGAAATGGGGGAAACTCTCAATGGAGAAACACCCCCCCTCCAAAAAAAAAGCAACCAAAATGTGGAGAAATGCAATGGGAACCACATTATAACACTACCATATGGGGCACATAGGGACAGGGGAGGTTATTGGAAGGAGGGAGGGTTGATGGAGTTGTTGTTGTGGTCTCTTCCTGAAACGCAGAGGAAAGAATGCAGTCTATTTTTGACCGATTCTACAACAGTGGAAGGAAGAGCTTATGAACACATCAGAATGGAAACAAGTCTCTTAACAGAACGTCCCCGCTTGCAGATTGCAAAGTTGGCTATATTAAGCATTAGCCAGAAACCTTGAAAGCATGCCAGGAATTTACAGATGTCCGCTGAATAAGAAATTTGAAATGTCTCACTCAGAGTAATTTTAATTTTAATGTACAGAAAGCGAGGACTTAACAATGTACTGCCTCGTGGTTGTCTTCTTCAGGAGTAGCAGACATTTTCATTAGCTGAATTTTGCAAAGCAATGGCAATATACGGTGAGACAAGAGCAGTTAATGCTTAGACTACTGAGAGAAGAATTTAATGCAATACAAAGTACAATGCAGTATAGGATTTCTCATAAATGTCAAGTTGATATATGAGTAGGATGTAAAGATGTAGCTAGCAATTTGTCTGCGAGTTTGTTTTGCCCCCCTGTGAGTTTACTTTGAGTCGAAAACTGCAGGTAGAAGAGATATGACAAAAGCAGCAAAAAAGGTCGAGACTGGGTCGAAAATGATGAATCATCAAGTTCAAAGATATGTTGTTTGCATCACGGAGACCTTGACCAAAATAATTCACTAAAATCATAATCTACTTACACTGACCTTGAAGTTTAAACATAATGCAGTATGTAAATCTAAAGTGTGTGAATGGCCAAATGAATATGTAAATAACTGCAGATAATAGTGGTAGCGAAAATTTAATAAGACAGTTCATGTACGCAAGTTATGAGTGATTTAATAATGTATTGGCGAGTGCATCCTCTCCCACATGGTTTTCGCTCCTTACTCGTGAGTCTTCATTCTCTCCCTGCCTTCTCCATCACTCTCTCTCCTTGTCCCTGTCTCCTCTGGATCAGGTTGTCCTGGATGCTTCCTCCTCACAGGACTCTATGTTCCCTCTAATATGCCCTCTATTCTGCCTCTCTCTCGTTTTCCTCCCTCTGTGTTTCTCCACCCCGGTTAACATCAACAACAACAGCATCAACAACACTCCGGACCGTCGTAAACACGATGCAAACATTCCCGGGAGGATATCCACTTGGCTTCAAAGCGCTCCGACTTGCTGAGCGATAAGGAGATGATGGAGAACAACTGTAGGGACGGAGTGAACTTTTGGTGAATTCCTGTGGCTATTTAGGAGCCGGCTTCGAAGAATGGGGCGTTGGCTGTGTGGTTTTCAGGATGACTCTTTAACTTGGGGCTGAACCGCTATTATTCTCCAGGTCAAAGTTCCCACTGTGGGGAGGCAATGGTAAAAAGAAGTAATACACATGCTGCCAACACAAGCTTGAGCAAGCACCGTGGATACAATTGGGTTTGATTTGACGTGCATTCAGTCTGTTATTTTTGCTCATCTGCATCTATTTACATCTCGAGTGCGTGAACAGCGAAAAGCACTTAGCACGCGGCAAGCAGGCAGCATTACATTGCTGGTTTAACAAGATAATTCAAACTGGAAAGAAGAAATTCACAAGCCTCTCAAAGACAGAAAAAAAAGAAAGACAAAGTCTGCAAGTTGGAATAAATTGCACATTTACTTTGGTAATGTTTAGCGGCAAATAGCAAAGTAATACAATTTGAACAAACTGGACCATGTGCACTGGGCCATGTAATGTTGCTCAGTGGTACAATCCGACTGACAGCTCCTAAGCTAACCAAAATAAAAATTCAATGCCGTCATTATGCACTAGTTAAGCACAACATTATCCGGCCAAATGTCGGTGTTAACTATGTCTTGTGGGGACCACCTGCCTAATTTGCAGTCCCAGATGTAATAAACAGTGCACTGTTTTATGACACTTTCTATCAAATACAAGAACAGCAGTTCTGGCCACACAGGGGAAAGACACCACGAACGCCCCACAAGAGCAGCCCTTTTAAAGATGCTCTGTCAGAAGATCTTCGTCAGACTCTCTCAAACCCTGTGCAAGAACAGGCTGCAAGCACGTGACTCCACAACAAGTAAAGTAAACCGCTATGATAGAAATGGCCTTTCAACCTATAAATATATCCCTGTAATTACAAAGCAAAAACTGCCAAATGTTTACTGTCTCATCTGGCAGCAAGAACAAACTGTAGTGAAATATTTATCTTTCAAAATAGCAAAAAAATAATGTTTTGATTACAAACTTGCTAAACCTCTTAACCCCTTTTAACCTCTTAACCAAGTGCATTTTCTCCAGTTCAGTTTTACTCAAATCAAAAAGGTTACATCCCATAGGCCAGAGCAACGCCTCATTTGAAAGCTAAGACCTACAAAACTGATCCAAACTAATCTTTTTTTTTCTCGCGTTGTTGTCACTTTTTTGACATTTTTTTTCCATTGCTTTTTTTTCTTCATCTTGGTGCCATTTTGACACTTTTTTTCAAAAGGCTTTTAGATTTAGGTAAAGACAAACTGGAGAAAATGTGCTTGGTTCAGGCGGGGGTTTAAAAGGTTAAAGACAAAAAATCTTTCAGTGTTCTTAAATATTGCTAATATTGCTAATTTAGCTTAACCTCGACCCGGAACCTAAAAAAAACACACAAAAAACACCCACACATAAATGAACGGGCTGTATGAAATAAGTTACTTTCATTGAGTCTGAGTGACATCCAAGTAAAAAAAAAAAATAGATCACAGCATGATATTGACGGGCCACACAACGATTTGAATAATTCCTAAAGTGATGCTACATTCTTCCCTCTTAATTGCATGACCTCTTGCATGTGAGTTACGAGACGAAGGGAAAAACATGCATATTGAAGAGGAGATTTGTGCGAAGCCCCATTATTATGTATATTTATGCAAATAGGGAGAGTTTATTCAAGAAAGTCTTTTTTGCTCCTCCTCCTGATGCCCCTTGGTCAGAACTTCCACCTTACGGACTATTGAGATGAATTTGGTTTAGTGAGACGTATAGCAATGTATTTTTGCAGTTAAGAATGGCATACTTTCAGACGTTTCTCCTTAATATTGTATAATTTATTCTGTAAGTAAATAAAAATAAATTACATCTAATTAAATAGATTATCAAATACCTCAAATCCAATCAATAATTAGTTCTCTATTTGGTCTCTATTTAGGAACAATGCCACCGTAAATATATACAAATTTGTGAACTAATGATAACTATGATAAATACAAGAAAAGCATTAACCATTTGCCTAAAATAGGGGGAAAAAAAAATATTGTTTTGAGAATAAAAGTTTAAACCCAAAGTTCCACATCAAAAGATTTAAAACTCTCATAAAGCAGTACTAAGTAACTCATGCCCTAGAGGCCATAGGCGCCACTGCAGGTGTCGTAACATGTTGCGTTTTTTTTATTGTCCGTGAGAGTAAATACACTGACAGAAAGGACAAAGGGAGAGAAGGATATTGTACATTGTGCCACAAGCCAATTACACAATGGAGATTTTTCTTTTTTCACTCAAACTTGGCTGCAAATACTGTTTAGGTGGCGCTAGCCCGCAGCTAGCTTTGCCCGTTAGCTTCTTCTTCGTGAATCCTTTAGTGTGTAGTGCGCCTTCAACCCGGAGGCAGGGAAAGTTGCAAGGGTGGTTTTCTGGACAGAGACTCCAGGAGGACATGAAAGACCCCCAATCATCCCATTAACACTTGTATCACCCCCAGAGGGACTATGAAAAAGATTTATTAAGGTAAACAAGTTACCTAGCTCTACTTTAAACACAGATGTATTTTTATAACTAGACCTTTATACAGTACAGTGCCTCAAAAGCTAATCGCCTTGCAGCCCTTCTATCATGTTTCTCACATCCCTTCCCTGTACATGTTAATCATATCAGCCAGGCCACCCCTCCCTCACCTTTCCGCTGTCCTTATAAAACATTTAGCCTCCCTCCACCTCTCCCTAACTCCTGCTTCACCCTTTTCCTGCGCTGCTCTGACCTGTCATCCCCCGTTTTGCTCTGTCTCATCTCTCTCCGATATCTTCTTGTCCTCCCTCGCTCCGGCACCAAGCAGGAGATTAAAATATGAAGAAACAATCAAGCACTTCCTCATTTGCATATGAACGAAAGGAGCCCGACAGGCAAGTGCACAAATGACAACAGAGCCCTGGAAATCCACCATTTTTTTTTTTAATCCCAGGAATGACTTTTTAGCGTATTTTGTTGAATGAGACGGAACAATCCACCACCGGTTCTTTTCAGACACCCAAATTACCATCAGAATAAGAGGCGAGACAGAAAATGCTTATATAGCGCTAGGTCAAAGAATGGACACTATAGAAATAAAGTGTGCAGACGGAATAATGTTTCTCCACAGCAACAATGAGGAAGTAAAAAGATAGGATTTGGCGTGCGCTTGTGTGTGGGTGGGTGTCTCCTGACAGCAACAATGAGCAGCTAAAAGGATAGAAATTGTTATGTGTATGTATTGTCTACTCTCATTAGAGAATCAATTAAAACGTGTCTATAGACATGGCAATGCTGGAGCACAGTAGATTATTTGCAACGATATGGAACAACAGTAGTGTATTGTAGCAATATGGCAGATGCGTAAATGGATTTAGTGAAGATAGATGGAGAAAGCTGCTTGGAGTACTATGAGGCTTAAGAAAAAAATGTTTTCCTGCATCAAGTAAAAACACAATCTAGTACCACAAATAAAATGTAAGTATGATATTTTGCGAGCAATTGATCATGGCTATAAAGGAGGCTCTGATTTCATACACATATCTTAGTATAGAAACGATATTTATTGAAGAATGTTTTCAAATGAACTTGCTTTATGTTGCACATTTGATAAAACATTCAATTTGTTAAATGTTGAGCACTTGCACTGCATAGGGACTTGCAGCTCCTAGGTAGTTACTGTGGTACATCCCCAATACTTACAAAGGTAATTACTAGGTACTTACAGAAGTACGTTTAGGTAATTGCAGTACTTCATAGTGAACTTCAGTAGTAATACTTAAAGTGGTCATTTCTATGTAACAACAATGTAGGTACTAGATGTGTAATGGTAAGTAAGGGTTACTTCAAATTGAAAGTGCCAGATACCTAAAGTAGTAGTTACTGGGTACTTTTAGTGGTAAGTCCAAGACACTCAGTGATATATAGAAAGAATTGACATAAAACTGGGTTATGGTGGTATTGATATCAATATTTCTTATGATTATGATAACTTTATAAAATATATATATATATATAATAACACATGAGTCTTTTTATTTTGATTTAGTGTTGTCCTTGTGCTTGAAACTTGTCTTGTAATGGTATTTTCTGTACTTGTTCCATATTAATAATACAGAAACAGGAAACACGTTCCTTTATGTTGTGTCATACAATCATAACTAACTCATACATAATTTGTAGAAAATACCTCTGAATGTATCGAAAAGTACCACATTTACTTTCTAAGTAAGTACCATAGATGTATCACATAATTACTAGTTATTACCGTTGTAAGTATTACCGATTTAGAGGCCTTTTTATCTATTAGTTACCACAGAATGTACCTAAAAGTACCCTGCTTTTACTTAAGATGTACCACGTAATTACGAGTTATTACCGCTGTAAGTACCATGGACTTATCGGGCCATATTCTAAAGTGTTGCCATGAGTCTTTAGCTCTGAACAATATTCATTGAAAGAAAAAAAAAAGGACCTACTTTTAAACACCAATTAAGGACAATGTTTAGTTAGCATATTGTGCCTTCCATTATAAATATTGTGTAGTCTAACATCTTGTATTGTACTGTATACTGAGAAACAGAGCTGCTGTTAAATGCCTATAATGTAGTAGCACGGTTCAATAAGTCTCCCTTACATCGACCACGTCCGATGTAACTACTCTTATCTTTACCTTGTCTGCACCACGGGTCACTGACCATTCATTACAAGTGTGTTTCTATCCCTCACGCTCTCCCACGCTGCCGTCTGCTCTCTCTCTCTCTCCCTGGTCTAATTAAATTATTTCATCAATCTGAGAGCAGTGCAAATATTCAGAGGAAAGGAGAGAAGAAAGTAGGAGGCATTTGAGGAGAGGGAGAAGGTGAGGGCGGGCCAGAGAGATCAGAGTGGAAGAGCGCACTGAGTGGGATCCAAGGCCCTTTGACTGAAATCAAAAGATGACCTGAGAATATCTGCAGGGAAAATCCGTAATAGGCCACAGAACAAAGGTAAGATGAAGTGGAGTTGTTATATTGTGATATCAGTGAGGTGGGATTTTCAGACATAAAAATGAAAACGAGAGAGGGGAGTAGGAAATAGATGTGCTGTGAAAAATTGGGTGAAATGATTTTTGATACGTTGTCAGACAAGGAAGAATTCTATTATGTTTGCATAGATATTAAAGGTCTTGGATGAAAATTATATTAATGTGCAAGTAACTGAACTGAGAAAAAGACAAACCAATTCAAACATTGTTACATTGTGGTTGAGTTTGTGATGGCACATATCAGAGATGGATAGGAGAAGCATTACATGTACACCAGACAGTGATTGCAGACCATGTGGATGAGCTGCTCCATCTGCTCCTGACCGAGGGGCTGTTCAATGAGTTCAGGAGAATCACCATCTAGGGCCGAAAGGTGAAGAATGAACTGCTACAAGTACCTGAGAGTCCACAGCAGCCGTGACTTAAAGGACAACAATAATGTTGTGTACAAGATGAGCAGACTTTCAGAGGTCTTTCACTGTGGGCTGCAGGCTGCTGGACATATACTCACAGTCTTAGGCTGCCTGCATCCTGTACTTTGTCTCCTGGTGGAGAAGCACCACCAAAAGAGACGTTAGTCACAATAGCCACATCGACAAACTGTTCTGTAAAGCTTGACAGGTGACTGGCTGTCAACAGGGGACCTTTGTGACAGCGAGGGACAGAAGGACACAGGACAAACTGCTCTCCATCATGGACAATGCTGTCGAGGGGCATCAGAGCTCATGATTCAGTATACTTACCGTGAAAGTTACAGGACTGAATACAGCCCTTTGTATACATGTCATTCATGACCATGCTCCACTGTTCATATTGGACTGCATGTATTGTCTTTGCTGCACTCTTCTGTGTTGTTTAAGTGTATAAAGAATATTGGTACATATCCTGCATCCTGCTTTAAATTTGGCTTAATGATTTATTATTATATTATTCATATTTCATTAATTATTATACTGCTGTTTACTTGGTTAGTGAGTTCGATCAATTGAATTATTTTATTGATACTATGACCAGGCTACTCTCAGTAAAGTTTGTCTAATAAATAAAATTGTTCTACTGCTGAGCTATACTGAGTAAACGGCCCACCACTGGTCTCGCAATGTCCTTATTGTTAATTCTTTTTTTTTTCAGTCATTTTGCTTTTTGGATGGAATGCTCAAAGCAACAAACTTGGTAGTGGAAACTGTTAATAAGTCACCCTATGTAGTTCAAAATGAATAGATTTTGCATGAATAGATTTTTGTCGGGAAAACCCCTTTTATTGAATGGTTCAAAGACTGAAACAAACCCGGTGTTAAATACAGTGAGACCTTTGGACCATTGAAGCCTCTTGTCTCTTTTGCGCCTTCGATAAATGACACATGGCAGCACACATTTATAATTCACAATCTGGTATCGAACCATTCATCCAATCAGAGTGAGACATGCTCCATTCGTTTGAAAAATAATAGCTGAACAGTGATGTATTTACCGATCATAACCCAGACTCTGTGTGTGAGCTTCGATTGATTTGAAGCCCTTATCAAATTACCTGGAAAAGGTTAAAAGTATCCATTACTGCCTAACATGCTTTTGCTATTGAACACTACGGGGAAAGGGGGAAGGCAGCTGCATAGAGCAACAATCAAGCTGTGTCCTCAGGCATAAATATACCAAACTATTCAGTCAGGGAAAGCACATCTTGAAAGAGAAATATAAGACCACGCTCCAAGTGGAGAGAGGCAGTGGAGTAAACAGAATGAAAAGAAATGGCCCAATATGCTTTGCTGCTAAATCATAAACTTGGACTTTGGACTTTTTTCAATCTGAGGTGAAAATCGAGTACAAGAATAAATCTTCAGCTTTTCAAACATCAAACAACTCCAAAAGAGTTCCATTTAGATCCAAAAGAAACATCAACTTCAGGTCACGCAAGGACAAAAGCGCTCTGAGCAATGAAACAGATCATGTGTTAAGAGACGAAAGGCCAGCTAAAAGAGGTCACTTCTGCTTCTCTTAATTCACTAGTCAGATGCTTTAATTGGCGTTGTGGCTTAATCCTAAAACACACGCACATGCATAAACGCATCTCGGGGGGCCTCTGAGCAGCTGGGCTCAAGTTACTTTGGCGACAGTGTATTATCGGCGGCACCTCCAGGTTAAAGGGAGGGCTAGCATGCGCTGTCGTCTCCTATTGGGGTGTGACACTCATCTGTCTAAGACTAGACTCCACTCACACGCTCAAGAAGGATACAGCCAGCTGACAGACAGGCACGATGACAAGTGACCTCAGAGAAAACTCATGGGACACTTACTAATCAGCCCTTAGCAAAAGAGAGTATGATCTATTGGGAGCCTTTTGTTCTAATGATAGGGTTTTTACATTTTTGGAAATGTCTTTCCAAATTAATCATGGGACTTTGAACTTTCAGTGTTGTCTGCAACATGTCACCAGTAAATTCCCTGTCTTTCACAGACTGTTCTCCATTTGTGAAGGTAACACACATGTGCTTTATTAATCCCTTAGTGTTAATATTACAGACAGCTATTTAGTCTTCACTAGATTGGACATAAAAGGAGAGGCAAATGTTGATTATAAAAGATTATAAAACAATAACAAAAAAATCCTTAAACACAATTTCTCTCACTCTCAACAGCGGGAAGTTGAATTAAAACTTTTAGAACCTGATTTACAAAGTCAGGTGGTAAATTATGAGTACTACTTAAAATTAGTGTTCTATTTTATTGTTGCAGTGCACCCTATTTATCTTTAGAAACTTTAGAAATTATTTGTGATGCAAATAAGATATGTAAATGAGTTTACTGCAGCAGGTGAAGGTGTGCAAATGTGTTTGCCTCTAATGCACTTTTGAGAAAACAGCCACACATAAAGTTAAGATGGATAAATGATGAAAGATGCTTTCAAGAGTTTGATTATAGTCTCCTTGTAAGCAGAGCTTGAAACGGGATAACGAGAGTCGGGACACGCACGAACAGGGTCGGCCATTGGACACGCCGCAGCATGAGAAGAAAAGGTGAACAGCGAACAGACGAAGTGCACCTCCTCCCGTATCATCAATACGCCATGCACAGACCCCGCGGTCCTCAGGGAGGACTTTAAAAGACATGGGACAGATTCCTTAAGCCAATTCATAATCTGATGAAACAAATCATCTTTCATACAGCTGCTGTGAACTGCTCCAAATCAATGGATTACAGACTAGAATCGTAGTGTGTAATCCAAAAGTGCCACAGGTGTTTTCTTTGTAATCCCGCCCACCGTGAAAACACTTTTTTCCCCCATTGTAAATACACTTTTTTTTCCCATTGTAAATACGCCATATAAAAGCATTTGAAAAAATGTTCAACACCACATTGGTGTGACAACTGCAGTGGTCTATTTAGTCTAAATGTATTTCTAATTACATACATGGAAAAATGTGCAGGGCTACCATTTTTTCATTAATGTGTTCCGTCTGATCTCCCTTTTCTTTTTACTTGCTCGCTGTCTGTCTACTGGCCTGTATAAATATTACAGCCAGACAGACAATATTAAGAGTCTCGAGCTCCGGTTACATTCTTGGAAGAAAGGAAAAGAAAAACAATGTGCATTTTTTGCAACAGCTGTTTTAGGTTTTAGATCTTATCACATAACGTGTCTTTCTGGATTAGAATCATTGCTTGAGTTGTCAGTGGCATTAGATGAGGAGTGAAACTTGTAGTAAACCTGTGGTTCATAGCTCTTGTACAGCCCTCTCCTTCATTCCTCTACCTTGAGGGTGCTGCAGATTATTTAAGTGATCACTTAAACTCAGATTTACAAGTAGACCATTTAGTAATGTCTTTTAATCCAAAATAATTATATGTGCCCACTGTCCACAGGTCCATGTACCCCTGGTTGAGAAACACTGTTGTAAACAACTTCTAATTGTTGAAGGAAAAAAATAAATAAACAATAACAGTATGTTCATACCTGGCTATGTCACAAGCAAACATGCCCGACTACTCCCTTCATCCCTAGGGCAGTAAGCCATACCCCCATATCTACACAATGACCAGAAACAGACAGACATGAGACACAGACTGAGAATTGATGGATGGTATAACGTTCTGAATCCAACCACACCTCATCGTAATGACGCACACTGTCGCAACTCTATCTGTGGCCAATCCTCCTCAAACAAACATCTATTGTTATGGCTCGTCACGATTGAGGATTAACAATTTCTAAGCAAGGTTTACAGTGGCAGAGGGGTTAGTGCTCCTAACTCTGCCTTTCACTGTGGCTGGCAAGGAATGATGAGTGAAAGTTGCACAAGAACAAAATATCACAGCTTACAGTGCAAGTTTTAAACACGCTCAGAAGCATTAACGTTTGAGGGATAACGGAAAATGAACTACTATATAAAAAGACTCACATGCAATTCATGCATGGCCAAAAAAGTCTATACAAAACAAGACACCATGGAGACGTGACAATTTGTTTTCAGAGGACATTGCATAACCTAAATAAGAGGTTTCCAGTTGTTGGGACGCAGTGACATTTTAAGTTTGTCACAGGTCTTTTTTATGATTAGCTCAATTATCAACAGAGCTCCCTGAAGAAATACTGTATTATTAGTTAATATTCATATATTTTTTATGGGTGGATTCTGAAGCTGCACACTAGAGAAGTAATTGCAATCATTCAAATTGTGACTTAGATTGATTAGATTGATTATTGGAGTCATTGTTGTGAAAATACCCAGCCATTGTTGCCTATTTTGTAGCCAATATAACAGTAATAGTTCCTGGGATATGCTTAGTAAACCAAACAGATGTAAGAAACGAAGGATTTAATACTTCTAAATAGCTGTTTGAAAATGTGGGAGGAAAATCAGCTATCAATGTCATGCATGTTATTGAGTCTTTATCTTCTCCAGCTTTGCCTGCTCAGGGCCTTGTCCAGCTGACGGCATTCTGGCAGCAGAATACAGTGTATCTGAGCCGGAAGGTTCTGAGCACACGATCCGCCCCCACGCGCTCCTCTCACATCAGCTCTGTTTGTGAGATAAACACTTCGGCCTTCACACCAGCCAAGCAGGCAGCACAGCTCTCTGTCATCATTACACCTCTACCTGAGAAGAGATTCACACATTTAATTGGAACTTTTACGATATGGACTCTGTTCAGCATTGAGATGAATGCAAATAGTGTTACCTCAATGATAAGGTACAATTTGTTTTGAGTAATTTGATTCAGTAACAAAAAACATGTCATCAATAAATACTGTACATTTAAACTGGATTGGCTTTTTCTCAATACTAAAGGCCCTGTACCTGAGTTTTCCCGTTTCAAATCAGGGAGGTGGTTACGTTTCAATTGTTAGTTGTCCAAACTCATTATAATGTTTTCTATTGTATTTCCAACATCCAAATCCAAGTTTATAAATTTAACACCTTTTATGAGGCTCGGCACTGTTTGCTTACAAGAATTAGCCTGCACCAGGCTGTTTTAGCATCAGTGCTACTTCTGGGTTTACGATCCATCTCTTTTTCCCCCGCAAATATCTGTGAACTCAAAAATTACATTCATGCTCTGGTGAAGGCCTGCCTTTAGAAACGCATGGGACTGTTAAAGGACTTTTATTATATTTTCATAGATATACATATGTGCCTGCGATGCTTCTTTTTTGACTTCCTCGACCTACTACAGTAATCCGTCTTCTAGCAAGTCGATAGCCATTGTTTCCACAATGAATGAGAAATGGATACAGTAAGTAGCTTATGCTGTACATAAACATCCAACATAATTCCCTCATCTACTCTATAATGTGGTGAATTGTGTTGGAAAATGGAACATACAAAATGTAACTTATTTATTTCCCATTGTAAAAGAACCATAGGCATTTTCAATTTACAATATCACTTTAAATTCATTGCCATTTGCTTGCACAGTTACATGCATTTGCACAGTATTGGCTCATCAGATCTATAATGCAAATTTACTCCTTTGGCGAGATTCTTGGTAGAGAGGAAAGCATGAAAATCTTTATTTTAATCACATAGGATAAGCTCTTTCAACCCTCTGTCAATTTGAAATGCTTAACACATGCTTAGACAAAGGCGAGGCAATCCAAATGTCACACTGAGGTGTGTGTCACACTGAACACTTTCAGCATAAGGATTGAACTGGACGTCATCCAAGCCTCTGGTCTGTCACAACCTGCTTGATGCTCAATCTGTGAAATCAATTCTGTGAATTTTTACCATCTTTTATTAGAGATAGACAGCAACTTGAGGACAAAATAAGGTCACCGTGGTATATTGACATTGTGCCAAAGATTGTGAATTGAGTCTTCAGCTTGAGAATTTCCAAAACAAGTGAGATAAAACTAAAAGTCATGGTGTTGCCACAGTCCACAGTCAGACACAGGTTATCAGGCAGACCCGGCGCCATGAGAATCCGGTGTCTCCCAAATCCTATTGTAGCATGAAATGTCACAGCACATTAGCTACAAGAGGGATAACCCTTCCTTGAAAGTAAAAGAGGGGAGGGACCATTCAAGTGTTTTTACATAGGGAGCCTTTGGGAATATGTATGTGAACATCCAGCAGCTTTCAGATGAGTGTGGTGAATATCAAGTAACTTGTATGCTTGTATCTGTGCTGGCACCTGGCAACAAATACTTTGAATCCTTCATGTCATACTCTTGCTTGTACAAATCTATCAACTGTAGTAGCCATAGTAATAAAAGTAGGGACAGTGTTTGCTGTATTGTTTTTAACAAATATATAAACCCTAAAAGCAATGGAATACTACTTCCAGTCAACAAAATGATGCACATAATGTGAGACTCCAAGCTTAAAGGGACTATACAGAGTTTAAAAATGTTAAAACTAAGTATTTTCAACCCCCTACATGTTCCAACCATGTCCTAATATGTAGAATGAGCTCAGACCTGTTCACCACAACAGCCTCTAAAATCCTGCACTGTCACTCAAAAAGGTGTTAATTCGGGTCCGACGTGCCGTCGCGCACAAGCTTAATATAGAAGCTGCAGTTACGCATAAGACCTGAGGTGGCAGTAGTGAGCATAAAATGACTAACTTGCATCTAGCCCCTTTAAACGTCACATTAAAGCAATACAGCTATTAAATACCTATACCTGATTTTCTATAGCAAACAATGACAGAGGAAGCCACAGAATTAAAATGTTAGTTGTGTCCAAACTCATTCCTAACTTTTCTAACATATTTGTTACATCCCAATCCTTCACAGGGACAAGTTCATCTTCACATTTCACAACTTGTAGCATTTCTGTGAAAAGTGACCCTACTTTTCACAGAAATGCTACAAAACTAGCCTGCAAGTTCAAAACATTGTTCCAAATGCTTTAGAATTAAAGACACAGTGTTTTTCCAACAAATGTCTACAATAAAGTAAATGTTTACAATAAAGGAGATCAAAGCAAATTTTGCATTTAGAATTCAAAATCTCAACTTGGACAAAAAAAAAAAAGGCCAATTATGCTCGGGGGCTGACAATAATAAAACATTGTCAGAAATAAGTTGACGTTGTTAAGTTAACCTAATCATCCTTTGCCTCAAACTTTTATTTAATGTAGATATAAAAATGTGCAAGAAATATGCTCTAGTGACTTCTGCAGTTCTGCTATTACAAAATCGCCTATAGCCCATAAATTATTCCCCTCATAGGCACCTCATTAAAAAGTGCGAATAAAAAGAACTTTAAACTGCCCACAAGACACCTCCGACTTCAAGAATCGTCTGTTTTACTGTCAGTTTTTATAACATGGACCTTCAAATTAGCATTTTGAAAGATATGCATTTTGCTTTGTAAGTGACAATGCGTGAAGTAAACAGCTTTAGATCCATATAACTTAATAAACATAAAACATGGCACACTCGGAGAGGGGTTTGAGCTTATCTAAGGCTGGGCAATGAAGCAAGGCTGGCAGGTATAAACAAGAGCAAGTATAATACGACTCAGACCTGGTGCTCAGACCAGGAGTCAAACTGCAGAGCCCTTAGTTTCAACTTTGAAAAAATGGCATTACAGCTGATCGGTGAAATTAATATTTGATTTGATCATGTTTACATCAAAAGAGATCAGTCTCAGGTAAGTGCTCCATTGTTTGAAACTAGTATGGTCTCACAGAACACTGAAATTGACTTTGACCTCTTCTGAGCTGAACTGTTCATTGAATTAGTATATCACACTAACAAATCCCGAATAATGAATGTCTGCACATATTTAGATCCATTTAAGTTAACAAATATAAGACATCTCACACTCTGAGCCAGACACACGCTTATCTAAGGCTGGGCAGTGGAGCGGGGCTGGCAGACTGAAACGGACAGCTTGTGGTGGTGCTTTGGAGGGAGGCGCGAGTGTGTCTGATTCCTCCACTACTCCCTTCTGTCTGGGCTCGTCAGACTCCGCGCGGTTCCTCTGGACTTCTTGACTCTCGATGACTGTGGGAGAATCCAGATTGTGTGTCTGGAAGTGAGGCGCGCTGTGTTTAAGCAGCTCCATCTGTAACAACGTCTGGTCCCACTACCGTTTCTCTGATAATATGAAGTGGAGAAATGTGAGTTTGTGATTAAATGAATTATGGAAGGCCAGAAAGTAGCTGTTCTATTAATTAAAGACAAAAGTAAAGCACGAGGTAGTGTGTGCCTCCACCATTCATGGTAACAGTCTGAATATGCCATTTCAATTGAGAAGATGTCAAAGTCTTACATCACAAGCTTTAATTTGAATTTTAACTGTTGATCAGTTTACAGCTATCACAAGAAGTGCAATTTCATAATGTGAAAATCTTAATATTTCTTCAAAATGTTTAGTCAAATGGATAATTTTCTTCTATTGGCCATTTCTGAAAGAAGTAAAGGATATGTGCATTTGTGCAATGAGTGCATTTTCTCCAGGTCAGCATTACCCAAATCTAAAAGCTTGCAGCCTATAGGTCAGTGTAACGCCTCATTTAAAAGCGAAGACCTTCAAAACTGATATAAATGGATCTTTTTCTTTGCGTTGTTGCCATGTTGCCATCGGATTTTCTCCACTTTTTTGTCACCCTTTTTTTTTTGCTTTTTTGGGGGTTTCTTTTAATTGCGTCTTCGACCCATTTTTGTCACTTTTTCAGATTTTTTATCACTTTTTTGTTGTGCTTTTTTGACTTTTATTGCATTTTTGTCACATTTATGTGGCTTTATATTTAACTAGCTGAGACCCGGCCTTCGGCCGGGCCTCGCTAGTCTCCACATTTGATATTCAGAGATTGTGAGTGACTACAAAGAAATGGCCAACCCGTCACACAGCTCAGCTGTAGGCCAGTGGTTCCCAACCCATTCCAAAAACTATGGCCACTACAAATGAGTAAAAGAATGAAGGCTCAAAAAAATTTCAAACAAACTGCAATTGGAGTGTTTGATGCACCCGGGCTCCTCTCTTATAAAGTACGACAATATTTTCGCGAAACTTGGGGAACAGGATTCAAGAGACAGTGTGATAATTATGGATAAATATTAGGGGTTCAGCTTTAACAGTTTGGGTCACGGTGCAGGACCCGTGGTTTGGTGCATCACGGTAGTGTACAATAAAAAAAAAGAATGAGTAGGTTTTGAACTGAAATAGCCTAATGATCGTTATTAGACAGTATTTATAACCTTACAATAAAATTGGCAATGCTTTCAAAGCTGCTTTAGAATCAAATGTACCTCTGGGCTCACAATACGTGAAAGCAAAATAGAAAAGAAAAGGTACAGCAGCAAAGGAAAAAAAAAAAAGGAAAAAAAACTACGCAGTGCAGGCCATGCGCTCGTTAAGTGGTTTCATTTTCGCTTTGACTCACACGGAGGAGAAATCAGTCGGAGCAGCGCGTTTGATTAGAGGCTCGTGTTTGAGCAGGTTTTGGGCACGCACGCACACGCACACACATACACACACACACACACACATCGCCCTGTTTTGATGCGCGCACACGCACGGCAGTCAGATCGCTGTTCCGAAACGGTCTCCCATCCCAGTCCTAACCAGGCCCTTCCCTGCTTAGCTTCGGAGGAACGGTCTCCCATCCCAGTTCTAACCAGGCACTTCCCTGCTTAGCTTCAAAGTCGGTATGGGAAATAAACATGGCGGCGCCCAGGCGGCGGCCATTGAGATAGCGTTTTCTATAATAGATTGCGTTTTCAACCTCGCTTTCCTTTCGTTTTTGTCACGATGTTGACTCTTTTTTCAAGAAGCTTTTAGATTTAGGTTATGCCTAAACTGGAGAAAATGTGCTCGGCTCGGTTCAAGCGGTGGTAAAGAGGTTAAAGGAACAGTTTTTCCATACTGAGATATGTTCTTACCTGAGCTCAGACGAGTTGATGTGTAACTATCTGGTCTCTGTGCACGCCCTCAGTCACGCAAAACGACCAAAGATGTTGTTAGCATTTGGCTTCTCTCAATGTATTCCTATAGCTCCAAACGGGGGTGAAGTTGGAAGCTCACCACGCTCTTCCACGGGCACAAAGACCAGACAGGTAAGTATCAACTCGTCTAAGCTCAGGTAAGAACATATCTCAGTTGTGGCGTATTCCTTTAAAGAAATGTAACATAAATACAAAACTACAGTTCCAAATAAAGCACAAAAACAAAGCAAGGTACTTTCTTTCCTTGCACATTCGACAGTCTCCCTCAGTAGGAGTGAGAAGGAAAGGCGGCCATAGTGGTCCAACCTTTGATCCAAACAACTCGACTACAAAGCTACCATTACTATGAAGCTGCCCTCTCACTTCTGCTCTTTGTCTTTGTCCGAGCTTATTTTGTATTCTCTGCATCTCTTCTTCTGCTGGATGTTCAGAATGTGACTGAAACCTTAGGCTCCTGGGATAGCCATGTTTCTCTAGCGTTACGTGCATGTCTAAGGTTAAGTTACTATCTAACGCTGTGGCTACATTCGTCATCTTTTTAACTGTTTGTCCTCTGACTGACTTTAATGGCGTTTGTCGCTATAGCGCTGATGTAATGTGAGTAGATCCCACCAATAGAAATAGCTAGCTTTGCCTCGAACTTGTCCTCTGTCCTTTCTATGCCCTGTCAATAGAGGTGAATGTACTGTATATTTATGGCCATAGCCTGAACACAGTAGTCCTAACAGTAGAAGATATCTATTACCAAAATACATTGAGTTTTTTTCTGTAAAGAATCCCTGGGATCAACTTACCGCGGTGCAATAAGAAGACTGGGCGCGTTTCACCTCTGTCTGTCTGCTATTTAATCTAATATAGAGCGAGCGAGATAATGCAAAACAGAGGCATAAAATCCAGTCATCAGTGTGATCATTTTAGCATACAGCTCACAAAACTGTCTCCTCAGTGGAATAAATTACCCGCGGTCATTGCGCGCGGCGTATGCAGGTGGGTCCCTTGCGCTTGCACTGAATGAAAGTCCCCCCAGCCATTGATTTCTTGTGGAGAGACGGTGAGGATTGAGCCGGGCCACTGCTGAGAGGATAATTCCAGGCTTGGTATTGGTGAGAGGGCTGCAGACTGTCAGCTGAGCTCCTCCTGCTCCACTCCCACTGTCCCCCTGCGTCTTAACCACCGGTTGACCCATGTTCACTTTGTTTGTCGAGGCATAAAAAAAGACAAACATCATATTCAGAACTATTCGATTTGGTTCAAGTTTTTCATTGTGGGGATGACAAAGACTCACTCAAGCAAGCAGTGAATTGAGACAGATTTTACCACTATTGCTGCTACTTCTACAAATACGGCAATAATGGGTTTAATTTTAACCGGTTGCACTCAGCTTTTGCTATTTGTGTATCAAGTGATTTTGTGCAGAATTACCTGCGCTCAACAACTAGATTTTTGGCGTTTCCCAAATCGTTGCGTTTATTTTTTGTGGAGAACGTAGTTGTGGTGTTCACATCACTGCGCACCCAACGTTTAAGTCAACGTGCGTCACACGGTGGCTGCTCGAACGTGCCACTGTCACATTTGTACAGCCATCGCACGGAACTGACTGTGGGTTCCATGCGAGCTTCGTATGACTCGCATGGAACCCACGGTCCATGCGAGTGGATCCTGTAGTGTTGTATTCACTGTAGTGAAAACAACACTACAGTGGACATTGTAGTGTTGTATTCGTACGACTTACGCGACATGTGTGTAAGACGTACGATATATCTGAATGTTCTTGACTGCACTAATGGTGCGTGTGGCACCGTAGGAGCCTGTACAATCAGTTGTGACCTAGAAGAAGAAGAAGATCTTTATTTATATAGCACCTTTCACAGACATGTAGTCACGAAGCGCTTTACATGAGACAATTGTACATTCACTCCATACTCGGTGGTGGAAAGCTACGTTTGTAGCTTCAGTTTCCCCTGGGGGGGAAGCGCTTTCGCGACTACATACGTCTGCGCCAACGGACTCTCTGACCACCACCATACAATCATTCACACACACATCATTCATCCTGGCCTATTGTGCATGTTTTTAGTGGTAGGGGAAACCGGAGTACCCGGAGGAAACACGGGGAGAACATGCAAACTCCACACAGAAAGGCCCCGTCCCTGGTGGGAATCGAACCCGGACCTTCTAGCTGTGAAGCGAGAGCACTAACCGCTGCGCTACCGTGCCACCTAGGCTTTATGCAATGTCCCAGTTTGGGGATTTAAGATTTGTATTTATCTAATTATTAGGAGTGGAGTTTGCATGTTCTCCCCGTGTCTGCGTAGGTTTCCTCCGGGTACTCCGATTTCCCCTACCACTAAAAAAATGTACAATAGATTACCCTCTGGGGCCAGGACTCCCCTGAAAAAGAGATTCTTAATCTCAGTGGAACTATCCTGGTTAAATAAAGGTCAATAAATAAATAAATTATGTAAAATTTTAAATGATTGCCGCCCCATTGCACTTACATTGGTGGTCATGTAATGTTGTGAAAGACTAATTAATTCATTACCACCTCCATCCCAACTACCTTTGACCCTTTACAGTTTGCCTACCGCCCCAATATGTCCATTGATGCAATAGCTCACCTGCTCCACAAAGTCTTCTCTCACCTGGATGCAAGAGGAAGGGTATTTACCAGGATGCTCTTCATAGACTACAGCTATTCAACAGCATCCACACAGCATCACAGTGTGGATGGGGGGCTGCACTGAGCAGGATTGCCTGGCTCTCGGGAAAGTGGTCCGCTCGGCAGAGAGGATCCTGAAGATCAGTCTTCCTAAATTGGATGACATTTACACCCAGAGATGCCGACGCAAGGCCGAGAAGATTGTGAGGGACACCAGACATCCTGATAATAACCTGTTCTCCCCACTCCCATCAGGGAGACGATACCTCCTTCTCAAGACAACAATTGAGAGGATGAGGAGAAGCTTCTTTCCTGAGGCCATTACACTGCTTAATCAATCCGACTCCTAGCACCTCCTCCCGTAGTAGTATATATTGTGTCTTCTCTTATATGTTGTTGTGGCAGCTGGATGGGACAAAAGAAAACCTCACACATACAGTATACCGTATGTTACGTATATACAGTATATGCGTGTGACTAATTCTTCTCTATATCCATGCTTGCAAAAGGCATAAAAATCCCAGACTTCATGGGGAAAAGTCCCTGTGAATTACACGTATTACAGTCATTGCTTGCAGTAAGTGTTTACCCTTGTGAGAGTGGATATATGTGTCTAAATTCTGAATTTCCAGTGGCTCGGTTGCTTAACACTGCGGTGACTGGTGCCAAAGGAACATCCGGCGCAGGGACCTTTAGTGCATTCCTCATATTCCTTTTTCCTGTCATCTGTCGACTTTGCCTTCAAAAATTAATGGAACATCTGGCTTGCTTCACGCACGAAGCGCTGTCGCGAAGGGAGTTAGCATCCAGAGCTGACAAAAGATCCAAAAGTGAAAAGGTTTTTTTAATATGAGAAGTTTGGGAAAGGCAGCTTACACAGCAACAATAGCCCTGGAACAAGTCAGTAACACTTAAGTCTCAGGCACAATGCAAATGAAACACCCTCACAGCCAAAAAACATGCACTGTCCAAGAACAGTGTCAAGCTTTTCATAAAACCGCACTTTCACAATCCGCTCGAGGGGCATCTTAATATAGCAAGTACATTTTAATCAACGTCAAAATGGCCTCAGCAAATCCAAACACATGTCCACTTGTGTTAACTAAGCGCACAATTGCTCATATTATCTATGCAGAAGCCGTTCCACTACAAGTGAGCATCTGCATACAAAGGCCCAAACATATATGGCTCCCAGGGACTTAATTATTCATACAGGAAGTTAAATCAATGAAATATGCAGATTGCTGCTGTGCCACACGCAGACAAATGTCTTTGCTTCTTCTGATGGTTCAGCACAAATGACAAGCAACTGGCGCATTGGAAAGAGTAATTATCAACTACTAATGCAGCAATGGTTAACTTTTTCAATGTGGTACATACTTAGCTAGGGGGATTGAACAATGCAAAAATGTGACTTACAAAAAAATGCTCTTAGTGCTTCTCAAAACTTTAATCGAAATAAAAACAAAATTTCGCTAATGACCTGATAAATGTGACTCTCTGTGTTTTTCTGCTTTTGCTGCACAGCTGCACCAGTATGAGCAACAGAGATACTTGTAAATCCCACATTTTCTCACACGAGATCCCACCATTGTCATGAGCACAAGAGAAGTGCTGAGAGGCCACACTGTACAGTACGCCTCGCGACTGTCTGCCATCCTTTTATCCCACTTCCACTTAAATCAACACTTCACTACAAAGCTGGCTGCACCCTTGACTCACGAAGACACGCACACACGCACACACGCTCACGCTGCTGCTTTACTTCTCCAACTTGTGTTTATCTCTCACTTTACGCTGGAAGCATCCTCTCTTTGTGTCTCCGCCGGCACGAGCCCAGATTTCACACGCACCTCCAGTTATGTGCCAGAACTTGTAGGGAACACAACTTTCGAGAATGGCTTCAAGTCTCAGAGGGAGACAGTAGTGTGAATGAATAGAGGCTTAACAATGTGTGCCTGGTCGACTATATTGGCCACTGCCCAGGCTGCAAGATGCTATCCCAGAAAATAATTGTCCATACAAGTCGCGCAGAACTAGGCAGAGCGTTATGATCATCTCCCTAACACGAGTTCTCAAAAGCAACATACAGCAATGCACTGTGTTTTCTGACATGTTTCTATTAGAACAAGCGTCAAATAATTAGGATTACAGTAGGAATTCTCTCTTCGCTTCCCAAATGCAGCATCCCTCCATGCTGGTTCACCATTCCCCACTGACTTTCCCTTTACTTGATCATTTTTGATAGACACTGCAGCAGACGGGAAACAGGGAAAAACTGATCCAGTTGCTATCACCGTTTTCATCACATCAACATTGAGAACAAAATGTTCACTTTTTTTTATTATTATTGTAGCTTTCAGTGGTATAATGTAAAATATTGTAAAACATTGCCTTTCAGGATCTCTTCACACTCACACGGTATAAATTTTTAACTACAAGTATGGAGGAGCCAAGTGTCAAGGGAAGATAAAGTTTTGATTCAATAAATGCTCTGTGCTGTGGAAGGCAGCTCTGCAAGCAACAAGATGTCAATATCCTTTAGCCAAGACGGATGGAAGATACACTCCGCAAATATGCAATAACATCAACAAGTTTTCAAAAAGTACCAAGCATAGTATAACCTTGCTGGCATCAGAGCATGCTGGTGAGTGTGAGAGCCCCAATGTTTAGCATTTCTTGCGAAAAACGACAATATAGGCTCAAGGTGTATGTTGTGAATGCTCTTAGCGGATTGGATTAAAAAAATAGGCATATAGTAGGAGTAGGCTTTCTTATTTCTTAGTTCGCAGTTGATGTATAAAAAAAAACAGAGTAACAGACATTAGACTAAATTAATTTTGGCAGTAACATGCTTACTTGCTGCACAACACTTCAGAAGCCTCTTGTTGCTAGACTACATGTTCTGACACTTAATTGGCCTAATTTTCCCATTAAATTGCTCGCCCACTTGACCTTCACCGCGAGAGGTGTGGCGCTTGTCAAAATCTGAAGCAGGTCCTTTGAAGGGCTGAACCAGTGACCCTTCATTAATGCAGTAATACAGAGCTTTCACAACGTTTGGACACAGGAGCAAAGTGCCACCACACGAGTGCAGCTAAACTATGTTGATGTTTACAAGTGCCGCTGCCCTTATTCACAAATGTCAAGCTGAAAACGCCACAAACACCACAGCAGCCTGCCAACACACACACTCGCTATTTTGAATGGGTGTTAAAACTATCTTTAGCGAATCACTGGCATGGGTAAGCAGAAACACTCACCAACTGGGGGAATGCAAACAGCTTATTTTCAAGTGTCTTTAGTGACCATTCAGATTGGACGCACTGCCTGTAATCACAACAGCCTATATTTGAACTGCATGCCCACACACACACAGATCCCATAGACAACTTTGGTTTGGAAAAAAAAAAAGTGTGCACTCCGAAAAGTAATTTGACTGGGGCCCAACAAAAGGAGTGTTTTCACTGGATAATCCTCCCGCGGGACGGCAGAGGCTACAGTGTGTATGTGGGGGGGATCAGGCTGTGCAGGGAGGGCTTTATTCAGGATTTCATTAGCAGGAATGGGAGATGTTTGGCCCGGTCAGACACCTCTGGCTCTGAGACAAGAGTTTGTGTGTAACCGGCTAAACTGTCTGTGCGAGCAAACAGTGTGGCGTTTTCTTATGTACACTGCCGAAAAGGACAGAAAAGAGGCGGCTTTGCTTCTGTAACAATATTGTGCAGTAGAAAAAACACAGTGTGACTCCAAGAAATGTAGTTATTTAAGGTAATCCTTGCTATGTTGGACTTCCAAATTGGCTTCAGTTTTGTTTAATGCTTGAATTTACAAAACAATTGCAACACCACAACACCACAGATCAATAATAAAACTATAAATGGGAAATAGCAACATCACTGTGGCAAATGTGTATAGAAAATTCTTGAAATTGAAACCCACCCACTTCCCTGCCTCCGGGTCAGAGGCGCAATACACACTAATAGAATCATGAAGCTAACAGGCTAACGGGCAAAGCTAACTGCAGGCTAGCGCCACTTTAGCAGTGTTAACAGCCAAGTTTGAGTGAAAAAAAAACAAATCTCCATTATGTCATTGAGTTGCGGCACAATGTACAATATCCCTCTCTCCCTTTGTCTTTTCTGTCGCGTAGTATTTACTCTCCATACAATTATGAGTAAAAAAAAACTCAACATGCATCAGTTCATCAGTGTTTGTCAGGACATCATTTCACTGAAACATGAACATTAACCCCAAAAACGTTCCATCTTTGCATTCACACACTGCATGGCCACACTGATTAAAAAATAATACAAATAAATAATGAGTCTGAAATTCTAAAAAATGTCCATACCAGTGTAGTCAAACATGGTCACTAGATAAAGCACAATGGCATAAATGTAACAAGAACATCACATCAAGTAAAAGAGTTGTATTAGTTTACATGTGTTCTTGAGTAGAATGGACACAACATGGCCGCCAGAGCTGGACATTAGTTCCAGTGGATTACCATGACAACGCCTATCAAGAGTTTTATTATAGATCAGTGGATAACACTGCTTTTGCTCGTATTTATACTGAGCTTTTATTTTAACTGTGCAATGTCCTGCAGTGATTTAAGAAGGTTTCTGGGTGGTTAGGATAGTTTCTAAATAAATAAACCCATAATAGTATAATGTCCATCAAAATATCACAAAAGCCTTTCAACGAAATAAATCATTACATTTTCAAACTGTTCTTAATGTTTACAGCTTATACATTCTAGACGCCCCCCCAAAAAAACCCCCCCCAAAAAAAAAAAAATCAATACAAGAAGATTCTTCAACAAAAATGTGAAGGCATTTTTACCATTGGAGAAAATAAACAAAGCAGTCCGATGGATTGAGCTCGCAAATCCTGTAAACAAGATTATTCCTTTGATAGTACTACATAAGGCAAAATAACATTTGCAGTTGCTTCTCATGAGTCAAGTGTTCAATAAGTCCATATAAAGCTGAATAATCATCCCAGCATGCACCATTTTATCTGAAGAAGTGAATTATCTCAGTGAAAGGCGACTCTACTCGGCGTCAACTCTCAACTGCTATGAAAGACAGAAGGCGGGTCCATCTCTATAGACAAGGTTTTGGAGCGTATCGAGGACGAAAGACGTTATTAGCGTCTAACTGACCAGTCGGCTGCATTTTCCTATTGAGGGGCTGAGAGCAAAGGACAACCTGAGAAAAGGATTGGAGAGACTGAATGGAGGGAGTCAGAGCTAAGTCGCGTTAAGGAACAACATTGTGGGGTAAATCCCTCCAGGCCATTCTTTCAATTATCTGCCCGGTCCCTAGTGTAAGGATCACTCGCCCACCACCGCAGAACTGCCACTGACTCACCAGGGAGCTCACACAATGAACGAGGAATGATAATAAGAAATGCACTCGCCAAATCCCCACGTCACTGACATCATGGATTAACTATGAAAGACAATGCAAAATAATACGAGTCGGTTTATTCATATTAACCAACCATTGTGGGGAAAAGCCCATTATTTCGGTACCCCAATTTATTGAATCTAATTGTTTGGGTCGTACACATTCTAATCACGGCTATTAGCTATATTAAGAATAAACGAGGACTGTGCTGAGAAGGGCATAAAACAATTTTAAAAAAAAAGTAAATTCCTGTACTCTTGATAGAAAGAAAAAAATCACCAACATGATGTCATGAAAAATATTATACACTAAAATATATTTTGCAATGAAAGAAGTAAATGCCTAAATATCAGCCATGGAGCACAAGCAGAGAACTGTTTGTAGTGGTCCCAGGGCTGAATGATTTGAAAGGGTTGGATCAGGAATCATATTTTGGCAATAAATCAATTCCCAAAACATAAATAGTAGTGGGAACAACCAAAAAGATTCCTCCACGTTAAGACTGCGGTGTACATAAAAACAGAAGGATAGGGTAGTACATGTTTTCCTGTACGGTTCATAATCATTTGTTTGATTAAATATTTACGACATCTTGCTATTCTCCTCCAGTTCAAAAAATTAATCAGTGAATGTTCATAAGCGTTGACGGCCTAATTAAATGCTGAATTCATTACAGATCATTAAACTGCAGGCAGAGATGTGTGCTATAATAAAGGAAGCAAGCTCTGGTGGACAAAAAAATAATTTACCAAGAAACAAAATCAGCCTCCTCATTATACTGGGGTCAATTGTGTATAATAGATGCATATGTAATATTCCACGAAGGAAGAACTTTCAGAATACTTATCGAGTCTGATTGCCTCCAAGAACAAGCACAAGAGGTCCTGTGTTTTAATCAGTTTGTAACTGAAGTAACTTTCTGTATTTTCTATATTTACATATATACTTTAAATATTATGTATTAAGAATAAGATTAAGAAGTCTGTTTTTTAAATATAACTGATAAAAACCATATCAGGAGATTTGTTGTGTTACGAATACGCATGATGCAAGAAGAGATTATGGAGAATGTGCCAAGGACATAGATTCACCTTCAATACTAAAAATCATTTGTAGTCACTACTATTTACTTTATTTACTTGGTCGGGACAGCCTCTTACATGCACACATTTCCAAATTTCCACCCGTTTTCTCTCACTCATCCTGCCCTGTTGTACATGTTTTAGTGGTAGGGGAAACCAGAGTACCCAGAGGAAAGCTAAGCAGACATGGGGAGAACAGGAGAACTACACACAGAAAGGCTCCGTGCAGCCGGGGATTGAACCCGGGACCTTCTGGCTGTGAAGCAGAAGCACTAACCGCAGCACCACTGCTAACCTTTGAAACAATTAGGGGGGAAAGCCACGGTTTCCTCACTAGTCCATTTTCTTTTACTGATTTGTGTTGCTTTAAAGGTTGAAATCAATATGATCTCCTCCTATCTCCAAACACTAACTAGCCCTCTTTTTTCTTGCCGCACTAAATTACTCAGAGAAAGCCTTAAAATAGCTAACGGCTAAAGGTTGTGCTCTTTGCCTGTTACGTTTACCCAACAATAATAGTCTCTGTCAGGAGCTTACGTTGTTCTAAAGGTAATTCACCAATACACTGTGTTTCTCCTAAGCTTTTGTGACATGGACATTTTAAAGCCTCTGATATTTTTTTTATGTGTTGCAGACAAAAAATGTTTTCCAAGCAGAATTGAGCAAAAACACAACTGCGTTACTAAGTGGAATTATGTTCAGTATGAAACAATAATAACTCTCTGGATTCTGCACTGGGAAGTGCTGGAGACTGACTAAGATCTCAGTATTTTCTGCAGTGTAACTGGTTGAGGTAGAGGACTCTGACAGGAGCTTTTAAGCGGCTGGGAATCCATTAGACAAGGGTCGCTCCAAAGTGGCCAACTATTAAAAATGCAGCAGCACCATTACTCCGTGACCCCACCTCCAACTCACTCTGCTTCAAGTGTCGCTCTGTGTTTGATCTCTTTTTGTGCTGAGCTATTTCTCTTTGGACAACCATATGCTCTTTTCTTCTTTACTTTGACTTTGGTGGTTGCTACAGCAAATAAACTACATTCTAGATTATTTGTTTTTGTATATTAGACGTAAATCTGTATATTTGTATCGCACTACGTCCCAGTTATGTAAAAATAATGACGTCACACATTTGCACACTATTACTTTGATGTTACTAGTATTAGGAATATTCAAAGCACTGCAAGCAACATTGTTTCCCTCCTCAATTTTCTGGTTTTGGGCGAGTTTGCTCCTTCACAAAAACTTGGAAAAAAATAAAAAATGTGCAATTACGTGTGTGATTCTTTCACTGATTCAATGTTTCTCCATAGATTTACATGGAAAATTGAAACTTCAAAATGTATTTTTCTTACATTGTAGTGACATGATAACCACTAGCAGTACACAGACACCATGTTAACCAGTCTTATACTTATATATATGTTGGTAATGGTCACATTTTAACAATATATGTACATGTTTGAGAGAGTGATTTGGTCTTACTGTAGGTCACATGCCCTTCCTACCACAAACTTCTTTACACAAACTGTAAATCGGACATTTTCTGTGCACTCTGTTAAAAGCACGATGTGTATTTCTAAAAATATCCTCATTTCTTTTCGGTCAGTGTCCCACCACTGCTGTATAAGGACAAGAATAGCACAGCACACGAAGAATAATAAATGAACATATATGGGTGGTTAGGATAGTCCCTTTTAGGCTGTAAAACTACCCAGGCCTGGCATTGTGAACAGATGGCAGAAGACAGAGCGAGAGTCAGAGCCCAGAACACAGTGGGAATGAGGCAGGAGTATTTGGTCAGGCATTAGAAGAAAGCAGCATAAGGCCATTGTCGTATCTCCATGTTGGCATATGACGTTATCAAGAGCACCAGCAGAATAGCCGGGTTTTAAAACAGCAACAACCACGAAGCGGTGAGGGAGGTTGTAAAAGATTAACAGGCAGATGTGTGAGGAAAGACAAGACATGAACAGAATGCATGCTGGGACATAAAACCAAGACTATGTTTACCCTATGCATGTGTTTAGTAACTGTTTGTAGTGTAGCAGTCGAGCAGTAGTTTCTATGAAATGCTTCACATTACTTAACTCTTACACTGTAAAAGGGTTGAATGATAAATCAAAATCATAATTCTAATGGTTGCAATTGTTCATTCAGTACAATCCAATATTCGGTCTCCTTGTTTTATTGTGTGCTAATAATGTAGCTGAGTTCAGACTTCAAGAAAAAGGTTCTCAAATGTTTAGCAGTATTATTTGATTAGAAGATTCTTGTATTATTTTAGCAGTTATTTCATACAATCAGATCCTGTTAATGCTCCTGGTAGCAATCTAAGAAATACATCTCAAACTGAATCACTATTGCAAACTTTTTCAGAAAAATCACAATAAGAGCTTATTCTAACAATCATGTTTTGAAAAGCTTAATAGACAGCCAAGTGTCCTTTAAATGTTTGCGCTTTTATGTGTCCTTCCTTCAGTCAACTTTCCCTGGTGCTTACTCACTAGTGCTAAGCTGAGCGCTGGCCGCATTTATCTAGTGCGTAATAGAGAGTAATTGAATGTGAAAAGCTCATTTTTGAAGTGATTGAATATTCTATTTAGATGTCCAGGCGTGTCCGTATGTGTCATTACTTTGATATCAGCTGAATGCTGTTTCTCATTAGCCTAATTAAAACTGCTTGTGTGCCACTGAGCGTATTAGCACACTGATCAGCAGTAAACTAATGATCGCTCCGTTGATAGCGTGACTTTTTTCCCCCCTTTAGCTGCTTCTTATCAAGCTCTAAACAATTATCTAAAAACGTCTTAGTCCGACACCCTCAGAATTGTACTAGAGACGTCTCGTTGAAAAACTTCTATAACATCAAAGTGGCATTAGGTAAGTGGGCTTCTGTCAGCATTAACTTAACACGGATGAGGGCCAGTTTACGTGCAATAGTGTTTTATGATCTACTTAACAGCATGGTGACTGCAACAGCAGTCACAGCCCACATTCATTTGTTGCATTTATATTAGATCTAATTAGAGGTTTTAGTGGCCTTTGACGAGGAGAGCACCCCCAGTGGACAGCTACACCGTGCAGATGGACAACACAGAAGCCAAATGACAGCCGTTACAAAGTCTACTATTTGAATATTACTAATGGTGTGAGCATCACAGATTTGACTCCTCAGGCCAAAGTCCCAACCAGCCGTAGCCTGTGGTTACATTTTAACAAACAGAAAACACAACTGTGCATCTGTGCCTGAACGTTAACCCTTGCACGATCCCCTCAAACCCTCTTACCATGATTAAGTACCAGCAGGCTCTCACAAGGGCCCCCCACCCCTCCCCACACACGGCTAATGTACACTAACAGTACCTATAGCCCATTATGGAGGAAAAACCAAGGCAATTCTCTGTTTAATAGCCTCACATTCACACACACACTCCGTCATCTGGATAAGTATTGTTGGTTTAAGCTAGTCATTCCATGGCTGGCTTTGTGCAAAGATGGGCTATGTGGGCTTACATATTAAATCTGAGCATGTTCACAGAACTGCTGTGTTCACAAAACCACTGTCAGATTCATACAGAGGAGCCACGGTCTTAAAAGTAAATGATTACTACAGTTTGACCATTAAGCGCAATTATTAGCATAATAACATTTGCTATTTGGCAAAATGTGTGTCATTGTAGTGAGAGCTCATTTAAGGAATGCCCTTGGTGAGTGAATGCGGTGGCCACGTACGCTGTCATGATTGATTTCAAAGAGGAGCGCCACAACTCTGGAAGCAAGATTAATCAGAGACCATTTACATCTACAATCAGATCAGTGAACACACACAATACCTGTGACGGCCCCACCACTTATGCACTGCTTGTAAAACACAGCCTGAAAATGTCATATGCAGCCTGCCATCTTCACGTATAATGTGAACTGTGTATCTTTATTTTATATTTGTTCATGAAGCAGCATTGGTAACGGTATCATGAAACCTGGTATGAGGAATATATCCCTGAATCAATCTGCAGCCCCTCACATCCTCTGTTCCTGACAGTAACCTGCACTGAGAGGGGTCAAACAGGAAGTCACCTACATCCAATGTTTGAGCTGCACAGTTATTGAGCCCCTAATGCAGACACAGTTCGTTTTAGACACACAAACATTTTTCTATATGGACACGTGGAGGACAAACAACCACCGCGCTGATGAGGACAGCCGTGGGGGAAGACAGGATCCAATTTGATTTGACCTTGGCAGCGGCGGAGGTTACGGGAAGGTGGGAGGGATGGAGACGCAGAAATGAAGTGACGGTGTGGGTCGAAGGCTGTTGCAGACACTTGAGACATGACCTTGAACTGGCTGAGATAAATCACAGGAAAACAGACAACACAGTGACACCATGACATCTGTACACATAAAACGCTTTGACACGTGTGAATAAAACCGCGGAGTCAATCCTAGATAGATGCAAGCGAGGCGTGTCAGGCATTTTAAAACCTGTTTACCGTGAAAAAAACAACCAGCAAATCATAGCAAGTAATATTGGATTTAAAAAAAAAACAAGAGCAACCATGAAGTTTTCATCTAACAAAAAAAAAAGCTGACAGATTTTGAACAAATTGTACGTGTTTCAGGGAGGGAAAACGTATTTGCTCCTGTGAGAAATAAGACTATGTTTCACTGTAGAAGTAAATCCGAAAATTGGAGTGTTTCATGTACAAAATAAGAGATGTATTTTTTTTTAAAAACTGTTCCCCAGCCTCCAGGAGCTCATCTCCGTCAGTTGCTGTGATCGCGAAGACAAGTGTGTGCGATTTCAGTATAAATACTGTACTAACACAGCAATTTTGATGCCACCCTCAGATACATAGATGTAATAAAGTGACAGCCTGTCCAACCTCGCTGTAAGGTACAGTGTGTGTTATAAAAGTTAACAGGGAGTGAAAAAGCTGTCATTTTATACAGGAAAATAACAGCGCTCTTTTATAATCACTGTAATTTGTGAGGTGACAGTCACAGTGTTTTTCAATGTGACACATTTTCCATTGGCATTGCTGTTGTTGTTTGTTCATACAATACAACACTTTATTTTATTGTTTGTATACCTAAATGAAATCAAATTATACTCTGGATAACCTGCTAAGCTAGGAGTTGTGGGTTCATTCTCCGAACCTCCTGTGGCTGAAGTCTGCGTGCCATCTCTTTGTCCTGTCTCGACATCCAGACGTGCATGTGCCTATTTAATTGGTAAATTGCATTTAGGTGATTAATAAAAGAATGGAAAGTAATTTATGAGGGTAATTTATGAGTCTAGTGGCAACAAACTGACAGTGACCACCTAAGGCCAAACGTGTAGGCTCTATCCAAGTTTTATTTGAATCACAGTTTTTTACAGAAATGACCACAAAGACAATTATATATTCACTCGACATTACACATGTAGCCACAGCCGCTCTGAGGTAGGCTGACGGAAGTGTGGCTGCCGATCTGCACTATAAAACCCTCTATTCATGATCAGTCCCTCACTCATACACTCATTCCTAGATAAGCAAGGTGAGAGAAGTGCCTTGGCTAAGGATATAACTTCAGTTTTGATTCTGTGGATGGATACTCAAACAATTGAGCCGCTGTCAATCAAAGTTTACAACACCTGGTCCTCCCACATGGTCATACATAGTACAGAATGAAAAGCTATATTTTGATTATAATGTTCTGAAATCAACAGCGGCCTAAAATACACTGACCACATATGTCGTTAACCGTTCAACCTTTATATCTGCATCATGCCATACAGGACTGTCTTCTGCCAGTGTGTATTGATTTTGCCTTTCAAAACCGAGCCATCGCCTATTCTTCACCGCAACACAATCAACATTTTATATACCGTGACATATATAAAAACAAATGAATCACGGCAGACAACATAAACGGCCGACCATACAATGAAAGCACAATCAATGCAACCTCAGTGATCCATTTTGTGTTTCTCGGTGGTAAAAGATTGTGTGAAACATCTGAGTTTGCATGCCAAGTGTAGATGGAAAAGCTATAATAAAACATATTTCTTCCTGAGATCACCTTTCCCGGCTATCCATCTGCAGCTATACATCACACTCCGCTTTCATCAATCAGGTCTATAGCCTGCCATCATCCAAGAGGGGCTGTGGGAACATGGGGTGGGGATGGCCAGTGATGAGAGCAGTGCGTAGTGGCTGAGTTTGGTGGTTGCGTGACAAAAGAGGCAGAGGGACTTCTTAGCGTAGAGTATGGAGGAGGGAAGAGCAGACCCCATCTGCCCTGAACTTGAACTGAGAGCTGGTGGGTCAGCGAGGGGACAGAGGGGTCAAGTGCTCTGAGCAGAAAATAACAGGATGAAGTCAAATTGAATGACAGCAGCCTATTATGGTTCAAAGTGGGTTAAAAGGAAGGGGGGGGGGGGTCTGGGTCGCTTTTTGTAAAGACCACAGTGGACAGACAGACATACAATTCTCCATTCAAACAGAGGGTACAGACCATATCAGACCAACATTGTCGTTACACTGGCAATAAAAAACTAAAAACTAAATTAGCAAACAGTTTGTGCTCAGGATGCTCTTCCAGACTACTCACACTTGGAAGGGGCACAAAGATTACAACAGCATGTAGCCCCCTGAGAGGTTGATAACTCTTATTAGGGTTTCTACATCACATCATCTATAGTGATTTGTTGTTGATTTGTTACAATGCCAAAGGTTTTTCCTTCTCCATTAAGCCAGGCTTTGCTCTGTCTCAAAGAGTCTACAGTCAGGTGACTCTTCTGTCCTATATTGATTTACGAACGGTAGGTACTAATGTACGTCGGAGCCCTTCTACCTTCCCATTTATTCAAGCTTGGGTCTGACAGAAAGACTTTCTACTAGTTCATGACGACCGCGGCATCCTGAGCATCTGAGTATAAAATAGGTCATGACAAACCATGCCTACCTTGGTCTGGAGATAGTGGGGGTAGTAGTAGGTGTAGTGGGGGTACATTGGCTGCTGCTCCAAACGTTTTCCCATGTAGCTGGAATCCTCTTGAAGATCTTGAATGCTGGAGATGTGAAAGCTTTAGGACTGGCCTGGATCCTTCAAGAGTCGAGGGGATGCCGAACAAAAAAATCCTTCCTCTTCTTGCTGGTGCGAAGGAGTTGTGTGACAAGAACACACGCAGTAGGGTTTTGTATGGAAGGATTTTGGGGGTACACTTTTAGCTAGTCTAGTTCCCTCGAAATTCTTTCAAAACCATTCTACGCTTGAGTCCACAGAAGCGAGATGTTCCGTTGTAGTAGGGATAAGGGCATTGGGGAGATAAAAGAGAAACAATGGAGGTAATTGAAGAGAGGGAAACCAAGGATGAGGGGATGGATGGAAAGGAATGATCCAGTTGCCGGTTTCTTGCAGACTAGAACACAGACTTCTTGCTCTCCTCCGCTGCCCCAAGCATGTCCCTTGATTTGATTACACGCGTCTTTATCTTCTTCCTCTCTTCAGTTCCTTTTCCCAGACAAGACGGAGCTCCCACCAGGAGCTGTATCCCGTTCTGTGATTTGTCCCCTTAATAGAACTGGATGTGGAGGAGAGCTAAACTGCCACTGTCTATTGTTAAGCTCCCGGGTTGGTTGGATAGAATAGGTAGATAGGAGTAGATAGCTGGTGTGGAAGATGAGCAGAGGAGAAAAAAGTCCAGATGCCACACACAGCAAGATCCTCTATGATCCACAAGATGCCCGTATTTTCCCAACTCTTTCCTCGATCCGTCTTGTTTGCTCTTAACGGTGCGCTCCCCCGCTGGCAGTCGTCAGTTTGGTGGCTCGTGTGTGACCGTGCATGTAACTGAGAAGGGACAGAGTGTGTGCATGTGTGTGTGCGGCCGGGGCTGTCTGCTCCACTCTGTGCGCCTAGACAGAGGGGCTCGGCTTCAGCACGGCTCGGCTCCTCCCATCTCCAGCGCTCACTCTCTCTTCCTGCATGCCTGCATGTTTCTAAGGGAAGAGAGTGGGAGAGAGAGCGAGAGAGAGAGCGGGGGGAGTGGTTGGTGCTGGTCTCGTCCGAGCCACCAGAACAGACAGGAATGGGCGGTCGTGCTGGCGGAGAGGCGGAGCGGGCAGAGGGAACACGGAGAGCAAGAGATGGGGTAAAAGGTGACAGAAGGATACGGGAACAGTTAGAGTGGAATTTGGGTAGAGACAGAACCCCCTACTGGCACTGAGGAGGCGCAGCAGTGGCATCGCACAAGCACTATTTGTGAGTTAGGATAAAAATGTGAAAGTGCGATTTGTTCCTTATCTGTCACATGGGATAGTTTGGAAAGCAGGAATTATTTTAATGAAAACGGTTTGTCATCCTGTAACCATAATTGCATAGAAGTCAAGTTTTGATCGGTATTATTGGCTTGTCCTCAGTTTTTTTTTTTTTTTCCTGCAAACCTGATTAAACTATACTATTGTTATGGACAATAGACTGTTGCAGGAAGTTTAAATTGTTGACTGGACTGAGCATTTTGTTTTTATTCGCAGAAGCTTTTGTCATCCAAAAAGTTAGTAAGTAGTAACAACAAGCTAGAGAGGTCTTAAATATGGGCCCTCATATTCAGGACCCTCTCTGAATAAGACTCAGAGAGGGGTCAGAGTCCGATTTAAGACCGCTGTAGCTTGGTCAGTTCTAAAATGTAAAAGAAAGAATGCTCTTCGTTGGAGCACACATGGCTGAGTAGGTGTGTGGACAGAACAGGCAGCGCTGCTCAAAAAGCGCTAAAGGGCCCCACATGCAGCTGGATGTGTGGCACAGTGACCCACTGACACACTGCTGCCTGTCTGTGATGTAACCAGGTTTAAGTAGTGCTCTTACATAAGCGCAGTGAGCCATGCATGAAGAGAACGGCCTGCCCTCTGACTGCAGCAGCGTAAAACAGACAAGACTTGGCACACAATGCAAGATGAATGCACTGGAAAAAAAAAAAAAAAAAAAAAACACAATAAAAAACCTCCTCCAAGATAAGACGCTTCTTGTGGCCAATTAACACGGGCTGCCATGCATGCAGCAAATCACTGTCACGCTGCTGTTGTGTGCTCATCCGAGAGTTCTTTCTGTACCCAATCTATTTTTATTGCATTCTTCTGTCAGCTAATACAATATACACTGTGAGCAAACGTCAAGCAAAAGGTTAATTTAACTCACAAAAGGCAAGCTTCCAAAATAGAATGTGCACATGTGCAAATGTTCTTTACTTTTAAAAACAAGTAAATAAAAAGCGTGCGGTGTGAAGCTGTCACGGTCAAAAATTAATTGTCATCTCCAGAGATGTGACAAAATGCAACAACTATTCAATTATACTTTTTATGTTTACTGATTGGCAATCAAATTCTACTTACTGCACGTTAATCTTAGCATTAATATCCTTGTATTGTTTGTTGTTTAGTTTGTTTGGTTCTTACAACAGGTTGGTTTTGTGTATTGTTTACACCCTCTGGCAGTGTGTGAGACCAGAAAAGCCAAATCCTGCATAGCTGTGCACTGATTATCCGGCAACATCATGTCAGGAAGCTCATGGTGACTGAGCACTAAATTTAATTTCCATTTATGACTAAATTGCCTTAACGACATTGTTCACCATGTCCATTCTGAGAAAAGGACCCTGCTTTGAATGCTTTTTTGTATTTTTCAGAAATATGTTGGTGGGTTTTTATTTTTCCGTATGTGGATAGAAGCTAAGTATCATTGACCACAGTGCACAGCAGCGAATGTAGCTATTTCCTGAAAAATAATAATGGTGTCCTTGTCGTATAAAGGTTAGAGCTGCAATTCTTTTCCAGGGATACATGTTCTTATTCTAGCCACTGTTTACGCTTTTTGCTTTACATTTTATGATCATCCATTCGTCATATAACCTTAGCCTGTAGTAACTTTAGATTTAATGGCTTCGAAACAGAATATGTACTAAGAATTTGTGCAGGTGCAGCAAGCAAAGTAGGATGTATTGATTTTATTGCACTTGTAGTTAAGGCATGTACGTTCCACAACCTTTGCAGTCAGAAGGTTACGCAGTGAAGGAGGAAGGTTATGGATTCAATGCACTGTGTTGTAAGTAGAATGCCAAGCGTACGAAGAAAAGATGTGCTGTGTATAAAAACACACAAGCTGAAGTTTTCTATGAAAAATTTAAGATAACGCTGGCGATGCAGTTTGGTGAAACAAAGTTAAATTGATTCACTCACACAGGACACAAGAGAGTACGTACGCCATAGACAAACATCCATCTATGTTTGAGGATTTAATCCAATCAATTTAGGAAGAGCATCCATTGAAAACAAATCAACTTCATGCCACATTGGTTCTCCAGAGGACGGTTAGCTGAACGCAAAAAAGTTGAAAGAACGTCGAAAGGAATGAGGAAAATGGTTAGCGATTTAGTCATTAACTGTTATTAGCAAACCAATTTGTTGCACCTAACTTGTTTTCATTGACTTAATTTCCCTAAAAACCCCATAGAAACCATAACAAATTCTCTAAAAGAGGATTTTGTAGTAAGGAGCAGTACAAAAACAAGACAGAAAGTGGCAGCTGGATCAAAATATCAAAGTGTTTTCATTGACACAGTGTTCTTTAAGCTCCCGGTCTTCAAAGCATCTCTCCAATGGAGCAGGAAAGGCCATGCTGTGACTCAGGGACGTCTTCCTCTCATCGCCTCACACCAGATGTATCACAAATGCTTCTTTAGCACAGAGCTGGAAAAACAGAGGCAAGAGTTGACTTCTATAAGGTCTGCTTCAGCTGCTCCTCAAACAAAATAGTGCCCAGGATGTGATATCAAACACATAGAAAGACTGGTGCTTGTACATTTACAGTGTTAAATGGGTTATTACTTCCAATTACCACATGCAGCATGAGGCAAAGTATCTGTGTGCAAGCCTCCTGAGATACTATAAACATGAAGCAGCGGGTATGTCCTACGATCAGGAAAATCAAATAAGAGCAACTCAGCCTAAAAGACATCAGGGTAACACCGCCGGTGCATCTGCAACAAATGAGTTTGGATAATGCTTTAGCATCTAAATTAGCTCTCAGCAGCAAATCTCAACATCAAAGACTGACTATGTGCATGACACATAGCAACATGGATTCCCGAAAAATAGATATTAAATCATGAGCTACTGGAATTAGTTTAGAAATGTTTTTTCATTTGCAAACCACCATATAAGTATAAGGATTTCAGCCGGGTGTTTCTCCAGTATGGAACAACATAATTTCATAAAATGGGACTTTGAACACAAAATGATACATTTTAGCCACTAATGTTGTTGATGGTGAAACACACAAGAATATAAACATATTAACATCCTATTATTTCAAAAACGACACAATCCATAGTATTAGAAGATATTGATGAAATAAAATCAGATTTTATCCATTAAGTCCTGACAACTAAGTGTGGCGAATCTGTGTCTTGAACAAATCACCCACCTAACTTTTGACTCCCACCTTCAACCCCGATTCCCCAACACCAACCCACGCTTCACTTGATGAGAAGAAATATATAAAGAATATGAGTACATCAGTGGATTCATTTCAACAATTATGCAAATGAGACAGGAGACGAAACTATTATTAATGTTGCAACGTCGAAGTGTTGCATCAGATAGTGCTGCTGAAGTTCATTAAGTTGGCCCACTGAAGATGAATGTATTCTAATTAGTCTGAAGTCACTATGGTCTGCGCTGCATTATTGTAAGCTTATGTCAGCAGAAAACTACCTCTACCATAGCCTAGGTAGATAATAACACCATTGACTAAGGCGCACAATAATATGTAAAGGGCAAAAAGGGAAGGTGAACGCAAGCAACTACATGTAAGCAATAATTGATTTACAATTGATAGTAGAGTGACATTGGGTAAGTCTCTACACCTCTATGCAAACAGGTGATATCACTCTGGCAGAGTTTGCATGTTCTCCCCGTGTCTGCGTAGGTTTCCTCCGGGTACTCCGGTTTCCCCTACCACAAAAAAAAAAACATGCACAATAGGCCAGGATGAATGATGTGACTGAGTGAATGTATGGTGGTGGTCAGAGGGTCTGTTGGCGCAGACGTGTGTAGTCGCGAAAGCGCTTCTGACAGTCTCCCCCAGGGGAAACTGAAGCTACAAACGTAGCTTTCCACCACCGAATATGGAGTGAATGTACAATTGTCTCATGTAAAGCGCTTTGTGACCATGTCTGTGAAAGGCGCTATATAAATAAAGATCTTCTTCTTCTTCTTCTTCTTCTTCTCTGTACACTCTTTTTTAATCTATTAAGGTTGTAGAGTCTCTTGACAATAAGCCGAATGCCCATCTCGGGGTCGCCTGTTGCATTATGGGTAATGGAATTTATTTTGACAACCAAACAATATCGATAGCTAGCGTAAAGCAATGAAGAAAGCTCTGATTTGGATCGTTTAACTTTTTATTTCTATGGTTTTAACCGCTGGAAAGTTGATGATTTAAAGCGTTTTTTTCGTCACCGTGGAGCTTGTTACGATATTGGCATAAAGTCTATTTTTACAACCAGGGCTGTGTACGGAGATAGACAGAAACGGAAAAAACTGAACGGCCGTTCATATGTAGAGATGCTTCAAAAGTGACGACTAGCCTAGTCCTTGTTCACATAGTTGGAATAACTATGTGAGAAAAACATTTTTGACCCTTGAAGGCGATTGTCCAGTGTCTGAAATTGTGGCCTCATGTCGCCGATATTCATTACATTTAAACTGAATGAGAAGTAAAAACATAGAATCCTTGTTTTGTTTTGTCAATAACGAGGTGGACAGTAAACAAAATCTTTCTTTTATTGTGACAGAGATCCACGTACACATATAGGCTATGCCAAATTTACTTTATTTGTATATTATTTTACGAGTGATCTGATGGTGTACAACATAGTAAATCGATAGCTAATTTGACCGACGGAAATTTACCCACAATATTTAACATCAACACCGTTTTGAAACTTTCCCCTGTGATTTCAAGACAAATTTAAATGATTTAAAAAGTGACAGGTGGTGTCTGTGTCGGGCTGATCCCAGGTCCTGTCCGCTATGGTCCGCTCCTGCCTACGGAACCGCCATCCTGCCCTCGCTTTCAAGATATTGACAACACAAATATTTGCAAGAAATGTCACTTGAGACTTATAGTCTTTAAACCAATGCCCGTAAGCCTTATGGGTCACGGTTATGGCTCAATATACTTCAGTGTTCACACTCCGCTACCTGGACTCGCTCTGTTTTGTAGCCGAAATTAGGAGCCTGATTGACCCACGCATGCGCAGTCGAGATGGGCATTCGGCTTATTAGCAGTGTGACCCTTGTTTGATTTAAACTCTGTACGGCTAAAACAAACCTCCTAAGTAGGTGTGGGCAATAGGCCAAAAAATGACACTCACAACTTTCTTTGAGCATAGACCACAAATTTGGTTACATCACAAGATATAAGCAACTAGTATTGTTGTACTGTATTTTAATAGCTTGGGAATACCTGCTGCGTGCGCTTGAATCATTTCGAACCGCACAGCAGTCTGGGGACAATGGCCGAAATGTTCGCATGGATTTGGGGACCAATCACAGAGCGAAGAGGGACGGCAAGACGATGACTTGCTATTCGAGCTTGTAGATTGTTTACAGATAAAACATTTTAAAATAAATATTCCAACATGACAGCAGCGACAAGCTTTAGACCGTGTTCAAGATAGTTTAGCTCGCAAGTTTACTGTGGATACAATTGGCTATGGCTACGTGCAGACGCATGATAGACATTCATAGCACCCAGTAAATGGCTATGGACGATCGTAAACCACACCTATCCTTCGAGAAAAGGAATCGGTGGTCCCCAGACTAAATATAACTTGCGATATTTTGTCTGGCAATAGCCAGGCTAGTATTTCAAGGGAACTAAAGCCATCTGCTGCTTCTGAAAGTTTACCCATCACTGTGATTGGCTAAATCCAGCTGTCACTCACTCAGAGCATTATGGAGACTGACCAATGGAACAGGTGTGTTGGGAAAATGTGTTTTTGAGCATAGAGCTTCATTAAAAAGAAAAACTGAGTCGCAGATTGCCACAGGGATCAGATCACAGTTTGATCTTTGACGTAGTATTGCCCAAGAGTAATTAAAAAAAAAGTGGTTGGTGATAATATGTCACATAATACGACAGTACACAGCTGCACTTTTCAACTAGTAAAACCATAATGGCAATTTGCAAATACTGTCTGCCATTATGGTAGAGTCACAAAACTCATACTGTCCTATGGCTCTCTCCCTCGCTGCTCTATTTTGTGCAGGTATGGAGGCTGAAGGTGGCGGACCGTGACTGACAGACTAGCGCCCGAGCTTGCGTTGCTCCGAGGGGTAATTAATTTCTGCAAACGACCGGCACGTCTGTCGGCTTTTATAAACGAGCGTTTACGCGCTATGGACAATTTAACCACTCCAGTGCGCCCGCCTTGACAGACATGAGAGGAGAGATGGGAGGGAGAGAGCCAATGGGAGAGAGCCAGGACGGGACCACGGCACAAGGTGACTGATGGGAGATTTAATCAATAGAGTAAGCACATTTACTCTCTTGATGCTTACCCAACATCCATATTCATGGTGTTAATTCTCCTGACGCCTACGCTGTTGCACACCACAAAAAATGATAATGCATGAAGGATTCCACCACATCTCATCAGACCTCATCAAAGGGCAGTATCATCAGTGCTAATTATGTTGAGCATCATGGACTAAATATCATTTTGCTACACTAGACAGATGATTTCACCTCTGAAACAAACATAATTTAATAGGGAAAATAACCCTCCATTACATTTTGCCATACACACCATAACAAGCAATGGTCCTGTTGTTAAAGTCAGTGCATGCAATTGGCAATGTGCTCAGCAACTGGCATCAAAACAATAGTAATGAAAGCAAACCGGTAGCCATAAAATGTTTGTATTAATATGATGCAATTAACAATTTACCCAGAGACTTGTCTCACGTTATTTTTTCTCTTAAACCCATAAGCAATCCTTGTCAATCATTATCTATCAGCAGCACTGAGGTCACATAATCACCTATGATCTGATTCACATTAAGCACAATTTTTAATCCCTCCCTTTCCATTAATCCAAACCTTGGTCCAGCACTAAAATAGCATTTCATTCCAGGTCCTCTCTGAGTGGTGAGAAGTGTGCTCTTAAAAGCACCACGAGGTGTCCAGATTATTAGCAGTGGAGGCCCATTCAGCCCTGGTCAGAGCATGTTACAGGGCTTCCCCTTGAAGTCAGTGTTTTCACAGCAAGACATACATTAAAGTGTGACATGGAGCCTGGGGGTTTATAGATCTGTTGGAGTGTATGACAAGACCTTTTATGGGGTTTGCACCAATGTATGACAGGAGTCTGGCTCGCTCCGTGCTTGGCAGGAATAACTATATAAAAGTGTATTGAGACCAATCAGGAGAAATATTTCTATGGCTACAAATAATGGGCCAAAGGGATGGTTTATTGTTTTTCAGCAACAGATTGATAAATGTAAGGTTCATAGGTATCATAGAATGAGTCTCTGCATTTGACCCATCCAGATGCTTCAAAGCAACAGGTACAGGCAACCACAATGACGTGTGGTTTATGGGAAACGTATAGTACCAACGGAAAACCCACACAGACGGTCTCCAAGTATGCCACAATGTAGCCAAGGACTTAACTTGATTACTTTAACTGAAACATAGTGATTTGTAAGAGTGTTTTTTTAAGGAAATGTACTAAAGGACCAGGCCACCGTTTTTCCATACTGAGATATGTTCTTACCCTAGCTTAGACGAGTTGATGCGTAGCTGTCTGGTCTTCACGCGCGCCCTCAGTCACGCAAACAGAGCACAGACGGTGTTAGCAAAAGCTCTCCTCCTCCTCTCTATGGACCCAAAAGGATTGAAGCGACCAAAGCTCTTCCACGTTCTCCCTATTTAAATACAGTTACGTGAAGAGTTACACAATCAAGTGTAGTTCCACAAAATTAAACATGTCCATTTGCTAAGCGGCTAAAAAGGGGAACTATAGTGTAAAGCGTAATAACACCAGAAGCACTTCGACGTCCGCCCAGTAAAGGCGAAGTGCTCCTAAGGTATTATTACGCCTTACAACATAGTACCCCTTTTTATCCGCTTAGAAAATCGACATGTTTAATTTTGTTTAACTAAACTTGGATTGTGTAACTCATCACATAACCGTATTCAAATAGGGAAAACGTGGAACAGCTTGGTCGCTTCTAACTTCAATCCCGTTTGGGTCCATAGAGAGTAGGAGGAGAGGCTTTTGCTAACACCATATGTGCTCTCTTTGCATGACTGAGGGCACGCGTAAAGACCAGACAGCGACGCATCAACTCATCTAAGCTAAGGTAAGAACATATCTCGGTGGTCTGTTTCTTTAAAGTGAAAGTACCTTGCTTTAGTTTTTCCCCAGCTTTTCCCGTTCTTTCTCTAATATGTATAGCTGATTGTAAATGCTGGCTATTTTGGGTATAAATATATCTTGCTTTGAAAAAGGACATGCACTAATGCTCTGATTATTGCATATATTACCGCGTTCAACAGAATTATCTTGGGCTAATGAAGGGCCTGTAGTGTAAGAGGAGTGGCATTTGGCTGTGCTAGAATGCTGCAGTACTGTTTAGTGGTTGCCTTTGGTCCCCTGTGCTTCATGGCGGTGTTGCGGTGATGAGCGGCAGGTGTTCCCCACATTAATGGCTGCTTTTATGTTTTGTGCAGTTTGTCCTAGAGGTTGCGCTACAAGTCGCCTGATTGATAGCTGCAGGTCTGTCACCGTAGCCGTAATGATGACCATAAAGGGCTTGATTTTGTTTATTAGCAATCGCTCGTCTTCTCTCGTCTCACCTCTCCAGATGGCTGCTCCTTAATCAAACGCACGCAGGGGTATACACATTACACTGGCCTGATTACAGTGACTTGGCGATGCGTGCCTTGTGAATGTGCGAGAGAAGGCTCTGCTAATGTGCGCATTAGTCTACTATATGGGGGAAGTGGATCAAAGCACTGAGGTTACTCTCTTGGGCCATGCATAGTCGGAAGTAAAAGAAACTGTTGCAGGCAGCAGCAGTCTCAGTCATAGTTGGTTCAAATCCCTTCTTAAAGCTTACCTTTTCAGACAGACCTAGTCTTAATGGTTGTAAAAATCTGTAGTGCTAATATGGAATTTAACAGTAGTAGTAACACTGGTAAATGTAGTTGTTGTTGTATAATGGTAACATGGGATTACTCAAAGTCCTGTTCTTCCCCTGGGCCATTGTTATTGTGAATGTGAAAGTACTTTTAGAGCATAGATTTTACTTCTTTCCACTCAGACTCACATTTACATATGTTATTCACAGCAAAGTTTAAATGCAGAAACTTTGTTGTATAATAATGATAAAAAATGGTAAATATTCATAGGTGTCAAGGCTGGAACATAGCATTCGCCTCAGAATATAACCTGTTTCCCTATGGTACGTGACAGGCTTAAGTTGCCCTCTGTCATTACTTCTACTATAGCCTTCCCGCTCCATTAAACTCTACAAGCTTAACTCAATGGCCTTCATTCCTCACTCGGATGGCTGCTGCTCCGTGCCCAAGTGGCTTTTTGAACAGACGAGGGGCAATTTGAGTTGGGGACCGCGTCTCCCTTGTTAACACAAAATATGTCACGCATTGCTCTTGTTAACTTTAAAAGAAAAATCTGCAAAAACAATATTTTACCTACGCAGCTGTCCCTGCTGGTGAATTTATAAAGATATTGCTCACAGGGGGCTGAGACAAAGGGACTAACAACTGCTGTAAAAAAGGCTATTAAGTTATACTGTCCTTGTCCTGCTGTGGTATTTAATCACCGTTTTAATATGCAAACGGAAACGACCAGCCACTTACAGACCAATATCACCTACACTGACTCAGCAATTATTGATTATTTAGAAGGGAAGCTGTAGAGGTGGCCTTGATACTATGTAAGTAATGAACCTAGGTACCTATGTACAGAAGCACTGTTAAACTTTGGTAATAAAGGCATATGATACAATTTGGTGACAAGCAGCATCACAGCTCCAAAAGTTGGGGCAGACATCCTTTCTTTTTTATAGTGAGCTGTTTTTAAACTCATGACATTACAATAATGGAGAGCCCAAGCTTTTCTAATATTGTCTTCATAATTCACTTTTATTGCTGCCAGTGTTAATTTTGACATCATATTTTAACCCCCACCTTAACCGAGCACATTTTCTCCAGTGAGGCTTTACCCAAATCTAATGCCCATTGGCCAGTGTAATGCCTCATTTGAAAGCAAAGACCGGCTTAACTGATTGCAACTTTTTTGTCACGTTGTCGATTTCGTCACGTTTTTGCCACATTTTTAGTCACTCTTTTGTGGCTTTTATGTTGCTTTTTCATCACTCTTTAGTCGTTTTTTTTCTCCTCCCTGTGTTCATTGTTGCTTTTCAGACACATTTTTGTTGGTCTTTTTTTGTTGTTTTTTTTGCCACATGTTTAGTTGTATTTTCATCCTCGTTTTTGTTGCTATTTTTTGTCGCTTTGTTCAAGAAGCTTTTAGACTTGGGTAAAGCCAAACTGGAGAAAATGTGCTCCATTCGGGTGGGGCTTAAGAGGTTCATTTAGTCTTTGTCTTTTGACGAAAATGTAATTTAACTTTAGTCAAGTTTTGGTCAAATAATTCTCTTAAATTTGAGCCTAGTGTTAGTGCATGTAAATAAAGCACAGACTTGTTCCTTCAGGAGTGAATTGAAATGATATGAGGCGCTTTCAAACTGTCATTGGAAGTTTGGATGATTTCAGTTTCTTCTTTTCATTTTTATTTTGGCACATTTTAGTCATGAGTCATAGTTTTAGTCTCATAAACAACTTAAAATTGAGGGTTTTTTTAGTCCAATTTTAGACAGGTAAGTATTACTTGACTGAAATTAAGATGAAATATTTTAGTTGACAAAATTGTTAAAATTTAGCATTTCTTTAACGGGATATTTTACACCCGGCATAATCAATGTATAGATCACTGAACAAAGTGTAGAATGGACCCCAGGAAGAATAGTCTATGCTTTGGTAATGACTAATGGGGATCCTTAAATAAAGAAATAAAGAAAGTGTATGGCATAAGTCAATAAGAGGAAAAGAGAATTTACAAATCTACAAATTTGTAGTATCCGGAAAATCTGCAGACCTGAACATTATACTCTGAGACAGAGAAGAATGAGCTCCGTGGAGATTTGATCTATGAGTCAGACAGGTACAATAATAAAAAGGCCGTCTTTAGCTGGGTCTCTCTGAAGTAATTACTCCAGCTCAAATTGGTGAATGTGTATCTAGGACACATAATAAATATTTCATGGCATATTATGAATAGGTTCTTTGTTTAATTAGACTCAGTGCGTGTCCCCTTCAGCCACTTCTGTCACTTTTAGAGTGAAAAAATACCACTTTAATTATAAAAGTTCTTCAAGCCAATATGCTTCAGTGTAAATCATCTATCAATGTTTAAAGGCAATGAAAATGGTCTGGGAGAATCATTAGTACCAGATTTTTATCCAAATGTAACTCGTGGCACATTATGCAAATACTAAAAACTAAAACAAGAAATTAGACATCATAGCTGCTGTTAATTATTTATATAAGATAATTTAAGTTCAGAGAAATGACCTAGGCTGCTCTCGGGTTCACACCTGTTAATGATAATTGTTGCCCCGACTGCATGATTGGTGATGGTCATAGAGGCCACTGATGCAGGCTGGCAGCCACTTCTTTTAGGCCCTGAAGCACTATACAAAAACAACAAAGTGGCTGTTGGCTAAGGTCCATAGAGAGGTGGAGATTCTTATTTATTTGTACGTCTTACTCAGACTGACAGAAGGTTGCAGGAGCCTATCCAAAGATGTGCCAAAGATTGACCTTTTTTCTAAGCAATGCCCTCGAGCCACTGGCTGCAAGCACTGGCTCCACAGTTGTGCAAGATGACAGCCTCGTCTGGACCAACACTGTTGTTGTAGCAGACGGAAGATGGGGCCCTTTGAGTGTTAAAAAAACACTTAGCAGTGAAAAAGTGAAGATCCTGCTGTTTCCAATAAAAAAGATAGATAATAGATACATAAATAAATCTGAGGATGAAACTTTGGCACATAATAATAATTTATTTATTAATGACAGAAAAGCCTGTCTCCCATGGTTTTCAGCATAGACCGAGGGCAGTGGAGGCGATAGCTGTTGGTGATTTGGACTGGGAGACATTGTGATGATGTGTGGATGGTCAAGAGGTCTTTGAGGTACTGAGGTACAGATCCATGAATGCATGGGTGAGTGAGGAGGCACATTTTTTAGTGAATGCGTTGTTGGATTGGAAGCCGGTGCAGAGTGCAGAGTACAGGAGTGATGCTGTCATATTCGTGTACTGGAGTGAATACGTGACAAGGCGAGTACACACAGACAAATTCACTCTCTTATTTGTTAATTTTGGGGAATTTGATTTACTAAGATATCTGCAGATTCTGATCCACCGCTCCCCATTCTAAGAGCAAAATGAACCTTTCTGCCACCATGTGCTCCATCGCTATTGCTAAAGCGCCAAATGCAAGTGTAGCACACACTTGCAAACGATTTACAGTAAACTGGATGTGGCAGTGCTAGGCGAGCTTCTGATCTGGTCTTTTTGTCATGATTGTTTCTTTGTTGGGATGTAATTGTGAAAAAGCTGCACAATGCCACATTGGGGACAGAATAATGGACACAGCCCTGATGCTTTTCATCTTTGCAGAACTGTTTCCAGTGTTTCTATGCAAGCACTAACTACCATGGCCGCAAACGCGCACTTAGACTAAGATCTATTGACAACAATAAGAAAAGACGCTTACCAACAAATACAGGCACAATTACCAATACATGACAACAATTTAGTTTTTGTTCAGCTAAATGTCAGTTCACCTCACACACATCAGTAGAGGGGAGGCGCATTGTAGTGCTGCAATTCTATTTTTTATATTCCTTTAATTTCCTTTGAATTGCATTAATGACTTTTTCAATTCTCCATAGGCTTCAATGCCACAGAGAAATGCTGCCACAGATGACAAGCACCACTTACATTCAATTATCTCCCCAACACATGCAGAAACATGCCATTATTTCAGTGTAAAAGTAAATAGTGAAAGTATTAGTGAACCCTGGAGCATGACAAAGCTTTGAAACGTGAAGGCAGCAGCTCGCATACGTCTAGTTAAAAGACACACTGGAGCCCTATGGGAGGAGAATATGATGGAAACCAACTGCTTCATTAAACATCAGTTATGCTGCTGTTCTCACAAATGTAGGATGATTTTTCTGCAAAATAGAAAATGCTACATAGATTATTCTCATTAATACAATCTATTTGTGCCCGAAGTAAAGCTGTTGATTGTTTCACAAATGATACCAGGGCTTTGCTAGTATGCATAAAGATTTAAACAATGGGATTAAAGGGACTAGATGCAAGTTTATACTCACTACTGCCACCTCAGGTCAAACGTGTAACTGCACTCTATATTAAGCTCGTGCATGACGGCACTTCGGACCTGAAGTAACAACTTTTTGAGTGACAGTGCAGGATTTTAGAGGCAGCTGTGGTAAATAGGTCTGAGCTCATTCTACACATTAGGACATTAGTGGAACATGTAGGAAAATACATAATCTTAACATTTTTAAACTCTGTATAGTCCCTTTAACCTTGATTTTTACAACTTTTCTTTTAGAATCAATTGCTGCATAGTTTGTACAACAATGCAAAATGTTACAAAAAGATGCAATCGATAATCTGCACTTTATACACTTTTACACTTCTGTAAAAGTGACTTGCTGTTATTAAGTTACAAAGGCATTACAACAACAATACCTTCTAGTTCTACTGACCAAGATTCTATGACACTTTTAAGACACACATCAGTCTTCTATTAGCCACTTAACAATTAGGTTTATGTTTGTCATTTTGTTAGTCCACTGTTTGAATTTTGCCAACAATCTCAATAGGGCTGGGTCAAAGGAAATGGATTTCAGCTCACCCACTCACCCACCCACTCCACCCATATTTCCATTAACGGCAACACAATAGAACAGGAGACTATAACTTTAATTTTGAACACCACATCAGCGACCTTCATAAACGCTCACAACAAAGACTACATGTTCTCCGTACACTCAGTGCTCTCCATGTCGCCTTCATCTTCTGCTGCTGCTGTACAAGAGCATCATTAAGTCCATTCTGCTGTACTGCTCGCCCTGTTTTTACACCATGCTGTCAGTCTCCCATAAAAACAAGCTCCTCAAAATCACTCGCAGTGCATCTAAAATCATCCGCTCCCCCACACCCAACATCTCAGAACTCACGACCCCTTTTGTGTTAAATGTTGAACGTGATGGTGTTGACTTGACAGGCTTGACAAATTTCCCGTAAGGGACAATAATGAATCTAATCTGTGTTTGTCACGATACAATAAATAATGCCTTTTGATAAGAAATGGCAATACTTTGACCAGAAAGAATTGAAAAAAAAGTCTGTGACGGTCACTGGTTGCGAGTTGCTTTACAGTAGAGCTGTACAGTCTGTAACAGCTGCGGTAGCCAGCCTCAGTCCACCACTGAAGGAGCTGCTCAGCACCTGCCCACCTTCTTCACAGAGTCCAGTGGGCAGCCCAGGAGTTTCAGTCTCTTCTTGTCCCGCTCTGTGCTGCCCGGGACACAGCAGACAGCAGAGTAGTGGATAGCAGAGGCTACCACAGAATCATAAAAAGCAGAGGTCTTCACTCTCCGAAGGACCTCAGAAAGTGGAGGTAACTTTGGCCTTTCTTGTACAAGGCATTGGTGTTGCGGGACCAGTCCAATTTACCAACTCAATGTCGTCCCCCTGGATGTTAACCGGTGTGTGCGGTAGTGGCTTCCTCCATGAAGTTGATCACCATCTCCTTTATCTTTATGGTATTCAAGAAAAGATGGTTGTACACACACCAGTACACAAAGTCCATGATATCGAACCAGAACTCCAGGTCTATCAGACACACAGCCCACAATGACTGATGGTGCGGTTGACTACTGTGTATTGTCAATGTGAAATGTGAGCCCACATGCATTCAATTACTGCAGCAGGTGTGAAGGGTGGTGTGTTTGAGTGGCTACGCTGTTCAGAGCGGTGTGAACGCAGCGTGAGCAGGAAGTGGATTCCATTCAGGAAACTGTATAGATCATCTGACAAAACCACCACATCTACATCATAAAGACACAAGTGAATACATGCGAGCGACTGATTGCAAGCATTTCAAGTGGCTAAATAAAAGCAACAGCGTGATTTGTGCAGTTAGGTGTGAACGTGGCTTGAGTCGTCAGAGAGCAGCAAATGACAGTTGTCCGTATGGTATGGTATGTGAAGTCCAACATGTAGATGGTGAAGAGGAACAGTGAGAGGAACTGCCCTGAGGAGCTCCAGTACAGGAGATTACCACCTCAGACTGACAGCTGCGCAGCCGCACGTACTATGAGGTTGTCGATGACCATCCACTACTGCGTCCTCCAGCAGCAGACGGTGTTGAAAGCATTAGAGAAGTCAAAGAACATGAGCCTCACAACTCTCCCGCGGTCTACAGGTGGGTGAGCTCCCGTTGCAGCAGGTAGATGACAGCGTCCTCTACTCCAATGTTGGGTCAGTAGAAACTGCTGGTGGTGGGGGACCAGAGTGGGACAGGTGCTGGGAGGAGTCCGTATGGCGTGGGCTGAAGACGTGGCTGTGGGGGGGCTGAGAGCAGGTGAAGGTAGTACGGGGGGGCAGTGTCCACTGGGCTGGAAGCATGTGAAGACACTGGTGCGGTTTAATTCATCCGCCCAGCACTGGTCTCCATCAGCTGTCCGGCCTCTGACACTCTGTCCAAATCCAGAGACGCAGTGCATCGTCTTGGCCAAGAAAGTGATTGTAACAAGACAGAAAGCAACTAATTCTTGATCTCAAAGCCGGTGGATTATGTTGCATATTTGTTTTCTTCAGCTCACATCCGCGATGTTTAGGAAAAGACTATATACATCCTTGAAACTAAACAGTATCAGATCTTAAAACACTTCTGTGTTGATTGTTCTGAACCTGCTACTTTATTTTGCAGTTAAAAATGGGGTAAAAAAGAGGCCAATCAATGTTTGGTCTCAAAAACAAGCAAACAAAAAAATTGTGGAAAGATGCATCATCATTGTATCATTAAGTCCACTGCACTAAACAAAAAGGCTCTTGCTTTTCTTAATTACTCAAATGATACCAAACACAGCCAACACTTTTCACCCTGACTCATTCTCACCATCACACAGATGAGATCCACCAACTGGACAGCTCTCACCACAGATGTGAAAGTGAATTAAAATCACAGCGTATTTGAACTGGGGGCAGTTTGCAGCAGCCCCTCTCCATCAGCACGCCCACACTCGTTGAGCTCCTGGCACCAAACCGAAACCCAGCCGACCAGAGTTCTTGGATTCTGGTCAGTGCTTCATCACATCTGTGCTGCTCCGCCTCCTGCAGGTCCTCCACGGGAAATACGTCTATAAATCTACAAGTCATATTACAGGAAAAATTGAGATGGAAGGTGAGCTAGTACAGACGCACAGGTCGAGGAGAGAGGAAACTACAGACTATATTAAAAAGTAATTTTTATCATTAAGTATATAAGGGTATCAGCCATATTTTTCATTGTTTTGTAGGTACAACATCACCAACCTCAAATTCCTACACAAAATTTGAGTCTTGTTATACCCAAAAAACAGATCTAATGGCAAATCACGCTTCAACTTAAGCCTGAGACAATGTCCATTAAGTTGGAATAATTTGCTCATAAATTTGTAGTACCTTTTTAAACTCTTTCCCATAAAATACTCAATATAGGTTGCTGACAATTCCCTAATTGAATAGCATTATTTCAAATCATGGACATCAGTGCTTTTGAAGGAAAATTTGGCCCACTCAACTGATCCTAATCATACGTGTGACTGAATAATGGCACCAGCTTTTAACACTATAGTGAGAGACAATTTCACTCAAATTCATTTTTGCCAACCAAGATGATGCCAAACTTTATACCAGATTAACTATTTTGTGGAAATGGACAGTAATTACAGAGATATTATCCATAACCAATAACAGGTTCTACCATAAAATTCAAGCTTGTGCACCATTAAAAATACAATCTGTCATTCTGGTTTAACTGATGTGATTACACTGGAACAAAACTACTACTTTTCAGTAAACAAAGTTAAACTCATTTATTTAGCAAACCACCTCTGTCAATGTTCTTCATCGATAGATTCATTCTGCCGTTGTTTAAACAAAAACTTCCTCGGAAACAACTCTCTTCCCTATGTGGTAATTGAGTCAGTAAATGGTCGGGGATGTGAGCGGTGACTAACAGTGAGATGCATCTGTACAGTTCACAGGAATGGTTATTAATGCCAGCCCACTGACTCATTCTTCAGTCAGCCCACTCATGAGAAAACACAAGTTAACTGCTGGATCCACTTCCCTAAACTCATAAGGACAGGCTGCAAATGACGATCTTAACAAAAACTGTAAAGCAATCAGATTATTACACACATTTAATCTGATATTTGAAAGACTATACTCTAGTGAGTTTAGGCGCATAGTTACTGCAACTCCAACAAGAATAAGACACATGGGGGGTCATTAATAAAGACTGGTGCTAAAAAGCGAGTGCAAGCTGTAGAATAGTATAGCTATTTTGGGGCATGTTGCGCCTAATTTACCATTTGACATTGTCTGTATTACAGTTTTAGGACCCCAAATGAGATATGTAAATGAGAGAATGATGTGTAAAAAATCTGTAAATGACTCTGTTGCTTATCCACTTTAGTATATGCTCTCGTTTTGCATACGAGCAAACGTTTGATAAATGACCGCCAGAGTGTCTGTCGCTTGCACCTTCTCACCTCCCAGCAAAATGGCCCCAGGTTCAGTGTTCCGTGTGAAGCCTTTCTGTGTGGAGTTTGCATGTTTCTCCCATGTTTGGATGGGATTCCACGGTTTGCTCCTATTTCCCCCATCATCCCAAAACATTCTCCTGCTAAATGATCCCGATCGAAATCTAGCTTTATCTGGAGATAGGTTCTCTGACATTGTTTCATTGATCCATAAAGGTCAATGAAACATGTGTCAAATATAGAGGACCAATTTCCCAAAGGGACAAAAAAGTACACGTTGCTTTTTTTATTTTAGTGGTAGGGGAGATTGAAGTACCTGAAGGAAACTTACGCAGACACAGGGAGAACATGCAAACTCCACACAGAAAGGACCCACATGGGGATCAAACTAGGGATCTTCGAGCTTTGAAGCACAACCGCTGACCACTGCGCCACCAGATCTAAACCTTTCACTGACTGAAAGACAACTATGGGCAAAAGCACATCACAGCAAACACTCTTTAAGAGACCAAAGCCCTCTCATCATGTCCTTCACAATAGTGTTGACTTCAGTGAAATGAATGTTCATTACATCAGATTGTTAAATTACCAACAGTATGTAATATAATTTATTTAAGGTTAATATCATTGTAAATACTGCTATAACATCTTCAACAAAATGCTGTGAAATGTACTGCTGTCATACATGATCAATGACATTACACTAAACAATGCAGTAAATCGATTAAAATGCAACAAAGATCGAGAATGCAGCAACATTTAATATTATCTCTGAGCAGCATCCCCAATGTCCTTCTTGTCTCTTTCTGCAAATATCTGGGAAGCAAAGACACTTTCTAAAAAGAGTGAGGTGGGGAAAAATGAATGCTGTAGAAAGACAGAGTGAGACTTCAAGCGCCGTGCTGGAAGTGATTGATGGAGTAAAAAGCTGGTAGTATGCAAGTTCTGGACCTACTGCCTCTCTGTCAAAGTAGAAGTAGTAGTAGTAGGCGGGCGGGCGGTGCGAGAGGAGTGTGCGTGCCTTTGTGCATGTACCAAGAGTCTGGGGACCAGTGGGGGGCTGACGGATTATCTGTCCAACAGCACATCTTTCTCCCTGTCTCCCTTCTCCTTTCCAGCGTGTTTCCTTTGCCACTTCACTCTGCAACACTCAAGGTCATAAGAACACCGCAAAGTTTGGAAGAAGGGACATGATACGCTAACGGGTGACTCAGCACTTTCAGGGACCTCTCAGTGTTGCTGGCACTCAGTCTGGCACAAACACCAGTGGGAAGCCTTCTATATAATTCATTATATCTGAATGTTGCTAGGACACTATGACTTTAAATGGGCAATGAAAAAAAAGGAACAATAGTAATACAAACATTGATTCAAGACTGGACTGAAACTAGCCTCAGCCTGATAACAATGCTAATTGTAAAGCTACATAAAGCTACAGATGATAGGTCCATAAAACCTTTGTATTAATTATATCTTGAGTATTGTATATTGTGTGTATTGTGCGAATTAAATATTGTGTACATAAGCTCTCCTATCTGTCTGAGGCAGGGCTTCCCTGACAAAGAGATGCTGAATCTCAGTGGGACTTTCCTGGTAAAATTAAAAATAATGATTACATTCCTCTAATGGGACATCACTGGATTTCCTCGACCACATCTTTACCAGCCTCCTCATGGCACTTTTCAATGACTGTCATTATGTGAAGCGCGTCATGTGAAAAGCGCTATACAAAAAACTTCCATTCCAAATGTTGGAATCTGTCAAAAATAAATCCAGTTGTCTTGCTTCAACTTCTCTTCAGCTAATTTTAACAGTCTAACAGTGATGGGGCTCTATAGTAACTCATATTTACTGTAGGCAAACAACCTTAACAGTTCTGAGAACTAAGAGGAGAATATTTTATTATGTCAACTGCATAAAAAGGTAAGCATTTGTTTGAATATTTGGTCAGTGATGCGTCAACAAAGACTAACCTCAATCTGTTTGAATGGTGGTAAGAAATTGCTTAAAACTCACCATGCACCCCATAGGAAAGAACCAAAATACGTCATGTGCGTGCTTCTCTGTTCTCTAAATCTTTTTTTACAGAACAACTACATAACTTTTTTAGGGGATGAAGATGACAACCATACCCTATACCACCATCTGAACGTGGGGCTGGGCAATATAGTGATAAAATGAACTTGATCTCATCCTTCTGATTATCTGCTATTTTTTTTGTCATTGTGTGATTCCGTGGTTTTCAGTTTAATACGTAGCACTCTAAGCAACAGACACCTTTCCCTACTCATTTCCACTGGCTATTGGTCAGTCTTGTCATGCGCTGAATGAGTGACGGGGATTTAACCAATCACAGCGAAATATGAAAAGTGTAAACTTTCAGAAGCAGCTGGGATAACTCTGAAAGAATCCCAGTGTATATGAATCATGATCAAATTAAAATAGTTACCTAGGCTGTTACGTCCCCAGGCCTCCACCTTTTGGTATACGTTTTGAGTGTGCGGTTAATGCCGTCTTTCCCTCTATGGAAATCTGGCCGTGCGAGCTCCGGCCTGCGATTGGAGGACTGGTTGCAAGCTCAGTTCTGGTTGGCAGCACGTCCCTGGTCCTGATTGGTGCGGCATCTGAACACCTGGCCCCAACTAACCACCTGCTGCAGCCACACCTATAAAAGCCCACACCTCAGAACATTCTGGGCTGCCGGCCTTTGTGGCCAGTATGCTGTCCATGTCTGTGAAGACGCAGTTTGTTTTAGGAACACGTTTTTAGTTAGGTGACTTTTGTGTGTCATTTTTTTGCGATGTTCACTTTTGTAGTGACACTCGTGTGTTCAGTCATAACTTTGCCTTATTCTGTTAGTTCACTTTTGTCTTAGTTTAGGTTACATTTTTGTTAAACTTTTGTAAATATTGTAAATAGCTATTTTATTACTCTTTGTTAAAATTACCTTTTACATGACCTTTTATTAGATTACAACTTTATTTATCAATTTTAACATCTTGGTTTGTGTTACTTCCTCTTTACCTAGCAGAGCCGGGTTGTAACATAGGCTTTAACAAAAACCTAATTTGTGGTATGAATATTTTGGCATATTGAACACTCCTAATGAATGGCCAATAATGCAGAAAAGCGCTATATGCTGTGAAACAAATGCATTAGTACCACAACCAGTTCTCACTGTTTCTGTGTTTTACTCCCATTTCCTATTTAGTCAAGTGAGAAAGGCAATGAAATATTTATTAATGCTAATGGTTCTTTTAGAATCCCATCTATTTACATAGAAGTATTTGTTATCACTTATATGTAGTTTTGCAAACACTGTTCATTTGAAGCAAAATTAGAGTATATTCTAACAGCTTAGCATAAAATATAGGCCCATTCCCATTTAGTTTTATGTCTTTTTGTTTTTGTTTCCTTTATTACCTTCTTGCCTTCTAAGAATCTCTCCGGCCAAAGATTCTAGCTTTTCACATTCCCGCGGCTGAGTCATCTTCTGTTTCATATCGTCCATTATATCAGATTTCCCAAATACTCCCTTGAGCTGGATGGACAACTGGCTTAACATGAGAGAAAGTTTGAGCATACAAATGTGTGTTTGAAAGACAGGAAAAAGACGGAGACAAAGCTTTGACTGAAGCCAGGAATTGCCAAAATAGATTCAGTCTATTCCCATCTATCCCAAAACCCAATCAGGACAACCTTCCCGGAAAAGAATGACTCATGTGTCCAAGGCATCCATTGTGTTTTCAAGTCTAGACATGTCAAGATGAAGTCAATTTCAACACAACAACAAAATCCTGTGGAAAAAATAATGGATTTTTTTTGTACATGAATGAGTCTAAAAGGAATATCAATCTACGGTATATGCAATAGATTTGTTGATTTACACATTTATACAGGTGTAACTTTACAAAACATTTTACCCTATTATTTTAAAACAAATAGTCAACCTAAATTGTATATATTAAAAGAAACAGCTACTACATCTAAGGTTAAAATGTAGTTTGTTCCCATATTTACTATCTAGCATTCTCTTCATAGCCACATTTGCACCTCACTCACTTTTCCCAGCGTTCCCATCTCTCCATCATCCATACCTCTGTCCTGGGCCAACTTCTACATTACCCACCCCAGAGGCAACATCCCAAAGCTTAATCCTGGTCTCTGTAGTCATTCAGTCGCAGCCAAAACCGCAGATGTTTCAGCAAACTGTTCCCACTCACTCACAGTTTGGGTTAAAAAGGCCAGAATTTTGACAGGCTACTTTCTTTATAGCGCTGACTTGGGCTGCCAGTAAAAACTGTATTTGAAACCTGAGCGTTCACAGAGTAAACAGGGGCGTGGGATAAGGTATGAAATCTGCAACAATAAAGATAGTTACGCTCAATCAACACAGGCGGTAGAATCTAAGGCTATAGCCAATCTGTCAGGAACTCACTGTGCCAGTAAAGGCTAGACACACTTTTCCATTGAACCTGTTGCTACATTCCTTTCTTATTGAGGTGGCGTAGTTAGAACTCAAGGAAGTTAGTCATAATAACTGTAGCAGACCAAGCTTTTATTTTTCCTCGAAACCATTCCCCACTTTCAAAACACAGGCTTTTACTTTAATGAAGCGGCTTCTTAATCTTCCAAAAGCGGCACTCATTCTTCCCCAAAGACAATATGCTTTTATTTGAAGTCTTTAAAGGACTGTAAGTACTTGCAAATGTTTCAGAAAACCTTTGTCACAACAAATTCCACCTGCAATCTATTAATGCGCTTGCCTGTAAAAGGGCTAAAATAAAAGGTTAAAATACAGGTGAAATAATGTCACAGGACCAGAGAAACAACCTATAAAATAAAGTTGGTGTTTCACAACTAAACCAGGATGCTTTTTCAGTACTGCCCTAGATGCTTTTTATTTAAAGATGACATACAGTATCATTCATAATTTACTTGTTGTTGTTTGGGCTTTAAACCACTGACCATATAAAGTTGTTCCCCTTGTCAAAAACATACCTCAAATATTTCCCTTTAATACTGTACTGCTGTTTGCTGTAGTTGTCCTACTGTTGCTGAAGGGCTTGCCAAAGCAACCACATTTTTTAAAAGGCTATGAAACTGCATTCATCATGGCAACATGGATTTGTAGACAGGCTGTGGAGTAAAAATGGAGGCTCTAATATTGTTTTTAGCATGTTTCATTCCAATGGAGACAAAAGCCCACATAATCCTGGATGATAAAACCTCTTTTCCAAACATATATTTTATTTCAGGTTTTAAAGCAGAACTAAGAAACTCATGCCCCTAGAAGCCATAGGCGCCACTGCAGGTGTCGTAGCATGTTACGTTTTTTTACTCATTAATGGTCCGTGAGAGTAAATACTGCGCTGACAGAAAAGACAAAGGGAGAGAGGGATATTGTACATCCAATTACACATTGGAGATATTTTTTTTCACTCAAACATGGCTGTAAATACTGTTCAAGTGGCACTAGCCTGCAGTTAGCTTTGCCCGTTAGCCTGTTAGCTTCTTCTTCGTGATTCCTTTAGAATGTATTGGTGACTCCGACCCGTAGGCAGGAAAGCTGCAATTGTGGTTTTCAGAGACACCAGGGGGAGATGAAAGACCCCTCATTCATCCCATCAACACTGCTTACACTGCCGAAGTTCCCAAAAGCAGATTCAAACTTTTTTGTCCACTTTCAAAAATAGATTAACTTTGATCGGGTCACTTTTAGGATGCTGGCCACAGATTAGGAATTTGACCCACTGTGAAGTTGAAGCACTATCCTTCAGAGGTCATACATAGGCTAATAGTCAGGATAGTTGCTTGTAGCTGCAATAATCCCTCTGTTGTCAGGTAAACTTCCCTGAATTTGAGTTGGACAGCAGACTTCATCATATCCATCTATTTCCAGAACACGAGGTTAAACAATGTCTCACAGCAGATGAGAACAAACTGAAGGAATCTTAAATTAAACTGTAAGGCTTTTTGTTTTTTTTAACACATGTTGTTTTTATTTCTATTTTTTATTATTTTTGACAGACATTATACAAATCAATGACAGCACTATGAGCGTTCAAAACACAATATACTAATTTCACCTTTACAAAGGCGTCCTTTAACTTAAAACATTTAGTCCACCATCAATGTCCTAACAAATATCAAGATTGGTCTCGCCCCCCTTTTTTTTATGTGTATATATATTTATATATATACAGAACAATAAACAAAACACAAACCCATAAACAAATAAAAATAAAACTTAACAAAAATTGGTAGCGTTACACAGGTACACAATCCGTGAACCATCTCTCAAATAAAGTCTGATCTTAATGGTTTAATAAACCCCAACCATCCTTTCCATATTCTATCAAACGTTTCTGTTTCCAAATGCAAAGCGTATGTCAACTTTTCCATTACGTAAATATCATGCATCACATCAAACCAAGTTTCTTTTCTTGGCACATCAGTTTTTATCCATTTTCTTGTAACACCCTTTTTTCCTGCTAATAACATAATATTTAACATTTTAAAGTTCACATTTTTTTGATTTGACTCAATTTTACCCAAATAAAAAGTTTCAAAAGTAAAAGGAAGATTTGTCTTAAGCACTTTTTCCATACAGTTTTTAAGCTCTGTCCAATAGTTTCTTATTAAAGGGCAACCCCAAAAAATGTGAACATGATTTGCCACTGCCTCACCACACTGTCTCCAACAGCTTGTGTCCCGATATTTTGTCTGAGCTGGAGTCCTGAAAAATCTCACTACATTTTTCCATCCATGCTCTCTCCACCTTAAGGAAGATGTTGTTTTCCAAATTTGTTGATTTATACTGTCCCATTCCTCCTCTGTCAGATTAATATTGGCTTCAAATTCCCATTTCCTTTTAATATATTCAGTATCATCTCCTTTTAAATTTTCCAATCCAGTATATATTTTTGAAATTAATTTCCTATTCAGTTTGGATTGGTAAGACAAGACAAACATTTTAATTACTACTGACTCCATGTCAAAAAAATCTTGTTTAATATTGTGCTCTAAGTAGTGCCTCAATTGTAAAAACCTATAAAAGTCTTGGCTCACCAAGCCCCACCGTTCTTTGATGTTCTGGAAGCTGTTACACTTATTATTTTCCAGCAATTCCCAAAACATGTGTGGACCCTGTTCCCAGCTTTTAAATCTCCCATCACTTTTATTAGGCATAAAGTCCGAGTCAAATCCTATCCATCTTAGAAGTTTACATTGATTTGACAAATCATTCTTTAAGACTATTTCAAACCATACTTTTAATGAAAGGTCAAGCCATGGATTGATGTTGTTACTATACTGTTGTCTTAATTTAATATCCCCGATTAGTGCCTGAATTGGAACTCCTCTTATCATATTAACTTCAATTTCTTTCCACCTTGCAGAGTACGACGGGTTGCACAGATTCAACAAAATTCTAATTTGTGCCGCTTGATAGTAGCTTCTGAAGCATGGAAGGGCTATCCCTCCTTTTCCTTTCGGTAGCTGCAGAGTCCTATATCTTATTCTGGGTCTTTTCCCTTGCCAAATATACCTTGAAAGAAATTTGTCCCATTCTATAAATTCCTTAATTAGTATTTCCACAGGAAGGTTCTGAAACAGATATAGTATGCGCGGGAGAATATTCATTTTAATCACCTCAACTCTAGATGCTATTGTCGTAAACGGAATTAAATTCCACCTTTCAATATCCTCTTTTATCTTGGCTATCAGTGGACCATAGTTTGCAGTTTTCAGTTGGCATAAATCATGTGTCAAATTAACCCCCAAATATTTCAATGATTTCAAGTTCCAATTAATATCATAACTTTTTTTTATAATTTCAGATGGAATATAGTTATATGTGAGAACCTGTGTTTTCTGGACATTTATTTTGTAACCTGATAATTGCCCAAATATACCAATATCTGACATTAGTTCAGGCAAAGATACATTAGGACTTGACAAATATATCAAAACATCATCCGCGAATAATGCCAGTTTATGCTGATCTCCATTGATATCAATACCCTTTATCTTCTCATTTTGTTTTATCAATTGATTCAATGGCTCCAAAAAGATTGCAAACAGCAACGGACTTGCCGAACAGCCCTGGCGACATCCTCTCTTTAGTGATATGACATCTGATAAGCTCCCATTGATCCTAACCCGAGCTGTTGGATTTGTGTACAGAGCTTGTATTGTTTTTATTAATGTTTCATGAAAGTTGAATTTTTGCAACACTTTATATAAGAAGTCCCATCTGACAGAGTCAAATGCCTTTTCGGCATCCAACCCCATAATGATTGCCTCAATATTTTTATCCTTTATATGCTGCATGACATGTAATGTCCTCCTGATGTTGTCTTGAGTTTGCCTCCCTTTTATAAAGCCAGTCTGATCCAATTGAATTATACCTGGCAAAACCTTCTCTATTCGTCGCGCTAAAATTGCAGTAAACAATCTATAATCCTGATTTAGTACACTGATAGGTCTGTAATTCGAGCATTCCAACTCATCCTTGTTTTCCTTTGGTATTACAGAAATGATAGCCTCTCGCCATGAACATGGGATTTCCCCTTTCTTCAACACCCAATTAAATGTTCTTTGTAACACCGGAATTAATATTTCCTTATACACCTTGTACCATTCTGAGGTGTATCCGTCAGCCCCTGGAGCTTTATTAGTTTTTAATTTAGATATCGCCATGCTAATTTCTTGTGCAGTAATTTCTGATATCAAACATTCATTCTGATCTTCCAATACCTTTGGTAACACCAATTTCTCTAGAAATGAATCAATTTTTTCGTGATCATCACTGGGTGATTGAGCATATAATTTTGTGTAGTATATTTCAAAAGATTTTTGAATATCCTCTGTTTTGTAATTAATTTTCTTATTCTGGTGATCTCTTATTCCATAAATACAATTTCTTGCCTGCTGCTTTTTTAATTTATAGGCCAATAATTTTGTTGATTTACTGCCAATTTCATAATATCTTTGCTTTGTGAACAAAATCTTTCTCTGTATTTCTTCCGAGTAGATTTCATTTATCTCTGCTTTCTTCTTTTTTATTTCTTGAGTAGTATCCCTATTTGGTTTTTGTTTGTGTTCTTGCTCTAGTTTCTGAAGATCTACACGGAGTGCATCTAAGGTCCTTTGTCTCTGCTTTTTCAGAAAGGCCGTTTTGGCAATTATTTTCCCTCTTAACACAGCCTTACATGCATCCCAAAGAACTGGCGGCGATACCTCTCCATTATCATTTTCTTCCAAATATCTTTTAATTTCTAACTCTATTTCCTCCTTCCACCTACCCTTCAGTATAATTGTATTAATTCTCCATATTGTTTTTTTTTTTTCAGGTGTCAACTGCAGGTTTAAATACACGGGACTATGATCTGATAAGTCCATCACACCGATTTCACAATTCCCCACTCTGTGTCTGTCTGTATTGTACATCAAGTAATAATCAATTCTTGAGTAATTATTGTGCGGTGATGAGTAAAAGGTATAGTCTCTAATGGCTGGGTTCAATTCTCTCCATACATCCATGATCCCCAGTTCTCCCATCATATCTTTAACTTTTTTTGCAATTACAGTTTTTGGAGACGTTTGTGAAGATGTATCTAGATGAGGGTCTAACCTCTGATTTAAATCCCCTCCTGCAATTAAAATCCCTTCCCCCTCTGTTGTCATCAAGTCAAACATTCGCCTATAAAATGCCCACTCCGAGCCTGGAGGTGCATAAATATTTAACAAAGTGATAAGTACCCCTTCTAGTCTTCCCTTGACTAGAACATATCTACCTTCTTTATCACTAATGACTAATAACTTCTGAAAGGGGATTTTACCCGATATCAATATCGCTACCCCTCTCCTATGACCTGAATTATATGAAGCCGCATACACCTGAGTATATCCATTTCTCTTTAATTTATCATGCTCCTTTTCCCCTAGGTGTGTTTCCTGCAAGAAAGCTATCATTGCTCCATCTTTTTTAATTTTACTGAGAATTTTGCTTCTTTTAATTGGATGGAGAAGCCCATTTACATTGTACGAAATTATTTTGACATGGTTATTATTGAAAGCCATCACGTTATATTATATTCATCCCCCCTGATAAAAAAAAAAAAAAAAAAAAACATATTTAACAATCACAATTTTCACCATGCTACCAGAACACTGAACAACAAAAAAAACATAACCAAACAAACCAAAATCTTTAAACTTCAAAACCAAAATAAAAAGGACTTCCAAAAGTGAGGTCTCCATCTTGACCCTGACCAAGCCTAAAATAGACTCCGAGGGATGGCCTCCGAAACGAAACCGCCAGAGGGCCCTCGTTGAACAAAAAAAACTATACACGAATCACTGGCAGTCCAGCTTTACCAGTCCCAACTATTAAATCACACCATATGGGAAATATACTCTTAAATGTCTTTCTACTAACACGGTTATTCTAATCCTTCATCTTGAACTTATTTTGTGTCCGCCTTGTAACATCTGGATCAGTCTTTCGGGTCCTGCTCCCTCCTAAACATTTGCAGTTTCTGGACATACCCGAGCGTTCCTCCCGTCGCTTTCTTTCCTCCCCTCGGGCCTCGACCTGTGCTCCACGTTAGGCGCTTTATCCTCTCCACCACGGTTTCCGCTGGGTTCACAATCGTCACCTTAAATCCTCTTGCCACCATATCTTTTGACGCCTCCTCTGCCGAGTTGTATGTTGTCGGAGCTTCTTCGTAAAACACCCGGAACTTTGCAGGATATGGCATCTGAAATCGTATTTTCTTTTCTTTAAGCACCCTCTTCATCTCTGCGTATTCTTTCCGTTGTCTCAGAATGTCCGGCGCGTAGTCGTGGTCAATGTTTATCTTCCGTCCCTCGAACATAAATCCCTTTTTCTGCCACGCTGCCTTGATTATTGCTTCTTTCACTCTGAAACTTTGGAATTTCACAACAATCGATCTTGGTGGAGCATCACTAGGGGGTCTCGCCGCCAGCGCACGATGAGCTCTTTCAATGTTGAGTTCAAGTGATGCTGGTAGCCCAAGCTTCTCTTTCAATAAGGTTCCAATAAAAACATCCATCGATGGGGCTCCGTCTTCGGCTTGTTCTTTTATCCCATGAATCCTGATATTGTCCCTCCTTGATCGACTCTCTTGATCCGTCAGTCTGTCTGCAAAGCGTTTTTGTAACTCTAACAACTCCAAAGTTGCGTCCTCCATGTTTTGTATCCGGTCCTCGGACTCCATTATGCGTCGTTCAGCCTCTTCCACTCTGCTGTTCGTTTGTTTTATGTCATCTCTGATACCTTTGAAGGACTCCGCATTCTCTCGGCGAAAATCTCTTAATTCACGTAGAATAGTGTCCAGGTCCGACATTTCATCCGGTGGCGGTATCTCTTTTGCTAACTCCGATACCTCGCTCTCTGCTAACAGTAGCTTCGTTGCTAGCTCCGATGTACTTTCCACTTCTACGCAGTTTTCGCCCGTGTTAATTCCAAGTTTTGATTTCCCTCTGGTCAACATCTAATCCAGACCCCTTAAATACGATTTCACCTTAGTATATTCTCATGATAAATATTGCTTGAAGGGGTTTAAATAGCTCTCGAGTCGGGAGCTGCCTCGCTATGCTGCAGTCATGTCAGTAGCTCAACCCGGAAGTCCCCAACACATGTTGTTTTTAAATGAGAGCTGAAGGTGGAGAGAAAAGAAAGCAAGTAAAAGCGTGGAGAAACAGGAGCAGACCCGCTGAGAAGAAAAAGATGTGGAGCCAGTGTGAATGTGAGAGGGAGGAAAAGTGAAGAGAGATGAAATCAATAATGAACGGCTCCATAACAGGAACTTAATCAGAACAGCAGGTCCCTATATTGCTCCTGACTAGCACACGCATCAACGCCGTCGATTCAATTTACTCCCCAAACCCTGAAAAAATAAATAAAACATGGAAAATAAATTGAGACGCTCATTCAAATTCATTAGAACTCGTCCCTGTATGCCTACAGTACATAATATTCCCCTGAAGAAGGAGTAAAGCTGAATAAATGAAAATATGCCAACTACTCAATATTGGTTTCTCACAAACGATGAAGAGAAGTGTAGTAAGTCATAACAGCTAAATAAATCAGCCATCATCATGAATACATGTGTACATTAGAATAGTATATTTTCCAGCTATTATTATAATAAAGCATATGTAATTCTATTGCAACATGAGAACGAATGCACAGCTTTTCCAGCAAATACTGATAGATTTATATTTCACTATAAGCCTCTGACAAATGGAAACTAGGGTCAACAATATACAGAAAATGTTATTCCTGAATACAGATGATATATAGACATGGGAGCTGGGTGGGAAAGGTGTATAAATATATTTCTTTTACAGATATTTGGTCCGTAGGCTTTAATAGACAGGACTGGTCAGGGTGAAGGGCAGGAAGAGACATTTAGCCAGTTTTTTTGGGTTAGGGTTAGTAGATAGTAGTTGGTTAAGCTATGTTACTTTATATATTCTAATTAAATTGAACAAAAACGGTATTATTTTTAATATACATACAACCAACATTGTTTTCTCTATTTATTTATTTTAGCAGTAATAATAGTATTTTATTATTATTATTATTATTATTATTATTATTATTATTATTATTACTGTTGTTATTGTTGCTGTTATTACTTTGTGTATATATTGTGAGCTTCAATAAATTTGCCTTACATGTGTCTCAGCAATTAACAGTTGATTTTGTATGGGTGCATAGCTATGGCCTATCTTAATATTGCAGGAGTCGGGACTTGCTCATCCCAATCCAACAAACACCTTTACACCAGTTTGCTTGTAAGACTCCATAAACATCTCTCCATCTGCACCATCTTCCTACAACCATCCCACTGCCACTCTTGTGCATGTCGTCTTTTCCTTCTCCATCACTCCCTGCGCTCCCAGTCTCCCAGACAGCTTCATAATGGCTGGCACCTTCTCAACACTGGCTCTAATTGAAAGATGAACGAGTTTATTTGGGCCTAATCCATCACCCTGTCACCTGCGGAGAGGAAAGAGGAGGCACACGGGGGGTGGGGGGAGCGCAACAATGAGGCCAAAGGAGAAGTGAAGAACAAGATCAGAGAAGCACAAAGGGCAGATAGGAGCCAAGAGTAACTACACGGACGAAGATAGTTCTTTTTTTTAAGGTTTAGGGCGATTGCTGCATCAAGCGTCAACCTTTTGTCAAGATGTAAGCAGGAAAAAAGCCACACGCAGCAAAGAAAGGCAACTGGGGAGCTCATTAACTCAAATTATGTGTAGCTTCATAACAAATATCAATGTGTATGGACTGAGCTGTTGTTTGGCACAAGAATTTGGCCAGTGATGTAAGACATGGCACACAGAGTGTTTGTAGGACAACATGAGGTTGTGGGTTCAAACACTGGGCCAGCTAAACACCATGGCATGAATGGTTTGGGAAAAAATGTTGAATGTGGGTAGATTTGCAATTCATGTTTTGAAAGTAAGATTGCTCAACTTCACAATGCAGACTTTACACTGTATGAACATGGAAAAATGTGTTGTTTGCATGGTTACATCTTCTGAACTTTTTAAATGGACAAGGGATTAAAGGATATAAAAAAAAAAAAAAAAGCTTTGGAGAATCTGCCTACTGTGCACGCTTCCTGCTCCACTTCCATAAAAGCATTGCAGGCATTCTCATACAAACACTTTCAGTCAGTCAATATTAAACGTGCATATTGTAGCAGGCGCGTCTCAAATAACTGCTGCGATTTCTGCTTGCCTTGCAGATATTAGTTGCTTATGGCATTATCGGAAAAAAATAAAGTTATTAGCATAAGAGCAAGTAACACACTTTACATGTCAAGGCGCCTCTTTTGGCAAAGATTGTAACTGAATCTGCACTGGGGCTTTAGTAAGCATCTCCCCATGAGCTAGAAAATGCTGCTTATATTGGTCATCTGTTTTCATATATATGGGGTATTCTATAGGTGGCTCTTGGTACAGTTGTTGAGAATCAAACTGCACTATGTTTTTTACATGCTTTTTGAAGTTGAAAGCACATCGACAGACCCAGGGGCTACTTTTCCTTGCTTTTGTTCAGGCAGCAGTAAAGCTGGAGTGTACCCTGTGGGAGGGTCTTTGTAGCCTTGTTAAAAATGGGCACCAAGACAAGAGTCAAGCTTGGTGAATTTCATAACCAACATGTAGGGACCATGTAGGTTCTGTTACAACAAAAAGGAATTTGGTGTCAGTAACTTCTGAGTCATTGTTGTTATTGTTTTTTTTTTTTTTTTTTTTTTTGGGGGGGGGGGTTGTGCCTAGTGTAGTGCTAATAAAGTGCAAAAATATAAAGAGCTTTAAAGGGTGTAAATAGCACATTTATGAGAGAAAAATGTACTTTCACTCCATCTTCGTGGCTGTCAACCTCTGATTGAATTCATCGGGGCACACGTGCCTGCCACTTGTGTATTATCATTGGTGCTTGTTTGTTTTGGCTGTGAGGTGTATTTAAATAATTAATTATTATTGTTGAGTGGGTAAAAAACTGTTACAACAAATGCATATTAATGCTGTGTTGTTGACTGAGCAGACACAAGTGCTCCACATGAACTTTGCTGAACCCTCTGCTATTGTGTATTCAGCAGCTTGACGGTAGAGCAAGTTGGAAATCTCCTGAGTCTCTGTTAAACACTTTATCTCCTCCTTTGCCTAGCAACCGGTTATAAAAGCGCACACACACACATGAAAGCATAAACAAGTAAATCGAGCACGCACCTGCACACTTAGAGAGCTGTCCATGCCTCTCCTGCACTGAGGCATAACCCAAATGCGGGATGGAGGTGGAGGGGACTTATTTAATTATGTTCCCAGGCCTGGTCTTTTATTTGATCAAATGTTGTACTACATAAACCGAATCATCCAAGACAGTCAGACAAGAAACTCTGTGCCACTGATGGAGTCAGTAACAGCTAAGAACTCATTGTCATTTACCAAAAAGGAGGCATGTCTAAGAAAAAAAAAATCTAATTAACTCTGGCACAATACATCATTAAAGAAGTAGAGCCCATAGACTTGTTCACTGTTACAAGTGAGCAGATTAAATAAAAAAACATGAATAAAAACATGAACATGATTTCAAACTGTGGATTCAGTATAGAGGCTATCTATGTAGTCTGTGACCCGGCACTATCTTGAGTTTGGATGAGCTTGATTGACGGGCGGGTTAACCAGAGAAGCAACCAAAAAAATCATAGTGGCTTACTCAAGTAAACTGACATTTAAAAAAATAAAAACACAGAAGACTTAGGAACAGTGCCAAACCAACAGACGATACTTGAGAGATAGGTGAGAGAAGTAAAAAAAAGTTTGTTCTTGATATGGGATTAAAGGATTTTCCCCATTTGAGTGACACATTACAAAATTGCAACCTGGTAAGAGCCAGATTGATATTACAGAGCCAAAAACATTTGCACTGACATCAATCTGGAACCGTGCCGGCTTGAATTGTTCAGGGAGAGGTTGCATGTTTGGAGCAGTCAAAAGCAGTCATATTGTTCACAAACTCTAAAAGGTTAATACACAATGAGAATGATGATGATCAGTGCAGTAAAGGACATAGCGTACACCCAGGAAAGATTAAGATAATGCATTTGTAATATGAAACCAAAAGGTTAAGTCGGCAGGAAATTAGAACACTTATTCATCCCACTGTTAGACAAAACACTGTTTCTGGCTATCATGAACAAAAACACATTTTACAACCTTGTCGTTTTGCATGGCTAGAGGCTACTATCCCTCTCTGGCCGGCTCTCAGCTCTGTGTTACTGATGAATAGAGAAATGAGTTCCAGAAAATGGGATAATGTACAACATAAAGATCAGCTGGCTCCAAATAGTGTTTGTATAAGCCCCTCATAAAACAAAAACAAAAAAACGGTCGGTCACACGCCATAAATCCACTGGTGCACAGTCTGTGGCTGTTTATGTGAGTAAACGAACAGAAAAGTGTGTGCGCGTCTAAAGCACTGGGAGGACTTTTATGACACTCCCAGCAGCCACCATAACGGAAACCCCGCATTTGGCTTTGATGCATTGAGACGTAACTCTAGAATAAGGATCATAAAAATGACATTGGGGCCATAATTTTATGTTAAGCAGCAGATGAGTTGCAATGCGGCATCACGAACATATGAGTCTGGGATGTGTGGGCAAAGATGGCCTTGTTCTGCCCCATTTATGCCTGGTCAACTGAGGGCACTTGGCTCTAAACACGTACGACAGATATTAGTAAATCCCCATTCGCCTTATATAATTTTAATGTCGTATAACAGTGGGCATGTTGGCAAATGATCACACTCTCATAAATAACATGTCTGAAGCTCTTGCCGTACTATAGAGCAGTTATACGCAGAGATCAATAGTGCCATATGCAGGGCGTAAATAACCACTCAGGCAGGATTCTACAGTGATTTGTTGGTGTGGGATTTAGTGGCAAAACATTAGAAATTGCGTTTTTATACTTTTTAAAAACCTAGATAAATCTCAGTCACAGGCCTTAAATGGAGTTTTACCCACACGTCCTTTGACATTTACACTGCTATGTAACAGCGGCACAATCATTTAACAACAAGAGAGGGGGGTCCCAGCAGACCAGGAAATGCCTCCTCAGAGTGTGAAGACTGAGTGGTGCTTCAGGATGAGCTTAGTCCGCTATTTACTGTAACTGAGCAGGACTTTTTCTGCTGCCTCTGATCAGGGCAGTTCCTTTGTCTCACTTAAAAGTTTGTCTTGCACCAGCCGCCGTATAATCTGGAGAAAGTAAATAGAAGTGGGGATTTGTATTGTGGGAAAACATAAGTCGGCAGGAAGAAGTTAAGAGATTATCACGTATGCTATTTTAGGAAGCTCCATTGTTGGAAGTAGCATATTTTTATTCCAATCCCACTCTGCAGTTTAACAAAATACAAAAAAAAAGATAAATAAATAAATAAACATAAAAGAGGCCAAGAAAGAACCATAAAACTGCAAGGAAGGAAGGAAATTCCTAAAAAAAAAAAAAAAACATATGCCAGCGAGAAGGGCCATATTGTTGGCAGAGATGTGGTCTTTTTACCTGAAACACTTTTGCTTAAAGTGAAAACTCCTGATTCAAACAAAGTCACGCCACTACATCTTTCTGTTGAAAGATATAGGTTCATGTCTTGACAAAGGTCTGCTCAACCTCTCTACAGTACATACTGTGCTCCAATCAAATCCTTCTTAATTTTGAGTGAACATTATTTCAGCTACATTTCTAATTAGAAAGCAGCGGATTCACCCACACATGGAAACCAGCATGTTCCGTTGTACTTTTTAGCTTGCTCGCAGCCAAGAGGCAAAAAGAACTCTTCAAAAGCTCTACTAAAGATGTGAGGGCCCTGCACTTTAAGGTGCATGCTGTTCTCTTTGTAATTACCTTGTCGAAGTGTGTCTTGGCTCGATGTTTGGACAAAAACAAGTCTGTAATTTTAACTAATTACAGACAAAGGCGACAGTAAGAAGATCGTTTATCTTGGCCTGTCTCATTTTCTTTACATGACACACGATCAAAGTGAAGCATCTCATCCTACATTTTGTACTAACTGGAGTTTATGAACTTGTCCCTGTCCATTTCTAATATGCTTTTGTTCCGTTCATAACTTTGTTGCAGGGACTTTTGATGTACTATGATTGGAATGTGCAGTTTTATTAGTTGGCCGGTGCTTGCACTACAACAAACAAGGCCAAATTATTGCTGTAATTAAGTTTGCGAACAGCAAGGGGGAGTGAGTGGGAGATTAAGATGGTGGATGATTTGGACACAGACCTCCAATGCTCTGCTGGAGGTGAATACGTTCCAAAGAAAGAATGGAAAAGTACAGTACAAAATTAAATCATCAACTATAAAGACTGCTCACTTACCGCAGTAGAGCAGCTATTTTGGTCATATAGTTATTCAGTTTCTGTTTAACGCAGCTCTATGCCCAAATAGAGATAGCTTTCCCCACCCACCCCATTGATCGGCCTTGTCCTGCTCTGAATGAGTGACTCACGGATTTAACCAATTACACTGGAGTGTGAACTTTCATCAGAAGCACAGGTAAATGCACATGAATTATTATAAAATATTTACATTTTAATCGAATAACCTTCCACAACTGCCTCTCAGTTTACTTCTGCCTCTATGCCACCTACCCCGGAGAGAAGCAACGATCTAGCTTTTTCAAGTGCTGAGATCAATTCTAGTCATTAGAAGAAACCAAAGCCAGTACAGAGACTATTATCTTATTTTGTTCTAATTTACATGTTTCGAGTACTTTTACAATCCCGTTGTCTATCGCTCTGTTGCACTCTTTCACCCGTCCCTCGTATGTCAGTTCCCCCCTGGCCGCTGCTTCTATCCAAAAACTCTGTCCACGTTTCAGTGAAGCGCTGATTTCCAAAACGCTGTATTTACCAGACAAACATAAAATCGATAGCCGCCCAACGCAAACACAACACACAGTGCAGTTTGACAGATCTGCCAATGACGCTGGCTCATGCCCCGCAACGGAGAGAGAAAAACACAAAGAAAAACATCCCATGGTTCCTCTACAAAAATCAGTTGCAAGGTGACAAGAGATCTAATAAATCTCTCTTTCAAATGCTTTGCCAAAAGAGAAGGATGAAGCTGAAATAAAAAATGCACTTTTTAATGGATTTTTCTTGGCCAGTAGGCTTTATTAGACAGGACAGTTCAGGGTGAAAGGGGGTGAAGAGAACGAGACATTCAGGAAATTGCCGGTGCTGGGGCCCAATCTCGATGGTGAGGACAGAACATGCTGCACATGTGGCACCACTAGACTATCGGCAGCACACTATCCTACTTTATTTTCTGGATTAAATACATCTCTGGAAGTTTTTAGAGCAATTTTGAGTGCATTACAGCAGTGGCTCTAAACTTCAACTTATCACGACAAATAAAAATATGAATTTCAACCCAAAATAACAATAAGTGGTTTGACCGTATTTAAAGGAACAGGCCACAATTTTAGCATACTGAGATATGTTCTTACCTGAGCTTAGACGAGTTGATGTGTACCTTTCTGGTCTTTGTGTGTGCCCTCATGCAAAACTACCAAAGATGTTGTTAGCATTTGGCTTCTCCCAACATATTCCTATAGCTCCGAACAGGGTGAAGTTAGAAGCGACCACGCTCTTCCACAGGCACGCATAAAGACCAGACAGGTACGAATCAACTCGTCTAAGCTCAGGTAAAAACATATCACAGCATGGAAAAACAGTGGCCTGTTCCTTTAAGAAAATTTCATAAAGAAATGATTTCCTCAGAGTTCTGTTGATTTAAGGTTGACTGTGAGAAACTATAAAAGTAATTTCTCAACAGTTCTTCTACGAAAATGCTCAAGACATTTTTGGTCCAAAGAAACACTTTTGTGATCCGACACACCAGTTTTCCATTTAAAAAAATCTATGGATGATTGCAAACTAATAACTATGATTGACAACCTATGAACAACCTTTCCTGGCATCTTCCACCCCCGTCCTACGTTGCCCCTTTTACTTTGATTTTAATTCAACCCCTCAAGGTCCCCTCAGCGCTCCACTGAAAGCAACAGTCAATACTCGCATGATGCTGCGGCGCGAGCATTGTGCAGCCAGAACATCCGCAGGGGCCCGTAGCGAAGAAAATGTGGCTGTTTAGTGTTCCTCCAGCTGGGCTGATCTGAAGCGACAGAAATTCAACCAACAGCCAGAGAGTCTCTCAGGAGACGAGAGGCTTCAGATGTCGGCACAACCGCCATCACTGCAGCTGTTGAAATTATCTGGATGAGAATGGCACTAATCTACTACTCTTGATGGGGACTTCACACTGAATCAGCTACACAAAGGAGGGAACAGGCGGGAATGCGGGGAGACGGGAGCACAGAGCTGGAGGTTAAAAGCTAAAAATCCAGGGGGTATCTGAGGAAACACAACAAGTATAACAAGTGCATAGCGTCAGGCTGTTTGGGAGAAGCCAAAGTAATAACAACAATCAAGAGATTCTTCATGTTCCACCTGACACACACACACAGAGTACACACCATCTGAATTAGGCTTGACGTTCTCCCTGTTTTCAGGCTGTCTCCTCTGGGTAACTACATCAAGTGTATTTTCTAAAGGTTCACGCGCGGGCTGAGGTAGCAGAATCCCCCTGTAACTGGGACAAAGCTGCACGGAATCCTTTTGTTCTTTAGCCTCCACAACACACAAACTCCACTGATCATTTCTTATAATTACACAGGAAGTGGTTTATAAATCTTGTCACATTCCCCAGTCAGTATTTTCCTTAGGCTAAACTGAGTGGTTTTTAAGGCAGATTATTATAGTAGCTCATTGTCACGGCTCATCTCTTTGCCAAGGAGGCGCTGCAAATTTCCTCGCAAATAAAACCAGGAGCGATTTGACAGCAAATCTAGCCACAAACATCAATAAATGCCAGACATCACATATTTATGAATAATGTTTCATCTCGCTAAACTCTGGAGCTATAAGGTGCATTATTGCGAAATGTCATCTTGCTTTTCAATAGCTCGTCAGAATGAACGGGGGAAGTGTGTCATCACGTATGCTTTTCAGTGGTTGTCTCCCAGCAGACTGCAGATCTTCCTCCCCGTCTGTGCGCTGCTCTGAGAGACTGGCTGACATTTAGGCGGCGAGAGGAAGGAGCGCAGAGAAAGGAAGGGACAGAGGCGGCTGGAGTCTCCGAGGGCGCGACCCGGTCATCGCTGTCTCAAATCAAAATAGTGAAAGCTGCTCTGTCATCCATATAGGGACTCCTCTTTGTTGCATTCAATATGGCCCCCAAGCGCACATGCTTTTAAAAGAATGTTTGTTGCAAAGGGGAGTTTAAAAAATAGTCCCATGACCTGTGTGGATCACAGTCCGTGGCTGACTATGAGCGCAACCATAAAAGTTTAAAGCCCTCTTATGCTTTCCTTGGAAATAAATCTTGACATCCTCTGAGTTCAGTAAATTTCACTCTATAGATTTAATACGCGGTGTACTTTGAGTCGGAGCAAAGCCGTTTTTTAAAATATAGATCAAAACACATAATCCAGGAATATCGAAAACCAATTCTGTGTCAAAAGAATGTTAGCTGAGCTTTATTTTTAAATCGCTTATCTCCTGTGTGGGTCAAAAAGAATGCATGTTGTTCCTCACTAAGACATAAATGTAGAAATAAGAGAACACGGCACACACCGTTGACATTGACAGCCGGATTGACTGTCCCCAGAACCGTTGGTCACAAAGCTCCGGAATGATTCTAAAATATCAACACGGTCTTTTGTCGTACCTCTAAGACACTTCTCAGGTATCAGTGCACCTCCAGAGTACTGTATAGTGCAGTGTGTTGCAGTACTGCTCACTGCGGAGCTCTTCACTGCAGTGGTGTCCAATGGCCTCCGTTTATACACCGTCCCTCTATCTCTCTCCACCACGCTGCATCATATTCCAGTATCCCTCCCTTCCTCCCACCTCCTCCTACTATGCTTTCTCTACCTTGGCCAAGAGGCATCTAGCTCCTCATAACTCTTCATTAGGGCCTTCCCGCGGCTGTACCGTGTAGCCGAGCAAAAGTCCGACTGCAACCAGAGAGCGAGAGAGAGAGAAGTGAGCCCCCGAGACAATTCGCTCGGGCTGGAAAATAACATCATACTCCAGTCCTCAGTGTGTGGGGGGTACCAGCAGGATAGCAGGAGCTGGCTTTGATTAGCAACCACATATAGAAAACCGACGAGCGCAGCGTACTGCCCTGGGCACTTAATGACATACAGCCAAATGAGAGCGGATAATGTGGAGATATCATAATCATAAGGTAATTTAGGGGTGAATTTAAACTGTACTCTTATTATCCTTTATGAACACTATCGATTCAAATCAGAAAAGTAAATAAGATAGACATGCATCAGAATTAAAATGGTAAAAATCTATACTCCGAGTGAAAATTTAATTATTTGGATGCCAGTCAAGCACAAGCGTGTCATTCATTACCGGAGGATTGAAAGTCAAATCCTGTCCAGGTTCTGTCCAGACAAATTTTATTGGTATATCCATGCATGGAACAAAACAGTTCACCAAATGCTACTTCTCCCACAAAGAAGTACATAAATAAAACACTTCATCTCTTTACCCAGAGCCGTGGGAGGATATTTTGGTTAAGGGGTGCTGAGGGACAAAATCTACCCACAAAACGCTTTTTCTGTGCATATTCCCTATTTATTAATATGGCCTGCAGTTCACAAACAATCCATCAGGGGGTGGTGCAGCACCCTCAGCACCCTAGGTTCCCACGGCCTTGAATTTACCCATATTTTACATGCGTGTAAAATATGGTATGTATGAAATGCAAATCTGGAACTATGAAAACTACAAAATGGCCATTATATATATTTGTTTTATGCTTCAGGAAAGAGTAACCGAGACAAACTGTAACACACACTGCCTTTGACATCTTCTTTTTCATTATTTTACACTGGATTGATGTGTCATGAAAGCTGACATCTGGAAGCGTGCCCACGACCTAACAACAAGCTCTTGACCAAAAGTGTGCAGAATAAAATAACCTTCCGTCACTTTGATATGGCTTTGAGCGCCGCTACAAAGTGCCGGTTTGTGTGCGCAGCATCAGGTGTCCACAGGGTAATTCCACTGATACAAATATGAGGACTAGGGAATTTCCTCCATTGCGTTTGCTCACGATAACCGTTTCACTCTCCAAACCACATGAGCCTAAATGTGATTGCTCTATCATTTTCGGAGATACAAAACCACACAGCTTTTTCCCAGAAGTAAAAATCTCCTCTGTTTCCCCGTGTGCTAGAATCAAAGTCCAGAGGTGAGGAGTATTGTGCTATGGTAATACTGGAGTTAGTATAAAATTGGACTGAGAGTGCATTTCTGAGTTTGTTTTTTCATCAAATACTTTTAACTCCACTTGTTAGTCTACCCACCACAGAGTCGCCTACTGGTTGGCACAACCTGAACCTATGATCTGATATACCTTTCCAGTCACACATTGTTCTCTCATATGCTCCGCCAGATGTTTTATTGAACAGGTACCACTAGGGCTGCTTCAACCAAACCACCGCCTGCCAGAAGATTATTATTTGGAAATCTGTATTCAGCACAAGTCTCTCTTTTCAAATATATCCACTTGGTATTATTAAAGCTCCTTTGGCTTCTGACAGAGCACTTTTTCTTTCTTCATGAAACTTGAATGACTTGTAGGTCAAATGGCGTCTTTTCTATATTAAACATTTCTCCAACACACTCTGGCTTAGTTTCCTTGTCTGTTAAATATGTGTCTTAATTGGGGATTCAAACATCCAGTTGGCAATTTAGGCGTCATTACAGAGGTCAAGAATTTAACTTCAACAACTAAAAGTGGCAACTGCCGCACAAGTTGAACTATAGTAAAAGTTAAACTTTTTACATTGTAGTCAAACAAATAACCTGCACAATTATTGTCCAGTCCTTTGCATTATACTGTAGTTATAACACGTGTTTTCAAGAGGTAGTCGTCTGCACTAGGCTTTTATCCATGAGGTTTTGTTTCAATTCAATTCTGAATTTGAAATTGACCGGAAGATAGCAAACATAAATTGGCAAAACAGTCAACTAGATTGTTTGTATGACTGTAATAAAAACTAAAAACAATGGCCATTTTGCTCTATCATATAATCTTGCACCTGGAAACAAGTTAATCATATAACATAATCTTCACTAATGGTGTTGATTTCACTCATTCAACATCTCTCTCTTTATATTTATATGAGAAATTGTCACTTTTTCATTTTCAAAAAATGTATGTAACAGGTTTACACTTAAACCTAGTTTAAGCACCTAGTTTAAGCACAGCAGTACAGCGGTTAGCGCTCGTGCCTCACAGCTAGAAGAACCAAGGTTCTTTTCTAACACGCCACAGCATGCATCCATGTATGTTCATTAACATGCACTGTCCCGACCAAATAAACAAATAAATGAATAAATAAAAGTTTATTCTAAGACCCTACAAAATCATGCAAACCCTGGCTCTATCTATGATTCGGATTCATATATATAAAATACATTAAATTTTGGCTATTGACACGCATACATTTTCCTATAAAAAAATATTACATGTGAAAAACTGGCAATACATTTTTCTTATGTTTATCAGCAATCTACAGCAAAATTTATCTAAATTAATTTGTATTTGTCATTTCACCGGCAGTGTCTCGCGTTAAAGTCTGACCGACTGACAACCCTGTGAAGTCGATAGTTATTGCAAACATGAAGTCATAAGAAAGGCCTGTTTTTGTAAGATATGAAACACTTCAGCAGCTCTTTGGAGTCATTTATTCCGGCAGCTGTGCCCACTGAAATCTGCATTATAAAACTAAGACAGTGTTTTGTTTCTAAGCTGTCAAATCCACTGCTGTCTTCATTAGTTATGCCAGCTCTGCGCTGCTTAAAATGCCGTAATTAATATTTAGAAAGGTTAAAAACTGAATAAACAAGACAAAGCAGTGAGCATCATAACAACATCTTTATAAGTTCAAAAGGCTAAAAGTTTGAACAACAGCCACAATATAATACATTTATTGTTGTTGAAAAAAAACTTTCCTTCAAAGAACAGAAGAAAAAAGAGCTGTGCCGAGATAGGACACATAAATATATCTTCAACAGCATTTCTTATCGACATTACCCAAACAAAAGCATTAAACCCACAATCGAAATTCACAGACGTGGTCTAAACACCCACACAGTCAGGCAGCAATCAGCAGTGCCAAGTCAGACATCTCACTCGGCTGACACCCCCCCCCAACCCCCCCCCCACAAGACTGAGGACGTCTCCGCGGCGCTGTCACACTGTCAAACCATCACAAAGACACGCCGCGAGACGGACATGCCGGACGGACAGAAAATCAAAAGTGATACAGAAGAAGTGGGAGAGAGATGCAAAGACGGCTTCCGCAGATAAAAATGACAAGCACCGGCGGCCCACTGCGATCTTCAGAGGCCGGTTAAGTCGTGCTTTCTGTTTGATGTGTCAATGCCCAACAGGGATGCTTTAAAACAACAGCTGGACCCACAAGCCGGCTCCATCCTGCTGCTAGTGAAGGATAGATCACTTAACAAAGAAAACTGAATCCAGACCGGTGTCAAAAGAGGGATTTGTAGAATGAAGTTGCAAATCACTCAAGTCTCGTAGGATTTTCTTTGGTTTTAGAAAAAAAAAAAATATACAAATGAAAATGCTAAATTGTGCCAAATCCATTATGATACAAGTTGTAGTGATGATTTAAATGTACTCGTTTTGATTGTTCAAGTACAAAGAATGACTTCCTTTAAACCCATTGGTCTCTATCACACTAACTATATTCATGTCTTCTTGTTTAATTATATTCTTTAGTTGAGAACAATTTATTAAACTGACACAAAATTCTGCCCATTCTCTCTGTTTCCAACATTTCGTGTCTTATGATTTTGTAAGAACCAAAGTGTTAAATCAGTGAAGTGGCTAGTCTGCCTGACAGCATAGTTTCTTGTTTTGAACTGTTGTTTATTCATAAACATCAATATCTAACATTTAACAACAAATGAGTCAGTCTCGAAAAACCAATGAATATCAATGTACGTATGTAACAAGCCGTTATAAAAAAGAGATTTTTGTATAATTTATGCATCTTTGTGAAGATATTGCAGTCGACAGTCCAGAGTGCAGTGATGGAGGTTTGTGCCCCCCACAGTGCCTCTGCAGCCAGCAAGGGCAGTCTTAATGAACAGAGAGATAGATGATAAATGTGGCCATATGGTGAAACCGGCTGGTCCAGTCAGCTAGCTATAGCTCTATGAAACACAGGCTAGCATAGGGCTACGGCAGTCATATGTCTCCCTTTCACACTTAAAGACCAAGCACAATTAAAGGCAGCAGCAGGTAGAAGTTAATGAATGACCTCTATGGAGCCGGGGCCACAAAGAAGGCACGATGACGACCCTTTTCTGTCAAAAACTAAAACTGGGCAAAAGCTCGTCTGTCACTAAACTGCAGTGACTTTTATTTGTGCCTCAATGCATAGAGCAAGCGACTGTCCTCATTTATACTACAGCGAATATTAGGGGCAGGACGATACACTTTTGTCACGAAACGATACGTGTCACGATACCCAGGAGTCGATCCGATATGCATCGAGGTACCGTAGTAGGGGTAGCGCTTGTGCTTCACAATTATTATATTTTGTTGCCTTAATGCACTTTTTTTCTTAGAAAATAAAGGAGTGTAAGATAAAAAAAAAATGCCTCCAAACTCATAGCAGCACATAAACAGAGGAGTTTTGCAAATAGCTTCATTTGAAGCAAAAGCTAAACAAAGCTTATCATTTAATAAAATACTTCAAGGAACAAAACTTGAAAAGCATCTGCACATTGCAAGAGGATGTGCAAAAATGTCAGCATATTACATTAACTAGAAGTATATTAGTAGTTCATCCTTTTAACTTCAATTTATCCCTTTAACTTATTTCATAAAAGTATTGAGAGTATTGCTACTCTGATAAAGTATCAATACTTAGTATTGCATCAAAAAGTATTGCGGCATATTGCAAAATAATATTTTGTCCCAGCCCTAGTGATTATGTAGTTATTGTGTGTGATTTAAGGCAATCACAACCGATGCAGTCATGACACTGTCTTGCTGACTTTTATTGCAAAATACAACTCTCTTATGACTTCAACTCAACATACATATAAAAATAAAGCGTAGCAGCAGAGCCTGACTTATAATGACTAACTAGCCTCCAGTACACCCCCACACTCAAAGATTATGCATATTTTCACACACACACATACTACAAACACACCGTGAACACACCATTGTTCTCCTTTCACTGCAGATACAATCTTTCTCTAATTGGCTCAGCAAAAACAAAGAAAGAGCCTTGGATGCCCCACTGCAGCGAGGCTCATTTTGGTCCTGAGGGATGTCCTCTGATGTACCAATGTGTGTACAAGGGCCTTGGATACGGCTGACCTCTGCACTCGCCAAAGAAGGCCAGCGCAGCGCTTGATTACATGGCAGAGTCTCAGGGTTGGTAATGAATCTGTAAACTACAAATGTATAGAATTCTGGAAGATTTTCAAACATGAAAACTTTGAAATTGTTTAAAGTTTTTGAGAATCTCAGTGACATTAAACCATCAGCAGCAGCAGCCTGAAATCCAAGCTGTCAGGCTGCCCTCCTCTTTGAAATTGAAGAGAGAATAGAGGTTACGTCCAGTGTAGGGATAATGTGGGCTGGTGCAGTTTAGTTCAGCCGTGTAAAACAACTCTAAGACAGCAGTGTGATGTATGACCGTAGCACTGGCATCATTGATCTTAACTTTAACTGCAGCAATGCGGTGGTAGTTGATGGGGTGTTATATTGCAAGGGGATCGTAGGGGTACACACTAGTATGCCTGCCAAGTCAACATATAATTCACTGGTGATAGATGTGAAAATTAGTACTAAAAGGTGGTAGTAGGTGTAGTAGTTGTAGTAGTACTAGTGGCAGAGAGTATAGACTAATAAATTGGTCTATTGAATAAAAGTTTAAAACTTTGCATCATTGAAAACCTTTGAGTACTTCCACAATAGTAGTACTATCTATGCTATACTATAATAGAATCCCTTGTACAAAAGAGATTTTGAGACCTTCCATCACTGAGCTGAGTAAAGAGCAACTGCAACTGACAAAGAAACAGCGTCCTCTAGTGGTGAATGGTAAACACAACATACGTTGAGTACTTGTTAGGCTTTCATCAATCTACATTATGTGTGCAGCAGATGCTTGCATCTAAAAGAGGTATTAGATTATCATCCAAACAAACCACCACAGGGATGCTTCTGTCATTCGGTGTGTTGGTTCAATATTTTTTCATTGACACCGAGTTTAATTTAAATGATGCACAGCACATGAAAAACATTACGGTCAATCTACCCCTTCTGCCATTACTTCAGTAAGCAAGTTGAACTAAATTGCTGCTGAAAAGGCTGTTTGATGGTGCACTGCATTCATACATTTTGTGTGGACAGAGAAAGCAATAAGCATGGTTACATATTTCATTATTAAGCCTCTGTAATCACTTTCTTTTATGCTTAGGGGGATCATTGCTTCTGGTTTGAATGCTTAACAAATGCACTGTAATTCACACTTTGCATTTGATTGTCTACAACAGCTTACAGGCAAAAGTGAAGTTAATTAGATGTTTCAAGTGACCATTATTTCTATAATATGTTGCCACAGTGCTACCGCCTGCAAACACGCTGAGAGTGCTCCAAAACAAGCACTTAATTTGGGCTCTGAACTAACACACGCATAATAATGGCCTAATTTACATACATTATGTCAGTCTGTTTAGTATGTAAATGCTCGATAAACTTCTGGGTTTAATCATTCTGCGGACATTTTAATTGGGAGTTTGTTAATTGGTTACATTCATGCTCTGACACTTGTTAATCTTCTGGCACCTCTTGTTTGTTTCCTACCAAGCAGCTGACTTGAAAACTTGAACTTGCAAAATGATTTCATGGCAGGATGTGAAACACTACATTTCTCATTTGAGCAACTATCTAATAATTTATAATGTATACAGATACTGTATGTGTTATTCACCTGGATGTTGTTTTGGCACCCTGACTGCAATGCTACCAGTTTGTTGCCATTTCTTCATTTGAAAAAGGGGGATTTGCTGTTTATCAAATGAACAGGCCACAGTTTTTCCATTCTGAGATATGTTCTTACCTGAGCTTAGACGAGTTGATACGTACCGGTCTTTGTGCGTGCCCGTGGAAGAGCATGGCAGCTTCCAACTTCACCCCCGTTTGGTGCTATAGAAATATGCTGGGACAGGCTAAATGCTTTGCTAACACCAGACAGTTACACATCAACTCGTCTAAGCTCAGGTAAGAACATATCTCAGTATGGAAAAACGGTGGCCTGTTCCTTTTTCAATAAATGGGCATTGTGACAGTAGTAGTATACGTATTCCACAGAATTTCTAATCTATTAGTTTTACCCTAACTTCTTGTAACACTATCAGACATTTGGTCAGCATGAACCACATACAATATAACATTATTGTTATATCTACTGTGTAACATAATAACATCTCATGTCTTAACCAACCACATTTTCTCCAGTTTTACCTAAATCTGAAAGCTTCTTGTCTGGAGCTCACAGCCTATTTACCTATTTACCTATTTACCCCGCCCACTTTTGCCTCTTTTTGCCTTCTCTCTGCACTTCTGTTGTATTAACACTTCCGGTCGAGCACAAAGCTCATTCATTGAAACGGAGAACGAGGGAAAATGTTCACCGCTCAAATCCGATGTTTAGTCGATTGATTTGTGTAAAATGTCCAATGTTCATTTGCACCAACAAGTCAACACGGCACCGTTTCTCTGGGCGGGCACAACTCATGGCGGCACCCACGCGAACTTCCAGAATAAGGTGAATAGGTCAGGGTAACACCTCATTTGAAAGCTAAGACCAACAAACTCATCTGAGCTTCTTCCTTGTTTTTGTCGTAACATTTTAACCGTTTTTGTTGCGTTTTAACGTGTTTTTAACGTACGTTTTTTGCCTCATTTTTTAGGTTAAAAGGTCAAAACCAGGCTCTAAAAATGCAACTATTTTAATGTTTTGTCATACTCCCCCTTCAACAAACACAAGAATTTAATTTGATCTGCGAGACTGCATAGTTTGTTAGGTATCTGTCACCATGGTTACCTCTGCTGGTCCATTGACCCCGCTGGCCTTGCATGACAGAGCGCAGAGGTGTCCATCAGTCATGACTTGTTTGCCTGGTTGTGCTCTGCCTCGCCAGGTCCTCCCTGCTGACTGCATCCACGAATCTGAAGCCATCTATGACCAAGGTCTCTCCGTCCTCCCGGATGGTGGCGGCGCACACTGTCCGCTCCTGTCACAACATCAACAATATGCACACATTGGACAGCGCTGTGCTCAGCATGCCTGGACACATCCGAGTACAAGGTCATGCTTTATCAATCACCATTAACAAATGCACAGCAACAGAGAACATGTCTGTTCATGAGCAATACAAAAACAAAATGTTGTGCTGTTTTTTATATTTCAGTCCTTAGTTAAAGAAGAATTCAGGACTGATTGATGATGCCTGTTGATTATAATTTATTTTGAGTTGTGTTGATTTATGTTTTTTTACCCTTCTATGGGATCTCAGAGTGTGAATAGAACTGCACCGTTCAACCATCTCTTGTATTTCCTCCATGAGTGACTGGGCACAGGTCAAAACTGCAAAAACATTGAAATGTGTTAAGTCATCAATGCAAGAATAATTGCTAATGAAAATTTATTTTAGACAAATTAAAAGACACAATTGGTGTGTTTTCTGCATTTGTGTAGGTTTTGCTCCAATAATATTGTAACAGGCCAAGTGGTAAGGAGGAAAGGATAAGCAGACTTTTGGAGCGGGGACAAATACAGTCGACCAACCTACTATCTCTGGTGAAGAGCATTATCAAAACATTTAATAATATTATTATAGATAGTGTTCTTACGTTCTCCAGTTAAAATCCTCAAGTCCTCAGCGCATCCCAGGGTGGCTATATTCTCCATCACTGATAAAAGAAGCCTAGTATAAAAACAATATGACCACATTAGCACTAGGGTTGAAACAACAAATCGATTAATCGACAACTAATTGATTATTTAAACAGTTGACAACTATTTTAGTAATTGGTTTATCGTTTTCTAGTAACACAGACTCAAATAGAGCAAAAATGACATGAAAACCCACTTTGTTTTTATTTCGGGTCTGTAGTGTTTTGTTTATTGAATATTTCATAAATATCTTTTAGTCTCATCCAATCGAAAGCAGAATTGGCACTGGGAGCCTCTAAAAACACTCACATTAAGTTTACTCCATCAACATGTTCTCAAATGATATCACTTTAGCTTTATGTAATTAAAAAAAAAAAACATTTTCATACACCAGTCACAGCCAAGCCATTAATCGATTAATCGTAAAAAAAAATAATCTGTAGTTTAATCGATTACCAAATAATCGTTAGTTGCAGCCCTAAATTAGCCTACACTGACGGGATAAATGCATAAGGTTCTCCAGATGTTAGTAATCTAACATGAAGAAACCTGCCTCAGACGACCCTGTGTCCGAAAGGCATCGACTAGACTTGACAAAGTAGCTACTCCAAAAAATCTGGCGCCTAAATGTGATCTAACCGCCAAAATGTAGATTTTACATTTACTTGAATGTTTCCATTTTTTTGTTATGTTGTTAAAAAGTTTTGAGTTACACCCACCTGGCAGCGAACTGTACTTGCTCGAAACCCCAAAGCTAAGTGCTGCTGCTATGGGCTGCCTCTGTCGTTTTTTTGTGTCATTTTTTTATTTCATGTATCTTTTTATTATTTATTTTTGTTTTATTTGTTTAACCCCTGGCACAGGTGTTTGTAACGCTACTATAACTGTTAAATAAAAATAAAATAAAAAAATAAAATAAAAACTAGCAGGATGTCGCACGTATCAGTATTTTGCTTTTATTGTGAAAATCCTCGGCTATGAAAGTCTCCCGGAAGTTTTTGTTTCTTCACCATCACCTGTCAGCGCTGTTACCGAGCGAATGTTCGGTCTCTGCTCTTTGTTTTTCCTCGCCCAAACCCTCGTTTATTGTGAACAATAAATGATTGTTTTTTTCGGTCGTCCGTGAAATAAGTGGCCTCGGTATCCAACACGGTTTGTATATGACTGAAAGCTCCTCAATGTTATTGCTTTAGTTAGAAATAGTGTTAGCCAAACGCTAGCTATGTGCCATCATCAAAACAACACAAAACACATCGACTGTTCAAATAATAGTCTTTCAGATTACTGAACGCAAGCTTCTTTGATTTAGCCGAACAAGCATGCAGTGTTTGGTATACATAAAGTATGACATGTGATAAACAGAACGCGGAAGCAAATTGCATTGTTAGCATTATAAATCAAACATTCTCATAAAACATTAACTGTTTTAACGAAATACATTTATTTTTTGGAGTGTTAGCTCTTCTGATCAGAAAGGAAAATGAAACTAAGCGACTGTTTTTTTTTTCTTCTTCTTTCCGTGGGCGCTTTCGATTTTATACCAGGCTGTACAAAGGTTGTATTTCGCAAAAAAAAAACACACAAAAAAGCACAAGTACAGTACAGTAAATGTTAGTCACAGTAGCGGATATATACTGCGATGCTGGTTTGTTGTCAGGAGCTAGTTTTGTATAAAAATGCTACACAATGCTATGTCATGTCCTGTACTGTATGTCACGTAGTTACTTGTAAACTTAATTTCAGGGAAACACAGTTGTACACACGTTTTCCATCGCAGACAAATATGAAGCTGTCATCTGTACTTGTTGGTGTTTTTATTTTACATCTGAACTATGGAATACATTTTATATTTTCAATATCTGACATGTCATTTTACAGTCATGCCACATAACTGTAACATTATTCAAGACTTATCTTATGCTCTGCATCTACAGTACTAAACAATGTGTAGAGCAAGCAAAATTTCTATTCATTTTGAGCCAACAAGTGAGAAGTAAGAGCTTATCAAACCATTTCATTTTGTAAAAGTCCTTGTTTTGGGCCTGACACCCTCACTTTTTAAAACCTGCTAATTATTTTTTTCACAAACTTTATACACTCATTATTGGGCGTATACAACAATCATGCAAAGTTTGAGGCTAATCCGTGATGGTCGAGCAAAATGAAACAGCCCAATAACCTATAGATGCTATTATAGTCTCAATGTGTGGCAATTATAACATAAACCCTAATACAGAATAATTTCACATGCTTAAACATTAATACTTTCACCTGCAGATCTTCTACCTGCGACACCGTAGGCCTTTGCTGCCATGGAGCCCCTGGCTGTGGATGATGACATATGCATCCTAAAATGTGAGACTGCCTCTACTGCGGCTGGAGAGAGTCCAGTGTCAGTGTGTGCCGGGGATGAATCCGTGGCGTCTCATTTTGCTCTGGTCACTGCCTACGAGGACATCAAGAAGAGACTCCGAGACACAGAGCGTGAGAACACGCTGCTGAGGAAGAGAGTGAAGCAACTGGAAGATAAGGTAAAAAGGAAAGATAAGGCAGACTAGACAAGAGTATGTGGGCTGTACAGTCAAACTAAGCTTTTGAAATGTGAGCAAAAGAATAAGTAATTATGAATGTCAACTTTTCCTCCAGTATGTTAGGGCTTCAGATACTGCATATGAAAACAAAATTAGAAAGTGAGTTTGGGAAAACAAAGCGGTTTTAACACAACACTTGGCAAAACTAGACAACAGGACAATTGGCATGCTAGCATTATTAATGTTTTTGGCCTACAGTCAAAGCTGAAAAACTATGAGAAATCAATCTGCTCTGTCTAAACACAATGAGCAGAGCTTTAAAAAGTGGGACAGCCAAGCACTGGCATAATCTATTATACCGTGATGGACAAATATTGAAATCATAACAAAGACAAACTGTCTCTGAATAATCCAAAAGACTGTTTTAGATGGTTTCATGAGTAGGTTAAGGTTTCATCATAAGCCTTGGTCAACCGCAAGGCATTATACATGTTTTTTTGTTTTGTCATTTTAATGTCTCATTTTATTTTTTGTACAGCTTTTTAGACCTGACGCACTCCCGCATGAGGGACCTCAGTATGTAAACAAGGCCTTCAGCGCTTACAGAGGCATCTATATCGAGAAGGAGGATCTGCAGATGGAGCTGAACAAACTGGTGCTTTCATATTTACGTTTACCTTCATCAATAACTTCAATAACTGTATAAGTCAAGTGTAAATGTGGTCGGTAATTTATTCTTGTGAACACATACAGTGCATATTTCTAAAAAGAAAAAAAAAGCATAGTGTTATCCAGAGTTTCTGTAAAGAATGCTGACTCCCCTTTGTGCCCTGTGTTTTCTGTCAGAAAAAGGAGAAGATTGAGAGTGAGCGGATGCTGACAGAGCAGCTACAGGCCAAAGAGCTGGAGCTGCTTCAGCTGAGGACAGAGATGGAGACCAGTCAAGGTACAGACAGAGCCTGTGTTATTATTGACAAATAAATACAGGTTCAATTATTTTTTAGTTTCTATGAAATATTCTTCTATTTATTGTCACTAAATATAATTGACCTTTTATTACCTAGATATTTGAACTCCGATATGTGGTCAACAGCTCACAATGAAAACTCATGAATATCCAATATATCAATTAAAACCTGAGCATTTTGATTAAGCTCTATTTGTTTATCTGCAGTGATGAAAAGCCTGAACAGCCCACAGGACTACTGGCAGGTGGACAGGGTCAGTACAGAGCTGAAGATTCATAAGCTACAGGAAGAACTGGAAAAAGTCACTCTGGAAAACAGCAGACTACTGGAGAGGAGTGGGGTGAGTGCCTAAGGCCCACAGTTGGCTCTGCCCTTGGGGCTCAATCTTGTGCTTCAAAATGCAGACTATATTGTAACATTTTGCGCTAAGTAGGAGCGGACTTTGAGACTTAGCACATTTAAGTGGGAAGTACGTGAGGTGGAGAAACGCTCATGGCCAATAGCGGAGTTATGTTCTAGAGCCTTTTTCCTCCAACCAGACTCCGCGGCCGGGAAGGGGCGAGGGAGAGGGGTTGTGGTGTTGTGGGGGGTTAACAGGGTCTCTTGAATCTGAATTGTATATTCACCTTATTCCAGAAGTTTGCATTGGTTCCGCCATGATTTGGGCCCGCCCCTTTTCTCCTATCAGTTTACATAGATCTGGAGAAGTCCAGATAAAATCAAATACTAGACAAAAACAATGCCGATTTTCGGGTGCGCTGAGAAACAGTGCAGTGTTGACATGTAAATACTGGACATTTTACACAACTCAATCTACTCAACATCAGATTTTAGCAGCGAATATTTTCCCTCGCCTCCATTTAAATCCGAAGTGTCAATACAACGGAAGTGCAGAAAAAGGCAAAAAGAGGCAAAAGTGGGCGGGCGGAATAAGGTGAACAGAGCTCAGGAATATGTTGCCAAAACTACTAAGTATTGTATAGATACAGGAGTTACAGTTCACATAAGTATTTACGAGTACTGACCTGGCATCAAAGGGAGTTTTTTCTCCTTTTCTTCTAATTTTCACGTTGTTTTTGTAATAATAGTCTTGGATTTTGCTAGTTCCATTAAAAATGGCAGATTAAAATGTGTGTCTATTTTAGGAGGATCCTCGCGAGCTTAATGGACCTGAAATCGACCAAAGTTGTGATTTAAAGCTCAATGTCAGGTAATATTTTATTCTCTATCAAATATTGGTTTGCAGGAATGCTGCTTGGATGTGAAGTTATTGTTTAAAGTATGTTTAAGACAATGTAATTGTGGTGCTCTTTAGTGTAGTGATCATTCCTTAACATGTAAAAGTAAGAAAAAAAAAAAGACCTCCTATCATCTATAACTATTCTAAATGACAGAAAACCAAACGGGTTATAGGAACTCATGCTCTCTTTCCCCATCCACGTCCTTCTAGTGAAAGTAACTTTAACAGAATACATTTACTGTATGTATCTATTCTAAATAACAATGTTAACATCTGAATGGAGCTGTTAGAAAATGGACCTTAAAATTAATGACTATCCCATATAAATCCATGGAGAAACATTGAATCAGTGCAATCATTTAACACCTTATTGTGAAGATTAGAAAATGTATCTCTTTTTCAGCAACATGAAGTAAACTTTCACCTGAAAACGTCTTTGTTGACTTCCCTAATCTGAAATGAAAAGAAAACAAATGGACCCTTTATTTAAAAGGGACAGTACACATTAATGTTTCTGTTAATGTGTCAGTATTAGCTGTAGAAGTAATTTTCACCTGGGCAAGGTGTATAGTGCAAACAATTAGAAAACTTTAGACACATTCGTTAACATAAATCATTTATTGATCAATTTGAATGTTCGTTCTGCGACTTACATAAGAGAAAAGACATTGGTGCAAGTACAGGTCGTACAGGTTGAGACATTAGAATGAAGTTATTGTATACAAAGCAACATGACAATTTAGGTGCACTTTAGTGTAGTGTTTCTCTTTGGCCACCAGAGGATGATGCCGCATCAGATAAGATGGTGTCTGTGATCTTATTTCACAACCTTAAACTCAACAACTGTAATGTTATATATCCAGAAGAACAGCCCTCCATGGAGATAATCCTTGAATTATCGCTCCATAGAGAAAATTGTTTTTATGTCAGCTGTTTTAGTGCAGTGTTAAAGCTCCCAGTGTTTGGCCTATTTTCAGTTGTTAAAAGCAGGTGCGGAAGACAAAGTGACGATGAGGTGTAGCATATTTTTCCCAGGTGTGTATTGGACAGTTGTGTATGTGCGAGGAATAAGCTTTTATTTTCTTTCTAGGACAGTGTTTCCGTTTACACTTTGGTTTATGTATTTCTAATGTAATAAATACATTAGTAATTTTAATACTAACCATTACTATTTGCAATAATATGTGAGTATGGTCTCTTTGATAAAGTCTCTTAATCATAGTGTACCGCTGCATTCATGTGGTCCGCTGAAAAATGCAAATGAACACTCAAATGGAGATCATGTGTAACACTCACACCTTAAAACGTCCATACCTGACTTTGGGAATTAGCTGATTTGTTCATTCATTTTTTAATTTGAGCTTTTAAGTGAAATGTTGCTCCTTCTATAAGTTCACTGTGAGCTGTTGTCATTGGAGTGACGTCATTGTGAGAAAACCAACAGCATTACATTGTTGTACAACAGTTTGTTTAGTTAAACATTACTCAGTAATAAAAGACCAATTTGATTTGGTGAAATCAAATTCCCCACTTTTCCCAAATAAAACGTAAATAAAATACAAACTAAGTGGGAACGATTGCATCACACCTCGGGAAAACGAATTCCCAGGCAACATGAACGCAGCAATAGCGTACAATTCCGATATTACTCTATGGATATTGCAAAAATGCATGAAATGTCTTACAGAAAAAGCACTTTTAAACAATCACTGCATTGATTTTAATGAAAAGGACCACATCAATTGACTTAAACTAAAAAGCAACCAAAATCATGTAAAAATTGGATTGTTTGTTTAAAAAAAAATATATATATATATATATATTATATATTATATATTATATATTATATATTATATATTATATATTATATATATATTGTGTTACACACCTGCTTTTGAATAGCATTGGTAATGCTCATTTAACATAATTTATAACAAATGCATCACTGTGCTCTTGATTGTGTGCAGAGAGAAGGCTATGCACACATATGAAGCTTTGCACTGTGAAGTGTCCCGACTCCATTCAGAGCTAAAGCACCAAAATGGACTGATCCGAAAACTAAGACAAGGTGAGAGAAATATCAAATACTATGCATACATTTATTATGGAGAATTCATCTTAAATTCAGAGGTCAAAAAATTAGGTTGCACTTCACAGCTCAGTAATAATAGGAGAGATGCGTTGTAGCACTTGTGCTCACCTGCAGTCCCTGGGCAGGCTGAAAAGTCTTGAAAAAAGCACATATTCATCATACATTTCCCCCAAACAGCATTAAAATTATCACACACATTTATTCCTAAGCTTTCATTTGTAAATACACTCTCGCATACACACCAATTACACTACATTGTGGGAACAGGTTTGTTTTAAAAGAAGCTATTTTTTTGGCCTGCTGTGAAACAGTGTTAGTACAGTGTTTTATAAATCATTATCCAAACAGAAATACTCACATAGCTGTTTATTTGGCTACATAATAAAGTGACCGCTAAAAAGTTTCTGCATGAGCCTTCCTCAACGCTCTGAGAAAGGCTCATGCTGAAACGCATTAACCATGTTTGGTTGTCATACAATCAAACATAGTTAATTATTAAGTTTGCTTGTTTAATCAACACTGTAAATGACAAGCATTGTCATTGATACTAGGTCAAGCATAGGTTTATGACTAGTAATTCATATTATTTTAATGAATTACATATAATGTAGAGAAATTTCATATCGTCTCTCGGTCAAATGCTTTACCCAATGTTTCCCTTCTTCATTTGGTCACTGTATTATCTACTGTGAATTAGATGTTTTCATAATCTTTTTTTACATACTAAATATATTTTTGTATAATAATAATAAGTTGCTGCCTGGGTTCGTGTTGCTGCTGTTGGTCAAGTTCAGCAATATCATTCACACATGGATGACGAGTGTGTAATGTGTCCTTTTTGGTGACAGGCATTGTGTATGTTTGTTTTTAGTGAAATCACATCACACATAAAGAGCTGCACTCTCTGGCCATATGTTGGCCATTTGACCCATTTATAACTAGAACCAGTGGAGGAGTGAGTAATGCAACTTACAGTATACTTACATCTTTAAGTAAAACAAGCAAATTGTCTTTTTTTTGTGCAGTGTGTTATGAAATACTTATCGGTGTAATGTCAGCATCTTGTCTTTTTGTAGAAAAATAAGCACTAAAATGGAGGATATAATTCCTTTGAAGTAACGAAAGGCTTTTTAAAGAAGTCACTGTTATTAGGAGTGCTTCTGACACAGTGTGTTTGGAGGTGTGATAAGACAGCAGATATTTTCAAAGTATTCAAACACTTTGACAAAAGATGTCAAGAAAAAGGCTGTTCTTTTGCCATTGCTCAGAGAAGCAAAGACGTATTACCATTATTGTCAATTCTCTCGGTGTGTCACAGGAGCAGACCAGGAGGTGAAAATTAGTATGAAATATGGCAAGAAAATAAATCTTGGCCTATTTATTCCACTGAATAGAAGGCTAATCCCATAACTTAGATGAGGCAGATAGAGCGAGAGAAGAAAAACAGTTGTGGCAAAGAAATTGAGAGTGAAGTTGGGTGGGGGGGCAGAGGGGGGCTTTTCACTCATAATGTGCATCTGTATTCTTCTAATGTCCCTGCTTTGGAATCACTTTTATTCAAATCCTAGACTCAGGAGACCCTCTCCTGGAACAGTAGCGAGCAGGGATGGATGGATAGATGTGTGGATGAAGAGAGGTACTGAAGAAGATACTCTCATTTAAACTTTATTATTTGCTCAAAATGATTATTTGATAGTAAAGCGATAGTGTATGTCAGATTAGGACATTTGTTTTTGCATGATGAAAATGATGGAAATGAAAGGATTATCTCCTGCTCACGGGTTTCTTTAATTAGATTCTGTTGAACAGAGTTTTTCTGATTACTTCTGAATGCTGCCCAAAACATAAGATGTCATATTCATGCAGTGGATAGTTTGTATCGTACAATAGTTGCATGAAATTGTATATTTTCCAGGCTATGGAGCCATTACGCTCTGATTATTGACAGATGCTTTGAGTTTTCATAAAACTATCTTTCAACAAATGCTGTAGTATTAATAACTTGAGATGCGTAAAAAACAGTCATACACATCATGATGAATATTTGATATAACACATCATGTGACTGCATGTGATATAATCCCTTATGTGACTTGTAATCCCAAACACATTTCTCAAACTTTTCACTGTTCAAAAACATTTCCTTTTTCAACAAAACAAATAAATATAAAACCAAACTCAAAAACTTTTTATAAACTTTCTTCTGATTCACTCTTTTCAGCCACTTCCACAGTCCCAGTGCAGTGTCTGGATGATGTGGAAAAGAACAATAACCAAGTTTCGAAGGCAGCGATGTCGCAGCCTCCAGGCACCCCTCCATGCGCAGACAGCCTAAGAGAGGACTGCTGGTACAACGGGCCGTGGCCCTCCCAGCACTGCTCAGGTGAGGTTCTGCTGGGTACGGACTCCTGCTCTGTGGTTCTGCCCCCTCCCCCTTTGAACCAGGCCTCTTTAGACGACAGCTCTCGATCCTTCCCCAGCCCCCCTAAACCCAGCGACGCTCTCTTCTGGGAGGGACACTCCAACTCCAACTCCTCGTCTTCAATGGGCCACTGCAGTCCCAGGAGCCCGCCCAACACAGAGTTGGCTAAACCTTACTAAGGGGATCGTCATTAGTTAAATAATTGTATCAAAGGACAAGCAACTCTAAACCCTGCCAGAGTTACCACCTTACCTGCCTTAAATTGACACACCAACTCTTTGGGCTGGAATTGACTGGACCTACTGGTTGGGATCAATGGGGGCCAAAAGTGGCCTTTTGAGGTAAAGACTTTGTCTATGTACTATGGTTAATTTAGCTCCTCTGTGAAGTTCATTTATGGACTCATTTGGCAGAGGAACATGTTGAAAAGCCCCTTCAGTAGAATCAGTGTCAGTCTGTCCATCTATGTATGTACCATCTGTAAATCATCCATACATCTTATGTTTCTTTTATGTATTATGTGTGTTCATCTGTGAGCATCTCTCACCTGCCTCAAGCAGGATCTTTCAGTGTATGGATGGCAGACCCAGGGCTGTGATGTACCACAGGAGGACAGTAACTGTCAGATAATCACAATATTTAAACGTGTACATTAATGTTTGTTTTTTCAATCATTCGACAGATCTATCGTGAGAAAGCAATTACTGCCTTGGTGCATTGATAGACCGATAATAATGTAAACAAAATCACTTGCACCAAATATAATCGGCTGTTTACAATTCATCATAAGTAACTAAGAAAGCTGCTGAAAAATGTACACAAAATTTCACCTGTATTATTTTCTAGATGACAAAGAAATGTATGAAGGAATGCTGTGCATTTTTAAAAGCTTGTGAGGTTTTTCCACATAAACTCCCCATTATGAATATCAAGTTTAAAACCCGCTTCCATTTGTGAACATTTTAAAATAATACATTTGTAAAGTGTGACTTGTGCTGATACAGTAAGCATACTCTCGAAGATAGACCACAGAAGAATGTGTAAATTGTATAAATGTAGTATATGGTGGGCTGAAGTACTCTGCCAAAATGCAGTTTTGCACTCCAAACCATTTTGTTTTCATGTCACACTTAAATAGGCCCTGGTGGGTTACAGAGCTGCCTGTGATGCTGGCAGCACAGTGCATTTGTATTGGTGTGGACTGTGACTCATGACTGGTGCATAAAGCACAAAGTGCTATGGATGTTTAAAAGACACATTTAATTTCTTCTTTTTTCTGAGAACTGGTCATTTTGTTCTTTTTTTTAATTATTATTATTTACAGCAGTAGTTTCATACTTCTGTAAACAATTTGCAAGCCAAAATGCAATGTACAGTAGATATGGAGTTATATTTTAGATTCCCTGCACTTCAGACTGTTTGTAAATACAATAAATTAAATTAACTTGACTGAGACGTGCCATTTTTGTGCCTTTTGATTAAAATGGGCTAGCTGTAACGAGGCAAAAGCATTAAGTTGTGTCATTGTCTGCAAAGTGAAACTTGTCCTGAGGCCCATCCCTAGATGTCGTTGGAGCAACCGGTCATGAAAATCCATGTCCAGACCTTGAGCGAAGAAGCCTGACTGTTTAAGGCTGATGAGGGTGACGGAGAAAAGAGAACGGGTAAACATCGTCACTAAGCTGATAATCTGAGCAGGATATAAAAATGTTATATATAATATGTAAAATAAATAATATTAGTACCTGAATATTTACAGAAGCAGTTGAAACGAAATAATGACATTTTTCCATTACATTTATTGAAGCATTGCAGTTTTCTATAGCCTATACATCTTGCATTTGCCCAAATAAAAGTACTAGTAGGGAAGTTGTTTTTTCCTCTCTCTCAAAAAAGAAAGCGGCAAACAGGACTTGGACTGATTGTTCGAATCATGTAAGTCTTGTATTTCGCTATTGTAAATAATCAGTATTTCATTATTTTTATTATGAATAATATTCATGAATCATTTTATAAATACAGATTTTACATTGAAAGTTTGAAGTATTACATGCTCGTTGGCAGTTTTTGTATCCTGTGCTTTCTTCGGATTCCAGTCCGTTCATATTCCAGCTTCTCCTGGATGTACTCTTTCTTGCACTCCTGAAAAAAGTCTGGGTCTTGATAACTGGAGAAAAGCAAAACATTAAAGTTATAGAAAACATTAGTGACTAGCTTTTGTGTCAATATGAATACATACTGCTTTATGAGACAGTCTTTCATTGCAGCGTTTTCCTCCCGACATTTAAACACCATAGTGAAGCCAGACTCTTTACAGCAGTGGCTAAAAGCTGAAAAACAAGACATCGCAAAATATAGTAAAGTACAATAAAACAAAAGCATACACACCATTCGTAATCATAATAGCTTCTTTAATATTTCTTACATTTTGTACAAATCAGAAACACATTTCAACAGATTTTTTTTTCTATTGAAAAAAAGGTAACAATTCACAATTGTCGTACGATAAACAGAAACACTACTGTGACAACATACTGATTGTGCATGGAATCATTAATGAAAGTATATATATATATATATATATATATATATATATATATATATATATATATATATATATATATATATATATATATATATATATATATATATATATATATATATATATATATATATATATATATATATATATATATATATATATATATATATATATATAAAAAAAACCTTTTCTGGAAACTTCTATTACATAATATTTGCATGCTTTCTTATTATTATTCATTATTATCATTTTCAATTTCACTTTTCTATTCACTCAAAAACACAATAACCTTACAATTAAATTAAGAAGAAACAGTAGTGCTATTTTTATAAGATGGACTGTATTTTTGCCAGGATTTATCAAAAGGCAGAACCAATGTTAAATAATGATTAGCGTCATCATCACTTGAGATGGAGCCAACAGCACCTCCACAAGGGTGCTTTAGCGACTTGGTGCCCCGGCTTGCACTTTAATCCAGATTCAGAGTGTACGTTTCTTACTGTAAACAAGGTGTTGAAGAGTTTGAGTCTTCACCTTTTTAGCACGCTCTTTCTCAAGGCTTTGATTAAAAGCACTGCCCTCGTCCCCTCTGAGCCGCTGAGTTCTTAATTAGCTTTATCAGTGGAATCTGTATTGTCATCACACAGACACTTTCATCAGGATGCTAATGTGGTTTAAAAAAAAAAAAAAAACAAGAAGCACAAAACCAATTTAGGAGAGCAGAATAGTGCGACTAATCTAATCAGCCAACGCCTCAGCCTTGTCCCCTGGTGCACGGCTGCTGAGGAGCGGCTTTCAGATGGCATGAAAAAGGGATGAGATGGATGGGACAATGTATATAAAGAGGTTCTGAATTTCAAGCAGTTGGGCTTTACATATAAGGTACAGGATGGAAGTCTTAGTTTAGCAGAAAGCAAATGAATCTAGTAACTTAATTGGAAAAGGGCTGCGCAATTAATCAAATTTTAAACAAATTGTGGTTAAATCTATGGCTGATCACACTCGCAGAATTGACCTGACTACAGCCAATCATGTGGGAGTAACAACTCATGGTTTGGAGTTTGCACTTGGGAGAAAATGGAATCTAGTTTGTGTTGAATGGTGCTGTAGGGTGCAGCTGTATGGTGTAAAGAAAAAACGGATCCAAATGAGAAAGCAGAAAATAAAGTAAATTCATTCTTTTCTTTACACATGGGAAAATATGTCATTTCAGGTGAAACCACAATTTCATAACGGCACAATGATATTCAGCTGAAAAGCAAACACAAACACATTCACACAGGAAAACTGTTTGTATATGACCCTCACAGAAGTCATAGTACGGAGGTCAGAGGTGTGAAAATGAGTGGGATGACAAGAGAGTTATTTGAGGGGGTTTCCGCTCCCGCAGACAGTCGTCTCAAGAATTGTGTCTGAGTGCAGAACCCAGCATTTAGCATCACAGGTTGATGTAATGTCTCCAGTGCTTTGCACAAAAATCATACGCCTATAACCGGCCTGAATGTAATCTTTTATTCCCTTCAATTATTTTTATGACGCAGACATTTTCTTTTCTTCTTTACAACTGAGAAATTCCAGTTACAGCTACAAATTGCAGATCAGAAGACATGTTCTAAACAACTAACGGTCAAATCAAGAATAATCCTGATAAAGTTCCACTGAGACGAGGATCCTAACACACTGTGTAATAGTTTGGCAGGGACACTAACACCGTGGCGGAGCACAAAACACAACAACGGCCCAGCGCCTCATTGGGACTCCATTCACAGCCCTGAAGGACATCCAGAGGAGACAGTCCCTTCAACAGGATCATAATACAACATCGTATGGGACTTTTCTCACCCTGCCCACACACTGTTCAACCTTGTTCCCTCTGGAAGGCATTATAGACACTTCTGCACCAGGACAAACACAATGGTTCTTTTACTGCCTTGGGGGTCTCCTTAATATACACTTTACTTCACTTTTGCACCTGATATTTTCAATGGCACTGTAAGATTCTGTAAATAATCTGTGCATGGTAATGACATTGGTACACTACAATACCAAAGGCAGGTAGTACTTAGTAACAACTTTTACTCAAGTACATCATGTACTTGAGTCACTTTTTGAAGTAATTGTACTTCTTTGAGTAGTTTTACCATACAGGTTCGTTTTACTTCTACCTGAGTAACATTATGTCTGTATTCTTACTCGAGTAAAACATATAGTTACTCGTTCCACAATGAGTAAATCAGTGAGTGGCAAAAGCATAATTTTGACGCATAAAATAGATGTAGTTTGTGTTTCATTAACTTTATTGTTCTCATAATTTCTACTGAATCTCCTGAATCGTCCTTCAGGCTTTACTCGGTACTCACAGTACTCAAGTACATGTACTTTTTACTTTGCTACTCTTACTTTTCAAGCTATTCTAACTCTGACGGATATTAACTTGCCTTCATGCTTTGGTTAGCAGCTAAAGTGCATAGCTGGATATAAAGCAGAATACCTTACCTATCCTATAATACTATCAGCTTTCCACGTGGCTGTAATTGATTTGCAATAACGTTTATGTTCATGTCGTGCAGGCCGGGGCAGAAGACAGACGCAACACAAAGAAATAAGATGGAAGCATGTTTGGGTGCATACCTTGTACGTGTTCGACACAGCGCTCTCTCGCCTTCTCTCTCATCATCTTTGGGATAAGGACATCCAACTCCACATGCCTCAGCTGAATTTCCTCTATAGAAAGATGAGGACACGTTACATTTTTGTCAGCACTAATGTTACAGTCTAAAATATGTTGTATTCTACGAAAACAATACCCCCTGTAGCTTTTTGTTATTGTGGATGTACATAGCTAAAAAACACTGCGCCAACATGCGGTTTACCTCCTGGACACACGCGACACAGAGCGCAATGCACAAACAGTCAATGACTATTACCTGCACTTGTCGTTTCCATTGTAGAGATCGAAGATAAATGCTGAATATTATCTAATCGTCGTGACCTACAGTCATGCTACTGAACACTTAGCTAACAGAGCAAAACACTTCCGCTGACGCAGTTTCACCCCAAGGACTACATTTCCCATAATCCAAAATGAGACCTTCGAAACGCGCGACAAACTTCAATATTCACAATAAAATTATAAGCTATTTAAGAAGAAAAGTCCTAGTTTTCCCGGAACTATCAATAAATACTTAAAAAATCCTGATAAAGGTTTGTCGAGACTCCAGGGCCAGAGTTTGGCGCAGGTCCGGGGGGCGGAGCTATGCCCTGAGCAACTTTTATTTATTTGTTTATTCATTTATTCATTTAGTTCGTTATTTAGTTATTTATTCATTCAATCATTTAGGCTATTTATAAACATCTAGGCTATACAGATGATTACAATGATGATACAAGTGATTAACAACAAGCACAGTATAATCAAGTAGGCTTATATTGTAGTCTATTTGTGTATTGTTGTAATTCTAGATAGGCGTACATAATTATCCAGTTTGGCTTATAGTTTATGACCATTTAACTTGTATATGGTACTTTCCAAGGATTACCAGTTGTGTTAAGGCCTCATATAGGCCTACACTGTGTCTATAATAACAGTGGTAGCCTATTGATCGGGTAAGATTTGCATCTCATGACACATGTCCAAAAGACTTTACTGAGTAAAATGAACCTTTGAAAAATAAAGTTGTAGATCAGAATTGGTCAGATGGAGACACCTGACAGCTGAAGGTTCCATTGTGATTCCATGTCAAGTGACGTCAATCTTACCCTATCAACACAGAATGAATGCAGCGTGGCACACAAACGGTAAAATGTATTCAGGATTATTGAAGATTTATTCATTTATTTTACAGTCTACGACAGGGGTCACCAACCTGAGCCGAGAGCTACTTCAAGAGCATAAAGTTGTTCAAGGGCCACCCAGTTAAAAAGAATATCCTGAATATTTAAAGTTTAACTGTTTAAATATAGACTATTAAGCATATTACTGTATATGACAAATTCAAGCTCAAGTCTCAAGAACACAAATAACTGTATTTCTAACATCAAGGTGTAGGACACTGAAGTGTTATATTTCTAAGTCTCAAGGGCTACTGGGGATACCTCAAAAGGCACCTGCAGTACCCGCGGGCATAAGGTTGGTGATGCCTGTGGACTTCTTCTCCAGGAAGCCATAAGAAACCGCTTTATGTCATTAATGAATACAGGCCTGTGACGTCTTAACAGGCGCAACTTCACAAAACAAAATCCTCCCTGCTGTGACATGTGTTGACAGGTCAAAGGTTATCTCGGGAACTCGGGCATCAAAATGACACCACTTGACAAGTGGTATTTACCATAATTACGAGACCACATGAAGACAGCATAACACTATGGTACCTGTACCATAGTTTTAGAACCGCTATAGCCTAAGCCAAAATAATGTTCACCGAACCTTCTATACACACAATAGACCCTTTTCTCTCAATTATTGTTCACAAATCGGACAGAAAATCTGTCAGTATGACCAAGGGGCGACGGTGGCGCAGTTGGTAGAGCAGGTTGTCTTGTGATTGGAAGGTTGATGGTTCCAGCTCCCGCAAAAGCCTTGGCTGACACTTCACCCTACTAACCTCCGGTGTCTGTGTACATGGTGTGTGAATGGGTGACTGGTTCCTTACTGTGAAGCTCTTTGGGCCTTATAAAGGTAGAAAAGCTGTTGAGTCCATGTATCATTTGCAGCACATCTCCTTGAGAGTTTAGAGTCAGATCAGCCTCTTGAAATGCCACACTTTTGAGGTAGGCCTAAGTTGAATAATTATTATGATTTGGTTTGTGTGCTGTTTTGCAGCTGAGCAGTGTGTGGCAGGGGGCGGGGCAGACTTTACACCTGCACGTCCCAATCAATCTCAGTATGAATGCCTGGATGTTTCAGCACCACCCTGCCAGATAATTCCGTTCTGTTCGGTAGCGCTTCTCAGGTCCTGGATTTTAAAGCACATTTTGGTTTACGTAAAGGCTACCTGCATTAGACTTACCTGCTGTTCCTCCATCTGTCCAGATTCTCCCTGTGTCTAGTTCTTAGTGTCCCACTCCTCGTATCCTGCTCCTGCTCGTCGGCCAGTTTCATGGCTCCACTGCCTGCCTTCACAATTTGTAAAAAAAATAATAATAAATAAAAGTCAACTTGCCTCCTGCATCTGTCTCGGCTTTGGGGTCCGCTAGTTAAACACAACAATCTCTGCAAAGGAGAACTGTGCATTAACACAGATTTAGACAGATTTGTAAACAATATTTGAAAGGAATCGATCTATTGTATATAGAAAATGTTTCATGTCTTTGAGTTCAGCACATGAAAAACGGGAGCAAAAACAAAAGTGTTCATATTTTTGTGTAAATTGAGCGCGAGGCTCAGGGTTGAATCTGACCACAGATTCTTTTCAGTTCCACCACAACAAGCTGTCACAACATTGAATAGACATAGGCCCAATGTAGACAGCAGCAGCAAACGTCTTCTTCAGATCAACCACACGCCCAGTGCGCAGCAGTCACATTTCACACTCACCCACTCTATTCCAGTCAGTGCGACGTGAGAGAGGATACAGTGCACTGTCTGCCGATGGTTCTCACAGCTCTCTGAAGTCGCCTTCAGGTCTTCAGGCTGCCACCTTTCTTTGTAGTTTTGCACAAAGAGACCACATGCCAACACCTGTTTTTGACCAAGATAAAAAATCTGTCAAATGTCTTTTCATATTAATTTAGTTGATTGATATATTCTTTGCCCTTTTACTCGGGCTAGTAAATAAATTAGGGCGGTGCCACAAAAAAGGGTGTAAAGCCTTTCTGGAATGCCCATCTTCAAAAATTCTAAAAAGAACGAACACTAGCAGAGAGAGAGTTTCACGAGTAAAGTGCTTCAAAATAAACAAGATCCACCTGAAGGAAAATTATAAGCAGAAACTGTCACTTTTTTGACAAATATATAAGATGTTTATAAAAGAAGGTTTAATTGTATTCTACAAAAAATTTGGAAAGAGATTGATAAATTGGGACCACAAAAAATTAAGACAATTCCTATGAAGGTCATCATGGTGCAGTGGAGCTGAGAAAAGAGTGAGTGGTTAAAAAATGGAAACTGGATTTTTCAACAAAAAGTTAAAAATGTGATCTTACATGGTTTGCCCATGTATGCCGCCTGTGTGTCCCCTGTGCTAAACTATGTTGCTGGTGTGTGGGGGGCCTGCAGAGCCCAGCCTTGGACGCTGTAGAAAACCGTGCAGTCCGCTGCAAGGTTTGCCTTCCCTGGTCTTAGAGACTGGCAGGTTCACTGAAACCCCTGAAGAGGACAGACTCTGTAGATTGTGTGAGTTAGGAGAGGTTAAAAGTGCAATTCATTTTGTGTTATATTGTCCACGGTACAATGATCTTCAAAATGTTTTAATAGGTGGCGTTCACGATTTAGAATGTGATGATGTCATAATGTCAGGTGGAGGGCAGGGCCAATACAACTCAATGGGAGAAATGCCGTTTTTGTAAGAAATCTCCAAGACGAAAATTGACAAATGTTTTTCCACTTCAGTATTTGATCGTGATTGGATTCACAAACCTGACATATTATTTTTATGTCTGAAAGTCCTTTCTATTGGACAACATCACGCTCATGTTTTCGCATATTGTCACCACTTTTTGACTTTTTTCTGAGAAAATTAGACATTAGTTCATATGTGCTGACAGAGGAGATAATGAACTTTGCGCCAGCTTTTGTTTCATGTGGATTCCTCCAGTAATGACTGAGATATGAGCCAAAAAACAAAGACATAAAAATATGCATTTTGTCAGTTACTGCAGTTACCATAGTTATCGTCAGTTGCCCTCCACCTCAATTTTAAACTATTCACCTTTTTCCAGAGGCTCGCGTGGGCGCCGCCATTAATTGTGCCCGCCCCTTTTCTCCTATGTGTTAACACGGGACTGGAGAAGTCCACATAAAATCAGTTACTACACGAAAACAAAGCCGTGTTTAGGCCGCGCAGAGAAATGGTGCAGTGTTGACATGTTGGTGCAAATGAACATTTTAAACAAATCAATCGACTAAACATCAGAATTGAGCGGAGAATATTTTCCCTCGTTCTCCATTTAAATGAACGGGCTTCTCGCTCGACCGGAAGTGTCTGTACAACGGAAGTGCCGGGACAACGCAAAAAGTGGCAAAAGTGGGCGGGGCGGAATAAGGTGAATAGGCTCTATAGAATGTTCTGATGTCACGTGAACGCAACCTATTGGTGAATTGTTTGTTCAAAAGCCCGAAATGTTCTGGATCAGTGATGACAACATGAAATGCTTGTTTAATGTTCACGTGTTTAAATTTGCTACTTTTGTTTGTAAAGCCTGGATAAGGCGGCAGACTTGTTTATTTAAATGAGTTAATGTATATTGTGCCTACTGTCTGGCAACTGGTCCTTTGTTGTCGTTATTGGTGTCTTATAAGCCCATTAAAGAGTGTTAAAAGAGTGTGAAAGGGTTAATTCCACCTCCCTTTAAGTGGTTTATTTTATTTGGAGGGTACTGCATGTTTCTAAGTTCACAGGTGTGCCATACGCTGGCCACATTCTTTATATGAGAGACAGAGAGAGAGAATATTATTATTATTATTCCTTTTTAGATATCATATATACTCTATAATATTCTTCCTTGGTATACCTAGTATACGTAATACTGTAATGCTCATACCTCTCCACCTCCATAGTTCTCTCTCCAGGGTGAAGTGCAGGCCTATATGAATGCCCACTTGGCCCTCTCAGAGCCCTCTTGCTGCCTGAGGAGGCATGCTGTTAGTTGTGGCAGAGTCTGCAGCTCCATCTCTGATCCAATCTAACCCGAGCAGCAGGCTCCTGAACCTGGCAGAAGGAGGTTAGCAGAGTTAAACCCTTTCGGAACACGCCTCACTGCCCCGGGACACTACCAGCTCTTCCAACTGTCCCTGCTCAAGCCCCTGTCAGAGAATGTCTAAGGGTCATTGTACGGCAACTTATTGCATTTTGAAAAATAAAAGGTTGATTTTTCCCAGGAATATTTTCTGTTATGAAAGTTGAAGCTGTTACAAATTTCTGTTTTTTCATGAGTTAGTTTCATGAGTATGTTTCTTATGACTTAATACTTGCTGGCAGACACTGAACAGTATTCAGACATAAGTGCATGTCCCCATATCAGATGCTGTTGGGTTTCTTTACCTGTCAGCTTCAGAGAAGCTCAGACATTTTGGCATAATCCATGTTTGATGGAGATCAGTGGCCTGGAACTAATGTACGAATTAAAGTAACTTTATTGTGTTATGAACAATCAACGTATTTTATCATATTGGTTCTTCTCAAAGGGATGGGAATGAACCAAGCATCATTGTTATCAAACAAGGACCAAATGAACTGTAACATAAACACCAAATGATCTAACTGTCAGTATTAAGTTGTTTATGAGAAAGAAAAAAGTAAAAGAAACTTGGAAAAACAGAAACTTTTCTTGCCAAAATGTTCATTATCTACTGTAAATGAATGCAAAACATTGCTGTATCATAGACAACTATTCAACGGTCCATGATTGATGAATATAATGTTAATAATTTACACCAAAGTATGTTTTTCTTTTTGATGCTGTATCACATTTTTTTCATACTCTAGAGCTGGTAAAAGAAGTGTGGAAATTGAATGTAGTTTGTGTTGATTTTTCTAGAGAGTATACATTTTTTTCAATTAACACAATTAAAATATAGGCTTACATTTTTCATGCTGTCTCTTGAATCTAGCCAAAAGCCATTAATGGAAAGAAAACCTTTAGCTTAACTGTTGTGAGATAAAATCCAAAGAATCTTTAAGATAAACTGATGTTCAGGCTGTATGATATAAGAAATGCATCGTGTATCATTAACAGTCCTTTCCCAAGTGCATCAGAGCAAGTGAAGCTGAAATGTTTACGGTGTTTTCCGTACAGTCAAGAGACAGGGTGATGCTTCTTGCTCCTCCATGTCAGCTTGTTGCGAGCTGATTTGGCTGGCAGATGGAGTGTGGAGATGAGATTTTGAGAGTGTTTAAACCCGAGCGGCAGGACTCCTCTTCAGGGTCGGTGGGGAGCAGACGATCCGATGGTCTGGGTGAGGGGATTACAGGCAGACACAGGCAGACCTCCGCTGCTCCGGCCTGTCGCGGGGCACCTAACGTGGCTCTCCACTGAGAAATGACTGTCAATGTCAAGAAGTCAAGACGCCTGCAACAAAAGGCAACACCGTTTTGGCTGATGATACTGATGGTGTTGTTGAAGACACTATTTTATGCAATAGAAGCGACTTTATATTTAATTTTCTATTGGATGGAACTAGGTTTATAAACATTTGGGGGAAAGTACTTTAGGGAGAAAAAAATAAATAAAAGTTTTATTATAATAATAACAATAATAATAATAATAATAATAATAATAATAATAATCACCATTATTATTAGTTTATTAGTTCTAACTATCCAGGCAGGACTGCAGCATCTTGTACTTCAAGTTCCTAAATGGAATGAAATAATGAAGACACGTTAAGAGGAATACAAACCCAGCGAGCGAACAAACTCTATTTCATTACACTTCTATTTGAGAAACATACTTTATGTTTATTACAATATTGACCTCAGTACTATTGTTATTAAACTTAATATTTCTCTAACTAGTTTTAGAAGTATTAAAATGCTTTCTGGGTTGTTTTCTTGCTATGGCACTGGCTTTGTTGGCACAATGTGAGAAATGTCAGAATGCATTTCCTCTGAAGCAAGTGAAGAGCAGTGCCACTGAGCCACAATCTGTAGTCACTTCTCAGGCAGGCTAAAGCCTTTGACACCAGAGTTTTTAATTAAAATTACATTAGGACTAATCAGCCGAGAGAGGAGGGGGTGGAGGTCAGCAGGGCTGAGGGGGGTCACTGTCTGTTGCCAGGGCACTCATGTTCATATGTTCATGTGGACGAGTCTGTTGGTACAGTAACAGTACAGCTACTGTATAACACTTCCAAAGGTAGAAGAGAGTGACCGAGCCAGAATCCTGTGGGACTTTTAGATACAGACTGACAGAAAGGTAATGGCAAACCAACCGGACATTGTGGAGGTGGACAAAGAGCAGAGGAAAGCTGTTGTGGTGCATCACTAAGTGATTGCAGGAAAAAGCAACACAAGAAACTACAGAAATAATAGGGGCTCAGAGGAGCTGGAGAAGGCCTGGAGCGTTAAGGCATCGGTGGTCATTGGAGCACTCAGGGCAGTGACCCCCAAACTGGACGAGAGGCTCCAGCACCTCCCAGGCAATACATCAGACATTTCCAGAAAAGTGCAGTTCTAGGAACAGCAAGAGCCGAACTTGGAGAAATAAAGACACAGATCGCCCGTGGTGGGTGAGGAAGAGTCAGTTATTAATAATTGACATATATGATTCAACCTGACCTTTGAGTCAGTTATAATTCTCGTCTGTCGTCATAACTGTATAAACTTGATTTATGAGTTACATCCATGTTGTGTGTTGTTGTTTTAATTAGAATAAGAACAAACATGTCCTTGTGTGTGAATAACAGTGACACAATATCACATATAAATAAAGGTCAAATAAATAAACAAATAAATAAATATGAACCATCACATTTTCTTGTGAGAAATTTGTCTTGGGATTCACCCATACAGCAGACTGCAGTGTGCATATAGGCTTAAAAAACAAAAAGAGAATCATAAGGGACAGTGTTGAGTGTTGATTAGAAGTTATTAACATTATTGAAGATTATTTTTGACAGAGGGAACACATGGCAATGTCTGTGCATTTGTAAAGGCGAGATCAAATGTTAATGCAACTTTTCTCTTTTCTGAAACAGGCAGGAGAGTCAGGGACACACACGCACACAAAAAAAACCCATTTGTTCACACACAAGGACTTCTCGCCAAGATAATTATAAGCTTTATGAAAGTACTGTGGAAGAAGGGGGAAGAAACCCAGCACAAGAATGGGCAGACAGGAGGAGAAGAAAATTACTTTTCCCCTTTGGCTCTGCTTTATGCCCCTTCTAACAAGAGGAGGATGGTGATGTATGGAGGAGGCCTTCTTCAAGCTGGCATCCCGGGGCTTCTGGCAGCATAAGGCGAGAGGTAGCATTCAGAACTTCTTATGTTTTCTTCTCTTCATTAAACCACCAAAACCTTTGACCCTCCCACAATAGCCGGGCTCATTACTTGGTCCACCTTGATCAAAAAAAGACGTGCACAACAGACCTTCGCAGAAATGAAGTCCGTACCATTTGAATAGAAGCTTGGTATAGCCCCCCAGTATTAAACAACACCAAAAAGAACATCTTGTCTTTTGATCAAGTTTTTTTTTTTTTTCCTCCTTCAGCCTACATCAAGTGTCTGAATGCACTTAATTATCTAAAAAGGGAAAAGTTTGTACCTGTTGAAAAAGCTACCCCTCTTGCTTGTTCGGCTTCGTTAATGCCAACAAAAAGCGAGATGCGTTCGAATGGTCAGGGAGGACGCCACATGCTGCGGAGTGCCTTTCAGACATGTCCCTAATAAGAATGCAGCGGTGAGAGCGGCTGAATGCATGCTACAGAAGATAGGTAGGGAGGAGGCCAAGAAAAGAAAGGAGAAAAACATCTTTTACCTTCTCCTATAATTACTACAAATAATGAATGGGCAAGAGAAGAAATGGCACAGGAGATTTTCCATTATGACTGAAAAACCCATCAAGTACAGAAGGCAAAGATCGATAGTTTTTAATGGATAAAAGAGTTTCATATAAAAGTAAAAACCTATGTAGCAAATGTTTTGTCTGTTCACTTTTTGCAGCGAAATGTAAAAGTAATGTCCGGTCTGACAGTATGAAGTGAGTTGTATTTTAAATGCATAGGCAATTCCTTTTTATTTTCTCCTTCTGAAATCGGAATAAATTTAGATCAAAATGGGTCTTTGTCAGCTTTACAGAGATTTTAGTTTTCCTAATGTGCACTGTGTGACCCCTGATCCCCCGCAGAGTATTATCTCACACTTTTAACAGACAGTGTTTTGAAGATGCCAAACTTTTCTTTTAGTTTTGACATCAGAACATACACCCTTAATATAAGGCACGACACACTGCATCCACAGGGTAACTCAATCCCCAGCACATCATAAAACATGTCACAGAAAGTAGAATTGATATGGTTCACAATGGTAATTCAAGGCCATGTTCCATGTTGCTCTGGAATTCATTATTATTTAATACTACACACGTGTTCCTGGATTGTGTGTTTTTGACAAATGTGTCCTTAAAATGTGTTTTCATTATTCTCAGAATTGCATGTCATTTGTAATGTGGATCGATCTGTGATAAGTTCTCAGATAATCAGCTATTTGGCTGACTTCTTTAAAGTAAATGAATATAATAGTAGTAGTAGTAGTAGTAGTAGTAGTAGTAGTAGTAGTAGTAGAAGAAGTAGTAGTAGTAGTAGTTTATTTGGTCATTTCATTCCTTTAAACATTAAACAAACATTTCCAATTATTCGCGTACAACATGACCGAAAGGGTTTAGGCTAAAGTGAAAAACGTATTATGCCTATACTTCCATGAGAAAACAAACACAAACATGTAAAATAAACAATATCAAGTGTCAAACAGAAGAGAAATAAGCCTGTATTTTGAATTGATAACATACATTTCAATATTATATATGTATATATACAATTTATTTTAAACTAAATCATGTTATCATTTAAATTCATATATATTGCACTATTAATCTATTATGTCCATAGGCCTTAACCAGAACACTGTTCTGTCCTCAGCCTTGTGGGGTTGAGGGTCAACAATTTGGCAAATGTCTCTTCTCAATTCTCACCCTGTGCGATTCTACCCAATGAAGGCTATGAGGGAAAATCCTGTAATATAATCTAAATCATATGTGCTAGTCATATAATTAGAATATCATGAAAACGTGCATTTACTTCAGTTACTCAACTTAAAATGTGAAACTAATATATACATGCAAAGTGACATACGTCAAGCCTTTGTTTGTTTTTGATGATTATGGCTTACAGTCCATTTTTTAAATATTCTAAATTTCTGATATTTAAATTTGGGGTTTTTACAAACTGTGAGCCATAATAATCGAAATTATAACAAATAAAATGTAAAATAGTCTATATCATATATTAGTTTCACAGTTTAAGTTGAATAACAGAAGCTAATGCACTTTTTCATGATATTCTAGTTATATGACGAGCACCGGTATATAAAATGACAAATATAATAATGACATATGACGCAATTTTGACCTCATTATTCCTTTAAATATGAATAATTAAATACTGTTTTATTGCAAATAAAGATGTTGTGAGCTGTCGACAGTGCCTGCTATAGCATCAGGTGTTTGTTTATGTCAAATAAATTACACTAAAATTGGTGAAAAATGCACCACAAAAGGATGATGCAAATGAGATGTGCATGTAAAAACTTTAGCATTTATTCAATATAGGCTTGTTGATTTGATGTGCATTAGGAAGTGTGTGTGTGTGTGTATGAGGAGTAGATGGAGAGATGGGGGTTCGGAAAGCACGGGCTCACGCTACGATAGGTGCTAAAATATACAGCGCGAAAAACTCAGTGGGAGCAACAGGAAGGGGCACGACTGCTATATGGAAGACTTGTGTTTGGGAGACAATAACAATCTGTTTTTACAATCAGTGCTCCAATTAAAAATGTTTGTTTTTTAATAACATAACAAATCTTTCATGGAAATTTTTATACCATTAGTTCAATATTTGCTCTTAATAATCGATTTGAATTGTCAACTAGCTTTTAACCTTTTAACATGTTCATACCCCTGTTCAAGCTCAGAGACCGTCAAAAGCTGCACGGTCAATTGAAGCTATTGGCCCTTGTAAAATTAGCCTATAAAATAAATTCCAAAACATTGATAAGTTAAGACAGATAAAATAGTTAATACAGGGTTCCAGAATGCCCCCATTTATGCCATAATAATTTACTGCAACAATGTTAACAATGCATGGCTTTCTGTTCGAGTTAGTTCAACAGACAGATTACTCACAGTTCAGCCGACCACGTCTCACACACAGTTTGGGATGTCAGCGCTATCCATCCAAAACCCCTAAGAATGAGAAGAATTTAAATGAAACATATCTTTTTTGAAACACTGACACAATTTCCTTTGACACATCATGATGTTGGCAAAGTTCTTTATTTTATTTTTTTATAATTGCACTCGATGGCATTGTCCTGCTATAATATATCACACATCCTCCATGCAGAGGAGGAGGGTTCCGCGGCAGCCTCTCAATTATCGAGCTCTCCGCGCCACTCTCCACACCTCATGTTTTTTGTGTTAATGAGTGGATTAGAGCCCTGATTAAGATGCACTTAACCCACAAACAGCAGTTTGCATGCACATATCGGACCCAAAAGCCAATTAAAGTGAGGCCCTGTCGCTGCAGCCGCAAGACCATGGATCAAGTGCAGTTGTATTAGAAGACAGGGACAAGTGAGCCATTTACAGCAGTGAGAAGAGTGCTACATTTGGATCACTTCATATGAATAGCATTAGAATATTCTGCTTTGACTGATGTGTTTAGAAATTATATATATTATGCCCCAAAACTGTTAATGGACACACCAAATGTGTGTCCATAAACTCACTTAGGAATCAGTGAGTTTATGGACACTCACTTAGGACTCAAGAGGGTGACGAGCTCTGGAACAGTCGGCCCTTCAGCGTCCGCTTGGCCCTGACACTAATCTGTTTGCAGGTCTTTTTGCACAAGCTGAGCTGCCTCTGCATGTATCCTCTATTTTTCTTATTCCTTGATGTTAGTTTTATCATGCCTGTTTTGTATCTTTGTATCTCTTGATGTTTTTGATATGCCATAGAGATAAAGTTTGCCTTCACCCATACTTGATATGTTGAGTAGTACCTTTCAATTATTGTTATTTTTTGTACATGCACTTTAAATGTTGATCATATAGATTACAATACAAAACAATGTTCATGCATTCCATATAAGACAATGGCCCAATCTTCCACCTGGCACAACAACAGCTTTACTCAAGATGAAGTTGGAATCTTGCGTATACAAACAGTGGTGCACCAGTGCTTGTGCAGGTAGCCTGAGGGCGTGGCTAAGAGCAAAAGGGGTCAACTGAGGCGCGGTGTGCTACGAACAGCGCTGACTACAACGAACGCTTGCTGCTTCCTCTCCGCTCTCAGCCTTGCACATCTTATGAAGCGCTCGCAGGGCAGGACAAACAACAAAATGGTTATCCCACTGTGTGTTAAACACTGTCCATCTGACAAATGAAGCTTCAGCACAAATTCAACCTTGAAGACGTCATAATCATGGCCCCAGCTCCAGCCACACCTTGACGTCAGCCAATCATCACAGCTGCTCATGCTGCTTCAGCTGTTCATTGGCCAGGATCCCCTTCTTAAGCTCCCCGGTCAATCACTCGGCCGTTTCCCAGTCGTGCTGCCACCCTCCTCTGCCTGGTCTCTCCGTAGCTCTTATTCTACCACCACCAGTGTCCGGGCTCCGGGGAAGATTCTGGCTATCATCCATCGATGCCATGTATTCCATCATTACTGCAATCAAATCATGATTCACATTCAATAAAACTTCCGCATTGTGTCTGTGAGTCTTTTCAGGTTGAAATGTGTTGATGTTCCCACTCTTGCGCCAACAGAAACGTGCCCACCCCCCTCCCCCAAGCTTTACCTTGGGGAGGGTCGTTCTCAAGACATAGGCATCAAAAGAATGTATTTTTCCAGCTTTTGCAACTTGTACCATAACTTTAGCTTTTAACAGTGCCGAGTTCCAGTTGTGGAATGGCATATACAGTATAATGGTGAGACCTTGCTTGCAGAGCTTGATTATTTTTCAAAAAGAGCACAAATTTATATGGAAAAACTAATCATGCATATGCAGCTTTTCAGTACTAACCTGCTTATTCTTAATCTGTGTTTTGAAACAAAAAAAAGTGACACATTTTGTAGCAGCATGCTATTTATGCTTGCAAAGTTATAAACTAAGCTGATTAATTAGCTCTCTGGCTTATACCTCTGAACCATAAAGAGCTTGCAAATTACCTTTGGGTAAACTGACTACAAAACAATAAATCAATCAAAGCGTCTAATGAAGCGCATGTGTCGTGGCTGCGTTCTGCCCTTACCATATTCATCTGTAGAATAACAATGAGCAACACAGAGGATAGTGGTTAAATTGTTAATCATAAAGTGATACGGCAGTCAGCAGATTCAGTCCTGGCTGTTTCTAGACGGACGAATGCATGCGAGATTCCTTCCACACCACTGGAGCAGACTGGAGAATGGGACACCCTGACTGGTTGCGAGGTAATGCTATGCTCGGCCAATTTAATCCCGTATGAGAGATATATTGTATCTGGGTTATAAGCCTAAAATATAAGCAAGGAAAAGGAAAAAAAAATGTTGCTTGTGCAGACCGACCTTTTGATTATTTGCAATATATTTTTGCTAATAATAAACATATATTCTGGTACTTTGGAATTAGCTTGTGAGCGCGAGTGTTGTGTGTGAGTGGCGTGTTTACATGCACGGTCCCAAATAAATATAAATAAATACAGCTGATTTGTTTTGTTTCTTTCTTTCTCGTTGAGGCAGAAGAAATGGCACATGGGAATAACAAGATCCTAAAGATGAACCTGAAATTTGCAAGTATAAATATGCAAAATTAATACATACATAAATCGTCCAAACATCTACTTAACTGATGATTTGAATTTGTGGATTTGGCACCTCACAACATCTGCTGTTATTTTTTAAGGATACACATTTCATTCTTATACCATCAAAGTACTTCTCTTTCCTGACATACAAATAATGATTTCAGGTTAAGAGTTGGGCAAAGCAAATTGGCGGGCAGCAGATCTTGACACTACAGATCGGCTGTGAACTGGGGCAGGCTCGGAGCAGGGCTTTAATTGGTTTTGGCGGACGTTTTTCCAACAAGTTCCCAAGAAGTGACTTGGGAGAGTCATGGCTCTTGGCAGATAAAGACTTTGGGAAGATGAATTTGTCGCGTGAACTTTGAATCAGTGTCAAATAAGAATCTGCACTCAGGGAAAAGTTGATGAACTACTAAATCCCCCCCTTTTTCATGTTTCATTGCCATAACATTAGGCTGCTGTGCTGTATGTATCTCATATAGGCTATAACAGGCAAGTAAAGTTTAGACAAGTACATTAACAGCTTATCCACCACCTGCACTGAAAAGATTATAAAAAGAGATACCGGTTACAAAGCCCAACCCAAACAGCGTCTCATTTGCAAATGTAAATGAGGAAACACCAAATCTTTACAGAGAAGCAGAAGTGTATCTCGGTGGGATAGCTGGAACATGACAGCTCCCCGACTGCCCCCACGCTGAGCACCAAATGTGATGGTCTGGTCCCGCTGCTATGCACAATATAGGATCGAACCACGACTGTAAGCAAAGGGGGAGATGTGGCCACCCTTAAAATTAACCTATTCTGTAGAAATCACGGGAGAAAGTGTGTGGAGAAAGTGAATTACTATCATCCAAGAAAGTTACAAGCCTGAAATACTACTCCTACTCCTACTCCTACTCCTACTAATAATATTTACAAGGATATTTCGAACTCACTGGGCCAATTGAATGCTAAAACGCTCATGGCAGTCGTGACATCACCAGCCGCGTCGGGCTCGGTTCCTGCCATGGCTTGGACCCAACGGGGCCTTCTGCTCGTGTACATGTGTGTGAGTGTTTAGGTTGGGTGAGTGTTTGTTGGGAAAGAGGGGAAAGCGGGGGCAGTGATGGCCAGGTCACCGCTGCCTCTCCGGAGCACTGTGGGAGAGGCAGCCCAGGGCATGGCACACTTTCAGAAACAGCCCTTTAGATGTGTCAAAAAGCAGGCACAGGGAGGGGAGGATGCTCGGCGAGTCAACAAAAGTGCAGTTTAATAATGTTACGTTTTTGTCTTCACCGGGCCAACAAACTGAGGGGAAAACACCACACCTCGCCTTACATTGATCAAAAACTAGTGAGTCATCCCACTTGAGACACAAAAACACACATGCTGTTTGCCAGCACAAGTGTATTGGCTTAACCTGCATGTGCATATTCAGACAGCCTATTAGTGTATTTGTCTTGTTTGAAGTCAACTGGGTGGCGACCATTTCACTAATCCTCTCACTGCCTTTTCATGTGGACTCCCCAAACATCAGAAGTGTCACTATAGACTTCACAGAGCAAAGATGGGTGATTACGGGGCATTGTGCACGTCTGGATGTTCCCTTTGAAAGTTGACGACGGCCGTTACAGGTAGACTATTTACACACACACACACACACACACACACAAACTATTTTAAATTAGTTTGTGTGTGCACAGGAAACATACTTTGCCACCACAATTATAGGTTTGGATGGTCATTGGTCATTTCATAGGAGTTCATTGTAATACTAGGCCATGGTGGTGTAACCCCAACACTGTATATCAATTACATGCATGCACCTTTGGGCAGATTTTGGGACAATAACCCTATAGGCTACTCATCTTGTTCAGTTCATGGACGATATGATTTGAGTTCTCTCACCCTGTGCCAGTGATGTCGAGGATCCCCGGCTCCTCCCCTGGGGACCAGAGGAGGACCTGATAATAGGTCGCTACACGCGCGTCATGCAGCAGCGCGCAGAAAGCGGCAGTGCGCGTCGTGTCGTTCATCATTTTGCGCTCCCATGATTCTTGCCACGATCTTCCAGATCACATAGCCTGAAAGATTTATGAAGTTACATGGACGACAAAGTGGACATTTAAAAGACCAAACATTTTTGGCCTTTTACCTTCATAGAGAAAACAACATTTGGTAAGTTTATTGGGCTACAATTTATTTAAGTTTACAATTTATATTTTTACTTTTATTTAGCTTAAATATTTGCTTTGTCAGCTATGCCATGCAGGACTAGGAAACATTACAAAAATAAAAAGCGACATCACTTTATTTAGCCTTTTGATTTTTTCCACTATAAAAATAGGCTAAATTAGGCCTATTTGTAACACGCATAGCCTATTGTTATTTTAGAAAACGAAATCAAATCAAACGACAGAAAAAATTAAAGTTTCTTCGAACAGATTTTTGTTTTTATTTGTGCGTTACTCCACGCATCTCAGGACGGATACGTGAGAACTGGAGAAAGTCTATTCATCATGCATTTCAGCGGATTAAAATCGGTCAACCGGTAGTTCACGTAGAATTAAATTTGCAGCAAAATAAAACTCCCGTGAATTTAATATTTGGAATGCAACCAAACCCATTCATCTTCTGAGTTTCAGGAGTCAAATTTTTACAACTTTCAGCGTACACATTTTTTTGATCAAAATAGCTATTTGTTTTACCGTGCGTAAAGTTGGCAAGCGCGTGAAGTTGAAAAAGGAGAAACACACATTTACAAGAAACGGCACAACTGGACTAAACATAACTTGTTAACCCACACATCCTTGGCTATAGCTTTCAGCCCAAAACCAACACTATACATGGCATTTTAATGTTACACTCTTCACCAAAACGATTAAATTCTTCTGCATAAATTATAGCTTAACTTATGTCTGCATTCGCCTGAAATAAAGGGACATGTCAGGGACAAATTGAATTGTTATTGCCTAATTCTTTAACTATAATTTGTGTTTTATCTAGTTCGGACAATTTCAGACAAACTGCTAAATCTACACTGTCTGAAAACGGCCTCGAAGCTAAAGGAATAAATGTAGGCTAGTTTCGAAATATTGTGTCATTGTAGAAACCTTTCCCCCTGTCATGTTTAGGGCATGCTGCTATTACGCAAAAAATAATTTAAAACACGGGACTCAACAATAGGAATTGCGGAACAAAATTTTGTGGGCTTAATTTTTTTGTTTGTTTTTTTAGCACCAAAATGCTCAGCAGTGAGGGAGACGAAAGTCCCTTTACGTCTGCAAAAGACGCACCTGATGAGAGGCGCAAATCTCCGGCCTTGCAGCGAGAAGAACCGTCAGCTGTCAACAGGTTTACGGAGCACGGTGTGGATCGCTACTACGTCCCTCCGTCAACTTCCAAGCAGAGCCCAGATCCAACTAACCCGTGCTCCTTTCTCCCATATGCTCCGAGCGGCACAGTCTATAGCCCTTCAAGTGCGCCACGGTACCCCTCATCTCTGCACTTGAGCTCCATGCTTCCTCCAGCGGGGTTTTCCCCTTCGTCCTCTGGCCGAGGCCATTTCAGTCCGGCCTATCAGCTCGGCCAGAGCACTGGCTGCATATACCCGTCCTACACCGGAAACATGGCCTTGCCTGCGGCCGCGGCGCACACGCGGGCTCAGGTGTACCTCTGCAACCGGCCACTGTGGCTTAAGTTCCACCGACACCACACTGAGATGATCATCACCAAACAGGGCAGGTACGGAGCTACTGAACAGATCCAGTTTCATTGGGCGCGCATGACAGTTGCTTTGTGTTTCATGAGTATGTTTGTGTCCCCAGACGCATGTTTCCATTTCTAAGTTTTAACATCGCGGGACTGAACCTAACTGCGCATTACAACGTGTTTGTCGAAGTGGTTCTGGCAGACCCCAACCACTGGAGATTCCAGGGGGGCAAGTGGGTAACATGTGGGAAGGCAGACAACAGCAGCCAAGGTAGATCAGGTCCAAGTTCACTAAATATGTAGCCTGTAGACCCATTAGGCTACTATTTGAGTGCAAAATTTCTGAAACGGAGTAGTCAACTTTTAAACATGCGAATGAATGTAATAGGGACCGAAATAGGCTATACCCTCAATTAAATTGTTTTAACTTGATATTTGTTTTTCTAGGAAATAAAGTATACATTCATCCAGAGTCTCCAAACACAGGAGCCCATTGGATGAGACAAGAGATCTCCTTCAGTAAACTAAAACTGACCAACAACAAAGGCATCAACCACAGCACTTCTCAGGTATGGCCAGTGGTGATCAAAGTAGTATAGGCTGCAAGTCAAATAGGCTATTACTTCAATGAAAGTAAAAGTTGCTCAGTCAATTTTTTGCAAAGTAAAAGTATTGAAGTAGGCTTATTTGCTTGAGAGAAAGCTATAAAAAAAAAAATAGAAAGTACAAATCAGTTTAAATCGGCCTAGGTGTGCATCTTCAAAAACACAGCAACTGTGTCTGAATTTATCATCTCTGTGATTCAGTGGCATCAAACAAAACATTTGCAGAGTGCTACATACTGTGCATTTAATTTTCAAATGGACAAAAGTGGAGTAAAAAGTGGTAGTAGTGGAAGTAGATTCAAGATTTTGTATTTGTCAAACCATGTGAATGGTTTGAAATTATATTTCTCTCATCCTCATTTGGGGAGTGGGGGAGGGAGAAGCGGGGTGGGAGGGAGGGCAGGGAGTTCAGCTTCCCGATGGCCTTGTGTATGAAACTGTTCTTCAGTCGACTGGAACTGACCCGTAGATTCCGCAGTCTCCTCCGTAAGGCATTACCTTGAAGAGACTGTGTGATGGGTGCCTGGTGATTTTGACAGCTTTACGGGTGAGACGGGCGGAGAACATCTCCTTAATAGAGGGGAGAGGGGCTCTGCAGATCTTCTCCGCTGCTCGCACGATGCGCTGGAGCCTCCTTCGGCAGTGATGGAGCTGGTCAGGATTCTCTCTATAGTCCCTCTGTAGAAGTTGGACATAATGGAGGCTGGGACTCTGGCTCTTCTCAACTTGCGGAGAAAGTAGAGACACTGATTACTTTTTTTGACCAGTGATGTAGTGTGCATGGTCCAGGAGAGCTTCTCTGTGATGTGCCCACCCAGGAACTTCTCCAGGTATTAAGTCCATATTTAGCTTTCAAATGTAGTGGAGTAAAAGTAACAAGTTCTCTATTAAAAACATACTCAAGTGAAGGACAGAAGTCTACTTCTCTTTACTGACCACCTCTGGGTATGGCCATATTATACAATGAGTGCATTCAATTTATATTTACAAAGGCCATTACCTATGGCATCACATACCGTATGCCATATTGACAAAGGAAACAATATAATAGCCCTAGCATAATTACAGGGTTTCTGCAGTGCATTAATAGTCATCAAAAGTCATTAAATGACTTAATTGAATTAAGGCCTTAAAATTCATTAAAACAACATTACATCGGATTCAACCTGACTTTAAATCTGAATTTCTTAGATAATATAATTTGTCCATAGAGACAGAACCCACAACAATGACATTGCTCAACTGTTTTAACTGCATACATTTGTCTAAAACAAATTCAGCTGCAGTTCTGACTGAAATTTTACACAATCTTTTCGTCACCTGTTGTGTCCAGTTTAGTTTTGATGATCTAAATTTCCCTTCATTCCGCTGTTTGAATGTTTACAAATCTTACAAATCAAATATGCCAAGATGTTTTGCATTTGTGGCATTAAAATGTTGTATTTAGCCATTAATAAGCATTAAATTTGACTTGAAGAAACCCTGAATATGGCTGTCACGATAATTACTATATCGATTTATCGTTCAATAAATAACAGTTAAACAATATATTTTTGGGCTCGATATTTATTGTCTATACATTTATTAGCATTACCCCCATTTTTGTCTTTGTAAAACTGCGATTTCTAACTTAAAGTAAACTGAGTTACAGTATGTTTCATGTTTATTGCAGTGTGTGAGGTATTTTAGGATATGATTATGTACTTTTAGAAAAAAGTTTTACTGTCATTTTTATTTCTGAGAGTTAACAGTATCTAGTATCGTTAGAGTCAATATTATCGTTTATCACGATACTTTCCTGCCTCAATATAGCGAACTTCAAATCGGTTATCATGACAGGCCTAACCCTGAATTAGTTTGATAGATTTTAAAAATTCCTTCCAGATGATTGTGCTGCAGTCGCTGCACAAGTACCAGCCACGACTGCACATTGTGGAGGTCTCTGAAGATGGAGTAGAGGACATCAGCAACGAACACAAGACGCAGACTTTCACCTTCCCAGAAACGCAGTTTATAGCTGTCACTGCCTACCAGAACACTGATGTGAGCATCACAATCATTGCAACTGAACTATAGAAATTGTGATTTGAAATCCAATTGTGACTATCTCACTTTCTCCACATGTTTTTTTTGTAGATCACACAATTGAAAATAGATCACAACCCTTTCGCCAAGGGATTCAGAGATAATTATGATTCGTGAGTATTCTGCAATGTGTATGATTCTTGGGTGGGTAAAAGTCCTTAATTCCTCCAGACCTTACTCTTGCTTGTATATTTTCAGAATGTACACTGCCCCAGAGAGTGACCGCTTAACCCCTTCTCCCACTGAATCTTCCCGTACTCACCAGATTGTCCCTGGGGCACGATATGCCATGCAGCCTCTGTTTCAGGATCAGTTTGTGCACAATCTCCCTCAGAACCGCTTCTATAACAGTGAGAGGGCAGTGCCTCAGACCAACAGCCTCTTGTCTCAAACAGATGAGGGAGCATCCCAGAGGTGGTTTGTCACTTCTGTGCCACAAGGAGCAAACAGCAGCAGCAACAACAAGCTGGACCTAAGTCCGTACGAGGGAGAGTACTCCAGCCCTCTGCTGCCCTATGGCATCAAGTCCCTGTCCATGCAAACCTCACACGCCCTCAGCTATTACAGTGACTCACCTTTCTCCACTATGACCCAGGGATGGGGGTCTAGAGCTGCCTATCAGAGGAAGGTATCCCCAACCCTACCCTGGTCCCCACGACCCTGTCCAACAATCAGTTTCCCTGAAGACTCAGACAAAAGCAAACCTCTAGAGGAGGAGGTGAGTGGCAGCACCGCGATGCCCTGGACAGACACGCCAGTGACCAACCCTGTTTTAGACAAAACAGATTCATATACACCAGTGTGCAAGAGAAGACGTCTGTCCCTGAGTGGTCCCAGTGTAGAGGATCCCACTGACATTAAATGTGAGGAACTGGCCAACAGCTCCTATGGCAAAGAGACAGCCTCTTCCAAAAGCATGGCTGCTTATTATTCATTTTACACAAACTAATAATGTGGATTACCATGGCATTAAGCAAACTGAAACTGAAACTAATTTTCATGTTGATGACATGCACGCTTAACGGGTGTTTTTGTGGTGCTAAACTGCTGATAAACAATGTATTTTTTGTTTGTTTTGAAATAGCAGCAACACTTGTTGTATTTTAAAGCAGCTGTAATAATATAGTTTTTCTGGGTAAATGTGTTTTTCATTTTAAAGTGCCAAATGTGTTTGCTGTACGCTGTACACTGTTTTTGAATGTGGAGACCTTGGCATATGTGTTTACATAGAGACTTACTGTCCTTAAAGATTATTTATCGAGAGCTTGTAAACTTGAGTTTTAGCAGTCATAAATAAATGTGAACAAATAGTTTTATTTAATTTAACAATGATGTTCAGATATTTTATATGAAACAGGTGCATTTGTTCCCTATATGTTCTGTTGTAGGAACTGACCCAATTTGGTCCAAGTAAATTGTACGTTTTTTGTGGGAGTTAATGTTTGTGCATTCCTCAAGACCTACACATAACAGGCCTGATTATAGGGGTTGTGGGTGGCAGGGCAGCATCTTTAGAGATAGTTGCACAATGATAAGATGAAATTGCAAAGCTGACACACAAATATAGGTCTACACATTGTTTATTCACATTCAGTTCAATTCAATTTCTTGAGCCCAATGTCACAAATAACAATAAACAACAACAATTAAATATTTAATCATGACCACAGCAGGTCTTATTTTTAACAACTAAATACATTTTTACCAAAACACATATAAGCTGTGTAATGGCCAGTAGCCTATTTCATGGACTCTGTCGCACTCAAGTGGTCGAACCCAATACTGCACAACAAAGTTGTGGCTACCAAAGCACATGATCTAGCTAAACTAAAGTTTGCTGTTGCTAACCAGTTAGTAAGCCTATTATATAAAATAATACATCACATACGTATAATATAACGCAAATATGCATAATCCACGTTATGTCGCTGTTGACATGATAAAATAGATATCGGCAATGATTTTTGACCAAGGTCTCCCGTGCACATAAACTAATGCCGTAAATTCATATTACACATATACACCAACTTTAATGCACTTACCAGCTCTTAATAGATTGAGATTTGAGGGGGAGGGGAAAAAAACGACCTAGTTTAATGATTTGTTTGAAGGATATTGTACTGTTAGCCTGGCAACCCCCACTAGAGTGGACGGGGCTGACGTGAACATCACTGGTCTGAGCTCTGAGCTCACATATGGGAAACACTCAGCTATCGGAAAAAAAACATCAGCTAAAATCGAATCCCTGCGTGACAGGTGTTTTTACAGGAACCGGACGACAAGAATTGTCTGCACTATAAATGTAAGTTAAAATGACTGTCACGGGAAAACCGATCTTTTAGTTTATCAAGTATACTAGCCAAGTTGGCTAACTGCAGCGTACTTAGCGAGCTAGTTAGCTCCTCCGCTAGCGTATGCCTAGAGCGTGTGCATTGACGCGTTAGCCAACGCAGATGATAGCGTCGTGTCGGGGTTTGTTTATGAGTAACATAAGCTACAAAGACGTGTTGTAATACTGTGATTTCAGCCAATACCACGGAAAATCTAAACACAAGCAGCTGACATTCTCTAAAGCGAGTGAAATGCTTATTGTTCTTGTAAATATATAATCTCAAAGGTTTCTTAGGTTAGGTATCTGTACTGATTAGTTTAGCACAAAATGCAACACTGATGCACAAGTAAAAAACAAAGACAAAAGAAACATGGATGATTTTATGAGTTTGATAGCTGAGTGGACGCCAGTCCATGTGCTCTCAGATTTGTTTTCACTGTTAACATAAGGTGAAGATTGTTGTGGCTGTCAAAACACAGTTATAAATGTGTGACTGCCACCACTGAGATCGCAGATTTAACTAATGCGTATAGCTAGACAGAAATGTGGCTGACGGTGTCTGTCTGTCTGTGTTTCTTTATTTTGTTTCTTTTTATTTACTTCAATCTGACTTTATTTTTCAGCCACCTGTAGACACATCACGTTGCAGTCAGCTCAGGGTGGTCTGACCAATTCTTTACTTCTGGTATCAAACACAATCACGGAAATTATTGGGATTGACTTGCAGCACTGTACTGTGGGTTTAATATATTGCTTTGCTCTGGTTATAAACGGTCTGCTGCTGAAACATGTTCATAAATACTTATCTGGACCAAATAACAATTTAGGATTATTGTTCATGGATAGATTTGAAGCTTTTTAAGGAGGTGTCGAGTAAGTTGCAGTATCACAAATATATTATACAGTAATGCTCATATACTCGCCTGCAGGTTGTTTTATAATAATATTGTTCCTATCATTGATAGTATATGTTTATTACAAAAAGGAAGTTGATTGAATAGCTGTGTAAATATACCCTAAAAACACTCCCAACATTCAGGACCATATGGCTCTCTGGTGGAGGTGAAATGGTGCCGTGCTGTGTGATGTCCTTGTTCTGAGTATCTCCTGCTCCACCGTGGCTCACGGCCTCAGTGGGGTGAGCAGCATTGGCAGAACGCAGCGGAAACTCCTGGTGATGAGAGAGGAAGTTGTGTCCTTCTCTCAATGGGAAGCTAGCTGGCCACAAGTACTTGTAACATGAATAGCAATGGTTATTTTCTGGTACAGTGCTGAAGATTTTGCAGAGTTATTATTATTTTTTTAGCAATGGGATAGACATCGTCATATTTGAAAAAAATACGTCATTCATTTTTGCTTAAGATGGAAATCTACATTTTTTGACAAAGTGGTACATTTTGGATCTAGTTGTCATCTGATGAGTCCACTCCCTAGTGGTTTGATCTGCTATCTCTTCTCTAGTCTACTGAACTGTATTTTGTCTTTTTTTTCTAGAATTTTCACTATGTTGCCCTGCTGAACCCCACTTCAGAGGCTCTTTCACTGCTCTGAGCTCAAACTCAGCAGTCACAGAAACATGGGGAACACAGCCACCAAGTTTCGAAAGGCGCTCATCAACGGGGATGAGCTGCTGGCCTGCCAACTCTACGAGAGCAACCCACAGTTTAAGGACGCACTGGACCCCAACTCCACATATGGAGAGTCCTACCAGCACAACACTCCACTACACTATGCTGCTCGGCATGCCATGCTGCGACTACTCAGGTCAGTAACAAAGATAAAGAAAATCAAAAAGCAAAGTCATTGCCATAAAGTAGTGTCCATGTTTTGTAATATGTATAAGTCCATCTGTCTTTCTACAACGCCATCTGTTTGAATGTCTAAGGAATACCTCCTGCTGCGATGGATGAGGCTGTTAGAGTTATTTTTTTATGTTCTTTCAACTTGTGTTATTGGACTGTTTTTACACCAACAACTTAAATAAAGTCAGTTTGAAATGACCAAGCATTAGATTACAGAATTTGTAGCTGTTGTATCACACTGTTTTTGGGGGTTTTGTGGTTTTAGCTGAAGGTGGTGCTGTTCACCATTAAGTTTTATTATTTGACTCCACAGTTAATCTTGATTATTTCTCAGTTAGGGTAGAACATTGTAATTTTCTAGCTTGGCATGTCTTCATTGTTACACACCCTGTAGCTCCATTCTAACTACTGCTGACAAAAAAGAACACATACAGATATTGAAGACATGTTTATGCGCTTGGAGTCTAGTGAAGAGGTGAAATTTCTTCTTGCTGACATTTTATTAAAAATGATTTCCAATAGCTGATGTATAGGCCGATATAATTAGTTTCATTTGATGTATTTTTTTAATCTCCCAAATGGCCTATTGTTAAGACTGTATTACTATGTTAACAGTTTCAATCCTAGAAACAAAGCTTGTCACTTTTGTAAAATAATTTGTTATAGGCTTATTTATTTAGATTTCTTGTTTTTTATGTTCTATTGCAAAGCCATTTCTTTAGCTTTAGCTTCGAACCAAGTTGCTTTTGGCTGTACGCGTTTAGGCTTTTTGAGCTATCATTGTTATTTTAAACTTAGGGCAGGCTCTGGTCATTTTGAAGTTGCTTTTATAAACATTGCTGTCTCTTTTTTAAGAAGGGCTAAAGATATTACTGGCAGACATTTACTCTTTAGCAGTAAATGTGCACAAAAGTGTGCCTCTCGTTTTCACACCTCTTTCACATAACAATGTGGGGCCAGTAAACACATACTGCCAGTAGCTCTTTGAAAGAATAGACATGTTCTATATGTGTAGCTTTAGGAGCTACAACCTAATGCAATCAAAAAATGATGTTTTTGGCATTATTACCACTAATATATGCTTCTATAAACATAAACTGTTATAAACCTAAATGGATATAAATCTGACCTATGTGTTCCAGTATTTATTCTCACTTCTTTAACACTAATGACCACCCTTCTATAATAATAATAATAAATATTTAGCGAGCACTTTTACAATCAACGTTTACAAAGTGCAGTTGCAGGCAGAGCATTTAAAGTCAGACAAGTCAGAGCAAAACCCATCAGGATAATAATGAGATCACATAATAAAAACCCATCTATAAAAGTGAGTTTTAAAAGGGATTTAAATGAAGATATTGATGGTTCCAAAGCCAGTGCCTGGACTGAAGAGGCCCGATCGCCCTTCGTCCTGAGGTTTGACTTTGGAATATCTAACAGCCTGAGGATCTAAGGCTGCATGGGGGCTCGTAGGTGGTTAAAAGTTCTGAAGTGTAACTTGGAGCAAGACCTAAACGAGCTTTAAAAGTGGTCAGTAAAATCAATTCTAAAACGCACAGGGAGCCAGTGAAGAAAGGCTAAAACTGGGGTGATGAGCTGGCGGCTGTTAAAACCAGTGAGAATTGTAACTGCAGCGTTTTGAACAAGTTGGAGGCAAGAGAGGGATTTGCTATTAATACCGGAGAGGAGGGAGTTGCAGTAGACAAGCCGTGAGAAAATCAGGGCGTTCATATTTTTTTCCAGATCGGGGCGGGAAAAGACGGGTTTGATTTGGCTGATTATGCAGAGATGAAAGAAACTGGACTTAGTGTTTTTTTGAGATGCACGCTTTGAATGTGAAATGTGGGTCAAAAATGACAGCAAGGTTTCGAGCTGCAGAGGTGATGTTGGGGAAAGTGGACCAAGGGAGTTTTTGAATGAGGAGGGTTGATTAATATAACTTGAGGTTTGGAACTGTTTAGTTGAAGAAAGTTCCAACTGTTCACATCATTAAACACTGTAAAATAGCGGCTAGGCTTCTCGGGAAGTTTGACCTCAGCTGGAGATATATTTGTGTGTCATCAGCATGTAAACACAGGACAAAATGGCAGCTGATTAGTGGACATATTTTGAAGATGGATCAAGTCTAGTTTGAATAAATACAATATTTTTTTCCTATCTAAAACAAGGTGTCTGTCACTATTGTTTCCAGAGATAGTAGCAAAATAATATGGTCCATTTCATAGTCAGTATTGCTCTGGGTGCCAATATCGGCCTATAACATCGGCCGAGCCTGATTTCTCTGAATACACATTACGCACCCCAGACTGTGGGGCTGGATTCACATCACCACACCTCGAGTTACTGTTAGAAGATAGATTACAGCAGGCTCCCCGGCATCATTTCCAGGCGGGAGGATTGCTCATAGTAGAATTGTATGCACAGCTGCAGCTGTGAGCTATGGCTTGCTTGAAAGTAAAGATAAAGCATCTGCTGTTTTAAGGTCACCATAGTAAAAGAGTGCAAATTATAAAGCCCCATCGATGATGTCAGAAAGGAAATGAAGCAGCAGCAACAAACTATGAAGTAAATAAATAGTTCAATGTAAATGTATGGATTTGTACTTAAAACCTATTCTATTCAAAGCCTGATAAAAGCCATTACTGAAAATCTATTATATGTCAGCCAGGGCAGACACTCTAATGAGGCTGTTTCTGCAAAGCACAGCAAGTGCAGGGACACACCATGTTCTCCTGAGCACCTGCTTTGTGTAGGCCAAGCAATTAGTACTCAACTCATACACAAGACTTACTATAAAGAACAAAGTTTAGGTTCTGATTTAACAGCAAAACAGTCTAGAAACATGTTGACCTCACACTTGTGTGGCATCAAAGTCCCCTATTAACGTAAAGGGCCCTATCGTGTGTTTCCAAACGTAGGCTTTAGACTAGACTTTTCGCGCTGGCCAGATGCGCTCTGTGTATTCTTCAGCTCCAGTCTAAACTGAGTAAGTGGGTTGAATGGGGGCCTGACAGACACAGACCCTTTCACTCGGGACACAGTGTTTTACTCACAGTGGAATGAAGTCTTGTAAAAGATGGAGCATTAATGCTGAAGGAATATATGAGGCGCGTGCAATGTAAAGATGAGGAAAAGAAGAGGGGTATACACCAAGTGCCTGTTGATTCTGTCTTTCTAAGCCACGCCCCCGTGCCCCTGGCCACGCAAGCACTGGCACAGGCGGAAGATTGGGCCAAAAGTAATATATTTATTGTAAACATATATTTTTTATCGTGTTGTTTTGATTGTATTTACAATAGTTTCCAACCATCTTACAGAAGTGCATTATATTCCCGTTCTTTGCAGGTCATTTCTCCAAAACAAAGATGGAAATCCCAATAAGCGTAATGTGCACAATGAGACATCACTGCACCTTCTGTGCATGGGCCCACTGATCATGACCTCGGAAGGGGCACTGCAGCCACGCATAACACGCCCGCATGAAGACCAGCAACGGCGGGCAGAGTGTCTACGCATTGTCCTGTTGTGGACTGGAGCGAAGCTGGATCATGGAGAGTATGAAAGAGCCGATGTCAACGCCACAGACAACAAGAAAAACACCTGTTTGCACTATGCTGCTGCCTCTGGTATGAAGACTTGTGTTGAGGTAAAGTACACTATATCTCAATGTGTCTTCTTTTAACTCCCAAAGTACACATGTTCAGTAATGTTTCAAATCATCTTTTTTCACAATAACTGTATGAAGATGAATTCATTTGGGGGTGTGTCTTGCCTTGAACTTGATTGTTCTTGACAGTCAGATATGTAAAAGAGTACTTCCATATTGGCCATGATATTATTTATATTTTTAATCAAATACTGCATTGTTCTTTCATTGTTTTGTGTGGAATTGTTCAGTTGCTGGTGCAGCGAGAAGCGGACCTGTTTGCCGAGAATGAGAGCCGCGAGACTCCGTGTGACTGTGCGGAGAGGCAGCACCACACAGAGCTGGCCCTGGGCCTGGAGTCACAGATGGTCTTCTCTCAGGCCCCTGAGGCGGAGGGTATAGAAGCCGAGTACGCAGCCCTCGACAGAGGAGAGGTACAAAACACCGTTGCCACTGGAGCGCACATGCAGAATTTGTGTCACTTGAAATATTTTTGGCAGTTAATTTGGTTAAAACTTTGAACTGAATCAAATAAACCGTAGAACAAGACAATACTTGATTTGCCAAATGTTCATTTTATGATGATTAAGCCAGTTTAAGCTGAAATGACTTCAACTGATCTGTTAAAGATAATAGGCATTTCATTGTATTGCATTCAAATCCACTTTGTTTATATAGCATCATTTATAGACAAACATAGGTGCCAAAGTAGACAGTAGATGGTTTAAATAAAACAACAACAACAACAGAAACAGGTGGTTTACTCTGTCCAGGTAGGTGGGAAGTCCCTGCCTCAAGTAAAGAAGTTGAACTATCTTTAGGTCTTGTTCACGAGTTAGGAACAGGTGGAGCCTGAAATTGGCAGGCACATCTACGCAGTGATGAAGAAGGATCTGATTTAAAAGACAGAGTTCTGAATTTACCCGTCAATCTCTGCTCTCACTCTCATGTACGGTTCTGAACAGAGAGACCAGATCGCGGATTCACGCAGTTGAAAGGGTTTTCATTCGCAGGGTGGCTTGACGCTCTCTTATAGATGGAGTAAATCACTCACAATAAATAATAATTGTATTTTTATTTTATTTATTTTTTTCAAGCAAATCATAAAAGAAAGTTTGCCTGAAAGGTGGTGGGAGGAAGCCAAGAATGATAAGACGGCATATATGATGATTACATGATGACAAAAAAATAAATCAGGCACAGGAGACGTTAAAAATTCCACTGTCTTCAGTTTTGTTTTATACTAAGTGTTAATTAATCTGTATCAAGGCCACATGTTATATTTTTATTTTCCGAGTTGTTGGACTTTCTGCTCTGTGTTGTAGCTGTATGAGGGCTTGCGGCCTCAGGACCTCCGCAGACTGAAGGACATGCTGATAGTGGAGACAGCTGACATGCTACAGGCCCCTCTCTTCACTGCAGAGGCACTACTCCGAGCCCATGGTACACTCAAACACACTAACTATATCAACTACAGGTATAAACTATCATGTGCACTTTTTGATTAACCGTCACATTCATTCAATTTGTATGATTTGAAATTCTCTCAATTCCTCAAAAAAAAAAAAAAAAGGAACAAAATGTCTGATAGCCCAGCTTGGGTAATATGTATGGATGAGTTTAATTGAAATAAAATGAGAGGAATTGTGGTAATATTCATTATCTAAATGAGGCCATTTAGAGACCGGGGCATTTGACTGCTACTAGGAGATTGATAATAGCCTATTTGCTCTGCTGACAGTGGTAAATGTTTCTTTTTTAAGAGTGATTTTGTCAGAACACAGTAGTTCATGCACAGTATGCAAGTCTTGCAGTTTCTTCCCCCAAAAAGGCACCTTTTCTCATTCTTCCTTTGTGTGATAGAAAAGCCATCCTTAACAACTGAGGTTTGCAGTACTGTAGATGTGTGTGAGCTTCAGGCTACAAAACATTGTGTCTATGCCTCCAACAAACTCTGGTCTGACGTGGATCTAGACTTTGAGGCACTTTCTCATTGTTGCAGAAAAATTGTCCATTACAATTTTAGCTGTTGTTGTGCTGTGCCATTAATGCATCTCTATTATCTTTCTATACAAAGACTGGGACAGAGAGAAGCTGTTAGAAGCCTGGATGAAAGATGCAGAGGAATGCTGTCAGCGGTCCAGGGTGCAGATGCCCAACCCGCCCCCTAGTGGCTACAACGCTTGGGACACACTGCCCTCTCCTCGAACACCTCGCACTGCTCGCTCTTCCATCACCTCTCCAGACCAAATAGGCCTCATGCCTGCAGAAGAAGAGTCAGCCCTGGTAGATCACTCATTTAAAAGTCCTAACGACAGCATGGGCCAGAAATTATTTGCACATTTAATTTTTTTTTTTACTATTCAAGCTAATTTCTTACTGGTTGCTCGGGTCCACATCACTAGACGCCAGTGTGAATGTTCAATGTTCATCTTAATGGGGAAAAAAATCTCAATTAGATATAGAAATCCTGCAGCTCTACTTCTAAACATTAAAACTGAAAACCTTGAGATCACTCATATTTCTCATTGATGTTGCTTGTTTGCTGAACAACTGTGTCTGTTTTATTTTGTGACCCGATGCTAATAGATAATAGCTTCTGGTGGATTGCAATTTGTCTAGAAATCTTGAATCTGGCAGTCCTATTAAGTCTCTCAAAAGGCGTGTCTTGTGCTGGCCGACTGCTTTCTACTCAAGGGCCCGTTTAAAGGTTACACTTGATTCTATCTCATTCTGCTCTTTTTCAAATCAATACTTACATTGTTGAGGCACACTGGCTCCTTTATTTCTTTTGTCAGGCTCAGGCTTCACTGTAACAAGGCATCTGTGTGTAGGGCTTTGCCTGCTATTTAGCATAATTTTGTGCTTTGGCTTCTTTTCTAATGCACAAGTGTTGTCGGTGATTTTAACATCACTGTTACCTTTTTCAGTGTGGTATCTGCATGTCTTCCATCTCCATATTTGAAGATCCAGTTGATATGACCTGTGGCCATGAGTTCTGCAGAGCTTGCTGGGAAGGGTATGTTCTATTTTAATGCTCTCGCCAATTTTATTTGTAACACACTGACTTTAAACATTTGGTTTTGCAGGTTTTTAAATATAAAGATTCAAGAGGGCGAGGCTCATAACATCTTCTGCCCAGCATTTGACTGCTACCAACTTGTGCCTGTGGAAGTTATAGAGAGTGTTGTCTCAAGAGAGATGGACAGACGCTATCTTCAGTTTGATATTAAGGTATGCCCCCTCATCGGGTTGCCAACTTGAGGACAGAAAAAGGAACACTATTGGGGTAGGGGGCAGCGACGACATTAATCTGTAAGCAATGTTGCTTTAAAAGTACTGACCCATAAACTAAAATGTAAAAAAAATAGTTGCGTGTATTAAGCTGCTCATGTGAAGTGGTATCAGCCAATCAGAAGTCCGTATGGAGTTTGTGAAGGGGAGGGCTGTCGCTTTGGCTTAAAAAAACTCCTAAACAAAACATTGCAGTCGTGGTTGCACTGTTTGGGGGAAGAGCATAAAGAGGTGGCCGGTTTCGCTCCGTTTGTTTTTGCTACTGATTCAGTAATGATGTGGCTAAAGTTCATCGCGAATCTCGTGCTCCCTCTCCTCTACTCTCTGGGCGAGCGATGCAGCGCGGTGTGGAGAAGTGAAATCAGAGTGGAGACATGATGCAGGTGACGCGGTGTTGAGAGAGAACTATTTAACTTCATCTTGTTAAGGACATCAGCACATGAATCAGCACTGCAGTCTTTGTGTGCAACTCATGAATACTGACTATTCAAAATGTGTTACATAGAAATAAATCACACAAATAATGATACTGGGTCTTGTAAATACCTTGCTGCTGGGAACATTTGAGAAAGACTTGTCACGCTGGCTAAAAGGTAATGTCAAGCCCTGATAAATTCACCATTAACTCATTGACTGCCAATGACGTCTATAGACGTCTAATAGGTTTTTCAATGGGAACAGCTGAGCCGCAGCAAAGCCTTGAGCATGTCTTGTGTTAAAATCTTTGTTGTGCTGCCTGATGCTGCCATCTAGTGACTCAATAAAAGAACTACAAGTTCTTTTATTGAGTCACTAGGTGGCAGCATTGCTCTTTCGTTTTCTCAGCTTTTTGGTCAGAAAACAACATTTTGGGTGATTTCACCTATTTTTTTTCGGACATTACTAAAGAATGGAAACTTTTTTTTTTTTGATGAAAGAAGAGAGTCTAATCTTTCTTTTAGTGGGTTTTGTGTTGACGTAGACCTAGACCTACATTATCAGTGGGTCTTCAAAAAACACTCAAAATCCTGAAAAACCTCTGGCAGTGGGGAGCTCTCTGATTTGAAAATGGCTGGTAGTTAATGAGTTAAGCAACAATCCCATCCCATAGGCCTATATTTTGGGTAAAATGCCCATGTGGACCTCTATAGACCTATTTAAAACATGCAATATGAGCTTCATTCAGACTTTTACACCAATTTCTTCATAGGACCTGCTCTTTTTAAGGGGGAAAAAGCTTAATTTGCAACATGTTTGGGTTCTTTTTTCACCTTTTGAGATAGGTGTTTTCAGGTCTGTTTATTTAAACATTTCAAACTATTTAGTTTTGGCTGCAGCTTTTCTGAATTTGCAAAAGTAACGATTTATTTTGTTTGTTGTAGTTTTGTTACATGCTAAGTTCATTTGATTATAGTATAGTGGAGATTCCAGACCTCCCTCATTAGAAAAATTACTTATTTTATTTTATGGCCGCCCGCCATAGTCTATTTTCAGCTGCCATAGTCTAAAACCTCTGTCCAAACAAAGTTGTTCAACACAAAATGCTTTGTATATTCTTGTTCTGTTTTGATTGAATCACAAACTCATTTCATCACATGTCAGTTTGAGAGTTTGTGCTGATTACTGAAGTTGACAATTAGGAGGGGAAGGGAATCTTATTTGTATAGCGGTTTTCAGATGACACAAGTCACACCCAAAGCGCTTCACACATGAAAGGGAGGGGGGTTCATTCACTCCATGCTGATGGTGGTAAGCTACATTTGTAGCCACAGTTTCCCCTGGGGTAGACTGACAGAAGCGAGGCTGCTCATACATAGGCCAACCACTCACACATAGGCATTGGGTGAAGTGTCTTGCCCAAGGACACAACGGCAGTCTGCACCTGCAGGAGCTGGGATTCGAAACCCCCACCTTCCGACAGTGTTGTTTTTGGCAGCCCTTTTAGTTTTAGTCCTTTGGACGAAAATGCATTTAGGTTTAGTCACATTTTAGTCATTTCAAAATGTGATCGTTTTTGTCAAGTTTTCGTCGGTTTCATTATAAGAAGTTATAATTAATTTCGATAAGTCTTGGAAATTGGGATAAATAATAGCTTCTATTGGCTTTTGACAAACAGATGACACCACGATAGGCACTGGCAGAAGTGGTCGGCGGACTGTGAACAGTACTTTTCCCAAAAGCGCCCGCTCTCCTCGTCCTCTGATCGTCGCGTTCTCTCACTTCGCGCACAAACTCTGTTTGTGAACGATCTGACGAAAAACCTTCTCCCATTTTTGTCTCGTCTCGTCTCGTCTCATTGACGTAAACTCGTAAACGTCTCGTCATGTTCTAGTCCCCAAAGAGCTCATTTTAGCTCGTCAACGCTACGTTATCGTCATTAAAAAAAGGGGCGTCAACGAAAAGATATCGTTATCGTCTTCGTTGACGAAAACAACACTGCCTTCCGATAATGAGACGACCCGCTCTCCCATCTGCGCCACTACTTTTTCTATAATGAATATAGTTAGTTGTGGCACCCCGGGTTGTCCATGACGATTCTATTGTTTTATATTACCTATCAATGCACATTTCCACTAAATAGAAATGACTTTGTCACAACAGCAAAAACAACAACAAAAAACAGCTACAAACTTTTTCTTATTGTTTAAAAAGCACCAGAATGCAGGAAAATGCTGTGGGCGTGATTTATTGAGTGATAGGGGAGAAAGGATCCTCAAAATTCGGAACAAAAGCCGTCCCTTATTGAGTCAATACTGGCCAACCCTAACATTGTTCTTTTCTTGTTAGGCCTTTGTGGAGAATAACCCTGCTATCCGCTGGTGTCCCGTGGCGGGCTGTGAAAGAGCCGTTAGACTGAACACACGGGGACCTGGAAGCTCTACCTCAGACTCTCTCAGTTTCCCCCTCCTCAAAGCACCGGCCGTGGACTGTGGGAAAGGACACCTCTTCTGCTGGTTAGTATCAATCCCCACAATGAATTGCATCAGTGCTTGATGGAATGGAGAATGCATTTTGGGATAGGACTGGTTACACAAAAACAAATAATGTTTGCTATAAAAAATAAACTCAGTTAAGCGAGAAGCATCTAGACTATTTGGTCTTGGTCGCTATAACTTAACAATTTACGATAAAGGACAAGCCACAGCTCTGCAATAATGTGTTTTTCTTTATACACTTGTAACGTCTCAATTCTTCATGAGGATCCGTTTATAAACGCATTTTGCAATTTTCAGGAAGTTAAGTGGAGCTTTACTGTCATGGTAATGCCAACAACCACTTCAATTAGTTCGATAAAAATGCTTTAAAGGGCGCCCCAATGGCCTTAGTGCAGCAGATAAGTAGAAAAAGACTTGAGTTTGTGAAACAAGCATGAAGTGCTTGGTTCAAGTGTTCACTAAAACACTCTGTCAAAAAATCTGTGTGTCCATGAAAAATTCCAAGATGAAAAAAGTAGTCTGTATCCCATACAACACATGTGCACATCAAATAGCTTCAGTTAGCAACAGTTTTTTTAATGTTTGTGGGGGCCATATTGGATATCTTTGTTTATAGTATATGCTCTACGAAATATTAAGCACAAATCCGTTAACCTTTGCTTGTTGACTCTACCGTAAGTATGTAAAGCCAAAACAAGTGCATAAACAAATGATCTGAGACACACAAAACCTATGGTAAAAACTTACAAAAAAAGAAACTTTTTTTATTTTGAGTGCTCACTGTCATTTTCAAAAAGTGGCTTATGGAGAAGATTTTCTTGAAGATTTCTTGTTTCACCAACTGAAGTATTGTAGTGAAAAAATGACTTTATCTGCTGCCCTACCTAGTTGGTAAGACTGCAACACAAGTACACCGGGCACTCTTCTGACTACAGCAGTTTTGGCTGTTCGTTTCATGTCTCTCACCTCCACCTCATTTCACCTGTACAGTCTGTACTGTCATGTGTTTAATAAAGCCCAGGGGCCACAAAACATAACAAACAGGAAAGTGCCGTATGACTCAGCGTTTTTTTCCCCACAAATATTTGAGTTTAAAATATACTGAACGAGGACAATAATAAGTAATAAGTAATGAAGTATATTACAATCTACTGTATATGTGTTGTATTTGCAAATGTAAATATATACATTCCTTGTGGTTGTAGGGAGTGCCAAGGAGAGGCTCATGAGCCCTGCGACTGTCAGATCTGGAAAGCCTGGCAGCAGAAAGTCAATGAGATGAAACCGGAGGAGCGTGAGTCCGTAGGCCATGTCACTGTTGTGTAGAGTACCCCAATTGTGGAAAAGTGTCATTATTTATGTCAGTTGTAGTATCTTTTTATTGTCAAGCTTTATTCATTTTTGTTACGGTTGCTTGCCAGGTTTTGGTTTGGTAGCTGATTTGTTTTGGGTTTTTTTTAGAATAGAAACTTACAGGCAGTTTAGTACCTAATAAATATAAATTGTATTTCATAGTCAAAACGAGGGATGCACCAATCCGATACTGGAATCAGATATCGGAGCTGATACTGGAAAACATACGATATTGCGTATCCGCTACAAATATCTGATACTGAACCGATGCCAGTTTTGGCCAGTTTTAAAGCTCTCACCGCTTTAAAAACACAACTTTCACCAACTAAATCTCAGTGAATATGGGAACGCTGTATATCATTTTGAAGCTCAGGACCTGGAGAATCCAATCATGCTAAAGCTAGCGGCAACTAATCAAGGCTGGGTCAGAAACGATGATAGAAATACCTAAAGCCTAATGAATTAAAATCGGCCACTGCTGGAGCAGCCAAATGTTTGTATTTTAGTTTAAGAAATGCTGTTAAAGAATAACTGATATAAATATTAGTAATGCACAAGTTGTAATGATCAGATCACTTCCTGTGTGTTGTTTATATTAATATAAAATAGCCAGTCCCAAGGATTGTGTCTCAAATCCAGTGATCCTTGTTAAATGTTTTTCCATTAGTTTATTAATAGATAATAATTGACAAAGGAGATAATCGGACCATTCACTTTTTCACTCAGAGAAAGCCACATTTTAGAGACGTCTCTTGGTGTCGGTTAAAATCGGATTTCGGCAGATACTGAAACCCCAGTATCGGCATCGCATTGGAAGCAAAATAGCTGTATCGGTGCATCTCTAGTCAAAACAATTATTTACATCTATGTTTAGAGCCCTATTTCTTTGACAGTTCTTGTTTGTTTTTTTCTAAATTCAAACTTTACATCTGAAGCTATTTGATAATCGACCAATCATGGTGTGTGTGTGAGTGCAGCAGGAATACATAATACATGAGGGTCATTCCATGTCTTTTCAACCAATGCTTCCTGCTCGACCATTTCGGCTGCAAACTTGTCCTGGTTGTTGGTCTTTTTATTAGTCGGTAGAAAGTGTGTTATACCTTGGTCGTTTAGGTTTGAAAAAGTAACTTGATCACATTTTCAAAGTCTAAAAGAAAACAAAAAAAAAGATAAGACAGAGACCTACATGAGCTCTTATATAAGCCTGTCATATCATACTTTGATTTTTGATTGAAGTCATATAGGTCCATAAACTGTAAAATGGTGCTATATTATTATTATATTCCTTTGTTTTACACCTACAACCCTCCACTGTGTGTTGAACAAGCCCCAAAAATGTGAAAGTTAGAGCTTGCCAAAGTTTAGTCTTTTAATATCAACAACAGTCAGGACAAGTTCGAGACAAATCTGAGATGGTTGAGTAGGATCTTTCTCAAACATGTGTTGGTTTGACATGAGCCTTAAGCCACGACAATGAGTTTATGGTTTCCTTTGCTTCTCGTTCTGGCTGTATCTGTGCCCCTCTCCTGGTGCTGAAGTGGCTGGAGTGACTGAAGCTTACGAGGATGCCGCCAACTGCCTGTGGTTACTCAGCAACTCCAAGCCTTGTGCCAACTGCAAATCCCCCATTCAGAAAAACGAGGGCTGCAACCACATGCAGTGTGCCAAGGTAATTTAAACGTTTCTTCGGAAGTGGACTTTGTGAATTTAACATGAAAACAATAGCTACCCTTCAGTATTGTCCTTGGAGTTTTAATTATTACTTATTAGCATGAATTTACCAGTGTGTTAAGTTGGGACTATCTTTACCTTGACTTTTGTTGCTTCTGTGGCGAGGCATTTAAATGATTGACATTTGTAATGAGACTTCTGGCTTTGTTTCCGCTGAATTTGAATGTCAAGTTGAAAAGTTAATTACTTTTCAACCACGCAAGACAGGCTATTGATTCATATAATATATCATTTCCTTTTAATTACATTTTACGGAAACTTGCAAGACTAAAGTGGCAATTATATCCGCAGGTGTGTGTGTATAATCACTTGACTGTTGAGGGCTCTTTTTTCAACACCTACTCAGCATTTTGTGTACTTGAATATTATCCATATTTTCTGCCTTGAATGAACAGGGAATGGATTAATTAGTTGTTTGAAAACACTTCGTACCAAACATTCCCAAAGTAGTACGGGTGAGCGATATTGTTCATATTAATTGAGTGCTGTTAATGATTTATCTTAAATACATAATGGTAATTATTCAACATAAATCTAAAATTATACTGCAATAAAAAAATAATTTCCACTTTTTAACGCATGATTGTTGCACCTCAAATTAAAAAGCAACATGCCATCAATTGACCATAGATTTAATCAGAATTTGCTTAAATTTGGTTAATATTTCAGGATTTTTGACATGGGGCCTCACTTCCTAGTTATCCAGAGTGCTGTTGATTTCTGGAGATATATATATGTATTTTTAATTCATGCAGTCGTTATATTTGAATAGTTTAGTGGTGCTAGGCTAGCGCATGTCTATGGTAACTAGTAGCCTGCATTAAAAACAGTCTGACCCAAGAACAGTGACCTGAAGCAAATCACTTATAACACCAGACTACCAATATAAATGTCTGTGTCGATAGAATAATTTCTTAAACACAACTAACCTTGCATCACATGAATTACTGAATTTTGAGGGACTATTTCCTAGCAGATCACTCTGCCGCTGCGTAGCTTACAACCACAAAGCTGATGTGGCTATTTTGAATGCAAAATTATTCTATCGACAGACATTTATATCAGTAGTCTGGTATTATAAGTGATTTGCCATGTGCTACCCTAGCACTAGCCTAGCACCGTTAAACTATTCAAATATAAGGACTGCATGAATTAAAAAAAAAAAAAATCTCCAGAAATCAACAACACTCTAGATAACTAGGAAATTAGGCCCTATGTCAAAAATCCGGAAATATCGCTTTAAAATTGTATTATTTGCTCAAACCTATATAAGAGCTTGTTCAGCTAATAATGACAGTTATGGTGCACAGTTGTTTATGTTTTGAGCATCTCCAACCTTGACCAACGGAATGAGCAGTGGGTGTGAGGTATAGATGTGCTGGCCCTGTGGCTGCCGTCTGTCTGCAGATGTCTGAGCTGAAGAGGCTGAGTAGAGATTGAGATTAGTTCACAAAGGCCACTGAGTCTCATGACTCGTCATTACCTGGAAAGACAGGACTTTGCTGCAGTTGCTTGGAAACTCAGCTTTACGTGTTGCCATGGAACATTTCTTCTTTGTCTTTGTGCTGCCACTTTGCTCATTCGCACGTCTACTGCCTTTGTCCAGTAGAAATGGTTTATTTCCGTTTGTCTCTTATCCACTCCTCAGCCGTCTATTCATTGTTGTTTCATTTGTACTGATTTGTAGGTGTCATAATTCAAGTCATGTCAAGAGTTTCCATGTTTATATAATCATATCTATGGCAAATTGTGACAAACACAGATTGGTGTTTGTTCTTTCCCTTTTATGTAAACAGACCTTTGATGATACAATTTTCAGGGGATTAGACTTTCAGTACTGCCTTTGTGATATCTGCAGTGCAAGTACGATTTCTGTTGGATCTGTTTGGAGGAGTGGAAAAAACACAGCTCTTCCACTGGAGGTTACTATCGCTGCACTCGCTATGAAGTTATCCAGCAGGTGGAGGAGCAGTCCAAGGAGATGACTGAAGAGGTACAATTCACTCTGCAAGATAATGAGCTTTCGAGTTTTCAAGTTTTCACAGCACAAAACTTAAAGAAATGTGAACGCAACCTTCCACGATGTTCCACATTTACAGATTTAATTTCTAAAATTCCAATATCATTTTGCAGGCAGAGAAGAAACACAAGAATTTTCAGGAACTTGATCGTTTTATGCACTACTATACACGCTTCAAGAACCATGAGCACAGCTATCAGGTACTGTCCTCTCACTTCTGCACAGATTCTATGTTGTCTAACTGTTTCTCCCATTTACCTGGTCATTAACATAAAGGATTGTTATTTTGTCAGATCGTCATCAGTGCATTATACTATTGTCTCTACCACAAAGTATAATTGACATTGTTTGCTATTAACCGCAGAATTTGTTTAATCAGTGTTGTCAAGACATTTTTACTCAACTGGAGGCCCTAAAAGCTTCTGTCTTCTTAAATTAGCTGGAGCAGCGTCTGTTGAAAACTGCCAAAGAGAAGATGGAGCAGCTCAGCAGAGCGCTGAGTGGAAGTGAGTTTGAGCTTGGTGTAACACTGTCAATCTCCATTACATATTTGGACACATCTTCCTCTACTTTGATGTTCAGCTTTGAAGAAATAGCAGCGGGAGGGATTTCATGAAAGTGTTGAAATAACGTAATCAAATGTAAGAGAGTCTGTGCTTTGGCCTTAAGCAGTTCTCCTTGTCTTTAATCTGACCCAGAAAGACATTGATCAACCTTCGTACTATTATGATTATTTTGTACACTTAAAAAGTTACGTTTACCCATCACTTTTTAACCTTTCTTTCTGTCCAATAAAATAACACACTTTATCCTCACAGGAGAGGGAGGCCCGCCTGACACCACTTTCATTGAAGACGCAGTTCTAGAACTACTAAAGACTCGACGCATCCTGAAGTGCTCTTATCCTTATGGGTTCTTCCTCGAGCCCAAAAGTACAAAGAAAGAAATCTATGAGCTTATGCAGGTATCAATGCTTGCTCAAAGATTCTTGCTCACTGCTGGCTGGCTTACAGTCTGTAGAAAGTTGTGTATTGCTTTGTTTAGTTGACACAGTTTGCACTGTACAGTAAATATGTTGCTGATAAAGTTCTTTGTTTCTAGACGGATTTGGAGATGGTAACTGAGGATCTTGCACAGAAAGTGAACCGCCCTTATCTGAGGACCCCTCGTCATAAGATCATCCGCGCGGCCTGTTTGATTCAGCAGAAGAGGCAGGAGTTCTTGGCCTCTGTAGCCAGAGGTGTGGCACCCAGCGACTCTCCTGAGGCTCCCAGGCGCAGGTGCACATCATCATTTATTTTTCTGATCAAAAATATTCATAATATCACATTGCCGTATGTACATGAATAAGTCAAATATGCACATTAACACTGTTAACAAGTATCAGTGTACAGCAGGGGTTCCCAAACTTTTCCGCAACCCCCAAAATCACTCCCTTCTGTAAAATGTAATTGACATTTGTAATAATTTAAGGTGCAAAACATTTAACTCATTGACTGCCAGTCATTTTCAAATCAGAGAGCTCCCCACTGCCAGAGGTTTTTCAGGATTTTGACTGTTTTTTCACATGTAACCCCGTAAACCCAGGCTTCTGATTGGCTGGAGGGTTGCTGTATTCGCCTAATGTTTAACATGGAGCACATCCTGCTGAAGGGAATCTGCAGGTTAGAGCATTTTGCTCTAATCTGGCACATCTCTTCTTCCTTAGACTAATGTCTTTTGTGCATTGTCCCTGATCAAATAAAAAATACATTTAAATTCGAATTGGATGACAATTAACGTTATAAAACACAGAGAAAATACTATAATAGCTATTTTAAATAATATTAGGATCTACTGTATAATCATATTAATTTGGGTTATTGTAAAATTGTTTAGGTCAGCAGAGAAGGCTTGACAGCACACCACTGATATAATATATAATTCATGTATTTGAAATGTTTATTCTTTCTCTTTTTGTTTTATTTTCAGTTTTGCTGGTGGCACATGGGACTGGGAATATTTAGGATTTGCTTCACCTGAGGTAATAAGGTCTCCATTAGGGCTAGACTTTTCCACAGTTTGTAAATGAGCTTCATTCAGTAAAATAGAAACATCAATATAGGTACTTATAAGTGGGGCGCTATGATGATAAAAACAAATTGTAAACTGATCCCTGTGACGACTAGCTCATGTCAGATCAAGGTTTTTCTACGCTAAAGTACAGGCACTTTTCCCTTCCCATTCTTCACATTGGCCTGTCTAGTCATGCTCTGAGTAAGTGACACCAATTAAAGTCCTGTTTTGAAATGCATGCATTATGAGCAGTTGATGACAATACGATTTATGCCTCATGATCCCTCCAGATGCTTGCTAAAAATAGACTCACGTTTATAAAAGTAGGTTGTGATCTCTCTTCCTTAATTAAGCATGTGCGTCTTGGCTGTGCTTGTTAATGGGAACAACACAGTGATAATCAAACCCCGATGTCACCGCCTGTAGGTGCAGCCACAGATGGTTGATGCTACTTCTTATGTGTAGCGTGTCCCTGTGCAGCTCTTTTAAGTTATTTTTGGACAAGCGGCACAGGAGAAAGTGAGGTTTGGGTGGATAAACTATGTGCAGTAAATGGAGTAAAAAACAAGGTACAAAGATCATCATAAATTGGTTATGTTCAATATTGTCATTATGTCTATCACCATCTTATCTCTCATCTCAATAATTGGATATTGGTGTTTTTATACATGGCTGTTAATCAGTGCCATCTAAATACCAATTTAAACAAATAGATCTTTCTGATAGTTAGCAAGTATAATTAAGAGGGGTTTAATGTGCTTTATGCAAATTTCTTCAAAACTAAATTGGGCCTGCTTCCTGAAAGTCTCGGTAATTACTTCTCTATCATTCACGCTAACTGGCAATATGTCAGAAATATCAGATGTGAGTTTGTCTTGCACTACTGTGTATTGCAAAGTAAGTGGCTTTGCTTCATTTCTCCTGTGACAGGAATATGCAGAGTTTCAGTATAGACGGAGACACAGGCAGCGAAGGAGAGGTGACATGTCCAGTCTGCACAGTAACACTCCGGACCCTGATGATGATGGCACTTTAGGTAATTTCTCTTCCAAACGTACAATGAAAATAAAATGTAAAACTTCCTCTCATCAAAACAAAGGATTGATTCATATTACGCCCTCAAACCTTAGAGTAAACACTGTATTATAAATTACTCACTGCATTTAAATGCTTTTCTATCATGTTAGTGTTTGGGTTTTATTGTTAACATTATAGTACTTCTTTCTTTTTCTTTACAAAGATGGACAGGACTTTGGTGGGCACAGACATTTAATGGTGAGCAGAGTTTTGATTTCATAAGTTGCAACTACTTAATTGGAATCTTTTTCTAATTCAAATGTGTGTTTGTCATCCTATACTGCAGGATCTTGGCTCTTTGGATGATGATGACCCAAACATTCTGTTGGCCATCCAGCTGTCTCTTCAGGAATCTGGGATGGTGGGGGCCGGGGCCTCGGATGAGCCAAACGATGCATCACTGGGGGCCATTGGCACCTCTCTGCCCTCTCGGCTGGAGCAGAGCCCCACAGGAGTAGAGGCCTTGACCAAGACATCCCTGAGCAGCTCAGAGCTACTGGAGCTGGGCACCATCAGTGCCCATTACTCTGCCACAGTGGGGTCCTCTGTTCAGTACTGTGAGGGCCACATGTATAGGACATCCCTACCCATCCCAGTGGCCCCTGGTGGTCACTCCTCCACAGGCCTGTTTTCCTCCAGTGACTCCACCACCTGTAGCAGCCACGAGCCATCTTCGTCCTCCGCTTTAGCCGCTAACACTAACCTGCTGGGCAACATCATGGCCTGGTTCCATGACATGAACCCTCAAGGCATCACCCTGGTCCCCCCCACCTCCTCTGACACCGACTCCAACCTGTGCGCCCTGCACACTGAAGACGAAGATGAAAGCCTTCAGGATGAGCATGACAAATCTGCTGTAGTCATTCCAGAAAATAAACAGGCGCTGGAGGCAGAGGTGTGTGTGAGTGCTTTAGAGAAGGAGTGTGTGGTAGCAGAGAGGCCCACCCAGCTGGAGCTCGTGCAGCTGGAGCCATTGCCCCTGCCTTACCCAAGCCCACAGGAGAGCAGCGCGGAGCCACACTTTGAGGCTCAGAGGCTCTGCCACGTGGACACTCCACAGTGCGACTCTGTGTGTGAGCAGCTGCCCAGCACCAGCTCCTCTGAGTGGGAAGAACAAGTGCACTTGGTATGATGTGATGGGCTGGAGTAGCTCAAACAGCCAAACACCACTGAAGAGTGCTGAATGTTTGCAGTTTGCAGATGTTTCTGATTGTGCTCAAGTAATTTCAATCTGACCCTGTCGTAACAGAGGCTTACATTTATGAAGTGTTTAGAGGCATAAAATTCCTAAAATGGAAATTGTGCTTATTGACTGAGGAAAAGACTGTCAATTTGAGGCCAGAGTATTTTTTTTTCTAGATTGAAACTGTAGCCTGTGTCTCCACTGGATCTAAAGCGTATTGTATGTTTTAGGACCTAGTAGCTGTACTTGCTGACCACACTAGTATTTAGTTGATATTAGAGAGCAGGTGAGGAGTAAATGTCTTTCCTGCTCATGCCTGCCTAATTTCTAGGTGCCAAACACTGACTAGCAAAAGCACAATTTGCTGTCACCAAGTGGATTCTTTAAAGCAAATTGTGCCTGTTGAATTAAATCAGAACCACTCAGTTTGATGTTTAATATGAAACACTCAAGCCATATTTCCTTCAATATTTCTGCTGGGTCATATTTCACACTTTGTTTAAATGCTGTTGTGTAAACCATTGGCTAAATAAGCAAATGAGAAATCATGCATGTTATAGATTCACAATGGATATGAATTGGAAAATCTGACATTCTGTAACAAATGCAGTTCAAGTTGAACATGAAATAGCCCACGGGATATTTATAAGTGCACATTTCTGTGCAGCAAATCATGTTACCCGATTAGTGCACAAGTAGTGAGTAGCCTTGATTTTCTTATATGGGAATGCCACTTTAGGAATAATGACAACATCCTGAATTTCAATTAGATAAGGCACTGTTGTTTTTCCCAGAGTTGTGAAGGAAACTGAATGTGTTTTAGATATTTCTCTACAGTTAGAGATGCAGTGCCTTTGTGTCAATCTTTGATTTCAACATTTTAAGAGTGCTTATTACACAGGTGTAAACCAACCAAATACACACCTTTTACCTTATGTTTTTCTCTCTAGTGTGTAGTATGCAAACAGCAGCTCCACAATAGTTCTGTTGTGAAGCATGAGGTTTTGTTTGTTTTAGTAGTGTTACATTGAGAAATCCTGACTTGATGAAATGGCAGTGACTTCTACCCAAATTTTAGATTGCATTTTATATTTGAGTGCAGCAAAAGACCCTGTATTTAGAAACTAATTCACTTTCTGACTTTGGAGTTGACCACTGTATGTTGTTAAACCTGAAGACACTAAATAGAGGACAGTTGCAATATATTCAAAGATTGTGAATAATCCATGTTTATTTGTAGAACCTAATCATGTTTTACAGACTACTGTCTGAATGTCTGAAGTGATTGAAAACAGCAGACCCAGGATGGCATTGGCAGTGATCAAGTGTATGGGTATGTGTGCCAAAATAAAGTTAGTAGAGCTAACTGAAAGTATGAATAGGTGAAAGTTATTTCAGTCCTGTGTGTGACAGTATGCTGTGCATGAACCGGGTACACCTCTCAATGGGATTTGTACTTTCTTTGTATTTCACCTCTAATGTCCAGGTGAATTATTTTAAATGAACATTTTGTAACTCATCTAGATTTTCTATTGTAAAGCAACTAATCCTTGAAATGCTATTTGCACTTTCATAGTCTATACTTGATACATTCCCTCTTTATATGAACTATGGTTGATGCGTGATGCCAATAAACTGTGTGAAGTTTTGAGCATAAAATGTGTCTTCCTAATTCAAAACACCAAAACACATCTCAAAACGAGTTTTACAAGAAAATATATTATATGGAAAAGTGTCCTAGAGTACAGTCATTGAAATCTAAGTTTTAAACAAAACTCCCCAGGATAAAAAAGAGTCACATTCTGCTGCAGGTTGTTGTGGGTTGTGTTACAGTTGATCCTGTACAGACGTGCAGGGACGAATGCCGACACTGCTGTTTGCACTATGCACAGTTTGAACGTGTCATTGAGGAGTCAGCGACACAGGCCGATGAGCTGCAGCAAAAGCAGGAACAGGGTCACTATGTCCAGATACAGGTTCAGAGCCGCAAACACATATTCCTCTGGAGACACCTCATACTTCCGGTGTTTCCCTCCAACAATCAGCTGAGTGTCAAACACCAGGTACTGCAGACACAAACACATCAGGGTTAAACCACACAAAATAATTTGAAGAGTGTGATGAGCGCCTTACAGGTGCTGTATGATGGGAAGAATATACCTCAAGGTGTGTGACACACTTTTGCAATCGGGATTGTAAGAATAGAAACTAATGAGAGCGTACAACTAAACTATCACCTAACAGTGATCTCAAATGAAGTGACTGGTGAAGATAAAATTGGAGATTATTAATAAAATACAAAGTGCTTGTGACAGAAAGAGCACATTGTGACTGATCCAAATGACAAAATGGGCCTGATGTTGCTCCCATTGAACCAATGCTTCGCTGTGCATGGCACAAGATACAAAAGTGTCAGTCAGACTTTTTGTGAACGTTTTTGGTCACATTTCAGACCACAGCAAGTTCATCTCGGGGACACAGAAGCCACCTTCTTTCTCTGCATGATGGCTAGACATTTCCATCTTTTTTATACTTGCGTATAATTGTTTGAACCAATGAACCTGCACCTTCAGGCATCTTGGAATTGCACCCAAGGATAAACCAAGGTTATGACATCGTCATCTGGGCTATCCCAAATCTTTTTTTCCCCCCAATGAATTGACTTATGCCCTTATGCATTCCTTAATTCCTTTTTGGTTCTTACCTGAGGCCTCCAGTGTGATGGCTCTGACCTGTGTATCCAACTTATTACATCTGGCTACTTTAAAAAAAAAAAAAAATGTAATCTATACTTATATACATATATTTTTATTTCATACTAAAACTCTTCACACAATACACAGATTCACCCATTAAATTCCAGAATAAAAGAGTGTGGTTGAGAGGAGCAGCGTCATGTGTTGGGCCCAGTGTGCTGTTGCACTTCGTTCCACTAGCTGACTGGTCGGGTCACAACATTTGGTGCCAATGCCAGAGGCATGCAGAGAGGTGGCTGTGAAAATGAAGCCCACTGCTGTTAATCGCTGCATAATGGAAATGAAAGGGCACAGGACATCAGTGTCTGTCTTTACACTAACTGCTCAGGCTGCCACTGCGGCACATCACAGGTCCCACCACACTCACTGATGAAGATGTAGCTACTTAAAAAGGTCATGTTGAGCCCAAAACGAAGTAAAACATATTGTGTACTTACCAAAGAAAATACAAGTGTCCCCAGGCAGGCATACGCAATGTAGGCATACTGCAGGAACAGTAAGCACAAACGTAAGATGTTCATTCGGTCGTTTAGGCCTAAATCATTATCTTTTGAATTGGAAATCATTTGTTCACATCTGGATTAAAATTACTCCTAGCTTCCATTTGCAGATGTTTGTTTTGTACTTCACTACTCTAGTATTGTATGTACTAGTTAGTTTACAATAGTACTAGAGACTGTATGTTGCCTATTGATGGTGGCGTGGTATATGTTTCAGTGTGATTTAGGAATCCTGAAAGCTTTCTGCTGAGCACACACTCTTCATATACTGAAGCACTGCTCACATCTTTTGAACTATACTGCAACTATTTTGAAAAATACTCATCATAAACACGTGTACAGTATGCACATGCCTTTTTCACTTACCTGTGATCGGAGGATTGCACACAGTAGACAAAAGGACAAGAGGGTCCACAGTAGCACCCACAGACATCCATTTAACATGGTGAAGTCCCACTGGTGAAGAAAAGAGACAATTACATTTGACGTCTGTGCCTTACCTGTGCAGTAAATTAGAATGTTATGAAGACACATTGCAGTTTAACATGTAAGTTACAAGAAGAAACTAATGAGCATGGATACAATGATTTGTGGATAATTAATAGACAGGATGTGGCTGACACACGCAGGCTGGGAGGCTGTCCTGGTGGCTCCTCTGCCCTTTTCACTTCGGCACCAAACGCATGGCAGCTACGATCAGGGAATCACTAATCCTGACCGATGAGTTTAACATTCCATGCAATGTGTCTGGGTGACATTTAAATCAGAGACACAGACTAGCTTAGTATCATATAAGATACAGTATATGCAAGCACTTGTTGTGGTATAAATACAAAACCACTTCATTCAACAGAAGAAGATAAAAAAAACCCATCATGGGATGTGATGTTTTCTTCACAGAACAAAGTTGCTATGAAAATAGAGGTATGGTCAAGGTAAATCTCATATGACTCCCAACCATGAAGACATGCTTTAACCTTTTGGCCAATTTGACCTTTTCATCTAAAAACTCTCAGTTGCCACGTACTGGTCCTTGTAGATTACTGAGCTAGGAAGAAAATGCAGGCCAGTTCTATGGAAGTGTTCATCTTGATCATGTTTTTTGTTTAGTTTTAAATATTTGACAAACATGTAATTTTGTAATTTAATTTTCATAAAAATTAAGTCAACAAAATCTAAATTTAATTTAGTCAACATATTTATTTACTGCTTCAAGTAATTTCTCCCACATGGACAAAGCACTGACCTGGAAGTTTAAATATTTTCAGTCCCTTCTTTTCATTTTAATTTGTGTTTATTAATCAACAAAAAATATTTGGAGGTTTTAGACATAGTTTAACTAAATTAGATTTAATTGTCAACAAAAAATATTACTTTGACTAAAATGTATATTTAAATATTTTAGTCAATGAAATCAACACAGTCCTATAGTAACACGGTGTAATCTTTAACCTGCCTTCAACTGCAGTGCTATAAATGTGCTAATTCTTCCTCCACCTGGCATAAGAGTCTTTTAATAGGGGCCAATAATGTTCTGGGAACAATTGTTTGTTTGTGAACTTGAAAGTTCTTTGTGAGCCACTCCAGAGGCAGCTTCTCCAAGTCTCTTGATATTAAAATGTCAACGAGGTTGTAAACCACACAGCACGCATAAAAAGACCCAGGGAATAACAATGAAATAAACAGGAAATTATGGAACTGCACTGAAAACAAGGACCCGACTTTAAACTATTGCTAATTATCCAATAGATTTAGAGGAACACCCACAAAACTATTTTTGTTGAGAAACGTTTGTGTGTTTCTATGCTCGTATCTATGCCTTTTTTTCTCCATGCTCTCGTCTTAAATCAGCCAATTTGTTTTATTGGCAAACCTTGTTTTTTGGTTACCTGTGGTCTTCAATTTTCTCTTGCATTTTTGTAGGTCACATCCAGGTGCTCCACAATCCCTTGTGCATCTAAAACATGCACAACAGGCTAAATTCACCAGCCCCTGGCTGGTTTTCTTGTTATCCCCAGGTGCTGTGCAGAGTTAGTCCAATGCCCCAGTGACAGTGAAGGATGAGTCCAAAGCAGAGAACAAATTTCCCTATGGGGGACACTACAGTATACCTTAACTGACCTTTTTCAAGACTATCATAAATCTCCTCTGTGATCTCTTTCATTACTACTACTCTTCAAATAATCCTTCCCCTGCTTTTCCGTATATATTCATTCTAAATCATATCCGTAATCTTCCAAATGTAACATGCAAAAAGACTCATGTAAACCTAAAGCCGCACTGCGGAACATTCCAGGTTATACAGTGGTGAGAAAAAGTAAGTACACTGTTTGGAATTTCTCACACGTCTGCCTAACTTGGTCATTAAATGTGGTCTGATATTCATCAAAATCACAGAAATGATTAAACAGTGTATGCTTAAACTAATACCACCCAAACATTTACATTTGATCTGATTTTTATTGGCCATAACATGTAAACATTCACAGGAGAGCATGGAATAAGTAGGTACACCACTTGAATCTCGCTGAACTGCAGCAGTTTTGTAAAGAGGCATTTTCCAAAATTCATCCTGATGGTTGTGAACGTCTAATCTGCAACTACAGAAAAGCAGTTATTGCCATAAAAGAAGGATCAGCAGCTATTTAATACAGGGGTTGACTTACTTATTCCATGCATGTTGTGAATGTCTCAGGTTTTTCTGCAAAATATCTTGCTATTCCCAAACTATTCAACTTTGGGTCCAACAGTTTACAGCATTTTTCCACTAGTACTGTGGAGCATCCGAGTGCTCTTTTGCAAACCAAAGATGAATAGTTTGGGAGGAACACACAACGTCATGTGTCGAGGACAAATGGAACAGCACATCAACATCAAAACCCTGGACAACGTGCTATCATTAGTGGAAAAATTAATTCACAAGTTTATCAAGATATTTTGCAGAAAAACCTGAGACATTCACAACATGCATGGAATAAGTAAGTGATCCCTTGTTTAAATAGCTGGCTGACCCTTCTTTTGCAGAAATAACAGCTTTTCTGTAGTTGCACATCAGACGCTCACAACGATCAGGATGAATCTTTACAAAACTGCTGCAGTTCAACGAGATTCAGGCGGTGTACTTACTTATTCCTCCCTCTCCTGTGAATGTGTACATGTTTTGGCCAATAAAAATATGATAAAATGTAAATGTTTGGGTGGTATTAGTTTAAGCAGACACTGTTTAATAATTCCTGTGATTTTGATGAAGATCAGACCACAGTTAGGGACCAATTTAGGCAGAAATGTGAGAAATTCCAAACGGTGTACGTACTTTTCTCGCCACTGTATGCTGCCAAGTCATAAAAGCAAATGACTCAAAACATAACCAAACGAGTCAGTGATACTAACAATAATTATCAACAGAATAACAACAATGCTATTTTGCAAAGGGTTAACTTACAGTATAAAGCAGGACCTAATGCATTTGTTACACTGGGGTTAAAGGGAGTGAAAGGGGAGAGACATTAAGCAAATTGTCCAAAATGTTTTTCACAATGAGACACCCAGAATAAAAAAATAATGTTTATTTATTCTATTTATTTGGTGACATGTTATGTGGCTCGGCTTTAACCTTAGAAATGAAGAAAATATCAAAAAGCAGACAACTTTCAGGAAAACTACAAACACTATGGTGTTGATTGAAACGCTTGATGTGTTGAGAAGAATGTCGTGCAGTTCGATGTGAAATGCAGACAAAGCTCTTTTTTTCCATTAAAGTAGCTCATTCCAAGTCCATATTATTGGAAGACAAAAAGAACTGATCAGCTTCCCCTTTGCAACCTTTTAAACCTCTCCAATACCTGCCAAGCAAACAGCAGCCACGAGCTTAACTCCGTTCCTCTGAGTGCACAGGAAACACGGCTTAGTATATGGGCATTTACCGCTAGCTGCACCTCAAAGTCGCGGCGCTTTATGAAATTTCACTTGTGGCAGCCCTGCAAATGGGGCTCAGAGCGGCAACAGATCTCACCTTAGACTGGAAGGCAAACAGACTTAAAGCCAAGGACACCAGCGCTGTCGCCAATATGGCCCACAGGACAGCCTCAGCGTCGAAGTACCTGCAGCGAAGAGAGAGCAGGGACACGGCGGTCATGACACTGCTTAATATCAGACTGACATATCGTATGACACTAAGCTGCCTCTGAACACAGTAGGTTCAGTGTATCTATTACGATATGGAAGTCCAATGCTGGAAATTTTCTATGAGAAAAAAAATACATTCGGGCTTTTACAGAGACTGTGCCCTTCAGCATCATGGGTAATGATTAGGGCTGGGTATTGTCACATTTTTTTCCGATACCACTACTTAAACGATACTTGGTTTTCGATGCCGATACCTGGACGATTTCTTTTTTCGATTCTACACTAAAATATTTGTCATCTAGAACCAGGAAATAGAACAATAATATTTGGAGATGAACCTGATGAATTTGCAGAGTAATCCGGGTAATCATTTGGGGGAAAATGGTGGAAAATTGGGAGGAATTGTGGCATAAATAAGGAAAATATATGTGTGTGGGTGTGGGGGGGTGTAATGAGGCAAAATTGGGATAAAATAGGGGGGAAATAGGGGGAATTTGAAAAATTAAGGGGGGAAATAAAGAAAATATTGGTAATAAAACAAATAGGCAAAAATTAGAGGAATAAATTGTGAAAATGAGAAAAAATGGGGCAATAACCAAAAAAAATGTGGGGAAAATATTGGGAAAATTAGGCAAACATTTGGCAAAAAAATATATAAAAAAAATAGGGATAAAAATAAACCTAAAAAAATAATAATAATAATAGGGAAAAAATAATTTATTTGAGCTGAAACAACCAAGTCACTTCCTTTAATGCTGTCCCTGGACCAACAGCATAAAAACTTGGATCTAAAGAGATACGATTTTTTTCATCGGTACCTGCTATCAATACTTTTATTTTTTCGATGCTGGTAGTACCTAAACATTTTTTCCGACACCATACCGATACCATACGGTACCCAGCCCTGGTAATGATATCAATTTACCCAAGATGATTAAAAAAACAGCACAACTATGTATGAGAGGAATGAAATGTGTCTGCAGTGGTTAGGAATAAGGCTGAAATTGTGTTTTTTTTTTTTCATTTTTTCCTAAACGTTTTAAAGTTCTGTTCTCAGTATGTACAGGTAGGATAATCACTTTCTGAAATCACTGTAGTAATTTATACATTTACAACTGTCATAACTTTATTCTGAGAGCCATTCCTAATTGTTTTTGTCTCATATCAAATGCTAGACCAGACAATGTTTATGTAACTGTCAATAATAACAGCAGCATTTATAGCTGGGGTAAGTATTGTTCAACTTTAATAGCAATTTGTCGTGCTATTGTAGTAGTAGTAGCTATAATCAAATAATATACCTCCATCTGGTTTAGAATTTGATGAACCCACAATGATACCGTCTTACACATTGATCTGAACGGGGTCAAGGTTTATTGTGCAAACGAGAGAGAGCCTCAGGTGGGGATGAAAACAAACACTCACGCGGCCACCGCTCCGAGCATCAAGCCCTCCGCCACCGTCTGCGACATAAACAGAGAGATTCACGGCAAATACAGCCGGGAGAGGAGGAGGAGGAGAGGGGAGTCTGGCTGGCTGCTACTGCGACTGCCTGTGTACTCACAAACAAGCCCAGGGCGATGAAATTGAGAGGGACTTGACGGCGGAGGTTGTCACAGCAGGATAAGGCCACCACAAGCACCATCACCACCGCCCTATTTCACACGCAATATACAGCGAGTCGTAAATAGCAAATAAACAGGCTGTAAACATCAACAAGCTGCACACAGCCCGGTACAGGAATTCAGACGGTGTAATATTGATGCCCAGCGTTGTAACCCCAGTTTCTCATTTGTGATGGGCCATTTTTTTGTGAGAAAAGGTCTGGTTTTAAACCATGAATTTGACTTTGGGATTAACTTCTGCTCTTTTGATTCAAACAAAAGTTATTTTGTTAAAAGCACCACAGTTAAAACCTGTCCTTTCTCATCTCTCATAATGAGCCCACATCAAATCTAGTTCTCTCAAAGGTAGTTAGTTGTTCAGACTCACCTGTCATAGATTAACTTAAATGGGTCAATGAGGACTGTCCATTTGCTGGTTTTATGATATCAAAGAAACATGATGGCCGGTTATAATGAGTGTGCGAGATGAGTAGATGAGTAGAGTTAATAAATCATTAGTTAAGAGTTTAATCATTTCTCTTGCAATAAAATAACTCATTGTCTCTTAAATGAATGAAGAGAGACGTGCTGATGCTTTCCATATTAGTGCAAAGTTTACAGCAGGCGAGGTGGAAAATGCATGTTGACAACCCTAGATAGAAAAAGGTAAATATACATTTTCTTATATATGACACTTACATCATGGAGTAAGAAAACCAGTAGTGGTCCCGTGTCCAAGTATTCAGAGCCGGCCTGGTGCGAGGAGAAACACACATTCCTTAATAGAGATGTCATCTTTCTGAGAGCAGTTGTACAATGACTGTATTAAATATTAACAGAAGACAGAGCATAGTGCACTGGGGAGACCAATACAATTTATGAAAGGAAATTACTGTAGTGGTGTAGGAGCACATCCATTATACAAAACGTATAAAGCTTTCAAAGAGTTCCAGCAGCGAAATGTTACAAGGTAGAGATTGCTTTGTTTTGTTGAGCAGCTTTTCCCAGCTGACATTTGCGGTGAAATGAGGCTGAATGGGGGCAGAGTGCCATGTTGTGAGATCATCAAGTTTGACACACAAACTTCTTCGCTGGGTATTCAGGACTGTTCAAGTAGTAATTTCATTTCCATGGAGTGCTCTTTAAGCATTATCTTCCTGGGGATATGACCTGGACTGTAATGACTTTACTCAGTCTTGGGTTTCATTGAGGCCATGTTTCACCAGGCTTAGTCCTTGTTGATCCTTGTAACGTGGGGGGTTGATATATCTTTTAAGTTCTGTTTAGACATTGTTTTCGTTTTATGTTTTGGGGTTGGGTTTTTTGTCATGGATAAGTCTAATGTATTCCTGGATTTCCTTCCTGCTACAATGGATTTCTTCTTCCCTTTCTCTCTTGTTTTCACACATGCATTGGCCACGACAGAGTCCAGATCTTTACCCCATTGATAATCTTTGGGATGTGCTGGGGAAGGCTTTACGCATCGGTCACACTCTCCCATCCGCAGTACAAGATCTTTTGTATCGTTTGACCTTGCAGCATCGTATTGAAACAATGCCATAAGCGATAAAAATGTATGGCCGATTATTTACTACGTTGGTACAATCCCTTGGCAAGAATGTAGATTGACTGATCCATCGGTTTTCTTTTCCACTTTGTGACTTACCAATAAAGAAAAGCACAGATAATTCCCACAGTCAAAAGCAGCTGAAGCATCAAGATAAGGTACACTTTCCTTATGAATCCTGTTCACAAAAAGACAAAGAGGGTTGGGCTCATGAGAAGGAGAATCTCGACAACAGAAAAAAACAACGAACAAAGAGAGGAGAACTAAAACAGACAGGCTGCCAAACAGGAACGATGCAGTGAAGACAAGCGGCACATTTAAAAACACAGCCAAGCCGCATTTCCTTCAAACAATTCATTTTGTGTGAAAAGGTGCAGAACTGAGGCAAAGGGAACAAGCTCTATTTCAATTCAATTCCAAGAAGTGCTTGCTGAGCAAACGAGGAAGCAACAGCTGTTTAACTCAAGCAAACACAACTATTTTTCTTCTTCTTTCTGTTTCTGCGATATGGCCATGTACTCACCTCTTCGGATGTTGCCGTCGCTGAACACGGCGTCCTCTTGACCGTAAGAGTAATCGGGGGGAGGGGTGAAGTCCACTGCGGTGGATGTTGGGACCTCTGGGTGAACTGTGTTGTCGCATGGGCCGGGAGCAGACACCACTGAGATGTTTCCTTTACCCACCTGCTCCAACAAGAAAACAGCTCTTTAGTACAGAGGTTCTCAAACTGTACTGGTTTCTACTGGTGGCCATCTGGGATTTTAGATTTTATTCAATTTTATTCAATTTTATTTATTTATTTTCATGGTTTAGACCTCATTTACACCCAGTTTAGTCCAGTTTGAGCGTCCTTTAGGCCTGATTTGAGAACCACTGTGATCGTACATCTCAAAGTATCAGAAAGTCAGGAAAGACTGGGATGTAATAAAAATCCATAGTGACAATATGAAATAAAGACAATCAAAATCAGTATTATTTATGGTGGTTTAAGATGGTAATTTCTTCTTGTAAACAATAAAACATTTAACAACCCGTGAATAAAATATTGAAATTTTTTAAAGACTGAGAGCCGCATTGTGCCTGCAAAAGGAAGTTTAAATTTGCAGAGAGAACAAGACCTTTTTTCTTCACTTAACACGGTCAATTAGTAAGCCGTGTGGGCTGGCAGCGGCAATTTGTCAAAATGTTACAAAGTTAAAAATCACAGTTATGGCCGTAATTCTAATAGGGTCAATTTGTGGGTGTCCTTTTGTGCGGCACTGATAATGACCCAAAATTATAATTAAAAAAATATACATATATTTTAGTTGTTAAATAATGTGCCAGTATGATTTTGACCCATGCTCTGCAGTCAGTCGGACACAAATGAACGCATGAAAAATAAGTAGCATTTTTTCCCCCTCCTTCCTACTTCGAGGCAAATTAAAATGTACTAACAACCAACCTGATAGCTCATGCCTGTGTAATTATTCTGCCCATAGTCCTGGAAGTTGTACGGAGGGGGGTTTGCTCCGTTAGCCTTGTCCATTTTCAGCTTTACAGGCAGAGCTTTTCATCAACCCTGCAAGAACACGGAGAACAAACATGCAAACGTTTTTAAGGTCATATCTGTGGCTCAGTGCGCCCGTTGGGACTCTAATCAATGCTGATAAATCTGCAAAGTAAAAAAATAAATGTACGTAATTACAAAATGATGCATCGTGCAAACACTGAAAGCCAGGCCGTGACTAACATCCATAATTATTTCCTTAAGCCCCCATTTAATAGGGTAGTATGTATATTTAATAGCCAAATAGGTTTTGGCTAATTGATCTCAAAGGAAATGCAGTTGCCCGCTACAAGGGCACACAGACAGTATAGCGTGGGGTTTAGCTGAAACAAAGTACAGACAGGGGAATCATATATTGGCTTGGACATCACAATCCCAAACATTAATAATTAAAACTACCTCCATAATGGTCCAATTACTCAGACAAAAAGCTGATTCTGTTTGATAAGGGGCCGCAGTTAATGTCAGAGGAGTTTACAGTGCGGATGCTCGGTTCAGTAAAGCTTCAGGAGTAATATCTACAGTATACACAGATTCACCAACATACACTGCCCCCAATATCAGCAATGCATAATAGATTAGATTCTGACAGCGATAGATCCACGGCCGTCTGGATAAGTCTATTAGAGCTTCAAACAAAGGCCCACTTTGAATGTGCATTTACATAGGGTTCACATTACAGTGGCAGAAGAAGGTGAGAGAAGGACATTGGTAGAGGTCTTCTCGTACCCAAGTGTAATTATATGCACAGTGATGCACTGCCTTCTTTCTATTTGCACACATGGGGCTTTGCATTTAATGCCACAGCTAAGTTAGTTATTAGTTAGCAGAGGTGGGTAGTATTCAGTGACCTTTACTCAAGTACATGTGCTTAAAGGCACACCGTGTAGCTTTTACCCGATAATATGAATGAATGAATAACAAGCATTTATTTCATGACAGATATTTTCATCATTGAAAGAAACCTCATAAATGCACAAACAAACATGTGACTTTGCTCTAAGACATGACTGCAACTTTACCGGGAGAAGATATGTCTCCAGCTCGTCTCCATGGAGATGTCAGTAGAATTTGAGATTTAAACAGGTTAGGTTCTCATCCAAATCCATTCTTTGATTACCCACTGCAGTAATAGCATTTTCTGTGTTGAGATGGTCAGTGGGAGCATGTTTTGCACTGATGACAACAGTATACTCCAAAATGTTACGCAGTATGCCTTTAAGTAACTTTTTGAAGAAATTGTACTTTTGCAAGTAGGGTTTTCTACAGAACTTTTTACTTCTACTTGAATCTGTACTCTTACTTGACTAAAATAAATAGTAACCAGTGACAGTGAGTAAAAAATGTAATTCTTGTTTCCGAATTTGGCAACACTTTATTTTACACTACCTTGATACATTGTACCAAACTATATTTAGTACAATGCAAGGTGCTCTGTAATAACTTGTACCTATGCAGTACATACAGAATGGAATTATGTGTATTAGTACTTAGGAGGTACATAATGTAATGGGACATAAAAACCTTAGGGTTAGGGCTTAAGGTTTGGGTTAGAGTTTTATGTATTACATTATGTTCCTCCAAACGACTAATACACATTATTCCATTGTGTATGTACTGCATAGGTACACGTTATTACACATTGTTATATAGCACATTACATTAATGTGGCAGGTACAATGTATCAAGGGTAGTGTAAAATAAAGTGTTACCCTCAGGACTCACAGTACAGGAATTTATTGATTGATTGATATACTTGATTGACATATTTTGGCTACTTTACCCACCTCTGTTTTAGCGCTCTTGAATATTGCAACAAAAATATTATTGCTACATTTTTACCAGTCTACTGCCCACAGTATAATTAAATTCAGACGAAAATCTGCAAATTGAAAAATATTTTTTTTAAACCTAATCCTAAAATGAGGCTGAAACAGAATTTTTGCATGTTTAAGTTGCCCTCTGTCTTTTGTTTCAGGGTGTGTGTGAGTAAATCTCATTCAGATGAAGGACCTCTGTGATATTGTGATGTACCGTGGTTTCTTGCGATATGGATGATGTGACACCTTATTTAGGCGTTATATTGTGCAGAACAAGCATCAATAAATAGTGTACCCGCAGAAACTGAGCACTTTCAATGTTCAGGTCTGGATATGCCTAAAAGTCAAAATTGAAATGAGAGACAGCGAGTCGAGTCAAACCCAGTATTCATTCTGTGGATTCAACAACACTGTAATTCTAATAGCAATAAAGGCCTAGTCCGAATAACCAAAGTAATCTTGTTCAGTAACTGCATTTTCAGTGACAGAACGAGTTGCCAGTCCAGTCTGATGCCCAACAAATACTTAAACAAGAAGAAACATTTGAATATGATTTGTTTATTGCTTTACATAGACTCTATGCGCAAAAGCGAACATCTCCAAAAAGCAACCTAATTTTGAATGTTTCGGCATTTGTAAATCACTCACTTAAACCGATCAGTTTGGATAGATAAATGTGTCTTACCACTTCAGCAGCAGCGGCGGTGGTGGTGACAGGAATTGGCCGGACTTCCTGTTGTGTGTCTTCAGGGCAAAGTCTACCTGCTATCAGCGCTGCCATAGACACCGTGCTGAGGCCACGGGGATGAGGAAGTCATGCTCATTAGGCTCAATGGAGAATTTAGATCAAGTTCATAATATGCCATTAAACCAAAGCGAGCAGCCACTTTGTCAGGGCGCTGAGGTCGCCATATAATAGTATTTCTTCTGCAGGTGGTATAAAATTTGATATCCGCAATTTTGATAATGGCTTATAATTATTAACTGTAAGAAAGAATCATATTGGGTATTGAATGGAAATGTTCTTGCTGAAATATCAAAATGTTCCCACTTTCAAAAGGTGAAAAAAAAACGTTTACTCTGGTAATGTAGTAGGAGAGGTATCTATAGACTTGTAGAATAACAATAGACAGTAGTAGTGACTTTGTAGCCACTGAAATGCATCTAAGACCTTGTATTTAATAGTGAGTAATAGTTGTACACCATTTTCCACAATTAAAGGACTTTTTCCCCCCCAAATAAAATGGCATTAGGTCTAAATTAAAAGTTTAACAAAAAGTACTTTTAACAAACCTGTGTGATAAGGAATGGTAATAATTGTAACTGATGTCCCATAGCCGGAGCCCCGAGCAGCTGCAGAGTCTTGAGCTGGGCCATCCCTCACTCAAGTCTCAGCCCATTAGCACTGAACATCTCAGGAGGAGGGGCAGTGGACCAGGACAGCGCCCTGTTTAAAGTCAAATGCATATATCATATCATTTCGTGAAGTGCAATGAAATATGTGCAGCGCTTTCATTTAACTTGTGAATGGATGATTAAAGCTTGCATTATTATGACTGAAAACAGGGCTTATTATTAGCACTAGCCAAAAGCAAGCCGTCTTTGCAGTGTTTGTCTAATTTTTACCCTCTTTTTACCCTCTTTTTTTTAACCTCTCTCCCCATAATGCTTTGCGGCAGAGACAGTTTCTGGTTTTGGCGTGTTGATTTGAGAACCATAAGCAAAGCCGGAGTGGACGGCATTTCCATTAAACTACAACGCATGTAAGACAAATAAAGGTAGTCTGTGTGGTTAATTAATGTCATTAAAATCATACTGGAAATAATACAATATTGTGTATCTACTGATGTATTAACTGATGTAAATACTATAACAATTTGCATATCATCTTCATTTTCAACTAATAGGAAGAAAAGTTATACAATATTTGCACAAAAAAAACAAAAAAAAACATTCAAACATGGATTGCTCTGCTTTCTGAAGAAACAAAACTCATTTCATGATGAAGTCCTTGAATAGATTTCCAATTATGAAGCTGCAGAAGTATTTCCAGAAATATTTTCAGTAAGAACATTTCCAAAAGAGGTGTTGTATAGTCTCTTGATGATCTCCACAAAAAGAACAGCTCACATCAAAATGAGCCGTCATAATGCTTGGATATTTTGCCTAAAAGCGTGTAGGAGACCCCATGTTGTGTTGGCTTGTTTAAAGGAATAGGCCACCGTTTTTTCAATACTGAGATAAGTTCTTACATTAGCTACTTGTCTGCTATTCGCAAAAACCTCTCCTCCTCTCCTCTATGGGGCCAAACGGGCATGAAATTAAAAGAAAAAATCGACATGTTTCATTTTGTGTAACTATACTTGGATCGTGTACCTACTCATGGAACCGTATTTAAATCGGGGAAACATGGAAGAGCTTGGTCGCTTCGAACTTCACCTCCGTTTGGATCCAAAGAGGAGAAACACCGTCTGTGCTCTGTTTGCGTGACTGAGGGCACGCATAAAGACCAGACAGGTACGCATCAACTCGTCTAAGCTAAGGTAAGAACATATCTCAGTACGCAAAAACGGCGGCCTATTCCTTTAACACCAGAAACTGCAGCGCCGGAGGTGCAGACGAGGTTCGCAACAATGGGGGTGGGGGTTTCTAGGCCTTGAGCAGTACTTTTAGGGTGAACATTTAAAGGCACACACACAAAACTTTGATGGTAGAACTAGCTGTATTGACTAGTTTAGTGTTAGACAACAGTGGAGGCAATTTGAGCACTGAGCACTGTGACGTGATCAGATTAAGTCTGTTTAGGGTGATATCGATATTACATTCAAAATACCCTCTCCTTGTATGACTACAGCACTTTCACTTTCCATTGGCCACTCTGTGAGTCCCCATCAGTCAGTCTCTGTACCTGACACTGCTCGGTTACACGGCAATAGCAGGTAATTGCCCAAGGAAACCACCCGGACAGAAGAAGAGGGATGAGTGATGTCATCATTATGCACACATGGATTATGGGTATCCGCTCCTCTCTATGAGGGAAATAATGTCACATAAGACATACTGTAAATACAGGCGGTAATGTAGGTCAATACAGTCTTAGAGCTGCTCCATGGAGAATCGGCCCTCAAAGGAAGTGTTCAAGTCCTCACCCGTGAACGTCGCACTAGTCAAGGATAAATATGTTACAGCTCTAGCAGCACACTAATTTCCATTTCTCAAGCCTTTGATAACGCTTGATTAAACCACACTAGCAGACATTAAGCTATGTAATACGACATTTAAAGAGGTTATTTTCACATATGGAGCAATTAAATAAAAATAAAAGGCTTTCTGCAGTCCCGCCTGAGCAGCCAGTGGAGCTCTTCCCCTCATTCATAGGCAACAACGTTCTCAGCAATGATTTATGAACAATTATACGCAATTAAAGGTGAGGCTGCGAGGGATACTGCTGTTAAAATATGAATCTGCCCTGGATCATTGCACTTCACAGCCAGAGGTTTTTTTTTCTCTCTTCCTAAGGTGAGATAGTGTACTCAAGCGTTTCACAAGAGCAAAATGAGAGGGGCAGTACCGCCAAGAGCCACTGGGGGGCACTAGTCTCCTTCGCATGTGTTTTTAATTGCACTGATTTGGTTTTGCTTCAGTCTCCGCCACTTCCCTGTCCAGCCAAGCGCGCCAAATCCCCCTGAGAGCCTCCTAAACTGGCTAGCTGTTCAATTTAACAGCAGGATCAAACCTGTCATTTCTTTCACCTGCCTCATCTGCCTATGCATGGCAAATGCACCGAGATACGGATATGTGGTTATGAACAGTAACAGAGATGCTGCAAAACAACATAAGGTTTTCTCATTTCAGCAAAACCTGTGGAATGAATAGGTCAAATTTTGCATTGAGCACGACAGTATAGGCTACTCTTTGTTGGTTCTTAATTGGCAAATAACCACACAATGGAGATAAGGCAGGCTACTGAAATGACTATTTCCATTACCTCTTCTAACAAAGTCAATTGCAAAATTTGTGATATATTTATTGTATATACAGTGCCTCTCGTTAGTATTCATACATCTTGAACTTTTGCACATTTTGTCATGTTTACAACCCTAGACATAAAGATTTTATTTTGATTTTTTTTACTGAACGTTAACACACAAGAAACAGACAACTGTGAAGTGAAAGTGAAATGATACATGATTCTGTTATTTTTCAAAAAATAGAAAACTGAAAAGAGGGGTGTGCATAAGTATTCATACAGCATGAATGAATACTTTGTGGAACCCCCTTTTACTGCAATAACAGCAGCAAGTCTTGGGGTCTGACTCTACAAGATTTGCACATGTAGAGACTGACATTTTAGCCCATTCCTCTTTACAAACCAACCCAAGCTCTCAAATAAGAAGGAGAATGTTTGTAAACAGCAGTTTTCAGATTATTCCACAGATTTTCAAAAGGATTTAGGTCAGGACTTTGACTGGGCCATTCTAACACATTAATATGTTTTTATTGAACCATTCCATTGTAGATTTATCTTTGTGTTTAGGGTCATTGTCCTGCTGGAAGGTGAATCTCCGCCCCAGCCTCAGTTCTCTTGCTGACTCCAGCAGGTTTTCCTCCAAAATGTCTCTGTAATTGGCTCCATCCATCTTCCCAACTATTCTCACAATCTCCCCAGTCCCCGCTGAGGAAAAGCAGCCTCACAGCATGATGCCCCCCCCCCCCCCATATTTGACACTGGGGATGGTGCACTCAGGACCATGAGCAGTGTCAAAGTTTAATTTTTGGCTCATCTGACCAAAGCTCCTTCTTCCACATGGAGCTGTGTCCTCCATATGACTTCTAGCAAACTTCAAACGGGATTTCTTATGGCCTCCTTTCAATAATGGCTTTCTTCTTCCACTCGTTCATGAAGGCCAGATTTGTGTAGATACGACTTATAGTTGTCCCATGTACAGATTCCTCCAGCTCAGCGGCAGGACTTCACAGATCCTCCAGCGTTATCTTGGGGCACTTGGTTGTATTTCTTACCACTCTCTTTGTTTGATCTAATATTTTAGATGGGCGACTGTGTCTTGGTAAGTTGGCAGTGGGGCTACACTCTTTCCATTTCTGAATGATGGATTGAACAGTGCTCCATGAGATGTTTAAATCTTGGGAAATCTTTGTGTAACTTAACGCTCCTTTAAACTTCTCCACAGCTTTATCCCTGACCTCTCTGGTGCTCCTTGGCCTTCATGATGGTGTTTAGAGACCGATACACTCCGACCATAGCTCTGAGGGCCTAAAAGAACAGCTGAAATTATACTGAGAGTAGATTACACACAGGTGGCCTCTATTTAATGGTTAGGCCAAGGTGTGAACATTCTGGAGTCATTATGAATGTTACAAAGGCAATTTAATGCACTTAGAAAATGCTGTATGAATACTTATGCAAGCCCCACTTTTCACTTTTCTATTTTTTGAAAAATAACGGAATCATGTATCATTTTGCTTTCACTTCACAGTTGTCGGTTACTTGTGTGTGAACGTTCAGTTAAAAAATCAAAATAAAATCTTCATGTTTAGGGTTGTAAACATGACAAAATGTGCAAAAGTTCAAGGTGTATGAATACTTTCGAGAGGAACTGTATATATTGTAGTATATTACATATTAGTAGTTAGAGCTTTTAAAATGTAATATGTTTCTATTATATTACTGTTTAAAAAATGTAGCTGAGTTACACTACCTTGAGTTACACCTGAGCAGTGCTGCCACAGAGTGCTTGAAAAAGTAAATAATATAAAACTGATTGAATAGTAACTTAGTTACTTTACTGATTACTTTTTTTAAAAAGTAACTAAATTATTACAATTACAATAATAGATTACAAGATACTTTATTAGTTACATTCAGCAACATCTCCACCGTCACAACACACTAATGACAAACTCTTTTACCAACACTCAATTTATTGGAATTGCATTTTAACAGTAACATGAACAAAGCTGACGCAGACTCAGAAAATTGACGTATTTCCATCTCTCCACGACCAATGTTAGTGTTTTTAGGCTGAAAACATGACTTGTCACATTTTGTTATGTCACTCGCCAAGATGCAAAATGGAATGTATTTTTTCCAAAGGAAAATGACAAAATAGTAGCTCACAGTGATTTGGAAAAGTAGCTTAAATCTGATTACTTGCTTGGAAATAGTAGTGTGTTAGATTACTAGCTACTGAAAAAAGCAATCCGTTACTAAGTAATTAGTTACTGGCATCACTTACTTTTGGCAAAATATAAATGAAAAAAATCGTAATAATGCCAATGAACAAAAGCACAGTCAAAGGTTTCCTTTCTTTGGCTTTCCCCATTCTCATGTGTTTTGTTTTGATGACATTAGCTACACTGCAGATTTTATACACCAGTGTCCAACTTCATTTGCCATGCTGAATTTTATTTGGGGGGAGTTCCATTGATGTTATATTCCTTAGTTACTTAAAAAGTAATATACTGTATTTTTGTAACACGTTACTTTTGCAATACGTTACCCCCCAACACTGACTAAATTGATCAACACAGTCTCATTATTTCTTACTGCTCTGGGCAACTATGGTGACACTTTTTTGGGTTGAGAATTATGCTAGATTTTAAACAAATGCTACAACCACAATTACTGCTACTACTCCTGTTATATGTACAACAACCTTTACTCTACGACTACTATCAATATCGGCACTTTCACTTCCTTAACTCCTCCCTCACTGGATAGTATGAACAGTTGTATTCTCTATTCACGATGATCATTTCACTCAAATGATCAGACCAACGTATATTCTGAATTCTCAGTCTGTTCTGGTGTGATTAAGCCGTCAGTAAACATTTCCATTTACACATATACGCATCCGATGAGCCGCAGCCTCACCTAGTCGTGAGATTTGGGGAGGATTTGAATTGTCCGCAAAACAAACAAGTGTCACATTTGAGCAGGCAGTGGAAATCCAGGCCTGTGTTGACAGACCAATCAGTTTGTGTGTGGGAGGGGGTGGACTGAAGGGTGGGAGGCAGGGTGTGGGAGGAGGAGGGGGGCGAGTGGTGATGGCGTCAGAGCAGGACAAACAAGACCGAGCGCGAGGCTGAGGACACGTGCAGATCAATGTCGGGCAACATGACAGGACAGATGGATCGACAGTGGCTCAGTGGTTAGAACACGAGTCCCCGGATCAAAAGGTCAGCGGTTCGAATTATGGCTCAGACTGGTGCAGGCTGACGTTATGTCCTTTTGGAGCAAGATACTTCAGCCAGCTTGCTTGTGTATGACTGTGGTATGAGTGAGCGATTAGCAGTGGGTTAGAGGCACCATTGGTGCGGATTCAATGCCACCCTTTTATTAGTTTGCACTTGGGGCAGAGCTGTGGCTTCATGACATCTGCAGCTGACACTGAACAACTCGTGGAGTAAATGTTGTCCACTTTTTTGGTGCCTTTTAGTACCTGTCTTGCCAAAATTATATGTAAAATTGAACAGTGGTCTGGGTCAGTCCATAATATGAATGAACCTCATATTCATGAAAGTTAACCTCTTAACCCCCACGTGAAGCAAGCACATTTTCTCCAGTTTGGCTTCACCCAAATATGAAAGCGTCAAAATAGCGACAAAAAACATTGCGTGACAAAAGAGCTACAAGAACATGACAAAAGCAAAAACGCTTACAAAGTTTGACAAAACTGCACCAACAACGCAACAAAAAAAGTTACAATCAGTTTTCTATCAAATGAGGCGTTACACTGTTGCTCTCCATTCAAGAAGCTTCAATTGGGTAAAGTCGAACTGGAGACAAAGCGATCGGTTAATGTGGGGGGTAAGAGGTTAAAGGCCAAGTTTTATCTCTCTTTTTGGGGTGAAAATCTGACTTTAGCCGAACGTATTGTCTAATTCACCCACTTTACTTTTCGATACCACTTTCAAGTACAAATGTTGTGGAATCTGTCAGTTTCTTGATTTCTTCATAATAGCTATTCCTGCCTCCACACACCTTTCAGCGAAGGATGTTGTTTTGTTTTGGAAATCTGCCTTTTAAGTGTCACCCAGCAGACCTCACTTGGGTTTAGGTCAGCTGAGAAGGGTCAAAGGTCATTATTATTTCACCTTTAACCTGACCTTGACATGCAGTGGAGTAACGTCTAACGTGTGAGCTGGAGCATTGTCCTGCATGAAATCACGTTTTTTTTGGAAAGATGCAGATTCATCCCGTACCACTGCTTGAGGAGTGTGTCTGTTGAAACCTGGCAGTGGGTTTGGAGGCTGAGTTTAAGTCCAAGTTCAACCTGTAATGGTCCAACTTGCTCATCCCAAAACAGACCTAGACACGGACCGCTCTATCCTGGTCCATTCAGAGTTAAGGTAATCTCAGCCATTAAATTAAATGATCTTACTGAATCAGTCTTGACATGTTTCTGACAGTGGCTCAGAGCAAAACCTCTTGGACTTTCCAGACAGTTTCATCCCAATCACCAGCTTTTTACGAGTTATAATCATTTACTTTTCAGAGTCTGTAAGATCACTTTTCTTGCCCACTTTGACAAAAAGAGGCTGCTTTGACACACCCGAGATAGACTTTCGTCTTACGCCCACACATCAATCCAACAGGCGATGCATTATACAACAGTGAACACTTTGGAGTTAGAAAATGTGAAGAAAAACTTAACTATGGTCACATTATGGTTGTAATAAATCTTTCTAGCATTTGAATAAAATGAGGGGAAAAAAGACAGAAAATTAAATGACTGCTACTTTAAAGGTGCGTTATGAAACTTTTTATGCAAAGAAAAAGTTGATATTTGTGCGTATTTGACCTTGTAGTGACCCAGCAGATGTTTGAGTGATCAGCATGGAGCCTTTACTTTAGATCACAGCGGTCTCTACAACGCTCCAGGATCAATTGTTTGGAGGGGTTTCTGGTGAGAGGATCCATCTGCAGTGAAAACCTTCCAAACAATTGATCCTGGAGCGTTGTAGAGACCGCTGTGATCTAAAGTAAAGGCTCCATGCTGACCACTCATACAGCCGCTGGGTCACTACAAGGTCAAATACACACAAATATAATTTTTTCTTTATTTTACTTAAAAAGCTGCATAATGATAAGTTGCAGATGATGTTGAGTTTTCATTTTCCCCTTATAGATAATGAATAACATAAATATGTTTTGGTGAAAATTAGGTAAGTTATTTTGTTTTCTGGTGTTTTTGTTATACTGGCTCAAAAATGGAAAACAATCTTTTTTCAACCACACAGCTCTGACTGCTAATTTTACTTATGTTTTGGTAATAATGTCACAGTCCTGTATTTTGATGGGTTTTTTTTTGTCTTTGATAATATTTTTCTGTGTTTTACTGAATGGTGTAGTGTTGAAAGACACATTTCTGCTGTAATGAACAGACAATAAAGTTCAATTCCTTCGTTCATTCATTCAAAACAGCTAACACTAACACACTCACAGGACTAACTTTGACAGGCACATGAAAGACAACAACAATCAGATGATAAGAGATAAGTTCCCTTTGTCTAAACATGTCATGTCGCACACATTGGCCTATCAATATTAGATAGAATCTTACAGCTACACTGGTTACACACTTAAGACAGAAAATTGGACTGAAGGACATGCAAACGCGGGGGTATTCAGAAAAAGACATAGACGTACATGCAGAAGGACAGACAGTCATCCGGAGTGTGTCCCAGTCCCTGGACGAGAACATGGTCTGACAGCTCTGTTTTGTCAGGCTGGTGCGCTGCTCTTTGGGGCTTTGGGGACTGCGGATCAGATAGGAAGTACTCCGGTGTCAGTGGAGAGGCACAGATGTAGTCGTCATCATGTCCCTCCAACACTCGTGAATTACAGCTGCCCCGGACACACAGCGGTTTATTTGGAAAATTGAAAATGCCATTTTTTTGTCGGTCTCAGTGCAGGACTTGGAGGTTTGTGCCACAAGACGCCTCTTCATTTTTAATTTACAGCCCTGCAAGCGGTGGATACACAGTTTCGACAGGATGTATGGGTGATAGGAGACCAGAACTGAGGGGCCCAGCTTGAGATGGTAAATAATGACCTCAGTTGCAATGTGCAGGTTTTTTCTTCATATCTGTCTGTCTAACACTGACTGACAGATATTATGTTTCAGACAGACAATTTCAGTAAAAATTACTTACCTGACATTTTACTTCAGCCCCCAAGGTCAAATGAACATTTTAAAATATAGATTTGAATCTCCAATTTAATTCTCTCAATACTTTTATACTAATATATAGTGTGAAAGCACAGCTCTTAAGAACTTGCAGAATAAACTACTAACACATGTTCAATGAAGGTTCCTGAGTCATCTTCTGTACTCTGTAGGTGAAGTTGCGAACATTTCGCCTCTCATCCAAAAGGCTTCGAACTAAGGTTCAGCTCACAGAGTTCCTCCGAATGTGCAGCAGCCTTAATCACTACTATCAACTACAAGTAAGCATAGTGCATTTGTACATAAAATCCTTAATGCCCCATCCCCTTTAAAAACAAATGTACAGCTGCGCGCTCAGCTAACAAGTAGAGCGTTAAGGTCTGAATCCAGGGGTGACTGCAATGTTCCTAAAAGAAAGTCTGCCTTCTCTCAATCAGCCTTTTCCTAGGTTCATTTTAAAGCATCTATCACATGAATAAAAACAAATATTTTTACTCAAAAAATGTTATTGACCAGCGTGAAGAGAAAAAACAACAACTTGTTTGTGTCATATTGCCCTTGCTTTACCTACGACAGCTGCTCACACTACTTCTTCAAATCCATCAGTAGAATAAACAGAGCATTCTGCACTATTACACTATTACAACAGAGCATTGTAATAGTGTAGGACTGGACTGTAATCTTGTTTTGTAAATGAGCATGATACAAAAGGCACAGCTGCATCCAGACTCGGTGGTCATAATTAAGTGAATAAATGATTGTTATCCATAGTTGATTTAATACATTACTGAAGCAGAAAACTCCAAACTGCAGCTGAATTTGTCCTCATTAGAGTCTGACTTTACAACACTGAGCACTTCATTACTGCAATTTATACTACCTGCAGTAAATTCATTTAATTTGTGATGTAAATTGACTCCACAGCAATGCTGTTGATGCACCACAAGTACATTGGGCGGCACGGTAGCACTGCAGTTAGTGCTCGTGCTTCACAGCTAGAAGGTCCGGGTTCAATTCCCACCAGGGATGTGCCTTTCTGTGTGGAGTTTGCATGTTCTCCCCGTGTCTGCGTAGGTTTCCTCCGGGCACTCCAGGTTTCCCCGACCACTAAAAACATGTACAATAGGCCAGGATGAATGTGAGTGTGTTTGTGAGTGCGCCTGGGGGACGACGGATGGAAATTATCCGGTGTGGCTTGTTTACATGCATGAGACCCATGATCATCTATCTATCTATCTACCTACCTACCTACCTATCTATCTATATAGACACACAATCTTGTACTGCTATCTTAGTGAGGACACTCACAGACATGATGTATTACTCAAACTGTGACCCTAAACAGTCCTTCAAAGAAGTGAGGGCCACCCAAAATGTCCTCACTTTTTAAAAATGTTCTCGCTCTGGTGGTCTCATTCATGTCCTCACTTTGTGGGTCTGTACAAGTACACACACACACACATGAACACACAGTATGTCAATGGGAGCTGAGGATGCTACATGGGGTACAAAGATGGAAAAACATCCATATCAAACATTTAAGACTAGTGTAAAATCTGCTCAAAAATCCAGCTTGCATGACTTCAATTTATCTTTTGGACATCTGCGCGGTGTTAACATAGTAAGAACGGATTGCACATTCACAACCATGCACGCACATCTGAGTCACTAAATTAAATTCCAGCTCTTTTCGTGCAGAATAAATCCACTTTCATCAAGTATCGCTGACCATTGTTCAAAGCAGCGTGGCAGTTTTTAAGGCATTTCAGACATGCACTCTCCAATTAGCCTTATATTATTAAGTTAGTGCTGGAAAGATTTTTGCCCTGAAAAAGGGTACACTTATAAATAAACTTAACCAGGGTTATTATGACAAAGTGTAACCAGGAAGCTTAATTAATTGACGCCTTTACTCAATGTGAATGTTTTGACATTTTTGGACCATTTGGTGAGTCAAGATAATTAGGTTTGTGGTATTTATAGTGAGTCACTGGCTGCTAACTAGCCAGTTCACAAATGCAGGGGCGTGTACAGACACTGCACTGTGGCTGCAATTCTGACAGGTCGGGCGAAAACTGCCAGGTCGAATCTATAGCAGAGCACATGCGGTCCCTGAAGTGTGAGAGCAAAGAAATGACAGAAAAACATTTATTTTTGGTACATTTGGAAATGCGAAGTCAACATAAGTATAATATAGCAACCATTTTTGTTTAATTTGTCGGATCATTGAAGCAGTAGACAAATAGAAAAATGATTGTGAAAAACAGTGTGGAGTCCAAGGACAGATGGATGGCTCATATGTGAAGGGTCCACACAGCATTTGGTGTCAGCTGCCTGTCAGAAGCTGGGCCGGGTTTGGCTCTTTTCTTCCCTGACAGAACATATTTAAACAGAGAAAATGGATTTCATATAAGCCATGACAAGCGGCGAACAATAAGTGACAGTGGCATTTCAGCGCTGCTCAGCCTCTGACAGGCAAAACCACTGGTCAAATGTCAGTCTGTCCCACTCACGGCTCACGGCACCACCATCAAGCCTGGTTAATAATGTGGAAATACGCTGCTGATCACTCACACAAACACACAACATTCATTGGACCGGCACCATTGGAGATATGTGTTTGTGCAGGCTTACAGTCGTCCAGGAATGTTCCTTAGTAAGAAAGGTTTTCAAAGATGTCTTCCTTATCCAGATGGCCAAAATGTTTTGCTACTATTGGAGGTATGTCCGCTGTAATGCTTCTATCAAAGCAAAATTAATAATAGATAAAGGGAAGGGAATCTAATTTGTTTTGAACATTTTGCATGACAAGAGTCACCCAAAGGATTTCACACAAGGGAAGGGAATTTAAAATTCTTTCCAAACACAATGGTGGTGTAACTAAAGTTGCCCTCGGTGTGTAGACAGACAGAACTAACGGACCCTCCAAACACCACTCGCGATGCATTTTGAGATTGGGTGTTTTGGACTGGGGTGGGCCTGGACCTGATTTACGTGATATATTGTCACCTGAAAACATGAAAAAGTATCTCTTAAAGGATTCGGCATGTATTAAAGCTGTACTCAGGAACTCAAGCCCCTAGAGGCCATATGTGCCACTGCAGGTGTCGTAGCATGTTGTGGTTTTTTTACTCTTTACTCTTTATTAATTGTCCGTGAGAGTAACTACTACGCTGACAGAAAAGACAAAGGGAGAGAGGGATATAGTACATCCAATTACACAATGGAGATAATTTTTTTCACTGAAACTTGGCTGTAAATACTGTTGAAGTGGTGCTAGCCCGCAGTTAGCTTTGCTTGGCATGTTAGCTTCTTCTTTGTGATTCCATGAGTGTGTATTGCGCCTCTGACCCGTAGGCAGCAAAGTTGCAATTGTGCTTTCAATCAATCAATCAATCAATCCTGGCCAGAAACACCAGGGGGAGATGAAACAAGTAAACAAGTTACTTAATACTTTAACCAACAATCTCAATTTATATAGTGCATTTGGCTTTACGGCTTTATCAAGGAACCACTCACTCTCATTCACACGCACCAATGTACGCGGAAACTTGAGGCAAGTTGGAAGGAGTTTCTTGCCCAAGGACATGGGTCGTGTGTACCTGCGTGTGCAACCTTCTGGTAATGAGTCGACCCGTAGTACCATCTGCGCCACCCCAGTTTAGACCTTCATGAACAAGTTCTGAAATGCATAGGATTATTGTTTGAGTGTCAAGTATATCAGAGATCTAAAAACTGAATCTTTATTTCAAAACGTTGCAAATTAAATTATTTATATGAAAATAAAAGAAGCAAATCTAATCTAATCTAATCTAATCACAATTGCATTATTTGTCCGAAAGCAACCCTACAAAATATGTTCACATATCATCATGGACTCAAAGTAAACTGCCTTTTCCCTGCTATGGAGGCAAGATGTGAATTTTGGCATTTTTTGTCTTTCAAATTGTGTAAGACCTGTCCTCTTACAATAGGATATTGTTTTCCTGCCTGTACTTGTGCAGGTAGAGGTAGAAGTCTTGGATGAGCACCTATTGTCCTCAGTGATAATGTGTTTTTATCTTTAAAGAGATAAAATACTTATTTTCGGCTGCCTTTTCAAAAAACAGGTACAATTCAACTCTGTGAATTATCTGTGATACGTAAAAACGCTTTCATTTTGATAGCGTGCAGAGTCTAGCTATTTTTATCTAGTGTCAAGTCTATTGGTGTCAATAGGGTTCACCTCAAAAGAATACTGCGCTAATAATGGTCTCTGTGGATGGCTGCCGACAGTCCCCAAACACAGAACAAACGTTTTCTTTTTTGTTTCTAAATGTAGATCTGTCGCAAATCATCATAAATCTATCATAAAGCAAATGCAATCACAGACTGTGCTGCTGATCTCAAGCCTGGCCAAAAAGCGAGGGTTATCCTTTGCCAAAACTGTATGCAAATCACTGCAGAGCTAGAGTGCGCGGGGGAAAGCCTAAACGAGAAGACATTTCTGACGGGACACAACTGTACGTCAGTAAAAATGACAGCACACAAAAACGGCATAACTGGAGGAATATGTTATAAATAATCCACAACCATTTCTGCATTTCATTGTAAAATATAACCATATCTAAATGGAATATTAAAAGAATATTGCATATATTCATGGAATACAGAAGAAGGAGCATTGTCTTTGGCTTGTCATTATCAAATACCTCTCTAAGTCCATATTCCGAATTCAACATTTATGTCCCCTCATTCACAGATAGCCTTGTGTGTGCAAACCTATGAGCTCTGGACAGGGGAACAAGGAAGTCCAAACGAAAATGGTACAAAAGGAGTCGAGTCGGGACATGAATGCACCGAGCGACGTCCTGTTGTCTGTGTGCCAGCTGTGCAGCCACAAAAGACCCGCACCTGTAAAGAGCAAGGCAAACCATGCACTGACTGGATATTGTAGCACAGTTGTGGTGTCTCGGATTGCTTTTACATGGTATTATATTGTATCCCTTTGTTGAAGCAAAATGTCAATGAATGTAGAGGTTACACTGACTTTATCTTTTTGTTGTCAATCAATTAGTTTAGTTCCTTCGGATTTGCATTTTATAACCTAAAAATGACGTGTGGGAAAACAGGTTATGTATCTAATATAGTAGAGGCTGTGTAGTGTTCTGTTGCGATAATGGGGATCAGAAGTAATTCCCAAAAGGAAATGCACTGCCACTGATCTTACGGGGACTTTAGTGTGGCTGCTCCCAAATTATGAAGAAGCTTAACATCAGAGCAACTATATTTATTCATAATTTTTGTTTGTTATCAGCACGGTGCATATTGATGTCTTTTTTATATTGCTCATACTTTCTACAGTTTTTACCTATCTTAATCCTCCTGAATGTGAGGCCTTTTGGGGAACAAGTGTTGTAAATGCTCCGTCAAATGCCCCTTTGCAGAGAATCAGATTTATGCAGCAGAAAGCCTGTGAATTTCAATGGCAACCTTGACTTTAAAATGTCTTTCCAAATGAACTCACATTATAGGGATTCAATTGTGCAAGTCAACATCAAATGATGCAAAACCGAAATGATGGCTCTGACGGCTACGAGGACTATGACAGCATGACTTGTACTCTTTATTATTCTGGCGAGGCGTCAGGTGATAAAGTGTGAGAGGAGGACCAAGGCCTTTTGAGAAGGTCAGGCGGCATTTAAAAGCAAACAGGCATGCTATTCTTTACAGTGGAACAAATTACCTGTGATGGAGCACACGGAGATGAAAAAAAAGGACTCAATTGAATAGGTGTGATATTTTTCCACACTGGTCAATTACAAGTGTCGATGTCATAAGACAAGTCTCAAAGAAAGAAATCGTTTTGTGTCAATTGTCAAACACTGACAGGATATAGCATGTTTAAGGATTCTGTAAGGGTTTGGATTCTATATATGAGATGCAAAGACATAGGGTTGAAGAATGTAGATAAGCAGAACACCTGGGTGACCTGGGGTTGCGGCAGTGGGTCAGGTTTAGTTTGAAGAACACAATGTGTAAAGAATGAGATCAGCTGACTGCCAGAACATCCTGAATAACCAGGTTATTCCATCAATGGATTCCTTCTTCCCTGATGGCACAGACATATTCCAAGATGACAGTACAAGGATTCATAGGGCTCACATTGAGACTACATGCCGTCAATATTTGGGCTACGGTCAATATTCCGGTTTCTGAAACATTTGGAATAACACGTTTACATGCGTGAGCAAACAGAGTTACTCCTGTATACTGGTAATTGTAAGCAATTGGGATATCTCGATCCAAGTATTTCCTGTACTCAAAAGACCAAGATTTTGTGTGCAGAACACAAATGTATGTTCCTTTCGATGGAGATATTCCGATGACCAAATATTCGGGATAGAAAAATAGCAACCGAGGAGTCATATTCGGGATTTTGAAAAACAGTTTGGGCCATGAGTTAATGTTCACTGTCTATCTAATGATTACATGTAAATGTTGTCATTGTGAAAGAGTGGTTCAGGGAGCATGAGACAGGGACAGGGAGCTGTAATCAAAGCTAAAGGCTGTCCAACAAAATATTAAAGCTTGTGACCTTTTTTTTGTGTTTATAAGGGCAGTGAAACTCTTGATAATGAAAGACCCCTGGCATTTTATTTCAATGGTTTTCAATGGGTGAACACAGACTCAAAAGTGTGTGGCAGGACCATGGTCATGCCCAAAAGTGTTAATGAATAATTTGTTTTAGAAGTACAGTAAGTCTATTTCTTAAAACAGCAGCAACTGTTAGAAACACTATATTTTATATAAAAGATTTTGTGAATAGGTCTGATTTATATGTTAAGGTAAAGACTGTGTTTTGTTTTTCTCAAATCATCTGCAGCAGGAGATGTGAACTGTGGTCAGAAAAAGTGTGCCACAGGCTAAGATGAAAGAGCAGGACTGTCTGAAATCAATACACATCTCAGTCTAAATAAGATGAAAAGCAGCTACCAATGTGTTCCTCTGACACTGTTGCTCTGGTTTCCGGGGAGATGGTTTAGCGAAATTTAGTCAAGAGCGCAGCACAAAGCGAGGACACTGGGTCATTTCTCAGACGGAGGAATCTGATGTGACCCCAGTGAGTGAATACAAACATGACATGAGCAGTGAACGCCGTAGTGCACAGCTGCAGATGGAGCTCATAATAATAAATAGATGCAACTTCAATACACTTCAACTTCTTGACCTAATCTTTGAAAAGCCTACCTAAAAATACATTTTGATAATACATTTTTTTTAGAAAGTAATACGGAAAGATTAATACAATTTTGAGTACCATGCTCACAGTGGAATAAGGAACTCGACTGTCGAGACGAGATTTATATATCTTACAACTAGCACTCTACCAGTTTCTGTCCTCTGCTAAAGATTTCACATTTGAACACAGCTGTACTAAATCTTTATAACTAAAAAAGGGGGAAAACTCAAGTACATAAAAAATAAGTCTGTCCTTGGACATGCCAGTAAGTTGACACAAATCCTCTTGATGCGCCGCTAAGAGCATTTTCACTATGTCTTTAATGGACAATTTAAGCAGCTACTAAAACACACAAATCCCAAGTTATAATTCACACAACAGACTCGCTCAATCATATGCTTCGATAGTATCACACTTAGCCCCTCCCCTTTGGTAGTGCGCCGAACGAGAGCCACTTCCTGCACTCCACGCATGATAACGCTTCCAAAATGTCACCGTCTTGTGATTTATAATGCGCTGCTTAACCGAGAGGCTGTACATCACGGGCCAAACATTTCCTTGACAAGATTAAATGCCATGTATTAATTGATTGCTCACAAGCTCCGTTTTTTTTTTCTCTACCACTTTATGTAGTGCCTCTCCAAGTATTGAAATATTCACATCAGCCTTGTGTGGGTGTCTTTTCAAATGTTTTTTTTTTTTTTTTTTATGCTCATAGACTTTGAAGAACTGATGATATGGAAATGCAAGAGAAAAGACCAGGGCAAACCATTGACAATCTTTATCGGAACAATTATGTGAATAGGCACCAAAAAAAAAAGAAAAACACACTTTTTATTTGATCTACAATTCAAATATGCATTCTAATAGGATACATTATGCGTTATAGAAAGTACATAACACTGTTTCACCAGCAAGGACCCCACCCTCAGGTGAAGTAGAATAAATAGGTTGAGCGCTTGATGCAGAATACAGGATATGGATTTCAGGACACTGAGTGCTTGACACAAAGCGCCAAATGCAAAGAGCAGCATACAGAATCCAGGATGCAAGAGGAGGGAAAAATGACCGGATGACTGGGGAATGTGAGACTCTGGGTGGGGGCTATGTTTGCCTAGTTCAAACGACAGACCGCGGAGACCCCCTTCCCTCTCATGTAAAAGAGAAAGCTGCAAACATAGAGGGAGAGTGGGATTTAGAGAACGTGACCAACAAGGATGGACGCACTTCCTAGTTGAAATGGGCTGCTGAGAAATGGCGCAGTAGTGATGGTGTAAGGATTAAAAATCCCTACTTCGACCCAGATATTTTTTGTGATGTTAGTTCGTCAATTTCTTTTTGTAGGCATCTGAAGCGGTCTTGATTTGTTTGCAGAAACACTTGTCATTTTCTTGTAAATTTTGGCAAAAAATAATCCCCATGTTTGGCACTGTTATGAACTGCTCTGTCAGGCACCAACCAAGTGACATGTTTGTGTTGACTAAAACAGACAAGGGTGGAAGACACCAAAGCAAAAAACAAGCATAGAAAAAAAAACAAGAAAAACAAAAACAAAAAACAGCTTGGTTCCTCTATTCTGCTGAATAAAATATTACATGTGCTATTTCAATGATGAATCCTAATTACTCACTCAAAAGCTGCAGTGATCAAACAGAGCTATTCTGTTCGGCGGCGAGCCTTTCTCTTCCATGGATTTTCCTAAAGGGAGTTTTCCTCACTGCGTGGGCGTTCTTATTTTTTTGACTGCTCTGATTGACTCTTTGAAAGCTGATGAAATAACCATAGCACTCCTTTTCAAAAAGCGAGCTCATGCCCAACATTAATTAGCTGTCTTAAAGATTCTTCCTGTGTGAAAAGGAATATTGTTGTGTGCATGACAGATTGCGACTTCGCAAAAGAGTCAGTTGAAAAGCATGAAACAGACTAGAGTGGCTGGCAGTACTGTTAATTCATTAAGCAGAAAAAAGTCTATTGCAAACAAATGTTTTGGGGGAAACACAATCATGAATGCAAAAGTAAACTACACACAGTAACTGGAGCAGCTAATGAAATGCCTACAGCCAAAAGACGGCGATTTCCTGACAACCTACTGTGCTCCAAATGTCACATAAGTAAATAAACCACTTGAATTATTCAATATGTACAGTGTAACTATCAAGGGTAATTTAAGAAAAATAAATTAATTAATTAATCTTTCCTCAATTTATCACTTTCATTCTGCTCTAAGCTTAGGCAGACAACTTTCACCATAGGCCTGGAAAACCTCACATCGTTTGGGCAGTTACTTTTTCACCCTGCGTGTGAAAATAACTTGTAACAGACACGACTGACTCCTCATAAGGTTCTTTAAAAACAGGCTTGCATGCCGCAGTTTGTCTGATATCACACTGCTTCTTTCAGACGCGTGTCACGAGGCATTAGCGGCTAATTTAAAATGTTTCCTCCATTAATTGCTGCAGACAGGGGGGCTATTAAGTGGAGCGCCCCGTGAGCAATTAAATCTGCGCTGTCATATGTTGATAGCGGCGCTGGCTGTCTGCTCACTGTGGGGATGATACCTTATATGCCAAGGTTAAACGCATCGGCCGCAACACTCATTATTCGACCAATCCTCAGCTCATCTGCATGTCCAGGAAATTAGGGCTAAGACACTAAAGCAGGTGGCACTCACTTTGCATATAGTTAGCATGAGTTATGATAGAGCAATGCACTTTAGGCTAAAAGCAGCCACGCTCCTCTTTAGCACTTCATCCATAGCATGATATTATCTGGAAAATGAAGTCATTTGTCTAATGCTGTTGAACTTTAAAGATGAAGTTTTTATGTAAGGATTGTGATGCCTTAGACTTTATTACAGTGGTACAGAATTGACTGAATTGAGTTACAAGAGGGATGAAAGGGGTGGAGAGCGGAGTGAGATATTCAGCAAACTTAGGACTCGGGGCCAAAACTCATAATTGGAAAAGAATTATAGGTCTGGTTAAATAAAGTAGACATCAAAACATCATCATTTTTTAGTACATTAGGTTGTACCATCAAAGCATTATAATGCAATGCATGTTTTGACAGTAGATTTTCTTCAAACCAAAAGCTGATGCTGAATAATGGGATTTATGAGTCATTTTCATTCGACAAAGGAAAGCAGGAAGCAGTTAGATGCAAGGGGGAATGTACAGAATGTGGAGACACTGAAGGCGAAATATCAAGTTGCATTTCTTGTGATGCAACGTCCCAAGAACTGTTATTATGCAGATTCTTCCCTTTTATGTGTAGACTGATAGTGAGTAAGAAGCTTAAATTGTTGCAGGCTCTGAGCACAGTACATTAGATGTGTTTTCCAAAAGCTAGGAATACGAGGCTGCATACAATGGTATAAGATTTGCACTTAATGAGACGCACAGTTTCCTGCCGGGGTGATACTGTAAGATTTAACACTGTGCCACTTGTGCATCGTCTATTCTAAAATGAACGTTCTTGGTAAAATCTTGGTAATGCCAATTATTCCAACAATAAATGAGTGAATGTGGTAACAGCGAGTCTCCTGGTCCAGAAGTTGTCCTATAATTAGGGATAGCAGTCCCTTTTTAAGCCATTTCATACTGGTATTGCGTACTTGGGCAAGACACAGCATACACCTTGCACCTTGTGTGAATTTTGGGGGCTTTGTAGGTGCAGACCGTCTGCTCCAAGGCAACCACTGGCAACTAGTTAATAAGGCACTGAACTGTGCAGCCATTCTGGGATCTGAGAAAAGCAGATGCAACATTGAGGGAATAGTGACGTGCTTCAGACTGGCAGGAAAAAGAGAGGAGAGGATAAAAACATTTGACATTTATTTTTCTGACATTCCTCTCACGTCAAATCCCTTTGACCTCCATTTAACATTTCCATCAGACCCAGTTTAAATCAGATCTTCTGTAGGCCCCTCCCCAGTGTGCTCATGATTAACTATGGGTTAAAAATTTATTTTGCTCAAATGATTGAAGAAAGATATTCATTATTCATTCACCACAAGATTAAAACGCCTATATAACCATATAACTTCTTCTGAGTCCTTTTGTGAGAGAAGTTTGGAGCAAAAAAAAAAAACTAGCCCTTTTATGTGATTCTCATTGCAAGAGAAAATACAGCTATTTTCTTTGTGAAATTTATGTCGTTTAATACCAGCCACTTCAAGTTGTTAGCGTCCTGTGAAAAGTGAACTATAAAAGCTATAGGAACACTTGATTAAAGGAGTTCTGCTGTTTAGGGGTAAATTGTAAGTGTTCGATTCTTTCTTTATGAACTTTTGCTGCTGATGGTAACGCTTAGATGTGGTGAGGTGTTTGATATATTTCCATATTTTGCCCAATCTCAATCTACTACCACGCCACGAAGAAAGCGGTGGAAAAGTATACCTCATTAGACGAAAGGCTCAGATATGCAGAGCGCATTTATCCAAAATATTCACAACAAACTTGCACAGATCATTATGCCACGCCATGCACCACAGCTGAGGAAGCAACAACAGCTCACCTCTCGCACACTAAACATGACGGATTGTGTGCAGATTGAGATCAATACGACTCTCTTTTATGCTGCGGAGAAGAAGAAGAAAAGAAAAAAAAGAAAGAAAAAAAACCACTCAGCGGTAATGTCACAAAGCCTGCCCTTCCATATGTTATGCAACATGTCAATAACATGGCGCTATGATGTTTGCGTGGAGTGATTTCACAGTAACAAGCCAGAGCTGCTTGATGAAAGTGCAGAACTGCCACAGGGCATCAGAGCATCAGAGAGAGGATAAAACTTCTCTTCATTGTACCTCTGCAAACGGATTCTCTACAGCACGCACCCTCAGATAAGCACGACTATGGCTTAGCAGGCTCACTCCCTTCATCCACAATACATTAGGCGTTTGTAGTGTGCCGTGGAGTAACCCGGAGGGGGAGAAAAAGAGGCTACTTAAGTCCCCGAAGACAGTTTTGATATAAGGCTAAACCGGTTGAAGTAAAGAGGTGAGAGGTAGAAAACCAATGAGGATTGAAAAGTAAATTAGATGTAGTATTGAAATTTGCAGGTCCTATTTTTAGTGGTGACAATGAAATGCCTACCATGTTGTCTACTGTGGATTAAACGTGGATTGAAGACGTTTGCAGATCATCATGTTTTCATTGGAGTCCAGCGCAGAACAAACAGCATAAGCCTATTAAACACCTCAGCCGCTGCTCTCTCTCACGACGTGTTTCCACCTTTGGGCAAAAATATACTTGATGATGCTTCTGACAAGCTTCAATGTCAAAATCCTCCCGGCAAATATTTATAATCCATACATAAATCCCGGGCTTAGAGTCTTCAAAGCACAAACTTAACCTGACTCTGAGATCGACCCATTTCCTGCCAGTCAACTGTTGTTTGATTCATGGGGAGAAAATGTGTCTGCTCCCAAGTTAATAATCACAGCACACTGACGATTCATCTTGTTTGGTTATATAACGGCTCGACAAAATGACTTGGCACAAACTGAGGACGGCAAGCTCTCTGCCTAAATATAAATACTATGAAATGAAAATATGCAGCAACACTTTGGAATAATTTAAAACTAATTTTGTTATTGTTGGAAGAGTACAAAAAACAAGTCTTAGTTAATGACACTATGCTTTCATCAAAGCAAATCTGTTTATTTTTGTAGCTCCCAAGCCTGAATAAATGAAGGAACTACCTTTAAAGCAGTACTAAGTAACTCACGCCCCTAGAGGCCAAAAGCGCCACTGCAGGTGTTGTAGCATGTTATGTTTTTTTTTCTCATTAATTGTCCATGAGACTAAATACTAAACTGACATAAAAAGACAAAGGGAAAGAGGGATATTGTACATTCAATTACACGATTGAGATCATTGTTGTCACTCAAACTTGGCTGTAAACACTGTTAAAGTGTCGCTAGCCCACAATTAGCTTTGCCTGTTAGCCTGTTAGCTTCTTCTTCGTGATTCTATTAGTACGTATTGGTGCTCCGGGTCGGAGCAGGGAAACCTGAAAGTGTGGTGTTCTGACCAGAGACACCAGGGGGAGATGAACCCCCCCCCCCAATCATCCCATCAACACTTGTATTACCCCCAGAAGGAAAAGGATTTATTAAAGTAAACTTAGTACTCCTTTAACAGTAAATGGTCTCAACATTACGGTGTACATTTTAGGACATCCTCATCCTCAGAATGCTTTAGTCATTCTAGTCAAAAGTCCAGGCGAAGATGACTGACAAAGTGAACGCATGTGAAGATGACAAATGTCAGAGTCATCCTCACTTGGACTTTGTTAGTCAGAGTCATCCTCACTTGGACATTGTCAGAGTCATCCTCACTTGGACTTTGTTAGTCAGAGTCATCCTCACTTGGACATTGTCAGAGTCATCCTCACTTGGACATTGTCAGAGTCGCATCCTCACTTGGACTTTGTCAGAGTCATCCTCACTTGGACTTTGTTAGTCAGAGTCATCCTCACTTGGACATTGTCAGAGTCATCCTCACTTGGACTTTGTTAGTCAGAGTCATCCTCACTTGGACTTTGTTAGTCAGAGTCATCCTCACTTGGACATTGTCAGAGTCATCTTCACTTGGACTTTATTTTTTAGATTCATCCTCACTTGGACTTTGTTAGTCAGATTCATCCTCACTAGGACTTTGTTTTTTAGATTCATCCTCACTTGGACTTTGTTAGTCAGAGTCATCTTCGCTTGGACATTGTCAGAGTCATCCTCACTTGGACTTTGTTAGTCAGAGTCATCCTCACTTGGACATTGTCAGAGTCATCTTCACTTGGACTTTGTTTTCTAGATTCATCCTCACTTGGACTTTGTTTGTCAGATTCATCCTCACTTGGACTTTGTTAGTCAGAGTCATCGAATGTGTGACGATACACAATAAAAGTGCTTTTATTGTGAAAATAAAGTATTTGTATTATTTTTGTTTTATTGTGAAAATTCCCATTTAGTTGCATTATGCTTTTGTTGTGAAATAGTCTGACTCTGACTAACAACGACCAAGTGAGGATGACTCTGACAAAGTCCAAGTGAGGATGACTCTGACAAAGTCCAAGTGAGGATGACTCTGACCAAGTCCAAGTGAGGATGACTATGACAAAGTCCAAGTGAGGATGACTGACATTTGTCATCTTCACATGCGTTCACTTTGTCAGTCATCTTCACCTGGACTTTTGACTAGAATGACTAAAGCATTCTGAGGATGAGGATGTCCTAAAATGTACACTGTAGTTATTTATCACAATAACCAAAACAGGACAGATGCCTGATTTCACTTTCATAACTTAGTATGAAGACTGTACATGACCAGGAGACTTGGTCAGTATTGTCTTTTGTTAATATGGGAAAAAAAGGGCTGCAAAAAGGTTTATCACCCGAAACCTTAGCTTCTAACCCATTACATGGTTGTTACTGCACTGTAATTAAATTAAAGTGTGACAAAGCTGACACTGGCATAAAGTCCAAGGAATTGTGCCAGTACATACAGATCACCAATAACTGCAATAAACATGGCTATCATTGCTTTATTTTTCCTAGACTTTTCATTACCTTCCACATTACTTGCCATAGGCTTAAAAAAAATCCCACTGATGCAGTTCTAACACTCCTCCCTCCAGTCTGTAAACTCCAGCCCAATAATCCCAAATTCACACCGATGAAATGGTAAATGAGGCGCATTTATGGTGCTTTTCTACCTGATTGCTACCCAGAGTGCTTTGCAATGAACCTCATTCCTCCCTTCTCACAAATTCACACACTGTTAAAGGTTTGTAGACGGACCGTTCTCAGCACGAATCTAAAAAACTTTCCCCACATTTATCAAAGAACCCCACTTTCAGCCATTCATTTGGTGAGACTCGTAGCTGAATCTAAGCTATTGAAAACGATCATATTTTATTAACATATGCATCAACAGATCCATTTTTGCAAAGATCAAATAGGTTTTTAACATTACTAGTCTTCGTATAAAAGTGGATAAGAAACAGCCTATTTTTAACATGGTGGCTGGAGTGAGTTTGACAAGGCTCTCAGGAGATCCTTAAAAGCTGTAGCTTATTGAAAACCATTGCTTCCACAGATGTACTGAAGTCAGACAGATCCCCCAGAGACGAGACGGGACACAGGTCAAAGTAGCGCACCCCGTGCACAGTCTGTTTTAAAGGTACTTACTACTATTGAGAAAAGGTACATCTTAAATATTGAAAAAATAAACAAGTTTAATTACAGGGTCAAGTTTCTTTTCATGTGTTCAGTCACAATAATGCCATTACTGTAAATGTCATTGTTCATTCTCTAGTCTTCAAGAAAACATACTGTACCAATAGGCCATTGCCACATTCGTCTTGAACCCTGACATTGTTCTGGCAAATTAAGTAAAACAAAAGAGTCATTTTCCCTTTTATCTGCAAAACTGTAGAACATTATAAGACTAGTTTTTGACAGATAACTGTGCGTGGACTGTAATATCTTCTGCATACAGAAATGAACCACAACATTTGGATTCATGATTTTGATATTTTATATATAAATTAATTATTTATACATCGCTGATAAAGAAAAAATACAAAACATTTTTGATTTTACATGACATTTACATGTGAAATTTTACACAACATATTCAATAACTTACAAACTCTTTATTTCCATAAAAAATATATCTCTTTACAAAACATTTTCTTTTGTACATATCGATTTACACAGGTTTATAATGGGCAAATTAAACTGTGGTACATTTAAAAGCTTTAAGTCTAATCTGGAGCTGGAGCAATAAACTAATGTCGATTGCGCTTTTCTTTTTGTAACAAATATGAACTTGCAAAATATATTACATTAAGTTAACACAAGACATCTTTCAAAAGAATTCTATTAAGTATCAAAACTGTATAAATGTACAAAATGTGACAGCAATGACCAATGGTGGGGAACATGGGACTCTAGCAGCAGCACAGCGCTACGCTCACGTTTTGCTAACATGCGCAGATATGAAAGTAATCAGCACTCTGTTACATCTCTCCGATCAAACTGTGCAGATCAATTACAATGAAGTAGTGGCTGACGAACGCAGTAAAAACATATGCCCATACAGTATTCAAGGCACTGCAATGTAGAGAGTGAGAGTGCTGTTGAATCCGGTCAATCAATGGTAATAAAATACCAAGAAGAGATGTGTGTGCAAACTTCTTCATGTTTACTGTACATTTGTTGGCTGAGGCTGAGGGCTCAAAAGTAGAATGAAGATGATGCTTGAATCATAAAGTGTCAGTTTAATAGGCCAATAGATTTCTGTGTCACAGAGCAGGAGCGGAGAGCAAGATTTTATAATGACAAGGTTTCCCGAACGAATACATTTAAAAGTCAAATGCGGTCAAACTGATATTGGAGAAAGGAAACAATAAAAGACAGAAAAGAAACAAAACAGCAATTGATTCTTAAACCATTGTGCATTTCAATTTGCGAATACAAATACTAGAAAATCATTCTGCATGCATGTGTTTTAGTCAGGAAAATCTGACTTGGGTCTCCCACAGTGAGAAGTGGGACACATCAGATAAAGATGAAGATAACTATTTTTCATAGATTTTGGTTTAGTGCGACAATATGCAAACCATTTCGAAAGGTTAAGAAAAATAAATAAGACTGATGAGCATGGCCCACAGAAGCAATATGCTAAAATGTACAGTGCAATGTGCATGGACTAGACCTATAGGCCAGTCACAGTCAGCAATTTAAACAAGCCCATTTCTGTCAAATAAAAACCATCATTGCACACAGTTTGATAATAAACGCTAATGATGAGCGTAGGTCATTGGCAGAAACTACACTGCTCTGTGGTCAAACAAACTGCTCTGGTACAATAAAACCCTTATTTGCTGCAGCAAACCAAAACAGCACTGCACTTCAGAAATCAAATCCCAGCTGTATATTTCACTGGAAAGTACACCCAATTAGAAGGTATAAAACAGCCATACGTTGAACAGCCTGCAGTACTGGCTATTTTCTGCTGCTCACAAATCTGCTGCTGCAAAATAGACTCTGAACATTATATATTGATCAATATTTTATTGATCTCCTTTAAAAAATAACTTCATTATGAATGTAAGACAGGGGCCAGTTGGGATGTGTTTCCTCTATATTTTTCCACGTGGCTTTGTAAAGAAGCCCCAATATATTTGTACTAGAGAGTATAAAGTACTCTATTTTATCTCTATGCCAGAGGCTTTGTCTCCCACACCAACACTCACAGAGTGTAGAACACTTTCTCCGCTGAGCTGAGCGGAGATTTTCCTCTCATAATCTGATAAGATCCTTTGTAACTGCCATAATCTGGAAATGTGCTTTATATTTCTGAGCAGTTTAACCTTCTCAGTCAGTCATACATACAATGTTCTGCCTGTTGAAATTGTGTATAGTCCATCACACCATAGTGCAGATGGTGTTGAGGTTGGGGTCGAAGCGCACCACTTTCCCCTCTGTAGATTTAGTGTTTGTGTTGTACATCGGGTTTTCGAAAGTGGCTTGACCGTTGTTGTTCTCATGCACAGCACATCCAGTGTACTGCGCTTTGTCAGTTTTCCTGCAGTTACAAAGAGAGACAATCAAAAGTCAAACAAAGTATATCTCTTTATTCCAGTTCAATAAACAATATCTGTGTATTTTTAATCACATCTTCAGAAACCAACAGTGTCTATAGAGGTATACTAACCATTTATCTGATGAATGTTTGTTTGTTCTGTGTTCCAGCTAATTTGTTCTCATTTAAAATGCCTGACATACACTGTTGCGTAATGCAGCGAGAGCCGTAACTAGTTGTGTGAGATTTCATCAGTCTTTGATGCCTGGTATGGAGCGTGTGAATGCAGTGCGGGATGTATACTCAGGCTGAGGAAGTGGGCCATGGCACAGTCGACTGCTGTGTTCCTTCAGCTACTGCTCTCACATGTACACAAATCTAGGTTTCTAAAACTTCCACCTGGGAGACGAACCATGCCTCCTGCTTTTTCAGGTAGGACCAAACTCACAGCACAGGTAGCAGCCTGAATCTATGTTTAGACTGCAACTGTTGGGGTTGCGGAAATGATACATACCTTTGTTTGTAGAGATAAAAGCCAAGGCCTGCAAAGATGAGAGCGAAGAAAGGCACAAGGATGGCCACAGCCACAGAGCTGCTGTTGGTGGAGCCAGTAGTCTCAGGGTCAGGGAGTGTCACATTCTCCCTCACACTCAAACCTACAACAAAACACAGGATTAAAGGGACTAGTTGGAGTTTAAAAATGTTAAAATAATGCATTTTCCTCCCTCTACTTGGTCCAGCAATATCGTAATATGTAACATGAGCCCAGACAAATTCACCACAACTGCCCCTAAAATCCTGCACTGTCACTCAAAAAGTTGTTAATTCGGGTCTGAAGTGCCGTCCTGCACAAGCCTAATATAGAAACTGCAGTTACTCGTAAGACCTGAGGCAGTAGTGAGTATAAAAATGACAACTTGCATCTAGTCCCTTTAAAGCAGAACTAAGTAACTTATGCATCTAAAGGCCAGAAGCGCCATATTTTTTTACTCATTAATTGTGCGTGAGAGGAAATACTACGCTGACAGAAAAGATATTGTACATCCAATTACACAATGGAGATATTTTTTCCCTTCAACCTTGGCTGTAAACACTGTTTAAGTAGCGCTAGCCCGCAGTTAGCCTTGCCAGTTAGCTTCGTCTTCGTAATTCTATTAGTGCGTATTGCGCCTCCGACCCGGAGGAAGGGAAGTTGCAACGGTGGTTTTCCGGCCAGAGACACCAGGGAGAGATTAAATCATCCCATTAACACTTGTATTACCCCAGAGGGACTACAAAAAGGATTTATTAACGTGAACAAGTTACTTAGTTCTTCTTTAAATAAGCTGAGGGAGCAGCAACATATGCATGCTGACCTAACATTTAAAATGCAGATTAACTTTTGTACAGACAAAGATTATTCCAAATTGTTTTTAGGAATACAGTGAACTGCTTCAAAATGGCAATAATCATGAGTTAAAGACTAAGTTATTGATTTCTGTGTGAATTTTCATTTTGGTTTGTGAGGATTTTTTAGATATAGACACAAGGCACAAACTCAATCCTCAAATTATAGACAATGTGAGATTTTGTGTTTACATCAAATAAGCATTTACCCCTGACCCCTATTACCACATTTCTTTTCATCTAGTATTGTTAAAACATTTGGTGTTAGCACAGTGCAATTAAAAGGACAACAACGAGTCATACGTGTCATTGGTTGGAGCTGATGGCGATGCAAACTGTGACAATGATGAGGATGATGATGTTGATGAGGGCAATAACTGCAAGCAGCAGGACACGGTTCACACAGATGACGAGTGCAAATGACCAAAGTGAAATGGTTATCACTCCTCAGAGCGTAACACAAAAGTAATGAGAGGGGACAATGTAGCCACAACATGAAGAATGAATGAAATCAAGTCTTTTACAAAAGGACAAAACACAAAGAAAAAATGCAGATGTGGAAAATACAAAAACGCATGCAGCGACATAGACTGCCATATAGTGCCTTTATTATCCATTTTGGACAACACTATTTGACATTTTCAACATCTTTAACATTGGTACAATTTTAATCTAATTTCAATAAAATATTTAAAAACTAAAATATTCATAACTTTGGACTGAATTGGACTGAAGCAATAAGCTAAGGTTATTTAACTGAGAAGTCAAACCACTTGTTTATTTGAGTTAAGCGGTAAAAGCCAAAAGAAGTAGACAGCATGTACATTTAACTTTTTGTGAATAACAGAAAAAATATATTGTGTGAGTATTTATGGGCCTATCTCAACACAATGCAAAACGAACACATAATGTAACGAATATAAAATGTGACATACCAACTCTCTGCAGCCCAAACTGTCCGTAGTCTTTACCCTGTATAAAGCCTTGGAAAACATAGCTGCCTCCCTCCGGCTCAGCGGAGACCTGCACAACAGAACCACAGTATGAGCTCTATTCAAGTGCACATAAAAGTCAGTCTTTTGGCACCAAACAATACTGTGTGTACTCTACACCACTTCACCAGCGACATATACTGCAGTTAGTACAAGAGCAGTCTGTTGTGCTTCAGTCACAAATAAAGCGTTTGTGTTTCACAGGGAGAAGTGCGGCGTCTATCAACAGCACAGCGCCTTTGTATGTAGTGCACAGTTATCATTATGCGGGTGCTTGAAGGTAATGTTAGCAAAATATAGCTTTAAACCTGACAGGTCAATACCACAGCAGTCGATCCATTGGGAATTTTTGAAAATGTACTAAAGTCGTAAATTTAAGCAGATTTCACACGGAGCGGGAGTAGGGAGTGCATTATAACAATAAGTGACAAATTCCGAAAATGATCACCCATTTGCTTGCCTGGGTGGCTTTTGTCAGACTAACAAGAGGAAGAGAGGAGTAATAATAGGGAACATTGGATTGGTATTCACTCAGTCTTACTGACGGCACACAGGTACTAACATTAAAACTACACACACTAACAAGCACTAACAAGCATCCACCCTAAACAGCGCTGACCAAAGTTACTACTCTTGATAGATCTGAAAACATACAACTTTTATCACTCCAAGAAAACAATTTAATAACCATGTAATACATGAGCTGCTGTGTTTTCTGTGTTTGGCTTCAGTATGTGCGCCAGTATGTGCACCACAATGCCATTTTTTAAAATGATGGTGCGTGGTAAGCAGAGGCGGGTAGTACTCAGTTACATTTACTCAAGAGCTCTTTTTGAGTAATTTTATAATACAGTACTTTTTACTTCTACCTGTAAAATAATTATGAAGTATCTGTACTTACTTTAGTAAAAGTATATGAAAGGGTGGCTTTCACCCTTCCTTTAATTGTTTTTTGTGTATGTGTTTGGTCAATTCTTTTGCTTTTTGTATTGTTTGTTGATATGGTCTAGTTCAGTTGACTATTGTTTTGAATGTTTTGTTTACTTTTAGTGCTATCAGCTGACTGATTACTTGAGTAATTGTTTGGGTCATTACTTTTTACTTGTTCTCAAGTAAAATAATTTCAAAGTAATGTTCCTCCACTTGAGTAAATATTTGGGCTACTCTACCCACCTCTGATGGTCAGCGTGGTTTAGGATAGATTTTTTGGTCTGTATTTTTGGCTGCCATTATGACTATAAAGACTGCTTTTGTTGGGTCTTTAACCAAAATGTAATTCCCTATGTACAACTTACAAATCCGTCCATTGCCCAGGTCTCCTCTGTAATCCGGCCCAAAGAGCTGTGGGCCAGAGCTCTCATCTGGTACAGCAGCAGCGCTAACCGTGCCTCCTGGCGCTTGTACACTCCTGCAAAGTAGAAAATGACACAAAATGAGCGGCACACAGTGAAATGATGTGAATAAAGAGATTGAGCAATGAATGTGGGCAATAAACAGGAGGAAGACAAATGAAAAGCAGCAGGGAGGAAGCACAGACAAACAGGGTGAGCTGAGAAAAGAACTACAGAGCACACATGGTACAAATGGATCACAAATATCTATTGCTAGTATTCTGATACATTTGGTTGTATCAGAATAACAGCACAGTAAAACAGTGGGGTAGGCTGACCTTAACGAACAGCCCCTTTATTTTTAATGTGTCCTTTGACAAGATACCTCCCCCACATTGGTTATTATGAGCAATTATGTACTTAGCGTGTGGTCACAAAAATAAGCACAGACCGGGCAGCAACTACTACATTTGTAACTGAGGGACAAATGTATTTCATAATGCATCTGAAGAAGCAACAACAATCACTGTATTAACATTGCAATTTGGAAGTAGGCTTTTGTTGCTATCAAAGCAACAATAAAAGTAACATTCTATACAGTGGATTTCATTAAACTGCTACAGAGTGCAAAAAGATTGCAATGCCATCTTTAGAATGCCCGATAGAATCAGATCTTGGAAATATGCAGGGATGGGCCTGGTTTGTAACTGGATGGGAAACCATGAGAGAACACGAGGCGCCTGAGATAGTGGTGTGTGAGTGGTTGGTTGGTTGGTGGTCAAAGGATCCACTGCTGCTTCTCTCGGGCACCAGTAGCGCTGGCTACATAAACATTGCCCTCATCATGTGTGGAGTGAATGAAAAATGGTTCTTTGTAAAGTGCTCTGTGACCATGTCAGGTAATAAATTAGTCTAGAGCCAACAGCTAATTTCCACTCCCATGAATGTCCAGCTTGACATGAGGCCTCCTTCAAATAAATGAAAGCAACAAACACAAGTGGAGGAACCAGACCACTGATTTATAAATGACTCACCAGAGAGCAGAAACTCCACACTGCTGTCACTTAGAGTGACATTGACTTTTCCCGTTGAGGCATTGAAGCTGGTGACCGTCAAAGTCAGAGGCTGTTTCTGACCCTTATAATCATAGGAGCCCTTCCACACGAAGTCAGGGGCGAAGACATCATCAGGCACTGAAAGGTATAAACACAGTATTCACCGTATTATTTACACTGATGAAGACTCATTGAGTCGAAACATGTCGGTCACATTTTATCAGAAAATTCGGAGTGCCTCAGCCCATCTCTTTTTGTCATAATATGCCTGGCCCTACAAGCTTGAAGAGCACCTGTTTTGTAAGTGTATCTGCTATCTTCTAGCATTTACTATCCGACCACAGTGTTCCAGCGAGCACTCTGTCTCTTCTCCTCTAGTCACCATATTATTGTTGGACTAATAACAAAGTAGTCCGACAGAGAAGCCGAGGTCAGGGTCAAAGCATGCCTGTACGATGCGAAATCAATACACACCCTCACCAAAAACAAACGTGGAGTAGTTTTGGTTCAGATTCAATCCGCCGTATTTAGGCTGTCTCTTCCAGCACACATTTTGATGTACATGTCAGAGAGATTGCCAAAATGTTCTTCTGAGTTTTATTGTCTCGATCAGGAGTAGGGAGGATTTGCTGTGTGGATGGAGGGCCAAGCCTCCCCACGGTGACCACTTTGTACTATTGTACATAAAACAGATCTAAAAGTGGGTCTTGGGAAAGTGGGTCTTGGGATTTTCATTAATTACACTATTTCTGTTTTTTTGGAATATTCATTTATTTTTTTATTATTAATTCTCAAAATCCTCATGGAGGCCAGACTTTGTCTACCTATTGTCTAGTGTACAGTGTGTTTGGCATTGGCAAGCAAGTGTCTTATTGACTTAAGCATGGCCCAAGAGGTAAATGGCAAACTAGTTTTATTCCTTATCCATTACATAAATACTTTTGCAGAGATTTTAGCAAATCATTATCAAAGTTACACACTGAACTTTGGAATGCTTGAACATGTTTAGATATTGTACTTGAAAGGTTGCTAAAGAAAACATTAGGGTCTATTCAGTTTTATCTTTGAATGTCTGGAACTTTGCTTTACAAAAAAGACAATTTCTCTTTCAGTGCAAATTTAAAACTCAGAAGGCAAAAACTAATTAATGACAATGCATTTCCGAGGTGCATCCATTGCTTAAAAAAAAATGAAGCTAAAATCCAGCGTTGCCTTGATGGCATGCTCATTAGTGCAAAAAGTGGCCAAGGCAAGGATGTCGGAGGCAAAAAAAAATAAAAAAAAGTAAATGTGGAAGGATTTAATGGCACTAAAACTGTGACAGCAAAATAAGCAATAGCCAAAACTATTGTACTTGCTGTGGGTTCATAAATGTCTGAACCAAATGTCATGGCTATTAATCCTGCTGCTAAAGCAAATACCACACAGGAGGAGGGGCCAGACACGCGCTCAGACCAGGCATGGAGAAACTCTGTGTGGCTTTCTCCTATTGAATATACAATTGAAGTACATTAATTTAGTATGCCTTTTAGGTAACCCTTATATAACATACAAGTAAATTAAGAGATGTAATTTTGTTATTGATCTAGTCCGAAGCAATAAGGCATAACATTACATGCTCACTGTGAAATAAACAAGGCAAGGGTATACTGACTGTTAGGATAAAATACAATGTTTCAGCACCAAGTGTAAAGATTTAATCAAAGTTTGGCCCAAAGTGTGATGTATAACCAACTTGTTCACAGACTCTCCAAAATTGCAGCTTAGAGTAGCACAAATTGAACCGGCAGAAACCTTTGTTCAGCAATCAGAAGTATTGCGCATTGCTATATAGGCCTGCCGGTGATGTCACGCTGCCTAGATTGGGAAGATACTTTTGAATAAATAGTTACATTGCAGATGGTCAAACTTACCGTTTATTTTGGGGCTCGGCGTTCCTGATATGGGCTTCACAGTTTTCTCATATGATTTGGAGCCAGCTGCAATGAAACAGAAATATGTTTAGGCAGATACGTGACATCACACAGCATCAGAAAACAGGTAGCAGCATGAGGAACCACGGAGAGCGAAAATCTGCTCCAACTGCAACATGCAGCTTGAGCATGAACGTTCTCAAACTGTGAAACTGTGGTCCATAACATGGAGACAGAGGAGCCAATATCACAGAAACAGCTCCACAAGTGCAATAGATTAGCTTTTAATTGGACTCTACAGCAAGCGCGTTATTAAAGATGTCAGAAGCAGTTTGTAGAACATGGGGTGCAATTAAACCATTTGATTTTAATCTTAGTATAGCCGGGTTTCAAATGCTGTCAGTATTAGAGAATGCACGTACAACAAATCCATTATGCTATTAGTGGTAGTAGTATTCCGACAATAGCCACCGGAGGGGGAAAAAAATAGCGTGTGGGAATTCAGAGAGTACCACAACTGCTATTTTACAACTGATACTTAAACACCGTCTGACCAAAAACAAAAAACAAAGGTGCCACCTGCATTCAACAGTTATGCTCTTCATTTGTGTGGTTTAAAAAAAAAAAAAAATGCTTCTTGGAACCAGGTAAATCTATAAAAAACCCTAATGACTCAGCTTCCACCTCTGGTTATAGTTATATCATGTAAGCTTCACACAGAAACAGCGATCAGAAACAAAGCAAAGCAAGCAAATGATATCAGAAAGGCTTACTTGTTATCTAGACAGTACAAGCTCTAACCCCCCACGTTCCCTTTCTTTACGACAGAAGAATTTAATTTTGCACTTCTACAACTCTCCTTCCCCACTACGCTGCTGGAGAGACCTTTGCGGCCCACGTTCATACCTCTGCAGACAGGCACCTTGCCCGTCCAGCTGCCATCGGAGCGGCAGACGCGATGCTCCGATCCCCCCGAGAGGAAATAGCCGCGCTGACAGGTGTAGACCAGAGTGTAGCCGTACGAGGGAAGGTCCAGGCCCACCACGTCAGCGTTGGACGGGCTGCGGGGCTGTTTGCACGAGTGAGCTTGAGAGAGGGAGGAAGAAAGAGAAACAGAGAGAGAAATGGGGAAAAAAGAAGGGAGAGAGGGAGGGAGAGACGGACAGACAGAGGACATACTTGTTAGTACAGGCACATCCACACACATACACGTAAACACTAACGGATTCACGGAGTAACGGATAATCAAAACAAGAAAAAACATTTTTTCTACAGGATTAAATCTTTTTCTAATTTAGCCTGTGGAACAAAAAGCTGCTGTCAAATTAATTCCCACTTTCACAGTTTGGGATGTCTTTTACATTACTGGAAAGTTAAAATTGTCAAGGACAAAACTAAATTTACATGGTCTCGCAGTAAAAAATAGCTCAATTCTGAATAAGGGCTCCAAGGTAATAAACACATGCATAAAAATAAAATGCAGATGGATTGGAATGTTGGCTTATTATTAGTCTAGCACTTTTCACATAGTACAAGTCATTCAAAGCGCTTCACACAGTGTAGGATTTGTTCTTCGTTCACTCCACACACACTGACGCTAAGCTACTTACGGAGCTACAGTTTTCCCCTGGAGTGACAGAGCGACGGCACACATCTGTGCCAACGGTCCCTGCTCTGACCACACATCATTCACACATCATTCATTCTGGCCTGTTGCACATGTTTTTAGTGGTAGGAATCATGCGCAGACACGGGGAGAACATGGGACTCAGAAACAGAAAGGCCACGTCCGCCCAGGGATCGAACCCAGGACCTACAAGCTGCAACACATATACTAATGTGATCTAATGCAGCTTTAATCACTGTGTTTATGTGACTAAATGCATTTTAAGTGATTTGTCTTTAATCTTTTTAAATTGACATGAGCATTACTAATTAAGCTTAATTAGTAAGATTAAGGTGCGTTCATTTCAAAATGCCAGTGGCTTTTCGGCTGCTTCAGGAAGTGGGTAAATGGCATTTTTCTCTTTTGCCAAAACAGCCTTTTTAGACCATATTAAATGCTTCAATTTTCTCGCTAAAGTGAGTGGAAAATACCTTCATCAACAAAATCAACAAACTCTACACTAAACAAAATGTATGCAAATGAGCCTGCGCTAGAAAGCACCGAGGACTAAGCAATATTTAGACTCGTCAACAAAAAATGTGAACTTGCAAAAATAATTCCGCATCTTTTCAGGCAGAGAAAGTGTTGCTGCCAGACGTCAAATGGGAGACAGCTGCAAGTGAGTCACAAGCAAATTGGTTCTTCATGGCGTCTTAATGACATTAGGATAAACTCGGAGCAAACGATGCCTGGATCAGGGACGGGGTTCGTGAAACGTGCTGTTTATGTTTCGAGCACTAATTATGCAGGGCACATCGGACATATTTAGCATGCTTCTCACCTGGAAACAACATGTGCCCAAGTGACATATTTGTCTTTCGAACATGCCACACATAGTAGTTTTGGAAAGGAGCAGTAGTACCCAGACTACAGAAGGTGCCACGTGATTTAGCCTACTCTACACAGATTTACGGAGGAGTAGCTGGTTAGCTACAAAAGCCACCCAACATTTTTCAGCCCCTGACAAATCAGTCTTGTGTAATCCATAAATAAGTTGCTAAATTATTAAATAAATCTCTGTTCTCACTGTCGGAGCACAAGTGCGTGTAACCCATTTAAGATGACAAACTGTCTGCACATGTCCAGAGCTGGTTGTAGTGTCTGTGGAGCGTGAATACTGACGACACTTACAACGCCCATGGATTGTCTTATCAAAGCCACGTCTTATCCCTCAAATTTGGCTGCCATGTTTATTTGCACTTCAAGAGGGATTTTTTTCTTCCTCCTGAGATTTCAAGGGGCTCCAACAAAGACACTTTCACTTCTCTGTCACGCCGCTACATGTAATGCTCTTGGTTCAAAGCCCTGATAGAGACAGAGAGCCCTGTTTAGGAACAAAGACAGCCGCGGCAGATAGAAAACGACATGGCACAGCCGCCTGATTGATTTATGTGAGAGCCAAAGGTATCGGCCGGCACACAATTCCAAGTTCAAGTAAGAAAATTAGAATAGCTACACAGAAGTAAATAAGGTCAAAAATGTTGTACCTGATAAGGCCACACAATTAATCACAATAGAATATATGGCTGTTTGATTTGGCAATTTGCAAAAGTTTTTGCATCTATTTGGTTATATTATGCATAAAACCTCTAACGCGGTATTTTAGACCTCTATAAACAGCTTTTCAATTGCATGTGGCACTTGTATGGACGATAAAGTTAATAGACCCTAATCTGATGATTTTTCGCTCATGTATTTTTCCCCCGTGTACTTATCACTGACATAGTGTTTCCTTTTGAATTCCTATTTATATTAGTTTACATAAAATAAGTTTCGATAGTTGCCCATCTGAACAGCTGGACGACGTCACAGAGGAGGTCTGAGTCTGTTTAGGTCAAGTGCATCAGAGTCTAATAAAACTAACATAATAATGGGATGAAGACTAAACATGATTAAACTAAAAAATATCACACTTTGACTTATGGACATTTAATCTTGTCATTCCTCATTCCTCAGCAAGCAATGCAGAAGGCGGGCTTATGTCTAAATCCCGTTAAGTGGATTCACAATTCCAAAAGAGCATTTAATCATAGAGAAAGGTATTTTAGAGGATTTATGGTGCTGTTTTGACCAAGGGTCAATGCAGAGTCAGAGCCAAACAAAAACACTTCTGCTTGAATACATACAGAAGCACAGCATAAGCACCACATAAGCACAACTGTGCTGCTGGGTGCAAAGTGGCCACTCTCTCAATGGCACAAATAAAGTGAGTTAAGTGTATGATACCCGGGTTTAATGCTGACAGTTCACTCTTCCATGCAACAAAATGCAGAGTCTAAAAGCTGCAATGTATACAGTATATGATGATTTAGCAATTAAAAGAAGAAAAGAACAGTACACATCGGAATTTAATATGTGAATCAGTCCTTCATCCTATTAGGTTCTTGTCCTAGTTGCTTATCACTACAACTCATAACAATGTCTCTGATGGCTTTACTTTAATAGAGGAATACAGCTACAGTCCATATATACGTATAATACAGTATATCTCAGTCACAATGATCACAACTCCTTCCAACATTTGGTCGCATTTATAGCACAATCATTCCAAAACAAGATGTCTATGTTGATGAAATAGGGATCAAGATTATTGAACCAATTTATCATCCAATTACTATTGCGCATATACACAGCTTCATAAATAAACGGTCCTTTTAGCTGGCACCTTGCTGTAGTCTATAGGCATATTATTATTTACTTTCCTTTGTTTTAATAGTGCCCACTGCGTCCTGTACATGTTGTGCAGCAACAACATTTCCCTTGAGATCAATAAAATATGTATCTAACCAAATAATATCCTGCATGCTTACGGGAATGAGAAAAGGTACAAGGAGAACTTTCATATAGGACAGTATAACCTTTGGTAAAGTGGGGTTGAGAATTATGTCTGAAGTGTAGACATTTGGAGAAAGCGAGAAATCATGAGTATAACAGTGAACCTTGCTGAGGTAATTGTACAAATAGAAAATATGCAACAAACTTGTTATTGTATATATATGTTATATTATATTATATTGTGGCCATACCACGTTTGCTATGCCCAATCCCGTCAGACCTTGGAAGCTAAGCAGGGCAGGACTTGAATGGGAGACCGTTTGGGAACACCAGGAAGCCTAGCGAATGTAATGCGTGAGTGAGTGTTGGTGGTGGTCGGAGCGGCCGATGGCGCAGGACTGGTTGCCTCACTTCCGTCAGTCTACCCCAGGGCAGCTGTGGCTACAATAGTAGCTTACCACCACCGAGTATGGAGTGAATGAATAGTGTGATGTAAAGCGTCTTTGAGTATTCAGATGCTTTACATCTATTATTACTACTATTATTAGTAGTATTAGTATGAAGTATTACAGAAGTTATTCTTCTACACATGCACAGGCTGCATGGCAAACACAGCTGAACTGGCCTCTTTTTCTGCACCTGTAAGAATTAGACATATGCACATTGCACACCTCAGCATTTTTGTTTCAGCGCAACAGTCAAATGACCTCTAAGAAAACACCTGTTCACTTTATTTTAGTAAGAAAAAGCAACGTATTGAGCAAAGTGAAAGTGCTTGAGGTAAAAATCCAGACATACACATTTCTCTCTCCTCTTCTTTCTACAGGCATGTCAGTTGTGACACTTCATGGGAGATATTTATTAACTCAAACCATAAATACAAGGAGGTTAAACGGCAAAGCTTGTGCTTTCATGTGTGTCTAGATAAAGGATTTGGAAAATGCTGTTGACCTGTAGCCTCAGTTTTTCCCTCCAGCTTTATGAAAAATGCTACATCTCAAGGCCTGGTGCATCAAGTGAATCTTAACTATTTCCACCACAATGCAGGCCATATTATTATTCTTTACAGCATTACACCAAAAACCTTCTGGGAACTCATTTTAAAATTTAAAGGTGACTGGAAGGAGATTCAATTTGAAAGGTTAAGGTTTATCTTTTGTTATGAATATTTGGGAATTTATTCTCAGAAGCCTCACATGGGCCACAGAAACATACGGAATCCTGTTTGACCTATGTTTGCCATGGTTTGTGTGGTTCAACAGCTGAATTTCATGCCAAGGCACACAAGATAAGAGAAGTGTGTGCATCGAATATGACTACAAACAAGCAAAGATAAGCATACAGTGTAATGTTATGAAAACGTATCTCTCCTGGAGAAAACTGAAAAGAGAGATCTGAAGAAATTTGCATAAACTGCCCTGCCCCCCAAAAAAAGCAAATTGAATAAAGACATTACAGTGTGGCAGCCAGCTGTTGACAAATGCACAAAAACACTTGGGAAATGTGTCATGAATGTTTTCAAAAAGTAAAACGGTGTATTCTTAAATGCAGACTCTACAAATAAAGCACACGTCCTAGTTTCACAGTGTGTGTCCAAACTGGTGGATTAACATGCTGGATATATAAGTATATAGCGAGCATTTACAAAGGGCACTGTAACTACAGACCGTAAAAACCTTGACTTGAAAACCCCACAATGACGATATACATTCTCTATTCCCCCTGAAACATCCTGTAGCTAAAAAGGCTTGCACAATGCACTACTTCAGACGGTTCAAAGCGGCACTTGGCACCCCCTGGACTGCTCCTGCAAGTCTGCAAGTCTGCCCTAGTTTCGTTTAGGCTGAGCGTTTGAGTACTCCAAAAACAAAATGACAGTAATCGTCGCCAATGTAGCAGACTGGCTGATTGAGGTGAGAGCTGCAATTTAGTCTAGGTTAAAGGTCGCAAAAGAAATAAGTGGATTAACGGAAAATAGAGATTAACAAAGCAAAAGATAAAGGGAGAACAGAGGAGGCTTAGGATGCTCAAAGTGCCAGCGGGGGGCCGAGCCAAAACAAAGGCAGGATATAATGATGAAACAATGAGTAAACACAGTTATATACACTCACGGCTGCAGGTAGGCTGAGTTCCGGTCCAGGTGAGATCGGGCAAACAGAGCCTGGTGGTGGAGCCCTGCAGTAGGTGTCCTTGTTGGCACTGGAAGTCTACCCTGCTGCCCACCTGTCCACACACACACACACACACACACACGCACATCAGCACAAAGGAGAGCGAGTCAATACACTGATGCAAACGCCAATACGCTGCCAGCATCACATTTAAAGAGCCGAGAAAGAGATACAGCATATTGAAGTTTTCTCCCCTGTTTTTAATGATTAGCTGTACAGTGCGGAGGCAGGCGGAGATAATTCCTACAGGCCAGAACATGGATTTGAGTGATGCAAGTGTTTTAAGTAAACCTGCTTATTTCTTAGGGCGGAACATGCACACAACATAGAGTCAACATTTTTATTCATTTTAAACCACTGATTATTAACTAAAAATCACAAACTATGACTACACCAGTGTTTCTCAAGCTGTGGTTCTTGGTAACTTGGGCTTATGTAGGTGGTACTCAAGGTCATCTGCAATTTTGCACTTTTTTATTAGGGACAATTTGATTAATGCTTTATGATGAACATGTTCAATCCCCAGACAGGCCGTTCTGACTAGAGTTTGCGTATTCACCGCATATGCACAATAGAATAATCCTCCAGCCAGATTTGTTATTTGTTTTGTTATTCTTGTTTTTGTTGTGTTTTTGATGCTTTTTGGTTGCTTCTTTGTTGTTTAGTTACACTCTTTGTGGCTTTTCAACATCACTTTTTTGTCATGTTTTCATCACATTTTGTCACTTTTTTGTTGTATATTTTTGTCACTTTTTTATTATATTATGTTTTTGTTGCACTATCATCGCTCTTTTGTCACTTTTTGGTTGCATTTTCCTCTCATATTACCATTACCTTTTACCATTTGGCACTTTTTTCAAGACGCTTTTAGATTTGGCTAATACCAATCTGGAGAAAATGTTCTCTGTTCAGGCTGTTTTTCTGATATCTCTCTGTCGCAGTGCCATATCGTGTGACGTAGGCGACCATGGAATGCCAGTCGTCTCTCTTCTTTGCCTCAACATCTTAATACTGGTCATTCCAGTCCAGGCAGCGATATTCAGGAGGAAAGTTGTTCTCTTTCACACTTCCCATTGATTTTTACCTGTGAGGAAAACCAATTCCAGCCCTTCCTTCCTTATACTGTGTCCCAGAAAGTCAAGTTGTTGTTTCCGAATCTGCTTCAGGAGTTTTCTGTTTTCATGGTTTGACCAGGCTAATACTGTAGTGGTTCGCCATTGCCTTCTACAGAGTGGGCTAAGGATTCCCTTCTCCTCCTCCTATAATCGCCGTTAACTTTGGAGGTGGTGACTCGAGGTCGTGACACTTGGTCCTGTGTATATCTTAATTTAGGCCTGGTGGTGGTACTTGGAAGGTCAAATCCTTTACTTGCTGTGAAAATTTGAAACCACTGGACCATACAGCGGCAAGGTAGTACAGCGGTTAGCGCTCGTGCTTCACAGCTAGAAGGTCCGGGTTCGATTCCCACCAGGGAATCGAACCCGGACGGGGCCTTTCTGTGTTAGCCTGATAAACCACACCCACCTCTTTCTGCGCGAAAGAAGGTGGGTCTGGCCACACACGGCAAACAAGTTGCTGATTGGCGGCTAAGGCCTAGCCAAACCAATCACGACCGCCACAGACAAATGACAAGGTTACGTCACTCGCTGCACCACTATGTTGTTAGTTCAATTAACATTAACATTAGCCAAAACTAATCATGGATGAAGTTGTCGAGGATTTTGCCTCGCGTTCTCCTTGTTAGTTTATATTGATTTCATATCTTTTGAATTGGACTACAGCTGTCGTCACGTCTGCTAAGTGCTACTTGGCTTATTTCACTGACAATCTGTGTGTGTTAGGCCCGCCCCTTCAAACTGCTCCAGTTGCTCCGTGACCAGACGAATTTCCTGTGTGGAATGGACAGGGAAGAGTATGGCAGAGCCAGGCAATTTCTGGGTAGAGTTTGCATGTTCTCCCCGTGTCTGTGTAGGTTTCCTCCGGGTACTCCGGTTTCCCCTACCACTAAAAACATGTACTATAGGCACTATAGTGCACATGGGGGACGACAGATGGAAAATAGCCCAAGGCTACAATCCGGTGTGGCTTGTTTACATGCATGGGACCCATGTATGTTAACATGTACTGTCCCGACCAAATAAACCAATAAATAAATAAAAAATACCATTCTAAACCAAAAAAGCATATAAACACGACCCACTCATCCAAGTGCACAATACTTAACATTCTAACAAAAAAAAGCTTCATACAGTCACATTGTGACCCCCATCCAACCCCCCATCCGGTGTAGCTCCCATGCAACACCTTATCCATTTAATTGAGTGGAGCACAGTGGAGCACATTGTACCATGGCTGCAGAGCACACACAAAGAGCATACACTACATACATTAGGAATATATTCCCATGACTTCTGCCTTCTGTTATATAGAGCAGCAGGAGCTTTTTCAATTCACACCTCACACTGGCTCATGGTTCACAAGAAGAAATGAGTTCCGGTCACAGCTCAAAGTTTAAATTATGACTGTATGGTACTGATAAAAGTTTTAGTGAAGAAAAGATTGATCTGACAGAGTCATACTGAAGCTGTGAGCATTAAAAGGGATCAGCTGCATTTCGAGATACTTAACTTATTCGAAAGAGATGCTTTACCCTTGTGAGATTAATAGATTATGCGTGTTTTTGTGCTCCTTTCTTTGCTTTTTTATTTTAAAAACACATACATATATTGAGACATTTTAGATGTAAATTCTAAACTGCCCTGAGTGATTACTAATTTTGCAATGTGCCTTGAATACATTTTCAGGAATAAATCACCAAGACCCCTCCAGTAAATTGTATTTTAAACAGCTTCTTTCAAATGTTGATCCATCTTACCTTAAAGCCTGTTGTGTAATTCATGAAGCCATGCTCAGGTGTCCCCGGATTTTCACAGGTGCTTCTGGTGGGCTCTGGAACAAGAAATCACTGTCATGATGAGGAGCGGGATGCCAGGAGAATAAAAATGAGACCAGCGCAGAGAGGCAATCATTGATAATGACAATGCAATTTTCTAGCGGTGTAACACGTACCACCAAACAATTACTACAGAGGCTGGACAACAGTACAATCACGCTGATGAGTTTTCAGCCCACGTTTTTAACCATCCAAAGTGCTATGCAAATGTGGTAAAGTGGAAGCCGCTTAAAGGGTGTGTCCAAATGCTGGCACAGTCCGTACAGAGCCTGGACATGGAGTGAATAGGTTCAAATAAAGCAGAATTATGAATTGCAGGAAGAGCTGAAATTGAAGGTGCAGGGCCAATATAAATGGCTCTGGTTATTACAGCGTTTGAGAGCTGCCTAGGACGCGGCACTTATGAACAGACATAAATCACATGTGCACTCATTGAGGGGGGGTGGTTTAGATGGAGCAGGCCAGGACAGCGAAGACTCGTCATTAACTGCTCTCTGCTGCCCCTGTAACCACCATAGACCATTCAGTTACTGTGTCATATATTTATTTATTACCTACTACAATTAACTAGTCAATTAATCAAAACATAATTGCTGACCTGTTGACTACCAAATTATTATTAGTCGCAGTCCTATTTTGTATGTAACTGTGTATTATATGTGGACACACCGGATACAAACTGCCATAGTAGTCATGCTCATAATCACATTGAAGTTTTTTCAAAATCTGATTTAAACGAAAAAGGTCATGTTTTAGAACTTATGTTTTTGTGATTAATCGCTACATAATTCTTCCAACAATCATATATATATATATATATATATATATATATATATATATATATATATATATATATATATATATATATATATATATATATATATATATAATATATGAAATGGAGATGTGTCTAAAATTGACTCTTTTTTTTTCACTTTAAGGGACTAGACGAAATGTTAAAATCATCATTAGTAGTTTCTACCCCCTACTTACTCCAGCAATGTCCTAATGTGTAGAATGAATCCAGACCTATTCACCACAATAAAATACTGCACTATCACTCAGACAGTTACTTAGGGCCAAAGTACCATGCACAAGCTTAATATACAGACTGCAGTTCACGTAAGACCTGCAGTGGCAGTTGCGAGTATAAAGTTGACAACTTCCATCTAGTCCCATAGCTGTACTACGTAACTTGTTTACCTTAATAAATTGTTTTTGTAGTACCTCTGGGGGTAATACAAGTGTTCATGGGATGATTGGGGGTCTTTCATATCCTCCTGGTGTCTCACTTGCTTTCCCTGGTCTGACCCGGAACACCAATTCAAACTATTGGGAAGGGCAAAGCTAACTGCGGGCTAGCACCACATAAACAGTATTTACAGCCAAGTTTGAGTGAAAAAAATTATTTCCATTGTGTAATTGGATGTACAATATCCCTCTCTCCCTTTGTATTTTCTGTCAACGTAGTATTTACTCTCACGGACAATTGATGAGTAAAAAACCTCAACATGCTACGACACCTGCAGTGGCGCTTATGGCCTCTAGGGGCATGAGTTACCTAGTTCTGCTTCAAAAGCATGAATTGAATACTCGTACAGCCCTATCATCACAGCTGCAGGGTCTCTGTGAGCTGTGGCTCAGTGCTTTCCACATGATAAGCCCCGAACGCTCAAAAGAAAACCAACAGCATGCAATGTACAAACGACTGCCCCAATTGAAATCTGTCAAAACGCTCATGCTCCTGGACTTACACACTTCCATTGGGGTCACGAAGAGGGCATTAGCTTTTGCTTAATCCTAAAATATTCACCTATACAGCGTGGCTGAGATCCGCTCCACGTTCCGTCGTCCTGGCACATTCTTGTCGAGGACCCCACCAGCACATAGGGGGCGCTACAGCTGAACGTCACCTCCGATTTGAAAATGAAACTTCGTCCCTCTCTGCGGCCGTTGACTGGCACACCAGGATCCCCGCAGAATTTAGCTACAGAGGCGGAAAACAAAGATCAAAGAACTCAATAAAATATGAAACAAAGTGCATGTAGCAATTACAGCAGCGGATACATCGTCTGTTGTGCACACATGTATATCCCCAATGCAACCACTTCAATCCAGCCGCAGCAAGTGGAAGACAGTCGTGTGCGTGTCAGATTGAGTTGACATTCAGTTCAGAAATAATAAGCTGTGTGGGCAGCAGCTTCACCCGTACCAGATCATACCATCGAGGGAAGTGCCTCTATACTGCTGTAGCGCTGCTGCTTTCTGCTTTTCATTATTTTTATCGTGTCACCAAGTTCTCCCTCGCATTTCACAGAAGCATCTATAAGGTTAAATTATTAAACACAAGTGGTTCTCGTATGAAGCCTGTGTATTGCTTTATCAAATGTGGGAAAAACTGATATCTGAATTCAAGGCAAAAGAGGTCAATATAATCAATAGTCAAACAAATCTGTTTCTATGTTACGACATAGAAATTATACTTAGGCAAGGGTTCCTCATAATAAAACATTTAATACTTTGCAATTTATTCAAACATTATGCATAAGACTTGCACTTATTTACTTTGTCTGGCCCTGTATGAGCACTTTGGTCTGAAGTCTCTTGATTGCAGGAGGTGGAGTGGGAGCATGAGGTAAAGATGAGAGTCATACAGCCTGGCCACAGGAGGAGGCTAATAATATGAGTGCCGTCTCCTCAGACCTGACAAATGTTACAGCTAAAGCTCAGATAAGTTCTGCTCTCTTCCTCCATGTCAGAATCACTTCCTGTAGCGGAGACATGACATTACTGACAGGCTACAGGAGTAATCCCCAACACTAATACGTGTACTTAAAGTGGTTTCTGTAACAAGAACCCATGGTCATTACCAGAGATGTGTCGTGACTGACTTTCTCCACCGCTATGAAAGCATGATAATAATGATATGTTTTTCTCAGATGGAAATGCCACACTTGTTGCTGTGAAAATGCCTAACCACTAAGAGTATATAATTCTTGTTTCGTGAAAATGTGAACAAAGGAAGAAAACAAAGATTCATACATACATTTCTACAGCTACCACTTTTAACTTTCTTGTAATATTGTTTCGATGTAACACTATTTTTCGGACTCTATGTATGGAATAAGCACAGCATAATGAAATCTAACTGCACATAAAATGCATAAAGCAAAATCCAAATGTTCCCTGAAACCGTATAATATATTGTATTATATTTCAGTTGGTATTGGAAGTTGTATTAGAAGTTGGTTTAGTGGGAGCTTTTGTTTAGAGAGTTGACTATACGGGCCAAACAGGTGACACACACATCAATCACAAGCTTTGAGCCTCAGGGAAATAATGTACTGTTTTATGGATATGTAAGAGAAATGCCCCCGGCCAAACCAAGCTCAGCATATCTAATGCACCTCCCTGCATGAGCGTGAGTGTGTGTTGATGCGTGTGTGGGTGTGGGATCAGGCAGAGAGAAGACAGTCAAACTTTTCCCACTCTGTCTTAAAGCCTCAGCTCTTCCTTGATGAATTATCAATGCTTTGAAGTAATCAGCATGCACAGGCCTGATCCGAGTCAAGATCACTGTTCACCCCCACCGACACATGAACTGGCACCTTGGTCTTATCTCTGGTGCTTGCACTGTTTTCTCTCATGTGTATCGCAACCAAATTGAAAATGGATTTTAATTTTGTTTGTTACACGTAGGAAATTAGAATCTCTTTTGCATTTGAAATATTGTGGAACTGGTGGTGTCTACAGTGTAATATTCAACGTACTTCGAAGACTTGATATAATAGAAAATATATGTACATAAAAAATGTAATGGTAGCCAAAGGCACTCTTTTAGTAGACATGAAAACTCACCGAAAATCCACGTTAAACTCAACGATTGCTTGTCAACAAATCAGTAAACAACCTAGCAAATCATCTGTATACAACATTTGAAACTATTTGTAACCACATAAAAATAAACATCAAAAAGTTTGCATCTTTGTGGAGTGCCCTCCTGGGCTCCATCTCATCCTGAGGTACTTTTGAATGACCATGTGAACACTGCCTGCATGAGCCAACAGAATAAGCATAAAGGCTGTTTGGAAAAGGTTTCCTGAATAGCTGGCAGAACTGTATACCTTGGACAGCACTAACAGCACTGACTTTGATATTTGAAATGACTTCACAGCCAAAGCTGTTGTACATAGCGTTGTGCTGACATTTTAATATGCAATAGCTCTCTTACCCAAAATATGCTCAGCATTTTCCCCATCTTATTTTCTGGCCCATTTGTTTGCTCCTAAGCCAGGCAGCCAGAATATGACTTTATTAGAAGAAAACAAAATTACATGTGTTTCTTATTGATTACAAAACAAAGCAATTACGACAGAAAACTAATTACACAACAAAACAATCATTTGGGTTTGATTTGCATTTGTTTTGGCATTTCTATGTCAGGCCGCATGGATGTCACATAAAATGTAATTATAACATCAGAGGCACTTGTGGCTCAGACATTAAGCACTAATGTCACATCATTGAACATAAAGGTTACTTGGCAGGAGGCTGTTTTGGAGCTGGCCATGTGGAAATGATTGCTTTGTTTGAGATGAAATTCCTTGTCACCATGGCAGTAGGCTGTTCAAAGACATGCAACATTTACCAAGCTCTCAACAACCATGAAAACTAACTAACTGGGGCGTTTGGCACTGCTTAGAGCAGCAAGAGACTGTTGACTCTACAGACAACCTTTACCAATTCATCTACAAACTCAAAACCTCTTTGCCCGGAAGGAAAGTCACTCTACCACTGCCCACTGCCAATAATAAACATTTTGTAACGTTTTAGATAAATCATAGATTCAAAATGGAATGGTCACCTTGGCCTTCCAGCTTGTTTACACAAAACAAATCCTTTGACTGTCAAAGAAATATAAAATGGCTCAAAAGGTCACGACGTCTCTCTACAATTTATTCTAACTTCAAAAACAGTAGTGCAACAATGAGTCCATGCATTTGAAGAAATTGTAGAATATAAGTGTACACTTTTACCATGTGCAAATCAGTGCATCTGTTATTTAAGTAGGATTCACATGGAAAATAACAAGAGGATCCATTATCCTCTTCCGGATGCACTCACAAATGATACTCATGACAGCGGTATACACTCGAGTGTTCTCTTGATCTATATTATGTTCTTCAAGAGCAGTTCAAGCTTGCCTTAAGACAACACGGAGTTTCCAGCATCCCACTTCTGCCACTTTAGCCTAATGTTCATCATCTCTATTGTATCATTGCCCTAGAGGTCAGAGCCACTTTGTACTGTCAGAAAGATGTACGAGTACCTTTACCGCATTTCAATACATGCTCATTCAGCCTTTATGTTATATACAGATAGGCGACAGCAATAATCTGCATTTGAGAATAATTTAATTGAAGTTCCCCACCTACTGTTTATTAATCTTAATTAATTAATTTATCTTTGATCTACTCATTTCATTTTTACAAAGCAATATTGCAATAATGAACATTTCTTCATTGTTCTTCATTGTTACCTATTTTAGGAAAATAGAGATTGGGATAATGTCATAACCGATATAATATCATAACATTAAACTAATCTGATTTTAAAACGTAAAATACTCAGATTACCATTGACTCCGACATATTTCAGTGCAGTAGTATGATATTTGTGTTTGTGGCACAGCAGTTGATGGAGTTGCTCTGTGGCTCTGTTGTTTACTTCTTATACTATTGTGGCACTTGTAACTCTATGCGGTTGACAGATTTAGGCACCCCTTCCTATTTCTGCCTAAGAGTGACAATAAAAATATAATGCAATACAATATAGTACAATATTGTCCAATTATATGACATTGGTGTAGCTTATTATCAGTAGTCTAGGATAGTCCCGCTAAGGCCCGTTGTGTCGTTGACGGACCTGAGCCACCCATAATCCCACACAGATCTATCTTAAAATCATACATAAATAAAGAAATGTGTAATTGATATCCTAAATAATCAAATGAAAATTGTAAGTCCAACTCACGCAGACACTGAGGTAGTTCTCCGCTCCATGTGCCGTTGCCGGTGCAGGTGAGGACCGCAGGGAAGGAGAGCTCGTAGCCGGGCAGGCAGCTGTAGCTCACGCTGCTGCCCCACTCCAGGACGGTCCCCTCCAGCAGCCCATTTGGGATGGGGGGCGGCGTGGGACACATCACCACTGTGGACAACGGCAGGGGATTAGACCAAATGATGATTATTATTACGCAGTTATAATTGTGACCTGACGAGGTTTAATTTGAATGACCCGTTAATGATAGTTATCCACTGAACTGCAGTCACTTTCCAGCCCTGATCAGACGTATGATCAGCAGTTGCAGATATAGCCTCAGCACTAGTTCAACCGGGAACAAATAGGGTCTTTTTTATAGTTCCCAAGAGGCAGGGAAGAAACAAACGCACCATTCCCCTTTGCAATAGAGTCAGTGTTTTAAGCCCTAGGTGATGGTCTGGGCTTTGAAGAGCGAGGGATAGAGATTTTGCACACCTCACTTCAGAAATTTGGGTAAGAAATGAGCGAACATCATAATGAGTATGTGAGCTATAAACTTTGAGCTGAAGGAGTGTAGCAACTGTACGTATAATAAAGAATGGAGTTTTGACACACTTTGAAATAAAGCCGTGGGGAGGCTGATGGGATATGGGTTTTAGGGACATGAATAAATTAGAGCAGTTGTTTTAGACCCAAACTCTCTGTCTCAACACTCATCACAAGCCCAAGTCTCTTAGTCTCTCTCTTTGCACAGCTTCGCGTTTGTGCCCCGGCATTTGAACATGACATTTTTGAACAGCACAATATTGTACCCGTTAAAAGACAAAGAGCTTAAAACGTCGCGCGGGCAACAGAGCTCTATTCACTGTCCATCAACGTGGTCAGTTTTGCATGAACCGTTGAAGCTGAAGTGAAAAGCGAGAAAACGAAAATAGCAGTCCACCAGATTTCACAAGAGAAATGAATCTGTGATAAAAGGGTTTTACAAAATGGTTGCTAAAGCTAAAAAAGCAAAAAAAAAACTAAACTGTACTACATTTTTAATTAAATCTAACAGTTAAGTCATTAATATTTGTTGCACTTTAAGCTACATGTGGCCTTTGATTTCACTAAATCTGGGGCATATCGCAGTGGGATATAAACTTTATTTTAAGGTGAAGGAAATCTCCAGTTCTCAGCCGTAAATCTGCCTGACTCCCATGTTGACGGGGGAAAATATAAGCCTGCCCTACAGGATCAAAATTCTATTAAGACAAACGTTACATAGCTGTTATGGTACTTGTGTGCATAAAGTGACTTACATTTGCCTTTTTTCTGACACAAGAACAAAAAAAAAATGAGCCTCCAAGCAAATACTGGTGTCTTGTGCCTACTAATCTCCAAACACCACAGCAACTGGAATTTCTTGAGAAATGCAAAATACTATATAAACTAAATGAAGGCCTGGGTGGCAGAGAGAGCTGAATGGAAAGCAGTGAGTGCCCCATTTTCATAAGTACTTCTAAGCAGCATTAGTGCCTCTCAGCTGAACACGCCAAACCTGGAGTCGTTCTGAAATCCGTGCTGTGCGAGGCTTAGGAAGTGTCATCAGCTGAGTGTCTATGCACCAGCACTGATGCATTAGGAGCGAATTTACCCATATACAGCACTTTAGTATCACTCTCCCTGTAGCCCAGTGCCGCAATGTCACTTCTTTGAAATGGCTCATATCACACAAATCTATGGCAGAATGACACACGCCGCTCACCCCATCTGCACCACTCGACCTTCCACATAAACCCAATCATGCACAAGACAAGTCAAGTCATTTTACTGCCACCATATTCTCTACATCCGCAACAGATCAAATACAGCAACTTTTCAAAGACATATCGCTGCAATGGTTGTCAGCTGTAAACCGTAATGCTTTTTTATTGGTCACATATACATAAATACGATACAGTGGTACAAAAATGGACCAACCCAGGCTCTAGGAAATGCCATTTTAGTCTTTATGGTGATTCAAGCCTTTCAAAATGGAGGGCATCAAGGTCAGGTGTAAGCATATGCAAACTAATATGTAAATCTCACAGTATGTTAAAAGACAAGTTTGTTATGACAACTGTAGGTACAATAAGAAGAGAAGATTTTTATGCAAGAAAAAAAAGAAAAAATCCTTGACATTTATTCTATAGATATATAGATATTGAAGATATATAACGTTTGCATTGTAATTCAAAACAACCACTTGAGCCAATCGAGTTTCATTCAATTACCTCTCAAGAGGAAACCACAGAATGGGGAGCGGTAGCGCCGTGAAACACCCACCCTCGGGCTCACTGACTAATGCACACAGGTCAAAGTGGGCTCAGAGCATTTAGGCAGTGACAGCTCCGGTGATGGGCGTTAAGAGTGAAGGTGTGTGCGGATCTTTATATGCATGACTGACGTCAGCGTGTAATTGAATGTCCTACAGTGATTTTTAAGAGCACTTTGCAGGACGAGTGTTTATGGCACGAGAAGAGTCTTTTTTCCTTTCTTTTTTTTGCTTGCTTGCTTGCTCACTGGATTCATCAAACCATAACCGCGCTGGAGTCCAAGAGCCAGAACCGGTGCGGTAGCTGTCAAGGATTAAAGCTAAGGGGTTAGATATTCACACACTTACATGCACACGCCGAAGTGCACACGCCGACACACCGGCTCTGGCTTATGCCCCACATTTAAACCGCCTTAAGTGGAGAATGTGTGTCCATTGATTTTTCCTGCAGTTTAAACATGTTAAGGAAAAGGAACCATCAATAATAAAACACATACATGACATATTGCAAACGTGCGCCAGATTTTAACATCTCGGCAAGGTCAAACTGAGAATTTACACGGGCCGAGGTTGAAGTGTGATATTTCTGAGATAGAAGCTAGCCAGTAAGTGAATATTCAAAGCAACACTGGGCCTTTAAACGATGAAAGATCTGTACTGAGCACTAAAGTGGACAATGTTCAGTATGGCGGTCTGGATACACATAAAAACAACACCAAATCTTGACAGAAAACAATTATTATTATGCAACAATTTAAAAACCAATGAACTAAAGCATTGCCATCATATACCGGCTTTTGATATGCGTGTCAAAACGAGACTTCTGGTGCCATCAACCAGCAAGGGAACAGAGCAGAAGTTATATAAAGCTGCCTTGGGAGAATATGCGACTTTCTATACATCTCTAGTCCTTTTCCTCTCTACACGTGTGCACACAGATCCACTTATCCGTCCTCGCGAGGCTGCTGCCGCCACACCACTCTCTCTCGCTCGCTGAATGAGGAGAGAATTGGTTCCTTAGCAACAATGAGCCATAGTTTGCCTTGTGGGCTCCTCTTTTTCCACAAATACTTTTGAACTGCTGGCTGCACAACTTAATCTGCCCCGCAATACAAGCTTTTGGGTGACGAACAAACCGTGCTAATCTGTACCTCCGTTCAAGCCTCATAAATCTGAGGGCAGTGTAGTGATGACGGGCAAACAACCTCTGATGCGACAGTATGGCATTTCGTTTTCCGTGATCTTACTTTAATGTTTTGGATATGTCCTTGTTTTGTTTAGTTTTCTTCTTTACAGGAACCTGTGCGCCAACCCGTCCGGACCCGAACCTTGGATCCGACCGTGAATCCCCTCAGACGAGCGGCTGCCTCCCTCTCCCTCCCTCTCCCTCCCTCCCTTAATTAAATATGCACGAGCGATCGTAGTGCGCAAATAGCACGGCTGTTTCCCGATCAGCAGCGAGCAGGTCTGAACCTGGACCAAACCATGTCTGAACCTGGACTAAAGCAGGACTAAACCTGGACTAAGCAGGGCTCAGTGTGTTGAACTGAGCAAATAGGGGAAACACATCACTGTCATATGTGCACATTGTGTATAATAGAGGCTATGCATTCCGCTATTTAGGAGAAATATGTTTTTTGCAAAAAAACAATAATAACAGGATTCAATTAATTATTTTTAATAGTAATAGATTAGAAATAGATAGACAGATCATCATAACCGTGAAATAACCCTGTATGTTTTTTAAAATTCGGACCTTGGTGAAATTTCATTTGTGAAACCTGATTTACAACAAAAAACTAAACAGGTGACTAAAGGAATAGTCAAGGAATCAATCAAGAGATGAAAAAACATTTGGGGAGGCAAAGACCAATGTCACCACTGTAGAAGGACACTTTGTTTCTTGTCGTCATCACTGTCACGGTTGCTGATAAGGATGAGCTGTCTTATAAGCACACTTAAGTAAACAACATAGTATCAGTGACCACCGAGGCAGTTCTACGTCACCTTGCTTGCTAATCTCATCCAATCCATGGGTGCATGCGTGTTCTTCCACAGTGTACTTCTGGCCAAGGTTGCTGCAGTACGGTCTGTTAGTTGTCAAGGTCCAATATAAGACTCCAACAATGCTCTGTGTGAGTGAGTATAAGAGGAGCTTTACCTTGGCACGTTGGCATCGCTCCACTCCAGGTGCCGTTGTTAGTGCAGGTTCGTGCAGGACCAGTGTCTGCAGTGATCATGATAAATCCAGGCTGGCACATGAGCGTCACATTCTGGCCCACTGTGAAATCATCCCCAAATCGCAGTCCATTGGCTGGTACCCCGGGGTCTCCACAAGTGATTACTGTCAGTAGACAAAAAATCAAGAAGTAAGTCGACTGAAAAGACAAGATAAAACATTTGGTGATTCAATGTTAAAGTGCCCTTGGGACCAAACGCTGCTGAGGTATTTCGTCTCTTGAGCTACAGGCAAACATTGGCGATGGTGTTTGGTTATTAACGCTATTTATTCTATTATTTATTCACTTCTTTAAAAGTGTTTCATTTCTAATATATTAAAATAGAATATACTACAGACAGACAGATAAAGTTACATTATTTACCAGTGTTCATATTATTCAAGGCAATGGACAGAATTGGAAACCGTGACACAGGGACATGGACAGTAAATTACCCTCTCATGATATCAGCTGGTTAGACCTGTTTGACCCCGTTTGTCAGCTGTGAAGCATTTGGTCTGTATACACAGTGATTTATGGCTATTATGAACCTGACCAGGGTGAAATACAATTATAGGCTCAGCAGCTCTTCTCAAGTGTACTCAGCCCTCAAGTGTTTCTGACCAAGCAGCAAATAGAGAAACAACAACAACAACAACAACAACAACAACAACAACAACAACAACAACAACAACAACAACAACAACAACAACAACAACAACAACAACCCTATAATGGTTGGCAGGTGAGTAATGTAAAATAAAGTCCACTACTATTTTGCTTATTATTGTTGTAAATACATAGGTTTTGTTACAAGAGGTAAATATTTAAAAGCCAGGATTGTAAAGTCATAAGGTTCATTTGTGTTTCATTGAGACAAACAGCAGCAGTGCAGCACCTCAGACTAAGCTTTTATTCAGGACTACATGTCTAGCCTATTGTGTATGTTTTGTAGATTGATGTGGAAAACCAGAACAGCGGAAATCCCTCCAGACTCATAGAGAACATGAACGTGTTTCTTTTGCGTGAGGCTGGGGTGTTCGACACTCAGCCAAAAGTAGGTGTTGAGCATTCAAATGTTTTAGTCAGAAGACATTTTGGGAACAATTATCTTTGCTTAGAGAACCATTTGACACATGCTGGTCTCCAGATAGCTCCAAACGCTGAAAAATAACTGAAATTACTCCTCGATAAAGGGAAGAGACCAGAATAAGGAATTGCAAAGAGAGAGGGGGGGAAAAGCCTTAATAAATCAGCAGGATGGTGGCATGTACAAGGGAACTGCGTACTCTCCCTAAATAATCACTGTTTACTGTGTGTTTTGTACTTTATGACTCACGCCACACTTCACTGAGCAAATCTCTCTGGTGCCCTTCAGTTAATTTGCTAATTCCTTGTATGCTCTATAAAACCCATTCACCAGCCACTCAGCATGTGAAGAACAACTCAAAATCTGTGTCTCCTGAAGCTTGTCGTGACTTTGACTTGTTGACCTACATCATCGATTATTTGTGGGCCAGAAAAAAACATTTCCTCTTTAATAACACAGCAATCAAAAGTGCAAATGTCCCTGAACTCTCCACTAAAACACAATACAAAGTCACTGTGGTCTTAAAATCTCATCTGGAAATAGAGAAATGTTCCAATACCATTTATCTTTTCTTGTGATTCAATAACCACCCCCCAAAAAAAAAAAGAAGACAAATAAAGAATATTGGTATTTTTCGAGAAAGGAGTGTGATATAATTTTGTCAGATAGCCATCCATCTGCAAATTGAATTAAGACTGTCATATTTCTTAATTAGTCTCAGGCTCATTTACTGAGAGATCCAGGCAATATAAAAAGATGGCTGATGGGCTGAATGCTTTGAGAAGAGAGAAGAGATTTATGTGGGATTTAATAAACTGTATAATGCCATTTTACTTCACAGTGGGTGCAAAATATTGATTTTTAGAGAAATCTACTTTGTGAGGCACACATTGCTCATGAAGCATCACGGGGAAACTGATTAATTCAATTGTACTTGAATCATTGCATGCGCAGGAAATCTTGTTACATTGCTGTCTTTGAACCAAAGTATGACCTTGTATTGGCAACACCATGGCTGAAGAAACATGTTTCTCGATTCAAAGAAGAGCTGGAACATATGATAAGGAGCGCTCTACTGAACGGTTTCTTGGTCAAACATATCAAGCCCATTTCCTTTGGGTGAGGAGGGGGGAGGAGAGAGAGAAGTGAAAAAAAAAAAGAGGAAGGACGAAAGGAGAAAAAAAGGCGGGTCATCTCGTGATCGGAAGGTTGTGGGTTCGAATCCCAGCTCCCACAAATGCACACTATCGTTGTGTCCTTGGGCAAGACACTTCACTCTACTTGCCTCCAGTGTCTACGCACATTGGTGTATGAATGAGAGAGTGAATGGGCGACTGGTTCCTTACTGTAAAGTGCTTTGGGCCTGATAAAGGTAGAAAAGCGCTAAGTTTAGTCCATTTATTTGGGTAATGCCAAACTGGAGAAAATGTGCTCAGTCAAGGTGGGGGTTAAGAGGTTAAGGAAAAAAACAGTATGTTCATTCCAGCCACTGGGAGCAATGTAAAGAGACAGGATATCAACAACACAGTTTAGCCACGTGGTAAATGGTTAGTCAGCCCCAGGGTGGCTGTGGCTACAATAACAGCTTACCACCACAGGGCATGGAGTGAATGAATAATGACTACAGTGTAATGTACCTTGAGAAACCTGTGACAAAGGCTTGTAAAGCGCAATACAAGTGTAAGCAGTTATTCATTAATTGGAAAAATGTTACATTATATGCAGCCCGCGATCCTACGAGGATTCGGTTTTCGGCCCACAGCCCAAATGAGTTCAACACCCCTGCTCTAGAGTTTTCCAAGTTTTCCAGTTTTCCATGGAGAAATATTGCAATTTTCTAGACCATTCATATTTAATAGTTGCATTTTTTAGGACACTTACATGTGCAGTTTGGAGCAGTGCCAGACCAAGTGCCGTTGGCTAAACACTGGCGTGTGTGCAAACCACTGAGGAAATATCCCTCCATACAGGCGTACACAATGGAGTGAGAGAAGGTTGAGCCATCCACACGAGAAATCCGCCCATGAGCTGGAGTTCCAGGGTTCCCACACTGCACCGCTGCAACACACAGGTATAAAAATCACACTCAATGAAATAATTGGTTGGAAAAATATGTACAATGCTCTGTTTTGCAACAGACATTTTAATAGTACGGGTTTCTCAATTACTACAAGCTGAAGGAGTCGCAGACCTATCACTTTCATACATCAACTGCAACGCTAAGTTCAATGTTGTTCACCAGGCAAAAGATTTGGTTCTGTAAATATATTTATAAAAGTGTTTTGTGTGTGTTTGTACATTTGAAGGATACACTGTAATGCAGGTGACAGCACAAATGAAACATGTTTAGCCTTGAGTACATTCTTTTTGACATGACAAGATACCTAGAACAAAGTCTATAATATCAGCACTCTGAAGTCAGATTGAAAGATAAAACAAAAAGGAAGTCTTAGGTAAAAGCCAGGCAGACGAAGACGCTAGAGAGAATAAAGGGAATAGGATGAACAGATGGAGGAGTGGACGGGCACCAGGAGACAGAGCCAGAACGAGATTATTATGAAGAAATCACCAAAGGAGCAACAGGAGGGGAAAAGAAAGAGAACAGAGACACATCTAGGAAAACAAGACAGACAGAATAAAGGCAGGCATACAAAGAGCAGTTCAGTGGGTCTCCAACACTGGTCCAGCTTATTAAAAATGTCCTGGAATTGTGCCAAGTGGCCAGACAGTACGTAAGTATGAGGGCCAACGCAGTGAAACATTGGCCTCAATATCAGGTTGACCCCTGGAGGTAATTTATGCAGGATATAGGACGGCCATTCTCTGAACTCATATCTGCAAAATCCACTCTGATTCCCTCATTACAACCCAAAGATGACTTGGCTGTAGGTGCTGAGAATTAATGAATTTTGGTTGCAATCTGGAAGTGAGTTAGTACACCATGGGCTGTCACAAAGAGCAGGCGAAAGCCGGCACTTACAGTATCCATCTGCTGCTGCACTGTGTTTATGCACCGTGTGTCATTTTAATCCAAGTGCAATTCTTACTGCACACAGAGCAGCAGCCTGTGTGTTTATTTCCAACAGAGACCACAGTGCAGCTGTTGACTGTTGTAGTGAAATTCAGTTCAAAGAGCAGTGTGCTGTATAAGATCCTAAAGCAACCCCAGAGCTGTTTACTGCAGGGGAAATAGAAAAGGACAAAATGCACTTGCAGTCGCCTTTGTCTATTCTTTAGAAAAAGAAAGTTGTAATCTCTACATTCTTTAATACAAAAATACATGAAATACACTGCATGGTATCTCAAACCTTTACAACTTGAAAGCACTACAGAAGAACTTACGCTTGCAGAAGGGCTGTCTGCCAGACCATGTACCGTTGGGGAAGCATATCCTCTCTGCAGAGCCGTACAGTGTATGTCCCACTGAGCAGGTGAAGCGGACCTTGCTGCGCACTTTAAAGTTGCCTGCCTCCCTGCTGGCATGGGAAGGTGTCCCGGGATCTCCACAGGTGCCTGCTGCGTCGCCTGCAACAGGAGATAGCTGCGGTGAGGCCAGTGCACACAAGAGAGCATGATGGGATCCCTTTGAACTGTCGGTGTGTGTTGTAGAGTAATGTCAGTGAATTACAGCTCAGAGCTTCTGTCTGTCAGGCTAAGGGATAATACAGGGAGGCTACCGACTAAAAGTGTACAGCTCCAGAGACCTGCAGAAAGCTATAAAACACAGAATGCGTCAATGAGCAGTTGTCACGCGGCCAACGAGCACGAGGAGCACCGTTTTTCATGAGGTTGACACCAGGAGCTGTGTGTCCATAAAGCACTGAGGCTTGCATTAAAAGGCAACCAGCTGTGGGTCTGTCAAGCAGTGAATATAGTTTGACCCCAGAGGTTAAACCATTTATGTCTAACTAAAACACTTTTACCAAACTTTGAGCTCTGGAGAAATGTCATTCATATGTGTCAAGAAATGACCAGCAGTTTTGCTTCACCGGACATACTGTTTGTCCACCTGCTGTTTAAGCATTCTTCTTTAATTTACCTCCTTTGCTCTGTACCTAGACCTCCCTGTGCAACCTTTTAAAATGAGCTACATCAAGTAATTCAATGTCAAGTTTCAAACAAACATTTTTACTTTTGTGAGGAAAGATAGAAAAAAATGTGAGCGATGACAAATGTAGAATGTGCTGTGAGACAGTGATAAAAAGCTAGCCGATATGAGTGGAGTCTGAGATGGGTGTAAAGGGGTGGGGGCTATGTGTGTATTCACCTGGGACAACCAGAAAATGGAAGGGGTACAAAAGAAAGTGCTGCTTCGCATGTTCAAGCTTCATTCAGCTCCCAGGAAATCAGAGACGGTAGATGGAAAGATTTATCAGTTAAATATAACAACTCGGATTTGAGAGGCACAGACTGTTGCTTTGCTTGTCTCTTCAGATGACAGTGGCTGCCTATCTCGACTTATCGGTAAGATTCAGTCTAATAACAATGATAAAATGCAATACCGTATTTTCCAGACTACAAGTCACACTTTTTTTCATAGTTCAGCAGGGGGTGTGTCTTATATTCCGGAGCGACTGATATGTGATTTTTTTTCCCCTTTTTCTAAATTCAAATATATAATTTCACATGCCACTAGAGGGCACTGCAGGGTAATCGAGCAGCAGAAAGAAAGTTTGTAGTGAGCGAGAAAACAAAACAAAGCTAATCACAGGCTAAAAGCTCGATGGCCACAGCTAGAGGAACGACTTCGCAAATGAGAGCTTGAAAAATGTGCTGCCGGGAGAGGCTTGTCAATGGTGCAGCTACGACTCCGTGCCCGGGTCGTTGCCAAGGCAATTGTTCAGTGACACCGAGGATGAAGATTTCAATGGATTTCTTGATTTGGAGTGAGATCGAGAGTTTGGTATGTTCTTTATGCTATAGTTGTTTGAACTGTTTATGTGATATTAACATACCAGACAAATATTTAGTTTGTTGTTTATGCTTCATGTAGCTAACCATCAATGTGTTACGTTAGCATACTGTACGCCTATTTAACCTGATGTTTTTTTCTTCATTAGGCAATTTTTGAAAATACGGTAGTCTTAAACTATAGCACTTTTACCAGGTATACTGTAGGTAAAGATTTGGATTCATAACCACTGCCATAATATGGAGTTTTATATACTGCACTGTTGCCTCTCGGTTGCTGGTACTTCATTAGTCTTATTTGGATAACTGAAGTCGCGTGGTTCAGCATCCTCTGACAGCTATAATCTCACTAATTGGGATGGTGGTGGATTTGGTTTGAATTAGACTTAATGTCCGTTCACCAGGCTGCCTTTGTAAGAAAATAATAAGGCCTTCAACTTAGCCATTCAACTGCCGAGGACAAAAGGGGAATGGCTTGGCAAGCAGTTCTAAGCCCGAGCTTACTAATTAACCAGGGAGGAAGAGATGAGAGCGGGATTGATGCATGAATGGAGAGCTGTGCTGATGCGAAGCTAAAATTTGAGAAATTTATAGGCCATTATTTTCTAGTCACTGGAAAAACAACTACAATATTTAAATAGGATATGTCTTTACATGCTGCTGCTGTTGTAGTAGTAGTACTACAAATAATAAGCAGCTAAAGATGTGCAACAAACCACACGTTATTATAATTATTGGCAATACTTTTGAATACAGGGCATTGAGAGTAACAGTCCTAACAAACATTGAAGTTCACTGTGTTAGTCGGTGCAAAAATGGCAAAGATAATGTTTTGTAAGTATGTTTTAAGTTATCAAAGTCAAGTTAACAGTGCTGTCTGTTAGACCTGAGCAGTGAGGCAGGGGTCCGCTCCAGTGCCCGTTGAGCTGACAGGTGAGTGATGAGTCTCCAATGAGCTGCCGGTCTCCAGTGCACGAGTGTCTGACGGTGGAGCCAAAGGTGAACTTCTCCCCAGTCATCACAGCATTAGGGGGGCTACCCGGGTGCCCACAGTCCACCTCTGCAGAGAAAATACAACACGACAAAATATCAGCACACAGTGAAGACCTGTTTTATGATGGTGGGGAGACTAGTATCCAGGATTAAGAAATTCTGATAGGAAAAAAAAACAATAATTCCTGTGAAGTGTAAATGATACATCAAACACAAATTTCATCATTAACAAACCTTCATCACTGGCTCTTTTGTAGACACGTGCATACAATTACTTTTACTCTGTTAATAGTACAAACCGACTGAAGCACCTAATATAGTGTATAGTAAGTAAGTAACTAAGTAAGTAATGTTTATTTACAGACAGAGAAGTCACAAAGTGCTTCACAATATACAAAGTACAACAATGTGAGAGAATGTAGTACTCCTGACGAGAAGCACCGCCTCTAAAACTGGTCTAGATACTCCATTTCCCCATTAGACTCAATCGACCACAGAAACAACGACTCACTAATCGTCATTGTCCTTGCTCTTTCGTGATCCTTTACAGTTAACGTGGCGTGAAGTGTTCATGCAAACCATTATTTAAAACAGAGGAGTTGGCGCCTACCAAAGCACTCTGGCAGAGGTTTGTCCCAGTGTCCCACCGGTTGGCAGGTCAGCACAGACGAGCCAAACAGGTAATATCCGGGGTTACAGTCGTAGAAGACCACACTGCCAAAAGTGAAGTTGCCATGTTCAATCTTACTCTCTCTGATCGAGTTGGCGGGGATCCCAGGGTCTGTGCAGTTCACCACTGGAGGACAAAGAGGCAAAAAATGACTTATTTGAATGTCATGAATAATTCAATTAGCAAATTATAATATATACCACAGCGTGCAGTGCAATTATTGTTATTGTAGCTGGGGTGTTTTAAACAAGACTTCTGTCCTGTAATGTCGGGCTATTAACACTATAATTAGCATGGTCAAATGATTGTTCAACTGAATGGGAGGAAAAAGACACATTTGCATCAGAACTGGTCAGCTTCATGTTTTATGGACGTGTGGCACATGTGCCGCACTGTTTTTGTGTATTTTACATAATAGTCCAAAACTGATGACATTTATTGGAGGAATTTATTTGAAAAGTTATTTATTGCTAGCCCAACATCATATGCAATGAAGTATTCTATCTAAACATATATTTTAAAATAATGTTTAATTCTCTCCAACAGTTTTTCTATTATTATTATTAGAATTACTTTGGAAGAAAGAAATGATAATTAAATATGGATCTATAGCTTATTGAGGCTTATAAGAGTCAGCACTGCTTTTGTCTATGATATGTATGTGCAGCATGTATCTAAGAATAAAATAACGTGAAATAAAACATAACACTTGCTTATTAGATAAAACAACATCCACGGGGAATCCGGCATATTTTGTCTGGCAACTATGTTCCTCTTTCTTTGATTAGTGGCTTATTTGCATATCTATATGTGAGCCATTAGGAAAAACGCAGTAACTGCTCTCTGGGTGAAACTGAGAAAACTGACTTTTTAGTTTTTTTCATGTCCTGTGAAATTGGTTTGAACTTTATCATTGGTTTCTTTTATATTTTGTAGCTTTTTATGGTAGAATTATTGTGGGTATAAAACACAAACTCTAAATGTACTGTAGTCCCTTAAAATGCAGATACTGCACTTTTCCTTTGTACGAGCCTACATTCTGCATATGGTTATACAAAGGAAAAGTGCAGTATCTGCGTGCTTGATGTTTTTTTTTGCTTTCTAGTAATTATATTTATGTTAGTAGATTATCATCTGCATAAATATCCATCATAATTTGAGTATTTGAGATGTAAAAGTAGTTTATGTTACACATTTTTTGTTGGTAAGGGGAATCCATACACTGTATTAGGAGTGGTTACACTCTATGTAGCTCATTTTTATAAGAACCCAGACTATTTGGACTTGAATCTCATTTATTCAACAAACAAACAAATCCATTTTGAACTTAAATTGTAAACTTTGTACAAAAATGAAAAAGGAAATATATAAAAATATTCAATGAACCATGATTGAGTATACGTTTTTACTTTGATTAAACTCCTTCCGCGGGTAGTTCCATTTTGTGGCCATTTCAACCATCATCTGGCCCTGTGACAGTGTCATAATCATTTTGTTGAGTGTTCGAAATTCAGGGCAGTGAAGGTTGATGAAGTCGAGCCAGTCTTTGCTTAGAAGGAGTCCTGGTTGCCGTGGTAACCAGAGTGGAATGTTCAGTTACTGCACTTTTCCTTGGTTTTTGTCTCAATTTTGTAGTTACTGCAAATTTAATTATGGATTTTCTCTAATACGGAATAGTTTTGAAACAAACCACTTTGGTACAAGATAGTACAGATAAGAAGAAATCTGGTCTCAACTCAATTTTGACAAAATATGCAGTTACTGCGTTTTTCCTTTGTACGGCAGCATACATTCAGTATCATGTCAGGGAGGCTTGAACGAAAGCGCAATGTGCAAAATAACAAACAATTGTTGAGTAATGAAGGACTGATGATAAGTGCTTGTTGTGGCTGGCCTCACACAGCTCAGTGGCTTCTGCCCTCAAGTGCATAAAAGCAAGCTCTCACTGAAAGGTGATAAACATGATTTTCAGTGCCCCAAATCCACATTGTTATTCCACCTGAGTTACTGTGGTTGACATGTTTACGTGAGAGTTAATAATAGAAGTGTTGATATGACCTCAACCTTTTGTTTCACTGCAAAAAAAGTGCAGAGAATAAGTCCAGGATATTTTAAGTCGTGTCAAAAAAGCAGCACCCATTGCAACTTTCAGAAAATGAAACTACAAAGGGAACTTATTGTCACGGCCGCCAAGGCACACTGCTGACAAAAGTGATTTCCGAAAGATTAATAAAGATGATAGTGAAATTACATTTAGACCAACATCAAATGAAATCAACAATGCAAATGTGAGGAAACCTGGCTTATTATGAAAAATGATTGTGACAACACATTTTGACAAAGGCAGCCATGACAGTTTAATGAGATTTGGTTCTTTTGATCTTCTTGCTGTGTGTCTCTCTGGTGCTATTCACAGCATCTAAAAATCTGTCTTCTCACAACTGGCTGCCAATGGAGACGCGCCAGAGAGAAATAACAACATCCAAATGGACAAGGCTCAAGTACTGTCTCTTACAATAATGGAGCAAAGCCCTAAATAAATATACAGAGTATCCGTATTGGTAAAAGAAAAATATAGAATATATGATTGGAACTCTCAAATTGAAATGTGAAAAGTCTCTGAACACCGTTGACCTTTCTCTACTGCTAAAACTGAAGTAAGGGTATTGTGACCTGCCACGGATAAAACTGTCCGGCCAACTTCTTCCACTGATATTGATCTCTGAACAATAGCAGATCACAAATGTGTTTTTGAACATATTTTATGCTTGGCCAAGTAAAATAAAAATGACTGCTTTATGGCTAAAGATGATGCCCCTGTCATTTTTATTAAACTTTTTTGCTGTACACATTTCAATTGTGCATTTCTTCTAACTTGCAGCAAAGCTTTTTAGAAAGCTTTAAAATATACTCACCCAGTACAAATGATTAACCTGATTTACCATTCTATGCCAGAGCCTGTAACTCTCAATCCAAATAGGTAAAGTGATTAAAGCTATTCCAGCCTGCTTCATAACACAGCTTCCCTCTTCTGGTCTTAAACTCGCAAACACTAGGTTGAATGTAAAGTTCCCTCGGTAAATAATTTGGGAGTAAATGTTGTTAGTCTGTGACTCATATATGAACGATACGTACAGGAGGACAAAGATCTCAAGCCCAAATTCATCCTCCAGTCACTCAATCAAAGGAGTTCTTCCAGGTGCTCCGGTTCACCCACCACTAATGCCATGTATAATAAAATCTCCACTGAGGGAAAGATGAATGAGCGAGGGTGAGTGTGAGTGTGGGTGTGAGTGTGGGACAACGATGGAAATGATTCCACAGCTACAATCTGGCGGGGTGTGTTTACTAACATCCAGTAATAGTCCAGTTAGATTTAGATTAGATTAGATTTCCACTGTTGTGGGATTTTTGTGGAGAGTATGAAAACTATATATTTTTGGAAACCTTATGGTATAAGCAATGAGAAAAACAATGTTTCCATTGGCTCTGGTCATTTGGTAAAATTGTGCAATTATAAAAAATGTTCCATTAGAGTTAATGGGGAGTTCTGGTCATTGCCATGAAACATATGACAAGGGTTTCATTGACTTGTTTGATTGGAGCGAGCAAATGGAATTTTCTGCCAAATTTTGTGCATTTTTAAACATATAAATGTTATTATTGCACCCTGTTTTGCACATCAGAGCAAATTACGTAGTGAACTGGACTATCAGAAAGAAAGATAGAACATAAGATAAAGAATGAATGTATTCTAAACCTGGTAATTAAACACAAGCTAGCAGGATTTGAATGCTGCTCTGGCCATTGACCACTGGCCCTCAGCAACAACATTGCAGACAAGGCATGTATTGATCTGCCTTTTGTGTATGAATATAAATTGGCAGGTTACTCATTGATCGGAGCACATCTGTGGCCCAGTGGATGAGGAATTTACTAGCAGCTAATTACAGTCTTTGTTTCTCACATCGTAAAGAATGCTGGCGACAATGGGTGGACAGCTACACCAGTCACTGATCCTAATGTGGAGTTATACCTCTACATGTTGGCGGCTGGTGGCTCCATTGACGGCTGGCCTGGCACTGGGCGGTTGCGGGGCCCTCCAGGGTGTAGCCTTTGTTACAGGAGAAACGCACCACATCGTTGTAGTTGAAGCCATCGCCTGTGGTGCGTCCATATATGGGGCTGCCAGGGTGGCCACATGTGATAGCTGGAAGGGCAGAAACAAAATAATGCAGTTAAATACATTCACAGGCCTTTTCCCAAGTATCTATCAATATTTTAAAAGGCTGTTAGGGGTTGGAACGTAGGTACGACTGTCAACAACCTTGCAGGAGCCCAGGTAAAGAAGGTTTCACGTAGGCCTTTATTTTGGGTCACAGTTTTGTGTTATTAGTTGAAAACTAATCCAAAGCTACACCCGTAAAGAACCACTGCTGTGAAATTGGGCAAAAATAAAGCAACACACAGGTCTTGAGTGGAGAAGAATGGAGAAGAGATTATCTCTTCTCCACTCTCACTCACCTGTGTGTTGCTTTTTCAATACGTCAAACAGTGAACGATTGCTACATACATAAGTAATATCCAATTTATGCATACTAAGGGGAAAATAAACAGGACAAGTTTTGCACAGACACTGTTAACTGCAAGGAGGTTTTTGCTAATCCGACCTGGAGGTGAAGTACTTACAGATGCAGACGGGGAGCTGTCCAGACCAGGAGTGGTCCTGTTGGCAGATCCGCACTGAGGAGCCGATCAGCCTGAAGCCCGGGTTGCACTGGTAAACCACAGTGTCTCTGTAACCAAAATTCTCTCCAACCACCTGCCCATTCACGATCTGCTCCGGAGTGCCACAGTGGCCAGCTGGATGAGGAAAGAGACATACAGTTGTAATGTTAATATGGTAGCAGGTAGCACCATTTGTTTGTCCAAAAATGATATTGAAATACAAATGTAATATGAAATCCAATTGAACACCCACATTCAAATACAAATCTGCCAAATTTGAAGGTATTCCAAAGTTGTATTTCGGCTCTAATTAAATTTCTCTCCCATTTTCCCTCATTATAAGTCAATTAAGAAACACACATGCGTCTTTTTCTCAACATAACCACATTACTGCAAACTGTAATAAATTCCACTCTGAAATCCGATTTTCCACAGCCACTTAAAATCTGGGAAATTGCCACGGACTGCGTGTGATTTCCCTAATTTACTCCTGTATCCGCAAACCTGGCCAAGCATTTTATTATCACCCCGGCTGAGTTGCAGCCAGATTGTGTGTTAGATAATGCTGAAGTCGGCAGGATCCTGAGAGGGCCCAGGCTATGTTAACCCGGACAGCCATATCACTAAACAAGAGAGAGGTGCCCTTCCTTTAATGAACTGGGCCAATCTTAGAAGCGCTGGTGCTACAGGGTTGATAAACGGACTAATACATCTGTCGGGGGAAACCGTCACTTTCTGCAGCAGCTGGGCGCAAGTAATTACATATGTCTAGCTCTCTTCTACAGTACTGAGCAGTGATGGGCAGTGCAGTGCTAGCCCTGGTACATTTTATTGTTTAGATAGCTCAACAACAGCTCAAATTGTGCGGCTAAGCCTTGGCAAGTGTCTTGTGGTTCCCGGGCCAGCTGAGGATCTATAGCCGCTTTTGCCCTGACAGAAACAAATTGTACTTGGAGACTTTTCAGTATGGCAATCTGCTCCAGGGTTTGCACATTTGGACAACTTTTATGATCTTGCTAAGCATTTTTACTAGTTCAGAGGTGGTTTACAAGAGACAGTGACATGTAGAGTACCAAGGGAGATCTAACTCGCTGAAAGCTATTCTGTGTAGCTGTGAATATAGCAACTGAGCTTATTTAACTGTATCTTTGTTTTTTCAGACTATCTATGTTTTTCTTTTAAGTAATTCTATTTCATTGATGTCTTCTTGTTCTGGTTATATCAGGTGAAAAATTTCCTGCGTTTCCAACAAGGTCGAATGTATTTCTACTCGATAGCAGAATCTATGAATACTTGAATGCTTTTTACACAAAGTTAAAGTTAACACTTTCACAACTTGAATCTAAATTGGCACTTTGTTGTCTGAACCTAAAAGCTGAACCTAAAAGCTCATATGCCAGCATGTTCTCATACAGGTTATAACTGCAATTCTGCAATTCAAAAGGAAATGTTTCGCCTCCTCTCACCAAGGCAGTGTGTTTCCATGCCACTCCAGAGGCCCGACAGCAGGCACTCTCTGACCGTGGAGCCGGTCAGCACGTAGCCAAGGTTACAGCTGAATATGGCAGACGCTCCGAAGGTAGTTTGGGTGCCGATTTTCTTGCCATTTGGAGGGGCGGGCAGGTCGCCACAGGAAATGACTGCGATAAGGTGGTGGAGGGGATTGGAGAGGAGGAGGGAGCAGAAGCAAAGAAGACATTAAGAGGGTAGATGAAGACACATAGAGAACAAAGTTGGCTCATATTGTAGAAGTCAATGGGCGGAGCAGTCATTTACAGCCAGCGCACTGACCTTACTGTGATGAAAGACTGACCAGGACGATCTAATAGAAACCATAATAATGATGCCGCTTTTGTCCCTGGTACATTATTCATCACGCTGTCCGCGTAACCCTTCGCAATTACTAAAGCTTTTGGGCAATTTTACTGTTTAAAAGTAGCCATGACCACATCAAAAGCATTAAATTTGACTTTTAGAAAGAAACAGCTCCTTAAGTAAAAAACAGACATGCAGAGGTGGAACAAGAACCTTGTTATTTATCACAACTTTCCAAAAAGGAAGCGTAATTCATTCAAATAATCAATAAAACTCAAGTGTCAAGCAATGTAGTATTATGAAAAATTAAGTATTGATGTAAAACACTGAATATAAATCTTGTCATTTTGGTGTTCATTGGTAATGTAGCACATCTCTGGAGTGGAGGTTAAAAAAAATCTTTTTGAGTCCTAACTGCTCAACAGCAACTGACCTTTCTTAAATGTAACTCAATACTACTTTAGATGCTATTTATCATCTATCATCCTTCAAACGCCATAACCATGGCTACATAAAAATCTCTTAAGACTTAAGTTTATGCACTAAACTGAGAATTAAACCCCACTTACAATCACTGGCTTATTCAGCATGCTCAACAAGCTCAAAATGATGAACAGATGCTTAGCCTCAGACACCTGCGTAATCCCTGAAGTGTCATTAACGGTGCATACACCTACATTTAGGAGTTTTTATGAAGGACTGACTTAAGGACTGATGCTCATGACGCTGCCAATGAGACCACACTAGTGGTATTATGTGACAAATATACAAAACAAATTCTTGAAATGCTGACATGTACGTAGTGTAGAATAATGTTCATGAGAGGTGTCGAACTCCTTTGGGGCGAGGGCCAAAATTCAGCCCCCACGGCGGGTCGCAGGCCGCATATTTTGTAAAGTACTTGTGGTACACTTATTGTGCTTTATCAGCCAGTGTCACACGTTTCTGAAAGTGCTACATAAAGTCATTATTCCTTCACTCCACACATGATGGCAATAAGTTGCTATTGTAGCCACAGCCGTCCTGGGGCATTTACCACATTGACCTTGACACATGTGATGTAGATCTTACAGAGGCATTTAAACAAAGGGAACAAAAATCACAGAAGGGTAATATAGGGTTTCAACAATTTCATGGTTCAGTCATCTCCTATTATTACAGGATTCAGAACGGATCTCACCTCGGAATGATAACATTGTTTTGGCTAATTTTTTCACAGTAGAACAAGAATTAGTAAATGAAATTAAATAGGACAACTCCATTCCCATTTGTGTCTCCAGACAGAAAATCAGTTTCAACTGTTCAATGAACTCAGTCAAATGTTTTATAAATGTTACTTTATAACTAAATAGACACTTACTTTTACATCTGGGTCTTTCGTTCCTCCAGCTCCACACCCCATTGGACAGACACTGGATAGTGGCAGGGCCGACGCGGTGGTATCCAGGGTTACAAGTGAAGATGATTTTGGTGCCATATTCATAATGTGAACCATTGACAATCCTCCATTTTCCATGGTCCAGTGAGAAAGAGCTGAGACTGGGGCAGGACACCACTACAGGGGACAGATGACGAAAGGTGAGAATGACTGGTTTGTGGGGAAAAATTGAAGAGCTAATAATAAGTTCTGTTTACTGTATACATACTACGGTTAATTTGGACTGATTGATTAAAACGTAAAAAAAAATGTTTGTGAAAAGTACGATAGGGATGCAACATTATTCACAAGAGAATCAAATATGCGGTCATTTTGCAAATAGTAAATTGCAACGACTGCAGTTAGTTAGGGAGTACAAGTACCTTTGCAAATGACAAAATATCCCATATCCACAGCATCTTCTTCTGAATATAACCTGATAAACCTATAGTTTAGACCTCTGCAAACAAGTTTTGAAATGTGTTTTACCCTTGTAATAGATCATTAATTCATATTTCAGTCCTTCCTCTAATGTTATTGCTCCAGGACCTGTTTAAAATGTCCACTACGACCTGCATCTTATTTTCAAAACACAAATTGTAAATTCAGCCGCAATAAGGATAATCCCCATTGCTTTGTTGTTGTTGTTTTTTTACCAAATTTGTGCAGCCCTGAATCTTTTTGTCTTTCCATTAAAGCATACTCACATACATTTTAACCAATTAACTAACATTGTGCTGACACTGAATAAGCTAAAGTCTAATGAGTAAAAAAGGCTGAATTCTCCATGGAGGTCATATCAAACCTCAAGGAGCGAGCGTCACCAGGAACAATTACATTTGGTTTATTTACTTCAAAAGAACTCTCTAAGCGTCAAACACGATGAACTTTTCTCACAAACCTCTTTCCAACAGAGCCGTGTAACGACGTGAACCAAATGAGTTTCAAATCGAACTCTTTCTGTTTTGCTGTGAGACATTTCGACGACTGGGACTAAACACTGGTCCCCTTTGTAAACAGCATTGTCAATCACTTTTTACACTCTTTCTCCAGCAAATTCGACTCGTGTTACATTTGCTCCAGTGTCACATAGTTTCATTCCATACCATCCACCTATTTTTTTGCCTTCTGTCCAAACCTCACAATACCTTGAGTAACTTTCAAAACAGATGAGAATATCCGAGAATTGATGACATTAACTTCCATGACAGGCTCAACTTTATACGTCCTGTTTTTGGGGAAGCATCTGTCAAAATGCTAACATGTGATGGCTTAACCTGTCTCAAGGTTTGATGCAGCCCCAGGTCCTGTCCCGCACTCACCGATACAGCGGGGGATCTTGTTATGGTTGCTCCAGGTGCTGTCTGGCTGGCACACCGTGGTGGTCAGCTCTTTGGAGGAGAGCCGGTAGCCGCTGTTGCAGAAGTAGGTCACCCGTGTGCCCACAGAGTAATCTGCAGCGAGCACACCTCCGTTCACCGGAGCACTGGGCACGCCGCACGACACCGCTAAAGACGAGGGGGGAAAGGACAGCGTCAATGTACACAGGTGCAGCCTGAAGGTAGAGACAGTAAGTCTGCTGTAAACTAAACTGATAGAATAAAAGCTAATCATCAAGATGCAGATTCCAATAAGTTTACTCTCTTAACCTCTTAACGCAGAACTAAGTAACTCATGCCCCTCGAGGCCAAAAGCGCCACTGCAGGTGTCATAGCATGTTGCGTTGTTTTTACGCCGTGAGGGTAAATACTACTCTGACAGAAAAGACAAAAGGTGGTACATGGTACATTGTGCCACAACTCAATGACATAATGGAAATATTTTTTTCACTCAAACTTGGCTGTGAATAGTGTTTAAGTGGCGCTAGCCCACAGTTAGCTTTGCCCGTTTGCCTGTTAGGCTTCTTCTTTATGATTCTATCAGTGTGTATTGCGCCTCCGACCCGGTGCAGGGAAAGTTGCAAGGGTGGTTTTCTGGCCCGAGACACCAGGGGGAGATGAAAGAGCCCCCAATCATCCCATTAACACTTGTATTACCCCCAGAGGGATAACGGAAACAAGTTACTTAGTTCTTCTTTAACTGAGTAGATTTTCTACAGTTCAGCTTCACCCAAAAAAACAAAAACACCCAAACATTTTTTGTCGCACTTTTGATGCATTTCATCCTCGTCTTTTTGTCGCTACTTTAGCTTTTAGATTTGGGTAAAGCCAAACTGAAGTTAATGTGCTCGGTTCAGGTGAGGGTAAGAGGTTAATAAGCCCTTGGATATCGGAGTGCTCGTATGATATAATAATGATGAACAGCTGCATAATTTGCCATGTAGTTTAGATTTATACAAAACTATTTATACTACTATATAACTATACAAAAATTGAAAAAAGAACAAAATTAATGGCTTTCACAGCAATATGATATCCTTTGCTGCCTTGTATGTTAGAGCATGCAGTCATAGGCTCACATGTGTGCATCACAAAAACAGATTAGACAAATACAAACCAACAGAAGCTGCCTCTGCATGTTAATCGAGAGTTAGCAAGTAATTTGAAGAAGTGGAAATTGACAGAGGAGTGGAGGGCGATTGATTTTTTGTTTCCTTTCACCCGACAGACTGCAGCTTCTCAATCAGACGAGATCCATTTTAGAAGCTACTGGCACAATAATAGGTTTTTTTGGTCTGAGACACTCTGGTGCCTCAAGCGCCTTGCCTGTCTGCCTAATGAGCGCAGGGCTATGGAGGCAGTGACCAGAAGAAGGGTGGAAGAGGAAAGACTCGAGTTGAAAATAAGAGGCTGCCAGGGCTGATGAACTCACCTTGACACGCAGGAACTGGGGCGTCCCAGGTGTAGTAGCCGAAGGCGGTCTTCTTACACACAGCTGTGCCCTTTCCGATCAGCTTGTAACCCCTGTCACAGGCCCAGCGCACCATGCTGTTGAGGTGACCGCCCGTCTGACTCACCACAAAGCCATGTTGGGGTGAGTCTGGAGTACTGCAGTACATGGCTGAACGGACAGCGAATGGGTGAAAGGAGATGACATGACAAAGTGGGAGAGATGAGCGGTTGAGGATAACATCATTTAATATTAGGCAACAAAGCAAGGCAGGTAATATCTAAAAGTAGTTGAAGATACTAGAGATTTTACATAATAAGAGAAAAAGCGGAGTCTTCATTTAAAGGCTATAAACCACAACAACAGCAGGTCGGATTGCAGCTCGTTGTTCCTGTCTTGCCCATAGCTACACAAGCTTGGTTGTTTTAACACATGCAGAAAAGAGTGCATCTTCATTTTTATTGTTTCCCCCATCAAATGTACCCATAAACAGAAAGATTTTATTTTTATGTCACCAACTGGCCTGAGCATAAATACTGAAAAACAGGGCCCCAAACATGGCAAATGCATTAAGACACTCACTAAATCAGAATTACTACGAGATCTCTGGGACTTTAAGAGGAAAAGACACTCAGTGGAGTTTAAGTCAGTTTAAATTGAAGTCAAATCAAGTCAAGATGGGCTTAGACGTACAAAATTCATCACGCTGCCTGCTCTCACAATAACACACCCCAACGTAATGCAGGGACACAACATAAAAGATGAATGCTTTTGTGCTTTTCATTATTATTGATGCATTTCAAATGGAAGAAGATTCCCTGTGCTTCTTTCGCATAGCACCACTTGCTTTATTAAAGAGGCAATTAAGAATTTAAGCCTTTTGAAATTAAGGAGTGCAAAACAGCATGCAAGCCTGCAGTACGTCTCTTTCCTCCAAAGCCATTGCCCATAATGTAAATTCATAAACTAAACGTCATGCAGAAAATACTGCAAAGAACAATACAAGGCAAAGTTGTTAGTTATGATAAAAGTCCAGGCATAACAATAGAACTTTCCAAACATTGTGGAAATTACTATATAAATCATAATACTTGGAGTGTAATTATTTTTTTAATAACTTTGAGTGCCAGTGACTTTTACCACTTTGCACATATTAATTAAAATTGTATTAATAAAAAAGAGAGTGATGATAAGCTGGATACATACTTTGATACTCACCCACGTATCTGATGTGGAAGCCATGGCGGTTGGTGCCGTGGTCGGACGACCAACGCAGGAGCAGCTGGTGGCCTGTGGTCGTCAAACTGAAGGGTGTCTCAATGTCACCGCTGAGCGAGGCCAGGTTTTGGCTGTAGATGTTTGGACCTGAAATACAAGACATCAAAATACATTAATTTAAAGTGCATATGACGGGTTTTAATGCTTTTGAAAATATGACTTATTTAGATGGATAACATCAGTTGCAATTTCAACAGTTACATTATTATCATTTTATTTCAGAGAAGCAGCAAGGGCAGAAAAAATATTTTGATTTCAATTTTTAAGCTGCCTACAGGAAGTGACATAGAGAGAAGGTAACACTCAGCACTTTGACTCATTTCCCATTAACTTAACATGGTCGACACGGCAACAGTTCAAAATGGTTTATCTTCTTCTATGTTACTTCCTGTTTGTGTCCAATAAGGAAGTGAAGCTATAAACATCACGAAAATAGCCAAACTAAAGAAAGCTGGGTACAATCTTTAGCAAAATCTTACATCTAATTGTGCTAATTATGTTTTAGCAAAAAAAATGTGTCTAATGTGTCATATGCACATTAAATTTCATTTTATTCTTTTTTGTGAGCGTGGGGAATGGGGACGCAGTTTATTTTACATTATTTGAGCTTCAGAAACGGCATCAGTAGTTTGACCTCAAAACATACCATCAAATATTTCTAAGATGTCAAACTCTTTCTCTGTCTGAAAAGTCTCAAAGTGCAGCGTGATGTTGTAGCCCTTCTCCACATTAATGAGCCACGAGCACATCTGCAGGTTGGGGTAGTTCTCTGGAAAGCCTGGACTCAGGATGACCCCCGTTGAATCGAAACGCACCTCATGGGCAGGACATTGAACTGTGGAGAAAGAGAAATGTGCTCGTAATAAACAGAACACAAAAGGTTGGTCTTTTCCTTTTGAAATATTACAGTAAAACTTTCAGCAGTACTAAGTAACTCCTGCCCCTAGAGGCCATAAGCGCCACTGCAGGTTTTTTTTAATTATTAAAAATAATTAATTGTCTTGAGAATAAATACTACGCTGACAGAAAAGACAAAGGGAGAGAGGGATATTGTACATCCAATTACACTATGGAGATCATTTTTTTCACAAAAACTTGGCTGTAAATACTGTTTAAGTGGCGCTAGCCCGCAGTTAGCTTTGCCCATTAGCCTGTTAGCTTCTTCTTCGTGATTCCATTAGTGTGTATTGGTATATCTCCAGGGGGAGATGAAAGACCCCCCAAACATCCCATTAACACTTGTATTACCCTCAGAGGGACTACAGAAAGGATTTATTAAGGTAAACAAGTTACTTAGTACTGCTTTAAATAAAATGATTCACTTTCATGTCATATTCCTTAGTAATGTCCATTCACACCCCACCTCCTTGTGTCGATGTGGCCTTTCTGTTACCCTTACCCTTAACTGTGAGCCCTGACATTTACATTGCATAGTCTTACAAAAGGTAGAGTCATCGGCGAAGTGAGATAATGAGTCTGCTGCACAAGACAAGATGTAAGTTGGAATTCAAACATCTGGAGTTTGTAAAAGAAAATAACTTCTTCTTTAAAGGCAGTCAGACAGCACCAAGCCAGGGCTGCAAGCTGTGATACTAAGAATAGCGTGGGGGAGGCAGCTTACGTTGTCTGAGAATATTGTGTTGGTGTGTGAACGAGCTAAAGGAATTTTTTTTAGATTTGCGGTAGGTCGACGTCTGGTTCCCTACTCCTTGTCGATTGTGCCGGCAGCATCAGTATGTCTCAGAGCCACTAGTGAAGAAACATGACTCATATGAAAGGTTAATGCGAACAACTGTTCATAATAAAAAGGTCAGCATAAACATCCGGACATACATCAAGGGAGCAGGCAGGGAGGATAAGGCATGCAACACAAAGCAGCCGAGAATTGTCACCAGCGTTGGGCTATGCAAAACGCTTTGGAGCCACTGATCCAGCAGCAAGTCCATCTCCTATAGCGTTTATTTAATTTGATGCTCAGCAGTTAGAGCGGGGACAATAAGTTTATTAGTCTACTGTTGTTCATTTGCTTGTTTTTTTAATAGCTGACCCACTTTTGGATCGATGCACATTGTTTGCTGAAGAGAAAATGAAGTGTGATGTGCGCACATGGGCTCTAGGTTATTTAGAGAAGACTGGTTTCTTAAAGCAGCGGTGGACAGATTGTAAATGAGGAAAAAGTGTCATCAATAGATAAAAACGTGGTGAGAAAAACAACCCAATTTCAGCAAAGGTTTACAAAAACAGCTTATTCGTGTCTTTTTTTGCCTGTGTGAAGGATCGGTATTGTAGGTCTTAGCTTTCAAATGAGGTGTTGCACTGGCCTATAGGCTGTAAACCCTCCAGTTGAGAAGCTTTTAGATTTGGGTAGGGCCAAACAGGAGAAATGTGCTTGGTTAAGGCGGGGGGTTAAGGAATAGGCCACCATTTCTACAAACTGAGATATGTTCTCACCATAGCTTAGACGAGTTGATGTGTAACTGTATGGTCTTTGTGCGTGCGCTCAGTCACGCAAATGTTGTTAGCATCGTTGTTAGCATTTAGCCTCTCCTAGCATAGCTATAGCTCCAAACTGGGGTGAAGTTATAACACCTGAAGTACCTCAACGTCCTCGCATTAATATCGTCGAAGTACTTCAGGTGTTATTACATCTCACAATATAGTACCACTTTATATCCTCTTAGTAAATCTAGTTTAAATTTGTGTAACTAGACTTGTATTGTGGAACCTTTCACGTAACTGTATTTATATATAGGGAAAACGTGGAACAGCTTGGTAGCTTCTAACTTCCCCCCAGTACTGGGAGACAGCATGAGAGTGCATGCGTAAAGATCAGACAGGTACGCAGGAACTCGTCTAAGCTAAGGTAAGAACATTATGTCAGTGTGTAAAAATGGTGGCCTATTCACTTAATTCATAGCAAAATGTTCATTTTCATCAAGTGAGCAACGCACACTGTAGCTGTTCCTTGATTTACACATATTTGTGTTGTATTCTTTTAGGCAGAAGTCTCACAATCCCTTGCATTAATTAGCAAAAAGTCACTCTAGAATCGCAGTTTTAAGCTCCATTTACACTGAACATAAAAACAGCAAATAAACTCAGCTCATCTATATATCATTGGACGCACTTGAGACAAAGGGCCTGTAGGAATCGCCCCATTTACAACTGTACTGTAGCTAAAGTCTCTCAGATGTGAAGAGCGGGTCAACTCAAATTAAGTTCAACTTTACATGTCCCAAGGAGAGCAATTAGTTCCATGCTGGAGGTGGCACAAGGACGGTTCCATTCCCATGCCGAAAAATGTAATGAATTTTTCACTACAATAATGAGGTGATCCATGAAAATGTCAAACAAGGAATTACCAACTCAAGCGTCCAAAGATGGTTCCACTATGAAAATGTAATGCTTAGGGCACATTTAACAAGCTGTTGAATATAGCAACAGTGTAACTTATCTAGTGTTTGTATGGAAGTCCCTCAGCTATGACTAACGTTACTTAAATGATTTCCTTGGTCGAATTGTTTCTGGATCTAAAGAGAGCACTGTTCGCAACTGTTCTTTTGCCTATAATGTGCACTGCTGTTTTGCGTGGGCCTGATGCCCTCTCTCATGCGGAGTTCTTTATTTATTTAGTTCCCATTCTCTGCAAATCTTTGAACAATAAACTTAAGACCAAAGCTTTTGTTATTGTATGTATTGTATTTTGAAGCCGAGGGAGTGGATATGTTTCATGTTTTAGGGACAGTGCATTTATCTTTACTGACCAGCTGAGGTTGCTCCAGTGCTCTGGTAGTAGATAGTTAAGGCGTAATAACTTAAGTATACATTAGGACTATTAAGTATTCTGCTCTATGGTATAGCGTTACTTATGCAGGTTTGAAACTTAACTCAGCTGCAATGAAAAAGATGAGCCACAATGGGAGCACCATTTTCTTTCTGGTAAATTTGCACATGAAATATTAACTAGTGTCTGGATATGTTTGATCTGAGTTTACAGTCCATGTTGTGATATTTACGCATAGACTGTACAAAAAAATGGACGTCTTATGCTCACTCCTCCCCGTTTACCAGATTGACCACGGCCGTGGGGCAATTCATGGCGGATTTACAGGCTCCCCCTCCCCAGCTCTGACGAAGCATGTTCCTAAAAAGGGCATACGGGCGGGATTTTCACCGTAGACTCGGCCCTTGCATGACGTGTAGCTCGCGCTGCTCCAATGCTAACAGTCCGAGCCTCATTAAGTACGAGATTTCAAAAATTCATATTACGAAAACCAGCCTGGTTTCATATATTGTTATTAACCCAGCGTTATCTCAGGAGGAAGATCTAGCCTAGTCTAGTGTTGAAACAATTGAAACCAGGCTTTAAAGTAGTTTTTAACGTGTCTAAAGTCCAATGCTTTTCAATTGGGGCCTAGCGGCGATATGGAGGTACTGCAGCAACGGCGGAGCAATGGCGGCCCCCACGTTTGTGGTCAAAAAGCAGGGCAGCCAGCGGCCATTGTATTTACGCCACAGAAGACCTTTTTCCATCCAATCACTGTTATCAAAAGAACAATGTGATTTTTCATTTCCTGCATACAAGGGCAGAAATCAACTAGTAGACAAAGGCCTCCAGGGTCTTTGTCTCTTGTTATAGCCTCAGAATAGAAGGTTTCAGAAACTCTGTTTTCTGCATCACAGATGTTTTGGCAAGACAGACAGGCTGATGGCTTTTGTTTTTGGTCTAAACAAAATCTCTCATGCAGACAACGCATATATTTCTGTTTGTTTCAATCGCCTGAAAGGAGGAAAAAAGCATGGGTGAAAGATTGTACATCAATCAAGTCCTTTCAGCGGGGATTGTGAAATAAATCTGTTTCAAAATAGATCTGACCAAGGATAATACTCAGCTGTAAAGATCTAAATGTGTTTTTCGCAGTATCACTACAGCCTACACACAAATGCATTGGTTTATATTATGATGGGGGTCAATGACTTTGGGTCAGATGTGTTCCTAGACAAGCTGTGCGTCATAATGGGCCTTTGGCTGTCTGCTAAATGATGCATCAATAGTGACAGTGCGAGTGACTGTGACCAACCCTGGCAGATTGGTAACGGCAACACACTAACGGGATATGTTGGTGGAGGTGCCATTGGTCAGACTACGCGCTTGTTCTATTCTTTACAAGTTAATGAATCTTCTTCTTTGAGTGACGTGTTGCGTGTGGTCAAACTGAGTGAGATGGGTCCAAGTCTTTTAAACCAAATCTAGGAGGAACATTGTGATTGATGCACATACTGTAGATTATAAGCATGGACTGGGTGTGAATGGACGGGATTACAATCCAATGCAAAGAAATGTAAAGACAGTCCTAAAACAATGCTATGCTATGTTTTTCTTCAATCAAACAGTGAACTAAACCAACCTTGACACACTGGCGGGGGGCCATCCATCTGCAGCCGTTCCCCAAGCCGACAGGTCAAAATCTCGCTGCCCACCAAGGTGAAGCCGGGCTGGCACGTATACCGGATAATGTCCCCTGTGAGGTCATTGACACCCAGACACACAGGCACACCAACACAAGATTGTTACACGGCGCCAAATGGTAATCAACAACACATTTCCTAATGAAGACGGGCATCTCCTTAGCCACACAGACTACTAAAGACGCTTCATTACATTAAGGTGTCAATGTGCAAAGGACACACACAGACAAGGGAAGTCACAGGCATTCCACTTCATTGCTTTGGCACTCATAGCAGCCACAAGCCATATGATCTCTCCACTTCCCTCAGCTAATCACTTTCCACTAAATATTCACACTTACATCAGGAGATAATTAGCCAAACACTTCCGTTGTGAACGTAAAGTGTCAGAGAACAAGGCAGCTGCAAATATTAAAAATGGTGGACCTCAGAATCATCATAAAAAAAGCAAGTAGCCATTTGGGTTTTTCATTTGGGTTTGTTTGCCAGAGCATTAAAACCACTTAAGCAATGTGCCCCAGATTTCAAGAAAAAGCTATTAGGGAACGAACTGCTGTTTTCGAGGACCACAACAAAAAGTAATACACTTTTATTTTTCATCTGGTGCCTCTGACTTTATATGGAAATGAGTGAAATTTAGATGAAAAATAACATAAAACAGACAAACCGATTTCAAACTCCTCATCTTCGGCTAGTATTGTAGCGTTGGCGACAGGCGGGGGTGGCTGACAAGTTCTGAGTTGATAGGCTATAAAATAAAATTAAAATGACAGTTGTGAAAATATATCATTGTGCATTACATACACACAAATACAAATCCCAAAATACACAGAAATGTTCCCGACTCATGCCACTTCAATGTATGTCAGCAATTAAGCACGCTAAGATCTTTAGAAATAGATGTTTGACACTAGATAACTCTGTCAAAAGGTCTCTTCATCATTTATCAGTCACGACAAAGCAGTAGGGACCTTGTACATGTGAAAGAGTAGATGAAAAAGCTCTGTGGTGTTAGCGGGATCAAACAGCGGTCACGTCATCTTGTGTAACGAGCTCTTTGCTTAGATGTTATCAGAGGGGAGGTTACCGTAGTAATGAAGCACAAAGAAGCCACTGGTGCTGAAGTCACTGTGGAACTTAATGAGGATCTGATTGGCTGTGGTGGACACGCCCTCCTGCAACGAGCTTCCACTGAACTGCCCTATCTGCGGAGAGGCCTGGTCAGGTCCGTCCCTGAGGGGGGAGAGAGAGACAAGTGTGAGTGCTTAACAAATGGATAAACAACAGTAATAGGTCACTGGGATCAAAAGAGCAGGTCCACTTATCCCCAAGCAGAAGCAAGCACCTTGCAGTCGATTCGACGATCTAAGAGAAAACTTTCACATTAATTAACAGCGGTGAATAGAAGCTGGACTTCCAGCCATGTTATGGTGCACTTTGAAGTGTAAAAAGATCAATGCCGTTTTCAACAGTTTTAAAATTGCAGTTTTCACTTAGCAGAATAAAGCACAAATACTGATACAGTGGGTTCTGATTGTTTTATATGTCTTCAATGATTTCTTATTCATAAGAAGTGTAATACTAAAATCATACAAATGTACTTTCAAACGGTACAAAAATCTACATTTCAAAAGCTTACAAAAAGAAAAAGTACAAATTCCAACTTTTATAACCTTATAATACCTGCAGACCTATTCATTGCCCTCATTCATCATCAAACATAACACAGAATACAATAGAGAGGCATTGACTTCTTGACCTTCGCTATACTGTCATTGAAATATAACATTTAATATAACATATATAACGAACAAATATAACATTTATTCGATTGGCTTCTTTCCTCACCACTGTAAACTGTCCACCACCAATGGTTGAAATGAACATAGCAGCATAAACCAAAAGGAACTGGTATGACCTTTCCATTTTGCTGCAGTGGTGTGATAGCTGAACAGTGTATGAGGAGCTGGTATCTGTAATTCCAAAAAGAGCCAAAGTGACAAAGCAAAGATGAGATGATAGAAGGATTAGGCTCTAACTGTGATTAAAGCAGATAAGACATCATGCCAGGAGTGTGCCAGCTTCACCGCGGGGTGCTAAACGTCTTCAAATGAGTTACACTGGGCGACACTCTCCTTCTCCAGTCTAACGGGCTAAAAGGAAAAAATATCTTTGGGCTCCAATTGTGAGTTTGTGCACAGTGAAATGTTAAATTGACAGCAGCGTTGTATGAAAATGGCAGGTTAGAAGTTGAGGTTTTGCCTAAGGGGAACATTGTTGATTTACAGATACAAACATCTGAAATGAGGTGTTAGAAGAGTGCACCTGCTGCCTCACCGAGCGGAGCCATCTGAGGTAACTCACACCTAATTAGGTAGCATCCAGGAGGTCTACCAAGCACTTCAGTGAGACCACAAGGCCGCCGCTGAAAATGCCAACAGATTTTTGTAAACATAATCTAAAGTCAATAATAGTTGATGAACAAATACCTGAGAGACAACAATATTGGAAAAAACTATCACGTTCTCCCTAAAATTTTAAGTTTGGGCTGTTCCAGTAATACAGGTGCATACAGTGTTCAGTTAACAACCATTGGCCACCCCCAACCCCCTGCTTAAATTGACAGGTTGGGCTTTTCAAGAAGATCCGTTCAGTTGGTCAGGAGAGCTTGGCCAGTGTAATATATGCCTCATTTGAAAGCTAAGGCCTGCAAAACTGATTGTAACTTTTTTGTTGCATTGTAGCCGCATTTATGTCACATTTTTGATTTTTTTTTCAGTTGCTTTTTTGTTGTGTTTTTGTCAGTTTTTTGTTACCCTTTTTTGGCTTTTATGTCACTTTTTAGTCACCTTTTCATTCTAGTTTTTGTCTCATTTTGTTGCTATTTTGACGCTTTTTTCCAAGAAGCCTATATATTTGGGTAAAGTCGAACTGGACAAAATGTGATCGGTTCAGGTGGGGGATAAGAGGTTAAAGGTGCTTGACAGAAAAGCCCTTCTCTATTATCACAGTAATATCCTCTGTAAATATAAAATATGAAGCTTTGACAACTTAATTCAATATACAAATCTAAGAACCCTCTTCAAAATTGTTAATAATACTGCTTCTCCCTCAGTGAAAGAATTTATTAAACTTTACTCTGAACAAACAACCCGAACATCCTGATCCACTGCTCACAGAAACTGCCGTCCCGAAAAGATCCTCTGTCTTTGCACAGACAGCTTTTTCATATAAAACCATTAAACAATGGAATCAACTCCCAGACAGTCCTAAGTCGTCTGTAGATCTGAATCATTTCTCTCGAAACTTAAAGCAGCACTATGTAATTCATGCCCCTAGAGGCCATTAGCGCCACTGCAGGTGTCGTAGCATGTTGCGTTTTTTTACTCATTAATTGTCCGTGAAAGTAAATACTACGCTGACAGAAAAGACAAAGAGAGAGAGGGATATTGTACATTCAATTACACAATGGAGATTATTTTTTTCACTCAAACTTGGCTGTAAATACTGTTTAAGTGGTGCTAGCCCGCAGTTAGCTTTGCCCGTTTGCCTGCTAGCATCTTCTTCATGATTCCATTAGTGTGCATTGGGGCCTCCAACCCGGAGGAAGAGAAGTTGTTATTGTGGTTTTCTGGCCCGAGACACCAAGGGGAGATGAAAGACCCCCCAATCATTCCATTAACATTTGTGTTACCCCAGAGGGATTTAGCCTGATAAACCACACCCACCTCTTTCTGCGCGAAAGAAGGTGGGTCTGGCCACACACGGTAAACAAGTTGCTGACTGGCGACTAAGGCTGAACCAATCACGACCGTCACAGAGAATTGACAAGGTTACGTCACTCGCTGCACCACTATGTTGTTAGTTCAATTAACATTAACATTAGCCAAAACTAATCATTGATGAAGTAGTCGAAGATTTTGCCTTGCGTTCTCCGCGTGAGTTTATATTCATTTCATATTTTTTTAATTGGACTACAGCTGTCATCACGTCCGCTAAGTGCTAATTGGTTTATTTCACTGACAACTGTGCGTGTTAGGCCCGCCCCTTCAAACTGCTCCAATTGCTCCGTGACCAGACGAATTCCCTGTGTGGAATGGACAGGGAAGAGTATGGCAGAGCCAGGCAAAGAAAGGATTACAGAAAGGATTTATTAAGATAAACAAGTTACTTAGTACTGCTTTAAAGAAATGCATCCTCGATAACCAGGTGTGTCAGCATCAGCCCAATTAAATTTACAAATGTAATACCGTAGCATTATGTTTTGACTATTTTAAATGGTTGTTGTTAAAGGGACTAGATGTAAGTTGTCATTTTTATACTCAATACTACCACCTCAGGTCTTACGTGTAAATGCAGTTTCTATATTAAGCTTGTGCATGACGGTACTTCGGGCCCAAAGTAACAACTTTTTGAGTGACAGTGCAGGATTTTAGCAGCAGTTGAGGTGAATGAGGCTCATTCTACACATTAGAACATTCCTAGCGCAAGTATAAAATACATCATTTTAACATTTTTAAACTCTACTCTAGCTCTTTCAGCTAATGTTAATAATGTATGTATCTGTTAGTGCTACTGACAGTTATTTGTATTGTGTGTTTTAATATTGTGCACCTGCCCAGGGACAGCAGATGGAAATTAGCATGAGCTAAATTACAAAGCATCTTTTCGTAAGATGCATGTATTTGTACTTTGCCCCTGTAAAATAAACTAATAAACCAAACTAATATTGTTTCTGAACTGGATTTGTCTGTTTGGTCTGGATTTCCTCAATGTATAAATCTGGTTCAGACATTTTGTCATAGATGGGTGGATTACAACCAATTATTATGAATGCTACATGTCAGTAGCTTTTTACAGCAACAGAATTTTCAATGACGTTAACCAAAAAGTTAACCAAAAACTTTAAGAATACAAGGAAAACTGAAACAATTTCTTTGCAGGCAGCGTTATTTTTCTTTGATGATGTTTTTCTACAACAGTAATGATGCATGTTTGATGCCGTGTATAATTTAAACAGTCTATATACAGTATTGCAAAGTCTTCAGATGCTTTCATTTCTGTGTGATCAAAGACAATAAGACATAGCAGTCAGGTGGGAAACGTTGCCATTAGGGGAATGATTGTTTACGCACTATTTCATTTAAAAACACTAGTGCCGGTAACTGCCTCGGCACAGACTACAGTAGACCCACATGCTGCAGGCTCTTCCTTCTGCAGCACCCAGGAGGAGGAGGACTGCCTGAGGCTCGCTCTCGTACAAAGAGCTTGGAGAGGCAGAAGAAGGCATGGTGCACCCAAAGACAGACAGCTTGGAACATTAAGCACAACAAGGCTAACTTTACAGCTGGATAATTATCTTAAAAGACCAACGTTTCTATGCATTGTTTTTACTGACACACATCTGGTCTTTTAAATCTAATGAAAGTACTGGTTTTCCAGAATCCAGAAAACACTTTTCATAGATTAAACAGTTTGTTTGTCTTTTTCCAGATGTCTTCTATTTCACAATGCAAGTTCTACAGGGGTCACCCTAAGATGATGCTTTGAACATAGAAATGTAAAATGTTTTGTTGAATTTCTTTTTTTTTATTGTGACACAAGTATTCCTACAATTCAGATTCAGTTGTGCAGTTTTTAACATTAATAAAAGGTCTAGGTTGGTGGTAAATTCTGCCTGTAGCTCTTTCTATGGAATGCTCACTATACAGCATTCTTGAGTAGTAGTAGTTTTTGTGAGAATAAAAACTAACTCTTTCAGCATCGGTCTAAAACATTAATAAAATCGGAATAAGCAAAGGGATATGGCTGCTTCCTGAACTAATTTTGCCCCCTGCGTAGTGATAGATACTTTGCAAAAACAGCTTAACTCCCCCCAAAGAGAAATCAGCGTTATCCGAGCCAATTTGCCGCACACTTACTGACCTCATGTATACAGCACTTAAGGAAAAAAGAGTAAGAAAACTTACCACACCATGATGTAGTCGTAGATGGGCTCAGTGTTAATGACGGAGAAGTTGATGAAGATGCCGTACCCAGGAGGCACCCGGACAGTCCACATGCAGTCCTGGAAGTGGGGGTACTCAGCTGGGTGTCCAGGAGAGTAAATTGTCCCATTCATGGATGTTATATTTCCACCACAGAGAGCTGTTAGAGAGAGGACATACTTCTCAGGGACTAGATCCAGAATAACAAACAGAAAAGCAAGTCTGATTTACTTCCTGCCATAAAGGCGCTGTTACGGCGGTTACTACCACAAACTGTGATGAAATGAACCATAACTGAATGTTATCGTGTTATCACAGTGATAGTAAAGGGGAGAATACAGCTGTTTGGTACAGCCGCAGGGAAAGTTGTCAACAAAATTGTATTGGGTGGTACTGATAAAACTTCACTACTATTCATTTTTAAAATGTATTAAAACTGTCTTTGAACTTAATGAAAAACAAAATATGTGCACAAAACAGAACAAGGACTTTCTGCATCCTCACAGCCAAGAACAGAATGTTCCATCTTTACAGATGAACACTGATTTATAATGACAACAACTCGATAGACGACGACACGAAACAACTTGATTGGCACTGACAGTCTTGAAACAAATGCTCCATAGATCATCACAAGATGTACTTTGTAATCTTTAAGTACTGTAGCTCAGTGAGTCATATGCCTCACTGTTCAAAAATAAGTACCGGTATATGTTTATGATCAATTGTGGAGCAGATGGTTTTCTTCCACCTTCTAAAGGCTTAAAAGACATTCCTTACTCTGGGGAGATGAAAGGAATCCTCTTGAGTCAGATGACCCAGAGCAAGACTGTTTCACTGAACTGAACTCAACTGAACTAAACTGTGTATTCTTTCTTATCAACCTTAAACTGTAGGTTATCTATATGAGAGTGCACAGGCCAGCCTCTCAAACCAGCTATCATTGATTGAATCGAAACACAATATATTCATTCTTCAGTTTGTCCTTTCTGCCTCAATCTAAAACTTTGAGAATGAGAAATTTCTGTCCATAATGGTCATACACCGATTGGTGTGTAGTTTAATAAATGTGTTAAGTCACCTTCACAGCGAGGTATGGGGTAGTTCCAGTTGCGGCTGATTCCATGCAGACACGTGAGAGACGGCTCTCCTATCAGAGTGTATCCAGGCAGGCACTCGAAGGAAATGGTCATTCCCACACTGTACTCTTGACCAATGACCAGCCCGTTCCGAAAGGGACGAGGGTCTGGGCATCTCTGCAGCTCATATGCTGAGATTAAGGAATAAAAACAAAGAAAAGAAATCAACATAGACAACAGATACATGCATTCACTGCATTTATCAGAAAAGTTACAACACTCTTACAAGTGATTATTATATTAAAACTTTTTTTTTTCTTGCAATTTTGCGCAATAAAAGAAAAAAGAGAGAACAAACAAACAAATATATACAAATCAGTAAAAGAATAATAACAAACAAACAAACTGCAGATGGCATACATACATATGCATTTGTCTTTCATATTCAATCAGATACATTTTCTCACAGTGTTCAATTTTGTTTCATTTAGTTTTTAGCTTAATTTAGATTTCTTTTAACATGAACATGATTCAGTTTTAGTCAAAATGTGCACACACACACGCATGCACGCGCACACACGTACGCACACACACACACACACACACGCACGCACGCGCACACACGTACGCACACGCACACACACACTCACACACACACACACACACACACACACACACACACACACACACACACACACACACACACACACACACACACACACGCACGAAACGTAATAATATAAATAATGATAAGAGTGAGGAGTCATGCCAGGGCTTTTAAACTCAATCACTTTATTACTTTATCATTCATCCATTTGACTGCCCTACTACATAAACTACAGATTACTTATTGTAGTTTACCACACACTTGAGTAATTTATTCTTTAAAGATGCCGCTTTCAGATTTACCATCTGTTTTCAAAAGCTTAAATTTGAATTCAGAGTCTCATCGTTATCTTTTCCATTTCATATATTTCATACATTGTTTCCAACATTTTGTTGTTCTCCACAGTTTCTCCAACAATCAGCGTTCTTATTTTTCTTATGCATATTAGGTGTTTTAAAGTATTGATTTACAATCTCCCAAGAAAATTCCCTCCAGTGGTTAGAATGAGTTGATTGATGAATAACAATTTCTAATCAGATTATTTTTTACAGCCATTGTTTAGTGAAAAGGTGCATTTTCAAACCATCTGTTATTACCCATTTCTAAAAACTTCAGCCTCCATTATTCTCATTTGTAAAAGGCTCCTGAAATGTAAAGACATCTGCTCATTCCTACTGGTGTGTCCTGTGTGTACTTACCCTGGTATATGATGTGGAAGCCGGGCTTGTTCTGTGAATAGTCGCTGTGGAAGAACAGAGTGGTCTCGTGGGTGGTGCTAAACAGAGAGTTGGGCATCACCGAGCCGCTGAAGCGATCAATCACTGTCCCCGTCTCCAGGCTCCCGCTGCGCACCTCCAGGTAATCATGGACCGGCTCCGTGGTGAAGTTCAGGAACTGCAAATGGATACCTACGACACGTCAAAGCAAGAGGGAGATGACAATAAATTAAGTCCACACGTCGCAGTGGGTAAGGTTTTTCGAGATCTAATTATTACAGCCCTTTTTTATCACCATTTGAGAAAAGGGGATAAAAAAGTATCTCACAGCGTATCAGACTAAAGAGTTGTAAACCATTAGGAAACTGCTGAACCTATGACTTCACTAATTAACATATATATCACTTTTAGCAGGTGACGTGCAAGATTTTTTGTGACAATGAAACAGCATGCGAATGTCAGACAGTATATATTTTTCTCAATAATGTGAATCTTTGTACATTGCGGATCCCTTCTAAGACCTATGCCCAGTATACAGTATATATAGAACAATTACGGGTAAGAAAGACGTACCAAAGCCAATAGGGAGCTGAACTCTCCAGCTACAGTCCAGGCTGCTCTGGTAATTCCCTGGAAAGCCCGGGCTGAGGATAACACCACTGAAGTCTGTCATGGAGCCCCCGCATTGAGCTATAGGGGACCAGCCAATGAGAAATAACATGTCACTTTCAACAGTCACCTTACATTAGCTCGGCGAGAAAAATACAGCAACAGCAATCACATGTGGAGAGGTTAAAGTACAAACAGTTATTGTGTGTGTTTCAAGTCAACTATGGCTCAGAAAATGTGTCTATGAACAGTACTATATGTGGACTGAAGAGGGTTTGTTCATGGGTGAGAAATAAAGTGGTACAAGTGGGTGCTTACTCTGCAGGTGATGGCAGTGGTGTTTGTGTGGACCACAACATGCATGCTGCTTTATGTGAGTTTAACCGTGGCTATGGTTTTCACACCTCGGCAGTGTGAATTGCTCTTGATAAACAAATTAACCAAGCAACCAACCCAATCTTCAAGCAACACTTTCTTTATAAAGATAACAATGTAAGGACTGGAAAAAAACATGTTCTTTTCCCATCAGGCCATGATTTCTGCTTCTGGACTGAACTGCCCTTCAGAAGTGCAACAGCTTTATAATTTGCAAACAAACATTGAAAGATTGCGCACATAATCTAATATATATTGTCCACTAAATGTTCTTATTACAGTGCATGTTCTGCCATGTTTGTCTATTAGAATAGAAGGCAAGGTAAAACAGAGCACAGAGTGTTGATTTTGGTTATTGATTTGCAAGATTGATTGGAAAGTTGTGCTACATTGTGCCTTAAATCAACATTGATGCGCTAGATATTAGCCGGTACTTTACCCATTGCTATGATGTATTACCTACAACAGATTTACCTCATAAAATATCTTCCCTTGTTTTTTTTAAATTAATGTTCTCTTTGAGAGGATAACACAAAAAAATAACCTGCTCCATCTAACATTATATTCAGCATCATTTTCACTTATTCCAAGCAACTTCATTTGTCATTTTATTTGGGTATATCTATAGATCTTTTCTGTCACCACCAAAGCCTCGGAGTTTGGCTTTTCTAACCTTGGCTATTACAGTTGTGTACATATACAGTATATGTTCTTTAAAAATAGATAACCTGACTCCTGCAAATCAACAGTACGTTTCTCTGACATTTTTATCCTTAGGTCTAGGGTCTATAAACCATATAATTATGGCTTATATGACCTGATTATTTTACAGTATGCTGCTATTCCAAAACATACACAGCTACAGCCACCATAAAGATCACAGTAAAGCCATAGGTTTCAGGTGAATTTATGCACCAAATACAAAGAATGTATGACTGTCGTAAATGTACAACCCCTCAAACACAACAGCTTTCTGCCATGATTTAATTTAGCTGGCAGTTTTGTAGCGGCGCAACCTCTTTGTGCATGAATTTGAAAAAGGGAGACGAGTGGACAGATACTTATGATGATGTTATGGCGCTTGCACTCCAGCAGGCATATACTTTGAAGTGAGTTTATCAGCTATTAAGGCAACATAGAGAGAAGGGTGCTGGGCTGAGTGCATGTACTACAAATGAGCAAAAGTGGAAGTCCAGCAAACAAACTTGTCAACACTAAAGCCTAGATTTATGCCTTCAGTGAACTGTGAAACCCATAGGGACACTACATTTACGTGAAGAGTGTGTAAGCCTTCCTTGCAATACAAAGCATGCCTGGGCTATCCAGGGTGTGTGGATTCTTACACATACGTGATTTGGGCCTACAGAAAGGGAACGTATTACAAAAGCAAAGTGGAGCTTTGGTAATCTCTGAATTGTATCACAGTGCCAATCAAAATCACATAAGGTGCTGGCAAAAGCTGGGGGCTCATCAGGCGCTATAAGGAATCAGACAATAGCCTGAAATTGCAGAAAGCCGTATTGATTGAAGGGGAAAGAAAATTCATAATCCCCAGCCTGCAAAGCTTGCAAAGTCCACCATTGCCCTGTTTTCTTTACTTACAATAGAAGCTTCAGCTTTCTTAATACAATAACAGGGCCTATGTATCAGCATTGATCAATGTGTTCGAGCTGTGTGTGTCTGAAGTTCTTACTGCACAAAAATACCAATGAAAGATCGGGGTGAGAGTGATGCTGCATGTTATTGTCGATGCTACATCTGTGGCTACTTTTTGAGCGCCACCTTAGAAAGACATAGGTTGTGTTTACTATTGTTTGACAACCACTGATCTACACCATTAATATACTCAATAGGAAATATCAGTCATACATTACCTAAACAGAGAGGCACTGGGTAGTTCCACCTCCTCACAGGGCCAGGCATGCAAGTGATGTATGCGTTTCCCTGGTCAGAAAAATAACAAAAAAAGACATTATAAAAGGGTTTAGACAATAATGAAGCAAAAACAAGGGAAGATCGAAACAACAGGTGTGAAGGCAGATTTAATGTGAGCTCAGTGGATCTTTCGACTTAGTCCATAAGTCCATATTGGGGAATAAAAAAAAAAAAGAAAAAACATCTTAAGGTCTTCTGTTTAAATATTTGATGGAATTTAGAGTGAGACAGGGGCTTTTTGCTGGAAGCCGGGGAGTACCACCTGTGATCTGACAAGTGAGGGTTGTACCACTGCCTCAGAGAACAAAACAACACAAATACCCAGACGTTGCTGTTGGATATCTGCCAAGGTAGTTGTAAAATATTCATATGAAGGTTTCAACAATTGTTTTCTACAAATGAAAAGAAAAGAAATACGGAATAATTAATTATTTGGCTGGAACGGTGTGTGTTAAGGGGTATATATTAGTATATATATGTATGTAAACCAACCACACCGAATTATAGCCATGAGAATAATTTGTTCATTTGAGCCCTCAAGGTTCAAGGTTTCCTCAGGGGTCAAATTCAGGGCTGAGTGTCAAAACAAAAAGTGTGTTGCAGAGTGTTGCATTTTAAAACTCAAAGTTGACACTTCTGTTATACTTTTGCCGTGTTGTGACATCATCTGCATATCCACAATTAGCTATTGCTTTATACTTCCAAGAGTAAATAGTAATGCAATGCAAGTAACTATAAAAAAATAAATAACTAATGTATTTTTTTCATTGTTTGGCTGGGGGTGCGACTTATATATAAAAAATATGTAATCTCACATGTTTGTTATTTTCACACTGACAGCCGCTGCGTACCAGTATCTGCCACTCCTGTACCATAGAAGATTTAAAAAACGGTAATCGAGCAGCAGAAAGAAAGTTTGGAGTGAGCGAGAAACTTGTGAGGGACTGGCGAAAAGCGGTGGTTACTTTTACCACAATGAAGAAAACCAAAAAAGGTAATTGTGGCAAAAAGCTAGATGGCCACAGCTAGAGGAACGAGTTCGCAAATGAGAGCTTGAACAACGTGCTGCCGGGAGAGGCTTGTAAATGGTGCAGTTACGCCTCCATGCCCAGGTAGCTGCAAATGGTGCGACTTGTATATGTTTATTATGTTCTTCTTCATTTTGCATTTTTTGGCTGGTGTCAAATATCTGGAAAATACGGTATGAAAAATATAAAATATTATAACTTTCTGCGATCCTTACCTCTATGTGCTGTATATGTATGCTGTAGCACTGAGTATCTTTTTCCCAGCTAATCAAAGATATGGAAAACATAGTTCAAAGGACTAATCCAGTGAGTGGAGTCTACAACGGCCTCCAGTCCATTTCTGCTGTTCTCACTCTAAGCCTCAAGATGTTTAAAAGACGTTTGCTGGTCGGTCCTGTGTAAAAGGAAGTGAACACTCGAGCCCGTAAAAAAAAAATCTGTGTGGGATTAGAGAGGCAACCGTTAACACAATCCCTTGCCTATGGCCTTGGCTGGTGCTCCGAATGCTACAGCTACAGCTATGTACTCAGAGAAGATAGAAATAAGTTTAAGCTGCTTTGTAACTGACACAAATGCACGAACACACAGTTTATGCCGTATTAGACTTGTAAATCAAGATGCAGAATTCTGCACAGATTAGAGTGTGGCTGCACAGGGGATGCTGAGGACACAGTTTCCAAAGAGCCTAAATCATAATGTCTCAATTGTTGTGGTTAATACTCGGTTATTTTGAGACGGCGGGAGGAAAATTACAAACCTAGGCATCTGGAAATTGTAAGAAACCATTTAAATGTCAAAATAAACCACAAAATGCATATTAAATGTGGAAACAGATATAATACACTGGGAGGCCATACTAGCAAACAATCCATCCAATGAATAGAAAATAAAGCATTTATTTCTTTGAGAGTTTGTACTGCCGTAAAATACATAAAAAACATACATTTTTACAGTCAGCAAACTTGGCTCTCCTCAGGCCTGACTCATAACTTTAATGGAAGCGGGACATGGCCGGCCTGTTTCCATGGAGATGCTGTTCCAAATGTATTATTTTGATAACACATACGGAAAAAATAGCGTTGTCAGCGTCTATATGAGCATTCGAAGCATGTTTTGTATTGTTTTGTAGATTTATTATTGATTGACTGCGGAATTCTTCCGCAGTCAATTATTGGTTTTCATGTTCTTTATTATTATTCCTCTTCCATCTTTTTCCCGATTTTCTCCAGCTTTCAGCACCTTCATGCTTTGTGCAATTTATGCAAGTTATGCATCAAAACGTTCCGCATGTTGAGGAGAAGGGTGCTATTACTTTTGAGACTTCTGCAATTTACGTTTTTTCTGCAATCGGCCAAAATGTCGGAGATTTTTCCCATTGACTTATAATGGGGCTGCCGCAAATCCATGCTTTTCTGCACCTTTTTCTGCATTTTATGCAATTTCTGCACTTTGTGCATGTTCAGCTTATGCAACTTGTGGGTTTTGAGAAAAAATTGGCCTTCTGCAGTTTTCCAGTTTTTTATACGAGAGTTTGAAATTTTTGCATTGGTGTGTATGGGGGAATCCAGCCAATGGGGAGACTCCAGGCCTTTCAGCCATTTGTGCAGCTTCTGCCAATCAAGCACTTTCAACAGTTTGACCAGTTTATGGAATATAAACCGTTTATGCAATATTAACAATTTATGCAAATTAATCACTTTATGCATTTTAAAGCGTTTATGCAACTGAAGAGTTTATGCCATTTAGGATTGATCAATTTTAAAGACTTTATGCAATTTACATAATTTATGCAAATTAACCCATTCATGCATTTTACCACTTTATGCAGTTTATGCAACATGACATTTTATGCATTTTACCAGTTTATGCAAATTAGTTTATGCAAATTAAGCAATTTTTGAACAGTTTATGCAATTTCTGCATTCGCTTCCCGCATTTCCGCAGTCAATCGCAATGGCGCAGCCATTGCATTTCTAGTTATTTAAAGTGTTCCTTTTAGTTGGACAGTGTGGCTTTGCCAACACATGGCTTATCAGCAAACCACCTCAAAAAATGTATAAAGTAAAAAGCAAAAGACTTTTTACTTTTTACTTTACAAACCCTTGATTTGTAACAACACAGAGTTAGTGATTGATACCTGTATAGTGTAGCCTTGACTGCACTGGAAGGACACCATGTCGCCCACGGTGAAGCGGTCCCCGACCCTCTGCCCGTTACTGGGAGGTAGCGGCTCTGGGCACGAATCTAAACCTATTGCTTAGGAAAGAGTCACAACACACAAGTGCAGACAGCCATTAGTCTCCTGTTACAGCCGCACTCCAGACATAAGTGTTCATTTCCCTCTCACATAAATGGTCTTGTAGTCTGCTACTACCTGAATTCAATGAAAAATAATTGTACAGGTAATTTCTAGTGTGATTCATGCCCTATCATTTCCTAATTAGATGGCGTATCAAGAGGCCTTTATTTGTGTCTGTCTCCATCATAAAATTAAGAAACTGGGCCAAGAAACAAAGCCCTTTTCTTCTCATGGCTTTAATCTCAAAATCTTTTCCAACGGTGATCTGAAGCAATCAGTGTGAAATTACAAAGCCATCCCTCAAGTGTTACTTGACAGAAGCAGTGAGCTCTGTAGGAACAAAGTGTTTACAGCGGCGCGTTGCAGGAGCTCACAGGCTCATACCGAGTGGCTTAAGGCTAATGTGTTCAATGGCTTATAATGGACTGCACATTTACTAGTTCTAATAGCAGTGAAAAAAATAATCTGTATGATTTAAAAATAAAAATGTTTGCCTATTCGTGGTTTATTGATTGACTGCGGAATTCTTCCGCAGTCAATTATTGGTTTTCATGTTCTTTATTATTATTCCTCTTCCATCTTTTTCCTGATTTTCTAGAGCTTTCAGCACCTTCATGCTTTGTGCAATTTATGCAAGTTATGCATCAAAATGTTCCGCATGTTGAGGAGAAGGGTGCTATTACTTTTGGGACTTCTGCAATTTACGGTTTTTCCGCAATCGGCCAAAATGTCGGAGATTTTTCCCATTGACTTATAATGGGGCTGCCGCAAATCCATGCTTTTCTGCACTTTTTTCTGCATTTTCTGCAATTTCTGCACTTTGTGCATGTTCAGCTTATGCAACTTGTGGGTTTTGAGGAAAAATCGTCCTTCTGCAGTTTTCCAGTTTTTTTATACCAGAGTTTGAAATTTTTGCATTGGTGTGTATGGGGGAATTCAGCCAATCGGGAGACTCCAGGCCTTTCAGCCATTTGTGCAGCTTCTGCCAATCAAGCACTTTCAACAGTTTGACCAGTTTATGGAATATAAACGTTTATGCAACTTAAGAGTTTATGCAAATTAACCCATTCATGCATTTTACCACTTTATGCATTTTACCACTTTATGCAAATTAGATTATGCAAATTAAGCAATTTATGCAATTTCTGCATTCGCTTCCCGCAATTCCGCAGTCAATCGCAATGGCGCAGCCATTGCATTTCTAGTTATTCTTAGAACTTAATAATGCTTATTTTCGTATTATTATTTTAAGACAACACAAGAATAAAAATAAATAATTCATGTGTACAGTCAAGAATTCATATAACTCCCACAGTTAAAGATACAAAATTAAAAGTGTGAATGTTATTTAAATATTAAATTAAGGGAAAAAATTGAAACACACATTTCAGGCGTAGGTGGATTAAGTGGTCTTTTTTTGTGTGTGCGACAAATCATAAATATAATACAATTATTTTACACAAATATGAGTCAAATATAAGTTTATTGTGCTAGTTTTAATTAGTTTAGTATAAAACATGCATAGGCATTTTGTGTTGAAAAACAGGAAAGAGAAGCCACATAAAAACTAATTTGCATGCATTTTGTACTTTGCTCTTGGTAAGTGTGCTTGCTGGCTAACAGATGGCTCAGTTTCCCTTAGAGATACAGAGGGATAGCAGTCAAACTGTCAGGATACACATTTTGGCAAGAGCTCTTTTCATCCCGCTGTGAAAAGGTGAACACCCACAGCCTCCTGCAGGACAGTCATTTTGGAAAAGAGCCCGTCCTTATCAAACAGAGCTGATATTTTCAAACTGGGCAAAGCTGCTATCACATCACTCAGGCCAATTAAGGCTTTGCCATACCTGCAAATTCCTGTATGTGTAATGTGTGTGTTTGTGCCCGCTGGAGTGAGCTGGAGTAAAAGAGTGATGCTAGCGGTTGGTCTCAGACGCTGCTTTGGGGCCACTCGACTTGATGGGAAAGTAGTGGGAGATACAGGAGTTGTACCCAGAGGGGACTGGGGACTGGCTGCTAAAAGGCATATCCACAAAATTACATCGACAAACCCCATGTTCAAGTTCAAATATATAATCAAGAACCAAAATGATGGGGTCAGTGAAACTTTGCCGAAATGTTTTTCACTGGTCTTATGTAATATGGTGTGCAGGGATGCAAGCAGCTTTCGCTAAAAGTACGCTGTGTCCTTACAACTTACAAGTCAACTGAGGATACAACTCAGTAAAGAACTTATTTATTAAAAACATAAAAAGTATATAAAATGTGTAGCCTGTGGGATTTACAGCAAAGAATCAAACAGAATGCGTATTCATTTGAGTTCTTAGGAATTCACAATAAAGGCCCATCCATTCTAATTATAAAGCTGTTTCACATGATAATTAATACATTACTCGTGTGGATTGTGGGATGTTAGTCACGGCTATAAATGTACAACTGCAGCTACAGTCAATGGACTGTCAGTGAAATAAATTGAGCAATAATCTGTATTGGTGGAAAGGACATCCTAGACTGGTCTCAATGGACTGCAGTCACTTAAAGGAAACAGATGGGTAGCTGTGTGACTGTCCCTGGAGCCTCCTCTTAACGTTGTCCTCAAATGCATCGGCAGAGAAGATGCAGTAATAGATATATTGTCAACACAAGCCATTTCCAGGAATACAATATAAAGTGCCTAAGATTACAGCTGCTGATGTTTACTACACACGTCGTACATCCTAAGTGCTAAGTCTTAATGCATGTATTGTCTATAAAAGTGTCAGCAGCAAACATGCAGGTAGAAAAAACATCAAGGTGTGTAGTTTGCACAAAAGAGCTCGCAGCGAGACACAGCGCTGGAGTTATTCTCAGCAGTGGGTAGCGATCACGGGGGTGGGGGGTGTGGGGTGGCTTAGTCTGAAGAAAAGGCCGAGGCAGACGCAATGATAGAGCCATTGCAAGGGAAAAGACAGGGGTGTTTGGGAAATGGGACTCCGACTGCGACGGTTACGGCTGTGAAGGCTTGTTCAGCGCTGACGTGACGCTCTCAGACTGAGGGAGCTGACAGGAGACGGATACGCGACAGCACGGCTCATGTCGTCTCTGGTTCGCGCTGAAGCGGTGTTTTAGAAAGCGAGGCTACATCCTTGATTTGGTTCAGCGGGGTATCTTTTGTGCCTGTCGCAAATTCAATAACGTGCAGCGCTATAATTGTACAGGGGTATTGCACTCTCCGGCTTGATTTCCAACATCTAACATGGCATACTTGAATGCTTTGATAATGATGAAATTGGGGCATTTATAGGCTGCCGTTTCTTTTGCATTTTGTGAAATTCCAACTAGTCTGACCGCAGTGACTTGCTTTAAGATAAAATATCGGCTTTATGCTTGCAACCCCAGTGGTTATAAAATGATTGAGATGATTAGATTGAAAATACGACATTTGCTGCTGCGGCAAAGAAGGTTGGATGCCCTCAAGAGGAAGTGTTGAAATGATGTCTTGAAGCGACACGCTAAATGTTTAAAGTTCGTTGTTCTATTTAACTTCTTTGTCCATGTATGTGTGCCTGACTGCACCACCCTGAGCAGCTGTCCCTCTTGTTTAGTGTGGGGGGGGGGAGAGCAGCAGCTGGAAGCCAACGGGAGACAGACACGTTTGGACAGAGTGACGTTGGACGAGCTGACAGTCCGTCTCTCCTCATACCTGTGTACTCCAGGTGGAAGCCCGCGGCAGACACGCTGATGTCCGACTGGAAGGTCAGGTACAGGTTGTTGGAGGTGCTGTTCAGCAGTTGGGGAATGGTTGTACCTTTAATAAATAATATGCACAGGAAATTAGCTCTGGAAGGGCACTGTCAAAACTTGGAAAAGACCGATTTGAATAATGAATAATGTCAAGGTGCCGTTTGGGTTTCTCAGGCCATTGAGAATATCAAGGTTTTTAATATTCATGTTTAAGGAAAGAACAAGCTGACTTTGAGTTTTGAATGTTTGCATGCAGGAAAACTTTTGGGAAGTATATTTAACCTCTTAACCCCCACCTGAACTGGGCCCATTTTCACCAGTTTGGCTTGACCCAAATCTAAAAGCTTGTTGGAAAAAAGTTGCAAAATAGCGACAAAAATGAGACCAAAATAAAGATGAAAATGCAACAACAAAAGAGCAACAAAAACGTGATGAAAAAGTGAGAAAAATGTGTGACAAAAAAGTCAAAAAAAGAGGAACAAAAAAGTGAAAAAAACACACACAAAAAAGAAAGAAAAAAGTGACAAAAAGCCACGAAAATGTGTCAAAAAAGTGACCGAAACCCAACAAAAAAGCGATGGAAAAAGTGATGGAAAAAGTGTCAAAAAAGTGACGACAACACAGCAACAGTGCGAGGAAAAAGCTCCATTTAGATAAGCTTTGTAGGTCTTACACTGGCCCATAGTGTACTCGGTTAAAGGGACTATACAGAGTTTAAAAATGTTAAAACTAAGTATTTTCCTCCCCCTACATGTTCCAGCCATGTCCTAATGTGTAGAATGAGCTCAGACCTATTAACCACAACTGCCTCTAAAATCCAGCACTGTCACTCAAAAAGGTGTTCATTCGGGTCTGAAGTGCCGTCATGCACGAGCTTTACATAGAAGGTGCAATAACGCATAAGACCAGAGGTGGCAGTAGTGAGTATAAAATGACTAACTTGCATCTAGCCCCTTTAAGGTGGGGGTTACGAGGTCATGCAAGGAAAGGGGGAACTGATCAGGTTAAAATGCCTAGGTAAATTAAATACATGTTTCATAATATTGTGATTAAGAACGGATGAATGTCAGTCAGTTTCATGTGTCTGCCCTGCAACCATCTGTAAATGTTAACGTTGTGCCCATCTAAAGTCCATAGTTGCTGGGATAGGCACCAACAGGTTTATGCACTATTTAAAATGTCACAACCTCACTGCATGACGCGCTTCTCCACTTACAACACATTTGCAAAGTTTATTTCCAAATTGAGATGTTCAGCACTTGAGGAAAGTGACATTTCGCCTCGTAAAACTGATTGTTCCAAATGGGAGTCATTATGCTAAAGCGGCTCCTCTTTCACAGGGACTCGCCACCAAGTTCTTGGATGGCCTGTTCGCGCTGGTAGCTCTGTGGCAGGGGTGCGCATTTGATTAGCAGGACCCCCGAGGCGCCCTGACACTTGGAAAGTTGCAGATTGAAACAGGGCCTAAATTATGAAGATTTATACTGCAGATAGGTGGCAGAGGTTTCTTCTCCTGCTTGACTTCCCCCTGACTGATTGTGGATGCTGTTCTCAAAGGACATGCCAAATGTCATCAGCTCCATCACAACATCTGTCTGAGGCTGGGACCTTGTGACGTTTGATTGAAACTCAGGCGGGACTTCACAACCGTGATTCCCCTTGTATCAGTTTTACCTGAGTAGCTGCCGAGCCTTGGAGCGTTGCCATCGACCCCATCGAAAAAGTCCAAGGAGTCCCAGTTGTGCTCGGTAGCAAAGGTCACAACTTGAATCTTAACGTGTAAAATGCAGAGAAAACTTTGGTAAATAGAAGCACTTAAGTTTAAAACGAACTACACTGGTACAAGTTACTTATTTCATTTATTTCGAATTCTCCACTTCACACTTACTTGTATACCAGCTCCTTCTGGGACTGTAATTTTCCAGGCACAGTTGAGATAGTTTGCGTACGGTTCAGGATATCCCGGAGAGAGTATGGTGCCTCTGCGCCCAGTCATCACTCCACCACATGGCACTACAGAAGGAACAAGCATTTGAAAACATAAACAAAGCATACATTTACTTTTAGTCCTGAAGTATTATTATGCAACATCTACATCAGCTAACATTAAGTTTATTAGTTTCATATTGTGCCAGTTGGCATTGATTTCCCCAAAGTAAGCCTTGCATTCAGCTTTACAGTTTTGTCACATAGTCTACAGGGGAAACAAATCACCACCGAAACCACTGTTTAATTAATAAGGAAGGCATCAGTGAACATTTACAAATTGCCTTTTAGTTTTCTTAACAACTCCTACTGTATAATGCATTTAGACAAGACAAATTCATGTTCTCTTTTTAATCAGACATTTAGCCAAGGTCAGAAAACTCATTCGCATTTTTTCTAAATTACATTTATTATAATATGACTGTCTATCATAAATAATAGGACTACTGGATCCAATATTCTGTTTGTGTTATCCAAAGCCTGCACAAACAGACAAGCCCATTTCTAGAAAGTGACTTAACATTACTATACACACTGCGCTCAACACAGTGCACTATATTTCTTTCACATGCTGATTAGAAGAAATAGAAGCAGAGGATTTTCACTTTGTCTGCTTTTGTTCACAGCAACATGAGTCCAATGTCTTGGCAACAGGCAAAGAAGTGCTGCACCATTTGGCTATAATTTAACAGGTCCTCTGAGCCCCTGAGCTCTCAAAGTTAATGTAATTGAGCAGTGAGATAAGAAATCACGACATTCATAAGAGCATGGACACGTCTCACCTATCTCAATCTGCAGCAGGCTCATATGTCAGAGCGAGTGTGGGTGGGCAGTGTAGGAACGAGACACTTAATGAGATACACATTTGGACTGATGTTATGAGCAGGACTTTTAATTATGTTTAAAGAGCTCAGGTATCATAGAATTAACTTAAAGCAATATTTTTAAATAATTGTCTGAGGAGGGAAAAGTTTGTGAACGTCACAATCTTTGGGAGACAAAGAAAGAGTGTGTCCGAGGAACAGAAAGTGGTGCCCTGGACGTGAAGAGGAAAAGAAGACGCTTGTGGATGTACTGAAAGATTTCTGTTAGATATATGTTAAAGATATATGTTGAGTTAATTCCTAAGAAGCAGATAAAGAACTAAAAGATTTGCCAAGAGTTACTTAATGTCCTTTACACACAATAATACAGGCTTTCCTCTCATTGTCTCCATAGTCACTCGATACATGCTGCATAACTGACCCGTGAGGAGCCTCCCCCGCAGGGCGTGACCCAAGAGTAGCTCTTGTGGCTCTGAGGAGGCTGGTGGACATGGCCTCACTGCACACTCCCACACTTTAATTGGCCGCTGTAGGATGGAAGACTAAATCCACTGTTTCAAAACAAGCTCAGTGCGACACTGTTTACTTGTCGTCACCTCAGAAATGTTTGCGCCAACAGTGTGGGATTTCTCAGGGTGAATCATCACACAATCTGTGAATTTATATCACGCCACACATGCAAAATCTACAGGAGGCACAGCATACTTCCCCTCACAAACACTTGACTGTGAAGACCCGCAAATGAATGAAAAAATAGAAGTGGAAAATGCCGCTTAGATAAGAGGTGGAATCAATTAATCTTTAATCTGAAAATTGCTGCATCAACATGTTAAAAATAAGTTAAAATACTGTACAGAGCTAAACCAGAGAAGATTAGATCTGCTGGGGCAACATAATGATCATTGTTGATGTAAATGTGTTATCTATATCAATCTATCTATCTATCTATCTATCTATCTATCTATCTATCTATCTATCTATCTATCTATCTATCTATCTATCTATCTATCTATCTATCTATCTATCTATCTGTCTGTCTGTCTGTCTGTCTGTCTGTCTGTCTGTCTGTCTGTCTGTCTGTCTGTCTGTCTGTCTGTCTGTCTGTCTGTCTGTCTGTCTGTCTGTCTGTCTGTCTGTCTGTCTATCTATCTATCTATCTATCTATCTATCTATCTATCTATCTATCTGTCTGTCTATCTATCTGTCTATCTGTCTGTCTGTCTGTCTGTCTGTCTGTCGGCATGGTAGCGCAGCGGTTAGCGCTCTCGCTTCATAGCTGGAAGGTCTGGGTTCGATTCCCACCTGGGCGGGGCCTTTCTGTGTGGAGTTTGCATGTTCTCCCCATGTATGCATAGGTTGCCTCCGGGTACTCCAGTTTCCCCTACCACTAAATCATGTACAATAGGCCAGGATGAATGATGATGTGGTTGCGTGAATACGCACACACATCATCATTCATCATTGGTGGTGGTCAGAGGGACCGTTGGCGCAGCTGTCTGTCAGTCTCCTCCAGGGGAAACTGAAGCAAAAAACGTGGCTTATCACCACCGAGTATGGAGTGAATGCACAATTGTCTCATGTAAAGCACTTTGTGACTATGTCTGTGAATAAAGCTTTTCTTCTATATAAATAAAGATCTTCTATCTATCTAATCTGAGGCTGCGTGATTAAACATTCATTTGAAGGACGACCCAATGCATCTGCGTTCATGACATTTTCTCGACTCCCCGTGGTGGGGAGTAGGTGGGCGTCCCTCCCCTACCCAAGAAAAAATTCCAACAAGTGAATGTGCTTTGCCTTAACTTTAACCTGATTGTAATTTTGCATATCTTCTTTTGTAAGGTGCATTGAGTTGCCTTGTGTACGAAATGCTCTGTATAAATAAAGTTGCTTTGCCTATTATCAATTTAACTGTTTGAAACCTTTCTGGGCTTTCAAACTGAACAGATGTGGAATAATTAAATACATCTCATCACTAACACAAACAATAAACATCTGTTATTCAATGCACAATTAATTGCTTTAGGCAGGACAACATATCCTGTCTCAAGGCGGAAGACCTTTACAACAACTTCTGAAATTCATGTGATTAATTAAGCAGTTAATATTTCTCAAATGCTTCATACTTCTCAGTGCACAGTGAACTGCATGTAAGTTCAAAGCATATATAGCAAATATAATAAAAACGCGATTAGTGTAGATGCTTTTTCAAAATTGCGCAGCCCGACTGTTATGGTTAGCATGTGTCTACCTTGCCCGTTCCAATGTGTCATCATTCTTAAACATAGTTCAAATCTACCTATTGAAGATTGTTGCAGACAATCAAAATGGATTGCACCAGACGAATGCACTAATGGCCACACATTATTTCATGTAGGAATGATTAACATAGCACAATCCAATTCATATCCAGTCAAGAAGTAAATTAGCTACGGTATGCATCCATTCAAGCAAAGTATTGCACAAAAACCACTGCACAGCTACTCCAAACATTACGCAACCATTCAGTCTACACTAATTAAATCACAATAGGATGTTCAGCGCTAAATTTAATTCATTTGTCTTTGGCAATCACACAAAACAACAATACAACCCAGTGCAAGGAGGTATTTCAAATGTAAGCAGGGTGTAATGCCGTCATCTCCTGTAAACAAGACCTGGGTAATTGAGCATAGTGTTTTTGTGGAAACTGCCATAAAACTACTATATATATGCATTATTCCAGAGCGCACAGCCTCTGGGAGAGTGAGAGCGAGAGAGAAGCTGAGGCCAGATTGAATCTCCAGATAAAAATCAGTGTGTTTAAAATCGGAGCGTGTGTGCCACTTCTATTCCCTCAACACTTGGCAGTAAACTTGCATGAACCCTGAATTTGCTGTTTGGCATCGGGCCTGGCTTTCCATAGATCTTTTCTTACTGCTTGTGTACTTCTTTATCTTCCTGAGGTAGACAGGTGGGAGTCTGTTTGACACCAAGTTTATGCCCTTTCGAACAACTGTGTAGGCGTCATATTGGACCTTGCATACAAATATGATGCATTTATTTTTACACGGATTCTTAAGTAGGCGCTATCCAAAACATACCCGTCGTACACCAGTGGAGTTGTAGTTTTCTCACCTTTCCGTCACTCACTTTTGAAGTTTTTACTTTGTCAAACATCTGAGACTTCAACTTTGTCGACAGAATGTGACTAATGGGTAAACATGCCCTGGCTTTTCCACTATCCTCGCGATACTTCTCGATATCCCATTGTCATGTGGGATTTGTGTGACAATAGTTCGCCCCTTGAAATAACTGCGTGATGTAAAGTGTAGCCATGCATAAAAAAGTGTGGATTTTTTTCATTAATATTTATGCAAACAAATCCAGGCTTGCATGTCTAATGTACATATGGTTGCCAAAATGCATGTAATGATAAGATGATACTTAAAGCAGATGGCGCATGTATAAATGATTCAGGGGCTTTTTTTTTACAAGGTGAAATGGGCTGTGGTTTCCAGTGCCAGAACATAAACAGAGAAGGATGAGGAGCCCAACTGAGGATTTGTAGGAAAAAACACTGCATTTCAGAAAGTAGAGCAAACATGTAAAAGCAAAGCCGGCATATGGCGCAGGTGAATGTTTGCCAAGTGCATGAGTTGTTATTGATCACATAATACACTGCAGACCAGCGGTTCTCTGCACGTGGATTGGGACCTGAAAGTGGGTCGAAGAATCATTTTTAGTGGGTCTGACTGGATAATTTGAATTGCTTGTCAAACCGCCAGATGTTGTTATGTGTATATTGTAGAATGGATGAGGCAGGATTCTGCCTGAACAAGCCTAGTTACCGAAACGTTGCACCTGTAAATGATTCTCACTTTTTGCATGATAGACAGTGTGCGGGAGATTCTTTTCTTTTAAGTTTGACGAGCATTATGCTCGACCTCTCAATCGCACCTGTACCTGTTAGGAAGCAGGTGCCTTTTGTATTTTGCCATGATACATTGAAAGTGGGTCCAGAAGCTACAACAGTTGAGAACTACAGCCGCAGACTATCAAATTTTCTATATGTTTTACATTTTGTAGTTTTCAACAACTGTAGAAAACTAGCATTGCTGCTAAAACTGACACATTTACAGAAATGTTCATTAATGTGTACTGTCCCTGTCAAATAAACTAATAAACAAATATTATGCTCGAATGCATGAAAAACAATGTGAGCAAATAAAATTCATGACTTTAAATTGAGTCTCTAAATTTGAACAGACAATAAAGAGGATCAAATGTTGTCTTCTATTATAATCAGTTTAGACCTCCTTAAGATTATACCCATATGCCCTTGTGGCAGCCAACTTCAGTTTGTAACCAGAAATGTGTTTTAAGGATTATCTTTTCTTTTCTTTTTAAATTTCGCCTTTCTTTTTTTCTCTACCTTTTCTGGTTGTTCAAAACATTATCTACAATCATCTGGCATGCACACACATAAAGTAAACATCTCTGTGCTTAAACAATTTGCATCTGCTTCAATATTTCCCTCTTTTGTGTGCTGTTCAGTTGTAGGAAAATGCATGCATAAATTTACATACAAAAGAACACAAAAAGCACAGACATGACAGCTTCTGAAAGAGAGGAAAACTAAACCTGGGTGCACCTGCTCTCCTCGTTAGAGTGTGTTCGAGTAGTAAAACTGGAGGATGCTCACCGACACATGTGGGCACGGTGCCGTTCCACTGGGCCAGCGCGTTGGGCACGGCCTCACACCTGATGGCAGTGGCTCCGTGCAGCGTGTAGCCTGGATTACACTCAAAGAGCACAGCCATGCCGGTGCCAAAGTCGTTCCCGATCCGCTTCCCAAACCGCGGTTCAGGCACTGAGTTGCACTGTGAGGCACTGGTCCTGGGAACAGCTACAAGGGAGAGATAAGGAGCAGGAGTCAGGAGTGCAAAGGTGGCCAAAGAACAGCAGCACTGAGAAAAATAAGCTCTTTTAACTATTCGTTTAGTTGACAGAATTTCCTTTGCACTATTATAGTTTGTTTGTTTTATTCATGTAAAAACAGGATTGTACAAAAGAAAAAGAACCTAACTCTGTCCTTAACCTTTTTTGTATGCCTTCAAACTCTGTTTTGTTTAACCCTTTACTGAAGTAGGTCATTTTGATTCACTCGCCTGTAAAATGATGTCTCCAAATTAAAACCATTACTGTAAATGTCCCTTATGGAATTTACATAATTCTTCTGCATGTGAGTCTCTAGTTGTAGCCACAACAATCAGTATGACAATCAGTGCCACTATTGGCAAGTTATCAACTACAGTACTGAATAAAATAATAATTTTCTTTATCCTCGCCTACATTTTTTGATGAAAATAAAGGTCTACAGCTGAAATAGACAGGTGGGAACCAAAACAAACTGTGAGCCTCTAAAAATACTACCACTTGAACATATATTTCAAACAGGTCAACAATATCTGTAAAATGTAACATTGTACATCAATTTTTACATGGATATGTCCGTGTGTTTTATAGGGGGACCTTTGTCTTACCCAAATCTATCATTTATTTAGTAACATGTCGGGCAATGTGACTGAGGTGCGTATAGGTATGCATTTGATACGTAGCTTCTTAAAGGCAATAACCTAGCAATATGATATAATCTATTCATGACATAAAATAATACTAAGTAATTGTATGCATAAATCATATTTTCGCTGTTTTACATCCCTGGCCGTTTTGAGTTATTAAATACTCTACATGTTGTTCCCAATTAGAGAAAATGAAGAACAAGAGAACAAGTACTTCTATTGTTAGTGGACATATAGTCTTACATACAAAGTGCACTAAAAAACGAAATAAACAACACATTCATTTTCATTTTCAGATAACATGTTTTACCTTGGTAAACAAAATGAAACCCTTTTGCTGTTTCACTTCCATTTGCAGAAAACTTGAGTGTTATTTTATTTCCTGAACTCAAAGGCAACGTCTCGCCTGTGGATGACAACAAACAGAAAAATGTTAATGCAGTTTCAGGTTAAGCTACTCTGACTTCAAGGTGATGTATAGAAATCTTGTACTGTGCTGGTAAAATGGGAGCTATTATTTGAACACATTACAGCGATCACAAAAGTAGCTCAATACAATAACGATGTTTGCACTTTTTTTTCAAATGGGTTTAAATATACTCGTTTTCTGACGGCTCATGCGTGCATTTCACTCTTTGGTTGGATAGAACAGAGCATAGCACCCGAATGGCACAAAAAACTGCGCTGGTTGCATTAGCGCTGAAGGTCACAGTAACCCGAGTTACCTGAGTGAGATCCATAGATGGAGGACAGAAGGGCAGAGTCTGTGGAGGAGCCATCATAGATCTCAACCAAATCAGTCGTCAAGGTCTGGAAAAACACAAACTGGCCAAACAGCACTGTAAGAGAAAGACACAACATGGGGAAAACAGATTAAAAAAAGAAGTTCATTTTAGCTCATTTCTTCAAGTATGGAATTAAAAAAAGACACATCAAATGTCACTTGTGGAGCACTGTGGGTGACTTGTGTGGTTTCAGAGGAAGAAGGCACTGGATTTGCTTCCGAGAACAAATGTCTAATCGAGATTCCAAAACACGCAGGGCAGGTTGATCCAATGTCACTGCAGCTGAGGACTTTAAAGGGAATTTTATTTTACAATGACAAATGGAAACATTTTCGGACAGGTTTTAAAGTGTGTAGGACAGGTTTTCAGTAGATTTATAACTTTGATAGGATATTGCGTGTGGTTAGCAGAAAACAACGCTTTACACCAGCTGAGTGACAATTTTATGAGGAAAGCGCTAAAGCATCAGTGACAGAGGAAGAGGATGAAATTCATAGTAAAGTACAGAACAAGGACTTGCTCAAAGCCCATTGGTGCAGTGTAGTTGCTGGAAAGAGCTACGGCTGGGTACCATTAAACGATACAAGTATGGTATAAAAAAAAAGGTTTATATACGACTGGTAAAAAGAAAATTAAGTATCAAAAGCAGATACCGAAAAGAAATATAAAACCCAACAGTTTTCAGCCTCAAAATGTAGAAGGAAAAAAAGAAAAACATGAGTTGGGAAAAAGGGGGAAAATTGAGAAAATAAAGTGGGAAAAATGGGGGAAAAGAGTGGAAAAATTGGGACAAATTTGGGGGGATAAAATTGGGGGAAAATTGAAAATTTGGGGGAAATTTTGAGAAAAAAACATTCAAAATTTGAAAAATTTGGGAAACATTTGTTTTTTTTCAATATGGGAAATTTGGGGGGAACAAATGTGAAAAAAACAATGGTTAAAATGGGGGAAATTAATACGAAAAACTTGGAAAGCGTATTTTTCACCCTTCTGTAGTTAGGCTATAGAAAGTTTCTTGGTCGTTTCATCTCAAACAAATTATACAAATGCAAAAGAAATTAAATGGAAGGAAAATGAATAAATTAACATTATTCTGTTGGTTAAAGTACCGACATTGAAAAAATTTAATGGTAACCAGCCCTAGCTCTAATACTTCTTTGTAATGTAAGTCATATCCTGTACACATGTCCACAAGCACGTTAAAAGCTAAACATCACCAACAATATGCCATAATGACACAAAGATGATCACGTTAACACAAAACACACTATTTAATCTGTCAGTACAATAAATGACAACTGAAGAACTGGATGAAGGCAGTGGAATGACAATGTGTGTCTAGACTTTGACCTTTAAATTGATTAAGCCACCTCTGACTAATGACACAGCATGTGGTATCAGCTCTGGGATCGCGAAATCTTATCTCAGCTATAGAGCGATGGGGGAACTACACAGAGCTTATGATAATGAACTGGGGATTATTTAAATACTGGGGGCATGAATATTTCCAATTAAGCATTCTTGATGATATCACTCTGTGCACATCCTTGAAAATAATGTGATCTTCTTTCATTTGTGTGTGCATAGATACACCCCGCTGAATCCCGAGTGGCGGTCTGAGACAGAGATCCTCAGCTATGCACAATGTACTGTATACCGAGAATGACAGAAAACATTATTCTTCAGAGCCTTGTGCGGAAACATCCTGACGTCTTTTGTGCATTTTCATCCGCTTTGTGCAAATGGAGAGCTAAACCAATCAGCGCTTATTTTTGCATACCAAAGCAGAAGCCTTCCTGGTCGTCGTAGCTCACAATGCCACTGGAAATAGGCTTTTCAAGAGCAACTGCCAAAGCAACCCTAAGAAGTCATTGTTCGACTATTTATACCTGAAATCATTTCCATTTTTATTATTTACTTTTTGAACATGTCTGATCTCCATTGTAATTATCTTCAACTGTCTTTACTCTGCTTGAGGTTCTCAAACTGTGGTACGTGTACAACTGGAGGCTCATTTAGGGGATACTCCAGGTCTGCAATTTCATCTGGTTTTAACCCAGTTAAAGCAGAACTAAGTAACTCATGCCCCTAGAGGCCATGAGCGCCACTGCAGGTGTCGTAGCATGTTGCTTTTTTTTTACTCATTAATTGTCCGTGAGAGTAAATACTACGCTGACAGAAAAGACAAAGAGAGAGAGAGGGATATTGTACATCCAATTACTTGGCTGTAAATACTGTTTAAGTGACGCTAGCCCACAGACACGGAGGCAGTGAAAATTGCAATCGGGGTTTTCTGGCCAGAGACACCAGGGGAGATGAAAGACCCCCCAATCATCCCATTAACATTTGTATTACCCCCAAAGGGATTGCGAAAAGGATTTATTAAGGTAAACAAGTTACTTAAACAAGTTACTTAGTTCTTCTTTAACACATGTCAAATCAAGGTCTTTATTTAGACACTTTTCAAATAGGGTTTGGTCCTGGTACGGTGACACTTGGAAGATCATGCATATATTTGATGACCTTGTACTCCGATGGTCAAATATTTTCTGCTGTGGAAAGTTTGAGAACCACTGCCTTGACTCAGGGTAAAGGGTAGCCACGAAAAATCGCATTACATATTTACAAGTTTTCGCTCGCATGATGTGACATAGTTTGGGTTGCTGTTTTTTCCTTGTGCTTGCTGCATTCATAGGCTCGCAACAGAATTCACCTGAGACTTTCGAAAAAGGTGTGGAAAAACAAAAACACTTGTAACAGAGGCAAGTGCTAAGGTAAAATAGCACCATATGTTGGTCCTTCTGGCTATGAATTATGGAGGAGCTATCTGTCTTCTTCCCTCTGCGCCCGTATGGATCTTCTGTGGCAGGGACGCCTCACAGTTTAGCACAATGGGACCATTCTTCCCACAACTAAGAAATACTAGTATCTAAATGACTCCATGGGGCCACGGGAGGCAGCGCTGCATAGTTCCCCAAGAGATTACACTTGTGACAGAGTACAAATGTCCGACGAGGTGTCACTATCAGAGATGGAGCACACAGACGGAAGGCAATGTTTGTATGTTTGTGTAATGAGATAACCTTGCAACCTTTTTTGCTTAGCATGAAACTCAACATACAAGCAAGTAGCAGTAAAAACACGCCCACACATTAAGAAAAACAATGAAAACCGCAGACCAGAAGGTGTAGTCACAGAGACAACCGGGTCTCTTTATCTGCTGAGACGTGAGGACGCCTATGGCACAACGCAACGTGGAATAAGGAATGGCTTTACCCTGAGGGATGGCTCACTGCAGGAGCATTAGCATACCAACACAGGGCTTTGTAGAATAGGCTACACCGCTGCACTTGCACACAAGCACACACAAGTACAGTGCCTCTAATCCAAAGGCAGCAGACCATGACACCAATCTGCTCCTTTGCTGTAATCACGCCCTGATATTAAGTCAATAAATCATGGTAAACTTGTTGCCTAATTTATGCAGAACTATGATGAATCTTTTGTCCTCTGGGTCTAGTCGCCGTAATGTAATGCACCGCATATGAACAATGGGCAACATTATTATGCCGGGATCTTAACCTTGATTTATTCCAAAATATAAAGATATGCTCTTTATGCACTCTAAGGCTGTAGATTTAAGTACTGAGATGGGTATATCTTTCCCTGATGCCTGCTGGGCAAAACCAATATATACACAATGCAAGCTTCAGTAACGACAATCCAACTTCCATTTCCTTTGGAGCCTTTTACAACAAATGCACAAAGTTCAAAGGGAACATGACAAAAACAAAAATAACAGCAATATTTTGTACAAATCTAACTAGAAGTGAGGAGAACTGCTGATTCACTGATGCATGGGCTGAACACAGAGAAGGAAGACACTCCTTAGTTCATTCTGACTGAATACACACATTTCCTGCAGGTATTTGGCTCCTCGTTTACACTGAGAAAACCCCACACTAAAAGGTGCTCAAATGGGCTGTGACTGGTGTGAGGAAGACAAGGAATTTAAAATCACTGTCATTTTTCTGGGACACTTTTTTGAACAAAGAGTATCCTGCTATAATAAAAAAAAAAGGAAAATAAAGGGCAAAGACACACACCTGGGCGACAACAATATCTGCATGAATCATGTAAAGTAATGTGGAGTAATGTGCGCTGAACAAAACCATTCCCCTCATCAGCAAAGAGTTAAAGGTTATGTGTTTTTGCATTGAAAGCAAATTTGATTTGATTGTGAGCATGTCAGTTATGCACTACCAAATGTTGTTTTAATATCACACCAATAAAGTATATTGCATGAAAGATGTTCACACAATTCTTAAGATTCTAGTTGTACCCATTCATTTTTAAAGACATACTAGCTCTAATTTAAAATGAATAACCTCTAACGTTCTTAATAAAATCAGCAGTAGCAAACATCCAATCCCAACTTCTCTCTGAACTTCTCTCTAAACCCTCACTCAGGTTCTTTATCATGAGACTATTGGGCCAGAGTCCTCTCCCTGTCAGAACAAGGGCATGTGCAGATAGGATCACCACAATAATGCCCAGAAGAAAAATATCATAATCCCTAGACAGCCTCTATCTCTGTCACTCGGCGGCACTCCATTCTGCTCCTGTACGATGAATAAACAAATGGCGCCTCACAAGGAGACGGCTGGTGGAGGCACTGACCATGAACTGAATGATTTGTCTGATCTGACCGATGCCTTTCTGACTTTTAATCAAACTTAATGTCATCTCTTTCTGCGGCCCACAGTCTTCAATATGGAAGGAGTCAGCCTCCTCAACTGCCTTCATGAATGCACGATTTTGAGGGGGAAAAATGTAATGGTATATTCAATCAATTATTCTGAATATTTTTCATCTGCTGCTCTGGAATCACAACATCCCCCCCTGTCACCGCTTATGTGTATTACCTGTCTGCCCACGGTTGTTTGGATGATCGAGTTATTTGTTCTTCAAATGTTTTATTTATCACGTTGAACAAATCTACACTTATTTCATTCTTATCACCAATTTTAAAATATTTATTGTTGTTTGTATGTTATCAGCTGTGTCTGCACTACGTGCCCAGAACAAATTTCCCCTAGTGGGACAATAAAGTTTAATTCATTCATTCATTCATTCATTCATTCATTCATTCATTCATTCATTCATATAGAGATTGCCATTAGATTTGTATTTAACACTTAAAATTGCAGTCTTTGCGATTTCGGTAATTGCAACACTTCAAATTTTGAACCCCCACCTGGACTGAGCGCATTTTTTCTAGTGTGGATTTACCCGAACTTCTTGAAAAAATGGTCAAAGTAGCATCAAAAATGAGACGAAAACGCAACAAAAGAGTGACAAAAACATGACGAGAAAAAGACAAAAACACAACAAAAAGGCAACCAAAGAATAACAGAAAAGTGACAAAAAACAGACAAAACTGTGATGAGAAAGTTACAAAAACGGCACTAAAGAGCAACAAAAAAGCGATGAAAAGAGATGTCTTAGCTTTCAAATGAGGTGTTGCACTGTCCTATCGGCTTGTTAGCTTTTAGACTTGAGTAAAGCTGAACTGGAGAAAATGCACTTGGTTAAAGGGACTAGATCCAAGTTGGTCATTATATACTCACTACTGCCACCTCAGGTCTTACGCGTAACTGCAGCTTCCATATTAAACTCGAGCATGACGACAATTCGGACCTGAATTAACATCTTTTTGAGTGACAGTGCAAGATTTTAGAGGCAGTTGTGGTGAATAGGTCGGGGCTAATTCTACACCTAAAGACATTGCTGGAACATAAATTTAATTTTAACATTTTTAAACTCATTGTAGTCCCTTTAAGGAAGGGGGTAAGAGGTTAAATATGTAGCAGCGCAGCCCTGACAGAAATGACCATTTTTGGAAGTTTTAAAATTGCAACATTATCCACAGGGCTCCACAAAGGGAGGGCTGCCAGTGTGAACGTCTGCCAAATCAGAGCATGACTGGTTTGCCGTGGCAACCCCTGACAAAATGGAGCAACAAAACGCAATTGTTGTTACCTAAACATAAGTGACATTTATATTAAACTAAAATTACATTTCAAATAAAGCCAGTGGAAAGAATCTCATATGGCATAAAACAACATTCAGTGGGACCTCTTGTGGTGTCACTTTCATTTTACATTCCGCATGTTATTCTTACATAGTCTTGTGACGTAGCCTGCAATGCATCACGCCATATCAAGAAAACCGTCTCGGATGCAAAGCTCATTTTACACAGACATATGAAACCCATGTGATGCTTTGATAGTGATCAAATATTTTTACAGCTTGCGATAAATCAACTTTGCAAACATGCTATCACTGGATCATATTATGTTGAGAATTGTGCCATGAATAAAACACCTTGGAACAGTGTAGCGCAGAATAGCAATGGTGTAACTTGCATCCGATCTACAAACCACTACAAAAGCTACATGTGCCTTAGGGCTGAGGAGAGGCGCGATAAGGCTGTGCACTGGGATTTACAAAAGGTAAGCAAAATGGCAGCATATGTTTGTCCTTCTGCCGATGAATAATAGAAGAGGTGCCTGTCATCTTTGCTCTGCTGCGGCCCGGGCCTTCAGAGCGGTGACGGCAAACAGACGCTTCATTTACTGACTGCAGAGCGGGTGCATGACAGGGGCCGGGGAATATATTTTTAATGGCCATTATCAACATGCGGTACCTTCACAGCCTTTTGGTAAATATTGGGTGGTTGCACCTTGGCAAGTAAAGCATTCAGTCCATTAAAGCTAGATCTATTGTCCATGATTAAAGTGCTATAGAGCTGGACACAATACTAGGAAAAGTACATGGGGAATACTATTACCTTATATCACCTACAGTGTTTAAACATTTCTGTTTTACTAATTATCTTCAATAAACCCCTTTATCTCTGCTGTTGCTACATTGAACTTGTAAACTGGCTGTCAATCACGTACTGGTTCACTCAAAGGTTGGGGGAAAAAGAGAGAAAGTTCTTTGAAATTACAGTAATCCGGCTGTGCTTGCATTACTTGGACTCAGCAGTCAAAAGGTCAATGTACCCGGTCAAAGTTACAGGGAAACTTCACTAAATATATAACAAATGCTATTATTCTAAAACGTTTGTCTTTATTTGTCTTCAATAAATAGTACTTTGTGTGAGATCAATATACATGCATAGCTCCCAGTGCAAATTCCTTTCAAATTCATATTTCCTTGCTTTTATGAATGCTGATTCTAGTCATTGCCAAATAAAGCCTCCCAAAAGGCGAGACAGTTTGTGTTCTTTTATTCCTTTTATTCCCTCAATTTCTCACCTCTAGCCTGAATATCACTGGATTTCATTAGATTACTCATGTGCTGTACTTTCAACACTGCCATGCATTTACAGCTACAATCTGTTATAGCTTCTGTTCCACCTCCTGGCACATACGCATAGGTTTAACATATTTATAGACATTATCGAAGCAAAACATGAATGTATCGGCAAATTTCACCCCAGGTTTTGAATTGAAATGAAGAGCGCTTGTGTCTTTGAGCGAGGCATTTCACCCGGACACATTTTCTCCCACAGATAGGACATCTGACATGAAAAAAACTTACCCATTTCAGAACATAGAGTATGTTAAATAACTTGCCAATTCCTAAAGCGGCACGTTGAGGCATTTTTGTAAATTAAAACATTATAGAATTTTTGCCAGGAATCTGTGTTCAATTAAGATGCACAGGAAAATGTCACACTTTATCATTATACACCTGTACCATATGCAGCATGTATATTGAAAATGTCACCCTTAACAGGTGTTGTATGACTAATATATAAGTGGCATATATTAAGCAATTTGGCTTTCCGATTGAGGCAAACACAACCCATCACTCATTAGCCTGGTCCCTTAGCTACACACAGCTGATCCATGTTTGTAGTTGAGGTTTGGGATGTCCCTCAGTAGCAGAGAAACATGTAGGAATAACTAATTGGAAGAATGAGAAAAGTAATAAGCGTAGGGACAACACAGCGCAAACAAATGCTGTAGGCGCAATACCAGCTCGGCTAATTCGAAACTAAAACATTGTTCCACAGTGAATCCCACTCAATGCAAATACGTTTCTGAGGAGCTGCTTATGTTTATGAGCAGGGCCTTGAGCTACGGTACACTGCATACATACAATATATATGCATATTTAGAGAAAAGGTTATGACAGGTGAATTGGCAAGTGCATCCAAAAATCTCCAGATAAAAACAGCAAGAAAACAGAGAGAAAGAACAGAAAATCTTAGAAATTTCTGAAATAAAAGTTTAACACTACGACGGTAAGTCTGCAAGTTAACAAGACGTACGTGTTTCTTGTTGGTGCTTGAGGCAAAATGCTAAATAAGTTTATTATTTGTATGCAAAATAAACAAGATGAGAAATGGAGTGGCAGAATGAAATCCTGAAGAAAGCACCACACACTGATGAACCCAATATATTACTGCCAGAAGGGACTAGTATTAAAGTTTCTTCTTTTCTTTTTTTTCCTGTCAGGAGGCAAAACTACACTGCAACGTGTAAGTTTAATTTCTCCATTCCAGTGTGCACCAATTTGTCATGGAACTAGCTGTTCAAGTGTTCAAAACCATGCCAAATACAGGTTGATTAAGCCACAAAGTCTCACAATCAAATGTGTTTTAGTACCAGTGACAAGCCCGTAAAATATCTGGGATAAAAACTCGGCAAGATAATGACGCATAAAGAGAACACAGCACACTCATGAAACCGAGCAACTAAACTAAAATGAGGCGCAAGAGATAATTAAATCAATATTTAGAAAGCACTGAAAAGCTGTGCTGTTGATTTAAAGTGTTGTATGAATGCTTTTCAGTCAAATGGCTTTTTGCGACTCTACTTGAATGCAAGGGGAAATTTAAATTGCCCATGAGAGACTGAAATGTAATTCTCCTCTCAATATGCCTTTGTACTCAAGGCTCTGATTCCAACCTGCTGTTTGAATTTCTTTTCTTCTATTACTTTTCACTATCGAATGAAAGATATCGAAGCCCTTGCTACAATATAACACAGCATTATTTCAAATCAATAGAGAAGATAAAAATACAGTTCTGGTGGAAGCAACATTTTCTCAAGATTGTTTTAGTGATTGAAAGCGCGAGTGGGGAACAATGGAAAGAGATTTGTACATGGCTATGTAGTGCATGTTCATGAACATGCACTGTCCTTACAAAATAAACAATGAAATCAAATGTTATCCTTTTAAGTAAGAAACAGTAAACCTGATATACCGTCATTTAGAGACTATGAGTCACACTTTTTTTCCACAATTTGGCTGGCGGTGCGACTTATACCCAGGTGCGACTTATATATCCAAATATATAATTTCACATGTTCGTTATTTTCACACTGACAGCCGCTAGAGGGCGCTCTAGGCTTGTGTACCAGTATCTGCTACACTGAACTCAAATACCCACAAAAAGGAAATCATGTTCTGCAGATTACAAGCTGCAAGTAGTAAAATATGCAGCCGAAAGCGGTAATCGAGCAGCAGAAAGAAGGTTTGGAGTGAGCAAGAAACTTGTGAGGGACTGGCAAAAAGCAGAGGTTACTGTTACCGCAATGAAGAAGGAAAAAAAGCTTATTGTGGGCTAAAAGCTAACAGCTAAAGGAACAAGTTTGCAAATGGGTGCTTGAACGTGCTGCCAGGAGCAGCTAGCAAACGGTGCAGTTACGCCTCCATGCCCAGGTAGTTGCCAAGGGGCTGTTGCGACTTACACTCCAGAGCGACTTTTGTCGTTGTTTTTGTGGTAACAAGGCTTCTGATTGGCTGAGTGTATATCCAGTGATATCTAAAGATGAAGTCGTGTTTGATGAGAAGATTTATGCAAAATCTGAATTTGGCCAAAACATTTCTTGAGTTATTATGCTTTGCGGCTGACGAGACTATAATACTCTCAGTAACATTGATATCACTAGTTAACAGTGGTAATGGCACTTAAAAAAAAAGAAGAAGCGTACAGCAGCTAACTGTAAGGAGAGCTGCTGTACCCTTCATTTGCCCTGTATTTTCACTTGTGATAGTCCACTTCAGTAGCAGCATTAGTTGTGCCGATGCCAGTCCAGTATGAGCTTTGAATAACAGTTCCTTTGTTAGACCTCCTCCCAACACTTCCCTCAGTCATGCCACTGCACTCTGGTTCTTCATCAGTGCTGCCTCCTTTCTTCTGAATCTGTGCACAGAGGGCCAGGTGGGAATGGTGCTCGCTTACCACCACACTCCATTAAGCTTCACAGGCAGTTCAAGAGAGGGGCGCTGTCTCCCTAATGCAATATTTATTAAAGAACCTGTGGTCACTCTGGACTCTGGATACAGCGAGCAAGAATGTAAAAATGCAGGCTGGATTATGACACCAGGGATTAATGTAAGTACAAGCTTATAAAATGCAAAATCTCGGCTTCTCTAAAAAAAAAAAAAAAAAAAAGCAACTTGAGAAACCAGGCAGAAGCGCATCAAGGTCTAGCAGAGATCTTTGCTGAATTATGTATAGGATAAACGGTAGAGTCGTGCATTTGTTTGCTTCTTATATTTCCCCAGGAGTGCTGCGGCTTGACCTTCATCTTTATTATCTACGGCACACAATATTTTTCATGTCACTGCAATCAATTTCTGTTTACCTTCGCCCGCTTTACCGCCTCACGCAGGAGCCAAACTGGGACCCAATTTTAAGGTATGATTCAACAGATGTTTATGAATAGAAAACCTGTGCAGAGCAGTCAGTGTCCCCATATACACAAAATATTCCATATTTATAGTTTTATTAACCATAGTTTAAAGAGGACATACAGAAATTACCATTTAAAGCTTTTAACCATGTTTGTTTTTGGTACATCATTTTGTTTGCATGCTTTTACTTGAAATGAAGGTTTGTATTTTTGTATTATGGGGGAATTCAAATAAATTGGGAGGAGGTCTGCGCGACCCAGCTCTGGATAAAGCAGAAGGAAGTGGATGGATGGATGGATGGATGGATGGATGGATATAAGATATAAGAACAATATAAGATGTTTACTAGAGTAGTCCTTACCATAGACTGTATATCAATGGACTAACTATAGCCCCAGAGAAGGGGGGCACTGATCAGATGTTCTTTGATCCAATGGACTTTCCATTTAAACGTTTTTGCCAGGCTTGTCATTCTTTCACATGTGCAACATCGTCCAATATTTCGCCTTAGGCAATTTTTATTTTTGCCCTATTCTATAAACTGCTAGCATAATTGTGCTTGTATAAGCCCACGCGGAACACTATAGTGGAAGCCACACCTCTCGCAGTCCAGTGCTATATGTAAATTCTACATGTTATGTCCACTTAAAAAAAAATTCTTATGGTTGCCCATGGAAGCCAAGTATTTAACCTCACCACAATTTTTCATAACCATCAAAAGAGACCCATTCAAAGGAAGCAGCGATGTATGAAACACAAATTAGGCCCAACACAAAATGAATTATGTATGTCTCAGTTCTTTGGCAGCGCTCCGTCACCTAAAAACCTCGGCTTCTTTTATCCACATCATTAACAGTAAAAACACCAAACACATAGATCGCAAAGCTGTCCCAATTTATGAGCCATTTTATTTCCGCCACTTCTGTGCTGTTCGCGGCAGCAGAACAGTGCGCAAGTAATTACAGTCTACAAACCATTTTAAAACGATGCTTGATTGGGCTTACCGAAGTCTCCAGGGACAAAAATGTCATAAACACAGGACTGCCCCCTGGTGTAATTGTGGGGGTAATTCGGGGACAGCACCGTTCCCTCTGACCCAGTGAAATGTCCTCCACATGGGGCTGTAGAGAGAGAGACACACAGAGAAGCATAGTTAACATGAGGAAGCTGACCGGGTTAAAGTACACCTGGGGAAATAGGGCAAAAATACAATCAACACAGCCATTAAAGGTGTTAGACTGATGCAGGTGTAAGCAGTTCTTTGCACACCAAATGAATTGACCTTTACACTGTATATTATGGGTACTTTGTTTGAACATGCCAGTTATTCTGAGGATACTGCTGTGCGTGGAAATACGGTTCAAAAGGTATGAGAAACTGTATAAAATGCTATTTGTAAGTACAAGGTAAAACTAATTCTAATTAATTATTCTCTTTCCCAGATATCCTTCCTTGTGCAACTAAGACAAACATGAGCACACAGCCTTGTGACCCACAGTGGCAATTATTTAACTTGAGCTACTTTTTTTTATTAAAGCTTGGACACCCTTTTCATTTCATGTTGAAGAGTTAATTTCCTTGGTCATAAAAACAAACCAAAACTGACAGTATTTCTTTGGCGGTCCGCCCTCCACATCGCCGTCTGACGATGTCCTTTATTCAAGTGAACAACAGGAATATTCCAGATGCATCATGGGAACTAGCCAGACACATGTCTAGGCAGCAACTGCAGTTTAACTACCTTCTTGTTCACAGTTTGAAAATGTGAGAAGCTGCACAGTGCAAGATCTGTTATGCAGTTTTTGTCTTCAAGCAAAGCCACATTTATTCTTTTGGTGGTCACTGCATGGGCTGACAGTCACTCAGTAAGCGGGTTCATTAATATAAACAGTGCTTTGTCCTGCACCTGCGTCGCGGCTCAGTGTCCTAGCTTAAGCTGATAATGATGTACCTAATTTGTCAAGGGGCTCCACTAATGCAGTAGCCTAAGACACCGTGGGCCAAGCCATCAGGTGGGGGAGCCTCCACTGTAAACAAACGCATTTGTCAAAGAAAAAAATATTTCTTGAGAAAAAAAAATCTGTCACCAGCTGCTCTAAAGTCCCTCTGGCCTTCACAATGCACATGTCACGGCTGTAATGCTAAGACGCACAAGACAAGGGGGAATAACATGCACTTAGGCATTAAGGAGAAAGATGAGTCAGCAGCTTATCAATGTTAGCCCAGGAGGAGAAGAGGGTAAACATATGGAAACCATGAAGCATGACTGATGTTGGTGTTTGACGAGTAATTAAGGTGTGTGCCAGACCAGTCTGTAAAAGCAAATAGGATACATCTAAATATATATATATTAATTTTACATAATAAATACAGTGACATTTTCTTTCTTCAAACATATTAACTTTGAAATCAAGATGTCTACTTGTTTTTTGATTAATAGTCATCAAACCCCCAAAAATGTTCAGTGATTAAAGCCCTCTACATTTAACTCTGACAATGGAGCGAAATGGGCTGAGATAATTTCTAAAACTTCCTACACTAGGGGCGACTTATCTAATCTACGTTCCCTGACAACTATTTAAATTAAAGGTAATAAAACTGGACTAAAGCTGGCCGTATGTGGTGACAGCTGAAACGATTATGTGCAGGCTTTGTACTGTTAAGTCGTCAGCACATATTCGGTCTCTAAGTGAAGGTACTAAATGAGGAGTTGCCGATGGGCCAGTTAGTAAAACACTGAACCCCAAGGCTGTTTGTGTGACTTACACAGGTGCCAACTGTAAAAGTAATGAACAGCTCCCCAATGACAGTGAGAGTGAGGAGAGAGCGAGGGGGTAAGAGTTACAGAGAGAGATTCTCCTATTCCCTTTCTCTCCAAAATGATGAGACCTGAATCCTAATGCTGTCTCCACTGAAGGTATTCAAATAATGTGGAAAAATAAAATTGCAAACGCCAAGTCTGGTCTTTTTTAATGCTTACTCTGCTGATTCCACAAAATCTGTGAATTTAACAAACCTATACAATGATCAGTAGACCACATAACAAACGAAGAAGTGCTGCAGAGGATTGGCATCAGGTCCTGCTCAGAGTAAATAAAAGACTAAATCGATCATTCTCTGTACACATAATGAACGCAGGTGAAACGCAAAGGCTGTTAATGGAAGGTAAAGAGAAGGATATTATGAAATGGCTGACCAAAAACACTCTAAAGTGGACTATTAGCATACAACAGGACTGGATGTCTCTTGTCTCTGTTCAGTGCAGACGTGTCTTCTGACTGCTCCTGGCTCCTGTTTTTTTCCTGCCTCTGCGAGTCTCTTTGTCTGACTTTTTTTCTCTTGGATCCTGTGCTCGCTGTCCTCCCGAACCGCTAAACTATGGAATTGATTAACTTGTTTCTCAGCACAATTGATACGTTTTTTTTTTCACAAACTGGGGCCACGGAGGAGGCCGTCTGCCCTGACAGGCCTGTCGTAGCTGAGTATGCGATGAATGCATGAATGAATTTGCCTTGTGGTCCCGTTGGTCGAAGACATCAAAGATTTTTTTACTTATTTGGACTCTTGATAACAGGGTACCTGCTTATTGGAGTAGGCGCTGCCCTGGTTTATCGGAAACATGGGAAGTCGGAGACCCTGCTGCCATCGGTTGAAATTAAAGAGCACTTTGGAGCAGGGAGTGACAAAAGAAGGTGGACTGTATTTTGGCAGGAAAAGGGATGAATTGTGGAGGGAACTACCTGCTCCGGAGAACTGGACTAATGCTGAGACCAAGTAAAAGCTAATTAATTTTAAATTTATGAACTACCGGAATGATTATTTCCCTCCTAGGAGGAGATCGAAGCAGCTGGACATCTTATCTCCCCTTGCAGTGAACCTTTCCCTTAAACGCCAAGCCACAGGGCTAAAAGGACTGATGTCTCTGGATACATTTGCACTGATTTCAAGGATTGTAAACAACTGCACACACATACCCCTCCTGACCACGCCTCCATCGTACTGCGTCTGTCTCAATACATTTCCTCAGCCCCACCCCTGAGAAAAAATTCCAACAGGTGAACTTGTGTACTGTTTATTTCCCATGTCTTGAGGTTTTTGTGTACGTGCTTTGCCTTAACTTTAACCTGATGTTATTTTGCACATCTTCTTTTGTAAGGCACATTGAGCTGCCTTGTGTACGAAATGCGCGGTATAAATAAACATGCCTTGCCCTGCCTTCAATGGAAGATGTGCTTGTAAAACATGTACTCAAAAAAGATCACACCTCCCCTCTATCGGGTACACCAGATGCCCTTCCTGTAGCAAATTCCAATTCCAACCACCCACAAAACAAGTCAAGAATAGGTTAGTGAGAGAACGGGTGCGAAGGAATCTAAATGATTGCATGAAACTGACACCGAGATGTACCACTGTTCTTTGCACAGTACAAAATTACACGCTGTATTCTTCTAGCATTCGGGGTGAGAAAGAAGCCAAGCGCGGTTAGCTTTCCACAGCGTGTCCTGGTATCACACCCTATCAAATATTGACCCAAACAGCTGGAGCCGACTCAGCTGAGTGCATGTGGTAGTGTTATCACAGAAGTCGTCTCTCACCTTGACAGCTCGGTTTGGCTCTGTCCCACTCGGGTCTCTTGCTGTTGCCCATCACGCATGTCAGAGTGGAGTAGCCCTGCAGCTGGTAGCCCGCCTCACAGTGGAATGTCACCATAGATCCCAGTTTGTAGTCAGCGCCCATCCGGGTGCCGTTCATCACATTTCCCGGATCAAAACAGGCCTCCCGCAGTTTGGCTGTCAATCAAAATGCGACAGGGGGGGATCAGAAGTGTGGCAACGGTCCAAGATTAGAGGGCTTTCCTAATTAGTTGGAATCCTGTATGGAATTATGCATATGAATAATACAACACTGTGATTAAAGAAACGTCTACTATAGCGCTATAACAGGATTAGAGTCTCTTTTAATCAAGACGACAAAGGAAGTAACATACATTATGAAACATGGTGAAGTGCTTTGAGTGCCATTCATTCAGTTAATCAGGGGTCAAGCGCTCTGGAGTCTGTACCTGCAGCTATGGGCCGTAAAAGGGAATAGACCCCGGACAATACACAGTTTGCCAGAAGAAAGGGATGGCAACTTACAAAGGCAGGCAGTCACCCGATCTCGAGTGTTTTCACTAGGTATGAATTTAATTCATGTAACAAATAATTAAGTGGACTCGATAGCTTCAGTAAAATTTCAAGTATCCCCTAACAGTGATAATAAAAATAGCACGATGCTATGTATCCATTATGAAAAGACAGGGAAATGGGTACTTCTAGTTTTACTGTGGCTTGTTCTAATGGGTGTATCATGATGGATAATTATAAAACAATAAGATAAATTATGAATTACTGCATATTATAAATCATTACATCAAAGCTCTAAGTTCTAAAGCTAACTTTGTCTGCTCTGGAAGACACAGTGTTGCACAGTGATGCTGCCTTAATATTAAACACACTTTCTTTTTAAAGATAAAACTTGGAAAGCTAAATGTTTCAAGTGGCTGTGTATTGTATGCAAGTCTGGAAGCCCCAGTAAAAGGGCATATCTTTTCAGAGTTTCACAAAAGAAGGAGTTCTCAGTACATACCTTTGTATTCTAAATGAAAGCCTGTGTAGCTCACAGACCCATCACTGCGAAAGGCCAAGTACATGAAGTTAGAAGTACTCTCAATCTTCTCTGGAAGTTTGCTATCTTGAAAACTGCCAATCAGGTGAGTCGTACTGTCTGGGCCATCATAGATATACAAGAAGTCGTAGTTGGGCTCAATACTGAAGCTGTAACGAGACAAAGATAGAACAATGATTAATTTTTAAAGTGTTGTGCAGATTGCATGGGATTTTAAAATGAGGCTGACGCCACTGGGCTTGAAACGAATCATGCCATGCGATTTGTTTTGCATCTTCAGATAAGAATAAAAAAAAAAAAAATCCCCCAAGAGGTGAGTGGAGATTAAATTGTTGTGACATTGCGGTGGCACAAAATCTTCCCAGCCGGCGAAGGCGATGCAGTGTGAAAAGATCGTTTCATAATGTGGAGCTGTATATCAAATCACATGGAGCACTGAGAAAGGAGAGGAGCATTTGTTTCCTAAATAATGAGTTAGGTTTATGACAAAAATGTATATAGCTTGAAGATAATTGTGTTTGAGTTGAATAGAGAGAACTGCAATTTAGAATCATAACATCATGCCTTCATTTGGTGTCCCGTGAGAAAGGGCAGATTTGTGCTGACTGTGAGATGAGAGTTTGAAGGACAACTTACAAAAGAAACTTCCAACTTCCTAACTTTAGACAAAAACTGTGGTCAAGAATAGTACTCTTACCACTCTGCTGCTTTATTAAGGTCTAATTAGTGAAATAAAATCATATAAATAATTTGCTACTTTGCCCAAGCAATTAGTATATTGTAAAAGGTGACGATTGTTGTGTGAAATGTATTTTTGTTAAGATAATAAATGTTCCACTGTATTGATAGCTTTGAATTCAGATCAATAGAGCTTATTTTTAAAAATATTTATATATATTTTAAAGTCACGCATCAGTGAAAGCTAAATTAATGATTTAATGTGAAATATTTATGCACATACAGTATGAATGGATTCCATTTTAAATTTCATCTATTTTATTATTCTGCACCTGCCTTACATCATTTCCAACATTTCAAAGGTCTTATTGCAGCCATATTTGTTTCATAAGACTAAGACATGTGGGCAGTGCTGTTTCCCTATCTCCCAGCACACCCGGCCTAAACCCCAGGCCTCTCTCACACATGACCAGTGCTGCTCAATACTGTGAAGCTGGTTCCACCACAGAAAACAAGCAATTCCACTCAAGCAGGAGTCTCAGTGCCTCCAATGAAACTGACTGGACCAATATACATCACAGTTCATAGGAATACTGCATCATCTACTGCTCCATGTGCAACACAACTCCCAACATCACCTCTTTTATTTATTTAGACTATGAGGTCTAGAGTTCTTTTGAATAAAACTGTGCTTTCAATAGACAATATTTTACATGTTAACCATTTTGGGGATTAAATGTACCAAGCTTGTGTACATAGCTAATAATGACAGTATGTCATAATGTTTAGTGGCATAAAATGTAATGCATTTTCAACATATTCTTAAGCAGAAAGAATTAACTACTGCTAATTCACCCTTAGTTTAGTTTAAGTTGCAACTCTAACTTAAGGTTAAGGTAAACTTTCTTAATCCCAGAGAGAAATTCATTCTCTGCATTTGACTCATCTTCAATGCTGCAGTAAGAGCCAGTGTAGACTCATCTCCAGATGTGGGAGTAGGTTGATAGTTAGCAACACCTTTTTTTTTAGGATTAAACTATTGTACATGTTTTTTAGTAGTAGGGGAAACTAAAGTACATGGAGGAAACTCTACACAGACACGGGGAGGACATGCAAACTCCACACAGAAAGGCCCCATCCGGAGATCAAACCTGGGACCCTTTAGCTGTGAAGAACGAGTGCTAGCCACTGCGCCACCTTGCCAAATAAACATATACATTATTTACCTGATGAAAGCCAAGGAGATGACGTAGTCTGAATGGACTGCAATCAGCCAATCACAATCCTTGCTGTGTGGATAGGGATGTGGATAGTTCGGGGAGAGAATGAATCCTGAAGACCCAGTCACATTCCCACCGCAAGGAGCTTTAACAGAAAAAGTAAACCAAAAGTTGACACCGCTTTTCTAAAAGATTTCTGACATTTTGCTTCAAAGGCCACAGCACATTTTCCGGTCATTAAAAATAATTGAGTGGAATTCTATAACCTTTTGTCACCCTCCATCAGCAGCGACAAGAACATTAAAATTACAGACTGGATCAGTCAATGTTTCACTTCTTTTTCTAGACTTGTGCTAATAAATCATGAGCATTTTGATTTAATTCATCAACACTTTGTCAAGATGCTTTTGATCGTCTTTTCACTCCAGCTCTTTTCCACACATTTTTTTCTTTGTGTTGATGTGAAACACACCCTCCATTTGTCTATCATTCCATATCTATGAGTTCAATCTATAGCCCCATATCACAGCTACACGCTTCTTTCTCGGTTACGTACCGATGCAACTGGGAGGGCTGGGCTGCCAGTAGTATCTATTTTCCACTTGAATGCAGGTGATTCTGCTCTCTCCCTGCAATTCATATCCAGGATCACACGAGAAGGTCACAGAGTCGCCGGGCTCCCGTCCCTCTCCGTTTCGGGTGCCGTTCATGGGAATACCTGGATCTCTGCAGGCTGTGGCCAGCGAGCCTGGGAAACAAATGCATGCATATATAGGTTTCATGGCATGAATAAAAACACATGCAGGCAGTACATGCATCAATGACTAAGAAAAAAAATCAGAAATTCAATGCAGATGATTGTTTCTTCCTTGTTTCATTGGCATTTAAATGTATTCATAAATAGATTCGAAAGAGTGCATAGACACATGTTTTTTTCCTGCAAAATAAACATAAATGAAAATAAATATATAAGTGATACGTAAAGCATGGATCCAATCAAATAAATCAAGTGCTTAATTGTGTATATAACTGTGCATCACAAAAAACAGCTCAAGGGGTTGCTTATGATGCTTTAAGATGCACTGCGAGTCTCGAGCCGCAGGCAAACAGCACATCCACCTAAAGCATATAAGGTTCATTTATCTGTCTTACACAAAACAACAGCTCAGCGAATAAACCTCCTAAATAATGCATCAGCTACAGAGGATAAACTCACTGGAGAAGTCTATGGCGAACCCAGACTTGGTAATGTAGAAGTCAGTCTCAAACTGGATGGTGACCACATTGAGGGTGGAGTGGATGCCCTCGGGCAGCAGCGAGCCGCTAACCTCCTTCAGCAGCATCTCATTCTCAGGCGGGCCGTCCCACACCTTCAGAATGTCGTGAGACGCCTCTGTGTCAAAGGCAAGGAACTGCAGACTACAAGGAACAAACATGACAAATAGTGCCTTTTAGTTTGATACAAAGAAAATGAATGTGGAGGAAAGAAACCAGGTCCTGTATTTTAGTAGCATTTATTTACTATAATATTGTTGTCTGTTAGAGCAGCAGCGGTAATAGTTGTAGTAGTAATAGTAATAGCAGTACTATATGTTCCTGCAGAAAATGTCTCAGTAAGTATTGTTGTAAGTTGAGTACAGATAGAATACCATAGTAATACTGAATCAAAGGCACACATTGTTCCCTTCCCACGACATGTACAGGTGAAACTCGGAAAATTAGAATATCGTCAATCAAAAGTTAATTTACTTACTTGAATAAGAATATTTTCAAAATGGACTGTGAGCCATAATTTGCTAGATTATAACAAACAAATGCTTGACATTCAGGTGCTCGTCATATTATTATTGACTCATGTCAAGCTTTTATTTGTTATCATTTCGATGATTATGGCTTACAGTCCATTTTTAATTTGGGGTTTTTACAAGCTGTGAGCCATAATCATCAAAATGATAACAAATAAAGGCTACATGTCTCACTTTGTATTTGTATTTGCATGTAATGAGTCTAAATCATATATTAGTTTCACAGTTTAAGTTGAATAACAGAAGTAAATGCACTTTTTCATGATATTCTAATTATATGACTAGCACCTTTATGTCATTTTGCATGAAAGGAGTCTATATCATATATTACTTTCTCTTTTTACGGAAAATTACGGATTACGGAAATAAATGAACTTTTGAACGATATTCTAATCTTTCGAGTTAGTAATTTTTATATTACCAAAAGAAGCGTTATAGATTTATTCGAAGAAATGATTTTATGGTACCAGACGACTAACCCATTGCACACTCTGTGCAAAAGCAGAAGCATCTGGAACCGGCTCACAGGTGATCATTTATCCAATATTTTTTTATTGATCCCTTGACAGATGCAATTTTGTCACTCAAATGCTGAAGACTCTTTCAAATCCTGCATTATTCAGAAGAAACGTTAACTCCTCTCTCCTGTAATAAACAGGGTTTAGTGGTTTGCCAGTTGATTCTGCAGAAGATTCGCGTTTTTTTCTGTCCATGTGTTACCTTTTCTAGTTGAATGGTAAATCATCGATCAAATGACATTTTGAGAGCACAAACCTATTACAATCCCTTCACACAGCGGCCTAAAGCAGCAGCATTGACAGAGTGTGTGAGACTGACTTTATAAAATCATACCATGTTTACTTCGACCTCCAAGGCCAAATGGGTTTTATTTCACAACAGCACTTGGAGCTCTCAAAAATTTCCTGTGTCCCAGAAACAATCCCCCAGGGCGCTGTCACACTGTCTCCACTCAGCCTATAGTCCCTCGCCCAATCACTTGTAATGTGGAAGCTGCAGGGCAACTTTAAATATAATTTGAACATCGCTATGCATAATGTGCAACAACGCCTACTCACCTCGAATCACGATAGGCTTTTAACTGATTTTATAGGCTATCGGCGTGTAAACAATATGTCTCTGTTCACTGAATAGTACCATAAACTAAGAAGAATTATTATAGAAATTATGAATAACAAACTAAGAGGTTAGAAGACAATGGTGGCAGATGAAAACTGATCAATAGCAGTGTGTTTTTGCTAAAATCATAAGAGTATTAATGGATTTCTGATGTTTTACTGGTAACTACTGTGTGTTTGAAAGTAACAACATTTCTGTGCTTTACATTTGACAGAATTGACAATTAAGCTAAGTTTGATTTGTATATCGGGAGAATAAACCACTACCGTATTTTCCAGACAATAAGTTGCGCCGGAGGATAGGTCGCACCACTTGGCAACTACCTGGGCAGCACCGAGGCGTAACTGCACCGTTGACAAGACTCTCCCGGCAGCACGTTATTCAAGCAACCATTTACGAACTTGTTCCTCTAGCTGTGGCCCTTTAGCTTTCATCCCGCGATTTTTCCCCCCATTGTAGTAAGACTAGCCTCCACTTTTCACCAGTCCCTCACAAGTTTTTCGCTCACTCCAAACTTCCTTTCCGCTACTCGATTACCATTTTGATTGTATTTTCAGTGGGACAGGAGTAGCAGATACTGGTACACAAGCGTAGAGCGCCAGTGTGAAAATAACTATTGTGAAATTATATATTTTGATACATAACTATGAAAAAAAGAGTGACTTATAGTCCGGAAATATGGTATATAAGTAAATAAACTACTATTCTAATTTGCTTCCAAAGTGCATGTGAGAAATTGCCAAATTACAAATTAGCCACATACCAAATGCTCTAAGTTTACCTGACAATGTTCCCAGACGTGACCTCCAATGTCCAGGTGCATCTGAGGTTGTTGTCATATGGGAAGGGATAGCCAGGAGAGAGGATCCTTCCCGTCGACTCACCCTTGAAGCTCCCCCCACACTCAGCTGTTAACAAAAAATAAAATAAAAAAACTCTAGGAACTACTGTAACAACTGTACAATGAAAACGAATCAGCAGCAGTTTGTGCGAAAAGGGATCATAACTGGGTGGATTAAAAGGATAATTATATTGTAATGATGGTGTACTCATGTTTTAATAGGCTGGATGTCAATAATGTCTTCCTATAATATTAACCTCTTAACCTCTGCCAACCATTTTCTCCAGTTCAGCTTTACCCAAATCTAAAAGCTTACAGCACATTTGAAAGCTAAGACCTACAACTCAACGATCTTTTTCCTTTCCAGAGTCAAATTTTTAAAATTTCTTTCCATTGCTTTTCTGTTGCATTTTTGCCACTTTTCTGTTACTCCTTTGTTGCAGTTTTGTGGCTTTTTTGTCACACATTTTTGTCATTTTGAAGTTTTCAGATTGGGGTAAAGCCAAACTGGAGAAAATGTGCTCGGGTTCAGGTGGGAGTTAAGAGGTTAAACTAGGTGGACTAACGACGGTATACAAAATAATGTGACTTATTGACCCCAGCTTTGCATGAATGGTTCGATCAATATTACAAGCCAATCCAGAGAAAATGTCACCCGAGTTGACTCAACTACATAAAACCTGCATATCAAAACAACAATGATGATTACCTATGCATGATGGCAGGCTGTTGTCCCAGGCCCTCCTCTCGCCCGTCATGCACTTAAGTATTCCACTGCCGTGTAGAGTGTAGCCCTGGTCACAGCCAAACGTAATGGCACTTCCAGCAAAGTGCCCCTGATCACTGACTTTGAAGCCAAACTGAGGCACACCAGGGTCATCACAGTGAGACAGCTCAAAACCTGCAGAAAAACAGACAAAGACAAGTTTTGAAAAGAACTCCAAAATCCAAGGGTTTATAGGAAGTTCACATTATGCAGAGATGTAGTATGTCTGACTTTATATGACAGGACAAGGATATGAACACGCACATTTATAGTTGAAACACTGTAAAATATTCAGCTTCCACAGACATAATTAAACGGTCAACTGAATGTGGACATTTACCCGAACTGAAAAATAGCCTTGCTGTTTGTACCACTTTGGGATAATAGAAAAGAAATAAAAGACTGAAATGCTACAATAACTCGTCTGCTCCAAGCGTGGTATCTGACCATGGCCTTTATAGTGGTGCTGCAGACTATAGCGGCGATCTGCTATGCATGCGGCAACAGTGTCCGCACATAAAAGCAGCGCTGCAGATTTATGGGCTCTCCTCACAGCGACGGTCGTGCCCATGCCAGATGTTATGGCAGTATTACAAGTGTCATGCCCAGTATAAATCTCCTGCACTTACTGCTCACATTTAGAAAATTACCCCAGCACTTTTGGTCCAAGAGCCCTGAAAACATGAACCGAGCCATTCACACAAGATTTGAGCCCAAAATGGTGTCCGAAATCTGTCTGTTGTTTTTAGTGTGTCTTTTATTTCTCCTTCTAAGAGCAAAGTTGTGAAAATTCACCTTAGTACAGAAAAGTGTGTATATATGTACTGTGTATATCTTATCTAAAAACAAGTAAGGACTAGGTATTTACGTACTGCATAGCCCGCTTATCGTTTTATTATGAAATGGTTTGTGGTGTACAGGAATTCACACCTGAGTTCCATTGCCCTTATTCCTTTATGTCTCTCTTTTGCCTACTGTTTAAGCCTCTTCTGTTGCAAATAAAGCATACCTCCCAAATCCACCGAGTAAACACCAGGGAGAAAAATAAAATGCTTTAAATTGGACTGCAAAGCACAAAGTCGCCATGACAATTTGTGGTCAAAGTAATAAATTAGGAGTGGTTAGAAACAATACATAGTCAGCAAGCCAATTAGGCCTGAAACAAAAGCCATCTATAACCAGCCGGCTCCGAGACGCATTCTCAACTTTCCATATAAACACACACGCAGCCACGTGCGCCAAAAACTGATTTCAAAACATCACTATTATTCACCTGCTTTAACAAGGTACAGTCGAGCAGACATGAGCTGTAATTGCAGGAGTACAGAGCAAAGAAAAAAAAAAAAAAAGGCAAGGACTTTCACATTGACAGACTGAGCGTACGCAGGAGACAAAGATAATTTCCTGTTGGAGGGCTGAGGAAATCCCACGCTGTGCTTAACAGATACTATGGCAGTGAAAGACGCAGCGAGGAGGGGGTCAATTAAAACGTTCTTTTTAAATTCTGTTCTTAGAAACGCCTGGCTTCCAAAGTGCAGCTAGGTCCACTCATTTGGAAAAGCTTTGGAGATCTCTTCCCCGGAGGAAATGAAAAGTGACTTACTGTGGTATATGAGCTGGAACCCTGCAGCAGTCGCCTCCTGGTCAGAGTTGAATTCGAGCCACAGATTGTTGGAGGTGCTGGCGAGAGATAGGCCCTGCATCACTGTCCCCGTGTACGACCCAAGAAGAGCCGCGGAGCCGTCTTTTCCATCGTAGAGCTGAGATGGGGAAAGGATGAAATAGATGTACACAGAATTAGCATAATATACAAAATGCGTAGAGCTATTATCAGCAGAATTTACAGTAAGGCAATATAACTCGAATGAAAATACAACATTTCTAGTTCAGTTGGTGAACACATGCCCCGTGTTTTTTACTATCAACTTTATGCAGTTTCATAATCCTCACTTTCAAGGCAAGTGTATACTGCATTTTACATTTAATCCCTAAATGCACTGACACATTTGAGTCTCAGAGAAAATGAGTAGAGCTCAGAACTACGCCGAAAAAAGTGAAACGTAAAACACGGATAATCTCCTGTACGGTTTAGCCTCAGCTTCCAAATAATGTTGTTGTATGCCAATTAAAATGTTTAACTAGAGGGGGGACAATGATTTTGAACCTTCTATTATGATCAAAATAAGCAAATCAATGCATAAAAAGCCAGTGAGTTTGTATTTAGTATGTCAATCAAAATATATGAATTACTAATTATAATGATGATTATAAAATGTTTAAAGCATTTACATTCTGTATCTGTATTACTCTAAGGGGCTCATTTAACAAGCGTTTGCTCATGTGCAAAACGAGTAGCACGTGCAAAAGTGGATCAGACGCAGAGTCATTAATGTATTCTTTATTCACACATCAGATTTATTTACATATCAAATTTGAGGCCCTAATACTTTAGTACAGTCAACATCAAATGGTAAATTAAGTGCAAAGTGCCCCACAAAATAGCCTTTTTTATTTTTCAGATTGCACTCGCTGTTTAGCACCTGCCTTGATAAATGAGTCCTATTTTGTTGCTCTGTCTTGGACTTGAGGAATACAGTAATCAGGCATTAAATTATGCCTTTTTTTCATTCACTAGGGTGAAACGCCACACTTATTTATGTAATCTTTATGTAATTTTCAGCATCTTTCCAAGTCTAAGAGGTATACTTATCTTTTGGCCTTACAACATTAAAGAGCACTCCCAGAGCAAGAGGCATTCAGTAAATAGAAGCTTGTCTTTTGTAAATGCAGCAGTGTGACCTCTGACCTTCAGTACGTCCCCGAGAGCCAGGTGGAAGGAGCTGGCAGTAATGTTGATGCCTTTGCCAGTTTGGACGAGAATGCTGTAGACACATTCGTGATTGTTCTCGTAGTTCATCGGGTAGTTTGGAGACAAAAGAACTCCCTCATTCTTGGACACTGTTGATCCGCACTCCGCTGTATGCGACGTAAAACAAACGGACGCATCACTTAACATGGAGTGCGACTGAATAAAGTGCAAACTGGAAGTGAAGAAAAGCAATTGTCCACTTACCCACACACCTTGGCAGAGGGGCACTCCACATACGGCGCCCACCCCCCAAGCAAATGATGCTTCTTGCCCCCTGCAGACGATAGCCGGTATTGCAATAGAACGCAAGTGAATCCCCTATACCAAACTTGGAGCCTGTGTGCCAACCAAACGCCGGCGTTCCGGGATCTTGACAAGGTTCAAGATCATACTCTGGAAAGAAAGTAGAACACTTGTATTATTAGCGGTATGTGCATTGCTATTTTACATGCATATCACTCTTTCTCGGTCTCATTATAGAATGCGACTGCAGAGGGTTTTTGAAAGATCGAGCTTCTCAGGCAGTATTCCTAAACATGAAGCGAAGGTATGAATTTTTTTTTCAAGCTGAACCCACTTCAAATCACACACTGGGAGGCCAATGTAGCTGTCAGCGCTACACAATTGGCACACTTCCAAAGGTCATCCGTGGTTCAAATGCGAATGCACATTAGGAATCTATAAATGCTAATTAAACATAATATGAGAACACCTACATACACCCACAAATTACATTCAATGAATATTCATGTGGACTGAGTTATGCTTGACTTCAGCTAACAGCAGGCAAACATTTAGCCTGAATGCTCATCGGCAGACCCTCCCTTTCCCAGCCCGTCTCTCTCCTCTCTAAACGTTAGTCTCTCTCACTCTCAGCTATCTGGTGTCTTTGCCCTCTCCATCAGTGCTTGTTCACTCAGCACCTCCATCTGTCTACCTATCTTCCCTCCTCTTTACCCTTGCCTCTCTCCCTCGTGAGGCCTCTGCATGGGGTTTATTATATCCCACATGTCTTGGTCTCCATTTCCTGAGACTGACCCACGCGGCGCGCTTTGATGATCATTCCAATCACGGCGAGACGTCCACTACCTGCATGACCTGCTTGTCTCTTAATTATCCTCTGCTGATCGGCACCGCCCGAGGCATGGTCCATCTTAAGCCAGCTCCCATTGAAGCCGACAAAATCACTCTTCACATTACTCCACGCCTGCTTTAGAGGGGCTTAGCACTTTTGATCTCATCATCGAACAAACTGTCAGTCTCTCCTTATGGTCCTGAGCGAGCCCCCTTATCAATTCAACCCACCAACGTTTCAAGTGGCCTCTTAACATTGTATATTCCCACACATACATTATGCATGAAAAGCCTTTTAAATTCATATTTTTTAAAAGTTATGCTTAAAATACCACATGGTGAATTTTCTACCTGAAAAGGAGATGTTGAATCCCTGCAGAGAGATTGAAAAGTCCGAGATGAAGCGTAGCTGGGCCTTGAAGTTCCCATACAGACCGGCATTAACTGTGGCAGGTTTCTCTGAACCAGTGAGTCGGGCCAGTGGCTGAGCAAAGCTGCCATTTTCAGTGATTAGGAGGTAGTCGTGGTGGTCCTCCAGGTGAAATGAATGGAAAGTGAATTGGACGCCTTGAGGAAAGGTGAAAAACATCAGAATAAAAAAAGAAATCACTAAATAAGCACATCTAGCGGTGGATTAGAAAACTCGTTCCTCTACCTTTGGCTATTTAGCTTTTAGCCCGCAATTATCTTTTTATGCTTTCTTCATTACAGTAAGAGTAACTTCCGCTTTTCGCCAGTCTCTGACACGTTTTTCACTCACTCCACACTTTTTTCTGCTGCTTGATTGCCGTTTTTTTAAAATGTTAGTAGCAGATACTGGTGCACAAGCCTAGAGCGCCCTCTAGCGGCTGTCAGTGTGAAAATAACAAATGTGAAATTATATATTGTGATATATAAGTCGCACCCCCAGCTAAACTATGAAAAAAAGCACGATTTATAGTCAGGAAAATACAGTACATCTGACACATAGAACTGATGTATCCTCTACTACTCAATCAATCCAGTCCAGTTGACATAATGGAAAATTGCTAGACAACACATAAATGAATTAAACACGAGGAGAACACTGTATTTCTCTTTTTACGTGTTACATTTTTACACACCGTTTTGACATTATCTGATGCACCCGGTGAGGTATAATTGCATGGACACAAAAACATCGAAACATTAACAGTAGGTAATGCTTTTTACAAATTACCTTTTCCATGGCTCACTTCCACGGTCCATGTGCAGTTTAGGGAGTTTGGATACAATTCTGGAAAGCCTGGTGACAAAATGATGCCCTGAGGTCCTCTGATATCTCCCCCACATGATGCTGCATAAAAAGGGACATAATGAAAAACTAGCAGAATGCATATTTCAAACGAACCAATAAATCCTTCAACTTAAGACACTAAAGCAATTTAAATGAATAATGTATCCTCTCAGTATCAGGTCCAACCAACTTTATGAGCACCTGTAAATCTGCCAAAACTATACATTATTTATTCTGCATCCATCCACCCCTGCTGTGTGCTTTAAGTTGAATATTTTTGCTAATTTTTGCTATTCTTTGTGTCAGTCCCAAGCACAATTAATTGAACAGGATTGCTTCAAAGATATGTAAGCAGATTTCTATGTGCTATGGAGGCAGCTGGTTTTATTTCTGAGAGTCTTACCAGGTAAAAAAGAAAGTAAAGTTCATTTTGTGTGTAAACAGAAAATGACTGGTTCAATTTTATATAAATAATTAAATCTACACAATGTAAAATCATTAACCTATATGAAAAATGTATATTCTAATTTTCAAGCTTCTCATTCGTCATTTGTGCCATTTGTGTCTTTTTTTGTCAAAGCAATAACTGTGTCTCTTGTGGCAATGCAGCCAATTAGCCCAGTGTCATTCTCAAAACACCAATTATGTGTAAATATTTGAAGTGCAACTCTTGCATTTGCACATATTTTGAAAATAATAAATGTCAGATGATGTTTTGGATGATAACTAGTTGCCTGAGGGCTCCGCAGCTGCACACACCAGCCCCGCTCTTCTGCTCTCTCCTTCCACCCAAGAGCCCTCGAACCAGCACCACACATTCAGAGCCCATCTACCCACTGCCAGAATTATATCAAATACTTTATTAATGAGCCAAAATTACATAAAGTCATTAAAAGTGGATGAGAATGCTTGGCAAGGCATCTTCTTAAGGGGCTGCATAGGCATACGGCCAATGCATTTGGCACTAGACTGGCACAACACCTAAGCATGAGTACACTCCAAGATGTTTTTATATGCAGGACGATCACAGGGCAATTCATCAGAAGCACTGCAGCATACACCTGAGGTGTCTTTTATTATTTTTTCATTCTTTCAAATGAATGATCTATGGTATAGATTAAGTATGTTAATTCCTGCACGCTGCCACAGCAAGGTTCAGCACTTTGCTTTGTGAGTGCCAAAATGGCCTCACTAAAATGTAACGTTCAATCTTTTCCAGCACTATACCATTGCACTTACAGTTATTTTATTGTATTTACTATTTATACGCCATGGAAAGCTTCTTTGAAGACCAAAACATTTAAAGTGAAATGTGAATAATATGAACTACAGTAAATGCATAATGTTCTGTCTGTCTGTCTGTCTGTCTGTCTGTCTGTCTGTCTGTCTGTCTGTCTGTCTGTCTGTCTGTCTGTCTGTCTGTCTGTCTGTCTGTCTGTCTGTCTGTCTGTCTGTCTGTCTGTCTGTCTGTCTGTCTGTCTGTCTGTCTGTCTGTCTGTCTGTCATTTTCATTGTTCATGAATTTATTGTGTTGAATCAGTATCTTTAAAAAACATGTGCACTGACCATCACATGTCGGCAGTGGGTGGCTCCAGAAGTGGTTCTTCTCACACACCAGCAGCTCCTCGTGGCTCAGTCTATATCCTGGATCACACTGGAAGGACACTGTGGCTCCAATGGACAAGTCATTGCTTAGTCGGGCACCGTTCACCGGGATGCCAGGATCCATACAGGAATAAGTATCTAAAGTGACAACTAAACACAAAAACTTGTATTAAACGGCTAAAAGAGGTGCGATGTGCTTATGACACTTTTAGAACGGCTACAAATTGATAGTTTTTAGTATTTTTATAGTTTTGCATATTTTGTGTTATTTTACATTAAACCATTAACAGAGAAAACCCAGAGCATTTAAACAAAAAATATACACCGAACAGCAGTGGCAGAAGCGTCCGGTTATTGCTATTCGATCGCCCATAAAGGAAAGAAAAATGCACTTGAGAGTGAAAGCTTAATAAGACAAAGGCACTTGTGGTTTGCCTCCAGTCAATAATGCAAACATAATAAAGTATGTTATGAATCATATCTAAGCAGTAATGGCGCAGGGCAAACTGTGAATATACATCTGCCAGCCTGTGTGTATTTAATATTTTCTCTACAATCGTAATGTCAATAACAATAAGAAAACACAATGATACACAGCGAGGTAGCTTTTCTGAGTTTAGTCTTAACATAACTCACTCTCTAAAGTCCCTCCTGCAAACAGAAAAGCAAAGGGGCTAAGACATTGATATGCCCAATGTAAGGCAATGCTTTCATTTACACCACCGATAAAAATACATTCTGTTTTAGTTAATGTGTTGTCTCACTTTCATAGAAGATCTTGAAGCCACTGTTGGAGCGGCTGTTGTCAGTGGTGAACAGCAGGTACAGATAGTTGCTGCTGCTGAACAGGAACTGAGGGACCTGTGTTCCATTGAAGGAGCCGATCAAAGGAGAGAGGAGGTTTGGGCCGTCGTGCACCTCCAAAAAATCGTAGCTCAGCTCAGTCTGGAACCTGAATCACAAAGGAAAGATAAAAGACTCAGGATTAAAGCACTCACCAAATAAGTAAGTGATAGCCGCGATATACAGGGAAGAATGGCTGTAGAAGGCAGCTGGTATAAATGCAGAAGTGATGGCATATTTCATTGCATCAAACAGAATAAAAACTTAGCAATAATGAAAATGTTTGAGGCATTAAAAGAATCCAAACGGCAACATTTCAGTAAGCTTAATTGCTATGGTCAAAAGAGCTCAAGACAAGAAAACAAATAAATAGGTATTTGCGGAAATAACTATATTCTGTGGTTACAAGTGACTGGGGTCGAGCAGACTAGCAATTTTGGGCCATGGAAAGTAATACCCTCACCAGGGACAAATTGGTAATTTTGCTCTACCAATCTAGACACCCATAATCTCCCAGAAGGTTGAGGACCACTGCTCTAAAAATATAAAAAAGGTTGGCTTGAGTTTATACTACATACCATCAAATAATGTTGAACAGGCACATATATAAGGTACCTATGGGAACAAGCACCGTGCAGGTTTAAGGCTGTATTGTGTGTGGATCTTTGTTTTCACCTTCGAGTTGTGACAGTGCTGTCAAACCGACCTGTCAAAGCTGATCTTGATAGAGCGTCCCAGCTCAGCCTCGATGACCCACTCACAGCTCAGGGAGTCTTTATAGTATCCCGGCCACCCAGGGGACAGGATGACTCCGGACGGCCCTGAGTAGTGGCCCCCGCAAGGAGCTGGGAACACAGGGAGAATATAAAAGTGGTTCAAGATGTAAATCACAAAGCTAAAAAGTGATTAATATTATGCAGCCCAATGTTATATAGACGGTAAAATGGTAACATTTATATAGCACTTTTCTACCTACATTAGCCTCTTAAAGCGTTTTACATCAATGAACCACTCACGCATTCTCATTCATACACCAGAGTAAGACACTGGAGGCAGGGTGCATGCGCGGGATTCAAACTGCCAACCCTCCGGTCACAAGATGACTTACTCTACTATCTGCACAGCTGACGCCCTAAAATGCTGTAAATGATCCTGTAGAACTATAAGGAGTAGTCTAAAATGGTCCGTTTGTCTTGAGATCCTCCTCATGCTGAGGCTTTTATTTATTTTAAGTATTGTTTTGGTCAAATAATCATGATCTAATTTGTTATTTACCCAAATTCAACCACAAATAATGATTACAAAACCAACTGAAGGTAAATTCTCTTGTATGACCTGTTTAATTACTTTGCCTTTTATTTCTTTTATATTTTTTTTTCCCCAGCCAGTGCTATTACCTTCACATTTGGGTATGAGCCCGCTCCACATCACCTTGCCATCCTCCAGAAGGCAGGTGATGGTGTCGGCTCCCTGCGTCTTGATAAAGCCCTCATCACAGACCACGGAGATGGAGCTGCCCAGCTGGAAACTGTCCCCAAAGCGCCGCGCGTTCAGAGGCACACCGGGGTCAGGGCACTCGTTACGACCAAACGCTGGTGATGAGAGAGAAAGAGAAAGGAGGACTGCTAGAGGAAAGTCTATAAACTGAGTTTAGCATTAAGACCAAATGCCTAATGCAGCCTAATCATTACACAATAACACAACATAAATGTTGCCTTCATCGCAGGTCGGTCAAAAGCCCAAAGGTACAGCATTTCTGTATTTATATGATTAATCTAAGTAAATTTGTATGGATTGCTGCACCAGTAACTACAATGCAAGCATTTTTTCATGCTGTCCTTTTTCAACATCAATAAAAAAAAAAATCATCAGAATGTTGGATCTTGCAAATCTGTAGATAGCATCAGAAAAATAGAATCAACAATATAGTTAGTAAGTAATCTAAATAAAGATACTTACTACTGTAGGTTATATTGAATCCTCTTCCAGACATGGAGTGATCTGCCTGAAATTCCAGCTGCAGTACGTTGCTGTTGGAGGTGAGGTGGGAGGGTACTTCTGCTCCAGAGAAGCGTCCCAGGACAGTGGCTCCGCTCTGGTCTCCATCTTTGATGGTGAGAAAGTCATAGGGTGGCTCCAGGTCAAAGTCATTGAAGGCCAGGTGAATTCGGGACCCCGGCTCCGAGATAATCAGCCACACACAGTTTAGGTTATTCCCATAGCCTTCTGGGTAATCTGGCGATAGGACTGTGCCCATGGGAGCCGTGAAGTTGGAGAAACAGGGGACTGCAGAGCAAAGGATATAAAAAACATATTATTATTGATTCATTACAAGCCTTGGGAATTTTATAGAGGGCATTATCTGAGAAACAATGGTCCCTCAATGAGAATTTGCCGTGATAAAAACAAGTGCAAAAATCATCAAACCGTGCTGATACTGTATAATGTATTTCAGCAGTGTAGGACAGTGCTGAATCTGGTCCCTGGGGGGCTGTGAAGCTGCAGAAACAGACTGTAGCTGAGCAGTGTGAGGAATACAGTAAATGTACCAGCAGATGTTGGGGGTTCAAGAATGTCTAGTCTTTTTATTGACTACCAAATATTAGAGAAACAGACAGAGGTTAAATGTGTAATTCTTCAGGAAAAACATTAGCATGTCTTTCTAGTAACATATTGTCTCCGTTATATAAGCCAGAGCATACAAGGACTTTTCTGGGTTATTTTTGGGCTTACATTGGAAATAATTTGACAAAAATAACCCAAAAAGAAGTCACACTGAAAATTATTTTTAAAAGGGCCATGTGCAATAATAGCATAAATGTTGCAATGTGATGAGCAACTTTAAGGCCTATTTACATCTGATGTCTGTTAACCCCTGGCAGGTTAGCAGACAATCCACAACACATAGGACAAGATTCACAAAAACAAAGGGGTGACACACACCGAGAAGTGTACAATATTTAGAAAAACAGTAAAACTACCCATCGCTTAGATACAACCAGACAAGACAGCATGAAACAAAACCCTTACAAAGCCAGTACCATGGTAAGAGTGGACCAAGGAGAGACACCACATTTGTAGATAGTGTGTGCACTGCAGGCAACTATTTTGATCATTGAAGTTGTCGATGGTAGAGCATGTCCAAAAGAATAGAAAGTAGAAAGTAGAAAGACAGAAAGGTACAGCGCAGTCATGTAAGAAGCTATTCGAGTGGATCTTACAGAACTCACGGAGCGCTACAAAGTTTTGTAAACAGTCAAACCCAATACATCATTTTGGACACCTGGGATAGATATAAAAAAGTTCTATCATTTTCAAAAACAAAAATATATTTCAGCAAGTTGTTACAGTGTTTCTGCTCAAAAATATTAATACTCTGGCAATTTTTACTGAGGTTTATGTCCCCAACAGGTGATAAGAGCTGACAGATATGTGGAAGAAAACAAGACAGTGCTTAAATATCCTGGCTGCTTCTGAATAAAGACAAAATATACAACTTCTAATACATGTATATGGTTGACCAAATTACATTGGGTTTGTGCTTAGTATGCATGTTGAAGGCCCCAGGATATTTAAATTCAGACACAGTGTCAATCTTCTCACCTTAAATATAATTGTCAGCTATGTCCTGATATATGTTTTTTTTTTTTTTTTCTATTGTTGCCACTCAACACTCAAACTAAGACAAGACAACTCGAACAATTCAGCCACATCCTCCATATCTTGACATGTTTTTTTCAGCTGCCAGGGTCAAAATTGTGTTATCAGTTGTAACTGCATGCCATGACATTGTTGTGGAAGGTCGCAAACACAAAGGCTGAAGAGCAAGGGGCCTTAAACAGACCCTTGAGGCATGCCCATTGTGCATTCCAAATAGCTCAAGCAGACGTCCTTGACTAGACAAGTGTAAAATAAAAAATATTTATGTATGGCAATATGGTGCAATGTTGCATACTGAGAGATACTAGACATATGCATTTGGCGTTAGAGAAATAAGGGCACAATATACTTACATATGCAAATAGGAATATTAGCCGACCACTGATTGTTGTTCTGACACGTTATGGTCCTCTCTCCAATAAGCTCGAATCCAAATTGACATTCAAAGCGCAAAACATCTCCATTTAAAAACCCACTTCCTTCCTGGTAGCCATATAGAGGTGTACCCGGGTCGCCACAACTCTCTTTGTCGATTTCTAAAGGGAGAATGCAGAAGCGGTTATGTTTGGCCAATGCATTAATATATAATCGAGTCCAAAAAGGGTGTGACAGTATAGTTAAAAGTTTGAAAAAACAAACAAACAAAAAGTCAGTTTGCCAAGTACTTTAAGGACACAGCCAGACATGGATAGAGACGCAATAAGATGCTATCACTCACCTTTGTAGTTGATCTTGAAGCCAATGGAGCCCACGCTCTCGTCAGACTGGAGGTGGAGCCACATCTGATGGGACATGCTCACGATCAAGTCTGGGACAAAACTCCCCGTCAGACTGAGCGACAGAGAACAGAGAGGTCAATGGAAGAACGAGAAGTAAAAAAAAATTAAAAAAAATGGTGCTTTAGCAGGCAACACTCACACTTGTATGATTGTTTTGGAGTCACCAACTTCGCCGCCATCACCGATTGTAAGTGAATCATATCCAATCTCCAAGTCAAACTCCTCGAAATTGATCTGGATTACCTATAGTAGAATAAGAAAAATACAATGTTATTTCAGAGCTTTGTCTTCGTCAAATTTGCGGTATTTGCCATTTTGCCTATGGGTTTGGAATTGTGTCAGATGCCCTATTAGACTCGATATTCAATTTATTAGCTATCGGGACCAGCGCAAACAGTATACAAGCCTTTCTCTTTTTGGTTGTATTTGTAGAATAGATTTTTTTTTTTCTAAAGGTACTTGGTTGTACACAAATAGTACTAACTAAGCAGCAAACGTCCAACCATCCACCCAGTTCAACGTTATTATTTCATATATTGTAAAATACATAAAGGTCTGTCCTACAAGTGAAGCAGCCTTTATAGTCAAAGTGATCAAAAAAGAGCCTTCCTTTTATTCTCAAGAAAAGAATCTGATGAAAGTATACCATAGCGGCTCATTTCCTTCAGGGACCTTGAGACACTGTGACGCTGATTGAGTTCAGTGGCTACAAAGAGATAAGCTCCTATATAAGACTTCTCTCTGTCGACAGCTATAGGTTTGCTCACACAATACTGTTAAATGACTACCTATTACTAGAAGGAATGGGCAGTAATTTGGCACAAATATCTACATATCTATCTACTGTTTCTCAAGCTATTTAAAAATTGCATTATATTGTCTACAAAACATCAGCTCATTACATTCTAGTTAACCGTGATAAATATAATATCACTAATGGTCCAAGTACAGGAGCCAAGTGCATGGTTTTCTGGCTTGGCACCTGCCAGTCTGCCATGGTCTGGGTAAGTGCGGGTTTCTTAAAAATTGTTTACTCTACACAGCAGAGGGCATCAGTCAAGGGCAGGTTTATAACACTGGTTGCTCAGTCGCATGCAAAATGATGTAGAACGCAATCTACTTCAGTTATGTAAATGAGATAATAAGACAGTACTTATTATCATGCAGATAAATGCATAATGTCACCCCAGACCTCTGTAACCTGCTGCAAAAGGAAACATTGTTATTTATGCAGCAAAATGATGACGTTTATGTATGCAGCACAAATAATGCTAATGTAAAGTAGGAGCAAGTAAATGTGAGCATCAACTAAGCAGCTCTGGCAGTAGCTCTCTCTACATACGAAGTTACAACGTATTGATTAATGGAAGAAAACAGTAAGAGTATTTTATCCGAAACTTAATACATTAGTGTTTGTTTACAAGATATAAAACAATTACCTTATGCAAATACAAAAGAGAAAAAGGTCATACACGGTGCTTTAAATGCTGCATCACATTAGTTTTAGCTTGGATGCTGGTATAAATGGGTATTTCTTGAACTGTAAAGTGGAATGAGTGACAAAACATTTGAAAGACATGATGAAATAATAAACAAATGTACCTTGTTTGGGTCACTGGCAGTGATAATCCACACACACTGGGAGTTGCTCTCATACTGGATGGGGAAGTTTGGGGAAGTGAACGTCCCTGATGGTCCTTGCAGATTTGAGCCACAGGTTTTTACTGCACAAATAGAGGCACAAACAGCATTAGTATAGTCAGGTATAGTCAATGGACTGGAAGATAAGGTCATATTATTTGTTAATGGTATACAAGCGAAAGCACAACAGCGGGTAAAAGAGAGCTGGAGTGATGTTTAAAAAGCGACAGGAAATGTGTTCAGAAAGCTTAGCACCGGGTCCTGCTTTGTACAATGATAGATAGGTAATATATTGTTTGTGTAGAAGAGAGGGGTCCATTAGCTGTTCTTTCATTAATCAAATTGCAAAAGGTGCTTCAGGTGGTGAAAAAACAGCCCGAGCATTTTGGAATGAGAGAACAGGAAGCTGTGGCAGAGGCTTTCATACATAATTAACTGAAATGAACTTTCTTCTATCTGCATACAGTCTGTATCCAGAGGCACTGCCTTAATCAGTGTGTGTTATTAGCTCCTCGTGGGCTGCTCACCCTTGCACACGGGCCTGTGGTCGCTCCAAGCTGCAAACACCTCAGCCACTCTCTGACATATAATGATTTTGGAGCCCTGCAGCACGTGGTCCTCGTCACAGGTAAACTGAGCCGTGGCCCCGATACTGAGGAGATAATGAACACAATCAAAGAGTGACAGCTACAATGAGCTCAAATAGTCTAATAATAATGTATATTAACATTTTAATAAATCTGTCTGTTTTGCATAAATATGATAAATTGTCCATTCCTTTGTTATTACCTGAAGTCAGAGCCAATCCTTTTACCATTCTCTGGCTCTCCGGGATCAGGGCAATAATTAGACACCTGTTTTATTCCGCCTTCATTCACTGTGAACAAAAGAAACAATTATAAAGACAGACACTGTAATTGTAAATGCTATAATGTAATGTGCTGAGTAGTAGGTAATGCAGTAGTGACAGACACCATGTGACAGGTCATAGCACCATTGTTAACACTCTGTTAATCCATTGGGAAAACCATCTGCCACCACAAATCAACTATGGATTTACAGCATGAAAACACACAAGCTTAAAAAAAACATAAATAACAGCAATTAACATTGCCATTTTTATATATACTGTATTATTATCAAGCTAAAAGTACATTTGTACAAGCATTTAAAATAGACATACTCAAAGACAGTTTGTTTGTGTTGTCCTTTCCTGGCACTGGCAACTTTACTCCTCTCGATTTAAGCTCTCCAGAACTTTTCACTGTGAGCAACAGAGAAAAGTATATTAACCTTCAACAGATATGAGAAAATGCAGTTTCAGAGGTTCATTCTCTATTAGTTGTAGTATTACTATTCTTGGAATTACTATTTCCAGTGTATATAAAGCAGATCTGGCTATACATTACACCGGGAAGACAGAAATAGCAAGGGCAGTTGAATGACACGCAATCTAATTAAACACACCGGGGGGCTCAGAATCCACAAAAGACAAGTGATGCAATCAGTTGTCATAATATTCAAGCATCAACAGCTAATGCCATAAATCTTGCACTGTGTAGGAAAACTTTATCTTCTTGATGTCTTTGAACTTTACTCTAAGTCAGACATCTACAATGTGATTTTGCTCGGGGATCAACGAGGACCCCCGCAGCCGACCTGAGAACAATGAAAGGTCAAAGCACAACTGAGCTGAATTTTAATGGAAACTTTAATTCATTTCTCAAACATTTGATTAGCAAACCCCTTTGAAGTCCGTGGTCTGCAGCACAAACCCGCCTTTATGTCTCACTTGACAAGGGGCATTAGTCAACTGTTTAATATTCACTTACCAAAGATCAAAACATGTTGGTAATTGCAGCTTGTTTTTACTACAGTTGGTCGCTTTTTCCTTCAAGTGTATGGAGCTCCTTTTACAACGATGAGCTAATTGGAAATGCAGAATCGCTAATGCAGTACCTTGATACTGGGCCCTGAAGCCTTTGTGGCGGTGGTTGCTCTCTGTCACAAAATGCAGCCGTAGCCAGTTTTTGGTGCTAATGATCGGTGCTGGAATATTCATCCCTGTTAGCCTGAGAGAGAGAACAGACAACACAGTTTTTTAGCCATAGAGAATTAAAATGCGCCGCCGAACAAAAAGGCAACATAAATCTTTAAAATGAAACACTTCTTTCTATCTATCTTTCTTTCGCTCCTTTTTCTAAGTCTAGAGTGCAGTGAATTGCATAAAGATTTGACATGGAAAGCTTCAAGACAGAACCCTCTGATGATGGCTTGTGGAAAATCATAATTTAATCAGTTTGACTTATATTGTATATCTGCACTTTGCTACCATAACCTTAAAGGTGTGTTATGCAACTTTAATGCAGGATAAAAAAGTTGATATCTGTACGTACTGTATTTGACCTTGCAGTGACCCAGCGGCTGTATGAGTGATCAGCATGGCGCCTTTACTTTCGATCACAGTGGTCCCTACAACGCTCCAGGATCAATTGTTTGTAGGTTTTCTGGTGAGAGGGTCCGCAGAGAAAACCTTCCAAACAATTGATCCTGGAGCGCCGTAGAAACCACTGTGATGGAAAGTAAAGGCGAGGTGCTGACCACTCAAACAGCCGCTGGGTCACTACAAGGTCAAATATGCACAAATGTCAACTTTTTTTCCCACATAAAAAGTTGCATAATGCACCTTCAATGTTGAAAATAAGTTACAACAGCAAGTCAAAATCCTTTCATCTTAGTATTGGTTTGCAGGTGAGAAGTAGAAGGCAATGGTGAATATTTCATGTTCAAAGGTGTGAGAAACAAGAAGGATTTGAGTGATTTTTAATTTCAGATATCACTGCATCTGGATGAAAGTTGGTATTGCACTGCATACCCTGCCTGCAGCGGTCAGTATCTGTTGAAAGATCAAAGTAGAACAATAGCAAATGCCTATATAGGATGGTTGTGGAGATTGATGTCAGTTTGCCAGGTTAAAATGGTCCCTTATTGAAAGGTTGCCAGCTCCACACATCCCAGCACACACTGGTGTACACCGTGTATGTGAATTTTCATTCATTTCAGGCTGGATGATTCTTTGACTTCAGTGCAGCCAGGGGAAGAGACAGAATCACACAATGTAATGAAAGAGAGGAGAAAAATAAAAGTATAAAATTGAACCGATGGGAAGACTACGCGACTCCTTCCACTACAGCTGCTTAGGAGATAAGATTAAAGGAAACTCTAACAATAAATTATCAAGCTTCAAAAACTCCGCGAGAGCTTAGGTTATGGCTGTTTTCAAAAGAGAGGAATTCATGCGCTGTATTTCTGTGAGAATGGGCACTATGTATTTCGCAGATGAAGCTATACATTTGCCGTTGCTGTGGATGGAAAGGGTGAGAATAAACTCTTGGTGACAATATAGCTGTATCCATTCAGAGGAAGTGTGGATGCTCCCGGCAGCAGCCATGTGATGTTATAAATAGAAGACAACTGAAGATAAATACACTGGATGCAGAGCCGCTGAGGCCTGTGGAGCAAAGTAAGTAAAACATGACCCACTGTCAACTGTAGATACTCCGTACAAAGGCCGCAGCGATAATGATATATATGGTTTGGAGGCACAGTGCTGGTGTCTTGGGACATGGTATGGTTGGACTGATCAAGCAAAATAATATGAGTGCTGACTGGTGAAGTGCGATATATAGGAAACCCCACAATGTGGTGCCTGCTAGTTAGGGTGATATTAAAGTATTAAGAGGCAAGTGCACTCAGCCATTGAAGTAGTGGTGTTAGATAAAACCTGCCTCTGTCTCAGTCTAATGTAATTGGATGAAATGATATGTCAGGTGTTGTGGGAAAAGGAGGTGGGCAAGTTCTTAAATGAATAGGCCACCGTTTTTCCATACTGAGACATGTTCTTACGTGAGCTTAGACGAGTTGATGCGATTTTCTAAGTGGATAAAAAGCGGAACTCATTGTGAGGTGTAATAACACCTTAGAAGCACTTCGACGTTTGCGCAGTAATATCTTCACTTTACTGCGTGACTATAATTTTATGTTACTTAAATAGAAGAAACATGAAGAGCTTGGTCGCTTCTAACTTCACCCCCAGGAGAGGAGGAGAAGCTGTGTGACTGAGCGCACACACAAAGACCAGACATGTCAGGTAAGAGCATATCTCTGTATGGAAAAATGGTGGCCTGTTTCTTTAAGTATGTAACAATATGTATATCCATGATAGGATGAAAAAAATAGCTGTATTTCAGTCAGTGTTAGTCTGATAGTATATCTTCAAATAAACAATAGACTTTGACCAAGAACTAGTTTGAGCTAAAAACCTCTTGTTAGATGATTAAAGTGTCACTCAGCTACAGCGAGCAGTTGTGTTTTGGAGATTTTTTTTTAAAAGTACATATGGTGGTTTTAAGCGTATTTTACAAACACGTAGCAAAAATTACCACCATCAGTACAGGAGCACAGATATAGCTTACCTTTCATGACTAAATGGCAATATTTATAATAGTGACACGACAACATCGCTGTACTTTTGACGGTATGCGCACAATGCTATTAAAGGTCATGCTATTGATGCTGGCTGTAGTGAAAGGACCTAGAGATTTTTTGTTCACCTGCTCAGTGATTGATGCTTAACCTCGCGTCAGCCCTCTATACTGTCACAATCATGTAATCGATGATCTCATTTGTGGAGATCAGATAAAAAATCTTCAATTGATTAAGGGATGAAAGCTGTTAGCCTGTACACTGAAAATAGTCAACAAAAAGTCTCCCCTACAGAACCAAGTATATAACAATTTATAGTAAAGTTTTGTCTAGTGGAGTAAACTTGGCCTGTTAACAAAAAAGAAAGAAAGTAAATTTAGGTTGAGGCGAGCATTAAGATGATTTGCCTAAAAACATTTATGCAGCAAAGAGGTTGAACGGCAGTCTCAGGGTCTTAAGCTGTCAGTCTTGGTTAGGCCGCGCTAAAGCTCAAGGGTAAATTGACAGTTTTCTTGTCTTGCCGGCAGCAGTGGGAGCTGTATAAGTTAGGATACCAGAAAGTTTGGCTGGCCGCTGGCCTTGTGCACACTCAGAAACACTCATAAAAGAGTGAGATAGAGCAATGAAATTTATGAGAGGGTGCGCTCTGAATTCCGTTTGTCTCCTTTTTCTGTTTACCTGTTCGGAAGCCATTACTTTAAATGTTGCGCCCTGTGCCCAGCTCAATGCCAGCCTTTTAGAGCTGGATTTAAAAAGACATATCCAGCTGACAGAGCCTGACATTTGGCCACACAAAACGACGTGTTGACAAATGCAAGGGTTTAAGGATGACTTGGATAAAGGTTTTGTTGGAAGCATTTTTTGTTCTAACAAAATGTAGTTAGGCGATAGAGAATACTATTACTGACACAATTAGGGAAATGACATTTATAGAAACCCTTTAAATGAATAAAACACCAAATTCCTTGATTAAATCCACTGCGAAATAACCCAATAAAACAGCAATCTGTTGAGCTGACTCTTGAATGCAATAACACAAGGTCCTACCCTCTGGGCGAGTGCCAATCCTTAAAAACAACATTTGACATAAAATCTAAAATCAGCACACAGCAAAAAAAGGCTAATGAAATAAAATAAGCTAAATGCCAAAACATGAATCTGCAATTTGATCCATTTAGAGTTTAAAGCAGTACTAAGTAGCCCCTAGAGGCCATAACCGCAACTGCAGGTGTCGTAGCATGTTGCGTTTTTTACTCATTAATTGTCCGTGAGAGTAAATATTACGCTGACAGAAAAGACAAAGGGAGAGAGGGATATTGTTCATCCAATTACACAATGGAAATCATTTTTTTCACTCAAACTTGGCTGTAAATACTGTTTAAGTGGTGCTAGCCCGCAGTTAGCTTTGCCTGTTAGCTTGTTAGCTTCTTCTTCCATTTGTGTGTATTGGTGGCTCTGACCCGGTGTCAGTGAAGTTGCAATTGACTACGGAAAGGATTTATTAAAGAGGGGGTATTATGCTTTTTTCAGTCACATAGCACCAGTCTATAGCACACTACAATGATGACAAAACCTTCTGTTGGTCTGTAAATGCAGTAAATTAAAATAACTGCCATGTATAAAATTGCTCTCTCAAAATGGCTGTAGCAAATGTCTAGAAATAGGCCTCTGTCTCTTTAAGAACCTCTGACCCTTTCCGACACGCCCCCTCCACACGCTGTCTGTGGCATCAGTGGGGAGGGGGTTCTGCTGAGCAGCAGTGGTTGGTTACTCAGCTGGTGACGAAAGCTCGGAGGCGTCTCCAGGAGGTGGGGGCGTTCCTAGGAGGACTCGGGCAAACCTATCCCTAAAATGGCTGCCATCAGAGTTTTTACAGATTACTCAAAAATACGTGAATGTGCCAAGGCAACACTTCAGGCATGTTTTTAATGAGGGAATGACATAGTAACATGATGTAAAGCTTGAACAAGTCGATTTTGCATAACAACCCCCCCTTTAAGGTAAACAAGTTAATTAGTACTGTTTTAATGTGAATATTACCAGATCAGTCAAATCACACCTAAAACTCTTGTAGGTATGTCTGTCCCTGGAAACACTTTTATCACCTCTCATAAATGCAGAAATATACGTGAACCCCCTTGCGGTTTACACAACAAAATGGCCGACTGCAATTGGCTGCTTGTTATCGTCAGCCCGTCTCTGTAGATAAAATAAAAGTCAGCGGTGGAGGTCACTCAGCTCTGTCCTGATCTGACACTGATCGCAGTCCTGAAACTCCAGAGCAGCAGTCTCAGGGACAACACCATCACCACTCTCATCGCTCACTGATAGACTAACATTCCTCTCAGCCAATTATAATGAATGCCCAGCAGGAGCACATAAAGCCAGCAGATGCCAGCTGATCGATAACCTTCGCCTCAAGGTGGGGGTCAGAAACATTTACACACTGGCGTTTAGTTTCACCCCAGAACAATTTGTTAACTCATCGTTCAAAGGCAACAGGGCTGTTTTATGTCAGTGGTTCCTTGGCCAGACTATCAGTCACAGATCTACAAAAATCAAAGGAAGGGTGTGCTTATGTTTGCATGAAAGGGAAGAACAAGGATAACCACAGAAGGAAAGATAAAAGATCCAAATGTACCATATCAAAATCCCAAATCAGTCCCAGTTATAGCATAAATTGTAGCACAGTTATCGACCACTACCTAGAGTTAGAACAACATATCAAACTGTTTTATTCAGTGTCCCCCATGTAGTTCTGGATGTGGTTTTTGAAAAGGAAAACAATAAAAAGAGTAAGAAAACTCATGTATTCGAGTGGAGTGTCTCATTCTGATAAAACAGCAGTGTTCCCAGCTGCAGTCCAGTTTAATACAGTGACTCACCAGATGCTCGGTGGCTCTGATCCCTCCACTTCCAAATAATCGGACTTCTCCTCCATTTGAAACTCGGTAAACACCAGGGAGATGGTGTCCCCTGGGTCGGCCAGGATGGTCCATTTGCACTCCCCGCTGCTGCCAAGACCTCCAGCCGCCCCTCGCCCACCCGCAGCACCGGCCCCGGGGGACGAGTCGCTGGCGGGGACGTCGAAGCTGGAGATAAGCCCACTCGTGTCCCTCAGGGTGCCCCCACACGTGTCCTCCGCTGTTGGACAGAAGGACAGAAAGAACGGGCAGTGGATTAGTTCACACTGATTCACTGAAAAATGATCAGAATTGTGTTGTCACTTTAAAGTTAAAACAATACAGAGTTTAAAATGTAAAAGAGTCCATACTTAAAGGGATATTTCAGGATTTTTGACATGGGGCCTCATAGTTAAGTGATTTCTGGAGATTTCTTTTATTCATGCAGTCCTGATATTTAAAGAGTTTAGTGGTGCTAGGCTAGTGCATGTCTATGGTAAATAGTAAAACAGTCTGACCCAAGCACAGCACCTGAGGCAAATCACTTATAACACCAGACTACCCATAAATGTCTGTGTTGAGTGTTGACTGAATCATTTTTTTAAAAATATAACCATTTTGCATTAAAAAATCTTTGTATCTTTGAGCAGCATCAGCTTCCTAAGCTACGCAGCGGCGGAGTGATCTGCTAGGTTGCCAGATCTACAGTAGTTTGTTTATCTACGGCCGGCATTACTACACGTGGAATTCACAAAGGAGTTTTCTACAAATCAGATATGGCAACATTTGGAGGACGACCCCATGATTTTGAAGAGGTTTTTAATGCAGGCTACTAGTTACCATAGACATGCACTAGCCTAGCACCACTAAACTCTTCAAATATAAGGACTGCATGAATTAAAAAAAAAAAAAAAAAAAAAATCTCCCGAAATCATCAACACTCTGGATAACTAGGAAATAAGGCCCTATGTCAAAAATCGTATATCGTCTTTCTGCATCTATAGTGTGTCAGATGTATTTGCCAGTAGTGTTGGTGCAGTTGTTCCGGAGCCTTCTCCTGCACTTGTTTATTTTGTTTTGGCTAGCCCTGTGAACAATGTTGTCTGTATGTAGGATTTTGCCCACACCCTTCAATCCAAATTAATTTATGGGCCGGACACACTCAGCATCAGTTCCTAGCAAAAAGCTTTGGTCAAGAATGCACAAAATAGGTAAAAGTCCTGTTTGCCTGTAATATCAACCCTTAATTACACCCAAGCACACTTTTGTGCTTTGGGGCTTTTGTTTTTTGCATAACTCCTACATTTTTAAAGCCAGTTGGGTGAAACTTCCCCAGGGGGTGTATTTTTTGGTGATCTAAAATAATTTGATGTCATTTGGATTTTTACCCCATTGTAAACACTCATAAATAAAATACTCACGTTAAGGGAGCTTCGACACAAAAATGTGCTTGACATTTTAGAGAGCTATAACTCCATGATGGAACACTTTTCACTTTTTATTTTATTTTGAAGGTCTGACTCTCCTCTTTCCATACATATACAAATATTATAACTTTCATAATGTTTTAACCCTTTCATTGCCAACTTTCTGACCCAAAGTTGCTACAGCGCATGCTCCAAAAACACAAAAAATTATATATTTTTAAAATTTCAAACCCAAAATGGGAAATGTCTGGTCTGGCTGATGTGGCCTGATGTCTGTGTGAAATGACCCAAAGGATTTGTTTCTAAGTTGAAATTTGTTTATAGCGGCAATTTTAGTATAACATGTTGCATTGTGGGAGCTTCCACACAAAAATGTGCTTTTCACTTTAGAGAGCTATAAAAAAATGAAGGAACAATATTTTTAAAAACTTTTTGGTTTTAATTTGGAGGCTGACCTCTCCTCTTGTCATGCATATAAAAATATTCAAACTTTTAAAATAATAGAACCCTTTCATTGCCAACTTTCTGTCGCAAAGTCACTAAAATGGATTTCCATTGTGTGCCCATTGACTCCATAGCCTTACATTGTTTTTCAAAACGCTTCTATAAAACGGATTAAAAATTTAATTTCAAACTTCTGCATATTTTCTGAACCTTGAGGCTTCAAACTAACGCCCTGCGCAGATTTTTCACCATGAGGTCATTTTAACCTAGTTTGACAGGAGAAAGAAAATGGCTGTTATTTCCAATGTTAGTAAACGGTCGTAAATAATATAAACAACTGCATTTCTTCAGTGTTACTGAATCTTTCCCTTTATTTTGTGACTTTCTGCCTCAGAGTGAGTCTGTGGAAGTGTTTAGGAAGGGGCAAGACAGAGTTAGAGGTTTTTGAAGTGGTATTTGTACAAAAACAAGGAACATTTGCAGAGATAAATAATGACTATCAGGCTTGATGACCAGCTGTTTACAGGGGTGTGTGGAGACGACTGTAGAAATCCAATATTTTTTGTCCAAACACACTTCAGACAGATTCTTGTGTTTCTGATCAGACGCAGTGATCTCCATTACAGATCGTCATGTTTTACAGTGAGGTCATTTGAAGAACCTAAGATCGCATGCATCTGAAAACTATTTATCACACAAAGTTTAAAGCGATTAAAGGTTCAAAGTTTTCATAATGGGTTTCTTTACCACAATCTCTTTGGAAGCGCAGAAAATAGTGGTGATAAACAAGCCTTCTATGGCTCTGAAATTGTATATTTTCCCACTGTGTGGACCAACAGCACGTCGGCTGAATGTTAATGCCCTGTGATATAACAGGGGCCCGCTCTTCTCTCACTCTACGCCAGTTTGTCTTTTCATATCATGCACCTCCGCTTCCCCGAACCCCTCACACCACTCACTATCTCTCCACCCTCCATCCATCTTTAACAGTTTTCCCTCTCTCTCCCTGAAGAATGCTAATGATGGTGGGGCTTTCACAGTTTTCACATCATTTAAGACTAATATGTGACACTCAGCTGTGCCAGTGGAAACCCTTTTGATATTTCAGCGATGCTCAACTCAAGCCTGTCAGAACTGCCAGCCTTAAAACATCCCGGTGTGCCTCATCTCGCCATTGGTCCAAGCGAGGAACAAAGAGGTGGGCGGATTACATTACAAACAGAAAGATATATAGGATTGAGATGAGCGGGAAGCTAGTTAACTTGACTTCTGCCTTTGACATGGAGACACAGCCATTGATCAAAGCCATTCAGTGAAGATAGAGAGATGGCACAATGATACTGCTTCATTGATGTCCACATATGATACATTTCCCATGTAATAAGACCATTTCAGGCCCGCATCTCATTTGTCCAATGTATGCGGCCTTGTCACAATACAAGTGCGCAGAAAAGATTCTCTATCACTTAAACCTATTCCCCATATATAGCCAGCCTTTTGTGTCAAGGATTGTGTGTAACATAAGCAGAAAAAATGTGAGCAACTGCCTCAAGTATTTCCATAAGGTTGCTGGCAGGCAGAGGAGCGATGTAAAGTGTTTTCTTGGAATTCTTCCTGTGACTTGTTTTGACCAGAGGATCCAGCAGATTCTTTGCAACTTCCAGGCAAGGCCAAAGCACAAGCATTTTTTATTATTATGTATTTATTATTGTCAAGAGGTTGATCAAGGGCAGAAACTGAAAGTAAATAATTCTCCATAAAAACATGAACAGACTGTAATACTATATTGTTTTCAGAATAGAGCTTAGCAAAAAACATCCCTGCTAACACACATGACCGTAAACTGTGGCAAGTATCAAGCAATGAACACACAGCAATTCTGTACACATCTGTACATTATAAAGACGTAATAGTGCAAAAGAGAAGAAAAAGTGGCCAGTAGTTATCCGTTAATTAAAATTGACCAGTATTACTTTCATCTCGTCATTTAAATGGTATATGATTGAAGAGAACACCCTTGAAACTGTGACACAGTTATTTACGCAGTTTTAATGACGGCGACCTCCCGCAGAGGTCATTAATGTGTGGCCAATTAAACTGCACAAATTACAAAATTAGGCTGAGAGGCTTTCATTAGGGTTGAAAAACAAGGCACGTTAGTATTTTTTCCTGCACATGGTTTCAATTTTCAGTATTGGTACTGCATTTGTAAGTACTATTCAGCCATAAAAAACGAATAAAAAATAAGAATTCCTTTCATCCTTCCTGGAAACGTCCTCTCGTGTCCTGTGACTTGCTTTGACATTGTTTGTTATGTCATTAACCTTTGCGTATTCAGTCCTGGGAATGACCACATTACCACATACATTGACTTGAGCTCATTATTTAATCATAAAAACATAAATACATACCGGTATATTATTAAAAATGTATTTACTTTAGACCAGTGGTTCTCAGACTTAACCTCATAAATTATTTGACCATCCAAGTACTAAAAGGCCTCCATCAAGATCAAATCATTTCAAAGCTAGTTCCAAAAAAGATGTTTTTTTTAAATAGACCTGAATGTGTCTAAACTAAACCATATTTAAACCGCAAAAACACAAATCTTGTAGAATAACTAACGCATACATTATCTCTAATTCAAATCAATGAATTCTAATATTTCAGATGACCAAGTTTACCACCTGAAGAAACCCAAGTACAGTCAGTGTAAACATGCCACAGTCTGAGAACCACTCAACAAGGTGCCATTTCTTATGCATTTATTTTTTTTTAATTTTCAATCCTGGACTCCTTAAATTTCAAGCACTCAGAAGTTTGAATAGTCATTGATTTGTCTTCATCCTGCGCTGGTCTCCACAACATAAGCTTAAAGACGTATCCATCGTAAAATAACACATTTGAGTTTTTCAATAGTAAGTTATCGGAGCATGTACCTTCAGATGCCTCTAAAATGTAGCGTAAAAAAAAAAAAAAAGACGCCACGGCGGATTAGGCCTGCTTTACCTCGGCTCATTTACATCAGCAGAATCAGCTCTCTAATGCGACTCGAGGAGGGATTAGGCGCACTCCCCTTGACTTTGATCTGATATAAAACACTTGTCTTTCTACTTAGAAATAGTTCCCCCAACGGAGAGAGGAGTCGAACTCATGTATAATTTCGACAGTACCTCAGGTTTTGCCTTTGTAATCATCCCCATGTTAATGTGGGCCGTGGCGCAGTCTACACCCGGCGCCTCATTTGCCGTGGTATGAAGTCGTATTTAAACATTGAACAGGATGAGGGAATGGTGAGAAATCTGTAACTGGCTCAGAGAGAAAGATCATATTCCACCAAATATGGCATAATTCTGATGTTCATTTTAGAAAAGCTGCAGTTTGAATCACTGACGGTAGAAATTTATGACTAAAGGCGCTCTACTACCAACAAAAAGGTATGAACGTGCCAATCAAATAGCAATTGGGATGTCTAAAAACACCACATTCAGTATGTTATGTAGTGTAGTGCATGGTAGGAGTCTGACAATATATCGGTTTTGTGATATATCGTGATATTTTGCTGGACAATACGATGCCGATACTTTTCATTCCGATATCGATACCTTTGATGACATCATGCATATTAATTGCCGATGTCATGCATATTAATGAGGTAGCAGTGCTCCACAGTTTTCACAGTCAATAGAGGCCAATAATGATCAAGAATACAGTCAGAACTGTAGGGGGCAGCACTACAGTTTTAAGCCCTTGGGTCAAACACTGTCACGTATGATGAATAATATGTACTAAAAAAAAGTTAAAATATTGCATGTTTCTTAAAAAAAACGCAACAAATCATAGGTTATTTTTGTGCAATACATCGATAATCGCAATATCGGCTGAGATCATCGTTATCGTGAGCTATGTATCGCGTATTGTATCAAATCGTGAGGGACCCAGAGGTTCCCACCCCTGGAGCACAGACCTGTTTTTTACAGGAGTCAGTTGTGTCTCAAAACCATTAGAGAATGTTTTTTTCAAGTCTTCTGTATTGGTTGTTTGGAGTCGGCTTTGTGATGAATAGCTAGACATCCACCAATACAGACTGAGAGCCTGAACAAACCGTATCAAAAAGCTCTTGAAAAACAACACAGTGGGTATTTCTTATGATTAAGAATTGCTATTAGTTGTGAAGGACGTGGAACGACATCTATTTACATTTCACAAATCCTAACTTAGTCATTGAGTAGATGAAGAGGCACGTCTCGCAGTGACTGAGATTGCCATTGTTGTCCTCAAAGGATTTCACAAAATAATAATAGGAGGCGAGTGAATGCAACGGCTTAGAGGACATAAAGCAGAACTGCAGCGCTGGCAAATGGTACCTCGGATGATTAAAGCTAGTGCTCGGACATCTCTGTTTGTTCCATTGTGACACACAGTATATGAAAGGGTTTTGTGCGTCCTATTTCTGCTCTTGTGCTGGACAGAGTCTGGCAGCGGTGCCTCTGTATCAATAGCCCATATTCTCGTGGTCTTGCTGCTGCGTCCGTGTGTGCTGTCTCGCTGCCTACTTTAATGAATGTCCAGAGACAATTTAGATGAAAGTAATTGAAATGAGGTCTTCAGGGGCGCGGGTGCAACTCCCAATTACAATATCCATTAATTCTGGCCCTGTTCTACTGGTCCGGGCTGCGCTTGTCTAACCCTTTCAGAGTCTATTTTCTAAAATCAGCCATATTGACTAGCATGATGTAAGTTCTGACTCGAAATCGAATGATGGTTTCTACATTTAAAACTGCTCCATCATGTAGTAATGCACTTAGTTGCCAGAATCTGAATGTTCAAATGCAGGATGAAAAAAAACACTCAAAAAATGGGAGATACATGTAGACAATTGGAGTTTCCATGTGGCATAGCGTTTTTGCTAGCTGCCCTCCCTGATGGAACCATTTTAACTCCCTGAGACACAGAGATACTTTAATAATCCTAATTATAGATGTGTCCTGTCCAGTGGTCATTGATAGAGCTCTTATAACCAGCAGGCTGGCAGTTCAAATTCTGGCCACAACTGGGCAAGACACTTCACTCACCTTTTCTCCACTGTTTGTGTAGACTGTGTATGAACGATAGTGTGAATGGGTGAATGGTTCCTTATTTAAAAAAAATTGTTCTTAATGTTTTGCCTGATAAAATAAAGGAAATAATTATTATTTTAAAACTACATAATTATATTTATTTTTGCACCAAATCTGTATGAGCTTTTTTTTTTAACACATACATTTTATTTGTGAAACGAGCATATACAATTAAATATATAAATTATGGTAAATTATCTCAATTTATATACCGTAATGCTTTTCTACCTACATTAGGCACTCAACACGCTTTTACATCGAGAAACGACACACCAGTTCAAACTCTCATTCCGTGTAGATATGTATTGTGGCCTTGAGAAAGCAGCAAACGAAAATGAAAGCGTTAAGGAGCCACAAAAGGAGGTGGCATGTTGAAAGGCGAGGCGTCTGAGAGGATGCAGTGGCTGGACACTGCACGCCAGTGGCTGGCGTGTTGTTCTGTGTATTGTGTAAAACAATGGGTGATGTGCAGAAAGGCCCTGATCTCTCAGGGAATAAGATCAAAGGACCATCTGCCTGCACACAGCAGCGAGCCCACATTTAAACGGTGACAGTGCCCAAGCCAGAACAGCAGACATGTTGTTGCGCCTCTGGTTAAAGAAAGCTAAGACCATCCTTAAATCGAACCAAGCCCTCCATCTGCGACGCTTTGTTTCCTCCGAGCATGTCACTTCTCTAACATATGCTCGACCACTTCCTTTTTGCTGTGCTCGGCACTGTCGAATGAGTCGGCAAGAGCAAATTTGTTCTGCTGGCTTTGGGATTGCTTAAGGATGTATATCTGGAAAGTGGGCTTTTCCGAGTTAATCCCCATGCTACTGTTTAGATGACTAAGCGCTTCAACCAGCACTAAGAAAAATGTGTTAGAACCAGACTTCACTTGTTTGTGGAGTTACTTCACTTAATGCAGTAAGTGAACTCATTTACAACTAGAGACAATGTGTTGTAGACTGCCAAGTAATTTAGAGCTAGAGGTGTCGTTACCTTACATGTAACAAAGTGAGACCACGTGCTGTGTCACAGAGTAATAGTGCTCTTTAAAAAAAACATAATTTACACTACACCATTATTGAAAACATTCACACTAAGTTGCCATTAGCATGTTTGCAAGTATTTTGCACACTCTACTAATGCTTTTGTACAGTATGACAGACACCCAGGTTCCTCATGATGGACAAGTGCAGCTAATGTCATTTAGAAGGAAAACAAGATGGAATAAAAACGGAAGGATCCAGGAGCTATTTCAAGCAGTATTAAATACCGTCTGTAATGACCTTATAGGTGTAGCTTATCGCAGGACTGATAGAAGCTGCCCTACAGGAATATATTTCATTAACTTTGCATAGCTCAAGTCAATGTCTTCAAGTCAAATCAGTTCAATCTCACGAGTTTGGAATTAAATCAATATATCAAATTAAGACAAGCATATTTAACTGTGGGGCAGAGCAGCTGCGCACACACCGTTCACACTGTCAATCACTGCACAGCAATTAACTTCAAATGTAATTCTGGGAAATCAAACAGTGAGAGGTAATGTGAAACAATAAGCTGTCAATTTGACATTTCTCCAGGGTAACATGTAGTAAAGCCAACACACTACATGCACAACACAGTCCTCTGCTCGTGAATTACTCTGAAGTGTTTTGAAATGTGACGTCTGGAAATTAATTTTACTTTAACTTGCTTTGTTTTTGATCCAAAAAAAAAAAGTTCATATGCACGCGAGCATCACAAGACTTCCGAGTGAATTCTCAGGAAGTCTTCCTGTCTCCTTATTTCCCTGTGAGTTAGTTGCAGTGTCTTGTCCAAATAAAGACATGGGACAAAATTAAATGGCAGACCGTGAGCTGGACAGTCACTCGCATCGTGTTAAAAACATCGCATCAGGAGCAACAAAATTCACTGGAGGAAGCTTCTGTGTTCATCACAGTAGGTGTTTTCAGCTAACGGCTAAAACTAAATAAAAATCAAAGTAGCACCAAGATTTTGAATGAGCTGGCTAAAGAAATAATCAGCTCATTTTTTTGTTTCATTTTTGTGGAGTTATTTTTTTAGCTCTGAGATAAAAAACTATTACCTCAATGAACAGTCAAAAAACAACAACACGTAGCCAATGACGTTCCATCAGTAACACAATGTCTGTGAAGTTTTCTTGAACTATTCATTGTTTTGTGCAAGACACCGATAAAACCTTATTGGGGAAATAACGAAGGAGGAAGGACAGCTACCTCTGAAGATTGCACGTGTCACTTGCATGCACAGAACCCATTTGCTTACAGTTTGTGTAGTAAAACAAGTGGAACACACTGTGTTAAAACAATTTCGTGAAATATCGCAGTAATATTATCATCGCAATATTGCATATCCAAGCTTTTCAATATCGTGCTTCCCTATTCCGTAACAACGTTAAGTTCACTACCCTATCCTAATAGCTCTGAGTTGCGCTCACACTACAAAATTCACATGACGTTCTAATCTCCAATAGACAGGAAAAAAATCTAATCTAAACTACTCATTATTTGTTATGGATTAGACCTCAGACTCTATTGCGTGGCATGTGTACTTTTGTAATTTCTTGTTTGCATAAAGAAGGTCCATGTACCTAGCATACGTAAAATGCTACATACAAATCACGACAACAAAAACCACTGATACAATAGTGTGTATGAGAGGCCTTACCTCTGCAGAGTGGCACAGGGAAGTCCCACACAGACACCCCTCCTGCCGTCCTCACACAGGTGAGCAGAGAGTGTCCGTCCAGCACGTACCCACTCACACACCTGTATCGGATCTTATCTCCTACATTGAACTGGGTCCCGTTTAAAATGCCTTTTGGAGGGACCCCTGGATTTCCACACGTACTGCTTTTGAGTTCTGAAAAAGAAAAGGAAAAACATACATATATATTATATTCATTATTATGATATTGTAGATAAAATCCCTCTCACAACCTGTCTCTCCATATCTACTGTATGATAAAACTACGCATGGCACAGCAGCCCTCTTACAAAGCTTTCACACATTGGGCTGATTTAGTTTAACACAGCAAAACTCTGCAGTTTGTTACGAGCACCAATTAAATGCTATTTTAAACCATTCGTATTGCATTTAGCAGCTGCTTCTGAAGCTTGTGGCTATTTGCACACCACATCCCAATTGTGAATGAGTAAACAGTAGGCAGCTATATTTATCATTTACTGAGACAGTAGTCTATATACCCAGCAAATGTGTGCTTTTCAATATTTAAAAGTTGGCTGTAAAATATCATAAAAACAAACAGACACGTGCTTCCCCTTTAGCATTTAAAATCACCAACTACTGTGAATTTTATCGACACATTAAGATGCATAACAGCATTTGTGAGGGAAAAAATCAATCGAAGTTAATAAGCCTGGAAAGATGCTGGGTTTCATGGGGCTAATACAAAAATGTCTGTTGGTGCTAAAAATGTGTTTAAAAAATAATCTGAATTATATTGAAATATCGATCCATCGTTATCACCTAAATGTTATTGTTCACATCGCATTGTTCACATCGCATGCCTCTGTGGTATGCTGCTGCAGCTCGTGTATAGGATCGTGTTTATCACAGCTATGTAGCACAAACTTCAATGAGTGAGCATACCCAGGGCGCAGCGTGGATTCTGGCACCACGCGGCAATTGTGTCTCTATGGGGCTCACGGAGACTGTGAAATCTCCATGTGTTTGTTTGAAATATTAAAAGTGCAGGGTTCAACAAAGTGTAACTAAACACATCAAACGCAAATCTAAATATTAACACACCCTCTGGATATCGGCTACACAGGACACTGGAAAACAAATTCGACTTTAAAAGTACTAGCATGAAGATAATCGTCGTCTACATACAGTATGCAGAGTGAGGACGGGTGTTTTCTTTAGCAGCTTGTGTTGATACAAGCTCCTCAGCCACAAGCACTTTATATTCATTGCGTTGAACATGGGCCAATCACATGAAGATTCCTTTTGGAGAGAACAGTCAGGCTAAGCATTAATCAAACTACTACCAACAAAAACTGATCGTGACTTTTTTGAAGCGGTTTTGTCGTAATTTTATTGATTTTAGTTTTGTCACGTTTTTTCGATTGTGTTATTGTTGCTTTTCTGGCTCATTTTCGAGGATATTTTTTTAGGCTTTTTCCAAGAAGCTTTTGGAGTAACGCCAAACTAGGGCTGCTCGATTATTGAAAAAATAGCAATCACGATTATTTTAGTCATAATTGAAATCACGATTATTTGTTGCCTTTAAAAACAAGTCTATCTTTATTTTATTTATTTATTAATCAAAAAACTATGCTGAATATTTTCTGTTTTCTGAACAGTCATAAAAGTACAAATGATTTCAAGTCTGCCTCAATTGAGGAAAGGTCTCTGTTTCACACCTGCCCCCTGCTGGCCAGCCCTCACACCTGCGCAAGTAAACTCATGCTGCGTTCCATTTGTCCTTGGAGGTCGGAACTCGGAGCTAGGAAAGAATTTTTTCTGAGTTCCAGCGTTTCAGTTGTCAAGTCGGAAATTGTAATCAAATTAAAAGAAATAAGAAACATTTAAGCTTTGATGCTTAACTTACTTGTTTTGTAAACCCGAACAACGTGGTTATGTCTACGATCTCATAAATAATGTAACAAATCAATAAGGGAGCGCAGTTGGCTTTAAGCCGTGAGGTACGTGAGCAAGATTAGTATCTCAAAGAAAACTGTCCATTTTATAACCCCAGCGGCTCAACTCGTGCACAAGAGCTGAGTGACAGACAGTGAGCAGCAAAAGAGGACAACTTAAGTGTTAAAAACACAAGAAATCTAAAAATATTTTAGTGGGTTGTTTTTATTTACTGCTAACACCGTGCGCCTCCATGTTGTTTTTCCCACCTTGGGGGTTGTGAGGATCGTCCGACTTTCCCAGTGGGAAATCCGAGATAGGGGGGCGTTCCAGTTGAAAGTTCCCACTGGGAAGTCGGAAATTCCGAGTGCCGAGTACAAATGGAACGCAGCATGAGCAGTTTGTTTTTATGTCAGGCAAAAGCATGAGCCATGGCACGTGAAATGCGAAGGGACAGTAATCCAGCATGAAATATGGCTTTGCTTCATGAGATCAATTCGGATGGACAAGCGGGAGGGCATCCTTAATAATTGTTTGTTTCTATAATAAGTTAAAAGGATAAACATTTACTAAAGCTATTACTATTTCTTTATTTTTCGTTTTGGAGTGCATTGTGCTGAAGTGCTGTGTTGTCTGTCCAGTCAAAACTTTAGACTTATTGTCTAATGTATTTTGTGTTGTGTTCTGTTGAACTGTTGAAACTGTTACGTATTGTTTGTTTGTCTTTGTTGGTCTTTTTGAATACATTTTTTTTTTCCGATTATGTATATTGTATTAATCGAAATTGTGATCAAATGTCAATAAATTGCACAGCCCTACGCCAAAAGCAACGACATTGTAACTAAAACGGCCTCAAATCAAACTAAACCAGGACTGCAAAAGATCCTTGAGCATCACTGTGACAAGAATGAGATCCTGTATATTTTTTTATTCTTTGCTGCGTTTATTAGCAATATATTGAATGTTACGTACATGCATTGGAGGAAGACCAAGACAACATGGCGTTAAGAACCATCTAATTTACTAATTCAATGTTTAACGAAAAGCAGCTTGAAGCCCGTGAACCTGAGTTTGCCCCTGAGCAGCGCACTCATTTTAGCTCCAGATGTTTGCGCGTCCGACCAGATTGCGTTCAGCCAAATATAAAACTTAATGGCACAAATTAATTATGCAACTTTGGATCTCACACGAGAAACTTTTAATTAACCAATTACGCATTTTCCCCAAAAACAAAGCGAATGAGAAAATGCTATAATTATGAGCAGTTTGAGTGTTTGGCAACAATCAACAAACTAAACATTTTGCAAATAGACTTGTCGGACCCTACAGTAGTAGTTTCTGCTTGCCGTTATGGAGCGTCAGCATGTTTTTGAAGACCCTTCATACAAAAATAAGTGTCGTTCTCCGCTAAATGTTTTTCGAGAAGCTCACCTCGGGTCTCTCATTAAACAGTAATAGAAGCGTCCCAGCCGTAATTACCCATCCACTGAGTCACTGCCCGTCGGTCACTCTACAGTCGAAGCCACTGTGGCACATGCTCGTCACTGGGATAGGTGCATTCAGAAGCATATGTGGATAATATTCAGCGTGAGGACTGAATAGAAAAGGCATATTTTATTCAGATTTATGTTTGAAAACTAAGTGAAATCGCTGCAAACAGACTGTACCCCACATTAAATGAGATGATCCACTTTTATGAGGCTCTCAAAAACTGCCAGAAGAGTGGAAAAGTGTTAGATACAGTAGTAGCTCAAAGCCAGGGAGTTTTACTTTCTGAAGGACAACCAATAACAGTGAGGCAAACTCTGCGAAACCAGCTGGTGCGAAAACACCTTGGGCTGGTGGTAGAAACTAAAAATGTCGTAAAAACTTCTACAGAAATGCAAGTACAAGATCAGAGCACAGTATCAATGCAGTGCAAAAAAAAAAAGGGAAAAAAAAGTTGGGACAGTGAGTAAAATGTGGATAAAAAGCAAGCACACCTGGTATTTCTCATGAAAGTTAGAAATATTGCGGTTTCACCACAAGGGCTAAAGCTCTTCATTTGGCCTGTCTAATGACGCTCTTTGAAGAAGAGTCTTACAGAGTGGCATGTTGTGAGTGTACAGTCCCCACAGGAGCTAAGCCTGTGTGGATTTCATGTCTGCCTCCTGTCTGCTGCTGGAAGGAAGTCTGGCAAACCAAAGGGAGATGCCTCAGCAACAACCGAGGCGCGCAAATGTTTCTCACAATTACCATGGGCTTTTTTTCCCCTCCGCTTCAGAAAATAGTTACAATAAGTTGAACTGCAGAAATGAGCTGACTTTGGACATATCCTGTCACCTCCACAAATGCAGCATAATTTGTTTAAAAAATAGCTCTAACAGTGCACCTACTCTCAGTAATCACATTTAGTGTCCGGGAGTGTCAGAGCATAGTCAGAGCTCTGTGCCACTGTAGCCTAACCTGACCAGAGATTGACAGCTGGACCAGAAATGAGATTCAGTGAGACCATGTCCTTCACTGTGTCCTTCATAACTATGCAAATCTAAATCCACTTAATTGCAGTCTAGATTCAATCATCTCGGAGAGTCTACAGCTTCTAACATCTAGCCATAAGAATGAGACTATTTACATATTCATGTCCACAACGGAGCAAACCATATCAGCATTACAGAAGAGAAGCTGATGTACACAGCAGGAGACACCACTCTGAATTATGAATGAGAACTTTGACTGAGTGTTTGTTTGTTTGGTTTGGATACGACACCCCTAAAGGACCTGGCTCCTTTGGGCAGAGTTTCTGTTTGGGGTTAGCACCAGGTGCTTCTATTGCTGAGCATAATGTAAACACCCCAAATAACAAGTAAAACAGTGCTCATGTTATTCCATACTAAGCCAACCACAGTGGGTTACATGCATTGGTAATGTACGGATCCATGCCTTGATAAGCCTCGAGGACAGTTGATTTACTCAAGCAATCTAATAAGGTAATGAAGCAAATCTAAACTTATTTCTTTTCCGTCTCTGATACGTTAGTCATCAACGAAAGACGTTATTTTCTAATGGTCAAAACGTCCGCCAAGACCTTGGTGCCAAATCCAAGGTAAACAGAGAGTTGGCAAAGCTTCCTGTGTAAGAATTATACCAGAATATATTTGAATAAATACTGTATGAACCAGATGGTTCACTGTGGGCCTCTTTTAAAGATACAATTTGTGTACATACTGTTCAATAGCATTATAATTAAGATGTACCAATCCAACCTTTTCTTTCTCAATATTGATGCCATTGACTTTTTTCACGTCTGACGTCTGAAACCAATTGAAACCAACAAATACAAGTCGAGCATGTCACCAAACTGACTCAAATATGCAAGAAAATAGGCCTATAGATTTATATAATTGCTCTGGACAAATTAAAGTGCAATTATTTTGAGACATCCATTGGCAACAATGGCCAGTACAAAGTTTATAATGCATTCATTGATTGGTCTTGCCCATTACTGATATCCTGAACTAATTCACACCTTTATTTAACCAGGAAAAAATCTCATTCGGATCAAGGATTTCTTTTACAAGAGTGCCCCGGGAACTGATCTCGAATCCAGTATTTTTTATCTGAATGTTACTGTGTTACTCTTACTTATGAATGTTACTCCAATTTCACACTTTATGACAGCAAAAATCTTATGAACAAATGGAGACGAGCATGATCCAATTTAACCCACTAAGTGTCTAGGGACATGCAGAGCCAGGCCAGTTCCGAGTGCGCAGATGGGAGGGGAGAGGTGCTGCACTGGTTGGCCCTGGGAGATGGGAAGGACAGCAGGGTAAAGGCTAGTGGAGTGGAGAGGTCAGAGCCAGAGAAGAATTTGTTATGAGAGCATAAAAATGGAAAGAACATTTTAATCAACAATACATGCATATATTTTTCATCCACCAGAACGTAGTTTTGGCATAAAAAAATGTCCAAATCAGTATGAAAGGAATGTTGGTACATGACAGCCTCTACCTACCTATGAAGGGGTATCCATAGTAACTATGGGCCTTAGGGAAGGTGCACACTAGACAATGATTGGCTACAGGGCTGACATAACTTATAGGACACAGTAGCGCACGGTAGACGGGGCCTTTCTGTGTGGAGTTTGCGTGTTCTCCTTTTGTCTACATAGGATTCCTCTGATTTACCCTAACTATAAACAAGTACAATAGGTTAATCCTCCAGCCAGGTGTTTCTGACCATTAGCCTGGCGCCACCTCTGGAGATGGGTCCACGAGCGCCGGCCTAAGCTGGCTGCTCACTGTTTATACAGGTCGCCCCAGCGTCATTGAGGATGGGTCAAATGCAGAGAACAAATTTCCCTCCAGGGATCAATAAAGTATATCTTAACCTTAACTTTGACAATCCCCTGAAAACATGCATGTCCCTAGAGAGAGGGGAATATAGGGTATAGCCTGCACTAAAACTGGGATGAAATACAGACTTCACTTGCCATGAGTTACAGTACTTTGTCTATAAAGCACACATGAGTCCAGTAAAATGAGTAGGACGTAAGGAAAGTAAAACACAGACAGTTTATGGGGAGAAAAGTGTAAATACAAATGTGATTTAGATGAAATCTTGAGATGGAAAAGAGCAAAGAGTGAGGGCTGGTCACAGGACAGTTCATATTTAGACAGCTCCCTCTTGCACTCTGCTCTGCTTCAACACACATAACTCACTACATCCATTAACTCAACCAATTCCCATCGCCATCTGCCATGCAATTCCACTGCACCTCTGGAGTCACCCAAAAGGTCCACTTCTTCCAGGGAACGGAGATGGATTAAAAAAAAAAAGTGAGATGAGATTTGCCTGCTTGAGATGGCGAATGCTTTTGATAAATCAACACAGCGCAGGAAATATAAAGATAGTCATTCAGATAAGGATTGAAAAACAGCTTGTGAAAAATTAAATCAAGCTGATGGGCCCAACCATTTATGTAACATTGTTCTTTACACACAAAAGGATGCAAGACTCACCTTCAAAAGTAGCTTTAAATCCATGGGCGCTTACTGCAAAGTCGCTGGTAAGCCTCAGTGAAAATATGGACCCAGAGCTGGTAACAGGCGCAGGAATGGTGAATCCCGTTAACCTGCAGAAAACACATTGCACAGTTGTAAACACTATTGCGTTCAAACCACTGATAAAGCGCTTCAAGCACTAGAGATGCATTATTAAACAACTTATTTTGAAAGCTCTGTCAGAGGATTTATCACGCTAAACTGATCAAGTAAAAAACGTGAGGTCTGAGAATGTATGATATAAAAATGTCTGTGCATTTTTTTTTTTCATCTTGTTACTTATGTTCTGAATAAATCAACAGACAGAATCATCAGACAGAATGTGTAATAGAGAGAATTTCACCAGAATTGCTTCACGACCAAAGCATAACCCTTCTTAAATTTTGATGTGGCCTTGTAGCCTCAATTCACACTCATCAGATACATATTCCAAAAAGTCGCAAACACTCTATGTAAGCCAAACCGAAAGAAGCTGAGACAGAGAAGTTAAAGAAAAAGAAAGAAAGTGTCATCTGTGTTTGTGTGTTGAATTTTGCTGAAGTGACACAGAGACCTTACAACCAGTAAATTCAACTTAAAAAAAAAAATCTAAATAAAGTTTCCATTTTCTTGTGTGACATAATAGCGTTGCCATAGATTTCCAATAACAGAAAATAATGGGTCTGTGCAATTTCCCCACAGCTCCTGCACCACTTTACACGCATAAAGAAATAATCACTGTTGTTATGCACTATTTACTTTTATTTCTTGTACTTTTAGGCAAGGCCACATGATACATTTGAACAGTGAACAATACTTGAGAAGAGAACTAAGCGGCAGCACTAAAAACAAGAAGGTACCATATCACTCCGCAAAGTGAACCCCAATTTAAATTGATGACTACTGAAAGCCCTCGAGCCCCCCAGACCCCGCAGCTCTATAGTTTTATGTCTAATAAAAGTGAATAGCTTTGAGAACTGTGATGCAATTTGTCCCTCAATAATTTGGTGGGTAGTATACAATCGAAACCCATGCGAGGATCTCTGTTCCATTGTGCGATTGCGTTTGAAGGCTGGCAGCTGCATTGTAACAGACTGGTTCATTACTGCATTTCAAATTAGGTGCAGATCCAAACAAATCCATTTGCTTTGACGACGTCGTAAACAAGATGTGTTGCGGACCATTCTCGCCGAGCAGCTGCTGATGTCGTATCGACCTCCGCCGTTCTGAGCCGTGCCGCGCCGGATGAACCCGGCTTGTGGATCAAACCAAATGTCGTATTTTTCCGCGTCCATCTTGTTCTCCGCTGCTAGTTTTGGGGCCGTTTGTGTGTGTCTGATCGTCCGCTCGAAAATAAGCCCAGTGAATAACAGCGGCAGGAGGCCAAATGCAGGAAAAAAACAGATATCCCCTCAGTGGCCGCAAACAAGAGGATGGTGTATTTACAACTTCAATAGAGTTTCAAATTACAGCACGGTGAACTGCGCCGGTCCACACAATTACTCTTTGTGAAGATATAGTCCACAGCAGGCCAGGATCCAAGTACTGTTGATGCAGATTTCAATACAGCTGGCTTGTGCAAGACAGCACACTGTGTAACAGGGCTTTTCAAACTAACATATGGAAGTTTCAAACTTCTACACAAATCTAAAAGCATTCACTTAAAAGTCAAACGGTCAAAATCATAAACCATGATTTCTAAAATAGGATAAAATCAAGGCTGAATGAAATTTAAAGGGACTATACAGAGTATAAAAATGTTAACATAATGTATTTTCCTCACCCTACATGTTCCAGCCATGTCCTAATGTGTAGAATGAGCCCAGACCTGTTCACCACAACTGCCTCTAAAATCATGAACTGTCACTCAAAAAGTTGTTAATTCGGGTCCAAAGTGCCGTCATGCACGAGCTTAATACAGAAGGTGCAGTTACACGTATGACCTGAGATGGCAGTAGTGAGTATAAAATGGCAAACTTGCATCTAGCCCCTTTAACCAACAATATTAATTGTTTTTGGGATTAGGGCTGTGCAATATCAGCATGATGTTTTTTGGTAACACTTTATAATAATGGTACATGAGTTCTTGCATGATTTCATGAAACATTCATGCATTACTAAATCATGACTTCTCAGGAACAAACATGATCACATGTTGGCTCATGAATGACTTCATCCCTGAATTAAACGTCCAACTACTGTAATGAATGTACATGAAAATCTTAATAATTCATCATGATCATGAGGATCACTTAAAAATGCCATGAATTCACTAAAACAGCAATGAAATGACAATAAAATGATCAATGATCATGAGGATCATACATGATCATCATATGGTGGAAATCTACTTGCAAATGATGTCCCCTGAACTTAAGTGGTGCATTACCCTGAACATTTTAACCTGTTTAAGATTTCTAAATTGTTTCCTCAATTGGAATTTCTGTGTGGAATTAAAGATTTATTAGAAATTATTACAAGCACAGCATAACCAAATAAGATCGCCAGAGCTGCTCTTTCACAGGTTCAAAGGTTTAGGATAATGCACCATAATGCAATTATGATGTATTAAGGATTAGCAAACGATAAATTCCTGATTGTCGTAATTTCATCCTGTAAAGTTATACTTTGTAGATTTCCACCATATGAGTCATGATGTTCATGCATGATCTTCATGATCATGATTGGTTGATCATTTTATTGTCATTTCATTGCTGTTTTTGTGAATTCATGGAATTCTTATGTGATCCTCATGATCATGATGAATTATTAAGATTCTCATGTACATTCATTACCTTAGTTAGAAGTTTAATTCAGTGATGAAGTAATCCATGAACCAATGTGATCATGTTTGTTCCTTAGAAGTCATGATTTAGTAATGCATGAATGTATCATGAAATCATACATTTGTTTGCAGTGAAGATTGGACTTTGGAGGAATAAAATGTTTTGTGTAAGCATTAATTTGATAATCTGAGCTTTATTTGTAAATGTGTATCCCCTGAACCTGATGCAAGTGATGTCACATCAAAGCAACAGCATAGCAACAGAAGACAAATGAGTGTCAAGTCTACGCTAGTATTATTAGAGCCCAGCCCAAATTGAGATAATTTTAGTTTCCAGATTATTTCGCAATATCGTGCAGCCCTGATTACCAATAAAGTGAATTATAAAGAATATACCCTGGAGTTTTTACTGTCTTGTCCCGGCAGTAAAGGATCAGAGGGTCAGAGCCATTTGCAGTTGGGAGTTGTATATTTTATGAATCTAGATTTGACAGCACGCAGCGCAGTCTTCTGGAATGGCCTCCCTCTCCACATGTCTGCGGATGGAGGGAGACCCATGTGGGAAGTAATTACAGACTGAGCTCAAGTGAAAAGGGAGGAGAATCAATGGCTGCAGTCTGCATGGTGCAGGGCTTAAAGCGCCACTGCGAGGCCAAGCTTCCTCTCAACTTCACCCTCCATGACCTTATCTCTGCAGTATGCTGCTGCCGGAGCTCTTGGCAATCTGTGGGTTAAACCAACACTTAATCATGCAATTATTGCTGCTGAAAGAAGAGACAACAAATGGAGAGTAAAGGTGAAAGGGATGACAGTCATATTTGGGCATGTATTTTCTCATAAAAGCACACTTATGTATATATATATATATATATATATATATACAACGTATATATAATATTTGTTCAGGTTCTACAGGCAAAAATCCAAATAGAGGGTTTGGAAGCCATTTTGTAAGCCTGGAATGGTGGAACAACCGAGAACTGAGGGTGGAACATTAGTTTAAGTTGATTTTAGTATTTATCTAAATTGTTATTTGGTGCTAAAATCGCAATCATTTTCCATCAACATATTGCCCATCCCTAATGATGAGATTATGCTTGTCTTTATGTCACTGGTAAAAATGGTGATTATGTACGTTGTCTGAAAAGGGAAAAGTGATTTGTAGCTGTCCAAGAAATCCTTCAAACTGAAGTAAAAGTGTATATTTCTTTTGAATTTTTAGTGCTAAAGAGGTCACGGAGAGCTGGCAGTGGAGGATTAAAATTGTATAATGCCATCCTTCTGTCTGATGTGGACAGCTGAGAGATATTCTGTACGACACTGAACATGCAGTCACATTTGACAAAAAGAATAAGGTAAATGAATGACTTTCCACACAAGTTGGTGCTCTGTGTGTTTTTTGTGTTCTCTTTAAACACTTTGTGACCCTGTTTTGGCACAAACGCGACAAGTCATTTGGGACTCCGCTGCTGCCTGTTGCTTAGGTAACAGAGGCAGTGAGTGAGGAGACGGCGTCTAAATGAAATAACTAGAACAAGAAGAAAATTGCCCTTCTGGTGCCTTCTGCATAAACACAAACAGTTCCATTTTATAAAAGGATTTGTATATAACTGGGCAAAATGTAATGTAAAGCAGGAAAAAAGAGGAGAAATACTCACAATAATGAGAATGTTTTTTTAACAGAAAGGGAATTATGTGATTTAGGCAATTAAAAGTCAGATTTTAGGGTAAACAAGGGTAAGTCTATCTCCTCTGTAATGGAGAGGTTTATGGTTCCAGTGTGTAACAATAGAAACAGAAGAACAAACAATATACTGTAGATAAAATACAATCTCATTATTAATTAACCAAATATGCTATCCACACTTTAATGATTTACTAAGACAATAAAAAGAGTTTTGTCACAAACAGTCCAATTATGTGAAACAGCTAAGTGTTCCAAGAGTGTTAATTAGAGTTATTCTGGCTGATTGCTTGATGGCTAAGGTTAGCGGGTCAGTCCAAATTGTGGGCCAGGTGTCCCGCTGACTTGGTCCCGGTAATAGATGAGAGTGACAGAGCAGCCTGGGCTCAGAGCTGGGGTGATTGGCCGGACAGATGCAGCCGCTCCTTCCACCTGAACACACTACATCAGGCCCCGGGCAGGTGTCAGGACGTCCCGCACATGATTAGTGAGGCGCCCACAGAGAGCACACACACCACGGGTGGCTGGCTCTCTCTGTCAAACTACACACTTTCTGCTGCTTCCATTTAATGTGCATTCAAATAACGTTTTTGCATTGTTAGGAGAGAAAAAATAAGCCTTTTGGGTGACCACAAAACGAGGGAGTGGCAATAAATAAATAAAACCATAAATAACCCCTCCTTGAGCTGCCACCTATTGTGGTGGAGAGATTTGAGCAATGGTTGCGTTCCCTGGATTGACGGCGCCTGGTGCTCAGCCTGGGTGAATGTTGTAGGGTCGCCCGTCCTGCTATGGACCCACCACCTGCGGGAGAAGCCTTAAGCGGCTGGTGCAGTTATCGTGCCCCAGCAACCCGTTTTTTTTTGCAAGAACTAACAGGTTGTGTAATCAACCACTGCAGCACCTTAACAAAGTAGATGAAGACCTGACCTTAAACAAAAGCCCCGCCCCCTTAACAACTGTTAGCCTGCTCTATGAAGAAGTTTTAACAGTAGAAGTGCCTGTTGACTCCTTTTGCTGTAATACCAGTGCAGTTTCCTCCACATTTAGCCAAATCACATTGCAATGTGCAGTAGAGGAATATGTAAAAAATATGCATCAAAGGGGACACTACAACTGTGGAGGCTAAAGCCCCAGTCTCAAAGGAAATATCCCTGGAGCTACCTTAAATGCAACCAGCACAGTCATAAGGGCTAGTCAAACTATCTTCTTTTGACAGTCAAGTATCAATAAAATATGAGCGTTATTGCTACAGGAGCTGAGTCTGACTTAAATCTGAAAGTTTTGATTTCCTCATTCTTGCCACCTGTGAGACGGTGACCATACAAAGTTAAGCCCTTTGTGCCCTACACCAAAGGGTAACTTTAAAGGCCAGTCTGGGGTAAGCATAAGTCCTATATAATATGACATGTGCAGGAAGCGACGCACCCAAAGAGATACCATGAAGTTGTGACAGGCTAGACTCACGAGCCACGGGGAGCAGTCTGCTCAGACAGCAACGAGACTTACTTTTTTCAACTTTGAAAGGGGAAAAACGCACCGCGTTGTGTTATTTTCTATGGTAGGAGATCCGGAGAATGAATGACGGACAGCAACTTTTGCTATGAGGTATAATTGGAAAATGGCCTTTTTTTATTAAGCAGGTTATCTGAAAAATATCTGACATCTTAACGATAGTCATTTGTAGCAACAACAAAAAAATCAGATCAGAGCCCTAAATATAATGATCCATTTTGTTGCTTTTTACACCAATTGAATACATTCAGATAGGATTTGAGTCACAGAATAAACAAGTCATCGTTAAGTGGATGAAGCAGCAGGATGTGATATGATTAATGGCCTTGAATAAAAGTCTTTTCTCTGTAATTTATTCATGTTTGGATCTCGTCTCAGCCACAGTTCAGCCACATGCAGACAGGGGCTTTTAATTGAAGAGATGTTTAATCGGCTACTGTCATTGTTAAATGAAAGAACCTTAAGACCTTATCTGGGATTTCTTATTATGGATTTAATAGATGTGAATCACTGCAGACTTTGGATAAACGTTATGTTGGCACTAAAACAAATCCTTTGTTTCAGTTTCTTCCCATCCACTTTAGATTGGTAGGCTCTGTGTGGTGAAGTAAAAAACAGTCCAATTAGGGCATGATTTGTCAAAAACTGCAATATTTAATAGCTGTCTTGAATATTCTAATAATGATATTACTGCAAAATTATAGTAAGCTATTACAGAAGCGTGCATTTCATTAGATTTATACCAGAAAAGGCAAATTGTGTTACATTTTTACGAAATCAGGATCAAAACAAGGCTCAAAATGACTAAAACTGACTAAAACTAAAACTGACTAAAACTGAACTTTTGTATTTTTCTTATTTCATTTATCATGCATTTTTTTCAGTCAAATGGAAAACCTCAGTGATTCTAAGATACATTGTGGCTTCCTGTGATATGGATATAGCATCACCAAATGTCATAATAATGATCATTTGACAATGTATTGTTCAGCTCATGTCCAAATCAGCTTTTTTCACGATCACGCAAAGATTGAACTTCCGACGTTATCATTAGTGCTGGCGTACAAGTGGATTCTAAGGTTTTACTTTTACATCTGTGACTTGAAACCAATAATGAGAGTGAGTACAGCCACTCTGCGCACTGGGGACTGATCCTGGTGCAAGAGCGGCAGCAGAGGAGGAAACTTCACTCAGCAAAGAGAATACATACATCAATGCACTGGCACTAATCATGTCCATCACACCAGGCCATTCTTAAGCGTCTTAAATATTAACCATTGCTTTTGTCTCGTTCCCCTCTGAATTATAGCCCTAATTAATTAAAAGCTTTCATAAATCTCACGTCTCTTTAATCTGTATCAAGGTTTTCTATTTATAATTACGCCGGAAGAGATGGGCGACCAGGAATCGTCTTCACCTGGATGAGAGAAAAACATTCCCAGTTCACTGCCAGGAAGAACAAACCAGCTCTGCCTTATATGGAAATGAGCACCTTAGTGAGCAGCTTTCAGAGCAAGTCTTTTTGATGAAGTTAAACAAAAGGTAAGGGGGGGGGGGAGACATAAAAACTGCTTCCCACAACTCTGAGATTTTTCCATTCCGAGAGCAACATTAATTGCGTACAATCAGGGCCCCAGAGGCAAAGCAGAGATAGTGTGTCTTGGAATTTGGATTTTCTGGCAGCAGACCACATAATAAATCCACGTTTTGAATGGATCCGGTGCTGGGATAAACAGCACTGTGACTAAATGACAAAAACAAAGTTGCTATTTAGAGGTTTGGGGATGGATTAGGAAACACCCATCAACATTTGAGCTGAATTCAATTCTCGCATAAATGACTGGTGCTGCGTGTCCCGGCCACTGAATAGCGGGATTAGAGGATTGGCAGCATCTCAGATATCAACTGTTTTATTGTGCTCATTTATGAACACTTAACCCTTTATTTGGGATATCTGCTGGTATTAGAAGAGCCTCAATTGTTTTGGAAAAAGGGTAGCTGGGGACATTTAGAAACATCATTGCAGTTTCATACTAACAAATGACTTAGCTATTTTAGCATATGCAGGAGGCCCGACCACAACAGAGTGAAATGTAATCGTTGTCGCTATTGTAACTGTATTTGTTGAGTATGTTTATCATCAACATTTTGATGCTATATTTTTACTTGAGTGTATGTGTCTATCTTGTCAGTGTTTATACAGAATCAAAATAGCTACATTAAAGCAGTACTAACAGGTTTACCTTAATAAATCCTTTCCGTAGTCCCTCTGGGGGTAATACAAGTGTTGATGGGATGATTGGGGGGTCTTTCATCTCCCCCTCATGTCTCTAGCCAGCACACTACAAATGCAACTTTCTGCCTCAGAGTCAACAATACACACTAATGGAAGAACGAAGAAGAAGCTAACAGGCTAATGGGCAAAGCTAAATGCGGGTTAGCGCCACTTAAACAACATTTACAGCCGAGTTTGAGTGAAAAAAAAAACTTCATTGTGTAATTGGATGTACAATATCCCTTTGTCTTTTCTGTCAGCGCAGTATTTACTCTCACAGACAATTAATGAGTTAAAAAAACTCAACATGCTACGACACCTGCGGTGGCGCATATGGCCTCTAGGGGCATGAGTTACTTGGTTCTGCTTTAAACTGTTTTTAAGGTGAAAAAATTAAATCCAAAATCAATACAAGGGGGGGTAATAACCAATCAAACCCTATCCCCAAAGGACCAAATGCACTGTGACCAAACAATCAAACAAAAAACAAATGCGCTGCCTACTTTAACATGATGGCTTCTCCATTATAATCCAAACTCACTGCATAACATCTACAATATTCCTCCATGTTTGTTGGATACATAAAAATACTGTTTTGCATACTTCAGATTGACTAAAATGCTTCAATTACTGAGATAAACTAGTGAACTAAACTCACACTTAGCCTATTACAACACAGCTGTTGTTGTGTGCTCTCGTGTTGCATTCAGAGACAGCAGGAATTATTGCAGTTGATCATCAAAGAAAAGATTAATTTGCGGCCATGCCTTCAAGACAGGGAGGCGGGGATCTAATCCTGAATGGTTTGTTGTTAGTAAAACTTTACAGTCCATAATTTTCTTATAAGCACAAAACTGACAACATCTGTAATCACATATGATGACATTATTCCTTGTTGCGGTGCCATTATGCAGGCATTAAATTAAAATCACTGCCAATAAAATACCTTTTGTTTACACAACATCGACGTGAGCAGCAGCACTGATTTAACATCCTTCAGAAATTATCCTAATTATACCACAGCCCAAGATTTACTCAGTGTTTGCTGTATAGACTGGCTGAGGTACAACAATGTCAAAAATGTACTTTGCGACTGCTTTCAAACACAACATATCTTCAGGATTATTTGGCAACGCACACAGGGAGAGTAATAGCCATATTATGTGCAGAGCAAGGTGATTAGACGCCATCAAGTATGAGGACAGATCTTTATGAGCCTGACCTTGCTCCATTATGCAAACGTAATGTACCTGAAGTTAGTCATCTGCACAAGTTTCAACAGTGGTGACTCAGCTCTGGAGTGTCCTCCTCCATGACCTCTGCATGGTTTAAATCACTATCACAATACCATCTGACCTCTGCCCCTCCAGCAGGATCAGGATTAGCAGGGGTGTTCCCAATGAGGATCGGGAACCGCAACACCAAAACCAAAAAAAACAATCATGAGCTGTTTAACGAGTGGCAACCAATTGACTACATGCGGTTAATGAGAGAGTCAGTTCATAATAGCTAAGTTGTCCTGATTTTTTATGTAGCAATTATATGCTAATGTAACAATTAGTATATGCTAATTCTAACAATTAGCACTGATAATTAGTACATGGACTAAAGGCTAAACGTGAATAATCGTTTTCTAAATAGGCAAGATATAAAGTATGCCAGGAAGTAGCAGGAAAAAAGTTACTGCATAGGACTAAACTCAACAGCAAGCTAATTGTTTTAGTTGTGTCTTTGTTACTGTAATAGAGCAAGTATGTCAGTCATACTTTCATCAGCTATTTAATGCCACCTTTTTGATTCACAACAACAAGAGAAGAAGAAATAATACATTTTAATCACAACCACTTCTGCCTTTTTAGACTTTGAATCAGTTGCAAAAACTGCAATACCTGATTAAATTAAAAGCAGTGCACTGGCAGCAGTGGCAGATGAGAGTTATTGTTGAATGTAACAGTTGTAACATGTCGGGTGTTAATATATTGGGTGTTAATATTATATTTATTCTGTCCACTGATGCAAACATTATCCTATAGTCAAAGATTTACCAATACACAAGCCTTACTATTTACTGTTAAAATCAGTGTCAAGTCATCAGGATACTTCACTTAACAAACTCCAGGATGACTTGTCTTGTTTGTTTACGTGTTAAACCTACCATATGTCTTCTCTTGCTCCAAGGAGGACTCAGATCACACACCATTCAGTCCTATCCTCTAATTACAATCTTACAATTGGGTCCAGGACAATAACCTTCTCCAGCTAAAAATTATGGACTGTCATCTCAACAAGATTATAAATTTCTGCTCAAAATTCAATTACCAAAGTGTGCGCCGCTCAGTTGAGAGAATTTACTATCCGAATCATACCCACAATGTCCTAATAATTCAGTTGTGGAGGAAAGAAATACAGCTAACAATGAGGAGCGAAACGTTTCGGCTACAGCCGGATGTGTGCCTTCGAGCAAACACACAGTGCCGTGCACCGTGCAGAAGAATTGTGCAGAGGTAAACAACGAGTAATGCAATGTTTGATTTCTAAGGTTTTGTCTCCGCCAGTGAAGCATTTGAATAGCTGACCCATGCATCACCAGGGCCAACGCGGCACGCTCGACTGGAAGTAAGTGCTACAGGCTGTCTTTTGCGGGGGGGGGGGGTTTCTTGGAAAATCCAGGCTCTCCGTAGTTCATGAATGAATTATAGGAGTACAGCTTCTGTAATGAACGCAACAACGTTCAGGATAACTTCATCTTTTTCTGTTTTTAATGTGAATGCTCTTCTGTGTGGTTACGGTTTGACTTCATGGTTCGTGGTTGACCAGATGCCCTTCCCATGAAGCCAGTCAGATTATGTGGTTAAGAAGCATTAGTTTGGATCCCATTGTGTTATAATTTACAAAGACGACAAATTAACTGTTTAAAAGCAAGACCCAATCAGATAACACATAAACCCATTCTTCGTTATTATTTTTTATTTGTACTGACTAATCCCTCTTGAACTTTTATATGTCTATTTTAATTACTTTCTTAATAAAAAAAAACTAAAAAAAATTCACATGGCACTTTACGAGCAGTAAATCTATTATAGAAAACGCTATCTCAATGGCCGCCTGGGCGCCGCCATTTTTATTTCCCATACCGACTTTGAAGCTAAGCAGGGACGGGCCTGGTTAGGACTGGGATGGGAGACCGTTTGGGAACCTGGCGACAGGAGTGAGTGTGTGCGTGGTTGGTGGTGGGGGCTGATGTGCGCAGTGGACTGAATGAATACTGCAACAAATTGTACACCGACGAGCGTCTGGAAAAGCGCTAAATAAGACTTGCCATGTTCATTTCCCAACAATCCGCGGTCGGCCCCACGTCACCGTCCCACCGGCCGCGGGCATTGGTCACGGGTCCATATGGACCGCGGTGCTGCTGTCCGAGGACAACCCGCCGTCACAACAACGCGAGTGCTCGAGATCTGACTGCCGTGCGTGTGTGTGTGTATGTGTGCGTGCGCGCATCCTAACAGGGCGATGTGTGTGATCGTCACTCACCCTAAACTGCAGCTGCAGACGCTCCGCAGGTACAGGTACATCCTCCAAAACACATCTACGCGTCTTTGTTTCAGTCTCTCCTGCAGTGACCGAGGCTGTGGTTCATTACAGATCCAGTGCTGTCATGTCAGAAGCTCAGACACATGCGTAAGACCCAATCCTGCTCATATTCCGTCTCCAAAGTTTTGTCTCCGAAAAAAAGTACACGCAGAAACACGAGCTTCAACTGAAACGCGCTGCTCCGAGAGCTTCAGCCTCCGTGTGCGGAAAGCGAAAGTGAAACCACTTAACGAGCGCATGGCCTGCACTGTTGCTTTTTTTTTTATATTTATGTTTTTTTTTACTTTGCTGCTGTACCATTTCTTCTCTATTTCTTCTTTACATTCTATAAATCGGCTTTGAAAGCATTGCCAATTGTATTATAAGGATATAAATACTGTCTAATAAAAAACAACTTCTTATTTTTTAGATTGCACCAAACCACGGGTCCTGCACCGTGAACCGAACCGTTAGAGCTGAACCGCTAATATTTCTCCATAAATATTCCACTGTTTCTTGAATTCTATTCCCTGAGTTTTGCAACATATTGTCCATGTAGTTTATAAGAAAGGAGTACGGGTGCAAACACTCCAATTGCAGTTTGTTTGAAATTATTTTTAGCATTCATTATTTTAAACATTTGGAGTGGCCATAGTTTTAGGAATGGGTTGGGAACCACTGGTCTGCTTACTGTGGGTCTACAGCTGTACTGAGTGACGGGTTATAGGGACTATACTGGACATTTCTTTGTAATAACTCATAATCTCTGAATATCAAATGTGGAGACTAGCGAGGCCCGGCCAAAGGCCGGGTCTCAGCTAGTATTAATAGAAATCATTATAGCATCAGACGCCTGTTGCAATCTCTGTCATGTGTACATTAAAGAAGAGCAGGTCTGGCTGAGGCTCAGAAGCCTCACATCTCTAGGCCCCTGCAGATTTCAAAGCAGAAGGAAGTCTTCCTTACCTGGTTCTGAAGTTGGGCGGGTGCGGGTGCCCGTCATACAAAGATAAAAAGTCATATTCCTCCTCCACGGCGAATGATTGAAAAACTATATGTATTCTGTTCCCCTCTTCGGCCAAAATGACCCAGGTACAGTTCGCTCCGTTTGGATATCCATACGGAAAACCTGGGCTCTCTATAGTCCCGTTCTTGCCTTTTAAAGTGCCTCCACACGTGTGGATAAAACCTGCAAAGACAGAGAGAGAGAAAGAAGAGTCTTAGAACACTGTGAAGGTTATAAGTATACAAAATGTATTTGCAAATATGCAGAAATAGAGCGAACATTGAAATGAAGAGTTTTTTCTCACTGTGGATATCAAAAACATTTACAGTAGTAGCACATAAACAATATTTAAGGGAAGACAAAACATTTTCTGTTCAGTTTTTTTTGTTAAATAAAGCAGGCTGGAATGGCTTCACGATACCATTGAAAAACTACTGTGGGGGGGGGGGGTTAGTTGCGAAAGTAGACACTCTTATACACTGTATGTGTGATTTTGGTAGCTCGGTGATGAACAGAAGTGAGATATATGACGATCAAAAACTTGTGAAGAATCACGATCTGGACATTTCATATATATTATTGCGTTTCTTTTCTCTCTTTTTTTTAGTCTGAAAGGGCGTGGTGTTGCATAGCGAACAGCTGTAACCCCGACATCTCTCTTCCCATGGAAAGATCGAAACAGTTGAGATTGAGTTTTTAAATGGTCAAAATCGGTCCAACGACAGCTGGGTTAAGTCTTCAATCCGAGAACCAGGCTGTTGAAATGCACACGCAGTGATTGGCGAAAGCGATCGATAACATGCAGCGTTTCAAAATGTGTAAACAATGTTGTCATTGAAAATTGACTTGAAACAAATATATTTAGGCATTTGCCTCTTCCCATAACATTAGTGTCCGTCCAGAGAGGACAAAGGAGGAGGTGAGGAGGAGAGGTTTGATAAAACACTAATTATCTCAGAATCTAGAAAAAAAATCTGTAATTTTGATCAAATTTAGCCTCGGTTTAGCTTAGATTTCTCAGGTACCGAGGCACGTAGAATTAAACTGTTTTCACCTATGGAGAGCTTAGAGTTTCGTCGTTCATACGAGCCATAGCATGTGTCCATAGCTATAACATAAAATATGCTATGGTGCTACAAATATGAAAAATGGTCTGGATTGTTGGCACTCAACTGCTAAATCTCAAAAACAGTGCGGCACTCAATGTGTTGAGTGGCGTTGTTTGGGGCCTGACGTATAGGGCAGCCTAATGCATAATTGAGGGGTGTTTTCTTTAAATAGCCCGATTGCATCTGTATTGCTCATTGTTTTTCCAGAGGGCCTCTAAACCCCAGAGATGAGCACTAAGCAGGGAGCAAACACACAAGCATCTAGCGCATTATATCAGGTCCACAAACCCTTAAGACCTGCCTTTTCTGCACATCCTTGCACCTTGTTATACGATTCTGTAAAGACCGCATCCTTGCTGTCCCATTAATTCAGTTTACAAGGCCGCTCATGCCTGCATAGGTCCCGTAAATGTGTGGACGCAATGCAAAAACGTTACATTCCAGGGTTATCTTACATGTTGTCTAATGGAACACAGCCTTAATTAAGATGCATAGTTTATCACTCACAAATGACTCTGGTGTAATTAGCTTTTCACACTCCTTCGGTAAAAGATGTTCAGCGAGGGCCATAGACATCCGCTGCGGTACGGGAGGGAAGACAGAATGTACGGATCACTTGGCTTCTCTGCATCACAAATGGCCCCTAACTAGGCCCACCAGACGCAGTCCACAGTCATTTTTCTTTATAAAACGTACGCCCTCCTTATAAATTGACGGGAAGCAAGCAGTCCAAATGTTACAGCGTGAGACAAACTGGCAATTAATTTCCACCTCTCATCAAGCGGCTCTAATTTCATTATTTTTTGGACAAAGCCTGGCAGCTGTTTAAGGTTCCGACAGAAACGTTTTGGCAGATACTGTATGTGAGGTAATCAAAAGCCTGTACCTGCGTGAATACTGAGAGAAATGTGATTAAAAAAAAAAGGTCAACTCTAAAGAAGTTTGTCAAGTACCGTCCATACTACTGTGAGAGAATAGTCAATACCCGGTTTCCGATGGGTGTGACTTTGTTTTAATAGTAGTGACTTCCTTTGCAGCGAAAAAATACACAGCACTCTATGATCTTAGTGAATGCACAGTAATGCTAATAATTGCGTGTTTCAAACCATTTGCGTGACCATGAGAAGGAAATGCTAATAGAGCATTATAATAATTAAATGAAGTAACACTATTGCACAAAAGACTCAAGAAAATTATGATGATGATTGAAATAAAATGCTTTGAAAATGCTTAAAAGCTATTTAGTTGTATGAAATCATGACTTATGATTAAACCCTCATCACCCCATTTACCATCAAGCAATACTTCAGAGAAAATAAGATCTGCTTCTCAGAAATGTGCCAAGTAGAATCACTAGCATATGTCTAAAATAAATATTTCCTGACCCTAAGCAGATGCGGTGAACTGTAGTCCCTGTTGTTGTCCGCACAAGTGCCCTGTCCACACAAACTAAATCACCTTGATGCAGTGATCAAGCCTGACGACCTTCAGCTTTACGCTGCTTTTGACACACTGTACATCACCGGTCTCCGGGTCAAAAACCACAAGCTGTTGGTCTGACTGTGAAGAGAACTATGTGCTCTTTTTGTTCTTCTTAGTCAGATAACATTAAGCAAATAGAGAAATGACGATGCATTTGGAGAGCAGATTCAGTGCCTACAGGATGGACCTGAGCCAACCTGTGAGCATTACTGCACCTCCAAACGGCTTTACTAACAGCTATACCAAGAGCTCCACTCATGAGATTAGAGACCTGTGAGTAGCTCAGCGGAAACATTCAACCAGGCTGGTAGTGTCAATAGGATGAATAATGCACCCATCTGACTGACAGTATTTGTGAAAATTTCAAAATATTCACACAACTGGCCACTAGGGTGGCATGGTGGCGCCGTGCTAGGTGCTCCGGCCTCACAACCACAAGAAGAAGATCCTGAGTGCGAATTCAAAAGGGGAGGGCCTTTTTTTTTTCATGTTCTCCCAGTGTCTGTGTGAGTTTCCTCCTTTATATTCGAGGATAGTCCCCCTGATATTAAGAATCTCTTTTTCAGAGGAGCCCTAGTCCCAGTGGGGAACCTATTGTACACATTTTTATACCTAAACTAACCTAAACTCGTAAGTAATGCACAATGTTCGAATTCACAACATGAATTGTGTTAGAGCTCAGTTGCAGAAATATAGTCTATAGTAGATATTACATCATGGAATATATTCATACCATTCTCTTTTATAGTTGGAGACATGAGACAGGCTTTTGTACCAGTGGTAGAGCGAGGCATAAAGTGCAGGAGTGTGTTACTACACCCTGAAACTATAATTTGGACAATTTTGCCAAACCAAAAGTACTATATTGCTTCATAATGGAGAGGAAAAAAGCAATTTACGAAGGAAGGCACCGGGACCAAAAGTGTAGGTCCGGCCTTTCGAGACATTGCAAGGTAAGCCGTAGTGTCACTTTCTCCATCTTCACAAAGCACCAGGAACAAAAGGGGAGAAAAAGAAAATCAAAACTCCAGAAGAGGGCTGGCAAGCACTAGTCACAACACAAGTCCAGAGTCAATAGTTTGTGTGACAGACTGGTGACTCACAGGGACAGCAGATTGAAGGAGGTTTAGCCTCAGCCCAGGGGGATGAGGCGGCTCGGAGCAGCAGGTTCAAACTACATGAGACAGTCAGAAACGAACAAATGGTGAAATGTTGGTAGTAGTTACAGTGCTGCTTTTGTGAGTTGTGATTCACAGATTCTGTGGTTGGTTTCTTCTTCTTAGTCGTTCCTAAAATAACTTTTATTTATATGTGTACATTTCCATTCACAAAATAGAAATACTGTTTACAAATATGTACTCTATAGATTGTACTATAAACTGGATACTGCATCCAATTAATTTAAAGGAAATTAGATTTTCCTGTAAGTTTCGTTGCGCAGAGTTGGAGAGATACGCTGTATACAAAAGCTTTTGTACGCTAGACCGTACAGACTATAAGAGCTTAGAGAAGCATGCAAGCGTTTAGAGAGTGATTGATTGAAGTGATAAAGACTGCAACATTGTGCACTAAGCCCAGTGTCTGTGCAGCAGACTGACATTACTGTAACTTCAGAAGCGAATGCGTCCTCTGATAACAAGACCAAGGCTTGTTTTAATGTGAAGTGGACCGCAGCATAGAACAGTGATGTCCACACTTGTGCATGACAGGGAGCTGACAGACACTTTGATTACTGCCTTCAAAGTCTTGGCAATGTTGGTATTTGTGTGCGTGTGTGTTTTCCTTTTTTATTTATTACATACGTTTACAATTGCAGTTATATTATTGCAACGGCTGTCAGTCAGAATGTGTGATAATTACAGTTAGTAAGATTAGTACATATCAGTACATAAGCTCAAAAAGATGAGGTTTGTGCTTAGCTTTACAGGCAAAGAAATATAGAAATTCTTGCTGTTCCTGATGTTTATGTGTGCATTTATTGAACTTATTCTACTGTGATCGTAAGGTTGAACATCTGAACAATAAATGCAGCTGTTTGGAGTGAGTGCGTGTTTTCACTTTTCAGTACTTTCTCATAGGAAAATTACAAAAACTTAGTTTATATTGTAAAAGGCGTAATTGGTGTATGTGTATGGAGTTTAAATGACAGCTTTTTTAGGGCTGGACGATATTTGGAAAGAATTAATCACGATTCTTTTCTCTCATATTCGAGTTCGATTCAATAAAAAAATGTCACAACAAATTAAATACATCTTACTTTTATTCATCTTTTACATCTTTAATTCAAACCTTAGCTCAAACAAAAACAAATGCTTTCATTGAAGGGGCTAGATGCAAGTTTGTGATTTTATGCTCACTACTGCCATCTCAGGCCGTATGCGTAACTGCAGCTTCTATATTAAGCTCGTGCATGACGGCACTTTGGACCCGAATTAACACCTTTTTGAGTGACTGTGCAGGATTTTAGAGGCAGTTGTGGTGAACAGGTCTGGGCTCATTCTACACATTAGGACATGGCTGGAACATGTAGGGGGAGGAAATTACATTATTTTAACATTTTTAAACTCCGCATAGTCCCTTTAAGTCTCATTTAACGCACACAAGTCTACCAAACTAAGTGCTGTTTGTGCCAAAGAAATTGCTCTAAACCTGTCGATTATGAAGCCTCATGATGATTATTGAGATTGTGATTTCAATTAAATTTCGATTAATTGCCCAGCTCTCGCCTTTTTGATCCTTTGGTACAATCCTTACAATGTTTTTTCCGACTCCTTGTGTCTTTCACGTCATGGCCCTTCTCATCACTGCACTCACAGTTAGACTCTTATCTAACTGTTGGTATGACGTCCCTGGGAGCTTTACGTGGTGTTAAATTTAGAAATCGCACTAAAACAGTTGCAGGTTGCTTAGCAACACTAAATAAGGTCAGTGTGAATTGATACAATATGAAAATGATAGAGGATTGGGAGAGTGCATTACTGATGTTCCAGCTGTATGAATAGGGTGTCTGTGATATTCTCACACTGTACAAAGAGTTCCTGGGTGATCTGACGTGTCTGTGCCTTGAGGAGCCAAGGCGAGTGTGAACGCTTGTCAGCCCTGGATATGTCCAGGTTTCATTGTGTTACACCCTCAGCACCCTCTGATACTCCACTGCACTTCCCTTTTTATTCCCCTCGAGGCGCACATAATGCTGGCAGCCTGACAGATCAGACAAATAAGGTGAAACAACAAAATGTTTTGTATTGTCAAACAGTAAAAGTAAAAGGATTGTGTCACAGTAAGAATAAGATAGTCTTCCATGTAGAAGACTGGTTATACCACACATTTATTTCATTAATCAACATAAGCGGTTGCCTTATTATGCATTTGAAATGTGAATTGCACACATCTTTATGTTGATTATTTAAACAGGTCTACAGAGGAATATCAAGGAGGGCAGGTCCACTAGAGAAGGTCAGCCGACCCACTAATGTGCACTTATTATCCTTTTATAGGTTACATTTAATTCCCTTTAGTGGAAAAGGCTGAATCAGACTTGTACAGGGAGGGATGCATGACATTACTCCAGAGGAATACTAATGCTCTTCTCCACTGCGTTGCTGTAGTCATGGGATTAACATTGGCCTAGAGTGGATGGTCCCAGGGTGCAACCAGGGATATGAATTGGTTTTTAAATTACATTTGAATGACATTTGATAATTACTTCATTGTGGATGCTTGATAGACTTTTTACCCAGACAAAGAGAGGCGCCGGTATATGTGCCTTTGCCACTACAAGCAGCTAGTAAAGTCTTGTGTCATTTTAATTGGCAATGATTCACGCCATGCGCGTTTTATGAAGATAAAAGTGAGCATCATCATGTTTATAGGCGACTTTTGCAATCACCCCGAGTTTATACCTACTCCACACAGCTCGATTAGCCCCTGAAACATTTCTCTGTTTGTAAGGCATTGAATAACTAATGTGGTGAGACGCAGCACCTTTCGAGTGGCGGATTGTTTTGATTTTCCAGAGACAGAACACAAGTGCACAGCGCAAAAACCTCCAACCTGCTTTTGACAGACAATGTCAAAAGACAAAGCTCTCAATTTACCGGCCGGCCTACGTTCCTTCCCTCACCTATGGTTTTGAGATCTGGGTCATGACCGAAAAGACAAGATCACAGAATCAATCGGTCAAACTGAGTTTCCTTCGCAGGGTGGCAGGGCACACCCTTAGAGAGAGGGTGAGGAGCTCAGTCTCCTGGCAAGAGCTCGAAGTGGAGCTGCTGCTCCTTCATGTCAAGAGGAGCCAGCTGAGGTGGCCTCTGTTCCGGATGCTTCCGGATCGCCTCGGGCATTGGGAAGAGGCCCCCCGAGAAGACCTAGGACCCACCCCTCTGCTCCACAACAGTGTTTCACTGTCCTCTGGGAAGAGCTTAGCAGTTAATCTGTTTTATTCTCCAGTGAACATCCATTAGCCAGAACAATAAAAGGTATGTGTGGCTTAGCTGTGAGTCTCGCCCGGATAACTCCTTGTTCGTCCCTTCCTTGTTTCCTGTAACGCCTCTTGTGATGCCTCCTCTGTGCTGCAGGTGCCTCTTCAGTGTCTCAGAAGAAGAAATGTGTTGGTCTCAAATGGGTTTAGCTGATAAGCTTGCGGTTTACTTTTAAAAAACTGCTTTCTTCACGACCATTATGGACTCTCTGCAGTACTAAATCCACCGATCCCCACAAAAACACAGCAAAGATGTACAAAAGTATTCAGTAAAACATTGTGGAACACAAAAACCACAAATGCAGTTCATGCATTACCCTCCTTTATCCTCCTTACCCTGGCACTTTCTCTTCCATTTTCCCAGGCATCCTCCTTCTTTTGTTTGCGTCTTTCCCATTAGCTGGCCATTATAAATCTCTATTCTACATTTAACACACGCTTGTAATATGTTAAGCCCTGTCATCGTCATAAAACCGGTGTCTATAAAAAAGCGCAATTGCTAGTATTCATCTTGTAACTTCAGAGACGAAAATGCAACCGCAATACATCCGCATCTACCAGAGAGCGGATATGCGTTTAATCCACTTACTACTCACGGTTGCATTATGGGTATTTTTTTGGATTTGCCTACGTTCGACCCTCCATCATTGCTCCAATTGCAAAAATGCACTCCCGGGGGTTTTCATCGACCCTGTGTTAGCGCCATGCTACAACACCACCGACCATAAATTGTGATGAGAAACCAAATTAACAACATGCTGGGAGTGCGCAGTGGGGAAAACGCAGTTCAGAAATATGAATCAAGATAATAACGCAAAAGTCTGGCAGGATCGGGGGCCCCAGCGGGCAGCAGGCTGGCTGACAGACAGCTCAAGAATGGGCTCAGCTGTTTCGCAAATAGTTACATTTACCCCTGGCCTTTGGATATACACACGGATGCAACATTTCACTGCACCTTTGAAGCCACCAGCAGATTGTTTTACTGTTGCTTTTGAAAAAAAAACAAGTTAGCTTTTGTCTTACCGCCCCTGCTCAGTTGCTTTAAGCATCACTGGGCATCACATAATCATGAAATAAGATAAATAATAATCCATGCATGATGACACAACAACTCATCAGTACTGAAATAATTAGTATCTAAACTCTTAACCCCCGCCTTAACCGAGCACATTTTCTTCAGTTCAGCTAACCCAAATCTAAAAGCTTCTTGACTGGAGAGTTTACAGCCTATAGGCCAGTGTAATGCCTCATTTGAAAGCTAAGGTCTACAAAACTGATTTGTGTCGCCGCATTTTTGAAGCGTTTTTGTCATGTTTTTGTCGCTTTTTTATTGCTTAAAGCTTTAAGATTTGGGTAATGCCAAACTGGAGAAAGTGCGCTCGGTTGTTAAAGTTGCTAAATACTAAACCCAATATCAGCAATTGAACAACAAAAAGCAATGAATTTCTAAAACTACAAGATAAAGAATTTAAGCACTATGACTGACTAAATTGCCCTAAGTGACCGATTATTACAGATGTAAAGTTTTGTATGTATGTTTTTGTCTCAGCCCTGCAAACAACTAGGCATTGTCTATGGTTTAGTTTAGTTTAGTTTAGTTTAGTTTAGTTTAGTTTAGTTTAGTTTAGTTTAGTTTAGTTTAGTTTAGTTTAGTTTAGTTTAGTTTAGTTTAGTTTAGTTTAGTTTAGTTTAGTTTCGTTTCGTTTCGTTTCGTTTCCTCAAGTTCATACATACATCTGGGATTCAACTAATAAACCATCATGTAATGCTACTTCAAGCTAAAGCTCCATGGAAGACTGAGCTACTGCCTCAAAATGGAATGGGCAATTGAAGCGAGGCAGAAAACACAAGAAAGATTTGTGGTATGGTCTATTGCTGCATGACTTTGCATTACATTTAAGTATACCCAGATATTCATTGTCACTAAAGCTTGTCTCTCAAGCAGTTACTCAGTCTGTATTGATAGTGTAAGAAGACAGATAAAACCTCATAACAATAAAATTCCAATGATGACTATGATGGTGAGAGGCAGCTATTCACAGAAGAGAAGCTTTTGAGTTTTAACCTTCGAAATCAAGTTTCAAAATTCAAGAGGCATGAACACTGTCTAATCTGCACCTGCTTCATGCGTATGTGGACAGGACAGGCACAACTAATCAGAGGAAATGAACTGAACAAAATTAATGGCAAAATAGATTTTTATCTCCAAGCTTATTTTGTTCCATTTTGGTGCAACTAAATCATTTCAGAGCAAAAAAAAAAGAAAAAAACAGATAATCCTGGCCTTGGATTTGCACACTGATTCAGCACTACACATCGATGCGGATGCCATCGGAACAAAGACATTGCCGTATAGCAGAAGATTGTTTTTCCTCACTTCAAACTGGCCCATCTCTGTGTCAGTGTCTGGCGTTTTTCTGAGTGCACACATCATGCACATTTGTATACACGTGGCTTGGTCTTTTGTCAAGCTTGTTTCTAATGCAAAGGGTGAAGCAATCAAACCGCACAATGTGATTCTCTTTTGGCTGCCTTTTCATAGCACGAAAACTCCTGGAAGAAAGAAACCGTTCATTCGCTGCACTGATAAACCCTCATAAACAGAGCAGAGGCAAGCTATTATTTCCAAGACTTTTTTTTATTAGACACAAATGGCCTGAAAATAAGAAAGGCTTCTCTCTAATGTGAATGAATGTGAATGAGATGAAAATGTACCCGGAAGCAGATAGATTTTAAAAACATAAATTGAAAAGTGGCAATTAATTTTCCAAATTTTGCTGTTCTAGAGCAGCTAGTTTCTCCCACTGCTCTGTTCTAGTCAAGTCCAAGTGCATGTCTGAGCCATTAAAATAAAGTCCAAGTCAAATCAGTACCACCTTATAAATAAGTCACAAGCCCAGCCCAAGAGATTTTCCTATTCCAAGTAGAGACAAATAGTCACAAATTGTCACCTTTATATACCGCCTTTCTACCTGCTTTAGGCACTCAAAGCGCTCTACATCAAGGAACCACTCACCCATTCACACTCTCATTCATACACCAATGTACGCAGACACTGGAGGCAAGGTGGGTGATGGGTCTTGCCCAAGGACACAACAGCAGTGTGTGCCTGCGAGAGTCCACACAATGGATGGACACAGTGGAAGCCAAATCAGTCAAGTCCAAATGTCTCTAATCTGAAGCTGTTGTTGAGTCACGAGCCCTCCGTAATGTGCTTAAGTTACGGGTCCAGGAAATGACTTTGTAAACAAGTCACAGTCGGGACTTGAGCACTACATCTTTGCTATTTGCCACTTCTGAATTAAACAGCGTCGCCTAAGGTTCAGTTGCAGTGATTGATTACCACTAACATGGGATTAAATTCATTGTTCAGGCAAAAATATTGTGGGTACCTCACGAAATGCATTCTGAGTCTCAGTGAATAGCAATCCTAGAAACACACTGATTGGATTGTACATTGGAGCTATAATTGAAGGAGCCATTGTCATTTTAGCAGAAGCCGAGGTTCTGATTAAACAAGGTCATCGAGATTAAGACACTTCAACTGATGTAACCTTTGCAAAATACAAATGAAAAATGTTTGCAAGAGTCATTTGCCAAAAAAGTCAGTCATGTGTGTATTTTATTTTTCTTTAATAAATGTATTTCTTTAAAAAGCACACCGCCTTCATGCCTTCTTGTAACCACCAATGGAGAAAAAAAATATTAAAAACAGTGGTGGCCAATTTCATATCCGGATCTCTCAGCCTTGACAGGTCTGAAGTTATTTCTTCTCGGCTGCCAAAATAACCAAAAAACCTAGCAAAATTTGTATGTCATCTATTCATTTTCAAGGTACGGGCCTAAGATGGGATATATTCTCATAGATAGCCTATTAACTCATTGCGTCAGAAGCAAGTGTCTAACTAGCACATTGAATGCCTAAACACAGCAGCCATTTAAGTTCACAAAAAATATATACGTTACGAATATATATGAGACGCTTGTTAATGCGATTTGCTCATTTCGACCATGTAACATCTGCAATCCAACTTTCAGCCATAAAGGGATATTTCAGGATTTCTGACATAGGGCCTCATTTCCTATTTATCCAGAGTGTTGTTGATTTCTGGAGTTTTTTTTTTTTTTAATTCATGCCGTCCTTATATTTGAAGAGTTTAGTGGCGCTAGGCTAGTGCTAGGCTAGCGCATGTCTATGGTAACTAGTAGCCTGCATTTAAAACCTCTTCAAAATCATGGGGCAGTCTTCCAAACGTTGCCATATCTGATGTAGAAAGCTCCTTTGTGAATTACACATGCAGTAATGCCGGCCGCAGATAAACAAACTACTGTAGATCCGGTAACCTAGCAGATCACTCCGCCGCTCCTAGCTTACAACCAGGAAGCTGATGCTGCTCAGATATAAGTTCTTTTAAATGCAAAATGGTTATATTTCAAAAATTATTCAGTCAACACAGACATTTATATCGGTAGTCTGGTGTTATAAGCGATTTGCCTCAGGTGCACTGTCAGACTGTTTTTAATGCTGGCTACTAGTTACCATATACATGCGCTAGCCTAGCACTAGCCTAGCGCCACTAAACTCTTCAAATACAAGGACTCCCGCATGAATTAAAAAAAAAGATCTCCAGAAATCAACAACACTCTGGAATCAACAACACTAGGAAATGAGGCCCTATGTCAAAAATCCTGAAATATCCCTTTAAAGTCTTTTTATTTTTCTAACTGGTTCAGTTTCTAAACCAGTCAAATAATTTGCCGCTTCCTCGATATTTTGTCTGTTAAAGTGGCACTGGTCTGTGACACATATTGCTTCTAGGTGTGTTTCAGAAATGGGAAAATGTGCCATCATTTTTCACTGTCACCATGACTCTTACACAAGGGTGGCGAGATCAGTGTTTAGTTGATTAGAATCTGCAACCTCATCATCACACATGCCTACAAATCCCATATAAGGCACTTTTAGCCTCTGATTGAAAATTATAGGCCATTGTATTCGGCAAAGCATTTGAATAATAGTTAATGTAAGTGCAACAGTTTGCCGGTGCGTTGCTTGAAGGATTAGATGATGCAGTAAATATGTTGTGGAGCGCTTTGATTTATCGTGTCCATAAAGAGGAATGATTATGTGCCAAAGGGAGGGGGGAGGGGGCAGTTTACCGGCATCCAAATTATTATTATTATCAAACAGACCAGCGGGTGATGGATGTGGGACAAGGGGTATGAGTGATTGCCCGTCCTCATCAACTACTTAAACGCACCATCATCAAATGTGGTCGCAAACTAAGTGTCTGACCCACCTTCAGGTTAAAGGAACATAAAATCATGAGCCATCTGTAGTGTTAAAGGATTTTCTGGGGGTATTTTGCAAACCTGGAAGACAAGATGCTTTGATTCAGTTAACTCCGCCCCCTCTCTCCGAGCGGATCTGCCCATGCATTATTAGCAGTAAAATAAATATAAATATCACAGCAATAAGTGAAGCTACTTCACAATGCAGTTATAAGGAGTTGACATCTGCAACATAGCTTCATAAATGGCTAACACACACGCTAACACGTGTTTTGACTCACCACCGCTCTGTCCTGGCCTCTCCATCACATTGGGGACTCGCGTTGGTTATAAAAGTTAATCCACTTTGAGAAGATTCACCAAACATCCATCAAGAGACAGTCACAGAAAAACACTATTTTGGCTGATAGTCGCTGAACCCCCCCTCCCCGACAAAGCGTTGGTGACAGGGCAGTGCAGTTTGTTCCTTTGTGAGGACACCGTGACCAGTCGCCAAAACCTGGATTAAACTTTGCACAGAATGTGCTATTGAAGAGACTTTGGATAGATTCTATGAACGGTATCATACATATTTGTCAAAACCAAACCAATTTACTTTACTTCCTCATGAGCAATAAAATGCCAAATACACTCATCAAAGACCTTGATGTTTTTAATCAGATTTTATTAATTTTCCCTTTTTTAAGGTCATTTGTAGCTCAAGTATTTGTTAAATAGGACGGCATGAATTTATATTTCTGTCCTCTCAAGTTGTAACTGAGATTTGAACTCACAAGGCTGATGCGAGTGACCTTACACAAAAGCTCTAGGGCCTAACCCAACTACACCAAGGAAGTAGACAGCACCAGACAGAAAGTTTGGCAAAAGTCCTGTTCCATATGTAAGGATTAAACAGCCAGGAGCCATGCATTATACAGTTTTAGTGCACGACGCAAAGTCAAGCACCACGACTTGCAGCAGAGTTTCAGCATGATCCCACAAACTGAAACTGTTAATGTGGACCTGTTTGCATTTTTTAAGTTATTTTACTTTTTAGGGTGTTGTACCTGAAGTTAGTTCCAGCTCAATTGTTTGTCGCTACTATAGGTTTGTTAAAGCAATACTAAGTAAATCGTGCCCCTTGAGGCCATACGTACACTGCAGGTGTCACAGCATGCTGCATTGTTTTACGTATTAATTGTCCGTGAGAGTAAATACTACGCTGACAGAAAAGACAGAGGGAGAGAGGGATATTGTTCATCCAATTTCACAATGGAGATCATTTTTTTCACTCAAACTTGGCTGTAAATACTATTTAAGTGGCGCGAGACCGCAGTTAGCCTTGCCCGTTAGCCTGTTAGCTTCTTCTGCGTGATTCCACTAGTGTGTATTGGTGACTCCGACCCGGTGGCAGCGAAGTTGCAATTGTGGTTTTCTGGCCAGAGACACCGGGGGAGATGAAAGACCCCCCAATCGTCACATTAACACTTGTATTACCCCCAGAGGAACTACGAAAAGGATTTATTAAGGTAAACAAGTTACTTAGCACTGCTTTAAGTGATGATGTCATCGCTCACCTTCCAGGTTCAACAGTACTTTATGGCCGCTTTTCAACCCCCTTCACTATAATGGGATTTAGCTGATTTGAACCTACAGCCGATTACAAGGCTTATTTTAAACATCTGATCACAAAGAAATATTACATTTACTTACAGAAGATTCAGATAAGGTTTTTTGCTGTGTGTATCTATGGAACTGTCAACAGTTTGGACGCGGGAGCAGCTTATTATTGTGTGCGTGTGTGATGTCACACTTCACAAACATATGGAAACAGCTGCAGTGGATATAGAACATGATTTAACTTTAGCCGGACAAACTGTGCAGTTATACAAAAATAATGCACTCCAGTGAGTATTAGAATTCTCACTGATCATGGTATAAATCATAGATACAGCTACACAATTATGCTTTCTGCTATTCCCTAAACATTTTATACTTTTATATTAACTCAGGACTAAGTTAGTAGTGTGAAGGTGAAACTACTCCAACACTACTCCAACACATACTGGCACTGTCATCATCCTATTTATTAAAGGAGAAGAATTTTTGCTGTTAGTCTGCTTCACTTCCTGTTGTAGGAGCAGCATGTATCACTCTGGTCTCTGCGCCTGATTCTCAATTTCCCGTGAATAACAGTGGCGTATGCTGAGTCAAGGACACCTCTTTTGCCGCCAATGGGTTTCATCATTGTTCTCGATGATGGGCTATCACAATCAGACAGCGAGCCAACGGCACCACTCCCAGCAATCAAAATTTAAGTGCAAAAAAACCTGCTCTGATTTGCACCTGACCTTAAAGGTGAGTGAGGCAATACAGAGATATCCATCAGGCCAAGCTGGTTACAGGGTAAAAGTGGAGAGATAGAGCTGTTTCAGAGGAAAGCAAAGGTCAACAAACACCCGGGCCACCCTGACACACAGTCCACACACAGCTGTTCCAGTACAGGCAGACAAACAGACAGCAGCCACATTGAGTTGTACATCCGTTTGTATAAACTCATTCCAAACATATGTCCAAAATAATGACCAACTATTATATGGATAGATCCAGTGGGTAATTTCAAATTGTATAAATGAAATACTCAGATGAAATACAGTGCCTGACAAAAACAAAAAAAGTCACCACCTGGATTTAAGTAACTGTTATGATCTGGAGTTGCTGGAGTTGGTCTGACTACCTGAACATCCTGAATGACCAGGTTACTCCATCATTAGATTTCTTCTTCACTGATGGCAAGGACATATTCCAATGGCAATGCCAGGATTCATCAGGATCTTTTGGGTGTGCTGGAGAAGGCTTTCCACAGAGGTCACACTCTTCCATCATCAATACAAGATTTTGGTGAAAAATTAAAGCAAATCGTCACAGAAGCTCATTGAAACAACGCCACAGCGAATGTTGCCTGACTCTGCCATACTATTCCCTGTCCATTCCACGTCTGGTAACGGAGCAATTGGAGCAGTTTGAATGGGCGGGCTTAACGCGCACAGCTTGTCAGTGAAATTAACCAATCAGCAATTAGCGGACATGACGACAGCTGTAGTCCAATTCAGAAAATATGTACTGAATATAAACTGACGAAAGCGTGGAGGCCAAATCCTCGACTGCGGAGGCAAAATCCTCGACTGCGGGGGCCAAATCCTCGACTGCAGAGGCAAAATCTTCATCTTCATCCGTGATTAGTTTTGGCTAATAACCTCTGCACGTGTCACTGTTGATTGAACTACAACATAGCGGCACAGCGAGTGACGTAACCTTGTCAATTCTCTGTGACGGTCGTTGGTTTAGTCTCAGCCGCCAATCAGCCACTTGTTTACCGTGTATGTCCAGAAAAGAAGTGGGTGTGGTTTACCAGGCTACAGCGAATGCATGCTGTAATCAAAGCTAAAGGCGTTCCAACTAAATATTAGAGCTTGTGACCTTTGCTTTTTGTGGTGACTTTTTTATCCTAGAACCCCAAGCTTAAAAAAGAGCATTGAAATAGAAAAGAAATAAAGTCCAAATCCATGTTCATCTGACAGAAATGAAAGTATGTGATGTGAATAGCCAAACAAAGAAGAGAAGGAAGAAGAAAGTCTGCTGAACCCAGAGTTAAATATAGATTTTAACTTCTGAAAGGCATTCAAGATACCTTCATTCACAAAGATGTAGCTGTAATCTTTAGAGTAAAAGACCAAAAGGCATGCTGTTGTCTTCAGGAAGTGTAGAGCCTGTTACGTGACATCAGATAAGAGCCACTCCTACTGCAAGAAAGATAGCGTCATATTTAGCGGTAATTTTTGGGGTAGAAGTCTATGACATGCTAGGACAAATCACTTTTCTTCAGGAACACAACACGAAGAAAAACTAGAGCACGATGGCTACTGCATTTGACAAGAAAGCCTGATTAATGTCCAGAGATGTTATCTGCTATGCTACACATTATGGAAAATGGTCTCTATTTATCTACAGCTTTCTCACCTCATACGCGAGTGGTTACATGCAAAGTTGTAATGCAAGAAATCTAAACTCTGCAATGATCAAAACAGGTTTGGTGAAGGTGTGTGGACGTCAGAAATATTCCACTGACGTCAACCACACTGCTAAGAAAGCGAGACAGCGCCTCTTCTTTTTACGCAGGCTTCGAGAGTTTACCCAAAATACTAGGATTCTTTTGAACTTTTATTATTGTGTACTTGAGAGTGTCCTAACAAGTTGTTTTACAGTGTGGTTTGGTAATCTCACTCTGAAAGAGAAAAGGGCTTTGAACAAAGTGGTTCGCTCAGCCAGCAGGACCATTTGCTGCACTTTGCCGCACCTGGAGGCCACATATAAAGCTCGACTACTGAATCGTGCTTTACAACTTGCAAATGATGCCTCAGGTCACCCTGATAAGGCCTTCTTTGAGATGCTTCCTTCAGGGAGAAGGTTTCGCTCTATCATATGTTCTACTGATCGACATATTAACAGTTTCTTTCCTCAAGCTGTGATCACTTTAAACAAGGCACTTCTATTTTAGTTATCTGTATGGACTTTTATTGTACAGTATTTTGCCCATAGGCTTTTAATGTGGCATTGTTTGTTTGTTCTGTTTTTTATATTGTGTCTTTTTACGTGTTTTACATATCGCACTTTGAGCTTTTTGCACATTTTTTTCCAATGTGGTGTTGCGTTTGTGGGTGACCTATTGCCCTATCGCCATGGTTACCACATACCAGAGACGAGAAAAAAACCCACTCCAAGACCCCCAGACCCTTTTATGGCGTCGGAATGTCTTCACTTCCTGTCTTGTGAATGGCTGATCAGATCTAGCACAGTTCAGGATAAAATGAAGTGTTGATCTTATCCTTTAGACTTCACAACCGGAGATGAGAACTCTTTATTGACCTTCGAATTGGACTAAAGACTGAATCTCAAACATCCGATTTGAGTAATAAGCCAGTTCCTTAATTCATGGACAGTGAGAATGAACTCAACCAATCTGTTCTAATGATGAATTCTTCCCAAGGTCAACAAAAATGCAATGTACATACATACTGTCGAAATGTCGGTAATGCATTTGGAAGGTTTGTGAAGTTGTTAATGTGTTTAATGCAATAGAAATGTATTTCCGGAATTTTCTCCCAAGATGAGCCTTCCTCCCATCCCCTGGGGCCCCAATAATATCGGGTTACGGACTGAACCGATTGGTCGAGTCCCGGGGAGACAAAGGGGCCGCCCCCCCGGTATAAAAGAAGGGTGCAAGGACAGACAAATAGAAAGAAACGAGAAAGAAAAAGAACAGCTTCTTGGGAGAGTTGGAGTTGGAGAGAAGGAGAGACGGCAGGAGCACATGGCAGACATCCCCCGCTGAACTCTGACCTCTCTTTGTCTCAGATGGACCACAGAAACTTTAAGTTTGAGCCCGTCATTTGACGTGATTTGTAACTATCTGTTACTTCTTTTAAGAACATTTGCATTTTTCCTACAAGACAACAACATTTTTGATCGCTGAGCTTTCAGCAAAACCGTTGTGAGTCTAGCTGGTCAAGCCAAACGCCCAAGGCCCAGAGGAGCTGCAGACAGGGCCGCGCCTCGTCTGCATGATCGCCACCCGAGAGACCACGACCAGAAGGCCGACACCAGGACTTTGGAACGCCGGACCACAGTTGGCGTGGAAAACCTCTCTCTCATGGTCGTAAACGCATCTCACCGACCTGGCTCAATAAGACTCACATAACTTCTATGCAAACCACCTTACTGACTTTCAGATACAATTTTAGAACATTTGATCTGATTATTCATCCTGTTAGCCTTCTAGGTTATCCTGTTTGCACTTTAATATTTAATGCCTTTCTATTAATTGATTTTGATCATTAAACCTCCATAAACCACAGTTTGCTTTGGTAATGTCTGTGTTTATTATTTCAGACTAAAGGTCAATGTGTACGTTAAAGACCTCACTTCCTTCAGATAAATCTGTAGTTTAGCCTCCTATTCTTACTTTTATTTTGTTCGCTTTTCGAACTGGTGCCCCATTAAATTTTAAGGCTAATCTACAACCTATTAATTAATTAATAAACAAATTAATTGATTAATAAACCCTCATACCCTACAGTGGTTTTTCAAACTGCAAATGGCCAAAAAAATGAATCTGAATCTGAAACCAGAGAGGGGTGCGTGGAAAAATGAGACAAAATATAACACTCACGCCATGAGGAGAATATATTAGCAATTTCAGTCATTATTTGGAAATGTTTTGATTGTTTGGAAACTTTAAGAATCTCCAACCAGTTCAGAAGCTCTTCAGCCCTTTGCAAATTGCTTCAAAAAGCTGTCTACACTTCTAAACACAGACACATCTTTTAGATGCCTTTAGTTCTTTTTGATGTGAAAATGTTGAAAACATAGGAAAATAGAGTCATTTTCTTTAACCAACTGTCCTGAGTGAACATAGTAATAGACATGTCATTGAAGCAAATATCTCTGACATTTTTATTGCGTAAAAGTAGATGACAAGGTGTAAAAGTTTGGAGACCCTTGGGTATAGAGCAACATTGATTTCTACTTACTGTACTTAGTACAATGTGACTAAAACCATCTCACATATTAATGGAACTGCTGCAGCGGGCCTCATGTGCTTGATGAAAAAGGCAAAATGGTTGTCACACAAGAGGAAAGGTAAGAGCCTTTCCACAGAATTACTTCATGAGTGTGTGTCACCGCAATTTGGAGAAGGGCTGAGAAATATTCCATTTGGTGGTTTTAAATTGCCAGCCACTGGGGTGAAAAATACTAAAATCAAACAGAGGGCCACACTGACTGCATCTGGCATGTGCGCACGCTAGAGACACACAAAAGGAGTAACACAGGTTGCGCTGCCGTCTCGCCAACTATAATAAGTGTCAGCCATTGCCCGTGTGCAGCCACCGTTTTAGCTACTTCCCCGCGAATACAGTATTTCACGGCCAGACACCAATACATCGCCAAAGACGTTTGAGACATATTGCACCTGATGTCGCGCCACTGCTGTGATGCTCCGAGCCAAAAACACAGTAGGATGTCTGTCTCATATTGCCTGAAGTGCTACAAAAAAACAGCAAGAACCAAAATATATACAGTATACTTTGTTTGAAGACAAGCACAAGAGGCGCAAACTATGACTGTGCGTCTTGTAAACAGCCTCTTCCATTAGCTTCACACTCTGTATTTGGATGCAGGAGCTGGGATTGAAATTTGGTCCCCGTCCAAATGTAAAAACACTCATTAACATTTAGCAGGTTGCAGAGTTGCCAAGTCTTCCGCATGGAGGACAGCTAAGCCAATGCTGGGGCGACTGTTGACCTGAAAACTCAGCCATGTTGACTCTGCCCCCTACAGACCGCATCAAAACAGTGGCGTGTGAAACTGGACCACTGGAGCGCTGTCAAAGCTGAAAAAAGACGCTCACACAAATGCACAGGGAGCAGATTGGAACTGATTTGAAATTTGGATCTAAAGCATATGCTTCTTGCAAAGATGCTCGGCTCGTGTGTATGTGTATTTTGCCTTTTGGATTCTGACACTGTTTCAAGGCAGCATTATTTTTTTAAATGACACGAAGGAAGTGGAATATGCACTTGATAAAATGACTTATGTTTAGTTAGGGCTTCAAGTTCGGGCTTGAATACTGCAGCATGCATTCTTTCCGCCTCAAGTGAATTCAATGCGCGTATCTCACTTTTTAAAAATCGCATCACATTTGTATCTGCATGTCCCTCTTTTTTTACTGCTTTTGTTTGCTCTGTGTATCTATCCCCTATTGGTCTGAACTGTAGCCTACCCTTGTACAGTAGCTATTACTCTCCCAGTCTCCAGACATCAGCACATCTCCACCTGCCGCCATATAAGGCACTGCTACTGTTGCGTTTATTGCCCTTAAGACTCCACAGGTCTGGAGCTACAGGAAAAACTGCTGGCTCTGCAAACAGATGAGACTCAAGCAATATCTACTAGCCGCGGGGCTTGGTGCAGCCTTTTCCCATACTGGTGACATTGTGTGTGTCCTTGTTAATGCAGTTATGAAACAAAATTAAAGCCAGGTTTCAAACTGAGTAGGGACAGAGATGGATGAATAAGTAGTTTAATGAATGCAGCACCACAGGTCTGGGTGCGCTTAATGTCTACAGCATAAAAACCCTGATGATGGCCCCTTCATCAAATCACACTGCATAAGGGGGAGAGTGGTTCAGCTGCGCCAGCATATAGGAAAGTGTACTTATAGGGGGACTGTAAAGCAGTGGCGATGGAAAAAAGAATGTGTTTCAGTGGCTCGATTCAAAGTCAAAGTCCGATTCGGTCTTAGGTGCACAGAGTATACTACTTACCGGATAGTACACAAATAACCAGTGCTTTAAAGCAGAACTAAGTAACTTGTTTACCTTAATAAATCCTTAATAAGTCCCTCTGCGGGTACTACAAGTGTTAATGGGATGTTTGGAGGGTCTTTCATCATCCCCGGTGTCTCTGGTCAGAAAACCATAATTGCAACTTTGCTGCCTCCGGGTCAGAGCCACCAATACACACTAATAGAATCACGAAGAAGACGCTGACAGACTAACGGGCAAAGCTAACAGCGGGCTAGCGCCACTTAAACAGTATTTACAGCCAAGTTTGAGTGAAAAAAATATCTCCATTGTGTAATTGGATGTACAATATCCCTCACTCCCTTTGTCTTTTCTGTCAGTGTAGAATTTACTCTCACGGACAATTAATGAGTAAAAAAACGCAACTTGCTATGACACCTGCAGTGGCGCTTATAGCCTCTTGGGGCATGAGTTACTTAGTACTGCTTTAACATAATGAAAAACAAACTGTGGTGGATCTCAAACAGAGCAAATTTGTGCTTAAATAATAAATAGGGCCTGGGCTATTATTATATTTTAATATGTTTCTAACAATGAAAGGATATACTGCATAAAGAGAGAAGAGCTGTTTTTTTAAAAGTCTGTCTTTAGTTGAAAATGTCACTGTTTTGATGGTCCTGTTTCTATAAAATGTACTCTCTTAGATACAGATACTGGCTTAGATACAGATAAAGTGACCTTAATCTCTACATCAAAGTAAAAATGTCCACGGCTGCAATGTAGAAATAATATATAAAAAATGTAACAGAACATCAAAACTTTTGAGCCGTTTTTTACAAGCTAATAATTGATCAAATCCCTGAATTACTGACTGTTCGTGGGAAGGGGGTCAAGCTTTCATGAACTATTACGATGAGAAGGAAACAAACTGCTGTTGTGTTTGTGTAAGTGCCAGTCTTGGATTACAGTGAGTGCTGCGTCATAAAAAGCACCTGGTGTAAAAGCCAAATTAGTATGCAAATCACTGGAAGTTATATGCGGCATATAAATCGCTCTGAATGGAATCGGCAAATGGGAAAAAGACCTTTTGGAGCTAAACCACTGAAACAATTATTCTTAGAGGCCCGTGTTTGATTTAGTGAAACAATTGTTCAACAGACCTAGTATTTTTCAAGCTATCCGAATTCATGTGAGCTCATCCGAAGGCATCTCTAACATCTCGGCAGCAGAAAGCGCATCTTCTCTCCCCCCCACCCCGAAAAAAAAAAAAAAGTGCCACGCTCACGATTTAACAAGGAAACAGAGATTCAAACGTGTTATCTTAAACCACACGCTCGGCCATCATTTTAATTGCTCTTGAAATGTGCCAAGCTAACACGTAGCGGCAGCGCGCTAACCAGTCTACCTCTTCAATTACCATCACATCTCGTGGCTTTGTTTCTCCGACTCGCAGGCCCTCAGCCCGTCTGCTCCTCTGTCACATATCAAAACATGGAGCTGTCAGGCCCAGCTGCAAACAAGTGCAACAGTGGAGAGAGGGCCCAAAGATTTACGAAGCTATGCCGATGTAACAGTCCGGGCTGATGGAGAGCAGCACAATGGATTTGTGTTGAGAGTGTGTGGTAACAATGTTGCATGGTGCTATAGGGGCCGTTATGGAGTGCATGATGGGGATATGCGGTTAGCTGATGAAAAGGTGTAAGGAAGAGTTGAGTTTTAGTTGCAGCTGCATTATTCCATTAGTAAATCATTTTGGGGGAATTGTTTTGTTCAGCTGTTTTCCTTAAAATGTTTTCTCGTCTTGGTTGATTCTCTGTTGGCAAAACAACTCAAACAACAGCAAACTACAGCAAAGACGTATTACAGAATTATCAGATCTATGTAAACGGAGCCGGTGGATTTGGTCAAAGCTATCGCCGTGAAGCCTTGGAATGCAAGATACCAACTGCCGACACAGTGAGTCACATCACAAATTCCTTGTTTAATTGGCCTTTAATTGCTTTTGTGAGATGGATCTCTTCTTTTCCATCGGTTTAACGGGCCCCACAGTTCACATTTCATTCTGCGAGTATGCATCCATAATAAATACTTAAACAATGCACATAGTAAAAATGACAAATAAACATGAAAAGTTATGGCCCAATAAACAGTGGGCTTTCATGCTCGCTAAACTCAACCCTTTGGTGCATTTGATTTTAAATGTCATTTGTCCTTTTCATGGAGTTTTTACAATTAAACCCCCTCATAACTTACCTACCTGTGTTGCGTAAGATTCCTCGATTTGTAGCCTCAACTCGGAGCGGCCTCTCTGCAAACGGACAATGATTTTTCTTGGCTCTAGACAAGATATTGCCAATCTCACTCACCCAAGAGGACTGCTTATATTAAAAAATGAAACCTGACCCGAGAACCAACTTAATCAGAGGCAGCAAACTGTAACTGACCTCAGCAAAAAAAGCCGTAGGAGACGTCTTTGAAGGGGGCCAGGTGGATAAAAGAGGCAAGGGGCAGTTGGAGGGCAGTAGGTGAACAGAGGAGTGCAGAGCTAAGAGACTCATCACTGAGCACAAATCTAAGATCACAACCATCCCATGTCTTCTCAATCCTAGTACTTTACTGTCTGTTTCTAAAATGCTACATGTCACAAGAGTAGAGTCTGTTTTATATAACGGCTAAAGAATATCTAATCAATTCATCTATAATTGCTAATCTGATGTACTTTTATTTTTTATGCTTTTGTGTGAGTGTTTATATATGTTCTGTCGCTTTAAATTAAAATACAGTCTGTTTTCTTTATTGTGTTATATCAATCAGCAGTTTTACTTGACCTATTTCCTCACACGCATTGCCATTTCTATTAAAAATAATGAAGAGCAAGAAACCCTTGAACGTGGGATTAAATAAGATTTATATAATATATTTCATTATGCTCTTTTGATCAAGATTATTAAAGACCTACTCGAAGGTGCAGGGGCAGTTTCTCAACAACAAAATCCAGTGTCCAAGGGGTCTCAGTAAAATGTTCAAAACCTCATAACTAGAGAGTAGTTAAGACCGCTAAACATTTTCTGAAAGGCATGCAATTCTTGTATAATTCTTGATTAGAAATGAATGAATAATTCAGTCTTCTCTCAAATGCTCATTGTTCTAGACGTGTTGGTTCAGGACATGTGCAAAATTGTGCAGTTGTTGAGAAGACAATGGCCCAGATATTGCAAAGCTGACCTCTTTTTCTGAGTTTTTACTGACAGGACTCATGCGCTCCACAACATATACTGTATTGTCATCGACTGATGTTAAGATGGAAATGGCTATCTTGTCTGAGTTCATCCAGCAACTCCCCAGTCTAACTCCCCCAGTGTGCAGAGGAGAGACCTGTAGGTCAGTAGTATAAGACCCGCCCAGTCCCTCTAGATAGCGCATAATTACACCGACAAATGGTAATCCTGATGAGCCCCAGCAGCCTTCCAGCCTGTTTACATAATCACATCCAAAGAACGTCTTCATCAAGGGCTCAGAGGCCAGATTACTGTCTGTCCACCACGTACCTGATTACCACTAATTACGAAAGTGTCTCGGATTGGGTAGGAAAAAAAGCACATCCTATATAACATGTGAGGAAGAAACTTGGAGACACAACCATGAGGGGCAACAGATGGAGCGTTTTCATCAATCTGTTAGCTGTCATTAATTGATTTAAAGTGCTAATATGGAAACAAGCTACTGCTGAGTTGCACTCTCCTTGATTCACCTCCATTTGGAGCAAAGTAGACAGTGACTGTATACTTTTAGTCTGTTTTTAATAGAAAATTTCAAAGACATTTTGCAATTTGATGTGTTATTCATTCACTCTTCAGTCACACTCAGTGGTGATAGGCTTCTAACGAAGACACGTTTGCCCTGGAGAAGACTGTCATACACGTGTCTGCCAATCCAAATCATTAACTCACAACGCACAAGCGCTGACATGGTGGGAGAAGTATCTCACTGAAGGACAAAATGGCAGTAAACATTTGTCGGAACTACGACTCGCCAGCCCGAGTTTGTGGGAGAGCGCTCTAACCACCGAACCATTGCCGTTCCAAAACACTGATAAATCGTAGTAGCAGTAATAGTACTACTAGCTGCAGAAGCGGTGGTAGGCAGTATGGAAAGGACGATTCAGTACACTTTTCATTCTAATAGAAAATATTGCCAACTTTTAATTCTATTTGGGTATATTCATTTGAAAGAAAAAGTACCTTTAGTTGAGTCAATATTTTGAGTTCTTTCACCTCATTGCTCCTGACAGGCCTGTCCATTTCTTTGATTACACATCCGGGCTTTGCTGCGCAGAAATTAGACTCACCGCGGTCCTAATAGTCTCTGAAATGGGCTCCATCTATAGCATTTAGCAGCAAATAGCCAGACCACATTAAGGCCCCGTGTTTCTGTCTTGGTTTCCGGCACTCGGAGCTGCTTGTGCAGTCGCACATTTCTGCTGCTTACACAGTATGTCGCCTGCAGCCTTGTCGCTGTCTTATTATTGTAACTTGACTGATTGTTGTTGAATCAATGAATTGTATTGCATTGTACTTGTCAAAATGAGAGGAAATGTGCCTTTGTGCTCATGAGAAAATAAGGGGCACAGTATCATCCCAATGGAATTCAATTTGTCTTTAACCAGTAACTTTTACTGCTTATGTTTAATTTAAAGCTGATTTATTTTGTTAATATAGCAAACAGGTTGAGAGAAAGCAAAAAGGCTATTGCAAAATATATACTGTATATAAGAAGGAAGTATGAAACCAGCTACTAGAAAAGAGGATATATAAGTTAAGTGCTTTTTTTTTATCATTGTACAATTGTACAACAAATTTGCTGTCCTGAGCTGCTGCAATATATCAAAATGGATCCAGTGAATAATACTGACAGTAAACTCTAACATTAGAAAGAAACACATGGAAACTTGAGCAATTGATCCATTCCTTTATGTAACCTTTCACTACAAAAGAGTCTTATTTTCAAAAATCCCCACCCCAGATGATCTGTATCTTCGCCAACAGCTTTTGTTCCCATGGCAGCTCAACATCTTTCTACCAACGTATTCACAAATCCTTCTCTACAAACAATGTCAATCTGGCTTTGTTAAATTGACTTTGAAGTTTATTAATGGAGTGCCCCTTGTGATGTGTCATCGTTTTTGAGGGGGTCCATAGTTGCCTTTGTTTATCACCAAAAATACATGAACTAATTCAATCTCAATATCTTCATTGCTACTGTACATGCTTCCAGCTGGTGTCCAAACATACCTGATGTATTCCTACACCCCTTCCCACCTGCACATACACGCTTTTTAGATATATTACAATGTTTAATCCACCACAAAAAATCCAATGATGTTTAATTTAAGTCAAAGTCCATTTTAGCGTCACTGTGATGCAAAAATCTCATTGATCCCCTTGGGGAGTAAATGACAGTCGTCCCAAAGAAAGGCTTTGCTTTGATAGTTAGACTTAGGCCCATTACATCGTCTTAATTGTGCCGCTCCTTTCCTCAGAAGCCGTGCCAACTGTTCAACAGGTGCCAACGAAGACAACTTTTAAGGATAACCGCTGTAAGCTCCCCCGCACTCGATCCACGGCTTAAATATTTAATTGGGTTTGTTCAAGTCAATGAAAAATCAGCAAAGTGGTGTTGAACAAACTTTCGACTTTGTTCAGAAGGGATTTTTGAAGCCTTATTATCTTAGCAGGGAGTCCGAGCGAAAGTTAGATATCTTCTCAGCATAGATCAGGGCAGAGAAGCAACAGTATGTTTTATATCCATTCAAAGCATTTTTCTTTCGATATTTTTTTGTCGACCGAAACTTGCTGGCTGGGCCCCTAATAAGGAGAAAAAGCTGGCGGGACTGGCAGTGGTCCTAAGGGTGCTGCTGTGACATGGCCTTGCTGTGGGTGGTGATAAAACGGCGGCCCCTTGACTTGGCTCGGTGCTGCGCTGTGGGTGCTGCTACTCTGCATGCTGCCCCTCTCATCCGCCCCCAATAGACAGACACCGGAATTACTCATCGCCTCTACGATCAGCATGGAAATTGATACGGGTGTGTATGTGTGCGAGAGCGACTGGCCAGACACTTTGCACGCAACGGGACGCCAACATAGTAACAGGCCAACAGCACGATCGTGGATTCACATCTTTTTTCTAAATAGGTTGAAATGCTTTAAATCTGATGTCATGCGGTGCATTTTGTAAGAGAGCATGGATGCTAAGATGTAGGATATCAGAAGGAAAGCGCATGTTGGATGTTTTGAGGATAGTGTCAAACAGGCCAGATTAGGATGCACTGCAGGAGACAGTTAAAAAAAGAAAACACTACATGGTGAGAAGTAGAATGCTGGAAATAGAGACGGACCAACGTGTTCATGGACGTGGTGGAAGGTGACATGCCTTTGATGAAATTAAAGAAAGTGACAGATGTTTTTGACATGTTCAGATAAAGAATGAAACACGGTGTTGAGTTTGGAGTTGCAGGCCTTGAGGAATACCAAAGATATAGATTACTAGTAAGTAACCTTAAGAAGAGACATAGATGAATGGATAAATTAGAAATAGATGGGTATGGGAACAAAATGTATGGATATAATGAATTTGAAACTTTGCAGTATTTTAATATTTTTTTATTTGATTCTGAATAATTATGGTTAAAAAAAAGACATGTTTACAGGAACCCTAAAGATGATTGGTCAGGAGGGGCCTGGATGATTCTTGCAAGACATGTGCAAGAATAAAAGACACGTTCAGAGCACATGCTGTGTTTAAAGACGGATCAGAGAGTGGAAGGGGCTATAGATAATGTGAGTCATGTAATCATTCAGGGATGCATCAGAGAGAAGCACTAGAGATCATCCTCATCAAATCGCATGTATGGAACACGTATGCTTTATGCCTTGTAAAGTAAGCAGTGATGGTAGAGAGAGCTTCAATGTGGCAGAGAAACTATTATGCTGCATTCTTAAACACTCAACGAGGCAATAGGTCTGATTTTGAAGTATTGCTGGTGGGGGGAAAACACTTGAATTTACAATGAAACACATTTTTAAACAGACAGAAGACACTGAAGTCAAAAAAGTTCAGCAGTGAATTTTCTTGAGACATGTCACAACAGACCGCGACACGCGAGGCTTTGGGGTGAAGTGCGTAAGCAGCACGCACGACTTGCCTTGGTTCATCTTCGCACCCTGTATTTAAACGCTACTGTATGCGCGTACGAGCCACCCGGAATACTAACAAGCCCACCTTCCACCTGCCTGCACTGGCAAGTCCGATAAACACAAGTCGACAAATTGGATCCACGCCGCTAATTACCCGGGTCTCCAGCCCGATGCCTCGAAATCCAAATGCCACTTCCACAACTCGGCCCGTCGGAATTGAAAGTGAGCATCATATGGAAAACCTATTAGCTTTTTAAATGGGGGCACAATCCTTCAGGAAATCTGCAGTGCACGCTCTTAACAATTCACGAGTTCGCCCACTAAGCAAAGCAGCTCACGTAGGCTATTAGAAGGAGCCGCAAGAATATCTATTGAGCGCCTCAAAGCCCCGCATTCAGCGCAAAAAGCAGGCGAATGCGTCCTCGCCAAACTCCATCCAGTAAACAGTGGGAGTCTATTTGACACACGTCCGTAACGCTTTGCATTTCGCTCACACACGTTCCATGCTCGCCTTTTTTTTTACGCACCCACACGCGCAGACAGAGACGGAAAAGACACACGAAATGCTGCAGTGGCTTCTTTTCTCTTTTTTTTTTCTTTTTTGTGCTTCTTTTACCCCCTTAGTCCGCGCTCTTACCTCTGACACAAGTGAACATCAGTGAAAAGACGACGTTCCAAAAAACCACGCTGGCCCTTATCCTCATCGCTCTGCCTTGTGCGAAGTCCCCTCGGCCACATTTAACGCATCTCCTGTTGAAAACGTCCCGTAGTTCAATAGATCCTTCGTAGAATCCGTCTTTATAAATCCCCTTCATCGTCCCAACTACAACATGTGAGAGACCAGCAGCAGCAGCAGCAGCAGCGGAGTCCTTCTTTCTGTGAGGGAGAGACGCTCGGCTCGCCGCGTTATGTCAGCTGATGGGAGAGCAGGAGATGGAGAAGTGGTGAATGGGTTTTTGGAGAACACCACAGCAACCTGGACCAGGGCTCAACCATCGCTGCTCAAGAGGGACATCCAGAAGTCGGCGATCTGTGTCTCCAAGACGCTTCTTCACGCGTTTTAATCCGCGTAAAACCGGCCGCTGGGACGGAGGAACGAGTCTGCACTTTGAATGCTGGCTTTATCGATCAGCCCGGTGAGACAGAGTGGAATAGGGGTGCTGCTGGAGAGGAGGGGGTGTAGAGAGAGAGAGTGAGAGAGACGAAGAGAGACGAAGAGAGGGAGAGGGACGGAGCGAGAGAAAGAGAGAGCGTCCGGGATGGGTTTTTTTTTTTTTTTTTTAGCGTGGGGGAACATATCGTGAACAGTGAGAAGGCGTGGGTGGTAGGCTATAAGCCAAGTCAGACAAAACCACCAAGTGTAATCCAAGAAATTGCTAATGAAAATGAGTTTTAACTATGGGTCTATGGGGTCTGGCATAATGATTTGGGAACTGTGGCTTTGCTTATGTTACGTTCGCATCGGAAGTGGAATTAAGTATGGCAAGTGGCGGATTTCCTTTGACGGAGATGGAGGTGCTGATGAAGGCATACAGATTGAGCGGGGCTGTGCAGTGCAGTGGGACTCTTCTGCCATCTAGCTTTAGACTTCTAAGAAAAGAAAGGGGAAAAAACAGCAGTGGAGAAAGTGAACGAGCGTGATTGTAGGTTCAGGTTTTGCCACGTTCGGATGCGAGGCTCTGTGGCATTTTTGAATCGTCCCCCTAAATATAGGCTAAATCAAAGCTGTCGAATGACCTCTGTCCAATCAATATGGCATGACCCAAGTGTCAGCGGGATTTATTAGACAGGAGTCGGTGAGGTTAGTCCATACCGCTAAGAATCTCGTGTGAAGCTAAATTATATGAACAAAGCTGGACGGGGAGCTCTCCGTGGTGCTGAAAGTCCCCACGTGTTTGACTTCTGAGGTGAGCATTATACAAATTGAAAAGCTGTGTTTTCTTTTATGCCTTTAACAGAAAAACCTTAAAATCAGATGGCGAAAGTTTCAGTATTCAGTATATTTTCACTGAATATTGTCAGAGCAAAGCAGTTTAAATTTCAATAAAAAGTAAAATAGTAAAATAAATAGTTCTCAGAACATTTCGAGGACACCTCTATTCTTAACTTAACTAAATATGGCCACGGATAAGCCAAAATCAAGTTTCTTGGAGGAGACATATTTGCATTATTACATTATTTTACAAAACAGCACAAATCTCTTTCCTTGCTCACTGGCAATGACCAAGGTTAGTTGTCCAAAAGGGTGAATCTCCCCTTGCCCCCTGCTCTCCTTTGGCCAAACAAATGGGGAAACAGCTTGATCCTGTTGTAATCTCATCTAATTATGAAGCAGTGGAGGGCAATGGGATTGTTGTCCTTTGGACAAACATCCTCCATGTACAATTCCACACTGGAGACCACACGGTGTTGTAAATACCGCATCAGTATTTGTGGCCATGCTGCATTTGTTTCCCACACACACATAGCTTTATTTTATGTTGTGTGAATTGGAGTTTATTCTGCCATCTATTGTGTCTATTCTAGATGAATAAAATACATTTTTGGGCATTGTGCAACTCCCATTCTCCAAGTGTCTGTGGACAGGCTGATATTAATCTGTCTCATTCACAGGCTGTTGTGATAGATTTGTATCCTGCCTGTGCTCCTCAGTAGACTTGTTTATCTCGATTGCTTATGCAGCACAGGAAAACTACTCTGGATCTTTGCAGTGAAGTGTAAGTTCCTTTTCCCTGCTGGCAACTGGATTCTTCAGGAGTCTCTACTGTTCAGAGGGGTGTGTCTCCACAGTGGAATCGACAGATAGACTCGGGAGACTGGCCTTCAGTCCAATTGAGTCTGCAGCTGCCTGATGAGCAGTCACACAACTGCTGATGCTCTTGTTGTTATGGTTGGCCTGGGGTCCTTGTACGACCATGTATGAATGTTTAATATTGACATAAATTCTCCTGCACATGCATGGTGTGAGTCGGCCCCACTGTGCATTTGTGTAACCAGCCAGATAATCAGTCAGCCAACTGCACTTGGCTGCACCACAGGCAAGATGTGGTGACTGTTGTGATTAGCAGCACTCGTGTATGAGGACTGACGGCTGCAGAGGTGTCCGTGTCACAGGGGCCAGAGGTCCCCGTCCCGCCTGTAGGGGGCCCAGAGGTGCTGTCAGCTGTCTGTGTACTGTATGTGGGGAGGGACAGAGTTTGCGGAGTGCAGTGTGAGTGTAGTCGTCACACATGCCTTGAGGGGAGAACACTAAATGTGGCTATGTCTGTTTGCTGGCGCTGGTGATGCATGTGTTGTGGCATACATCAAGCTGGAATCTTCACGCATGAATTCTACTGTATTTGTGTACCTGTGTTTGTGTGCTGGGGCAGAGTGAAGCTGCGGGGGTTTGACAGAGCAAGAACCGGGGTTGGATTAGCGAGCTGCAGTCCCCCAGAGGAATCTGCCTGCATCTGACCCTCACACACGACTGATAAGCCATGGCTTGGTCAGGTATGGACTTTCAGTGTCCAGGGGGCAGGGACATGTGAGGCTCTGGGGGGAGGGAATGGGAGCTCACGTGGGCAACATGTCAGAGCCTGGACTGTTGATAAGGACTGCTGAAAAACGGGGTGGGGGTGAAATGATTGCATTATTTCACATTAATAACTAGTGTTTGTTTCCTATACATAGTTTTTACAGAGAAAATATTCCTGTTGCTTTTCTTTCTGCTTGTATATGTAAATGGTGCTTTTACTAACTCTGACATCATGCCAGTGTGAAGAATCCTTTGGCTGCTCCATTGCTCCGGGATAAAAAAGAAAAGAAAAAAAAAGAAAGGCAAAATTGTGTTGAAAGGGAATGACTTTTGCCTTTATTGCATGACTTAAAATAACCATCACCAAAATCAAACATTTCAGCAAGATACATGCGGGTTCAGAGAGAAAAATCAGCAATGACATCTGTGCCGACATGTCTGCTAAGATCACCATCAATGCAACACTAGTGTTTTAGCTAAAGGCAACACTCGGAGGTATAACGCGTGGCAAATGGAACTGGAAGAACTCGGAATAAAAAGTGGCATAAAAACATCAAAACTATTCAGATCTACTTTGGGGAAGCATTAATATGAATTATGCAACAGTGTAACCTACTGCTTACACAAGGAAACCTACACACTGCCTTGAAATATCATCACCTTTAGCGTATTAGCTTGCCACACTCATTAACTTTATACCGTGTCCCAGGAGGGAAGGCCTGTTTATGTTCTGTGCTCATTTGACATTTAACAACCTTGCACCTTTTATCTTTTTTTTTCCAAAAGAGTTCACAAGCATGGGGAAGAAGTAGACTGACGAAAAGCAGGAACAAAACAGGGTTAACCGTATTGATTGAAAGACAACACGAAAAACAAATGGGGAAAAACACAGGAATGAAAAGAGGGCAGTGGATAGATGGATTACGAGGCCTTGTCTGATAAAGAAGCCGGGGGAGAAACAGATGGGGGTAACGTTTTATATTAAGCAGGTGAAAAATAGTGGTGTGCGGCACAAGCAGCAGTGCAACAAGAGAAATGTAATGAGGAGCGAATCTCTAAGATGTTAAGAGATACACTTGGGGCCTGCAATGCTTTATTTTAAAAGACTAGCTTGTATTAGTGCGGAAAATGTTGCCACACTGTCACAGAAATCCACATCAGGGGCGTAGTTAAAAAGCTCTTCAATGCAAATGTTTAATTTAAGGCGTAAAGTCGCAGTAGGGTTAGTCTGGGTTAGAGGAAGTCTCTTAGGTGGGGAAATCTAAGGAGTGGTGAATGTGCGCTCGGGGTCAGACCATTTAAAAGTGGGATAATTAATAGGTTGGAAAGCGCTCCCACACCAGCAATAATTAGCAAAACTCTATTCTGGCCGCTCACCAAAGTGACTCCACACAGCAAACAGCCAACATCAAAGATCTGGTCTCATCATACACAAAGATGTAGAATGAACCGTCTGGCGATCCGCAGACTTAATCATATGAATAAAAGATCAAAAGGAGAAAATGCTGATTGGGACGAGAGGAGGGGAGTAATAAGCAAACGCCAGCTACATGATTTGTTCCTCTGAGGGAGATGGGGAAACGATGAAAAGCACCTTTTAGTTGGTGCATAGGACACTACTGTACTCTGCTGGATAGACAATATACAAGGTGTGACAAAAGTCTAACAGGAACACAACGGTATTCAAGCTCACTGGTGTGTGAAATACATACTGATCTCAAAGTATGTGCTTTTAAAATAGAGCAGTGATGTAAAAAGAAGTACAGAGGCAGTAACAAACAGGCAATTTATACATCAATGCCAAGTATCTGTTGCTTGCCTGCATAACAAATTCAAATCCCTGCTGGGAAGAAAATTACCCATTCAAATGGCTTTAATAAGTGAGTGTCTTCTGTATTAGTTCATTTTGTCCAACATTAGTTGGGTATTTTAAGCCTACCAAGAGTGTAAAGTGGTGAAATAGTTAGCAGCTCTATCATTAATCTTATCCATCCATCCATCCATCCATTTTCTTCCGCTTTATCCGGGGCCGGGTCGCGGGGGCAGCAGTCTCAGCAGAGATGCCCAAACTTCCCGATCCGCACACACCTCCTCCAGCTGTTCTGGGGGGACCCCGAGGCGACACCAGGCCAGCTCGGAGACATAGTCCCACCAGCGTGCCCTGGGTCTTCCACGAGGCCTTGTCCCACTCGGACATGCCTGGAACACCTCCCGCGGGAGGCGACCAGGAGGCATCCGGAACAGATGCCCGAGCCACCTCAGCTGGCTCCTTTCGACGTGAAGGAGCAGCGACTCTACTCCAAGCTCCTCTCGGGTAACTGAGCTCCCCACCCAATATCGAAGGGTGCGCCCAGCCACCCTGCGAAGGAAACTCATTTCAGCCGCTTGTATTCGCGATCTTGTCCTTTCGGTCACTACCCAAATCTCATGACAATAGGTGAGGGTGGGAACGTAGATCGATCGGTAAATCGAGAGCTTTGCCCCCCGACTCAGCTCCGTCTTCACCACGACAGACCGATACAGCGACCGCATCACTGCTGACGCCGCACCGATCCGTCTGTCGATCTCACGCTCCATCCGACCCTCACTCGTGAACAAGACCCCATTAATCTTATAACAAAGTATTTTTTTTATTCTGCCAACAGTGAAGAATAAAGTACATTTATACAAAGGTGAGGGGGACATGAGACATGAGGTATACAAAAGGGGCTGTATGGATTAATACATGCGTTGTTCTTTTATCTAATTAGTTAGAATTATCATTATTATTACATATATGTCTTATAACGTAGAATAAGTAAGGTCAAGAAAAGGGGAAAAGAGTACAAAATAATGACAACAAAATGCTATTATTAATGTCTTTTAATACCTCTCGCTGTTAAAAAAAAAAATGGTGTCAAAGGGTGTTACTTTACTTTAAGCCAGACCTTGCCGATATTCTAATATACGTCGGTGACATGGTTGTGAAATAAAATGTACCATTTTGAGTAACTAGAGTGAATACTGTCAACCCTGTCATGAATAAGAGATGATTTTCTAGAGGATGTTCTATCAAATGCCAAAAGTAGTGTCATTTTTGAGTTATCGTTTTCTGGTTCTCGGTGATATGTGGCAACACTGTGACTATCAAGCCTCTGTTCTGTTCTGGCATGCCACCACTAAACCTCAGATCCTAGAAATGAGATACCCTGACCTGATTCTGATGGTTAATTTTCCATGTGTAAATGGCCTTGCCGCTCAGAAAGTTTTTGTCTTTTATACCCCGGCCAAATCAGTGGAAGGTTAACAAATCAGCCGCTTTAAAATGTGCCCAGATCTCCTTTATAATGTAAAAACCTGAGGAGACAGTGCCTTTGGTGTTGCAGTGTGTGGTGTGATACAGCTCAGACCTAAATATCTCACATTAAACACCCAACATTAAAATCTGGAGTCTGAAGTTAAGCTGCATTTAGCACTTTGGCCAGCTGTTGTTGCAAGTATGCTACATAAATACTAAAACTGGCCTCGACCTTTTATTGTCCGAGAGAAAATGCATGTGTAATAGTCAATCTTCTGTATTTTTTAAAAGAGTCACGGTGATCCAGACGCATTGTCAACCGTGTCACTCAGCTATCGATACGCCGTGACCCATGGTTGAAGCAAAGTAGGAGATTTAATGTTAATATATCACTGTGAAACTGTGCGTGCATCCAGCATCCATAAGAAAAAGGTTCTCATGCGGGTGAACAGCATAAGCAGCTTAGAGGGTTCACTGACACCGGACGTTTGTCCCAAGGTGGAATGAAAATGTCGGTCAGGTTATCTGTCTGCATTAAGGCAGGGTCACAGACTCAGAGTATACCTGAAGTTCAGACTTGTTTTTTTTGTTTTTTTTAAAAAGATGGTTCAAGGGCATCGCGTCCTCTTACTACAATATTGAGTTGCTCCACATATCACTCTGGGCCATCTATCTTCGACATAAAACAGTGATTGTGCATTCTGGAGTGTGCCAAAAATCAATCAATAGCCAGTTGGAGTACAGTACTTATTTGCCTACAGCCGTGAGGTTCCATTGACCATCAAACCTCTACTTACCCCTGAGTTTTACGAGCTATTACATTCCTATGGAGGACTTTATGTGGCGTGAAATAGCAGTGGCCAAAAGGTGGGTTAATGTCGTCGCAAGAAGGTTATAATTTCACTGATTGCAATATCTAAGGAAATAACATGTTATACTGTCGTCCACTTTGAGTAAAAACACTATGTGCAGGTCTGTTTCAAAACAACCCTCAACCCACTTAAACTGACTGTATTGTTAGAGGAAGTAAAGTATTTTCAACTAAAGGAAAGAAAAGCGAGTGATATTTATGCACAGTTTGGAGTTTGTACAGAATGGGCCATAAGGGAATCGTTTACTTGGTCTTTCTTGCATTTAAGTGACAGATGCGGCTATGACTGAGATTTGCGATCCTCCATCCGTTCATTCAGTCATGCACTGCTCTTCCAAATGTTTAGATTGTAAACTTTGGCGGTAATTGAAAGATAAAGTGGTCCATTGTGGATAGAAAGAAATTTTGTTCTAAAAGATAAAACATTACATCTAGTTGAAAATGTGCATAATAATGTGAGTGATTACAGTCAGTCCGCACAAGACGTTATAGTAAAATGAGACTGTTTGTTTCATATAGGGTGTATTTGTGTAGCTACATGTAAAGGAAATTTCACACACTCTTTTTTTCAGTGCCATTATTCACACATTGTTGCAGCTTTATCACCTATCCTTATTTATGTTTGGGATGTGAGGGCTGTGAATGGTACTTCTTCATTGTACTGTGTCGTACGCTAAAAGCTTGTCACAATATCTCAGTCCAACAGAGATAATTAATAATAAGCATAATTAAATGCTGTAAATTCTCAATCATCCAGGTGGTTTAAGATTATAAAACTACCAACGCGCTTCGTGATGGACATTTGTGCCAAGTTCAATCGCTGCAATGGAACAATAATTAACTCGCTGTACAAATATTTGTCCAGGGATTTCTTTTTAAGTCATGAAGCAGATGCACAGGCTAATGATCTTATTTGGAAATGGATTAACAGTCCTGATGTCAAATGTGTGGGAAGAAAACCAACTGCACCCAGTCTGCCAACATCATCAAATGCCATCCCACTCGCCCGACATCATAGCAGTAGAAAGTACACAATTATGACAGCAGTGATGCATGACTGTGACCGCTTACCTCTGGGTGGTTCTGTGTCATGACCAATAACCTAATATGCCATTTACTCTGTATTCTGAACTCTTTTTCCTTGTCATTCTATCAGCCATGGTTCTCCTGGTTCAACAACGTCTTTGCTCGACACCACATTTCACACTGTTAACATTCTCACTTGCTTCCTGATGTAGAGACAGCCTACAGAGAGAGACGGTGTAGTTGAACTGGCAGATTGTTGCACACGACTGGCGTAGTTCGTTCATAATCAGAGCAGACTGAGAACCTGGTAACCGATCTCATTATGTCCAGTTTATATGCAGCTTCCATTGTGAAATGCGATAAGCAATTCACCATTTCCCACAAGAACATGCATTGCGAAATCAAAGAGTGCAAAGGTTGGGCCTTTTCAGTTCATACAATCCTCGTGGGAGCTTAAAGTGATTCTGTTGGCTGGCGATGGGGAGTGTAAAAAGAAGTGTGCAGTGTGTAGCGAGAGCAATTAGAATCACAAGGGAAGTGTGCGTTTGATTCATGTGTAGCCCACTGGAGATGGTTTCAACAAGCGGCACGGTTCCTTTCTGCTCTGATGAGGAATTAGAAAAGTATCACTGCACTAAGGGCATTATTAATAATACCGTGAATACAGCAGCAGTTTCTAAGATGTTGGGTTTGTGGCGTAAATGATTTAAACTTAAATAACATTTGTGCCTCTTGATTTGGAGTCAGTAAGAGATGACTTATAGGACTTGTTGCAGGTTAAATAAAGATTTACATTCTACATTTTACATACCTTTATGTATACATACTATAAATGTGCAGGTTCTGATTGGCATCCTACTTGAAAACACCCAAGGATCTCTGTGGATAATAAAAAGCACAGAATTTTACAATATACAACTGTGATTATTACTTTATATTCATTAGTCCTTGTTCATTTTCTGGGTTAGAAATAAACACTTAGTGGATTAATCCAACCATAAACTCCCCAAACTGTAAATAATCTCTGTATAAGGTCATGGCCTATGCTTGACCTTTCCATGAAATTGTTGCCATGCAGTTGATACTGAAAGAGCTGAAAATAAGATTTAAAGTGTAACTCATGGAGCATTTGAGAAACGTACAGTACTAAAATGGAAACTGAGAGGGACTATTTGAGACGGAGTGAGATTGCAGTCCAATTATTGATGCCTGTTGGGCATTGGTGCGTGTTGCCTCACACAAGAGTTTCATGGGGTAAATGTGCTGAGCTTCCAGTTTAAGCTCTGTTTTGTGTATGTGCCGCCCGATGAATTGAAGAAAAGTGTAAAATTTCCAGTGTAAGCAGTTATGGACAGAAGGTAAATTCTCACCATATCTTTCTTTGTTGTTGTAACGGGTTTTTCTCCACTTCATGATCACCCCACTGTGAGTTGTACTGGTGTCTTATTCTGAAGTATCCCTGAAATCGAACACAACAAGCGATGAAAAGTCTGCTCAGAGCCAATCTCCCTATGCTCTTTTGTATTTATTATTTTTCTGCTGACGGCTGCTCTATTTTTCCCTATGTCTCAGGTTTGCAACTTTCTCTGGAGTGCTTGTGTCCGCCTGAATAATCTCAATACCCTGTTGCCTTCTGCTTGCTTTCTAAATGTCTCTCCCTTCGCACCATTGCTGTGTGGAAAATACAGTCTGCTTCATCTATATTGCAGAAATGTCATAAAATCAGAAAAATATCAGAAACATGAAGTGTGTGCTTTGAGTGGTGAGGGAAACACCACAGGGTATAAAAACACATTGCATCTGAGCACCACAGTCGATAAAAAAGTGTGGGTTAAAATAGCTGAATCTGAAATACTGCTTTGCAGGGCAGGGACGATCCACTTTTGTTACGATCCGATACGTATCACGATAGTCAGGGGCTGATCCGATACGTATTGCAATACAGTAAGTAACTATGATAAGTAAAAAGTACAAAGGAGTGCAGGATAAAAATGCCTACAAACGCTATTGAAGGTATTGAAGGTATGGCGACACGTGTTCTAATGAGTCATTATTGAACTCAGTACAGTATAGGTGCTAAATACATTAGCACTTCATACCGAATGCGTGTACAATGGAACAGTGTCAAAGAACAATCAATCCTATATGGAGAGAACATTTTCCTCTGCGTTTGACTCTTCAATCACTTAAGTGAATGGTACTTATACCTGGAGCAAGAAGAAGAAGGAGAAGAAGAAGGAGAAGAAGAAGGAGAAGAAGAAGAAGAAAGAGAAGAAGAAGAAGAAGAAGAAGAAGAAGAAGAAGAAGAAGAAGAAGAAGAAGAAGAAGAAGAAGAAGAAGAAGAAGAAGAAGAAGAAGAAGAAGAAGAAGAAGAAGAAGAAGAAGAAGAAGAAGAAGAAGAAGAAGAGCTTTATTTGTATAGCGTCTTTCACAGACATGGTCACACAACTTTACATTCACTCCATACTCATTCATTTACACGCACACATCATTCATCCTGGCCTGTTGTACATGTTTTTAGTGGTAGGGGAAACCATAGCACTCAGAGGAACCCGACGCAGACACGGGGAGAACATGCAAACTCCACACAGATAGGCTCTGTCCAGGCAGGAATCGAACCCGATACCTTCTTGCTGTGAAGCAAGAGCACTAACCGTTGCACCCATTTATCATTAGTATTGGTTGCATTGGATATGGGCACATTTCTCATAGAACAAAGAGACAACTTTGAATTGCTAAACTTTCATTCTCATCTCTACAGAATCATCCCACCTCAAATGTTTAATGGCGTTGTTTGGGAGCAGCTGTGAGCAGGGGGCTGTGTCACTCTGTATGACCCTTTTTACACCGGGGAGATGATGTCTTCGATGAAGCTTTCCGGCTTTCTTTTCGAATTCAACTGTGCTGTGCGACTGTTTAAAGAGCAGTGGGAAGCTCTCCTGTCTGCAGAGGCTTATTGATGCATGTGGAGATGAGGAGAGACAATGAGCCACACGGCGAGTATGGAGCGGAGGTGTACAGAGCGGTTAGAGGTACTTAGAGGCAGCATGGCTCAGACTGTGACCCCAGACTAGGGTTACAGCATTGCCATTTATAGAATGCATGGTTGTGCCTTAATTTCAATGCATAATGCACAAGATAATACAAGCAGCCTACATTCACAGAGCAGTAGTTGTGCCAGTGTGCTGCTTGCTGTGATTTACCATAGCAACCAAATGCTTGCAAGATCAATCTTTTTTATTTCTTAAGATGAACAAGTTGAAGTGATCAAGTCTTGCGTAAAAGTCCTTGTACCTTAACAGACGTGGAAAAAACATGGACATATTTGTGCTACCCACACTCTACGGCCCTTCTATCAACCGATTTCTGTCCATTGTGTATTTTCCTAAACTTTGCCCGAGTGCATGCTGTTGTTGTGACCATGGGCATTGGGAAAGACATTAGTTTAAAACATTAGTTTAACACAATACTTAATCACAAATAATGGGAAGGGATGTAACTTACTGACTGAATCCTCTCATTCAGTAATCAATATTCATTATCAGTGTATTATTGCACAGTATTGTATTGCTGCTGTAGTATTTGTCTGTGCAGCAACTCACGCATGGCAAGCCCTAGACAAATTTCTCTTTGGAAAACCTAACCTAGAAACATCAAATAATAATAACATTTATCTTCTGTTGCTATACGGTGACATGACCTGCACACCCTCAATGCTTCCTCTGGATTCACCATGTTTTAAATTAAAATGAACAATCCATCTCAGTTCATTATTTACAGGTTCATAAACATCAAACACTTCTTATGCAGACACATACATAATTTTAAATATACATGTAATTGCAAGTAACACATACCATATCATATTATTATGATGACATTTTACCGGTGTTATACTATATTTCAACCTGGATAGACTCAGAGACAAAAGCAGCGATTAGAAAGATTTACTGACATAAATATTTTGGCGATCAGATTAATTGAATTAGAATTGATGGGTAGGTTAGAGTTAGTGACGTCTTCCCCCTGAGCCTGGACACTGGTGGTGGTTTGGGAGACCGGTGAAGGATGTAGCTGGGTGAAGCCACGGACAGAAGAGGCGGTGAAGGGGTGGAGGTGGGTCACAGCACAGCTGGGAATCTTACGTGCCATGAACACAGAAGCTTATACGCAGGACCACGGGGGATGATCGGCTGTGACGGAGGTGTGGCTCTGCACTGATAGGCTGAGGTGGAGGTGTGACCCTCGCAAACGCAATCATTAGCTGGAGGAAGGTGCTGCTGAAATTAGTCTTCCAGGTTGAATTTGCGCCTAGACTGATGAACTTTAGGATGCCGTTGTACTTGGATTTAAATCAACAGTTCAGAGACAATATGACTTTTTGACGTTCCTGATGATTTCCTAAACACAAGGGCATTTATTTAAAATTCATCTTGGCTTCCTGGGGATTTAAAAGAACAATTACAATTACTCACAATAAATTTCCTCGACTGAAGTTTCTTTGTGCTTTCAATTTGAGGTCTCTGCTTTCAAAACTGAAAAAATGTGCTGCTACATTCTTTTCTAATTAAAATTTTAGGCAGCGTACCTCAGAATTAGCGTTATAGTGCATTAGTGCTGGTGTTGTAGTTTACTCAATAATGACCTTGGCCTTGGTCCAAAATCTCCCAGAGGTGTTTAGTTTGCAAGCGGTGACTTTGGAAGTAAATGACGCACATCATTTTTCTTACTAATTATTGCAAACGCGCCCCTTGAAAAATGCAAATGCACTGAAAGAAAACCCATCAACTCGTTACCTTCCGACAAATCGCAAGGTTATGTTTACTGTGTGAGAGGCTGCTGCAATCCTTGGCCTCGTGTTTCCTTTGAAGTGTTTGAATACTTCTAAAAGCACTTTCCACATTGATCAAACGTACTTTACAGTTTATTTTTTTATCCATCTTGTAACTGTCTGCGCCATCTGTATGTGCCATCTTCTTCTTTCGCTCCTGCAGTTCACGCAACCCACACATCAACAGCATGCATGTATTTTCCATCATGAGTAACAGACATACAAAATATACTGAATGGTGTGGAGTTGTGGCATATTTCAGGGATCAAACCTGGAGTAAATTGGTCTTTTCCAAATGGATGCCTGCAATCAGAAAAGGTTTGTTATAGATGTGTCAACACATATAGTGTAAAATAGGATAATTCACTTCAGAATTCAGAAAATTGCAGTTCTCTGAAGGTATGGGCCTGAAAATGACACATACAATCATATATCACATCCCTTTTTCTACTTTCACTCCTACAAATTGTTTAATAAAAACAACTGTTCAGTGAGCACAATGTTTTGACAAAAACAATGGCAAACGTTATATACATAGCATGTTATGTTGGACATGTAAAGAAGCAAGGATATACTGTACTGTGTATGCAATGTGTTTGAATAATCAACTAAATTCTGTATCCATAATCTTTTTTCATTATTTTTGCAGTTATAATGTGAACTATTCCTACATACGTTTTAGATAGCCGTCAATGCATAATCTATGTTTCAACGGTAAACCTTTGAATTATTAATCACAAGCGGATTTACATTTCTCTATTACAAACGAACCATGAAGTGGATATAATCTTCTTACATAAATAATGGGCCAGTACACACATACATACACTGTGTACCGCACATTGGTTTCACACCATCATTGTCCAAGTCTATTTTGCCAAAGTGCTACAGTCAACACTGCACTGCGCCAGCTCACTCATACAACACGAGGCCTATCCACAAGCTAAAAGAAATTGAATTCCTCTGTTGCTTAATCACATTTTACGAAACCGTGCTGCAGTGAATAAAACAATCACTGCATCATATTTGTACTAAAAAAAATATATAACACCATCAATCACTCGGGAGCTTAGGATACTAAATAGCGTCATCAGTAAGTTCATCATTGTCATCACACTCAGCGCTTCCCTATATTTGCACACATATGGAGGCATTATCAAACTAATAATCTCTCATTTACAGCTTTACATGTTGACAGCAATAGCCTGTATATATTCTCCAAAGTTTGCCATACTAATTAGGTCCAATTAATTGATTAAACAAAAAGCGCTCCAACACAAGCTCGATGACATACATGTTTTTCACCCCTTTATGCGACAGTAGCACTCCATCTGCTAATCTGTCTTTGATCACAATCAGTCATGCGGTGGAATGGGAAAACAGCACTGAAGGCAGCAGAGTAGGCGGACTAATGCTCTTTATGGAATTATTGGTTTGGTTACACAAACCACACTCACACACAGACGCACATAGACGTACACACGGCCATTTTGCTCTTTCTTCCTCCTTCCTGGCTTCTTGCGCTCGGTAACAGAAGGCGGCTTATTGAACAGAGCTCTGGGGCGGCAACACGTTCCATCATTTCGAAATGTAACAAGTCTCATTTTTCTCTTTCCGGCTCCATCCTACTTCACTTTTGGCCCTTTCTGTTTTTTGTTTTTGCTCTGTTAATCTTTTGTCTGTGTATGCTTTTTTCCCGCAAAGACTCTTAGAACCACTGTGGGTGAAGTGAAAAACATGGATTAGCAATTCATATTCCTACTAATTAAAGAGTAATCAGCTGCAGGTTTTTCTTCCAATTTGACTTGTCAAAAGCAGAAAAAGCAGTCAAGCATAAGGTTTTCAGTGAATTTGACAACCCAATCATGAACTACCACTCTCCAATCATTTCAATTAGCATCGGGCGCATAATAGTCAAGTCCTCAGAAATCAGACATTATAACTCACACTCACAGAATCAATGCACTAACTATTAATGACAAAGGTGTAATACAATTGCACTTCTTTGGTTTCTCCGTTGCACAGTCTGGTTCTTGTTAAAAGGCTGGGGAAATGAAAGAATCACAAATGCTATTCACGGAAAGGGGTGCAGTCGCTTCCATTCAATTCTCACAGCCTGAATCAAGTATAGGCCGTATGACTGATGCTGGAGAAGTGTCTATTATATCCTCAAGTGTTATGTGGGGAAAGAAACCACGGAAGAAAAGGCTGGGCTCCACCTCTTATTCCCGGGTTGTAATATAGACACATCAGGATATCATGAAGTACATTTTGACAGAAGAGGTTGGATTTGCATTCAGATAAAACACATGGACGCATTAAAAAACACACATGACGTTTTATCAACCCCATTCAGTTGTCTTTTAAAAGTTTATTTCAGGGTTTTTCCAATATTTAAAAACTAAACTAGGAATGTCCCAGAGGACGCTGGTTTGTGAAGTTGCCAATTTTTCAGTACTTTACCGTAAACAGCAGAATGCCTTTTTTTGTTTGTTTGTTTGTTCCTGGCACAAGCAAGTAAGGCTTAAACCTCGGCAAGCCTTTGATGAAATGGTAAGAAATAAAAGAGGTTTGCACAAGAGAAAAAAGTAAATGAGAACAGACTGCAATAGTTTACAAATCCAGTAAATAAAGCACAAACAACATATTTAAAGTGATCAATACTTTTTGATGAGATGTTTCTGCATTTCTAAATAATGTTCATATTCTTTGAAATGAACTGTTGACTCTGTCATAGAATAGAGCTTGATTACACTGTCGCTCCAACTGCCAGATAAGAAGTGGCAAGTCCCATTAATGTCATAAAATGATAAATCACTCTGTGCAAATAAAATGATTAAATACTTGAGATCAATCAGAAATAGTGAAAAATAACATTCCTATATGCACAGAAGAGTCTTGCCCACGGATGTAACATTATGTACATTATGACAATTGAACCCACTCCCACCTTTGGGTTAGTCGAGACATGATCCTCCTGATTCTGCAGTTACATGTATTTTGTTGAAATGCCGTTTCAGGTGCTGTTTATCTGTGGGTCACTACAGCTCTCCACCTACCCGCAGGTGTGTGGTATATGAGCTACACGAGTGTTCAGACATGCACAAGGGAGCATCTCCTGTGTCTGTGTGGTATGATGATGAGCACATCAAGGCACCAACTTTATAAAAGCATCAGGCTCAAACTTATGTCTTTTGTCGCCAACAAAGAAAGTATATATTTCATAAACCATTTTGCAATTTCTGCCTTCAACTTTTACTCATGCTTCACTGTACAGGATCTTGTCAAATGTTTCATTCTCATAACTGCGCTTGCACTGTTCATATATCGTTCTTTTGTTCCATGCGCCGACACCATGCCAACAAATCAACACATTTATTTTATCCTGCACCATCACTAGTGTAAGTTAAAAGGTGATGTAACACATGCTTTATCCCTCTCCTTACACATCTTCAATCATTTGTTTGAGCCCACTAACAGTATTCATGTTTGACTTTGCCCTGCACATTTGACAGTAGGAACCTGGTGGCAGATCTATAATAAATGGAAACTTCAGTATGCCGTCCCTTCAGGTTAACTTATAAATAGCCTCTATATAAAGCTGTACAGATGACATTGTGAGGCAAGAGCACTGACATCTTAGACATGCCACCATGACGACAAGCATTTTTACCTTCTAACACTTTAGCTCTGCACACTTTATCCAATCTTCGTCTTCATTTCAGCTCAAGTCTCTTGGCTGACACGTTTTAAACATGGCCATCTTTCTTGTGCCCCCATTTGTGGACATCAGTTCTCTCCACTCAAACGTATATGTTTCTTTATGTCAGTGACTTCTTGGGATTTCTTTGCTTATTATTTTCTGCTATAGCAATCCATTTCCTGCCTGCAAGCGGGCCCTAATTAAAATACAACACATTCTTAAAAGATGTCTCTGTATGGGAGCTATAAGGAAGTGTCCATGGAGAGACGCCTAACACAGTGTTAGACGCAGGGGACACTTGAATAAGGGAACCTTCTTCATTATTATGAAAAAAAAATAGTTCAGAAAACGATTTGTTTTCACTGAGTATGTTTTTTCGGGAATACACAAGCTGTGCAATTTATTTATTCAGCATTAAGAAACCTTTAATCTCTGCACATCCTGCCCTCCCCAAAAGTAAAAAAAAATGTCATTCTTCATAGTGGTCTGTTCTTTAATTATTCATATCCTACCCTTGTTTTCATTTACGTTTTCTAATGAAAGGGCTGTTTACCAAGTGGAACAGCATAACAAAAAGCACCAGGCTGACTGGAATAATTAGTTGTGCGAAAATGGCACTCTTTATGGGTGCATCAGTTGTCCAGAAAGCATCCATTATATAACAATGACAGTTGTTTCAAGTATGATCAACAAAAGTAATGCACAAATTAAAACTGGTCAGGTGTGCATAACTATTGATCACAGCATTAACTTTGTGGATAAACTTCGTGCTGGTTCAATCCAAGATAAAAGGATCAGGCGATCAGGAAATGAACTTTTACATTTACAATTTTATACTAAAAACTACCTTGACATTATGAAGCCTACATGTACAGAGTAAATGCAAAAAAATGTGTCCCATGGATTCAAACCCATTACCTCCTTGCTCTGAGGAAAGAGCCATCGTGCCGCCCGTGATACATCTGTAATGACAATGCAATTAAAAAAGAAAAACCCAAAAAAATCAAGGAAAATAATGCATATTCAAATAATAATTTGGTCGAGCTGCTGTAAATAACACAGTAAATAAAAAAACAAAAATATTTGTTGAACGCATATGTTGGTCGATTAGCAACAGATACATTTTGAAGTTACATACTGAAGAACATAACACATACATTACATTGTCTGTTGTAAATCCAATGCAACTCAAAGTAGATTGGAGCCATCAAAGGCATAAGCGTTGCGGCCTTCAGTCCAAGAAAAAAGCACGGCTCTTTCTACACACGTGACTCTGCACGTGGCCCATAAATCTAGATAGCATTACATTACATTTACACAAAGGTCTCCTCTCGCTGAAGCGTCCTTATAATTCACAGCGCTGTTGGCAGCCCGCAATACAGCTGTTAGACGGCCTACAGGGTCACATGAAGCAATTCAAGCTCACAAATTAAAAGACACCAGCTGGAGAGTGGATGATGTAGGATACTTCTTACGCTAAATAATTGGATTGCCCCATGTTCACATGAAGACTATGTATGTGCAAGCCGAGGGAGGAAAATATATGAGTGTTTGTTCTCATTTCATCTGTCATAAAAACTGCATGGCAGTAGGACCACATATAAACTGTATTGCGTGACAGGTGGCTTTGACATAAGAGAGAACTGACAGCTTACAGCTTGAAAACACAATTAGCATAGACTTGTTTTTGTTTCAACATATTTTGAAAAGTTTGATAAGCGTATTGCTAGCTGTTGCTGCAAACTAATTAAAATACAGTGTCCAGTTTTATTTGAACGAGGTGTCACATCAGACAAAATACATATAAAAATGCATATTCAGTTAAAAGGTCTAATTCTGATTAAACTTGATAAACTGTCAAATTCAGCTCACCTTGTGTGAACATGGTAATATGAATGTGCTAAAGGCAGAAATTATTTAAGTCTTAAAAGATTTTGTGGAGAATGGAGGGTCCACACAACACGAATTCAGCGCAATTACAGGGTGAGGGACTGAGAGTTCACACATAAGAGAATCGTGAGAGCGGCCGCACAACGCCAGTCTGTTAAACAGCTGATGCTACTGTATTATGATATAGCGGTGCGTCTCTGTCCTCTCTCCTGCTTGATTTCTCTTTTTGGATGAGAAAAAGTGACCCCATATCAGCAGATATGCCACTGTCTGTGAGCGTGGGAAACACATGCATGTCCAGATTAGTCAATAATGTCGTGTGATTATTGTCGGCACAACACAGTTCAGCACAGCAGGTACAAGTCTTCCTGAACTTGTTTATAGTTCTCTCAAATGGAAATTAAAAGTCGGCAAGACGAAGAAGCAAGACATATTTCCAGTGCCTTTAATAAGAAAAGGAGACGGACAGACCTCAGCCCCATGACTGCAGAGAGAAGTAGCTTGCTGATTTGTCCGAACACACAGTAAGTGCCGCTCAACTCTTTTTGCGGTTGAAATATGGCAAAATATGTAAAAAAGTTGTTGGAAGTTGGAACTTTTGGTGAAGTAATGTTGTGCTGTTTGGTGTGGTCTTTGTGGAGCTCGCTGTGGCCATTAGTTAGTTGTTTGTGCCGCTGTTATGATAGAAAAATACTGTAGCTACCGCTCATCTCATTTCTCAGTTTGTATTCACCCCTGTTATTGGCCGCTGTTTTGCCGTGTGTCACTTTTGGATTGATGGATCATCCACACTTCCCCCGTGCGTCCTAAATCGGGTTTAAATTCAAACATAAACATGAACTTGATATACAGCAACTGAGGTTTTGTCACATCTTTCTGCCTCCCACATTACATGATTCGAACGAGAGTCCAGTCGTTGACCCTCCACACTATGAGAAATGTATTGCAAAATCGTGCTGTGTGTGCACAGCTTTAGTCCTATTTCAACCAAAGCACACTTTTAGGAGTTCCAATTAGTGTCTTTTATAGCATCGCATATAACTTCACAGTTTAAAAGATAACATCATTATTTGCCTCATATGTAAGAGGTAATAATGTACCTTACAGCACAGGCGCAAAATCCAGATGCTATCACAGTTTTGGTTCATGAATTGCCAAATTTGATTATTGCATGAATTTGAAAATCCGGAAACACTACGATGCAATAACAAACAGTGAAATTACTCTTCAATATGCAACATACTTTAAAGAAAACAATTACACGCTTCATTATAGCATCATTGCATGCATATCTAATGGGCTGTTAGCAGTGCTGTTGCAGAGTAATGTGCTTTTCTTTACTGTAGCCATCACAGATTAACATTGGCTTCTGATAATCCTTTCTCAACACTTGCCTTCACTGGAGCTGTGTGGATGGAAGCTGGAAAATATAGTTGTTGGAGACTTCCAGGCTACAGGCTGTCAGTGAACCAACAAATTAGTGACTTTGCCACGCTCGCACGCACGCACACACACACACGTTTGTACTTCTATCTTAGTGAGGACACTCATAGACATAATGTATTACCCAGACCCTAACCCTAACCCTAACCCCTAACCCTAACCCTAACCCTAACCCTAACCCTAACCTTAATCCTAACCGTAATCCAAACCCAATTCTAACCCTAACCCTAAAACCACATCTTGACCCTCAAACAGTCCTTCAAAGAAGAGAGGACCACCCAAAATGTCCGGTATGGAGCGCAATGGGAGAGTTTACAGAGTTGTTATAGATTGGGAGAGCAGGGAGCTCAGGTAAAATTACGGTCTGTTTTTACATTTTTACTATTGAGATTGAAACAGTTAAGGTTTTCATTTTTCAACTTTTACCGGGGTGACAGCATGCCTGGATTAGCATGCATTTGAAAACTAGTCTGCATGACAGTCTTTCATCCATTAGCGTGCATCTAACAACTGTACAACAGTGAGCTTTCCCGCCAAAGATGTAGGCTATTCTTTCCTTGTCAAAATGCTCTGCTAAATGCCAAACTGAAATGGCATGGTTTCTTCTCTCCTCTTCAGGGATCATGATTTTGGTTTTCAGATAAGGACAGAGATGAGGATGAGAATGTGCACTTTAAATCAACTCTTGATTCCTTTTGTAACTGCGCTTTTACGCCTGTGCCTGGAGAAAGCAAAGGAGAAGAAGGGAAAAGGGGAGAAGTTGAAAGAGGTGTTAAAAAGAAATGGGAGTTAGAGTGACAGACGGACAGCGAGAAGACAAAATGTGCACAGGAGGATAAAATAGAGGAAGAAAATGAGCAAGGGAGACGGAGGCAGGCTAAGACAGAGCGGCTGGACACCGCAAAGTGAGCAGCGTGCCTGGGGGAGAGCGCTGCAACGGAATCTAAAACTGTAACACTTTGACCTCTACTGTTCCTGCCCCAGAATCTCTCAAGGCCCGGCAGACACCGCTCAGGGTTCTTGTAATTCACTTCGGGACTGGCAGATAAAAAGCAACACACACGTATCCAATGAAAAATTCCACCCCCCCACCACTGTTCTTATTTTATTTGTAGTCGCAGTGGAGCAGATGAAAATACAAACCCGCATCAACTGACAATAGACAATGGAGTAAAGTTTCCACTTGTGGTGTTTCTGACAAGCGGGTGGGAGGGTTATCCACATAAACGGACGTGTTCCTCCCACTCGAGCTGGTTGAAAGGAACACTACGCGTTCCCACCTGCATACAAAGGACATTCACTCAACTATTAATAGACTTTTTTCCATTTTGTGTAGAAGAGAAGGTAGCACATATATTTCGTGTGCAGCGCCATCGAAAAGAGCCCCTCTCTACCTGAGTTGGCAGCAGCAGATGCTTCATTGTACACAGAGAATCAGTGAAATAAATCTCGTCTGTAAATAGCTCCAGAGCTGCAGAGACAGATTACTTCTCAGATCAAAAGAGGACCGTCTTCAGCAGTGGAACAAGCCCAGCTCAAATCTGCTCGTTAGTCCCAGTCTTTCGAGCACAGCATACCTCTTTGCTTACTATATAGTTGACTGTGTTAGCTTGAAACGCCTTGCTCTGCGAGTGAGCAAAAACACTATGACAACGCAGCTTTCCCCGGAAGCCCAAGTAGAACGGATGTGAAACTGATTAACTTTTTTATTTGTCAGGCTAATTTTATTTTCATTCTTTCTTCAGCAACTTCAGGGCAAACGTCCTTTTCGTTTTGGCCGACTTCATTCGGTCCAAATGTAGCCGTTTGTTGGTCATCATATACATTAATTACTTACTGCTTAATCATCAGGCACTGATGGTATTATCTCCCTGTTAATGTTGGTGGTCATAATGTTATGCCTAATCAGCGGGCTACACCGCTTTGGCTAAGGACACTTAAAAAGAAAAGCAATCCAGCTTTTTTATAGTCTTATAAACCTATTATGTGAGTAAGCAAGGTGATACTGCATCTGCGCAATAAATAAAAGCCAATTAAAACAATACAATGAGGGTGTTACGAGGAGCTAACACCTGTGCCGATGGCTTATTTTGAGAGGGATTAAACAAACTAAATCTCCTATTTGAAATCACAACCGCTACCATGCTACGTTTTGGAGAACATGCCACGTCTCCCCTGCATCGCACATTTATGGAAGCGAGACAAAACATGCCAACCCAGCCTCACACGCGCACTTCCCTCTCCGTAGGATCTGCCGACTTGAAAGACGAGAGCCGAGTGCACACTCCACATGCGCGGCAGCTAATAAACTTTAACGATCCCTATTATTCTGCTAACATGATAAGCCCCTCTCTCTTATGGCGCGCATTGTGGTGCCTAAGACAAACACCCTAAAGTTTTGAATTAATGACTTTGCGCCCTGTTCCGACCCAAGAGACAAGGTAAACAATAGTGGCTGCTACTGACTTGATAATAAACCCAGTCATTTATATGCAAAAACAAATCCCTTGCAGTTTTTAAAAACCATTACAGAACAGATCTGACGTACTAATTAGAATAATGCAGCCAAATTCCTTCTCTTTGTTGTAATAGCGCTCATTTACATCGCAGAAACAGCCCGAATTGCGGCGATGGTACTGTGTGTCTCAGCAGCAGAAGTACTGAAGCCAAACAGTGGATTGTTTTGGCAGCTTGTTCTCACTACTGACGCTTCAGGGGAAAGAGAACACATTCTACCTTCAACCAGCAAAGCCCAATTTAATGTGTCTATAGCAGTCGGTTTCAGAAGCATGAATGAGTCAAATTGGAAAATATTTTACAGAAAGAACTGGCCATTTTTACATCACAAGCAACCTACCTTCAACATTGTGCTGTGCTGCTCTGTGTAAGAAAGCAAAAACACGTTAACGTTGTATTATTTTCGACATGCTATCGGGTATAGGGGACTTATAACTATCGCAGTAGCTTTGGGTCTTAGGTGGTGATGATATAAGTCTCTTTATCATCTAACAGCAGTGTGAAGAGTACCAAGAAGAGTGAAGACATGCAGACTCCATTCAGGAAGATCAAAATCGAACCCAAACACCTCTTTAGAGGCAGCTCAAGGGGATAACAACTCTGCTATTGCACACACCCAAATAACACACATTTCCTTGAGTATCTGTTGATCATTTGAATCAAGAATCATTTCCCCAGTAAAATCCAATAACAAACAAAAGTCAACTTTAATGTGGTCTATGGGCAATGGGCTTACCTTTCTAAATTGTGGGGGGAAAAAATGTAATTAAATTAAAGATCACACACAAAATGAATGTGGAAATAAAAGAAACATTTGTGCCTAATTCAAAGGTTGGTGGTTGGGCATGATCTTCAAGCTGGCACAACAACAGCGTTGGTCCAGGCGAGCCCGGTATCTTGCACGCACACACCTGTGGCCCAAGTGAAAAAAAGAAAATTATAAAGCCCTACTTTTTTCACACAGTCTGAACCATGCGGCCTTTTCTACGATGCAGCTAATTTACATATTTTTACGAGCTAGCGGCATAGCGTTAAGATCTTATGCCCGAGCCCGACCAGAATCTCAGGCTGAGATATGAAGCCTAGGGCTGAATCCGAAACCATCAAATTGTGGCCTCTAAGCACTAACACTAGCAACTAACTCCTTAACCTTTCATGGGGTCAACTGTTAGACCTCTATGCAGTTAGTGAACTAGAGCTTCAGCAGCATTTGAACAATCCGTCCGTCCTTAAACAGGGGAAAGGGTGACATCACCAACAGCTGCTTTTCTTCTTCTTTAAAGTTATTTAACTTTTTATTTATTTGGCGCAGTGGCTTGTAGGATGGCACATAGCTCCTAATCACTGGTTAGTTAGCATCAGAGGTCCCTATGCTAAAGTGGCCATGATAGTTAGCATCAAGGCTCCTTTTCCTAACTACTTCCTAACTGACTTACCAATTCGGAGGCAACTTGCCATGGCGGACGCTGACGCACATCCGGTTTGGCGTAAGAGCTCTTAGCAATCTGCCCGTTTCGGAAGCAGCCTAGGCTTTAATTTAACCTGGGAGACTAATTTCAGCATCACCTACCTCCAGCCAATGACTGCTTCCGAGAGGGCCACACCTCCACCTCAGCCATCAGCGTAAGTGCCGCACCTCCTCCATAGCAGCCAATCATCACCCTCGGTCCCGCTTTTAAGCCCCAGCTATCATGGTTCGTTCACTTCCCAGCTGCGCTCCGACCCGCCTCCACCTCATCTCGGCCTCTTCCGTCCACGGCTTCTACCTACTGCATCTTTAAGGGTCTTCCATACCACCACCAGTGTCCAGGCGCCGGGGGAAGACATTGCTTTATGCCCTTTGATCCCCCGTCTCCAGCATTTTCCTGTTTTCATGGATGAATCTTATGTATTAACATGCACTGTCTTGACAAATAAACAAAAAGAAAGAAAGCAATAAAATGAATATTGTATTATAAATACAAACAGAACCATTTTGAGAGACGTGTCAGTTTGAGTAGCACAATAACAAATCAGGAAGGGATTGCTTTGATTGTTAGGCAGAATTTTAGGAAAGTGTGAAACATGGCATGTGAAGAGAATACAGAACAGAAGAACTAAAGCAGGAGAGCAAGCAAATCTGGCTGCACCAACACCAACAGTGGCACCTCTTGAAAAGACAGTGAGTGGGCGGGACACTTTGGCATAATGATAACCTTGAAGTGAGCACTTGTTAGGAATAATTGGAGTGAAGTGGACAAAAGGCAGCGTAGAAATCCTGTGAATCCCCCACGAGTTACTGGGTCTGCCGCTAAGCCCATACAAACCGATGCAGCGTGAGTCCGCTATAGGCCTAGTGACGTATGGAAAGTGCAGGCGTGTTTGACAACCCCGTTTGGCTAATCCTGTTGTACATAGGACTTTAAAATGCTCTGTAGGAAGTGGGGAGCAACGGCTCATGCCAGAATATATGAATAGTGTTCACAGAGGTTGTCTGACAGATGAAGCCCTTAAATGTATATGTAATGATGTTGGCATTTTGTTAAAAAAACAAAAAAAAACTAAAAACATTCAAATTAAGATCTGATGCTGTATTCTTCTTGTCATTAGCACTTACAATGCTATGCTATTTAGGTCATATTGATCAAGGCTATAACAAATAAAGGGAGTTTTAAATCATTAATAAACCTTTCCAAACCTTCATGTGAGTCAACTATTTTTAGCTCCATTTGATAAAAAATATGACAACTGAATGTGAAATGCTGGTTTGTATGAAAGTTAATTCTTTGTTTTCCTCACAGCTGTCTTTTTGGCGGACATGTGTAGAAGCTGGTAGCATCTAAACAAAGCACTTTCTCTAACGCCAAAAGTTGAATGTGTGTTTTACGAATTGCCTAAAGCAATCTAAACAAAGGACATGATTTAAAGAAGATTATGTGCTTGTGTATAAATTTGAGCGTTGCAATCTTCTGTCAAACAGATTAAGACATTATTGTTTAGAACAATAAGAGCATGTTGTTACTTTGGATTCTCTTTTAGCTTCTAATGTAGCCTGAAGCTCTCAATGCCACTCTTCACATTAACTGCTAGTGAAAGAACATGCCATTTCTAAACTGTGATCAGATAAAGAAAGCAGATACTGCAGGTGAAAGATTTTACCTAATCAGAAACACAGTCTTAGCATCATTATAAAATATTTTCAGCATTATCCAGATTGATTTTGTAGTATTTTTTTCCCCCTCAAAGTATTTTTGAAATGGTGCAATGTCCAAACCCTTAATAGAAATAGCAATGACATGTATTTCCCTGAGTCATGCTCTTGGATTCAAGCGGCTGGTGTCTTTGTCACTTTTTGAAGGGCAAATGCTGAAAGTTTTATAGCCAATAATTTGCACCTTATGAATATGTATCAACAATTATTAATGTCAAGGTTTACGACTCTTGGGGCCTTCATAAAACCTGCACTCTTTTACACAAAATATCGTTTTGAGTCGAGTCTTTGTTCCTACCTTGGATGTCGCTGAGTCCCTGATTTTGTGCTGACTTGCTGGACGGATTATTCTTTCCAAATAAAAAATAAAATATCATCTTTGAAGGCCAATCCAAGCCATGACCGAAGCAAGAAGGTCAACATTTTTTGCTGGTCACAAGTGTCATTCAGAATTCAGAGGCTGTTCTCCCGGCGCAATCTACAGCTAGGCTTGTGTTTGTCCCTCGTGATGATTCTAGCTTTTTCACACTTTTGACCTGAGCAAACATGTGAGTGCTGGTGCATCCCTCAGTCTGCGACAGAAGCCAGGACTCAGACTTCATCGTCCAATGAGGAGCAATCAGGGCCCGGATCTGCGGCTGCCGAGTCTCATCAGTGTGTCAATGGTCTGTGCTGCTCCCACATGATTACAGGTGTGACCTTAGCCATTGCACCACTGCCACCGCCAGGGACAAGCCACGAGCCACTTATCGACTCTTTCTCTTCATCCAAATCGTAATTGCATGATTCAGCAATGTCCTCAAGACCAAAAGCAGCAGGCCATGCGTGGTGATGAATACTTTCTAGGGTCTCTCACACCAGGGCTGGGTGTCATCATTTCACTAAGGCGTCTGATTAAAGTGCAGAATATGGCCCAATTTCTGAATAACCACACATGGGATATTGACTTGCAAACAGCATCAGGGCATGTCAAATTAATCCAGCTGCGTGGAGGAGATGAGAAACAATGTTAAAAATAATATATCATACGCTCACATAACGGGCGAGGATGTGATGAAATCTTGTGAAATCTATCATATCATCGCAGCACAGCTTTTCCTATTCACATACGCGAAATACCATTAGGTCAATATCCGTCAGATGTACAGAGCCATGTCTAGCACTGGAGGCCATTGACATTTAGCAAAGGGTCTCATTAGCCAAGTGATGCAAAAAATGCATAGCTATAGTCCGCTCTGCTCCCACAGACTTTTTAAATTCTGAAAACTTATAAATAACCCGTATACAAATGCCTGGTGAATAATAATTCATTGCTTGCTCACTGGTTGTTGATCTTGCACCTCAGCATTCAAAACAAGAATTATGAAAGTTGACATTGCTAAAGGCGCAGCATTCAGAAGAAGATTTTATGCTAGGATTAACAGAAACATATTATAAGTTTAAACACAAAATCACCATGGATAAATGTCTGTGTCTAAAAACTCTTGTTTTGCATCTCACTAGTTATTTGGTGTGAGTTTAAGAGCATGCACTGGCTGACCTTTTGCATATTACAGCTGAGTTAGCAAAGAGAAATTACAAGGAGAGCAACAGAAGTTTGTCAAAATAGCAAGAGGTTTTTATTAACAACTAAGCCCTTTGTGTTAAGCTACAGAGGAACAGTGCAACAATGCCCCAGTGACAGTGAGCTGCCACAGTATTTAGAGCACCAACAACCACAGACAAACATTTTCTTTAAGATTAGTGCTACCACATAACCATGAGTGAGCAAGCACTCTTCCTTCCGCCAGGGAAAAAAAAGAATCCCTGAGTGCTAGAAGAAATGGTGAATTGCCTCTTGTGAAGGTTAGAGTAATAGTGGCCTACAGTATGCCAGGCTTACGACAAAAAGCATTGTTCAAGGCGTAAACCATTAAAAGCACATGGACATGCTGCTGCTAGCTCCAGTAACTCACTGGACTGTGTTAAAAAGGGTGTATTATGCTTTTTGGAATCATTTGGTAATACAAAAACATCCTGATCACAAACTCTGTTGACTAGAAAATGCCATATTGATCTAAAACAATGTAATTCTCCCTTAACTGTTCTTCTTGGTTAAACCAGTACTGTTCCTAAGCCCCTCCTCTCTGCTTAATGACTATTGTACTTTACAAGCCTGTGTTCACTAGCTCCTCAAGGTGCTACACTCATTCATTAACTTCATGCACAGTGGTAGTAAGGTACTACTGCCATAGCCGCCCTGGGGTGGACAGACTGAAGCGAGGCTGCCAATCTGTGCCATCGGCCCCTCCAGCCACCACCAAGCACTCACTCACAAGCCCACGGACCGGCAACATCTCGGTTATGGGACGAACCACTCTACCATCTGAGCTACTGTATGTACATTTTTCCATCTGCCTCTGTCTCTGACATGAAACAGAGGCAGATGGAATAGAACAATAAGAACTCAAGGACGATATACAATAATAATAATAATGCACTTTTCCAGATGCTCAAAATCACTTTACAATTTCATGCATTATTCATTATTATTGAGCCATTCACACCATAATCGGTGGTAGTAAGCTACTATTGTAGCCACAACTGCCCGGGGGTAGACTGATGGAAGCAAGGCTACCAGTCTGCACCATCGGCACCTCCGATCACCACCAACCAATCACTTGTGCACTACATTCACCCAGACAGGATCGGGCATGGGAAAGTCGGTATGGCCTTTAATTGACACTGAATGTTTTTTTTATTTATTTTTTATTGACCTTTATATAACCAGGATAGTCCCACTGAGATTAAGAATCTCTTTTTCAGGGGAGTCCTGGCCCCAGAGGGTAATCTATTGTACATGTTTTTAGTGGCAGGGGAAACCAGAGTACCCGGAGGAAACCTACGCAGACACGGGGAGAACAAGCAAACTCCACACAGAAAGGCTTCTAGTTGTGAGGCGTGAGCGCTAACCGCTACGCCACCGTGCCGTACACATAAAGTTTCACAAGAACATGACATTTCCAAACCTTTGTCTGTGTAATGATGTTTTGCATGTTGTCAACAAAATGAAGTTCCTCGGGCACATCATCACTGAGGACATTTTCAGACAAGGCAGAGTGCTGTACGCTCAGGCCAATACTCTGGCACGGAAAGCAAAGCTGATTTTATTTAAAGCGTACTGTTCTCCCTTGTACACGGCTCATCTCTGGACGCATTATAAGAAAGCCAGCATGCCCAGGCAGCAGGTGGCCTATAATGATGTTCTGCATGTTCTTTTGAAGAAGCCGTGATGGTCAAGTGCCACAGAAATGTTTGTCAATCCCAGTATGAACACTTTACAGGCCGTACTACAAACTTTGATGTACAGCTTTATGTGGAGACTGAACGACTGTCTGAAAATGAACAGTGTCCCTCACAAATATAACATGGAGTGGACTTTGTGGTGAGTGACATTGGCATGATTGTCATTTAAAAATGCAATCGAAATTGTTTGTCTAGTCCTTTTAATTTATTTTTAATGGACTAAATAAAGTTGAATTGAATAGAACTATTGCTGTACCAGGACTATGTACTGAAAACATTGATTGTGGACGCTGTTTCACAATCTGCCTTTAGTACCTTTATTTGTATTGCGCCTTTCACAGATATGGTCACAAACCACTTTTCATGAAACAATGAGCAACAAAGTTCAATATAACATTAATTCTGAGCCATATTTGGTTAATGATTACACAATCAACGCACACTACAAATTCCTTAAACTGCACTTTTACCCAGACGACAGCTCTTATAAAGTACAATATGTAAATGTCTGTCGAGGCTCAGGGGGCTGAGGGCAGAGAGGTGAAGTAAGGTGGGTTACACACTGAGAGCAGCGGCTGATCAAAGTGTTAGCGACCCAGGGAGCATCTCTCCCCCGCGGGCCAAGTCAATTCAGCACAACCGCTCGTGCATAAGCAATCAGCCAAGACAGTGCCATTTAGGGGCTTTTTATCAAACACTTATGGGACAAATGTCTGTTCACTCAAGACAGAGGCGTAGTGTGACTAATGTGGAAAGTTTGTCTTTTGTTTTGAATTGCCCTCAAAAGAAGATATGGTGCCTAAAAGTTGTAAAATTTATGAGAAAGCATCGTCAGATTGGATACTCAGCTATTTTCTGACTGGATGCTTTAAAGGTCACACTGGAAACAATAAATGCTGTTTTTATATTTGTACAAATTAGAGAAAATATCTACAGACACATCATACTATGCCGCTTGTGTAAAAATCTTTGCCCTTACAGATTTTTATTAGATAACCTTGTCTTGGGAGACGTTAGATGTTCAAGCATTATCTATTAAAAAGCTACAAAGTCTTAATACATAACAATCTATTGCACAACTGCCATTGAGTCAAGCAAAAATGAGCCATGGGAGCAGTCTCGACTTTAGAGTTTACCATCTTAAAGCTTCAAGCACATCCAGCATTTACATCCACTAAAATATTCATTAAGTATATTAGTTGCATTTTATACAATACTATTTTATAAGACGAGCAGAAAAAAAGAACACCTCTAAAGTAAATTATACTGCATATATCAACAACGATCCGGGCAGAAACTGAAAAGGTTGCTGTGAAAGTTACAGTATATGATTAATGTCTCTGTACTTGCACAGTGCACATAAAGTGTATTCAAAAGCTTTTTACAGAGCAGGAAACAGAGAACATTATGGTGGAGACGTGAGTGTAAATAACTATCTGCAGTTATATTATGCGCAGTATATAAAATGTAAAGTGAGTTATAAGTAGAATGAATTATTATTATTATATGAAAGTACATCTTTTCATGGCTCCTGCAGCATGTTTCACAGAGGAAATCACCTTTCATCAGCACAGAACATTACAGTGACAGGCCGGACGCACCGGCGACAGATTCGGTATGCAGTGTGACTACAGTCTACATCAATGTCCGCCTCTTTTTCGCAGTTACTCCTGTTTGTTTTCGGAGAGTATCCCACAGATGACTTTAGTGAAACCAGCGCCAGACTTCTCACACTCAACCAGACTAAAGGCGAGAAGACTTATTGATTTCCCTGCAGCAAAGTGACAGCAGCGCATTCTGGGGGACACTTCCATGCCTCGGCCTTCGCGTGGCTTTGTGCCTGATTTTAAATCGTGTTCAGCCCTGAGTTCATGCTTCCATTTCACACTAACTAGAACTGCAGTCTACCTAATGGAGCAACATGGGGGAGTATTTCAAACAGAAAAACAAGATCTAAGCTTATTTTCCCTCTGCAACTGATCTTGTCTAGTTAAACTAATGGACAACATCATATTAAAGCAGCAGTAAATAACTTGTTTACCTTAATAAATCCTTTTCGTAGTCCCTCTGGAGGTAATACAAGTGTTAATGGCATGATTTCTTCTCCCCCGGTGTCTCTTGACAGAAAACCATAATTGCAACTTCCCTGCCTCCGGGTCGGAGCCACCAATACGCACTAATGGAATCATGAAGAAGAAGCTAACAGGCTAACTGCGAGCTAGTGCCACTTAAATAGTATTTACAGCCAAGTTTGAGTGAAAAAAATAATCTCCATTGTGTAATTGGATGTACAATATCCCTCTCTCCCTCAACGTAGTATTTACTGTCACGGACAATTAATGAGTAAAAAAAATGCAACATGCTACGACACCTGCAGTGGCGTTTCTGGGGGCATGAGTTACCTAGTACTGCTTTAAAGCACAAGCTGAACATTATTGAACCCTGTGTTGAAAGTAAAATAACATACCGTGATAAGCCACAATCCAAACACTTCAGTGCATAACAAAAGCATGCTGTAGTTTGACCATGTTACAGTTTTATAATAACAAAACATAGCATTTTACTATCAAAACAATTATTTATATTCAGTCATTTTTGGTAAGGCCCATGACCCACTGAAAATTGACATTTGGGTCTCGACTCGTCCAACCAACTAGTTGAGAACCACTGATTTGACTCACATGTGGCACCAAATACACTGGTATATACTGGTAGTTTAACATAAAAAAAGAATGATATATTTAAAATGTAAGTAGGTTATACTGTATTTCCGTATCATGAAAGCACACACATATAGAGCTATAATGAAGTCATCCTCCTTTTCCTGTAAATTGTGCAGTAGAACTGTTCCCTGGACAATTCCAACTGGAAACCTTAAAATAGCTTCTGCATATCACTATGTTTTGTACTTCAGCAAACAATTACGCAGTTAATTTATGTTTAAAACAGTTCTTAGCTGATGAAATAAATTAACGTTTTGAAATAGCCTAATTTGTATCTTTCTCGTGCCTAACCTTCCCGTCACATAAGCCGAAAATTTGGTTGCTCTGCAGTAAAAGTGGGCATGTGAAAGTGACATTATGACACAAGCAATGTGGCTGGGAAAACTAAACTAGTTTTTAGAGTTTGTGAGTCAAACTGCCTCTATCACCAACCCACTCAGGTCATGCTAGTTTCATAGAGGCTAGTGTCAACAAAAATGTCCAAATTCACTTTTGCACTTCCTTATGACCTATACACAATCCACAATTGCACTTTGCTGGAAATATCTACAGTGGTAATAAAGTGTTACTTTCTATTCTTAGATAATGAAATGTACGGCAATTGTCAAAACAAACGGTACTGTTGGTTTGAAAATGTTTCAGGAAAATGTGCACCAGTGTGAGATTTAGACAATACAAGTTTGTAACAGTAAAAGAAGAATAAATGGCCTAAAGAAATATCACTGTGAGACATAACATTTTAGGAGTATAACGGGGGAACAAAAGAGGTGGTATTACAACTTTTTGTTGAAAACGCAATATTGATATAAAACAGAAAACTACCAGAAATATCCTGTAGTTTTACTTCCTGATTATTCAAGCGATCACTTCCTAACCCCCTCCTCTTGAGCCCCTTCGCTGTGCAGCTGTTTCATAAAAGACCAAAAAATGGAGGAAGGAGGAAGAATAGCCATCAGAACAAATTCAAAGACTACTTAAAGAAAAAAACTCAATATATGTTTTTCAAGAGAGAACAACATTTCAACATGTTAAAAAGAGGTCTCCCATGTTTCGACACAGGGCAACACGGTGGCTCAGCGGTTAGCTCTTGCGTCTCACAGCAACAACATCCCAAACTATCTTCTATCTTCAGTTCTCGATATGTAGCTGGTGTTACTAGTGATAAAATGTGGACTCTGGTGCACAAGGTTCTCAGTTCAACCCCGGCTGGGACACTTTTTTGATTTCCGCTTCCGGGTGCTAGCTGACCAGCAAATATGCGAGACAAAAACAGAAAAACTCTTTAAAACAACCATTAATATTTCTGAAACTCAACGGAGTTACTGAACCTACTCCTATTTCTCATTAGCCAAAAATGCTGTACCTACTGCTAAAAAAGTAATATTTACTAAAGGCACTACTTCCAGGGTTAGCGTAGCTGCTGCGCCATTAGCATTTCTCTCCGCTAACCCGGATGTAGCGATTTTGGTAAATATTACATTGCAGATTACTAGTCTTATTTTATTTCTAATTTCTCTGTAATTCCTGGGCCAAATCACATGAAGCTAAAACTGTCACAAAGTTCAAAGGCATCTCTTCCAGCTCATTTGAACTATGGTCTAACTATTTCCTCATACAGGCGTCCAAAAGTGGTGACAAAATTAAAAAACATATTTTTGATTTTGGCCCGTAGAAAGGACTTTTAGCCATAAAAAATAATATGACAGGTTTGTGAATCCAATCATGATAAAAAATGATTAGGGAAAACATTTGGGTATTTTCTGTTTGGAAATTTCTTTCAAAAACTGTTTGTGCCCTCCAACAGATATAGAATCCTAAAACGTGACCGCAACCTAGTAGAGAAGTCACTGGTTGTGATTGTTGTCTATTGTTCGGTGCATGTTCAAAACTGCAGTTGTAGTAGTTAAAATTCTGCAGTTATTCTAGTTGCATTTTGTATATTTTCTAGTGTGCTGTTTTGATTATGTTTGACTGTGAAGCATTTTGTGTTAACTGTCTGAAAAGCACTGCACAAATAAAGCTTACTTACTTAGAGTGCCTCATTGTGAGAAAGAACCAATGACTTGGCAGACGCTTATACTCTCAGACTGCTGCAGATTTCAATTTTCCTCGTGTTCTCATAAAGTTTCAGATTTGAGAGCATTATGAATCTCTTGGACTTCCTAAAGAGCAATTAACATGTGACTTTCCTCCAAATATTTCACAATGCCTGTTTAATGGCTAGCTCTATGCGGAGAAATCTCTTTATTTGAGCTATTAGTCATATAATCCATCATTACCAGCATTTTGAGCTATTTTCTACCAGAACATTAAACCAGATGAATATCAACACAGCCATCCAGCCTATACTCCCACCGAGCAGTTAAAATACATCGCTTATGCAAGTGCCGTTTGTTTCTGAAATTATATTATCCACGTGTACGGTGGGAAACTCACAAGGGCACACATCAACAGAGACTTAGCACTTCCGTTAAGTAACCTCCTTGTAAGAAGCCAGGATTGTAACCTTTTATATTATGCAGAAATTAATAAAATATTTAAAATGGGAGCCGAGGTTAATGTGCCTGATGCTCAGTGTTTTTCCTGTGGGGCAGAAGGGCAACACACTGCAGCTGCACTTTCCACTAGGCCGGGCTTTTGTCGAGAGAAGATTTCCAATTTGTGTCGAAGCAGAGGTGGTTAAGGTGGGAAAACACGAATTTCATTGCTCACTCTTGAGAGGTCGGGATGGATGGTCGTCATCTACACTGGAAAATCACTTTCAATGTCCAAACAACAGATAAAGAGTAAAATTAACTTTTTCTTTTTTTTTTTTTAAATATAGCTAATCTTCACTTTAATATAAATGTGTCAAGTCAAAATGCATTGGTTAAGATCAATTATTTAGTAAATAAAAGACAGAAAATTGTGTAAGTTTCCATGTGTTTTCATAAGGGCCACCTAACAAGAGACCATGCAGCAATGAAAATGAATCTATTAAGACACAATTTTACATTTGGAAAAAAGGGGTAAAGTACTGTACATAAGATTGAGCATATAATTTAAATGGGGTTAGCATTTTCCAGTTATAATCGAATTCAGCGAGACTAAGATCAAAGAAATGCAAAATAATACCACCTCTTGCTAATAACTTGCCCTTTCAAAGGCCAGAGCTGGCGTGGAACAATAATCTTTTATGAAACAAACTGGGAACAAATTATCTTGATGCCAGCATTGAAATTGCCTTGTAATGCACTGAAGCCTCCAGGTGTGACACACAGTATTTTAATTTACTCAGGGAAATGTGGCTGGAGAAGGAGGATAATATGGAGGTAGAGATAGAGTGGCATGCACAGAGAACAGAGATGACGGCAGTTTAAGACAGCAGGCTTGCATATGGGTGCCCTGTGTCAGTAAAAATGTCTAATCTCAGTGGGACTTTCCTTGCTAAATAAAGGTCAAATTAAAACAATGACTAAAAAGAGCATTTCAAGTGAGCAACCGTAGCCCAGTGCCCTTCACCGGATGTCATAAACCAAGCCTACTGTGGATGTTTTTCCTTCATCAAGACATGATGAGTGGAGTGTTACATTTTTAGCGTTAGCTTCCGTTGATGAGATATAAATGTAATACCACCACTATCAATTCAATTCAGTGAAAATGAAAAGAATACATTTTAGAAAGCCTCTCATACGTTTTGAACTGTGCCCAAACGCTGCTAATCTGTCTTATTCAGTCAAAAGACACATAAAACAAGTGATTCGCGTAACCTTTTCAAAGGTGTAATCTCCTGCTGGCGGGTCATTTCTTTCTCCTCCTGCCCCATGGCATTTAGTAACTGGGATAGTTTTTACTTGCGTCCCTGAGAGTTTCCAGCACAAAGGCTGCTGGGAGGAAGTTTGACTTTGCAGAATGAACCTTGTCGGCCATTAAACATTCATGAGAACAGAGAACAAAAAGAGCCGAGAAGTTTGAGATGGATAAAGTATAAAGAGAAAAACACTTATCCCACCCACTCACATACACACACACTCTGAAATTTCATCATCTTGAAATATTTTCTCCCTTTTACATATCTCTTCTGACGGAAAATTAAATGAACAAAGGGAAAGAAATTAGATGAAGATGAGACAGTTCAAATAAAATAAACATATCATATATTAGCCCATAAAGCCTTTGTCTCTACGCACAAGGGAAAGAGGAACCAGTGTTTTTACTCAAGTAACTGTGACTGTAAATAATATTACTCAAGTACAAGTAAAAATGACTGTATAAAACTACTCCGAGAAGTAAAGTTAAAACTTGTACTCAAGTACATGTACTGAGAACAACTTACAATCTGCAACTACGCATTAGGCACGCTGTAAATCAAGACAACTAACACAAACAAATCCCTTTGTTCATCTTGTCTGGTTTGGGCAGGTGAAACAAGCTTGACGCAGAGAAAGAGTCTGTTTTTGCAGTGAACTGCACAAGACTTAATGTTTATTTACAATGCAAAGCACACGCTCGATATTTCCTTTGGTGCAGCTAAAATCTACTTTATCCAATATACCTGACCTGATAGTGGATCTTTATTATCCCGGCTATCTATTTCCCTGTGGAGCTATTACAGTCGTTAGCCTTATCTTATCTTTAAACAAGGGGGAGTTAAACGGCGCTTCCTTCAGCCCCAGCCAACCTGAGAGCAGGAGAAGGAGGACACTCTGGGGTTTGAATTAAGTCACCAGAGACAGGGCAGGTGTAAGTAAGCCTGAGGCACCTGGCCATGTCGCGGTGCAGCTCGGGAGGAGAGGAGATGATTTTCAGATAGATTGCGCTGAGTCATGATGAGCTCTCTAAATGTTTCAGTTTAGGCATGTCCTCATGAAGATGTGAAGCCAGTTGCACCTAAAAGGCTAATTACCACCAACTCTGGCCTCATTTACAGCTGTCCAATGAACAGGGCTCAGCAACTACCCTCAACAGTGGGGATGGATGCTTTTATTGTGTTGTTGTTATATATAATTACAATCCTGTGTCACCAAGTTTCTCAAAGAGCCACACTGATACACAAGTGAAATGGTAAATAAAACAGTCTCAATTTCAAAAGCATTTTTCCACCTACAATGGACAATCAAAGTGCTCCTAAGTTATGGTACAAGCTCTCTCTACAAGTCTGGATGTTAGCTCCTTAGTCTTCAGCTCTATCTGCAGATAGCCTAGGAATACCCATGCTGCTGTGTGCGCTCGAATCATTTCGATCTGCACAACAGCTTGGGGACCATGGCTGAAATTTCGCATGGATTTGGGAGCCAATCACAGAACGAGGAGGGACAGCAAGACGATGACGAGCTATTCGATATACATAAGCTTGTAGTTTGTTTACGGATAAAACATGCCGTGACTACATATTATGATCAAGCTTTAGACCGTGTTCTAAATAGTTTAGCTTGAAAGTTTACAGCGGGTATGTCATACGTCATCTGATATGATGACACGATTGGCTGGGGCTTCGTGCAGACGCATGATAGACATTCTTAGTGCCCAATAAACGGCTATGGACGATCGTAGACCACACCTCTCCTACGAGAAAATGAATTGGTGGTCCCCAGACTGAATATCACTTGTGATATTTTGTCTGGTAATCGCAAGGTTAATCTGCAGATGGACTCTCATCAGCCTATGGCTTATCTATAGCCTGTGTTCTTCATTGTGGTTCTTCTCAAGGTTTCTCTTTTTACCCCACTATTGTTTGTCATTGTTTTTTTTTTGTGAAGAGAAGGAGAGTAGGACAGGAGACCTTAATGTTTACCGTTTGACATGGAAGATTACATTTGTTTTGCAAAATGACATGACTAGGTAGCAATTTAAATATACTTGGTTACAACTATAGAATCACAGGGCACAGCACTGGGTGAGTATGTTTACACAAAAACTATTGAGAACACAATATTCTACAAGGATAAGGAGGTTGGAAGCATTCGTATGACTTACAAAACAGAAGTGTTTACTGTACAGGGGAAACAAATGGGTTTAGTATTGGAATGGAATTGCAGCTGGAAACTATGGCATTTTGAGTTGCTGGAGATGCATTTAGAATAAATAAATTCTCTGACATGGGTACTGGCGCCTGCAATAATCCTAATAACCACCTTGGACATCGGTGTGTTGTAAGACAGGCTTAATGGCTAGTTTTGCACGATATCCACCGAGTCACTGTCACGGAGCACTTCTCTTCCCTTGGCTGCTTCCAAGAGACAAAAGAAAGATTTAGTACTGAGTCATGGTGAAATTGAAGCTGCACCGTTTCCAATAGCATGTCCTTTTTTTACATTAGCATAATCGCAGCTGACAGCACCTAATCATTTGTCTGTTCCTTCATTTAAAAATATTGATTTGGGCACCATTTTGGGACGGCTTTTGAATATTGACGGACATCCAATATATTGAGTAGCAGAGCCTCTAATTCTGTCTTCACATCTCCAGCATAATCTGCTGCACATGGGAGCAAGGTTATTTAGTTTGTCTGTTCTTTCATCTTCTATCAGTGAAAAGTAAAGCGCAAGTTGCTACTAGCAGCCCTCTGGCCTGACAAAGCTCTGCACTTATGGTATTGTTTTCACGGCTGTCTCCATCAGAAAAACACTGGCATCTTGAATGTGGATAGTCCATTACATCTCATAAATGCTCAATTGGCTTTAGTGCACACAGCCCAATGGCTACACCAGCAGTGGAAGTCTGCTGAAATTGTTTAAACTAACTCAGGAGGAATCATTTCCAATGCATAACTACAGCAACTATCTCCTTTTCTATACATGGTCACGGGTTGGGTTTCCCAAACAGTGGTACTGAGACCGCTTTTGTTCCGCTACAGGCCTAGACATTTATTTCAGATAGAATTTTATTCATAATTTGTCTTCCATTGTTTTTGTTTTCACTTAGAAGTACTTTAGTATTGGTCTCGTCCTTTTTTGGATCTGACGTCATTCTGAATGCTAAATATTTATGACTTCAGTTTAGTGCTATTAAGGCAGTAACTTAGTGGGAAAAGTTAGCAAATGCCTGGTTTAAAACATACTTGTAAGTGAGTACAGGGTTTATACAGGCAGCAGCAAGTCAAATTTCATACTTTTTAATGTCATTTTAATGCCCAAATACTACATTGCCACACACAAAAACTTTCTGCATATTTAATTTCTTAAGATTTGCAAACATTTCATCAAATATGGGGAAATTTTGACATCAAAGCAAACTGGCAACTTTTGAGCAAAGGAAATGCAGTCAATTCCAGCCAAAACAGCAACTGAATATGTTTTAGATCATAATTCTGATGAACTTTATGCAGTGAAAATAATTTAAGTGAGCAATGTCATAACTTTCCAAAGAATTTACATTTAATGCCAGCTTGAATCCAGTTAGATGCTTTTTCATAACATTTAAGGCTTTGATCTTTATGAAATTACTTTTAATGCTACCCTTGAATACCTTTAAGTGAAAATGTGTAATATTTAAATGCATAAGTGTTGCCCTTGGTGGCATGGTGGGTAGAAGCGGTAGTGACTTTAAGAAGAGTAATAGTCGCAGTAGCAGTAGAATTATGGGCTGGCACAGCAGTAGCTGGAGAAGTCGGAAAAGTTAAGTGTCACAGTGGGGATTCACAGATGCCAAAAGTTGTATTGATGCAATCACCCCGAGTAAGTGCTGCGAAATATATCGCCACATTATCATGATCAAAATATACATATAGCAATAAGCCTCGACATATTGCAAAATCACTCAGGTTTTCCATCTGACTGAGATTTAAAGGTGTACTATGCCACTTTTCGTGTCAAAAATAAAGATGACATAAGTGCGTATTTGACCTTGTAGTGACTCGGCGACTGCATGAGTGGTCAGCATGGCACATTTACTTTCCATTACAGTGGCATCTATGACACTGCAGGATCAATTGTTCGGGAGGTTTTCAGCGCAGACGGACCCTCTCATTAGAAAGCCTACAAAACAATTGATCCTAGCATGTTGCAGAGACCACTGTGATGGAAAGTAAAGGCACCATGATGACCACTCATACAGCTGCTGGGTTACTACAAGGTCAAATACGCACAAATGTCAACTTAGTAAAGTAAATATCACAGTTTTACACCCATAACATATCAGCTTGTGGAAAAAGTATGATTAAAACGTCAAAACTTTGGTTACATTTGCAGGAATCTGACCTTAGCAACACCTTAGCAACAGTAGAAGCTCTTCAGTGCTGAAGAAGGTGGGTGCACTAAAAACACAGCAGATGGCACTCTTATTTGTAGGTATTTCTTATATTCTTGATCAGATTTTACGATTTGCTATATTTATATTAAACTGCATTGGTAATTTACTTCAATATGTGGAGTCAGCCATTATTTGTATAAATGCACTTCTGGTAGAGTTTTTTTCAGCTCAGGTGTAGCTCGTTTTATTTTATTATGTTTATCCAATTCTTTGCATTCATTAAAAAGTTGCATAGTTATAAATGCATTCTTTTTAATATATTTATAAGAAGTTGTGATGTCTGCATTTGGTGAGTAATGTAACCTTTTGCTTTTTTGCATGTTTAGTGAATCAACAAGTGGCAATAAGATACTGCTGCTTTATGGTGGTTAGCTTGTCAGGGCTGGTGTTCACGGTGCGATTTGTCGTGAGCTGCTTTGTCTCCAGTGAGCAATGGTTCAGAGAGAGAATAGCCACTGTCATTTTACATCTCTGAGTGAATCGCTCTCCTGTTAACTAATCCTGAATGAATCTGCTAGCAGCCGGTGGGCTAGTTAGCTTTAGCCTGCTAGCTTCTTTGCGTTATCAGCGCTGATCTCCATTCATTGCATCAAGACCTTTTTAAATGTCAGAATTCAACATTTGTTCTTTTCGTTGGTCCTCACTCTGTCACATTTAGTCCCAGGTTCATGATGATATAGTTGTGGTTCACTGTATGTTTGTGGGAGAGAGACAGTTTGCAGTATATTTGAACAAATTATCCCATTGACTTCAATGGCTTTCAGCGACAATTTTCAGTTTGAAATGCGGAAGTGATTTTTTATTTTTCCAAAATAAAAAGGTATTTTTTGCCAGATTAAGGAAAAATTTTAACATGAATCTTGAATGCAATTGTGTTAACTACGTATTTGTGAAAATGTAGTCTAATGAGTCATATGCACTATAAGCATTTTATTTCTTAAAGTCAGAATTTGAAGAAAGAAAAAAAGCAGTTTGCAATGTTAAAATAGTTTAGTAAAATATCACATTATTATTGCATTCAGCTACCAAATACCGTATTTCTGTCATACTGTTCTGGCAACATTTCAAGTCAAGTAAGGCTTTTGCTGAGCATGTTTGCTCCGTGCAAAACACACAATTGGAGCACTTCCACCACTTACAGCCCAACTACATGGTACATTATCTTGCAGCACTGTCTCTGCACACTCGGCAGCGCTTCTAAACCACATCATTGACCACCAAACCGTGATTCAAGAACCCCAACGTCTATTTCGGAGCTCTCTGGGGCTCAATTAAAGACACCAGTGGCCCAGGTGTGTCAGCGAGTCGCAATGTTAACTGGGGCGACCTAGCGGGGTCTTCTGTCCTCATATCCCAGGGAAGTTAGCGCGCTGAACTGACCATCTGGAAACAGCACGTAGAGTCTGCGCCAGATGCCGCTGGTCACCATCATTAAGGACCTGTATTCAGCCATGATGGTATCAATGGGGTACGATAATGACTTCCTTTAGGTATTGCAAGTGCACAAGAGACAACATAGGCTGTGTGTTGTCCAAACAAGTGCTTCAGTCATTTGGCACAGGCCTGGTTCAACTACGATGACAATTACTACAATAATCATAGCAATGGGATCTGTCCACAATGCTAAAGGCTCTTTTGAAACCCCAATTAACTCTTTGGATCAAACCAAAACAAACTATCATACAGGCAAACTAGTTAGAATTGCTAACTTTAAAGCAACTCTTGCCGAAATGTGTTCTAATTCCATTTCATTTTGTTGTTTTTGAGGTGTCCTTGCTCTTGTTCAAAATTTAACAGCATATTCCCATTCCAAACGTTTTTTTTTTTTTCTTTATTCTGTTGCACACGATTCACTCCCAGTCATTTCCACTGTTTTAATTTCCATACTTTGCAGAATGAGAGGAGAAAGCAGATTGAACAGGCTCTGCTAACACTCCCATCATTAATCTCAGACAGAACAAAGAAAAAAGAGGCAACAAAAGAACATTTTGTTTGTTGCTGAAGGTTGAATCACTTCTAAAATAAAATTGCGACAATCAGTACAGGCAGGAATTCTGCAAAGAGTATCATAACAGAATATATAGTAAACAACTTTTTGACAAGAATGTAGATAATTTATTGGTGAGAGAGCAGTGAGAGATCAGGAATAGAAAGTAGATTTAGAAGAATATGAATGAAAACACAAAAACCTTCAAACGTTTCACTCATGGTCAGTGATATGATGGAGCCATTGAGAAAAATGTTTGAACTGATTTCAAATCACCATAACAAAATAAAATACCAAAATGAACCCTGTTGAAAAGTTCCCCAGTTCCTAATACTGTGTATTGCCCCCTTTAGCATCGATGACAGCTTGGAGTCTTTTGGGGTGGTTGTGGAGAAGGTTCTGTGCGGCCCATTCTTCTTGGCAAAAGCCTCTAGTTACTGCAAGTGCATTTTTTTGTTGTCAACAAGGCCTTTGATGGCATATGATGAAAAGCAATGAATCGAAATAGTCAATTCTCTCGTCCTTGTTGTGGAGCTGGGGGTGGGAAGTATAAGGTGGAAGCACAGGGAAGGGAGGGAGTTCAGCTTCCTGATAGCCTGGTGTATGAAACTGTTCTTCAGTCTACTGGAACTGGCCCAGGGTGAGACGGGTGAAGTACATGTCCTTAATGGAGGGGAGAGGCTCTGGCTCCACAGATCTTCTCCGCTGCTCTCAAAATGCACTGGAGGCTCCAGCGCATCGTGGAGGCAGTGCTGGCACCGGGCCACACAATGATGGAGCTGGTCAGGATTCTCTCTATAGTCCCTCTGTACAAGTTGCACATAAAGGAGGCTGGGACTTTGGCTCTTCTCAACTTGCAGAGATAGTAGAGACGCTGATTACTTTTCTTGACCAGTGATGTAGTGTGCATGGTCCTGGAGAGGTTCTCTGTGATGTGCACACCCAGGAACTTAGTGCAGGTCACCCTCTCCACTGCAGCACCGTTGATTGTTGAGCATGCTGGACCCGCACTCTTCGAAAGTCCACAACAATCTCTTTTGTCTTCTACACATTTAGAGAGAAATTGTTCTGTGTGCATCACCTGGTCAGACTACTCACCTCACTCTGTAGTTTGACTCATCTCTGTTGCTGACGAGACCCACCCAGCGCCTGTTCCAGAACAAACTGTCTGAGGGTGCATCACAGAGATTCTCCCCGTTAAAATACATTGTGATGCTACTAAAATTGAGGGTGCAAACATTTTACATTGAGGTTGCAATGCACCCTTTTGCACCCCCGTAGATCCGGGCCTGGACCCACCATTGTTGTGTCGTCTGCAAACTTGATGAAGAGGTTTTAGTCGTACTTTGGAGTGCAGTCATGGGTCAGCAGAGTGAACAGGAGGGGGCTAAGCACACAGCCTTGGGGAGCCCCCATGTTCAATGTGATGGTTCTGGAGAACTTGCCACCAACATGTACAGCCTTAGCTCTCCCCGATCACCATACCTACATTGTGAAATATGGAGGTGGTTTGCTGATGTCACTACAAGACAGCCCAGGAACTTACAGGAACTGTAGGTTTTTTGCCAAGAATAATGGGCCGCTTCACCATTAGATTATACAGAACCTTCTCCACAACTACCACAAAATACTCTTGATGCTAAAGGGGCAACACACAATATTAGGAATTGGGGTGTGTGTACTTTTAACAGGGTCATTTTGGTATTTGGTAAACATTTTTTTTCACAATAAATGGCTTCACAACATCATTGACCGTGAGTGAAGCATTTTTTTGTGTGTTTTTTTTAAAATTCCTATTCTTTTAAATAAAAAAAACATGTGTAAACGTGTCTGTAAACGAATTGGCACTACTGAACATAATAGAGCTGGTCAGTGTCACAGGTGTAATTCTGTCTTTGGCCTAAAAATTATAATAGGTCTGTTCATAAATAATCGATTAATCAATCAATTGCCAACAGTGGGTTAATTGACTAATTTCTTTTTTTTTTATAATCATTATTATGTTAAGAAAGGAAAGATACAGTGCTATATGAAAGGTAGGGACAATGAAACTGAAAACAATGGTAGTATGTCAACCTTTTTAAGCTAGAAAAAGCATTCATTTACCTTTCAAACAACATTTTGGATGACGGTTCAGGATATTTACTTGAAAAAAATGTGCAATGTCAAAAAGGAAGTTCAGGTTTAATTGATAATTAATTGATAAAAGAAGCTGAAGAGAATGTGCATGCCTGGTTGCTAGAGTGTCCTCCAGTCATCCGCAAACACCAAAAATACAGAAGTAGAATATCTTTTTTAAACCTCCACTTGCAGACACACACTCTCCAGCTCTTGTTAATATCTTGGCAGGGGAGGATAGCATAGTGCCACGGGGTATGCATAAACCCTTAGGCCATCATCTGTAGCCCCCTCAGTGCTGTCAGTGGTGGCACTTGTGACTAGTTAATGCAAAGTAATGAGACGTCAGAGCCATGCAATTTGATGGGAAAAATCTGCATGTATTGAAGAGAGTAGTGCACTGTTGCAGATTTCAGCCGAAACGGCAAATTCATTCCGCAGCACAAAGATAGTTACACCAAAGGAAAGTAAAATGAACTAATCGCAGTTTTGGTTGCGTTCCAATGAATTATATTATTTCAAATGTTTGTGCTGCAAGCGGCTGGTACATTTGAATAATCTTTAGTCAACGCTGTGAAAATTTCTCCCAAAAAACGCAGGTTTTGTAAGGGGCTCTGAGTCATCCGCGAAACTCATGAATGTGCCTTGTGTTGGTGTTGAAATGGCATGCGGCTATACATTTGGCATTTGGCAGAACATTTATCTTTCTGAGGCTGTTTTGAGTCTGCTACTTTGAGCTAAGCACTAGCAGCAGCAGTGGGTAAACTTTACAACAACAAAAAAACATGAATTAATTTCACATACACTGTGTTCATACAATACATACTCTATTGAAAATCCTCTAAATGATTGTTAATCATTCTTAAACTACAAAATATTTCCATTAGTGTCTTTGGTCTATTGTTGCTCATGGTACAAAAACAAAACATTCCTTGTGTCCATGATCCACATAAAACTCTGTGTCCTTGGAAAATTACTGGCCATTGTCTTCACTTTTGTATTTTCTTATTATCTATCCGAATTCTTAGTTAACAGCCTCTTTCACACCTCACTAAAACTTCCCGCACTGTACTTTCTCTGCAACACATTAACATTCATCTTAATTATCACAACTGTTCAGCCTCATTGCGTGGACCACCAAAAAGCATCGCTAATGGTGTGTTTTGCACTTCAGCTACCTCCTCTAATATTCCCACACATGTTCGGAAGCACAAAAAGCTTTGCGTAGATGGAGAACGGATTGTGCCCCGGCAGCTGCAGCTCAGTGCCACAAGGTGAGGACTGAGTGAGGCTAATGTGATGGGACGTGCTAAATGCGAGCTAACGCAGCGGCAGGACGCGGAGCAGGAGGCCTTCAAAGGACTGGAGGTGTGGGGGTGTGTCGAGCGGCGGCGGCTCTAATCCAGGCTGACACTGTGTGAACTACAGTAACTAAAGCACACATCAATATGGAGCCCATTGACTCTCTTCAGAAGATGATTTTATCCTCTAAGACAGGCCCCGACGCACAGGCACACAACTAAGAACATGACATTTAATGCTTCAGGACCAATCAATTAAACCAGGCTTAGACACAAACCAGATGGAGATATGGGGGACATGTCAATGCAATAAATAGATGGGCAAATGCTGAGGTTGGATTGTTGGCACATACAATAATGAATATCAAAAAAAACAAAAAACATGTCCAGTAACTGCTGCATTTCTCTGACTCTTGATATTTTAAGAGTAAGATGTTTGAGGTTTGATCCAATATGCTCAAACATTTTCATTCTGGATATTGAACATATTTAATATCCAGTGTGTTCTGTTCTGTACTTTTATCATTTACTGTGGGATTTTTGCTTTTTATTTTCACAGTATTATCATTCACAATTAAATAGTAAAATAATGCTTCAGGCACTTGACTATCTTATAGCAGTGAGGTAAAGTGCACACAGTCTTCTAATTCTATTCATTCCTTACATACAAATTAGATCATTACTGAAAATTCACACCTGAAATTGACTTGCTGAGTGGCCTGTACTCAGATTACATGTCTCAGATAGTATAAATGTTAGAAATCCAAATGAAATAATTGGCTGGATTATTAGAGCAATTCACAAACCAAGTAATAGCATGCACTAGAGGTCAAATTTTCCTTAATATTATTACATAGGACTGTAGTGTATTACTAGTTATTGCACGAAAGGTCTGCAACATAAGGCACGCAGGCCAAATCCAACACTCTTGGTGATAATCATCCCGAAGGTCTGAGAATATTATTCTCAGACTTTCGGGATGATTTTAAAAGTATGGTGTCTGCACACGAGAAAGATCTTAAAGCCCATTTGTGTCCATATACATGATGCACAAACTTTGATTCTTAATTATAAATTAGATATAATTAATTGACTGCGGAATTCTTCCGCAGTCAATTATTGGTTTTCATGTTCTTTATTATTATTCCTCTTCCATCTTTTTCCCGATTTTCTAGAGCTTTCAGCACCTTCATGCTTTGTGCAATTTATGCAAGTTATGCATCAAAACGTTCCGCATGTTGAGGAGAAGGGTGCTATTACTTTTGGGACTTCTGCAACTTACGGTTTTTCCGCAATCGGCCGAAATGTGGGAGATTTTTCCCATTGACTTATAATGGGGCTGCCGCAAATCCATGCTTTTCTGCACTTTTTTCTGCATTTTATGCATTTTATGCACTTTGTGCATGTTCAGCTTCTGCAACTTGTGGGTTTTGAGGAAAAATTGGCCTTCTGCAGTTTTCCAGTTTTTTTATACGAGAGTTTGAAATGTTTGCATTAGTGTGTATGGGGTGAATCCAGCCAATCAGGAGACTCCAGGCCTTTCAGCCATTTGTGCAGCTTCTGCCAATCAAGCACTGAGGCCATTTCAACAGTTTGACCAGTTTATGGAATATAAAAGTTTATGCAATATTAATGATTTATGCAAATTAACCACTTTATGGGATTTAACCACTTTATGCATTTTAAAGCGTTTATGCAACTTAAGAGTTTATGCCATTTAGGACTTTTGAATTTTTAAGAGTTTATGCAATTTACATAATTTATGCAAATTAACCCATTCATGCATTTTACCACTTTATGCAGTTTATACAGTTTATGCAACATGACATTTTATGCATTATACCAGTTTATGCAAATTAGATTATGCAAATTAAGCAATTTATGCAATTTGAACAGTTTATGAAATTTCTGCGTTCGCTTCCCGCATTTCCGCAGTAAATCGCAATGGCGCAGCCATTGCATTTCTAGTTATTATTCCTCTTCCATCTTTTTCCCGATTTTCTCCAGCTTTCAGCACCTTCATGCTTTGTGCAATTTATGCAAGTTATGCACCAAAATGTTCCGCATGTTGAGGAGAAGGGTGCTATTACTTTTGGGACTTCTGCAATTTACGTTTTTTCCGCAATCGGCCAAAATGTCGGAGATTTTTCCCATTGACTTATAATGGGGCTGCCGCAAATCCATGCTCTTCTGCACTTTTTTCTGCATTTTATGCAATTTCTGCACTTTGTGCATGTTCAGCTTATGCAACTTGTGGGTTTTGAGAAAAAATTGTCCTTCTGCAGTTTTCCAGTTTTTTTATACGGGAGTTTGAAATTTTTGCATTGGTGTGTATGGGGGAATCCAGCCAATGGGGAGACTCCAGGACTTTCAGCCATTTGTGCAGCTTCTGCCAATCAAGCGCTGAGGCCATTTCAACAGTTTGACCAGTTTATGGAATTTAAAAGTTTATGCAATATTAACAATTTATGCAAATTAACCACTTTATGCATTTTAAACCGTTTATGCAACTAAGAGTTTATGCCATTTAGAATTTATGAATTTTAAAGAGTTTATGCAATTTACATAATTTATGCAAATTAACCCATTCATGCATTTTAGCACTTTATGCAGTTTATACAGTTCATGCAACATGACATTTTATGCATTTTACCAGTTTATGCAAATTGGATTATGCAAATTAAGCATTTTTTTGCAATTTGAACAGTTTATGCAATTTCTGCATTCGCTTCCCGCAATTCCGCAGTCAATCGCAATGGCGCAGCCATTGCATTTCTAGTTCTAAAATACTATTTGGGTAATATCATTTCTAAGTGATATTTTGGGCAATATGTAGTAGTTCCCTGCAGCTGAACACTACAGGCACAGAGCTGGTTGGTCCTCAGTCTGGTCTCATTCAGGCCACTGCTAACCCGACATGTGGGAACACCCAAGGACCCAACCTGTTCACACACAATCTGCAGAGGCACAATCCCATTACTCAGCCTGTTATTGGTCCCTCTCACACAGTGCACCATAGCAGTGGATCAGCCGGCCCTGGCCAGCCTCAGTGTGCACCCTCTCTCTCTCTTTCTCTCTCATGGGAATGGCCTGGCTGCTTGATTTTCTAAGGTGTTCGTCTCTCACTCTCTCCCCTCCATTGTCCTCACTGCAGCCTTCTATCAGTCTCTGCTTACCTCAGTGTCTTGTCGTTTATTCTTTCACACCGTTGCCCTTGTGCTCGGTCTCTTTCCCGCGCTCTCTCTTCGCCACGGACCCGGCTCCTTTCTGGACACAACACCTTATTTAGCAGTCCGCTCAGCAACAGCCATAGCAAAAGCTGCCAATTCACCTGCTTAGATTGCTGTATTCTCTCGCTCGCCGTCTCTAAAACCCACCGCAATTACAATCCCTTGCATAAGTAAATGCACCTGGTACAAAGCCACGTTTGATCAGCATGCCGGATCATATTCACACACTTGTGGCCATATGGTTTATTACCCAGAGTGGCAGAGGAGGCTATTGTCACTCATATCTCTGTCTGTGCCGGCTGTGTATGTGCACTGGTCTTCAGGGAGTCCAGGTACTGTAATGAATGGGTGAGTATGGAGATGTGATTACAGTAGTGCAAATTAACAATGGCCCAGAGGCATCCACATCCACAACCAAACAAACAACATATGATGAGCGTGTCTATAAGAATACATATGTTTAGGCAATATTTGGATTGACTGTAATTTAATAATTAAATGATGTACCCAAGACTCACAGTGCGTTTTGCCATTACTGATGTAACTTAGGCTGCACGTATGTGACTGAAATGTAAGAAATAAAGCATTACTTAGCTAAATCATGTGATAGAGTATATCTCATTCATACACGATTAATCCAAAATCCATCATCCAAAACAGAACTTTGAACGGAGATTTGACGACATTAGCTTGCGCACGTGCAGCATGCTAACCACGCTGAACATAGCGAAAATAGAGGAGGCTGGTATGAAGGCTACACGAGCGCTGACTCTGCAACCAAAAAATGTCCAAGCAAGGAAAGGTCATTCAATGTACAGACCTTCCTTCCTGAGAAGTTTACGTTTATTCACTATTTATTTTATGTGGACTTATTATTTCAAATTTAAAATGTCATGTTTATTATTATTATTATTTATTGGGAAGTTAAAGGCACAGTGCGTAACATTTTGGACTATACTGTTGCCATCACAGCAATGTTAATTCATTAATATATTAATAATATAATATATGATATTATATTAATATATTAATAGACCACCATTACTCACTCCTCCCCTCTTAACAAAATAACTTCGTTCAAGGGGGAAATCATGGTGGATTTACAGACTCCTCCTGCCCAGCTCTGACGAAGCATGTTCCTAAAAAGGGCATAAGGGCGGGATCTTCACTGTAGACTCGGCCCTTACGTGACGTGTAGTTCGCGCAGCTCCAATGCTAACAGGCCGGCCCTCATTAAGTACGAGATTTTTTAAAAAATTCTCACGAAAACCAGCCTGGTTTCTTTAATTGTAACTAACCCAGCGTTATCACAGCTGTACAAAGTTTAAGAAAATTATAAACCAGGCTTTAAAGTTGTTTTTAACGTGTCTAAAGTGCAATGCTTTCCGATGGGGGACTAGTGGCTATATGAAGGTACTACAGCAATGGCGGAGCAATGGTGGCCTCTAGTGTCGTCGTCACAAAGCAGAGCAGCCATCAGTGCAAAACATGCACCTAATGACCTAATCGACACAGTGTGACTGGCGCAGTCCGTGCTCAACTCTAAACGCAACGTGGTACATGCGCGATCTTGCATGTGGCGCAGGTTTTGCGCTAAAGGCTGCGCCTCTAGGGAGAGGGCGTTCTTTAAGCCCTCTCCTCTTGAAGCTGCAGCGAGTGGCTGCAACAGCGCAGGGACAGTTTTATTTCTTTCATCTTTACTAAACATGCGCGCTGCACCATGCATGTTACGCGTGTACAAGAGAACCCCCCCTCGCAACCCGCCGCCTTCCGCAGGTCTGGGGAAAGCATGGGGAGGGGGCGGCACCACAACATCACATGCGAGTCTGTCCTCCCCTCCTGTCCTGCCCACTTTTTGCGGCAGGGATGACACTGAAGATTGCAAGGAGCACCACCCGCCTGCGTCCTCGTCTTCTCTACAGCCTGCGCTATGAACCACAAGATCCGGCCCAGAAAATGCTATTTTTGCAGTGGGTAATCAAAGAAAGGATTTGGATGAGGCCCAAACCTGTTTAAATCTGAAATTCTGCAGCTTTTAGTCTAAATCTCCATGGAGACGAGCTGGAGACGCACCTACTCCCAGTAAAGTTACAGTCATGTCTTTAGGAGACTTGAGCCGCTCACAGCAAAAGCACATTTTGTTTGTGCATTTATGAGGTATTTTTCAATAATGAAAATATCTGTCATAAAATAAATGCATGTATTTCAATTTGATTATTTGGTTAAAATTCTACGAAGTGTGGCTTTAATGTCCCAATGAGATAAAAAAAAAAAATAATAATAATAATTATGATACTAGAATTAAATTAAATAAATAGGAATGTCCAGGCATTTTGTATAAAAGTGTGGGGGTCGGTTCAGGACTAGGGACCACAAAGAGGCTCACAGGCATAGAGCTGGGTGTCACAAGTGTAATACATCGAATTTCAAGTCAAACAACTAAATTAAATATCATCTAACCAGATTTTAAATGTTTTGATCCTTGAAATTAGTGTAAGTGCTAACTACATGTCGCTGTGGAGGGCAAGTCATCCTAAAGATTTTTTTCTTTGCGTATTTATTTATTACTTAAGGAAACTTGTCCCTTAGGCTTTATTGGACACAATGTCACTGAAAAACGACACTCAATTAAAAGTATTAGGCTTCAATGAATTGAACAGAATTGTACATTTTAGCTGCTGTCACAAGCTTCTTCAGTTTTTTCCAAAGGTTCATTTTACTCCTAACACATTTTTCGGTGAGAGTAGCATATTGAATCTCACATATGCCTCAAACACCTCCAAGACCTCCAAGTCAATAACTGAGCGCTAATGCTTTGTCAAACTTACTTGCTTTGAAACACCGCACTCTGCTTTCAAACCCAGCCCAGATGGAACAGTCTGAGCTACTCACTGAATAACAATGTAAAAATAGGGACGGTATGCATTATATTCTCTGCATTATCTACAATTTTTTTTGCCATTTTGTGAAAAAGAAAATTGTTGGGTTGTGTATCTCAGGGCTGTAATGAATAAAAACAGGAACTAAAACAGGAATGAAATGATAGACCATTCAAATAGACATAGACTAAGAAAATGAAAATATAGATAAAAATGATGACACGGATGCATGGCAACAGAATCAAGTGTCCTTAATTGTCGCTCTGCAAGCAGGTTGTAGGTCAATACTAGTCTTCCTTCCTCCTGAATATGTGAAATGATTACTTAAATGCTTGTAGACATATGCTACATAAATATTTATGAGAGTTGTACATCAGTGTTTACGCGACCCAGAACTAACCTTTTGAGGGACTCCAGCACACTGCTATAAACTGAAGAAGTAAGACATGTAAGTCTTCCATTTTGCACAAGTAAAAATGTCTTTGGTACGATACTATTTTATGAATTTAAATTTTACAGATTCCCTTCAGAGTAAAAAGTTCTTTGCCCCTTTTGAGTTGGTATAATAAAAGCCCAGAATGTTTTTTAATTGGTGGGATAAATCAGACAAAACCTTCTTTCTGTCTCCTTCTCCCACTTTAAGGTCCAGCTGAATAAAGGAAGAAAGCTGACAAGATTTCCAGTCCGGCAGTGGTTGAAACGGTGTTTAACATGAACGCCTCTGGATTGGGGAAAGCGCTGTGTCAAAAGCTCATGACAAGGAGCTGCAAGTAAAGTCAGACCCACTCATGTAGGACAAAAGACTATTTACAATCAATATCAGCTTTAATAGAATATATGAATATGTGAATTTGTAAATCAGAGCCTTGTGCAGGACATGTGAGAGGAATAAAGGACATCTCCGGATTTGGACACAGTGCCAGAGGGGCAGCTGATGGAGATGAGCGCTGGGCGGACGAATTAAACCTCAACTTCAATTGGTTTGAAGTTGCGGTCATGCGGTCTCCCCCCAGCACCTGCCCCACCTGGGTGTAGGTCAAACCTTGTCAGAAAAATGGCCAATGAGATGAGCTATGAGTTGTTTGTCCTGAGAGTAGTTGCTCTTGGGAGGACTTTAGCTTCTATTTCTGATTCTTAGATGTAAGGACACAACACTGATTTATGACTTAGTGACTGAAATCGCTTTGAATGTTCCCAAATTCAACGTGAAAAAAGCAAGATAACATGGTTTATTTCAAAAGTCTGCTATTAAGAACATTATGCAAAACACAATGTACATGTTGTTTTTTCCCTGGTGTGCTTTTGAACGAGGAAAAATCCAGGTGTGCTGTGCATTATGGGTACTTTGCTTTTAAATGCTTTTTGAACACACAGTCTAGCCCCAGTTAATTGCAGATGAGGAAATGCCATCAAAACAAACCAATTCATCAGGTGTGCCTTCTTAATGGGAATGGGCTGTTTCTAGTTTACTCAGCTCTCACAGCTCACTGAACCGTAACATCAACTCATTTGAATAGCAAATAAACTCAATTTCAGATTGTTTTATTTCTCTACGCATCACAGGGAGATTGAGGTGAACCATATGCGTAAAATAGGCCTACTGTATGTTAAGTATTTTTACTTCAGTCATTTAAGTAGATGATTGACGGTGTACAACTGGAACGGGATAGCTCAGCTCAACCTTGAATTATGATGTGATTCAACAATTTAATTATGAAATATCAGCTTATTTATTTAGTCGGAACAGTACATACGGTAACACTTTATAATAAGGTTACATGAAGTAATGCGTGAATAACATGAAATAATGCATGATTTCATGATGTATTCATGCATGACAATATCATAACTCAACATGAGTTAACATGCCTTTCATAGATGACTTCATGCATGAATTTATTAAGTGACTTCTGCAATGAATTCATGAGAAAATGTTGTTAATATATCATGATCTTAGTATCATGCTAAATTCACTGAAATGTTCAGATTTCTTTTAAAAAAAACGTTAACTAATCCTAATTTTGAAGTTTATGAATGAACATCATGATTCATCTGTAATGAACTTGTCGTGGTTGGGAGGTGCGAAGGTGGAATGAGGACCCAGATGCAATCAGACAACCAAAATACTGAAAATAAATTTAATGGATGATTCCAAGGACAAAAATGCAAAAACCAAAAACTCACAAAACTGAACCAGGACATAGACATGAACCACAGACATGAACGACAATGATCCAACAAAGACAAGGGAAAACAGAGGGGTCTAAATACACAAGGAACAGGGAACAGGTGAAACACATTAGGGCGGGACAGGGAGCAAAGCAAAATCACAAGGACAGAACAAACAAGTCAAAGTGAAACACTAAGGACAAGAACACCAAGCAAAATCAAGGAGGAACTGAACATGACAGACAGAACCGTGACAGAACTCATCATTAGTTAATCCTTAGTTCATTCATAAATCCATGATGATTGCAGCCCCTATACTAAAGTACTAAAGTGCACTTTTATGCTTTAGACAATAACCAAAACAAACACAAACATCACATACATTATAATTTATAACACAATGCATTATGGGTTTAAATTAAGTTAGCGTTTTGTGGTCCATTATTTCACTTACTTCAACATAAGCACTGCCTATCGCTTACACGTACGCTTAACTTTTTAAAAACTTCTACTAAAACTTATTCATAATGTAAATATGTTAAAATATAGCACTTTTTTGTGCATCACTTTAGTGTAGGGGACGCAATCATGAATTTATGAATGAAATAAGGATTAGCTAATGATGATTTAATTACAGCAGTACGTGGTATATTAAGGCATATCTTGCAAACTACTTTTCTTAAAAATCATGATGAATCATAATATTCATGCATAAACTTCATAATGTTTTAATGAATTTAGCATGATTCTAAGAAGAAATTCATGCATGAAGTCATCTATGAAAGAACATGAAGTCATGTTAACTCCCGATGAGTCATGATATCATCATGCATGAATACTTCATAAAATCATGCATTATTTCATGTTATTCATGCATGACTTCATGTAACCTTATTATAAAGTGTTACAGTGCATGTTAATGAACATACATGGTTACATGCATGCCCTAGGCTAATTACCATCTGTCCCCCACTCACACTCTCAAACACATTCTCATTCATTCTGACCTATTGTACTTTTTTTTTTTGTGGTATGGGAGAATTGAGTACCCGGAGGAAACACATGCAAACTCATCCTGGAGGGAATCAAACCCAGGACCTTCTAGCTGAGAGGTACAAGCGCAAACTGCTGCGCCACCGTGCTGACCTGTTGCCAGAATTGCAATGGTAATAGTTTCAAGTAGTAGTTTCAAGAAGCACGCTACTATTTTAGTAAAAAGACACAGAAAGGGATTCCGTCTGTACAAGATCAAGTGCTTTCACAACATGCCTGTTTGTCCTTCTCCTTTTACTCATTCAGGGCGCTGACAAAGTGCAGTGTTTAGTGATAGCGTTTTGGGAGGCCAACATCATACCAGCCTCTGCACCTGCGGGGGAGGATTCAAACCATCGACCTTCTAATCATGAGCTCTACCATATGAGACGCTGAACATTTTATTTATAAATGTACTTGTTTTGATAATTCAGGGTACATTAATCTTTCTACAGTCTGAGAGAGAAATGCTGACAGCTTTCCACCATTGTTGACAAGTAGCATCACACAAAGAAAACTCGAGGGAATAAATGTTGCTCCTAAAACAATTAAATGAATAGGCCCGCCTTTCGCGGTCCATAAACAGGAAACTTAAACCACTTGATGAAGCCACAACACAATCAAACGGGTAATTTCTGTTATTTTGGATTTGGGGGGGGGGGGCCTTGTGGCTGTCTGCATGTTCTCACCATGGCTGTAATTTTGTGGACTGGGAGTAAGTGACAGATAAAGCTGCTATTACCTCAAGCAAGCACAACCAACACGAAAGTAATTATATGCTTCTATTTTTATTGAGTACATAACACAAATAAAATTGGTCAATTTGGGCTTGATACGAGGTAATAGTAGAGATATTACAGTTAAGTGCAGCAGTCGTGTTGTTAATGTGTTGTGTGGTGTTTTTCTATACGCAGAATTTAATAGGATTTACCATAATGATTGAAAATGCACTTCGTAAATATAGCAGTTGGAAAAGTGAAGCAAGCTTTAGAGTGAAAGATAATGTCAATGTCCGAACAATCCTGTCGGTTTGCTGGCTCTATGATGATGGTGACTCTGACTTTTGTCCTTCGACCTTTGCTGAGATTATCTGCAAATAGCTGGAGATTATAATGATGCGGCAATAGTTCTGTGTAACAACAACATTTCAGCTCTTGGAGGTATAAGACATGGCCTGAACAGAATAAAAACTGTGTTCAAAAGTTCATTTTAAAATTCTTAGAGTTGGGGGAAGTTAGCAAAATTAAGTTTTGTTGAGCAGTGATGGGTCAAATATGCTCAAGAGGCCAATTAAAGAGGTTACATAGCCACCTTATATTTGGTAAACAGCATTACATAAGCGCTCTATCCATCTATGGGATGCTGAGCTAATTATATGGTCGGAAAGAGAGAGTGGGTGCCAGCGGTCTTGATAAAGTGTCAGACTGACAGAGCAGAAGAGCCACAGGAGAATAGTTGGAATTACACATCGCAATGGGAGGTGAGTGAGAGAGGAGATACAACAATAAAAGGCATAGAGAAGATTAGGTGCAGAGGATGCAGGCCAGACGAGCATGACTAAAATGTTGAGCAAGATGGCAGAGGGATTGGAAGCATCTGTATTTAACCAAGAGAATTGATAAAATAGTCACAGAGTTCAGCTATAAATTCAATGAAAGAGCCCAAATCCACCATGTGAAAGGCAACAACGTCTATAGAGTTACACTAACCAAAACAAAGTGTCTCTGGCTGTATGTAAAAACTAGCCAATGAGGGTTTTCTCCATTGTTACCTTGGAAACCGGGGTCTCTGCAGAGTTGGTGAAGCCTACCTTAAACTCCCTTTGTGAAAAATGAAGTTGAGGTAATGCACCAGCCCACTCTTTTTCAGATTTATCTTGCGCTGCCTCAGAATAGAACTACGCTTTATTTCACATATATACCATTGTTGGGCGTTTCAGCTCACATTCTGAATACCTCATTTTGTAATGATTATTTAATTAAATTCAAGACTGGCAAAAAAGTTAATTTTTAAAAAAGATTTACTTCCCGTCAAGGGAGCTTCCTCATGGCACATTTTGGTGAGAACTTACATTGCAACATTTTATGAAATATTACAGACTAGATGTGTTTAGTTTTGACCATCTTAACATGTGCGGACTATAGCCAAGAGGAATTTCAAGAAAATATCCAATTGTGATTTTTCCTGTTAGATTAGGGATTTGCTAGATTTGTAAAATCAAGATTCACTTCACAAGTGCACTCCATAAAGATTTAAACACTTTGCTCTAATTTTTCATGGGTTGAACTCAAAGACATACATTTTTTTCTATGTACACAAAAGACCCCTTTCTCTCAAATATTGTTCTCAAATATTGTTCACAAATCTGTCAAAATCTGAGAATCCATCCCACCTCACATGTGTTGCATATCCAGATGCTGATTAGACAGCCTGCATATTGCATCTTAGGCTGTCTACAATAAAAGGACACTCTGTATTGAAACTAGCCAGTGTCTGGTGTGACCACCATTGTCCTCACGCATTGCAGCACATCTCCTTCATAGAGTGTGACAAGTTGTTGATATATGGACAACCAAAAAAGGTGTGTTTTACTGATGGCATTTTGAATGCACAGAGACACCGTGACCAGATCCTGATGCCCATTGTTGTGCCATTCATCTACGAACATCACCTCATGTTGCAGCACAATAACGCACAGTCCCATATGCAGCAACTTCGCATCGCCCACTGAAGTGGACCAACTTTCCACTGGCCACAACCAACAACCTGATCAGGCAGATGGTTGTCACACCAGATACTGATTATGTATAAGGCGTAATCAGAACATTTCAGATTGTCCTTTTATTGTAGACAGCCTATGGTACACCTCTGCAATATTCATGCTGTCTAATCAGCATATTGGTATGCCAAACCAATATCTCTGTGGGTGGGATAGATTTTCTTGACAATAATACACGCTAACACAGATTTAGAGAGATTTGTGAACAATATTTGAAACCAATGGGTCTTTTCATTATAGTAAAAGTTGTTGAGTTCAACTCATTAAAAATGAGTGCCAAAACATGCATTTTTTTTTTTGTGTATTAACAAATATCACAGGCATTTCAGATCCTGCTAAGACAGGGTTAGCAGGTTTTAAACAGAAAAAGATCCCCTCGAGAAACAATGTTTGGTTGTTTGCAGAGGAGTTTGCTTTGTCTGAAAAAGAGCTGCCTTTGTGATTGATTGTGAACAATTTAATCATGTTTTCGATTCAATTGCAGTTATCCTTGCAGCCTGTGTTTACACTTTAAAGTTAAAATTCTCATTTCTTTTTAATGGATAATTGGGGAATTTGTGGTTTATACTGACATGCTTGAAACAGTTGAAACTGGAGCTGAGGTAAAGTGCTCCATTGCTGTGCAGATCTGCCTGCCTCACAGCCGATGATGCTATTGTGTTTCTTTCTGCCTCAAAGCCTGTACGGAAGATTACCAGCTGCCTCTGTACTTTCCACAGTTCAGGTGGAGAAAAATTTTGCGCTGCGAGTGTGAACCTCATGAGATAACTTTCAGACAATTTTCTTTTTAAACATTCGAAACATTTAGCACCACGCTCATCCATTATTCGGCGTAGTAGTCACCAAGCCGGCTGGACAAACGCAACCTCGGATTGTGTTTCTTCCCACATAAAGGATGTAATTTATAGTTTCTTTTTGGAGCTTGTGACAAACATGAATTTTATGCATGAGCTGTGTGGCGTTCAGAGCTAGATCATCTGTCTTTTGTGGCATGGTTCACGAGCACAGAGTTAAAGGCCGTTGACCGTGAACTGCAGCATTTGAGGTGACCTTTCTGTTTCTCTTCCCGGTGCTGGAGTTAGACAGGCTTGAGTTAGATCCAAGTTTGTCTAACTCGTTCAGTGTGAAATATGCTGATCCAATATCTACATTATGTGGAGGTAATGAGCCACTCAAGAAAGGTGTCCAATAATGGAGTAGGTAAAAAGATTCTAAATAATTTATCTACACGCTGACCATTTATTAACCATATTAATGCCTTATCGATGATTTCTTGATACTTCAAATGTGATAATGATCAATTAGTTGCTCAACAAGTCCATTTTAACATGCTTTCATTTCGACATGCTTCCATATAATACTGTACAAAAACTCGAAAAGGAGTGGGAGGAAGAAAACTTATAAGTTCCCACCCCTGTAAGTATCATAATTTCATTAGTGTTATTGGAGCCAGTTGCAGGTCAATGTATGAAAACCTGATGGCAACAAACAGCACAACGATCCCAGCCAATCCCAGCTGCAGCAGACAAACCTCCCTCCAACAAGTGACAGGACGCCACGTTCGGTCAGTACGACCACAAATACAATTTGTTGTTTTGAAAAGTCTGTATGTGTTTTTTATTTTTTTTTATTTTATAACCTTATTTCAGTAGTGCATATTGGCTTGTGGTAAACAACCAATTATGGGTGCAATACTTGAATTTGCGTTTTCTTTTCCAACCAAGTATGCCAATCACATTTATTTTCTTTCACGTGTCAACATGTCAATATAGTGGTAGAAAGATACAGCGCCCTCCGCACAACAACCTCACCGGCACGCCACCACGCCACCGTCCCTCCACACCCAGGACCAGCCACAATCATCACGTGACCCATCACCACCCTGCCATCATCCACCGCCACACCACCAGCTCCTTCAGTGGTTGATTCCTTTCACAAAAACAGTTGATATAACAGATATATAGTTTACATACGAGAAATATACTTTAACACATAATCATATATACACATATATACAAAAAATATGTTACCAACAATGGTAAGCACTTCCATAAATCACAATCTATTGTCACCTCCTTCATTGTTCACCCAGATACAGCTTTCAAAGTGTATACATTTTTTGCTTCTAAAATTGTTATAATTCAACGTCTTCAAGCACAATAATCTTTGAGCACTGTTATTATAAATCACATAAAAATATAGAAAGAAAAAAAAAAGAAAGTGGTCATTCAATTGTTAATATCTCTTTTCCTTTTCGTTCTCCGACAACATGTTCTCTTTATATTTCTTTTTGAACTTATACTACTTACTTACTATATGTTTCCCCAAACCATTCCAGAGTAGGACTCCACATACTGAGACACACCAACTTTTCCTAGTGGATCCCACTATTGGAACTTTAAAGTTAACACATCCCCTTAAATTAAACTGCCCTTCATTTTTGCAGAATAATTTCTGAATATTACATGACAATACATTATGGTTGGCCTTGTACAAAAGGAGTGCAGTATTTAGTTTTACCAAATCGGTGAGCTTCAGAAGTCCTGATTTTGAAAATAGATTGTTTGTGGGATCAATGTAACCAGCTTTATGTATAATTCTTATTGCACGTTTTTGTAAAAAAAAAAAAACAGGATGTAGTGCACTTTTGTAGTTGTTGCCCCATACTTCTAAGCAGTAAGTTTGCAGTAAGTATGGTAATATTAACGAACAGTACAGTATGCGGAGAGTATCATACTCAAGAATGTTTTTAACTTTTGCAATACTTTTTGCAACCTTAGATTGAATGAGTCTCATGTGTGGCTTCCATGATAGTTTGTTGTCCACTGTTACACCTAAAAATGTGTATTCAGATACATTCTCGATTTGTACACCATCTATGTTTAATTGTATTTCATTTTTCTTCTTGATGTATGTTGTTTGTTTTGTATATAGCTTCAATTTTGTTCAGGTTTAAGGATAGTTTGTTGTGGCAGATAAATGATGCAATATGAGAAACTGTAATAGATTTCAGAACCTTAAAAATAACTGCATTTTCCAACATGAGCTTGTGTAATAAAAGTATGTTACTCCCGATTTCCCCATGAGCTCGGTCTTGCAGCACCAACAAGGAAAGTCTTGTTCTCTGTGTTGGCTACTGTCTGCCTGGACAGCCTTTGGATACATAGATTTTAATTAACACAGTTTTGCCTTTTAAATAGCAGCACACTACCCCATTTCCTCCAATAGTGAACCGCCTCCAAGAGTTTCTCCTCCATGTGACTTAAAATAAATCGGCTCTGGTGGATGAATGCATAAATTCTTCCACTTATTGGCCATAATCACAGAGCCAGTAAACATCTATGCAAACAGATGGAACAGCTCTTTAATAAACCCCGGCCTAATTAGAATGTGTGCATCATTTTTTGATACAGTCTGCGTTTCGTTCCCTGTTGCTAATGGCTGTGGCTATTTGTGCGCTTATCAAATTGTGGCATCATAACTCAACCCTCATGACACGTCGTGGGCCAACTTTTTGATCCCCGCCTTTAATCTTTTGGTGCGCAACTGTGCCTCTGTGTCACGTCTCCAGAGTTTTGGGGGGGAACTTGACTGAGTTGAAGTAAAGCCACTGTCATCCGTGTTGATTCCTGGTCTTATAACACCCTCGCCTCCCGCAATAGGCCTCAGCTGTGCTTGTGTTTTCTCTCATCTTGTCCATCTGTGTCTGGGACTATGAGGGCACTCCAGTCCTGCACCTTTCTCTCTTTCCTATCTCGGCAACTTCAAACCCTCTACTTGGCTAGAATAAAGATTGCCTTTGTCTGCCCGTGTGAGTTTATAAGGGTATTCGAGTCTGTTCTTTGCAAAAATGACTTATGATTGTGTCTCCGGACTGCCAGGGCCAACAGTTACAGATAATGACAGCATAATGGCAAGTGTGGACTTAAGTTACCTCCTTTTGCAGGTGTCGCCACTTTTGTGAAGATCTCATCAAGATTGGACAGGGCAGAGGACAATTGGGCTTGAAAATTTGACGGAGGGTATTACACTAAATATTTTAGGGCTTAGAGATGTAAAAGTGGATGCTAACAGGGGAAGGTTACACAAAGGACAGTCAGCGATTGTCCTCAAGTGAAGTCTAATGGTCAGAATAGGTTTTTTGTATTTTATTTGTATACTTTAGTGGCCCCCTTACCATTCGCCAGAGACTTCTTTTTCTATTTCTTTTTCTTTTTCTTTTTCTTTTTCTTTTTCTTTTTCTTTTTCTTTTTCTTTTTCTTTTTCTTTTTCTTTTTCTTTTTCTTTTTCTTCTTCTTCTTCTTCTTCTTCTTCTTCTACTTCTTCTTCTTCTTCTTCTTTTTCTTTTTCTTTTTCTTTTTCTTCTTCTTCTTCTTCTTCTTCTTCTTCGTCGTTTTCATCACCTTCATTGTCTTCTTCGTCATCTTCGTCTTCTTCTTCTTCTTCTTCGTCGTTTTCATCACCTTCATAGTCTTCTTCGTCATCTTCGTCTTTTCGTTGTCTTCTTCGTCATCTTAGTCCTTGTCGTCTTCATCTCCTTTGTCTTCTACTTCGTCATCTTCTTCTAATTCGTCGTCTTCATGTTGTTCTTGTCTTCATCTTCATTGTCTTCTTAGTCATCTTCGTCTTCTTTGGCATCTTTAACTTCATTGTTTTCGTCTACATTGTCTTCCACGTCATCATTGTTGTCTTCATCTTCTTCTTTGTCTTTGTCATCTTTGTCGTCGTCTTCATCTTAGTCTTCTTCTTATCTTCCTCTTCTTCCTCTTCCCCCTCTTCTTCTTCTTCCTCCTCTTCTTCTTCTTCTTCTTCTTGGTGTAAGGCGAGTGTGCCTGTCACTCAGCTACCATGCCCTCACTATAAGCCACTTTGAGCTTTTTCCTTTAAGACTTACTTGTCAAATGTTATGCTTCTGCACTTGTGGTTCTTCCACTGATTTGGCAGACTAAACCCTCTTCAATTATCTAAGATTGGCACTGACCCAACAAGCCCCCTGATTTCTGACCTCTAGTGCATTCATATGGAAAAATGTAAGCCATTTTTTTCCCCCCGGATCGTCTGGTAGGAACAAACACAGTCTTCCCTGGCAGTTTTGTGTGATGCTACTGCTTTGAATTTAGCAACACAAACATTTTTTTTATAAAAACAAAGCCAAATAAAATCCTACATGTCCACCCACACTCCCACTCACCTCTGCCTCTCCAGATTAAATATTCATATCATTCAAGTGCTCGAGTAGCTCCAACAGCCTCCTGCCTTGGCTCTGCTGTGCTGTCCCTCCTCCGTAACTGAAGCATGCTTTGTCTTTCTTTTTGAAATGAACTGCCTACATGATTAGTATGTAGAGACATGTTTCATATTACGGCTCGCACCTCTGCTCACTCAGCTCATGCACTCATTAATTACTCATCTCTCAAGGCTCATACTAAACGTGACAACTGTTGGACCAAGATTACAACCCTGTAATCCCCCTCCGCTGTATCACTACACCACCTAATGTTACCTGCTGATAATTGAGACACTTGGTTTATTTGCTAAATAACTTTTCAAGGGCTCATAATCACATTGTGTGAACCATTGCCAAAAGGGAAACTGCTCTATGGCTCTCTAATATCTGCATTGAGACGGATCAATATTCCAAGCTGCATGTTTTCAAAAAGTTAAGTTGTGTTATTTCACTATTGGAGAATTGGAGAACTAAAGAAGCCAAAGGGAATATTATATAGACTTTGTCTCCAGCAGTATATTATGAGACGGGGACGTTTAAAACTTGGGGATGTTCATACCAGGATAAATTTTGTCCCTACGGGGGAAAGCTTGACAAGACAGATGACTTGGATCTTGGGTTGCAATGTGTCCAGACTGCACTTCATCAACTTCTGAACAGTTGATTATGCAACGGTCGGGACTAAAATCTGAATCAATGAAACCTTTGCGCAAAATTGCATAACTACTATTACAATTGACCTGTTCAGACAGCGGTGTCCTTTTGATTCCAGTCGCATTGTGTGGCAACAGTGGCTCAGATGGTAGAGCAGGTCTTTTATTTGTTTTTAAATGTCTGCATGGCCTGGCCCCCCAGTACCTGTGTGCCCTCCTTGTTCCCTATGTCCCCTCTCGCTTACTGAGGTCAGCAGATCAGGCTCTAGTGGTGGTTCCCAAGACTAAGAAAAAGCTGAGAGGTGATCATGCATTTCAGGGGCTGGTCCTAAGCTTTGTAATAAGCTGCCTTTGAATATCAGACTGACTGATTCGCTCCCTGTTTTCAAATCTCTCCTGAAAACAGATTTCTTTCATTTGGCATTCGACCCTCTGGAGAGTTTACTTTTACTGTACTCTGTCTTATTTTTGCTGATGTAATTGTATTAGGTTTGTGTAAAGCACTTTGGTTGACTATGTTGTTTTTAAAGCGCTCTATGAATAAAGTTGGATTGGATTGGATCTTAAGATGGCTCACAAAGCTGCAGATCAAAATACAGAATGTTCACTGCCCACAATATTCAAATGAATGCCACAATGACAAAAAAGAAAGAAGGGGAAAAAAGCTTGATTGTCACTGTGGGGAGATCAGCCCTCATGCTTCAATCCCACGGATGCAACTTGTTGATAGCGTTGTGCTTTACCCAGGGACTGATATCTTAAGCTATAACTTTTGTCATGAGCTGGGGAATCAAGATGTTCATACATATTTAAAGAAGAACATGCAAACTCCACACAGAAAGGTCTTGACAGGGAACAGGATCCTCTTGCCTTGGAGCAAAACCGCACTCAGCCACCCTGCCAACAAACTCACAATTAGTCATGAATCTTTATCTGGTTAAAAAGCATTTCTGAGATGTGTTGGTGTATTAATTTTATGCAAGTTTAAAATCAGGTCTATAAGAGAGAATATTTTTCAAACAATGTACTCCGATTGCCTTTCCTCTCAGGTCATGTGAATAGTTGGAGGTCGTTATCCTCAAAATTAATGAAAGATTCTCAGGTAAATGTCCCTTTGTTGAAGCATTACATTTTACCTGGCACCTCAGGGGACTCTATTGAGGCACCATCAATGAGCCCGTAATTTCTTTCCTCACATATTAATAGCCCTTTTCTTTTTGTCTGCGTTTTATCTGCAGCGTACCATCCTGTGTGTTGCTTGGGTAAATTTTTGCCCATGGCCCAAGGTCTATTACGTGCTGCTGGTGGCGTTTTGATGTGTCCTTTGAGGGAGTTACGCTGAAAATGATGTCACTTTGAATACCAATGGGGATGATTTAAGATGTCCCGGCTTAGATACAAGACGGATGCTGAGAATTGTAAGCGAGGATAAATACATGTTGTTATGTGGATATGCAAAACGCAATCACACCAAAGCTTTGATTTTTATTTATTTTTTTCATTTACAACTGCTGTGGCTGGTGTCCGCTGCCTCTTTTTAGCAAGGCCAATGTTTATTACCAGTGCGATCATAATTCAGAGTAATCATCAGGGTGCTCCAGTTTTATGTCGGCCAATAAAAACGCAAAAGAGATCATATCTAGTTATTGAGGCGGATGGGAGTAGTATCCGAGTGCAGTTAAGCAGCATCTTTGACCACTGGCACCCTGCGTTTTATATAATTATATATATTGTGCCAGACAACAACACAGAAGGTCTGAGCCAGACGGCAAAATGATTATGTATAAGACGTAATTGTGTCGGTTTTGACAGGACTAAATGTTCCCAAGACATCTGGCAAAAACAACCTTCCCAGTAATTTATTTCGTTTCTCTTAAGTTTTCTCATTTCATTGGATGTAGCGTAAATCAAGGCTTGAAAATTTCTCCACGCTGGTTCTGCCAAGTCATGTCCTTTTCAAAGTGTTAGCGGGACAGCGCTAAGTGCTCGTGCCAAGGGGTAAAATGCTCTGATTATTGTGCCACAAAGAATCAATTAAGTTTCACCTGATCTGGCAATGGTGCATATTAAAGGTACTCTATGCAACTTTTGACATAAAAGATTAAGTTAATGTTAGTGCGTATTTGAGTGTTCAGTGATCCAGGTGGCTCCTATGATGCTTCAGGATCAATTTTATTTCAGTTGTTTTAGGGTTTATGGTTGATTTTCTGAATGTAATGTATACGTAACCATGGAGACAGTTCAATCAGCAGTGAAAACCTGCCAGCAACCCTAAAACAATTGATCCTGGAGCGTCTAACAAGCCACTGGTGTGGAAAGTAAAGGCGAAATTCTAACCACCCAATCTTTTTTTTTTTTTTTTCATGAAAAAAAAAAAAGTTGTGTAGTGCACCTTTAATATACACCTTGAGCACCTGAATGATCCTGGGAGCTCTGTTTATCGGGGGCTTCGTGCCCCTGGTAGGGTCTCCCATGGCAAACAGGTCCTAGGTGACGGGTCAGACAAAGAGCGGTTCAGAAGCCCCTTATGAGAGACCAACAGGCCTGTTTTGAATCATGAGGCCGTCCTTCTGTGGACCCACCACCTGCAGGAGGAGCCACAAGGGGCCGGTGCAAAGTGATTTGGGCAGCTCCAACAGCTGCCCCCACAACCCGGTAAAGGACAAGTGGAAGAAAATGGATGGATGGATGGATGGATGGACCTTTAATATCTTAAACTTGAGTAAAATGGCCCTCATGCTCTTCAATTTGGAGGATTTTATTTCATTTTTGCTAGTATTGTTAGTATTTCCAGCGGTAACTAAACCAACCATCTCTGGCTAGCAAAACGATTCAAATCTACATGTCATGCTGCAAGACAACCAGCAAAACCTTGTTGTTGGTTAAAGTAAAAAAGTGCGTGGGTGGAATTTAGGTTATATTTTTCATTTTATAACCTAATTATTACCGTATCCATGGTTTCTATTTTTGCCACCTGTCGATAACAAACGAATTACAGAGTATTTGTCTTGCCAAACCCAAATGAGTTTCATGTCAGTGTTTTAGTAAAAGCCTGTTCAAATGATCCATTTTTTGTATTTTTTTTTTTTAAAGTCTCTTGCCAGCTCTCCAGCACACAGACAAATGAGGTCCAGGTGTTGACTGAGCTCTGGGTGGAGGATATTAAATATTCATACTGAAAATGATGCGGCTGGGGTAAACAACAATGCCTGCAGTGGTGAGATTTGAAACAACAACAGGGTTATCTGAAGTTTTACCAAAATGAATACCACATGAATGAAGTTAATTAGTAATGCTGCTACACAAAGGCAACGAGTTTTGATGGAGTGATGACTTTTGCAATTCTGATCACAGCTCAATAACCATTTCTATGATAATGATTTGAGCCCCGTCTATAACAGCGCAGTAAATCATCTATGGTTTCCAAGTCTTGTATATTGTTCTATAGCACCGCGTTGAGACTGATTAAATGCATGAATCAGATATCTGGTCGACCATGGGAGGCTAAAATAATGAACCGAATGCAGCATCAATTAGCGGCTACCGCGAGGCAGCCTTAGATAATGCTTACCAATGCATTCTGAAAAGTCACCGCCAAAATAAAGGGAGCCAGTGAGACCCAGAATAAAAGTTGGTGTGTGTGTGTGTGTGTGTGTGTGTGTGTGTGTGTGTGTGTGTGTGTGTGTGTGTGTGTGTGTGTGTGTGTGTGTGTGTGTGTGTGTGTGTGTGTGTGTGTGTGTGTGTGTGTGTGTGTGTGTGGGGAGGTGTGACTAGGGCAAAAATGAAACAATAAAATGAGTTTTGGAAAGAGTTACATCTGACTGAACCTTGAATCTCTAAAGCAGAACTGAAAGTGATATTTTGCTTTTGGTAAATGGTCCCATGAGTTGATGGATCCTCCCGCCTGTGTGGGAAGAAAAAAAAAAATGTTCAGGGAAACTGTCATCACATCACAGAGAAAGACAGAAGTGAGTAATACAATTCAGGGCGCAGAAAAAGAGCCTGAGTTGCAAGGGCACAGGGACAGATGACACTTTTTACTGACCCACAAAAGAGTAAGGGGACTCAGGTGCAGGTGTATCCGATTCAAAATTGCCAGAATGCACTGATCTGAAAAGTCATAATTTTAGAGACAATGATTAAAAACATACCAATTCAAGTTTGTTAAAGATGTGATGATTTGAATTGAAGTGAAGTGTCAGATCACAGAATATTTGGAAGGGCAGTGCAATAAATGCTGTTTTTGGCAGGGCTGATGTAACAGTCATTTATTGCACAAATGTGTTATTTTAAGTTAAGGTGTCTCGCCAAATGCAGCATTTGCCGGTAAGCAGATCTGCCAGTATTTGAGTTTATTTAGCAAGTTTATTAATAAGTTTATCTTTATCTTATTTCACGCTCTTAACCCAAAAAAAGAGCACAGAAATGACTATCCTCATATGCCTTCATATCTAAAATTCAATCATTTCTAATCTTGGCTAGTGTCCTAGGCCCCTATTGCTTGGTGTTGCTTCAAAGAAACAGTTTTTTTTTCTTCTTCTTAACCCGAAACGTGATGCATTAAGTCTCATCTATACAATGACAAAGTGACACGCATCAGCTGACTTCAGGATATTAGCAGCGTCATGCGTTGTATTTTATTTATTAAGCACTTTTATCACTTTTATAAAAACACAGTTATTATTAAGTCTGGTCTTATCTGTCTCATTTCAGAGATATGGACTCCACATCCTTTTCCTTATGCCACTGCTCACCCCGAATTTATTGAGCAAAATCGGCTAAAACTACAGTATTATCATGGCCCGTGGTATGAAAGGGTTAAATGTAAATTACATTTGACTGCAATTTCCTGTGAAAAAGTTGAGAATTTAATTAAGTCTGGTAAATCTGCGAGACTTGCTATTTTTAGGGTAATTATAACTGCTTTCTTGACAAGTTTGATGTGGCTCTTGTGCCTGGATGATTGACATTAGAAGTAGTGTTTCACAAATGGTGGGTTAAGGTTTGAGAGGATCATTATATTATTTTAGTAGAGGCTTAAAACACCATGTAATGAGAATATCCCTGCCATTCTGGAGAAAATGAAAAAACAAACAAAACGAGCTTCAAAGATCCACAATAAGCAATGCATTTTCTGTTAAAAACCTATATTCATTGCAAAAGATGCAAGTGCATGATGTTTGATGATGATTATGTTTTTTGAGAGTCTGCATATTGTCGATGTAATGCTTGAAAATCCTCCCTAAACATCCCAAATTCCAGTGAATGCCTCAGAGCAAAAAGACATTATGAAAATGATATCCAGGATCCCTTCATCTTACGCCGGCGCGGCTGCTTTTCCCACACAACAGTCTTAGCGAGATCCAACTGTGAAACAGGCTGCTTCCAACGCGCAAAACCTGCTAATACTGGGCCTGCCTGCTACATCTGCTTCTCAATTTTCACTTAGAGCAGGGATTTTTGTCCTTTCTAACTGCATTGAAATTGGATTAGGAGCCATATCGGTAAATCATTTTTGGGGAAAAGATGAACACCCCCATCTCTTTCTCCAATCTCAATCCTTTTTGGGGAAAATTGTTCTCGTCACAATAAACCTGGCCTTTGATGAGAGAATCACAGCCATTTTATCTCTGCTTACTCGGCAATTGAACGGCTCCCAACAGAAGTTATTCTCTTCTATGGCTCTAAAGTACTTTGGTTCAATATAATATCCAATTAACTAACGCTGGCCTTCCTCTGTGTGCCTTCCAATCTCTCCACGACCAAATAGAAAGAAGCTGGATACAGGTGGAGTGCCCCAGCTGCCATGTTGACTAAGATTAATCAGTGGCATTAAAGAGATAGCCAGCCAAAGGGATCAGCCAGTTTCTAGTCAATGCGGGGGTCTGTTTGAGCTGATTTTCACCTAAATCAATCTTACGTGACCAAGTAAGCACTGTTTATCTCGTGCCAGGTCTAAGAACAGCAAAACAGGGGCGTTGGACAGTGGAGCGTGGGGTGGAGGGCAGCACAGGGCCCAGTGCAGGAAAGGGGACTCCTGTTGATTGTTATTGTTGATTCATTGCCTCATCACCGGCAGCTCTTCACCAGTCATCCAATCACAGTCCCATCCAGCCAGTCACCACAGCTGCTCGTTCCTGCTTCAGCCATTCATCGCCCAGGATCCCGTTCTTAAGCTCCCTCGTCCATCACTCGGCTGTTACCCAGCTGTGCTCCGCCCCTCCTCCGCCTGGCCTCTCCTCGGCTCTGCTCGTCATTGTCAACTGGCCGCCCAGGGTCTCATCCGCTACCACCACCAGTGTCCAGACTGCAGGGGGAAAACTCTGTCAATCATTCATCATCACCATGTATTTCATATTGTTGATTCAATCTTCCGCCAGGGTCTGAGCCCCAATTATGATTCATGTCCAATAAAACTTTCCTAACTCTGTTTCTGTGAGTCTTTTCAGGTTGAAATAGCAAAAGTGCCACATTATGTCAGCATCATGTCAATGTTTACAGTTTTACCTCATTCACTTTGATACTCTTGTAACAGATAATCTATTCTATACAATACAACACCAATAAAAGGAGGTCTCATGGTATTATGGCAGATATTATTCCTCTCATCTGTTATGGGACAAAATTGTATGGCTAATGTGCCTATAGTTTCCAAAAGTAAAAAAGGGGCTTTAACTAAGGAACTCATGCCCCTAGAGGCCATAAGCGCCACTGCAGATGTTGTAGCATGTTGCGTTTTTTTACTTATTAATTGTCCGTGAGAGTAAATACTACGCTGACAGAAAAGACAAAGGGAGAGAGGGATACTGTACATCCAATTACACAATGGAGATATTTTTATTCTCTCTAACTTGGCTGTAAATACTGTTTAAGTTGCGCTAGCCCACAGTTTGCTTTGCCCGTTAGCCTGCTAGCTTCTTCTTTGTGATTCCATTAGTGTGTATTGGTGACTCCGACCCGGTGCAGCAAAGTTGCAATTGTGGTTTTCTGGCCAGAGACACCAGGGGGAGATGAAAGACCCCCCCCCCCCCCCCCCCCCCCCCCCCAATCCAATTAACACTTGTATTATCCCCAGAGGGACCACAGAAAGGATTTATTAAGGTAATCAAGTTGCTTAGTACTGCTTTAATGTAAGTAAATGTTATGTTTGTGGAACTGCTGTTTTCATTGATCATCTACATCATGCAAGCCACAATTTTACAGAGTTTTCTTCTCTGGGTCAATAAATCTGTTCATACTTTTGCATTACTGGAAAAAAACAACAACAACAGCATTGAACGTTTTTTCAACCCATTGAGTTAATGTCTTCTTCTCTGACTTTAGAGATAAAAAAAAATGCAGGTGGAGACCTGAACTCTCAAAGTATTCTTTAAATTCCAACTCAAATTGACAGGGACAGGACCAAATTCTTTGTATGGAGCTGAAAAAGAATGGGACTTGCTGGTCAGCTCAGCTTAGACCCCTGGAGGGAACGCTCCGGGGGAAGAGAAGACGCCGTACAAAGCAGGTAGGAGTGTGCCTCAGTGGCCTTCTCCACTGGAAGCCTGACAGGAAACAGGACCCTTAGTGGCAGGGTGGACCGCTGGTGGGCCGGAGACTCACTGACCCTTTTATCGGAAGGCGACACTCGGGCTGCACCGCTAATGACCGAGGCATCTGTCAGGAAAAAGAATGGGCCAGAGCTGGTTCCATGGCTTCACTCACACGGCCAAATGACAGCTTGGCGCAGAGAGGAAATAACTGCTTTCAGATTAGAATCGTTCATATCAAGAGACAAACACTAGAGGGGAGTTTCAACGGCACGGACATCAGCGACTTGCCCACCGCTGCTGCCGCTAAACCAGGGCGCTTTAAGATGCCCACCATCCCGCTGTCATCAGTTTGGTGCATATGGCTGATATGGGAACAAACGATGCACCCAGACCGGCACATCCTACTAACAGGTGAGTGTAGTCAGCAGGAGAGGGGACTGTAAGACACGCAGTCAACATAATGGCAATAATAATCGTCATGGCAACAGTCTTTCGATTCAGATGTTCAGCCACTATAATCTGAGGCCGCGCTTGTCCCGAATCAATTTGATGATGTCGGTGGTTGTTGAGTGGGCCTAAATTGTGATTATTATTCTGAAATGGCAGGTTAAGTGTTTGGTGAGGATGTGATAATCGGTGCAGCTTTGAGCTTTCCAAATGTGGCGTACTTTGAAATCCAAATACTGACGAACTTCTGTGAAAGTGGCCCGATTTAAAGCACTCAAAGCACTATACAACTAATATAAGAGTAAAACACACACTGCGCTGCATGTTATTGACTTCACTGTTTTTGTGCAGTGGCAAAAAGCTCACTTTAATTAGTAAATCTCTTCTATTGGACGTTCATTGATTGTACAGTTGAAGCAGACTTTAGTTTGTCCTTGAATACTATTCATGAAGTCTGCACAGTTTTCATATCAGGTCATTAGAGTTCGCTGCGTTATCTAGATCAGCAACAATAGTTAGAGGCCTCCAACAGTTAATTGCCTATTGACTTGTGCATTGATAAGATTTACATAGGAAAAACATGTCAATCATTGGGTCAATTACATTTATTTCGACTAAGTTTGGAAAAAAAATCTCACTAAGACTGAGTAAAAACATCTGTCCATGGGTTTACGAGAAACAAAGAAAAGAACATGACTTATGGATTAATCAGATGTGTCTTATTAGGGTCCTTTGTTCTGTTGTTACAGTGCAGTCTAAGACATATTGGATGGGAAACAATTGTCAAACTAGAGGACGTTTTAACAATGTCACTTTAAAACAGGAAAGTACTGTATAAGGGGTATAGTCACGGCACACAGAATGGCACAAAATGCCACTGCGGAAGAAGAGGAAGACGAAGAAGAGGAAGACAGAGAAGAAGAAGATGAAGGAAGAAGATGAAGGAAGTAGAAGAGAAAGGAAGAAGGAAGAAAAAGAAGAACGAAGAGGAAAGAAGAAAGAAAGAGGAGAGAAGAAGAAGAAGAAGAAGAGGAAGAAGAAGAAGAAGAAGGAAGAAGAAGGAAGAAGATGGAAGAAGAAGACGAAGAAGAAGAGAACGAAGAAGAGAAGGAAGGAAGAAGAAGAAGAGGAAGAAAGAAGAAGGAAGAAAGGGGAAAGAAGAAGAAAAAGAAGAAGAGGAAGAAGAAGAAAAAGAAGGAAGAAGAAGAAAGAAACTATAGAATGATTTACTTTTCATTTAGAAATAAATTATAGCACTGAACATTACACGGACATTACACACACCTGCTCACTGTCAAGGTTTGAAAAAAATGTCACATTCAAATCGAAGTAATTTCACTTTGAGCATATCTTTTCTCTTTAACTCAGATGGTTTTCTGGGCTATAATTTATCCAAACACACAAAGTTCTAAGCAGTAATTTAGCCTCTATTTACATGCAGATGCAGTCCTTGACCCAACACCTCTGATTCAGAAGCGTATCAGTGCAAGGGTCCACCAGATTAATATCAACATTTTTAAACACCTGTATGGTCTTGATCTGACAGCCCATATTGAAGTATAATAACTACACGCTTTTGAGAGATATACTTCATCAGTCATAGTGGCAATTATTTTCACATGGGTTTTACAAGGTCATAATCTGTCATTTAAATGGGGCCAGAATTAAACAGGGGCCGATAGGATATGAATAATGTGGATAAAATGAGCTCCAGAGGATAAAAATGCCAGAGCGTCCTGCTGCTGGAGAATTGAGTGTGTGAGGTCTTGGTTTAGACCTAAGTAAGGTGTCCAAGTCTGATACGGTCACCCGTCTGTGCATGGACCGTGGCAAATCAGCTCTCTGCGCCGTAACCAATTCACTCAAATAATAAATATACTCCAGAGTGTGAGTGTGTCCACTTTAGAGAAGTGGCTCTCTGCCTCTTTATGTATACCAAGCGTCAACCCAGAAAACACTGTATTTGAGGGTTTTTTTTACATAATGAATATAACCAGGGTTGAACATGGATTTATGAGATACACATGACTGGAAATATTGCAATATTAGTTCCAACAAAGACAGAGAGACATTTTTTTTTAAATGAGCACACACTGAACAAATGCCCTGTCCAAATCAGAGCAAAACCATACGTCTGGGGAATAGTGCAATACACATAGTGCTACATCATTTTTGTCTTTGAAAATGTACAAACAATTTTAAATCGTATGTGTGTAAGCACCAAAAGCTATAGCAATTTTAGGTGATGCAATATCCATGTTGCAAGAAGCCAGAATAAACTGTAATATTGCCTATGGACTTAGCATATGGTCTTAACAGGGACTACCACCAGGTACAAAGCATCTCTCCTTTTCGAGGTTAATGTATATTGTACACCGTCCCTGTTCAAATAAAGAAAGAAACATTTCCCTTTGATTTACCTATTTGGTAATGCTTCATAATAAGGGTGCATGAATTCATGTATAATCCATAATGAATTCATGACATTAATGCAAGAATTTATCAAGAAGTTAATCAGTCTTCAGAAGTAAATACTCGTGAAACAACGCAGTTAAGGCAATGAAGTCATTAATGATCATGAGTAATTAATCAGGATCATGGTGAATGTTTTGTGCAGAAGATGTAGCTGGGGCAAGGACCGAGATTCACATAAACGTACACACTTTTAACCCATACTTTATCATGAGCCATTATGAATGTGACCCTTAAAACTAGGCGTTGCACCTTTGATGAACAGGAACAAATACAAACAGAAGAGAGCCGAGATTAACATTTAAGACTTTTTCATTCATTCAATAAAACGTAGTATTTGAATATTATACACTACAGCTTGTTGTGATCATTGTAATATTCAGATTATCCTCATTACACAATGTTGCTATTTGCAAGTTAGTTTTGTTTGCACTTTAACAAACTTGAAATCAGTCCAAGCAGTGTTCTTGATGTCGTTATATTTATTTACTGCCTTATATACTGTCAAGTCAATCCATTTTTGGACAATTCCCTGACTTGCTTGGGAAGGGGCTCACTCCTGGGTATTAACGACTCCACTCAAGTTTCTTTTGGCTAAGGTGTTAAAGAGGAAAGGCTGAATAACGCAGAATATTGTTCTATTTGAGGAGCATTATCACATATCTGACTTTTTAAATGTTCGGTAAAATATGCTGCATGTTAACTCACCTTTGTCATTTTATTCGCAATCACCTTGCCCATCTACTGCACAAAGTTATTATGATGATGATTATTTATTCATGATCATTAACTAGTACATTGCCTTACTAAACTCATGGTCATGATGGATTCATTCATGAGTTCTGTAATAGCCATGATGTTTCTATGATGTAGTTTCATTTTAGCCTTGCCTTGCCCCAATCATTTTTTCACAATTTGATGAAAAAACAAACTGCTCAACTTTTGTCAAATAAAATTAACTTTTCCATTCAGTGCACAGAAAAAATATGACAATAATGTAATTGCAGCAACAATATTCAAAACAACTATTGAAAATCGCAGTTTAATCTTGTTTTTTGAATGGTACCGGTGAGAAATGTGTGAAAGATTCTGCTCTGGGACCAACTTTAAAACAGCAAAGCGAGAGACTATTGGGGGGCAAAAACATGCCATGAAAGAAATGCATGGATTTTGTCCAGTGAAGTCAGATACGGGAAATGCTGTCGTTTGAGTAAAAATCTACAGTTGTTGGTTTAAGCCTGTGCTTCTCCCGCCTATGTTTGCAGAGCATCGAGCTGATTTTCTGTAAGTTTCGTACCTGCGGGCCATCGTGTCCTCACAAAAGCTGTTACGGCTGCTATAAGCTCAGCTCTCTATCGCTGCCCTGCAATAGTCCTGTGGCCCAGGTAAAAATTGAATTAAAATAAAGTGTAAAGGGGAAAATGCAGGCCTGAACGCTGTTTACTGGAGGTTACATAGGTGCTGCTCAGTGGGGTCCTCAGCATGATATTGGGTTAGGCATGCATGGATACATAGCCTGCTTGCCCTGGTGGTTTGATTTACACAGTCATGCTTCCTGTTATATGTGGTTCAGGTCACAGGTGGAGGCAAAGAATCATTGTGCCAAAATAATGTGATTGAATGTCAGTGGGCATGCTGCTCCTCTCAAGGAAAATAAATGGACGGCAAATGACAAGGTTCAGGGGCTCGGCATCGGCATGGTGAAAATATGTGCGTGATAAATAAAGCTTGAGGTGAAAGGTGGAGTCAGAAAGTAGAAAATGGACATTTAATCACTGACTGGCGTGTCCGCGTTTATTTAGCACGATCCCCGCTGGGCTAATAGACTTGTCCGCACTCAGAGGTCAGAAACAGCTGTTGTTTGAGCCGCACTGCCAAGTTTGTGATCCCGCATTAGGAAAGCAACAGCCTTCAAGAACAATTATTCTTGAAATCATTTACTGTTGCATGATGGTTTAAACGTTTTCCACTCTACTTACTTTAATGCATTGGATTGTTTGTCCGAATGTCATTTTAGGACAGGCGACCTTTATAAAAAAAAACAACAACTGCTATCTATAGCTGCGGAAAAAAAATGAATAAGTTACATCTGCAAAAGCAAAAAAATTGTAAGATGTCAAGAAGATGAAGTGCTGCGGGCAACGTGGGCGTAACAAGAGGCTTTGGTGAAGAAAATGGAAAGTGTTCAAAGTTTTACAATGTGTAGATAAATGAGCTGTAAAAATTTAATTGCATCGGCGGAGAGAAAGTATACGACTTAACATGGAACAGCTCATGATCCACTTAAGTTTAACGTCGCCATGCGGATGCGTCAATTCAGCACTTCTTTATATGACCAAAGATATTAGCCATAAAATTGTGGTCTTGCCTCAAAACTGCCGGCTATGCAGCTTGATGGAAGTGGTGAAATACGGCAACATTTAACTTGTATTACAGTGTCAATCATACGAAGCGAATGGGAAAAAAAGATGTCATAACTTGTAGATAATTTTCAAAAGTGTACAACTGAACTTTCACTTTAATTTGCTGTGACAAAAAGAGACACTGAAGTAATGTCATCGGGAACGACACCAATGCGGATGAACGCTGCGCCAACTGAAGGACAGTAAATGGAAAATGAATTGACTCGGAAAGAGCCAGTAAAAGCCAAAAAAAAAATGAAACGATGATCTGATTCTTGTCAACGTTGATGTCTTGCAGATCAGACGTCAACCCGTGCTGAATTCACCAAGTCAAAGATTTTGACCTCAAAGGCAAACCTAATATTCACTCGATTGGACCTTGAAAGTGAGCAAAAGCCTCTGATGATTTGCAGTCGGATAAACAGAGTTGGAAAATGGTGTGCAAGAAATGTACCTTTTACTGTCAAAGAAAAGAAAGGAAAAAAAGAGCTTACTAACGACATGCTGCACCAGACCACTGCGTAAAAGTCAGCTATTGTAAAGACCATAATAAAGATCACAATGGTGGGCTGATTGAGGTTTTGCTGTGTAATTTGCAAGCTTTGTGGGTGTAGGATGTGCTTCCCAACAATAAAATCTTGCTTGACAATAGAGATGACATTTGCTTTGAAAAGTTTAATTTTGGTAAGGCTTGACTAATCGTTAAAGAGGGAAGTGCGGGTAGTAACACGATGAGTTCTTGGATGTTTATTAGCTAAAGCTTACATGTAGTTTTTCAGAAGCAGCCAATATTTCCATTAAAAACGAACAGCAGGTTATTGCGAAACCATGCAGACGCTTCCCTCTCCCAAAACTGATTTGTGTCTTTTGGATTATTCTTTCAGTGAATTTTGGTGTTTTTGAGCGCCTGAATGTTTTTGGTCTTTGTGGACTGGAGAGCACGGTTACTGGTAGACCCAAAGTGCTTCATGATTGTCTGCACCAGATCTCAACAGCTTCCATAAAAGTGGAGTGACACATAACGGTGAAGAGTAAACAAAGGAGATACAGTATCTAAGTCAGACCAGGTTAATCCTCCTGTCCCGACCAGAGAGGCCATCGTACATTTGTTGGATCAAGCTGAACTACCCTCTTCTCTGTGGACTTATGACTGTTGTGTTTTAGGCTCAACAATGATCCGGACAGGGCCCGTTCCACTAGGTTTCCAATAACAGAGTGGAGAGGGTGATATCAGAGAAAGATAACAGAACCGTCTCACAGCTTCCTCAGTCCTGGCACGCGGAGAAGACTGTGTCTCAATCAGTGACAGGTCTAACTGACTGATGGACAGCTTCATCCATTCATTCGTTCATTTGGAAGCTGAACTCTCCCCTTCCCTCCCCCCTATTATGCACACATGTATTTGATATTGCTCTCTTTACTTGTCTTTTTGCATCAATGAATTGAGAGAAACAACATCAGCTCTCTGCAAGTGCTTTACATGTAGAATTGATAATAAAGCTGATTGAATTGAATGAATAACACAAATGTTGTTGCTCTGTGTCAAAGTTGCTTGCATTGCCTTTAATACAAACTAACAACAGGCTGATCACATCAGCATTGCTTTGTACCTGACAGGCACTGTCTATGTAAATATGGGAAACAGTCAGCGTGAGCCAGACCAAGCAGACTGAATGTTAATGTTTACTCTGAGACATAAAAATTCAAGAAGACATCAGTCGTGGTTCAGGCACACAGAGCGACCCAGGCAGGGAGTGCATGATTGAACAGTATGGGGAGGGCCCCATCAGCATTTATCTTTGAGATGCACAGCTGGGAGATAAGGCAGGCTTTAATTGTGGCTCTGTCTATTGTAGGTCACCAGCATCCCATCAATCACCTCACCCGGGGCAACCCAGCATCACCGCACTTTAAGGAACAGGGGGGAGCTGATCATGAATTATAATAAATGACTCTTCCTGGCATTTCCTTCATTAGCGAGAAAATGGAGACTGGAAGCGGAGTGTAAGGTTTTAATAAAAGTGGTAATAATATTTCTATGGCAAAAGGGTCCATAAAAGTGAAATATATAGCCCATGGTCCAAATATAGAGAACAGCTGCACAGAACCATATACCGAGGTTTGTGTGCGGCACGGAGCAAAGTTTGGTGAAGACTTTCTCAAAGTTGACTTGCAGAAAGCACAAGCACAAAATAGGATAACCCAAAAAGAAAATAGATGTTTTCACTGAATATGAGATGTTGCCTACTGTGGTTAAGTATTTAAAGCTCCTGCCGCTCAGAATCTCTAAAGGAGCGCGAACAATCAAATCAGGCAGGGTTCATTTAGTAGGTCAATATTAAATTTCACACCAATGAGAAACAACATACAGGTGTTAAAGGAGCTTTGTTACGAACATGAACCATCTCTTCATCAGGCTCCAAGTGGACATATTGTGAACTAATTGGGGAAAGAAAAAAAGTTTGATCAGAAAGTTAGATTCTTATACTTGCTAATAGCCTTTTCATGCCTTTTAATTGGTTCCAACTAGTTTACACATTGTTTTTTTATGGTACCTACATCCTTGCTAAACTAAAATAACTTCATACGGCTATATTAAACTGTCAGAGTTTCCGAGTTATTAAACTTTATTTTGAATACAACGCACAGAGGCTTTGGTTGACAGTTTGACAGGATGTTATGGGAGAAAGTGAAAGGTCCAAGGAGTCCCTGAGACAAAAAAGGTGGGGGACAATATAGTTTTAGCTTATGGAGAGGTAATCATAGCGGTAAAGGTCCATTTAAACACGGCTGAAACCTTTGACCCAATCTGTAGGCCAGTTTATTTTTCGCTCAAAAACTGGCCTGTCACCGCCACTGGAGATGTATAGAGTCCGCTCGATATAACCAAACCGGTTATCACTCTGTCAATACTTTTCTCTCCCCCTCTGCTTCTTCTTCTTGTTCTTTCCTCCTTTTTGTGCCACTGATATCGCCATGGCAACTGTGGGTCCTGTATGGGAAACGCTGTTGAAGATGTAAAGTAATTCTTGTGGGAAAAATATCTCGCAAATCCTCAAAACAGGAGCGGAGAGTCGGCATATCCAGTTGTAGGCAGAGGTGTATAGGGATAGCTTTGGAATTAAGCCTGTTATAGGATTACGCTATGAAGTCACGCACACCTCCACCCCCTTAACTTCACGTATGATTTAGCCCCGCTCATATATTTGCCTTATCTCCCGCCTCTCCCAGTGGTCGATAGATGTGCGGCGTGATTGGCAACTGTATAGATCGACGCCTGTGTTCTTGTTGCAATCTGTCTCTGCCTGCCACCCAATTGGACGCCTGTCACCCGGTAGAGACACAAATCCCACAGGCCATTATGGGGCTGGTTTAATCCCCCCACCACAGAGGCGGCGCCAGCGTTTTGGAGAAGCGTTCAAGACCATGATACCCTGTCTGTCACATGTGTGCGGGGGCTGCACTGTGTATTGTAGTCATCCGATACTCCATCACTCCGCTCTCATCCATGAAGTCACAAAGACAAGCAGACTCTTCATGCCCTGGGAAATCTCATACAAGAACACCCTGAACTGGCTGTGCGCTGTTAACTGATTAGGTTTTTGTGTTGAATCTGAAACGAAAATAATGCATGTGTAGATTGGGAATAATAAAGTGGTTGAGTATAATATTGTGGACTAGTTAAACAATGCCAGTCTTGTATCAGGAAAAAAAAGTTGGTATTGACAAAATGAAAGTGTCGAAAGCAGGTACCAAAAAAATATATATCTTAGATATTAGATGTTTTGATGCTGTTGGTCCAGGGACAGCATTAAAGAAGAACTAAGTAACTTGTTTATCTTAATAAATCCTTTCTGTAATACAAGTGTTAATGGGATGATTGGGGGGTCTTTCATCTCCCCCGGTGTCTCTGATACTGATAGAATCTCGAAGAAGAAGCTAACAGGCTAACGGGCAAAGCTAACTGTGGGCTAGCGCCACTTAAACAGTATTTACAGCCAAGTTTGAGTGAAAAAAATTATCTCCATTGTGTAATTGAATGTACAATATCCCTCTCTCCCTTTAATGCATTGGTTTTATACAGCACTTTTCTGGACACTCAAAGACGCTTTACGTTGCACTATTCGTTCACTCCATACTCGGTGCTGGTAAGCTATTATTGTAGCCAAGCTATTATTGTAGCCAAGCTATTATTGTAGCCACAGCTGCCCTGGGGTAGACTGACGGAAGCGAGGCAACCAGTCTGCGCCATCGGCCCCTCCGACCACCACCAACCACTCACTCACTCACTACATTCGCTAGGCTTCCTGGTGTTACCAAACGGTCTCCCATCCAAGTACCGACCAGGCCCTTCCCTGCTTAGCTTCCAAGGTCTGACGGGATTGGGCATCGCAAAGGCGGTATGGCCACAAAGCCTTTGTCTGTTTTGTCAGCGTAGTATTTAGTCTCACGGACAATTAATGAGTAAATAACCGTAACATTCTACAACACCTGCAGTGCCGCTCACTAACCAATTTTTTTAAAATAAATTGGCCCAGTGTTTCGCCCAATTGTTCCCAATTTTTTACACAATTGTTTCCCTTCTTTTTTGCTCATTTTTATTACTAATATTTTCCCAATTTTTCCTCTATTTTGTCCCCATTTTATTTACCAATTTTCCCTTATTATTGATATTGTAACTTTGCAGATCTTTCACACATTATTGCCCTGTTCTCTGGTTCTAGACAACAAATATTTTAATAGGTATAGAAAAGAGCATTGTTCAGGTATCAGTATCAAAAACCAAGTATTGTTAAAGTACTGGTATCGAAAGTATGTAACGGCACCCAGCCCCTTGGGGACCACATGGCAGCCGCAAGTTTGACCCAACTCTGCAACTGATGTTTACTATCCTTTATGGGTGACATTAGCGTATTTTTTCTCTACAAAATGACAGTTTTCTGCTTTATTTTATGTCTAGACGCGAGTAACAAAAAAATGAAATTCCCTCAAGACAGATTTATGCGCACCTTTTCAAATGATGAACAGATTTTAAAAATACACGAATTAAAAAAAAACCTTCAGATGGTTATATTGATGTGGCTGAGGCGCACATCTCCCATGAGCATCTCACTGCTTTCTTCTCGAGGAATTTAAAAGGTGCACTGACAAATCCCATAATCCTAATTAAGTATTTCCTCCTATTGCAGCTGAATGTTTACACAGCGAAAGCCCTCATTGGCTTTCCAAGCTAAGTTCAAACACAGACTTTAGGGCAAGCTCCACAAACACACATAAAGAGAGAAGTGACAGAAGATAAAGAAATAATTTACAAAGCTAATCTATTTTGGGGGATGGATGTTAGGGCTGATTATACTGCATTATACGTACTGCAAGGATGCTGCATTCACAGGTCATGGGTTTATGGAGTTGGCCTATATTAGAGCTGTTTGTGGGTGAATGTTGAATTACTTCAAAGTGAGTTGCAAACCAAAAGATTCAAAGCCACACAAATATCGCCAGAGAAAACTATGGTCCTACTTTTATGTGATTAGCCGCTAAAGGTGGGTGGGTATGGTGCTCCTCTAATTGCAAAAATATTTTCAAAGATATAACGCAGTAAAAAGAATATGAGTCAAGTCAAAAACTGAAAATAAAGTTTGCATCAATTGGCTATGACAGACTTATGGAGATGCTGCTTGTGGATGAACGATTGCCCATCTGGAATTTTAGGATGAGGCTTTCTGACAGAAAATCACAAAAGCTCCTGCCTGTATCACCTTGCTGCCAAATGTTTAACATTTCAAAACAAGTCATACACTGAATGAATGATCTCCTTGCTTTCTCCCAGAACATGTGGGTCATCTATATAGAATTGCTGTTTACTCAATATCTAATCTACCCGCATTTTCTCAAATGCTTAAAGGAAAAGGCCACCGTTTTCCGTACTGAGATATTTTCTTAGCTTAGATGAGTTGATGTGTACTTGTCTACTCTTTGTGTGTGCGCTCAGTCACGCAAAAAGACCAAAGATGTTGCTAGCATTTAGCCTCTCCTCTATGAGGCCAAACTCTTCCACGTTTCCCCTTTTGAAGTATGGTTATGTGAGGAGTTACACAATCCAAGTATAGTTACACAAAATGAAAGGATTTTCTAAGCGGATAAAAAGGGGTACTATTGTAAGGCGTAAAAAACACCTTTAGGAGCACTTCGACGTCGGCGCAGTAATATCTTCACTTTACTGCGTGGGCGTCGAAGTGCTCCTAAGGTGTTACCCCTTACAATGCAGTACATCTTTTGTCTTTTTGCGTGATGCACAAAGACCAGACAGGTACGCATCAACTCGTCTAAGCTCAGGTAAGACCATATCTCAGTATGGAAAAATGGTGGCCTATTCCTTTAAGAAAAGTGAAGGTTGCTTCTTTATAATCTTCAGTTTGAATCATACCCATAACTTTGTGAAATATGGGTAACGCTTTAGAATACAGCCTGCGTTCCAGGTGTAAATACGGGGTAACAATAAAGTAATTACACATGTAAGTACAGGTACTCTTACATGTGTAACAAGGGAGACCAATGTGTAACAAGGCAGTACAAAGTGTACCAACATGTAACTACCTGTCAAGGTATTCATTTTCATTTTTTTATTTATTTCATTCAAAAGTAACATCATACAATCATAACAAAACCGCCAAGCCAATACAGTATGAAACGGAACAATTAGTGCTGAGCTATCACATAGTTGTGGCAAAAGGGAATGTGGTATTATGTGCATACATTTTAATGTTGCAGGACAGTATTACTGTAAGTGAAGACATGACTCCAGGCATTTTTACTGATTGTTCTTAATTTTTTTATATTGAAAGTAATTACACATGTAATTACATGTAACAAGCAGAAGCAAGAGTGAACAGAGAAAAATAAGAACAAGCGTCCAAAAATGATCCCACTTAATCATACTTTCTAAGTCAGACGGCGCCTTTCTGTGCTGATGAGCAGCCTAGTTGTCGGGGAAACAGGAGGAAACCTCTGTTGGCACAGGAAAAACATGCACATCTGCACAGAAAGACTCCGTCTGAATTGAACCCAGGACTTGACTCGTCTGTGAGGCAAAGGCGCTAACCACTTTATCATCATATCACATGTACTTATGGTGTACATGCACTTTGATAATGTGATCATTTTGGGAGACTTATTTTTTCTCTGTTCACTCTTGTTTCTGCCTGTTACAGACAATGCTGTCTGACTATAAAAAATAAACAACAATCAATAAAAATGCCTGGAGTCATGTCTTCACTTTCACAACAGTAATACTGTTGTCCTGCAACATTAACATTAATGCACAAATTATAATACCACATTCTCTTTTGCCACAACTATGTGTTAGCTCAGCCCCATTAATTGCTCCTTGAATATCTTTACTACACCTTGACACGTAGTTACACTTTGTACAGCCTTGTTACATATTGTTCCTCCTTGTTACACTTTGTACTGCCTTGTTCCATATTGTTCCCCCTTGTTTTACTTTGTACTGCCATGTTACATATTGTTCCTCCTTGTTACACTTTGTACAGCCTTGTTACATATTGTTCCTCCTTGTTACACTTTGTACTGCCTTGTTCCATATTGTTCCCCCTTGTTTTACTTTGTACTGCCTTGTCACATATTGTTCCCCCTTGTTACACACGTAAAAGTACCTGTTACATGTGTAATTACTTTCTTGTACTTACACCTGGAATGTGGGCTGTATTCTAAAGCGTTACCGAGATATGTGCTGATTATGGCCAACATGCATGTCTCTGCACATACAGCAGAACCGAGTAGACACGCACATCCGAAAGTTATACCGTGCAAGAGCTAGAAGTTGCAAAAAAGTGATAAAAGTAACTGCACAGCTTGAGAGCACGCACATTTTTTTATTATTATTGCTTGCACCACATGAGGTAACATTTCAGGCATGCTAGCCCTTCATTAAGGGCTCTCAAGCAGTGAGTTCTAAAACCACTGAAAAGGTTCTTTCAACCAATTTTGGAAGGGGACCTGCTTACATAAACTTTGAAAAGAAAATGGCACATTGTTTCATTAACCTGATAATACTTAGTCTAAAATTTAATGAACGAAAGTGGAGAAGATGGGGAAGAAAAAAAGAGTTTCAACCATGAAGAAATGTTGATTCACTCACAGCTGGTGGCATCCTTGAGTTAGACCCATGCTGCCATTTTCAGGGGCTTTTAAGACAAACACTAAGCGCTAGCATTAAGATTATTGCACTAACCTTCCTCTATTTAATTTGTGGTTTATTGGTTTATCCCAAATGGTGGATTGGAACACAAAAGTGCATTGCTTCGGATAAGGTAATGTCAGAGAAGGTGACCGAAGGGTAAGGTACACTTTATTGCTCCTGTTGTGAAAACAGTCCACTTTCAACGTCATTAGCAACCTAAGCGGGGGGCTGCACAACTTAAAACTTTAGCACAATGTTTTTTCTTCATGTTATTGTTTTTTAATATTTCTGCATTAAAGAGATAGTCTGTAAGTTTGCAAAGTGAGGAGAGAACCAGAAGGCCCTTCTTAGTTTGCAAAATAAGAGCAGGAACTGACAAGCTCCATCCCCCTCCCTCCTGATTGGACCTGACAGGCTGTTCACAGGAAAAGCTTGTCTCATTGGTCAACGCTGGAGGACACTAGACTCTGATTAGTTGCTGAGATCCGGGAAGGAGGGACGTTTACAAAAAATACTATATATATATGTTATTACTTCCTTTTTATCAAAATGCAAGACCATGTGGTCGATTTTGCACATTTTATACAATTTGTAAAACATTTAGACTTCCAGACTATCACTTTAACAGCAGGAAGACTCAATGAGAAGAACCCATAGTGACAAGAGAAACTACACAGAAAATCCCCCACAGTATCATAACGTAACCTTCCTGCAGTGATTAAAATGACTGACACATAATGAAAACAGTTGTAGACATGGGACACTTTTCACATCTACAGCCCGTACTCTGATGCGGTGCCCTTGAGCCCAGGTGCACGCTCATGATTCAGTCCAAACGACATTAGCCGTGGTCACAACACTGTCGCTTTGGATACTTTGTGATCCGCTGTCACCATGTTTACACTCGGCGGGGGGACAGTGGGCAGTTTCACACCAGGCCTCACTGCTGCAGAGGGCACAGAGGTTTAGGCATTCCTCACACATTCTCACATTATAGAGGCCCAGTCATTCTCAAGGGCACGTCGTCAGCCATCGCTACGACACGTGCATCCCAACAACGGGACACCAGTTAAGCATGAGACAGGAATCAAACACAATCAATACATGCGCTGAGGAGATGACGCGAGACTTATGACACATCCATCACTGGACAGGTGTGAGCAGACAGCAGAGACTCATGGGTTATGCATTACAACTGTAGACAAGAGACAACATGCAAACATACAGTGGTGAATAAAAGCTGTGACTTTATTGTTTAGGCTGCATGAAAGAACTTGCGATATACGACACAGGCCCATAACTGCAGGTGTCGTAGCATGTTACCGATTTTTACTAATTCATTGTCTGTGAGAGTAAATACTACGCTGACAAAAAAGACAAAGGGAGAGAGGGATATTGTACATCCAATTACACAATGGAGGTTATTTTTTTTACTCAAACGTGGCTGTAAATACTGTTTAAGTGGCGCTAGCCCGCAGTTAGCTTTGCCCATTAGCCTGTTAGCTTCATCTTCGTGATTCTACTAGTGTGTATTGGTGACTCCGGGTCGGAGCAGGGAAAACTGCAATTGTGGTTTTCTGACCAGAGACACCAGGGGGAGATGAAAGACCCCCAATAATCCCATTAACACTTCTATTACCCACAGAGGGACTACGAAAAGGATATATTTAGATTTAAAAAAAAAGTTGCTTAGTACTGCTTTAAACACAAATCATAATTAATTGTGTAAAGAATGTATCAGGACAACAAGACTAAAATGGAACTAAATTGAGAAAATAAGAACTAAAACTGAACTTTTGCATTTATAAATACCATGATGACTTTATTGCGATCTATTATGGCTTCCTCGGATAGTACATCACCTGATATTGTGCAACCCTAATGTAGTAGAAGAAGCTGTGAAGTAGAGAAAGTAGTATTACTTAAGTACCTCCTCTATACCCTTGACATAACCATGTTATTTAAAGCCACACTGTGTAACATTCCACCCAATAAACAGGTGGAAAAAAAATACAAGCATTTACGTTATTGTTGAAAAATGCTTAATAATTGTGTTTTTGTTGCCAGTGGCTCACAAACAAGACCTGACTGTAATTTTACAGGGAGGGGAGGACCTCTCCAGCTCGTTTCCATGGAGATGTTGACTTAAGACAGCCAAATGTGTGATTTAAATAGGTTAGGTCCTCATCCAAATCCATCCTTTGATTACCCACTCCAAAAATAGCATTATCTGTATCGAGCTGGGCATTGGGATCATATTTTATATTGCTGCTGGCAACGGTATAATCTAAAATGTTATGCAATGTGCTTTTAAAGCAACACGGTGTAAAATTTCACACAATGAATGGACAATACGAGCATTTAATCTATGACAGATATTTCTGTTGAAAACATACCTAAACACTGAACAAACTAAACACGCTCACCTCTCCTAAAGACCGGATTTGTAACTCTGGGGAGCGGGAACATTTGCAGCTCGTCTCCACAGACACAGACTAACTAAAGGCAGCCAAATATGAGATTGAAATAGATTTGGTCCTCATCCAAATCTATTCTTTGATTACCCACTGCAAAAATAGCATTTTCTGTCTCGCTGGTCATTAGGAGCTTGTTTTGCTTTGCTGACAACAGAATAATCCCAAATGTTACAGTGTGCGTTTAAAGAATTTCACCATGGGGATAAATAAAATATTTCGTATTCTGATTATTGTTAGGATGACCGCTCTTGTGCAAGTGTTTGTTAATGACATTTTGCTCACTTACACTCGCAGCAACCCTTTGGACAAATCAAAGAACATCTTTTAAAGTAGTCTTAAACAACAGGTCGGAGAGGCAAAACAGCGCACACAGCGAGATGAAAACCGTGTGATTATTTTACAATGAGTCACACACCAGCAACATGATCATTAAAACTGAGATAACAAAAATGATCCGAGCGCTGCCTGTTGTTCCGGCTGGAGGGGACAGTGAATGCATGCTTCATAAATGAGCTTGAGAAGGTGGCGCAGTCGGTAGGATCAACAGCATTCAGCTCATTAATTTAAGATACATTTAGAGAAGTGTCCAAGAGAGACCAACCTGTGAGACGAGGCTGGTTCAAGGACACTAAACACGAGTGGTCAGTAATAGACCAGAACGCTGCCTCATCAGAATCTTGTGAAGTTTGGCATAGGATCAAAATTATATAGAATATATAGTTTGACATGTATGCAGGAGGTTTCAAGGGTATATCAAACCAATGGGGAATGCTTCACACATTGCTTTGTTAATCTTATAGCAACCAGTCTATACTTTTGTCTCATTAAAAAGGTGTAGACGCCGCAGCAATAAAAGCAAGTGTAGTGTGGTGTGAAATATCGGTGGTTGAACTATTTTCCAATCTTTTTTTATTTTTCCACACTGCGCAAGACTTTACCCAAGAAGATGAATATCACAAATATGAATTTCCTCCGAGCTGATTTTATTGGTTAAATATACCTCATAAAACATACTATCGCAAATGCGCTCGTCTCTCCTAATGGGAATTGGAACATTGCCAGTCCATCTCCATGGTGATGTTGCTGCTAGGATTTAAAAACATGAAGTCATTTTACAATGTTTCTTGTGATAACCCTGACATCTGTTTCAAGCACATTGTTGGGAGGTATATTTCATACGTCGGATATTTGTAGCACGCAGAAGCTTCTCGTAGTTTACTTCAATATAGTTTATCTGTGAAGGCTGTAAGTCGTACAAGAGTTCAACGAAGGTTCTTGGGTCATCTTCTGTATTCTGTAGAAATAGAAGTGTAGAACGTTGCGCCTCTCATCCATAAGGCATCTTCAGCAACACCAAAGTTTAAGATTAGCCCACAGACTATATAAAGACCACTGGGAGTTCAGCCTCCTAATAAAGAGGAGCCTCTCTATTAGGAGGAGCCTGATAGAGAGGCCCCTCCTCTCTATTAACAGCTACTCTCACCTGTGGGTAAACATCTAACTCATACCTGAAAATCAGGTGTGGGTTAGGTCGTTAGGACTTAGAACTACAAAGGTATTTACCCACAGGTGAGAGTGCCTCCTCCCAGTGGTCTATATCTAGTCTGCGGGCTGACTTAAGTGTCGCCGATGAAGCCTTTTGGATGAGAGGCGAAACGTTCTTCAACTACAGACTACAGATGGCGATTCAAGAACCTTCATTCAGAATAGTTTAATTTTACCATTAGCCATTTCCTTGTCGGGTCAATAAACCAGATTTGAGGAGTTTAAAATGTAGCTGAAGCCACATAGCACGATGTTTCCCCTTGGCATCGGTTATTGCCTGATCAGATTACCCACTCAACTAGCTTTTTATAAACAAATATGATATCAAAAAGCCACCCTTAGATGAAGGAAAAACGAACTTGAGAAATGCACTTAGCATGTCTAAGTAGACCAACTGTTTTGTAAGCAGCAGCCTAATGAAAATGTGTTCAGAGGTGGACTTGGTAAGAAAAAGCCCTTCAGTTAACATTCATAATTCAGATTTTTAACCAATTAGCCCAACACAGGCTGACACAACTGTTTTATAAGCTTGTAAATACAGCGATCCCTACCTTCAAAGAACTAACGGAACAAGTTTTGAATAATAAAGTGCCATTATGTTGAATATTTCAAAAGGCAACAGGCAGCTTCTATACAAAGTTCAGGAGCACTTTTACATTTTGCATTCTTGTAGCCATTTAGATTTCAGAATATGCCACTAAGCTTTTGCCTGCCTTCCAGTGTGCAGGTTTATGCACTGTAACTTGGAACACACTGTAAGCCAAATGCCCTCCCGTGCCACGCTCTCCATTCATCTAGTCATGGCACAAGCACAAAGATAAACGTTTTTGGCGTGCCCATGTAGACACTCGCCAATGACAAGTGTGCACTGCTCAGTTGAGGACACAGGGCGTTAAAACCGAGACACTAAATAAGATTGATGGTTTGCTTATATTCTACATCTGCGTCAAAAGCATGATATATTTATATTTTTTCCAGTAAGACAAGAGGATGCTCTGCCAATTCAATATTATTAATTACTTCCTCTGTTAGCAGCATCTCCAGAAGTGTTTATCAGTTTCCGTTGGTTTTGGCAAAACATTGTGCTGAAAAATCACACCCAGAGCAGGTGACAGTCTCATTTTGCTATTTGGCAAACCCCACAGCTTCTTCATCTAAAATAATATCTTCAAACCGCGCCAATTTTATTTTGTAGATTGTGTTTGTAAATCCTGAGAATACACATGTGCCAAGTGCTATCTGTGGAGAACAAAGGGAGATTGTAGTACATCAATTTTCATTATCCTTTAGGGGGGGAAGCGTTAAAATTCAACCCATTTGGTGCGGCGGGGCTATGAGAGTTGATATGAGCAGCAGCAACCTGGAGTTTCTTAGTAAACAAGGCAAACATTTATCTCACAATCTAAAATGACATTTGAATGTACCTAAATTTCCTGCACCTGCTTCTATTTATAAGTCGGCCTATGTTCCATCAAGCCCCACTGTGACGCATAATTATTCAGAGTTATGCGTACAAGCCTCAATTTTGCATATTCTCGACAAAAGTTTGGTCTGACAAAACGCTAAATGATGCTGAAATCCAGAGTTACAGTACAATATGGTGCAATTACCATGAGAAGGCTGTTGTGACTAAACAGGGAAACGAGTGAGAGATTATGCAAGGGAATTCGGAAAGTCAGGAAATCTTGCAACCAAGATGAGTTTGGATAATTCAAAGAAGTCTTTGTTCTGTGATTTCCCTTGAGAGATGAATTTTTAAAAAATCCAATTGTCAAACCTGAGAACGTGTTGTGTAAATAATGTGCCAAGTTGTTTCGGCAACACTTTGGAGCACCTTCATAGCAGGGAGTGGTTAATTAGCATTTCATTGTGTATTTATTATTTTTATTTATTTAATCATGCCTCATTCTGCATGACCTTGATTTGCAGACAAATAGTAGTCAACGGTCTTGCATTAATAAACTCTTAATCATTGCGTGTTTGTATGAAGTTTGCACATTGTACAGGAATTATGATCCAATGAGCTTAATTTATAAATTCACACACACATATTGCTCATTAAAAAAAAACACAGGAAGCGAGAAATTAATTTACTGAGGCAAGACTTTTTATTTCAATGAAAATCTGATAGAGCGGTTACCAAAATGAGATCAATCAATGAATCAATCCCCATCCCCAAGAGGGCAATTAGTCTTACAAACAATGAATATATTCTGTAGAAATCACGCTGTTCTGTGGTTCTCCTGCAGTCTCTCAGGAGTCTGTATCTTCCGTCGATGTGTTCCGACCCTCCTTGTCTCGTCTCTAGTTGTGGCCTTGGAGCGCCTCTGCCATGAACAGCTTCCCCAAGTTTTGTGAGGTAAATTCTTTCACATTCTGGCAGTAGTTGTTAATTTGCCCTGTTGGAGAGAAACCACATGAATTTGGTCGCACCCACACGCACGCACACAAATAATCACAAACAAGCCCCCACCTTAGCCGCATGCATATATGAACAACAGGCGGAGGCGGGAGAGAGGGAGCGAGGAGTGAGGGAAGGTGCAGCAGCAAAACATCAAATTAGAGGGGCGCGGAGGGAACGGAAAGGATCAGGATGTTGTCGGGAGGCGGAGGAGAAATGAACAGCGTGAAGCAACAGAAAGGGGCGGTGGAGTTGGAAGATTGAGTCAATAAACTTTAGATTAATGTAATTTCTTGTTGATGGCAGAGATAATTACAAAACAGAACCTGAACTCCAGTGAGGGAAGGAGAAGGGGGGGTGGAAGGACTAGGCTGAGAGGAGAGAGATGAGGGGGAATGTGCTAGGACTGAACGATGCTACAAAAATACAGTGAAACACCTCACCACACATGCATAATGTATGTGAGGTTTGGGTTGGCTTTTTAGCATGTAAAGGATGCACTCTTTACCACGAGCCTAATACTAAACAAATGCAAGGTTTAAGAAATATCACATATCACAATCCATCAGTCAGTTTGTCATCAGCTAACAAAAGGTATTAACTTTCTTTTCCTGAGCATTTCATAGTGATCTAACCTATGAATTAAACTGCAAGATCATTTTAGACCGAATTGCAATCTAGCCACTGCAAATTGACGCGGCAACTTTAAACTGGAAAGTGATAAGCGAATTAAATAGGATGTATACCTGGCCGTCTACATCACTACCAACCTGCGATAAGGAGTGTGTCCATGCGCGGAGGTGGCTGGGGCGGCTTGAACATTTTGGTGATGTCTTCCTCGGGCAGTGACGCCTCTCCTCTGGTCTGTCTCTGGGCGTTCTCCTGCTGTCGGCGCTGGAGGTACTGCAGACAAACACGGAGCAGATCAGACCAAAGACAAGACGCTGCCACAGTGCAATTACTATAATTGTGCAAATATTTGAAGTAAACACAGGTATTGAGCATTATCACAAGAGGCATTTCCCTCCAGCAGTGTCAACAAAGGTAGACCCGTTCCATTAGGACAACTTTTCGCATTCATGTTTTTCCATCATTAATCTGATCGGGAGCTAATGCAGGTAGATTCAAGATGCAATCTTAACAGCAAATATATAGAAGAGATGACACATTAACCGGCTTTATACACAGCTTGCATTTGCAATAATAATGTGATGACAGGAGCGTTCATTTTCATAGTCAATCTCCTTTTTAAAAATAAAATAAGCAATGGCAAGCAGACAGACGTTTGCTGATCTCGTTGGTCCGTGGTTATGAAGCCATTTGACTAAAAATAAAGAGTGATCTGAAGCACAAGATGCCTCTGCTCTCGTTTGGAGAGGTATGGAGAGAAAAGGGCTCTTGAGGGGGATGGAGCAAAAGGGGACTTGAGAGTTCCTGGGGGGGCAGTGACTCATGCTGCGACTTGGACTTGGCTAGACTGGATTGTCTCATTGACACCTGGTTTTAGATGGAAATGAGTTGGCTCAGACTTGGACCTGATCATGACAGACTCGGTCTCACATTGCTCCTGAACAACTATGTCTTAATAAGAATTGTAGCTTCCCTTAACGCTGGAACTTGGTAAATAAAAGAAATCTTTCATCCTTACATTTCTCTAATAATTGCGCCCAAGTAAAGGTCACATAGAATTTTCAAAAGCACTACATTGAAGAGCAGAAATAGCCGATAGTGGCAGAGAAGCAAAAGTATGTTGAGAAATCACAGGGTAAAGGTAGAGGAATGAAGAAAAAGAAAAAAGAAAAAAAGTGAGCAGCGGAGTCTCAAAAGTTGAACTGAAAGTTGGAGGTGAGAACACAGACACAAGGATGAAATAATAAAAGTGCAGAGAATCATAAGTGCTGACAGGACCAGTGATTTGTGGATATCTGACTCCCAGTAAATCACAGAGTTGCCCTGGTCTCTGGAGATCCTAAAAGCCTTGTTAATTTGGCAAGATGGAGCAGTGACTGACATCGACCAGTGTTAAGGAGAGCATTGCATCTGTACTGAGACTGCATAAATTCAAAGCCTGTTTTGAAACTTTTTTTTGAGGATAGATGTTTTTTATCCAAGGCATCACAACATCTTTGAGCATAATCAACATGCAAATGTATAAATATATGCAAATCTTTTAAACAAGCTGCCGGAAACCTGTGCTCCACCTTTCCAAAATAAACAGACATTAAAGTAGTTGTGGACTTTGATCTTTTTCTGATCGTCAGTGTCAAAGGGTTCAAAGTGATTGAGAGACGATGATGATTTGATTGAAATGAACTAAAATAGAATAAATTATTATGTATGCTTTAAGCCAACATTAGCAGAGCCACCTTTGACTGCAGAGCTATTTTCACTCACTTCTGTTGTGTTGCATTGGGAAAACGACCGTGTTTTAAGTTCTGCCACAATAACGGCTTCATTGAGGTCAATTTGTATTGGCGCCATGTTTGCCAACTAAGAAACTATATTCTCCCATGATGCACCTCTCTGACAAAGTGCAGTTGGCAGCATCTTTGTATTTTTTGTTATTTATTTTTTAGCAGTATCTCATATGCCTTGCAGGGCCTTCGTGCAGCCAGCGTCCTCTCAGCATGGGGCTGCGTGCGGGCGAAGCTGTGTTTGTCAAGCCTGCTGTTACTTAGTTTGCCTTTAAAATACCAATGTACAGCTCGAGGATGATAGCGGAAACTCTCTGGGTCGCTGTTGTGAGACCATAGGTGTTTAAGTGCTTTGTTTTATTCTTCTTTCTTTACAGTGGAATACAAAGGTTTGTAGACCCAGGTCGACGGCTTTTGCCAGTCTCTGCAGTGACATTGAAATTTGTAACCAATATCATACAGCATTGAGGTAAAAAAAGCAACAACAACAAAAAACAGTTCTCTTGGCAACCATTTTTCTGAATGCTTATTGAAAACTCCTGGGAACAGAGCTTCAAAACATGTTCTTAAAATGAATCACCTTCTATTTAATCATTTTGAATTTTAATTGGTTTGAATTGAAAATGCAAAACCATCAGTTCAGAAACACCAAGCTTAAGTTACACATCGCAGATGTCTGTATTAAAGCTGCAAATGAGGAGCAATCAAATGTAAATTGCTACTATAATTATTGCAACATTTATTTGGAATTGCTACAGATATTTCGGTAACATAAAGTCTTTCTCACAGAACTAAATGTCAGTCTTCTTTCAAATGTTAAAGCTCAGGAAACACAACATTCATCAGAAAAAAACAAAACAAAGAGACTTCCCAAAGCCCGTATGAAAAATAATTGTTTTCAGGAAAAATTCAACAAAGTCCTCGAAGATCAAGCAGTAATTTGTAACTTTTCAGACACTTTAGATGCCAGGCTTTACCTAATCCTGACAAGTCTTAAAGACAATACCAGGAAATCTCACTTACAGCTTTAAGAGTTTATGTGCTTTGTATTTTTCTACAGTGTCAAACACCAAAAACAGCTTTGAACAACATTAAAGTATGTTAGCCTGCGGTCAAATGGATGGAAGTGGAATCATATTTTATCGTTTTCTTTTGATGACTGGATTTGTATGCGCCACACGACTCGAGCCAGACCTGCGCCTCACAGTCCTCATTCAGGTTCTGCTCACCTATGTTTGCTTGTTTAATGCCATCAAAGACGATTACACGGGTCGGTAATGACATCGAAAATATGCATCGGAAAATGGTGCGAAATGGGATTGTTAGCCATAAATCATGACTCCCGAGATTAGCACGCTTTGCCCATAACTAATCTGGTGCTAAGTGAGGCCTGCTTCCCTGTGGCTGGAGGAAAAAGCCAAAACGTAAAACAAATAAATCAGCAGAGTGAGACATGCATTTTCCTGATACAAACTTACCCGCGAATTGTGCCTGTGAATGTGGCTATTTACAATTCAGAGAGGTGCAAAATGAATAATGCACCTCTCTCCGCAGCCGAGCATCTATTTTCACCATTTTTTTTGCAATTCTCTATTATGATTAATAAGGTTTCATTTGTACAGGAAGCAGCCAGAGTCAATAGCGCCAAGATCACACAAAGCAAGCGCTGCACATGTCTGAGAAGAGTAATAGAGGGCCTTTCCTTCAGTGTTGTGTGCGTGCAATGTTTTTTTTTTTCTTCCCACATCTCAACAGTCGGAAGCATGAAAAAGTAGACACCATTAGGGGCTTGTCAGTGTGAGATTGTATGTGACGTGCGAGGGGGTAAAGGCTCGGAGGCGCTGCGATGATGAGAAGGTCAGGAGGGGAACGTGATGGATAGTAATGCTCGCTGTGTAGGTTGCTGGCCTGGGGAAGGCGTAGGTGCAGAGGTGAGAATTTGTGCAGATAACCTGTGGACGCACATGTACAGTGGGTCAGAAGCATTCATAACCCCTCTTATTTATCCCTACGCTATTGTTAGGGCAATTCATCGAAAGCACAATCTACTCTACCTACTTTGGTCAATCTCAATAATAATGTGTTATATAATAAAGGATTTATAGATAGAGACAGGTTTCAAAGCCATTTCAGCACCTAGTTTTGGAGTTTGGAGACATTGGAAGATTTTTGTTTTTGTTTGAGCTGAGGTTTGTATAAAAGAAAGGTCTAAGTTCATGAATCAGCTACTAGTATTCATTTGATGAAACAAAAAAAACTTTGAGATAAAAAAAATAAACAACCTTTTGCCATAGTTATTGTGTTGAAGTGAGATACTGAAATCTATCAAATTATTTCATTATCATATTTTTTTTTCATCATTTGTTTTTTATTCCTCTATAGCAGATATGAGCAAAGTTTTTTGGGCCACATTGGGTTTTTGAACTTTCCACAAGGGCCAGACCAGTTGCGAATTAGTTGATTTGAGAATTGTAATTTAATGAAACAACTGCCATCGCCTAAATACATTAAAAGAGCAACACAATATCAGCAGTTATGCATGATCTTCAATGAAAACATTGGTGCTTTTCCCCCTTTTAGCCAATGTGTATCAGGCTTGGTCATGCCGGATTGAAGGGCTAGGCGGGCTACATCCGGCCCTCGGGCCTTAGATTGCCCACGCCTGCTCTAAAGCCTACCTTTCTAAAGCAGGAAAGGTACCTCTCTGTATCATGGGAAATTAATGAATTAATTCAATCTATATGAAAAAAAACAGCACAATTGGTCTGCAGTAATTGTTTAGGGTCTGAATTCTCAAGTTGCTTCATTTCAGTTTTGGAAAGGTTTTTAGTTAATGTATTATTGTACCTTAATCAGAGCAGAATTGTAATAAATAAGGAATATAAGAGGCATAAGAAGAAAAAGATAATTAAAAACGTCTGAAAATGTTCTAGTGTCACTAATTTATACGTCTCCAGACAACTTTCAAAGCTGTACCATGAGGTTTAATAAGTATAAAATAACAATTAAAGCATCCCATATATTATGCCATTTGTTCTCATTGGAATGCAGCTGAAAGGCAATTTATAACTTTTTTTGCGAACACTACCAAGCAAGGACGACTACACACAGTCAGTTACGGCCTTTACTTGAGACATGATGACAGACCACCATTCACTCCCATACCCATTGACAAAGACGTAACACGTATTGATCAAATTCATTGACACTCTTTGGACGGGGGGGGGCCTGCAGAAGCTTCCAGAGAGAGTCAACAGTACTAGAAAGTGTGAGGTTCCAGTCCTTTTAAATCGATTCTGCAACATTTGAAGGAGAAGAAAAGTAGATATAGATCGTTACATTGGCAATATGTTTGTTCTCGTCAGGTCTGGGCGATATAACGATATTTAAGATATATCGATATATTTTTAAATGAGACATGGAATTAGACCATATCGCATATATCGATGTAGTTCGAATTTGCGCGGTAATTCTTGCTTCAGAGCAGTGGCAATATCGTGACCTCCCACAGAGTATCTCTGAAGCCGGATGCCGCTGACAGGCAGGTGTTTCTTGCACAAAATCTTTAAATGAAGGAGGACGCGCTCGTCTGTCTTATAATGTCTTCCTCAAGACAGCACTACTGTTTATCGGGCTTAAGGCTGTAATAAAGATTAAATTAAAAAAGAACATGTTTATTGAGTTGATATTTTTTTTCATGGGCAACTGGTTGAGACTGTTCAGATTATGGGTGGGCGATATGACAAAAATAGAATATCACGATTTTTGAACTCCCGACTTCGATTTTATCACGATTTTTTATAGCAACAAAAATAACTTAAATTGCACACTGAAGAAAAAAAGATTGAATGAATATAGTAATTTATTCTACTTTGTGATAATCAACACAGCAAAAATAGACTTAGAACTAACTCTATACATTAAAAAAACAATAAAACTCTAGACAATAAAAGTAAAACAGTAACACTAAGTAAAAGCTTGTTATTGTCTGTTGCTGTTTGGCTTCTTTTCTGAGACGTCTCTCGCATGATGTCAAACTGCTGTGATGTGACGCTCTGTCGCTGTCTGACCCTTTCACAATAAGAGTCTTACTAAAGCGCTAACTTTCGTTACCATAAGTTATAACTTGAACAAATTCACCAAAGTTAGTCTTATATTTTCAAAGACACAGATAAACAGCGCATTTGTGAACCGGGTCCAGGGTTTAAATTAAACAAATGGATGCACCGCCTGACAGAACTGTATGGACGAAGGACACACTCGCTTCTTCGCACATGTGCCAGGTAAATAAAATAAACACACGCTGCGATCTACACAGAGCAGCGGCGTTAAGGGGGAAAGACACTGGCATAAATACCGCTGAAATAGAGACAGAACGCTGGGTTTAAAGCTAGATTGAGGAGCCTGGTCGTGTATGCGCACTGTAGAGGAGCGGCTTGCTGCTAAACGCTCACATTAGCGTCCGTCATTGCGTAGCAGGGTGGGTTTGCTTCACTGACCATGAAAAGACTGTGCTAAACGAGCAGCAGAAAGAAAGTTTGGATCGAGCGAGATGTGGAGGTTACGCTTAGAGAAGAAAACAAAAAAAGATAATCACGAGCTAAAAGCTCGATGGCCACAGCTAGAGGAATGAGTTCGCAAATAATAGCTTGAAAAACGTGCTGCCGGGAGAGGCTTGTCAGCGGCAGCCTCCGTGCCCAGGTCGTTGCCAGGGCGATTGTTCAGAAGTGACGCAGAGAATGAAGATTTCAATGGATTTAGTGATTGAGAGTGAGATCGAGAGTTTGGTATGTTCTTTATGCTATAGTCATTTGAACTGTTTATGTGACGTTAACATACCAGACAACTACTTAGTCGTTGTTTATGCTTCGTGTAGCTAACCATCAATGTGTTATGCTAGCATACCGTATGCTTATTTTTCAGCCTGCTGTTTATTTCTTCATTAGGCATTTTTTGGCAAGTGCATCTTATACTCTGGAGCGAATTATAGTCCAGACGTACGGTAAATTAACAAAAACGGGTAATCTCAAGCTGATGTTTAAAAAAGTTTATCTTAAAGTGGGCACTTTATTGTTTTATCTCTTTATATATAAAAATGCTGCCCTCAGAAAAAGATTGACCTATTTTAGAGGCTATTTTTATTTAAGTGTGCACCTTACGGAGCTTTGTTATACAGTATTTATGCTTACATTTTATAGTGATTTTTCAATAAAACTACTTGTATTTGGCTTTGACTTTGAGCTCTGACTTTGAGATATATATCGAACATCGATATTCAAATTAATGTAATTATTAAATATTAAATATATCGGGATATGACTTTTGGTCCATGTTGCCCAGTCCAAGTTCAGGTGATTAAGAATCACCTTTATAGTGAAAACTGACACCCCGGGTTCACTAAGAGATTGAAATGTGACTGGCCCGGGAATAGAACCTCCTTGCTGAGCAGGCACAATGAGTTCTGTCTCTTAGTCGTCACATTTAAGTTAGTTTATCAGCATGTGCTAAAAAGTTTGTGATGATTTCAAAAGATTGGAACAGATGCTAAAGAATTTCAATAAGAAACACTACCAGACCTGTGCGATTTCCATAGAGGAAAACTTTGTGCTTTACAATGTACAATTGTGGACGTAGGCATCGCGTCTGTGTGCTCCCAGTGACTCATCTTGTTCTTCCATTTTCCCTGGGTAATGTAATGTGTGAGTGCTTCTGTCTGTCTGATGTTCATGATGCATTCTCTTAAGGTTGTACTTGCAGATGGTGCGTGGCCGACACCTCGCCGTCTTCTGTGTACACTAAACGGTTTTGTTTCAACCCTTTTTGGCTCGGCTCATTCTGGTAGGAGGTGTATGTTTATATCCCTTATGCCCGTAATGGTGTGTGTGTGCGTTTTACAAAGTAGTACCACGGCTCTTGTTAAATGAAGTTTGAGCTCAGTGATTCGTCTCAGCGGTGTGGAGGCAGCTAAAAGAGCGTTTTCACATCATTAAAATAAAAAGCTGGTTTAATAATACAAACAGGCTCCGAGTCTTTACTGCTCCAACCCCCCCGTGAGTCGGCAGTATTTTCCGCATTGTCTCCATGTACCCATTGAGCTTAACCTACTGAACGCATCCTTGTTCGCTCAAGCATAAATCAAATTCTCTGCTACAGAAAGAGCTGTTATTTTGATGAAAATGCCCACTTACTTGACAAGTAACTAATGCAGCAGATGGAGAAAGGACGTGTCTAAAATGAGAACGATGATGATCTGCATTGGCTGCATGTAAGCGGCGAGGTGAGCAATGACATCGTCGTGACAGAAATTTGAAGGTTAACATTAGTCACTCTCCCGTCATTAGTGTCAACGCGAAACAACAGAAATGACTTTTTGAACCGGTTTGTCTTTGCTTAAAGTTCCTTGTCCTGAGAGCTTGAGAGGAAATAGAGGGGAGACGCTGCCCGGCTTCCTAATTTGCATTTTTTTTTTTGCTCTGAATAAATGCGGCCAATCTTCCAGAGCTCCCTGTGTTTGTCTAATTGTTTTCTCGCTATTGGCTGCACAAGCTGGTTCATGCGTTTTGGCTTGTACCAGAAGTGGAAAGATGGTATTTAGATTACACAACCAATCCAAGAGCATCCTCTAAAAAGAAACTGAATATCAGGTCCAAATCTGATATGCAAAAAAAAAAAAAGGAGAAAAAAAATCATTTCATAAAGCAAAGTTGGAGATAAATAGATGTGAAAAAAGGACTCAAGGCTGTCTGCAACGCGATCGCATCTCATCGGAAAAGAGCCAATCCAAAAAACACGGAGAACTCGAGCAGGCCGACAAGCCAACGCTGGCAATTAACAGGCAGCAGCAGTCAAAAGGAGCAGCGTTTCACTCAAACTCAAACCCAAACCCTGACTTGTATTATGTTCCAGTGTTGAATGCCATTTGCACTTGACCTCATTGGAGATTCATTTGGTGGGTTTCATATTAAAAGATACTCAATGCAGATACGACCCGCCCGCTACCACACAAATGACTAAACAATACTTTTTCATTCAAGCCAAATTTGGAAATTCAGCCTGCCACGTCGAGACAGCAACAAACAATTGATGCTGATTATTGACAAAACATGACTTTTGGGGTATAGCTGCCAATCAGGCTTGTTCGATTTCCTGTCAGTGTTTTCTGGCATAAATAATGGTGGCTCCATGGTTGGCAGAAGGGTATGATTCTTGGAGGAGCACTGGCCCCTGCCAAAGTGAACAGACAATAAAAGCACCACAAACCCAAGCTCAATAAACCTGGCAACCGAATGCCATTGTATATCATATAATGGATACATATTTGTGTTGAGGACTACTGTATGTAGAGCTGCACCATTTTGACAAAAACGCTAATTTTTCTGAAAGATATTGTGATTCAATTTGTGGTTTTAATATTTTATATATAGTTTGTGTTTTATTTTTCACCGTTGAGCTGCACATAAACTTCTAAAACTACTGTTTAACATCATGGTAATCATTCATTACATTTCAGCTTCATGCAGCAACTAGATACAAATCTGCAAGAGACAGCAGAGAGGCATTTTAAGGAGTTGTCAGAGAAACATACTTAGTTTTAATCATTCTCAAACTGGCTTGGCACTCTCCCACTCTTTCTCCCTCCCGAGTTAGCTACATAAATGGATTCTCCGAAACTACAAGCTGCAAAACACTGTTTTAAGAAAATCTGCCTCATGTTTACGTCAAAAACCTGCTGTAAAGATATTACCACTAGGCGTAGCTTTAAGGAATAGGCCACCGTTTTTACATACTGAGATATGTTCTTACCTTAGCTTTGACGAGTTCTATAGGACCTGTCTGGTCTTCCCCCGTGCCTTCTATCACGTAAACACAGCACAGACGGCGTTAGCATTTAGCCTCTCCCTCTCTCCACTATAGCTCCAAAACAGGTCAAGATAGAAGCTACCAAGCTCTTCCACGTTTTCCCTATTTAAACATGGTTACGTGAAGTGTTACACTACAAAGCATAATTACACAAAATTAAACAATGTGGATTTTCTAAGCGGATAAAAGGGGGAACTATATTGTAAGGCGTAATAATACCAGGAGTAGTTCGAAATCCACGCAGTAATCTTCACTTTACTGCGCGGTAATCTTCACTTTACTGTGCGGATGCCAAACTACTCCTGGTACTACTATGCCTTACATTATAGTTCCCCCTTTTATCCGCTTAGAAAATCCACTTTGTTTAATTTTGTGTAATTATACTTTGTAGTGTAACACTTCACGTAACCATATTTAAATAGGTCAAGATAGAAGCTACCAAGCTCTTCCACGTTTTCCCTGTTTTGGAGCTATAGTGGAGAGAGGGAGAGGCTAAATGCTAACGCCGTCTGCGCTGTGTTTACGTGACTGAAGGCACGGGGGAAGACCAGACAGGTCCTAAAGAACTCGTCAAAGCTAAGGTAAGAACATATCTCAGTATGTAAAAACGGTGGCCTATTCCTTTAATACAGTACAATGAGGCGATCGGCGCTTTTTGACCATCCCAACCCGCTCCGTGAGGAAATGGTTATTCTGTGACCCAGTCAAACCCGCAAGTCACGAGACACTCGTTACTAGTGGTGAGAATAGTTTGCTCAGCACGAGAGTTTGTGTACAGCGATTACAGAGCAGACAAACATGATTCCCCTGCAGACACTTTTGATTGGCCAACAGCCAAAGGCAGTGAGGCTCGATCATTCTGATTGATTGATTCTGAACATGTCAATGTCAACTCAAATGGCGGAGGCGCATGGCAATTTCGATTGCGATAAAGGTTAATTGTGCAGCCCTACAGTGCGGCCTACGTCAAATGACTCCGATTCATTGTTCCCCAAATCCAGTGTTCACGGCAGCGCATTTGAGCGCAGGGGCCCCGCAGCTGTGAATTTCTGTTGCATTGTTCCTTTTTGAATCGATACCGGCTGAAGAGTCAAGTACGTGGACCGAGCGCGGGAGTTTTAAAGCCGACGCGCAACGTTAGACAAATCAGCATGGAGACTCTCAGGGACGTTTAGATGCGTTTGGTGAAGGTTGTTTCAGAGCGAACAGATTAAAGGAGAAAGGACACTGCCGTTTTATGAAAACAGCAAAATCCTACAGACCTGAACAGATGTCGCTTGCTGTAGCGTGCGCCATGTGGTAAGAATAGCCTTTCTCACTAAAGCAAAGCTTACACAAACAAACCTGATGAGTTAGCACTCGCATCACGAATGAATAAAAGGCTTGTTGTCACCATTCAGTGTTCATTAACTAGCCATTATTTCAGTAAAAAAGTGATTGCATTGCTGATCCCGCATAAAAATTACCCGACGTCCCCAGGTAATTCTAATCCTGTGCGAATCGGTCTTAAGGCTGTAATAAAGATCAAGAAAACTAAATTGTCTTCAGAAAATTTGGCCCTCAAAATGCTGTGAAAAAATCCTGCCGAAAACCCTGAAATCATATCTTTGCCTCTTACAAATAAGCACAAACTGAATTAAACTGAATTATATTAGCAACGAGTCAAAGTGCTGATGAGACCAGCCATGCAAAGTTGTCAAACCAGTGGCACTGAACTAAAGAAAGCATGAACAGCCGACGATGAAGATGATGTTGTCTTTGCAAATGATAAACAGCTTAGGAGCTCATGAGTGAGTAAATCAAGGTGGCAGACTGGCAGCTCACGTTGTATATAATTGGGAGATTGTCGTAGACCTGAATTGAACATGGGACCTTCTTGATGCGAGACGAGAGGGTGTTCACCACATCAGCGAAATGTCAGGACCAGGTGAGAGGTGCACAGGAAGAACTAGGGCTGTCAGGATAATTACTATATTGACATATCGTTCAATAAATGACAGATAAACTCGATATTGTTGGCTCAGTATTGTCTGTACTTTTATTTGCATTTTCCCCCAGTTTGGTCTAATGTATTTCTAATGTAGGTTTATAGTGGGATATTTGAGGATGAAGTACTGGTGAAAAAACAAAAACATCAGATTTAATTATCCATAAACTCTTGGGTCAACAGCTATTACCAGATTAAAAATAACTAGCCCGTTGCACCACATCCTCATGTTTGTGTAGGCGTCCATCGTCAGTTGTCACCTTTTCTATGCTCAACAATGACTTTAATAACTGCTCCCGCTGTGACTAGAATAGGTACAGCCCTGGTGTGCATATATTGGTAAATGTTCAAAATGTCCTATTTGCTTGTTACTTTCGCTACTGCTGTGACTTTCCCAGCAGGCGCACGTATATAATGTGTGGCCATAATTCTTACTGTGCAGTCTATGGCTACCTGGCGTGCCTGCTGTTTGCATGCTGTGATTATGGCTTCAATTGGCTGTGTCCGAGGCTGAGAAAAGGCTATGGGTTTTTTTTTTTTGTTCCTCTTCTCCTCTGACTGTGGGCGATCGTGTTTCAATGCGTCACTGTGTGTTTGTGTTGGACCTTTCCCCTTCCCGAGAGCACGCTGGCTGCTGGTTGTAGGTGGTGTGGTGTGTGTGTGTGTGCCTCTCTCAGCAAAAGTAGACACGATCCTTTACCTGGTGCTTTTGCTGCTGCTGCTTGCTCAGATTCCGGCTGTAGGTGTTGTACTTGACGATCTCCTGGCTCATGTCGTCCACTCTGTCCATCAGCAGCTGAAGGCTCTTCTCCAGGTGGTTACTGCAAGACAAGTTGAGTCATGTTCACTTTTTTGTCGATCCTGACAGTTCAAATAAAGATGAGGACAAGGTTGGCCAAAGGGCAAGCCAAAGCAAGAAATGTATGGAACTTCTTGTCCGTGATAAAAATGTATTGGCTTAGGGCATTCTGGCATTGTCAAACATTTATAAAAGACTACTGACGTATCATAGATGAAGTCGGCAGCGCGTCATAGAAGGGGGCGTGGCCTCGCCTAGGGGGAAAACTGAATCTTTTGGGAAACGCATTTTTTCACTCTTTTTAGCCATTTTCTGGTGAAATTATCACATACAAATAAAGTCAAGTCTAAATCAGGTCCATATGGATGTTTATTCACAGCAGATTGTTCAGTGGAAGCGAAAAAACGGCAGTCGTAGCGAGCATTAGCATGATGCTGACATGAAGCATCCTGTTAGAATTCTCCGTTATTTATGTCTTTATGGGCTGTTGAACCACTTTGCTCCGCTCCATGTCTTTGTATCTTTATTTAGTATAAAACTATATTCATACTGCAGCATTTGTTAAATAGTTTTTGAATAATAAGAGAAAGGGTGTGAATGTGATGTAGGTGCAGTGCAGTATAAAAAGTGACAGAATTAACCTTTGGATTCATGACAATGTGTCAGAAGAGGAAAGTCCCAACAGAGAAACCCTGTATGAAAACATTTCTGTCGCTATTAAGAGTAAGACATTACCTCACAAAGCATTCAAATACATGGAAAGAAACATGACAAAATGGAAAGAATTTCCAATTTTCAAGCTGCCCTTTTTAGCATTAATTATTACGCTGTGCAGTCGTCTTTGTGAGGGGCATGTACAGAGAGCACATCTCATTATTGGACTGAGTCCATTTAGTCAGATTTAGCTGGATCTAGGCCAAGTATAAATGTAGATTACAAAGCTGCCTATATTTGTGGAGATAGCGTAATCAATATATTCATCACAAAATATATTATTAACAGAACAATTCAATACGAGAGCTTCATACAACTGTGCACAGCCACGCCTGTTTGGCTTTGCAATAACGTCATCTTTAAATCCACAAATGTGAAATTCCAGCCTCTTTTCATATCAAAATACGCAAATTAGATAAGAATAAAACTTATTTGCACAACTCTTGACAGAGACAAAAAAAATGTAAATCTCAAAAATGAATACAAAGGGCTCTGCATGATCAGTCTAAAAATATGTTTAAGAAAAATTGCAATAGCATGACAACTTGACTTAAGATGAAGGACCCCCCCGAGAGAACGAAACATCATAAATGCTACATTCTGCCTTGTCCCTGCTGCAGACACATCACTCATAACTATCCCGAGAAACATCCGACTTCAAACTGCACCTCCCGGGGATCCAAGGGTCCCGGGCCCACTGACCCCTCCACTTGTCCCAGAGCAGCATCAGTCTGCTCTGGTATTACATCGCTGATCCTTTTCCCCATCTCCACCGCTGCTGACAACCCCCAACACAACACAACTGTGTCTGTCTGGCTGCCTGTCCTTTCTGCCCCCCTCCCCTGAGCCTCAATCTTCTTTTATAAGTCTCTTTCAGTTGCTCCAAGTTCAACCTTCGGCGCTTCACTTTTTTTTCCCCCTCAAAGTCTGTTTCTTGCTCTAGTCCTCTCCGGATTGCTCTTTTTGACTGCCTGGTTGCTATATGTGCAGCATGTACTGAGAAAAAAAAAAAAAAGAAGAAAAAAAATGGCAGATTCTGTTTATTTAAACGACAACTGTAGCCACAAGGAGTGCCAGGGCTGTGTGGGCTTTGGCGGGGTCTGTATGTTCGCTGATGCAAGAGTCTTTTGAGTTTTGTGGCTGTTTGAAGAGACAAAATGCAACAGTTTTGTAGCTACCGAGTGCAGTCACTTCTCTCTGCTGTTGTGACATTTTTCAATTACCCATTTCATAAATCAATACGCTCCTCCCGTGGCTCTGCACATTCAAAGCTGAAATACACTTTTGCTGTCGCGAAAGATTTCTTCTCCCCTCAATTCGGCTTAAAACAAATGACATCTGCTTCAATACCTTTTGGGTTATTAGATAAATTGATGTGCTGCATTAAAATTGCTCGGGTAACTACTGAGTATAAAGTAGTGGATAAACACTGGCCATATAATGTGGGATACATACTCTGCTTTTAAATTACATTACTTTTATAAAACTAAATCAGAGTCACAGCAATGTAAAACTTTCTGAAGTTTGACAGTAAACACTGACTGGCCTGAGCATCTAAAACTTGTAGAACTACTTTCATAGCTGTAAGTGGTTTATAGACAATATAAAAGAGGACACAAGAGGTCATTTTTATCTTTAAACTACTGTAAAATGATAACAGACTGGCCTAAATCTGAATGCACAACCAGATTAAAGTAGGAGGAGTCTGGACAATCATTGAAGGTGGACATGGGTGAAATAATGTTGTGTAGTAGGTAGCAAAGGCGAGCAGTAACACAAACTGACAGCCCTGGTCCTAATTACATCAGGTAAGCATCTTGCTGCTGTCACCCACTGTACGAGCGTCAGGCCGTAATCATATTTACATGTAAACAAATGCAAATGAAAAACATATCAACACAGCGCAGGAGCTGTCGTCTTTGAATGTCAGGGGGATGAGTGTGTCACGTGACAACGCGCACATCAGTGAATTGGAAAGTAAGGCAGAAATTTGCATTCAAACAAAAAAATACATCAATTCAGAACACACACACAGAAAACTGACTGCTATAAATACATACTTAAAGATGTGGCACTTCAGTTTGAATTAATGTATTTAGTCCATGTGCAAAAAATATAACTGACCTTTAACCAGTTCAACAGACTTTCCCAAAAAAACAATAACTGATTAAATATTCTTTGTACAAACAGACCTTCTAATGTGTGGGGCGGAGACATGGTCATACGACTCAAACAATGTTTAGTAAAAGTGAACATATTGTGAACAGTGGATTCACGCTACTTGCACGTTCTCATATTTGGCCAGAAAGCTAAAGTGCCATCATGTCCACCGGAAAGGACTTGTGTGATCAATTTGCCAGCTCTTTTCCGCAGAGTCGGTGCTGCAAACATGAAAAGTGATGGCCCAGAACCAAAGCACCTCCCCACTGTGGCCCTCTGACTGTGTCAAAACTGATTCGCGCTGACGAAAGCCCATCTAAAACTATTTCATCAGCCAATATGGTGGCTAATTTGTTTGGTGGGCATTTATAAAATATGCATAGGAAATAATTTAGTCAGGGCAGGATGCTTCAAAACATCTGTGGTGTATCACATGCCGAGTGCTTATAAGCTTGTAGTGAGCTGGCAAGAGGTGCTGTTTTTCCTTCCTTGAGCTCCAGTAACATATGTCAAAATTCCCTTTCAGGAAGGATGTGCCTGCAGTGGACCAAGCTTTAATGGGTTTTAAATGACAGCCATGGGGACTAAAAGAATGTGCAGGTACCCGTTATATATTGACTTCATGCAAATGGAGATTAGCCCTTTTCCATCAAGCTGGTGCTAGTGTGGTTCTGAGCCGGTTCCAGTTTCAGAACCAGTTCTTTTGTTTTCCGCTGAAAAAAAGGCTGTCTCTTCTAAATAAGCACCGGTTTTGGAACCAGGAGAAAGCATTTTTTAGTGTTTCCAGCAATTTTAAAAGATTGAAGGTTTAATTCAGGGTTTCCGCTAGCCGGCTGCAGCCAGATTTTGGCAGGTTTGAAAAGCAAATGACAAGTAAATATAATTTCCATTGGCCAAAAAGGCCACCAAGAAAAAATCTGGAGAAAAAAAGAGTCAAATAGGCTACATCCAGTATTGTTTTTTGGGGCAGACCTAAATACTAAAAAAGTTAGTATTTTGTTGCTCAGGACAGTCCTGGGAGTTTCTCAGTGTTCAAAGCTGAGGAATTTTGAGGAATTTAGCCCATGTTTTGCTTGGTCCCTCCATAATATTACAACGGTGAAAGCACCCGAAGCCATGTTACAGGAGCGAAAGGGCATCCGGCTCGAATCCCTGGCCTGGTGTGTGCAGAAAACACACTGACAGAGCTGGAGTAAGGCAGCGATAAGGTTTACACCTGCAGTTCTCCATCGTCTCCACACGCACAACTTTAGCGCTCTTTCTATGATTAAATGTAGGAGCATTGTTGTAGTGGCCAAAATTTTAGGACCCGACCAGCCAAACTGTCCGGCAAAGAAAAAAGAAATCTAACGGAACCTCTGGTTTAGTTGGTGCTAAATTTCAGTAAAAAGGGAGAAATGGAGAGGCCAGAATGGTCTCTGTGGAACAAACTAACCGTCTTCTTGCCTCGCGCTCTTTAGCGGAGATACAGCTGAAACTATAGGGAGCAGTTAGGACTAAGCCCGTCTTTGAAGAAATCCAACAAGAAATGCTAATGGCTGGCTACAAAAGGCATGCAGACAACCTGATTAACAAACTAAACAAAAAAAATACTTATTTTTGTGAAGCCATTTGTAAAACCACAAGCAGGAGTAGTAAAATGTTATTATCCATGTTTTATGTGACAACTGACTTCCCACACATAGCACAAAGCACTTGCTCTTATGTGGAAAACCAAGTCAGTACAACACCAAACCACCACCAGCTCTGATCCAGATCAGAACCAGCCCGGAACAAGCAGCTTCCTTGGTGGAATAGCAGGATGACTGATAATATCAAAGGCTTTAGAAGGCTTTACGTTTTTTTTTATTTTTTTTTACAGTTTTTAAAATACCCTTACAAAATCTCATGCCAAAAACACTGTAACAGAGGTGGCCATATAATACTATAAATGATCAGCCATCTTCCATAAACTGACTGACACAGGTTGCTCAGCCTACACCTTTTGTCCAAAGCAGTCTAAATCATTTATTGAAAAACGCTACCAGCTACAAACACCTTGAACAAGATCTTAAACACTACACTGCGACCTGGTCACATACAGCAAAGGCTAAATTATTTAGACAGGTCAGCAAGCCTTCGATCGCCCCTGAATTACAAATCAAAAGTGCACTGAGGGACCCCTCATTGTTACAGAGTCTGTTTTATGACCAAGGCTCACAGCCTACTTTTGTTCATGACGGGCCTCTACGTATCCATATTCACACAAGGACAATGAGGGTACACTTTAAAACTGCATCGATGTGCAGGATTCAGGCTGACACTCGGTAAATTATGAGTTCAGTTGGGAGTTATTTAGCCAAGCTGCCAAAAGAACGAAAGGAGAATGCCTTCAATTCCAGTCATTTAACTTTGATGAAGCCTTTAAACTGACGGACAGGGACAATGTATGGATAAGTTCGGACATTCAAGCTCAAACGTGATGAAAAAAGATTTGTTGGAGAAAGTTGTATGGACAAAAAGAAACTGCCTTTTCTGCATTTTAGTGATTTTTTTTTCAACAACTTCTACAGCACAGCACGGACGGAACCACGGACACCCACATGATCATTTCAGTCAATCAATCAATCTTTATTTATATAGTGCTTTTCATACATTTCATGTAACACAAAGTGCTTTACAGATTTAAAAACATTCTCTCACACCCGCGTTCTCCCACAAACACATTGTCGCATTCACACTCCCCCCACCCTCCTCCCCAGAGACACACCACACAAGCACACCACACACACTCAAGGTAAAACAATGGACGCAATGGACATAGGGCTGAGGTAAGGCTGGTAAACCAGGTAAGGAAACACCGTCCAAGGAGCCGTCTGCATCGGGAGCGGCACCTCGGCTGCAGCCACAGGGCACCAACACTGGGGGCCCGGACAAGGCACGGTAGAAACTAGGGATGGTCCGATATGAAAATTTTCTGCCGATACCGATATCCGATATTTGCCTCACTGGTGTGGCCGATATCCGATATTTGCCGATATTTATTTCAACGTTAAAAATCAATAGAAAGGCTTACTCAAATGTGGTAAAGTTTGTAAATTGTTCCATTATTGGAATGTCTTATGCTTATGCCTGGGACACATCTCACACTTATATATTATTAAAAAGACCAAATGCAATGTTTGAGTGAAATGTCATTTTGTTTTTGGCTAAATATTTACTCAGACCTACTTATTATTATACTTTCACCCATGTCCTCTATTAATGGGAAACACTGACACTGGGAATATGCTAGGCTACTATTGATTGTATTTTTTTATTAAAATATGTAGCCTACCATGTTGTTTAAGCTACATGTTTTAACTTTACACAAATTTGATAAAGGACACACAGCTCTGTATGAAGCTTTGAAATTGGAAATATCATAATGTCACTTTAACAGCAACTTATATGAACTTATGAGGCCAGACTGAATATTTAGAGTTGGTTTAGAGCTGGCAAAAAGCAAACAGTAGATTTACAAGATTAGCATGAGCTTTGAACTGCTTTGTTTTCAATGATAAATGCGCGAACGATGCAAATGCATCTAATTAAATATGCGCGAAAATGCGACATGACATAACACCTCGTTTTCACGGGTCATTAACATGACAAAGGTGGGCAGAGTAAACGTCAATACAGACATCATCACTGTAGTTAGACCTAAATGATCACAGAAAGGTCATGTTTATGTGTCGTAGCCTTAAGCCTGTTAGCAGCTATGCTAGCGCTAACAAACAAAGTTATAAATCTGGCGTCAGGACGGAGAAACTTTTGCAAAACTCACCTCAGATGTAGCGACAAATAATCCATCAGAAAATGATTCCTGTTAATCCTGACTCAGAATAATGTCCATAGAGGCAGATTTAGTCCAGTTTGTTACAGCAGCAACTTGTGTCTCTGCATCTCTGTGGTGTCCAGTGTTTAAACTTAGTAAAAACATATTTTCTTTTGGAGACGTGTGAATTTATGCTGGAGGTTCTTTATTTTTAGGAGCCACTGTTTATTTGAGATAATTTGAATAAATTGTTGCCCCAGTCAGGTCAGTGCAGCCCGTCTACACCGCTGCTGCATTCAGGTGCGCTATGACATTACGGTGTAGTAAATAATTCAAAGAAAAAAAAAATATCGGCCGATATTTTCCCATATCGGACCGATACCGATATGGGAAAAAAAAAGACAAATATCGGCCGATAATATCGGCGGCGCCGATATATCGGCCATCCCTAGTAGAAACTCCACACCTCTGTCCAGACACCCACAGGACAGCACCCCAGCAGCGACAGCCAATCACCGCTCCCGCGGCAGAGGGCTCCTCCAGAGGAAACTGGAAGAGCATAAAAATTGTTAAATAAAAAAAAAAGTAAAATCGAATAATAGGATCACTAAAATAGAGAGAGGTAAAATACATGAATACAAAATAAATATTAATAACAGTTAAATATCAATTAAATTAATTATAAGGTGCTGAGATAAATAAATAGGCCTAGCAAAAATAAATATCAGTTAAAGGCTAAACTAAAAAGGTGGGTCTTGAGCCTGCTCTTAAAAACATGAACGTTCTCTGCAGCCCTGAGCTCCTCCGGCAGGTCGTTCCAGAGGCGAGGGCCATAGTATTGGAAAGACGTCTCCTTAGCTAGTAGATGCTCTAACTTATATCACGTATATAGTATAGTTGCTTCATCTATCAAGCACACTTGCTCTGTTCTACAAATAATGGCATTGGCACGCTGCTGCTTAAACTACTTTCTGAATCTGAGCGGCAGTAAAAGTTCACCTGTCACTAAAAACTTTCAGGTCACCAATGTGCGCTGTCTCGTGTGGTCTACTCGGAGATGTGTTTGGTTGGAGCCACTCTATGGCTGGATACGGGAAGTAGTTGTTCCACATTTCTCTTTTGAAGATTGTTTTGTCTCTTGCACCTATTGTATTTTCTTCCCTCTGTGTGTACCATCTGAATGTTTTTTGTTTTTTCCCCCATTGCTATAAAACAGAGGGAAGATTGTGAGGGTAGTTTATGCATTTCCCACCTGCCACTTTTTTTTAATGACTGATGTGTTGTGCTGACATTCGCTCTTGTGTCGGTTTCTTAACAGTTAAGAGTAATTAGAATGTCATCTAGAAATAAATCAAAAGATCAATAATAAGAGACACTAATATAGACTGCTTTTCAACATTGGAATTGCATAACCGTTTCAGTGCTGCCTGAGAAGGAAGCTTCACAAATGAATTTACATTCACGCAATCCATCACCAGCCTCAACATCATCATCTGTGGTAAGAACAACGCTGTTTGCTGGAGTGAAAATGCACTCACTCAGCCTTAGACATAGATGACAGTGACAAATGGTGCTTCAGATTGGGAAATGAGACAAAGGGAAAAACATTAAATAAAACCCATTATAGTTTAGTTTTTGAAGAGGTGGGAATGAGAGAAGAGGGTGGGGCTGTCAGCGGAGGATGTACGAAGACGGACACTACAATCCAATACAAGGACGGAGCCGGAGAGCCATCTGACAACTTCAGGAAACAATTTCATCCTGCCAAACATCTCATCGCAGTGAAGGAGCAGAGCTATGGGCCCGTGTTTCTGCCCTACTTTGGGACATTTCAAACACTGTCACAACTTCAGAGTCAGCCTGAACACTGTGCCGCAGCAGCACATTATTCTCGTGTCTCAGTCAGATGCTGTATAAGGTTGGTTTGCCAGGCACATGTATTCAACACGGCTTCTTTGTACATTAGAGCCCTCATTAAATTCATGGCTTACTTGTGTTGAAGGACACAGATGAGGAGAATCATAACAACCGGTGATGCGCTGCAGTACAGGAGCGAGTGACTGTGTTAGGACACCAGCAGTGCGTAAATCAGCACTTTGTGTCGTTATTGTGCTAATTTCTCACACCTGCCCCTGGGAAGCTTTTTGATTAGCAGCTTCACAGCTGTTGCTCCACTTGCAGCGGTTTATCTCCATAAATGATTGCTGATAAATTCTCCTGGGACCGACGCTGGGAGCCTCGGAGAGCTAAACGCACAACTTAAAGAGCCAAGCACAGGGTTAAGATGAGTGGATTTGTTCATATTGTGCTCATTAGTGACAGAAGACAGGTCCTCTTATTTGAAACATCTTAAAACTCAGTATTTACACAGAGGCTTCATTCAAGCTGTGCAATCAAAAGGCCTCATAATGGGGAAGACTAAATCAATATCAAATGTGGAACTTCAATGGCAAATTCACATTACATTTACAGGGGTAAATGTAATGGCGGCCGCGACACAACGATCTTTCACCAAAGAAAAAAAAAAGAGTGGTGCGCACTGAATGGGTGCTGCTGCCGGATCTTCTCTCATCGAATGCAATTTCTCCATCTGTGAGATCAATAAAGTACCATCTTATCTTATCTCAAGTTATGTCACCGCAGCTTATGAAAGTGATGTAAGTGTATAATAACCTCTAAAGGCATCATCAAATGAATCATGAAATGAGAGGGTGTGGAAAGGTACAGCAAATGACCCATGTTTGTGTATCAAGCTGCAGTATGTACACAAAAACATAAAATAATGGGCCATATTGTTGATTCCTCAGAGGATATCAACACATTGAGTGCCAAAACTTTTTTAAACGAAACTAGACACTCGAATACACCTTACGTGTGATTTTGGTAGCTCTGTGATGAACAGAAGTGAAATAAATAACGATCAAAAACTAGTAAAAAATCATGATCTGGACATTTCATATATTATTGCGTTTCTTTTCTTCTCCTTTTTTAGTCTGAGGGGGCGTGGTGTTGCGTAGCGCACAGCTGTAAACCCGGCACTTCTCTCTCGTTCTCTGGAGCGCGTTTGACAAAGCAGAGGCAGACGGCTTCCCATGGATCGAAACAGTTGAGATTTTAATATTTTTAGTTTAGTTTAGTTTAGTTTTTAAATTGTCCAAATGGGTCCAAGGACGGCTGAGAAACATCCTGTTAAAGTCTTCAATCCGAGAACCAGGCTGTTTAAATACACACACGATAAAAAGCAATCCATAACACGCAGACAACAATGTTGTCGTTGAAAATTGATTTAACATAACGTTAGTATCTGTCCATCTGTTAATCAGAAAGGAGAATGTTGCATAAAACACCCGTTATGACCCTTTCTATAAAAAAAAATCTGTGATTTTGATAAAAACTAGCCTATGCTTAGCTTAGATTTCTCAGAAACCGAGGCACATAGATTCAAACTAGAATACTGCTACAAATATCATGAAAAATGGTCTGAATTGTTGGGCACTCAACAGCTAAATCCCCAAAACAGCGCGGCACTCAATGAGTTAAGTATGTTTAGAGAATATGTTTTGATGTAGTATAAAAATAAACTATTTGTTCAGGTTTACACTAATTATAACTGAACACATTTTGAGCACAGTGCATCATATCACTTTCGTGACCAGAATGACCCTTTGTTTTTAAAAGAGTTGCCAATTATAATAAGGACTTGAACTAAAGGCTCTGTTCTATTAAAAAGAAAAAGGGGAAAATGGGCATTTATGTGTTTTTAAAGAGGTTTTGATGACCAAGCCTGGCATGTTTGTTCTGTCTTATCACACACTGTGATAAATGCGATATTAAATGCCACACTTAAAGATCTCTTGAAATGGGCTCCAGTCATGTGTGCTGTGTAAACGTTAAGTGTACATCGATGGACCTTTAGTTTCCAACTGGGTGCACTTTAGGACAGTGCAGATGGAGCAGATTAATGCTCAGGAGTTCCCTAATGTCAAATCAATTTTAATTTCGACAGAGCCTTAACTCATGTAACTGGAGAAGGCTGCCGTTTAAAAAGACATAATGATGCTTTGAAATGGGACTCCATATTATATTTTGGCAAGAACAAAGCAGTGCAACTATTCAATATCTTATTCTTTAAATGAAATTGAAATATTTGGACATTTCAACCAGATTTAGATTTTCGAACTTTCAGATCCCTTCTTGACACTCGATCTTTCACTCGATCAGTTATAACAACATATACAACATGCTTCTAAAATTGCACCAACAGAGTCAGCCTTCTACCACACAGAAGTACAGAGCATCAGAGCATTAGTGTATCTGAATGAAGGGAAGAGATTTTCCATTGGAAACTAACCGTATGCAGCAGTCTTATGAAGGCATATGAGGATACTAACCCAGGGTCTTTTGGTGATAGGGGCTTTAAAAGATCTGAAGTTCAAGGATGTAAGAGCCTCCCTGCACCAAGATATTAACACGCTCTTTCACAGAGCCACATAAGATTACTGATGTGCCATTTTGTAAACAAGACGCTTGAAAGGCAAAAAGCAGGACTTAAATATGGAAATAAAAAGGCCTAGACGAAAAAGTCTGTGCATAGTTTGAATGTTTAGGGACAACTAAAGCCTTTGGTGCATCGCCATGGTTAGATTAGGAAATTTACTACTGAATTTGAAGGTCAGGACTTTTTTTAAAGGGGACAAATGATAAAACTGCGCATTTTCACTGAACAGCATGCCACACAGACATATCTTGTAAAGCGTGTGTGAGTCCCCAGAGAAAGAGCTCGTCTCAAATAGCCGATACAGATAGCAAAAAGGAAAAAAAGATGGTCTCACCTGCTGGAAAGGTTGAGCAGCTCGTGTTTGTCGCTGACGGTGGACTTGTCCTCCAGCTCCCACATCAGGACGTTGATGAGGTGAGAGTTTTTGATCACAATGGGCACTTCCTCAAACATGTGCTCGAAGCCGATGTTGGCCTTCTTCAAACTGCAAAGACAGAAGAAATGTTTAAACAATATACATTATGACATAAGGTATACTTTGTCCCCTTTGGGAAGAGGAGCTGGGGGGATCCACCTGCAGATCAACAGCTAGGTTTGGTCAGAACTGGTCAGTTTGGTCAAGCGAGGCTTATTAAGATTACACTAACACAAAACCTATATTGCTTTTAAAAATAACCAATTCCATGTATCTGTGTGGAATCCTCTCTATTCTGCTCAGAAATATATATTGACATGTCTTTTTTCATAAACTGAACACTGCAATTACAGAAGTGAATAGGAGACACAATTCCGCTTTCGGCATTTGACATGAGGACATTGTTTGCGTGGAAGCCAGTATTAAGTCAATTTCTAAGAAAAAACATTCCCACTGCTGGCACTCATACTTATGTCTACAATGAGAAAAGCGCAGAGCCTTGTGTGTGATAATGGCGGCGCTTACGAGGCAGGATTGGGTAGCTAGTGTATCGGATTTTATCATCTGAACCCATAAAATAGAATGTCCATATTACATGCAAAGCACAACCTAAAGCCTGGAAAACCCTAAATGACTTTTTTATGGTCTCGATTGAAAGCATCAAATGTTTTTTAAAGACTTTTTCATCTAACATCAGGAGCCAAAAGCTGCATCCTTGCCACGGACCTTTTAACACAAAATGAAACTTCAAACTTGGCTTAATGTCTCGCATAAATCCAGTTGCATTGACTGACTTTCTCCTGCGCCGCCACTCGTGCACTAATGTCTGCAGCTGTACTAGATGGGTCGGCGATCAATATGTCCGCCGCATTAATCCACCGTACTGTACCACAAAGATATTTATATTTTTCTTGTCTGTGTGATAGATGGAAGTGTGTCGCTTCATTTGGCTACTAATGTAATTCTTAAAATGTTTTCAATTGCAACTGTGGCAAGGTGTAGGGATTGAGTTGTGCAGCTAATGGGCAATGCTGCCTAAAGGTGCAAGTAATTAGGTTGCTTTCAACAGCATGCAGAGCAGAAGTCAGTCAGTCGAAATACAAACAGTTTACATACACCGTATCGACACAATTATTCAGTAAGTACTTCCTGAAGATGATGACCTTTCCGCATGCCAGAATACTGATGGAATAAGTCAAATAAGGGGAGAATGGAAGGACAGCATATTTTAGGCAGGACAAATTGTTCAACCTTACTAGACTTTTGGCAAGCGTAATGCCGTGCTCTTTCCAAGTCGAGTCCCGCCGGACAGACCCAAAGGTTGACTGGACGGGCACAGTAAATTGGTGCTCATATTGTGTGTTGAAGTGGCGCCCCCTGACCATTGCCTCCGTAGCCCGGCGGACTTGAGGGAGACCAGTTCAAAGCGAATGAGGCCTATTCAAGATTCATCTAGGTATGCCTTTCATTTCCAAAAGGTGCACAATATATGCACACTTATGTAACATCAAATATAGCCAACATGAAAGGAAAGGCTTTCCGGCACGTTTTAGGGAAAAGAAAAAAAAAAGCTTTTGAAGTTTTGTGGAATCCTGAAAATTATAGCATTGGGGAAATTGTCGTAATGTGGCGATATTGTTCTTTCCTGCCCAGAGCAGCCCTCGTTCCATTATGAGCTTATTGGGAACAGTGACAGCTGCAGATCATAGCCATAATAAATCATAGGGACTGATCAAAAGCTGGCAACTCTGGGCCAAATGGTTGGTCAATAACAGCGTCACCAGAGCAGGTGAATGTGCACAGCGAGTTGAGAGGGGAAACGACAAACCCCAAACTGCTACTTTCAACTCACTCTCATTAGATGGTCAAAAATGTACCGTTTGATGGGACAGTAATCTGATTCTTCACCCCAGGGTGTATGTGCGGTACATATCCCCTCGCCACTTTATTTATGCATGCGAGAGTTTGTGCAGCGCCTAAACTGCCTCGAAAATGGCCCCCCTCATTACAGTAATTTTTAACCGCAATTTAAAAGCAATTACGATAAGCCTCGGGGTCACAAACAGCATAAACATGGTACATTTGTTTGACGGGCAAGGGCACGCTGATAAATCATCTATAGCAGCATCCTTCTCCAACTGCTACTAAATACCTTCCCCCGTGGAAGCGCCAGACTATATTTGCATCTACTGAATACGCAGCTGAGAAAATATACATTCAATATTACGCGCGGAGGAAGCCCGTGTTATAAATATGCAAAAACACATGAGTCATTTATAGTGAAGGAGCAGGTCTCATTTTCAAAGTATTACTCCAGATGATAATGAAGATTGCAGAGCACTTAGAACACTTACCCCTCAGGTGTGAAGTCTTTCTCTTTGCAGATTTCCATTAGTTTGGGAGTTAGTCTGTATGCTTTTAGGGACAGGGAGCCCTGGGCTGTCTTTATGGGGTCTAGAGGGAGAAGAGAGCAACAAGAGAGAGAGACAAAGCATTAAGAGAGGGATTGAGTGCCTCTTATTGTGTTCTTGATTAGTAATGACACAAAAACAGCAGGGCCACACTGTTAAGAGAATCTCATAAGTCACAAACCTTCTATGAGATCCTCTAAGGTCCAAAACCTTGTAGGTAATTTGAATAAAAGTAATTACAAAGCTTACGATTTCTTTTATGTTTGAGGATTAGAATTGAAACATTAAGCTCAAAACTACAACTACAACAAACACAGTTGATTACTTCAGTGACTTAAGTGTATTTTTATCACAAAATGACTCAAAAACAAATTACACATTTAAAAGGATTTTCCCGTTTCTTTGTCCCAGCAGTAAAACAAACGTCAGCCCTACCCATTGAACTATGTTATTGTTTGTTGGTCTCCATCCAATTGTTCTTTTGGCTCGCAGAACACCCATATCCATCCTTTTTTTTTTTTACACTCTGTGTACGCCAATTTCATTAAAGCCATAAGCTTTTGAGTTCAATGAAATAAACTTTTATAAGCTATTGAATAGCTTCTTCAGTGTCTTTTCTTAAAATTATATAAAATTGAACCCCTTCTAATAGAGGACTGACAAATTGAACATGACATCTCTACGAGGCACTTATCCTTCAAAGCTCCAATAGACTATTGATGTGTAGTGCAAGTGCTTCAATTTTACTTATTGAAGCTCGATGTTAACTTGTCCTTGGTAAAGCTTATGTTCCTTTAATTTCTGATTTTGTAGATCTGCCATTTCTCATAATTTTATTGTACTTGTCAAATAAAACAGCTCTGCCTTTTCAAAAGATGTAGGTTTTACTGTATTATGTATTCCCTTGTGCACACAAGCAGGTGAGCATATGGGCAGCAATGGATAAAAAAATAATATTTTCTGGGATCGTCTCGTAACAGAAGACTTCTGTGCGTATCAAACTGGTTTTGTCTGTCCGTGTGTGCCATCTGCTCCTTTGTAAACGTATGTATGCTGCATCAAAACCTCGGCGCTGTAATTGAAGGCAGCGCGTGAGCAGCCACCGAGGGCCCTGTGAGAGAGAAAGGCTTAATGTGCTCATGTCTGGGGTTTAGGTCTTGAGCGGTCAGTGTTTGCATCGTGATCTTGCTGGCTATGTGGTTTCAGATCTAATCAGCTCTTTGTACTGGGTTTTATTTAGTTTTTAAGTTGGTGACAATAAGTCAATATCCAAAACAACAATGAAGATCAAGATTTGTATTTTAGCATCTTTATCAAACAGCCACTCATTTTTTTCCTTCACATGAACACTGTTTCCAGTTTTCAGATCTCATATGTCTTACAGCTCTGACACAATAGATCTCACAAATACAGAGCATGTCATCTCTTGAGAGCAAACATGTGACATCAAAAGTGCTGATGAAGGAGACATTGCAGTGTCGCACGAGCGTCGGGAACATGCTGAGCCTCTCTGGCACTCTACATTGATTTTGTCACTTAATTGAAATGCTGCTCTTTTTACAGATTGAAAACATTTATTCCCAGTGTGGAGCATCCTTCTCTGGCAGTGTTCGTGCTCATGTCAGGAAACTAAACGCACAACTTAAAAGGGCTTTGTACCCCGGAGGCACTGGGGATGTGTCTGTTGGCCAGCTGCTGCTAATGCTTGTTACTTCAGACAGATATACGGAGGAAATACTGGCGCAGACTTGGAAAGCCAACAGGCGACAAACTATATGCTACTAGAAGTTTCACTGACTTACTCCCTTTCCCTGCAGCCCACCGTGACAAGTCATTTTCCTACCGCCAAGCCAACTCCACACAAGATTGACAATTGACAGTGGATCTTAATTCAGGCTGGCCAATACCTGTGGAGACTGACTGGTGGCAGCCAACCCTGACTGAGGAGCTCTCTCTCATTCACACAGCTATAGCAGATGGCATTAGCTTTCTTTGTAGATTTGGCAAGTGAAACTTTCCCCAGTCAGTCATGCCACTGTGCTGCTTTGTAAACAATGAGGCTGCATAGAGGAAAAGAAGCTGGATGAGCTAGGCAGAGCACGGTGGACCCGCCTCAGCAAAAAGGTCCCTGGTTTAATATTCCGTTATCATGTTCTCCATGTCTGAATGGGTTATTTACAGGTGCTTCCATTTCCATTACCACAAGATACAATTCCTTAAGGGGTAACATAACTAAACGGAATTGGCAATCAGCAGCAGTATATATGATGTGGGTTGTTTTTAGTTTGCCCTCCGTGGTTTGTGGCCTTGCAGAGATCTACAGAGGGGCAAACGTCAAATGGGCCCATCCCCAAATTCTGGAAAGCAGAAGCTTCATGTTGTTTTAGAGAGAACAGAAGTCAAATACTGTGGCAAAAAGTGAGACATAAGTTGGATTCATGACCTCTCCATCTTTTCACGTCGATGTAGGGAAACAGTTGTCATGAAGACTTTAAATGCCTTTGCATTAACAGCTTTTTCTAGTTTAGAGAGGTTATTGGTCAGAAGCCATGAACTTGCCGATTGGTCAGGTGATTGATTGAACCATTCAAATAAAATGACGAGGTAGCTCGTTACAAAAATAATCTATTTTATTACTCTGACATTAACCAAGGATAATGTCAATTTCTTTGAGGTGCTTTAATCCATTAGGCGTAGTACTATTGATCGACATTAATAGAAGCCCTTGTTGAGAATAAGAAAGGGCCGGAGTCACTGGAACGCGGTACAACGAAGACAGATCCAAGTGGTTCATGGTCAGATGGGTTAAAGCTCACTTGGTTAATCATTAATGCTTAAGAAGACGTTTTTTTTTTTTACACAGCACCTTTTACATAAATAGTCACGAAGTGCTTTACATGAGACAATTAATGTCTCATCCTGAGAGGACAACCCAGGGCCAGCCGTGATTTTTGGGAGTAGAGTACAATACAGTACAGTGTGCAACATTTTAATTTAGTTTTTTATTTTTGTCTTTTAGTCTTTAGATTTATTCAAAACATTATCTTAAATGTTCTAACTAATTCTTTTACATTTTTAAAATTCCATGTAATAAATTAAATGTAGTAAATTTTCCATTCATTGTATTGTTTTCAAAACACGTTTTATCATATTCTCTGCGTCATGGAGCTTCTCCCACATGGACAATGCACAGACATGCTCCTTTCCTCTCGATTTACCGATTGATCTACGTTCCTACCCTCACCTATGGTCTATGGGTCTTGGTAATGACAGAAGGGTTTATGGTGAGGAGCTCAGTCAACCAGGAGGAGCTTGGAGTAGAGCTGTTGCTCCTTCACGTCGAGTGCCAGCTGAGGTGGCTTGGGCATCTGTCAGAGGCCTACTGGAAGCCTCCGTTGGCATGTCCCATTGAGAGGAGGCGTCCGGGAAGACCCAGGACACACTGGAGGGACCATGTCTGAGCTGGCCCCTCGTACTTGGTACAAGGGTCTGGAACTTCACAATTGAGCTCCGTTATCAGGTGGGAGGGGTGAACTCCTTTGAAACGATTGGATCTGATTTTCACTAGTGTTTGATCGTGACATATGTAATGCCCCCGAGTGAGTGAAGCTTCATAACTCTTGGGAGCATTCCTTGCACATTCCAAGGCTTCAATTTTAATTTCTGGATATTTGGGAGCCGAGCCAGGATGGATTGAAGAGCTTCCATTTCGTTCGTATCCGTCGCCATTGCCAAACTACAACCCGCAAATCGGCGCAAATGCTTGACGTCGCCTACAACACCCGCCTCTCCCGCTCGCTGAATGGTAGGTAGAAAGTCAACCGATGTAACGCAGCCACTGAGGTCAGACCCAGACGTACATGAAGGGAAATGATAATTGACCGGAGTTTGCGGATGACTAAGGCCAGGCTAATGAGATATATCGTAAAACAATACTATATCCCTCCCTAATGGTTAATTTTGTAACAAGTAAAACACTGTGACACCAAATTGTGATGACACTGATGCACTGTGTTTTTATCTGACTAGAGACACAGACCAATAAGAACTCAAAGGCATATTAATGTCAAATATGGCCCTGAAGCACAGAGAGTTTGGTAATAAACTCTTTGGAGTGGTCGAGTTTAAAGACTGTTGTTTAAGGTCAGTGCATCTGGGCACTTGCATTTCTGCCCACACTTCATAAACCTTACAGAGATTCAGCGCTTACGTTTGTGTTTGATTCAATATCTGCAAACAAACCGGGCATAAAAGGAAAACATCCGGCTTCATTATTCAAAGATAATGAATGCACTCTATGCATTTCCTCAGCACATGCTGAAAGATGACTTATAGCACAGCTGTTACTGTTTTCTACAACGACTGTTTTGTACAGTATATTTTGTGGTGACACTTTTAGGAATTTCTGAATTATGCTGTGTAATGTCCCACCACATCTGTCAACCATTTTACTAAGATGTTATTGTAGTGAGGGACTTCCTTGGACGTACAAAATACAGATTTAGAATAGATTAGAATATAAAATGCTGCAGAAATTGTTGGACTTTCTTTTATCACCCAAAATAATGTTTATTATTCATTTAGTTACACATCTTCCAAGTGCAAATCTTACTTTGTTGTGTAAAGGGGTTGTGAAAGCTCCATCAGAGCATTGTCTTAAGAGAAATTGTGGGAAATATAAAAAAAGCGGAGCTATATTGTAAAAACAAATTATGTTCATACTAGTTTAATCCTTCATTCAAAGCAAAATCAAATGAAATGAGGATATAATAATTCAAATGGTTGAATTTAAATTTGTTGAAACAAACAAAAACAGATGAGCTATACCAAAAGTTTTAATTAGTTCGAGGCCACTGCTTACCATAGATGAGCACCACGGACTCCTCAATGGCATGCTGGTAGCTGAACTGGGAGTCGAGCAGAGCCCTGCTGACAAAGGAGCCGTAGAGGGTGGACTGGTACCAGCCCACATGCAGATGGTCAATGTTGACGTGACGCAGTGAACGCATCATCTCCATCTGGTATTGGACTGAAAGCAGAGAAAAAGACAGGAAACGAGGAAATGAGACAGAAGAATTAAATACAGAATTAACTTTGCTGAAATGAGGTTTCTGATTTTTTTTGTTTTTTCTTTTTTTGGAGCTGCTTGTATTTGGTGTCCATCTGGAAGATAAATAGTGTACAAACACCGTGGGCAAGGAAGCACGAAGATTACACAAACTATTAGACTTATGGGGAAAAAAAGAGCAACCAGAAAATGAAGCAAAAGCAAATGTTTCATCCTGTCTTTGAAGGAATAGCTGTGGCATTTTATCAGATATAGTTCAGCCGAGACCAAGAGCTGTCCCTTCATTATTTTAGCAAACCCATCCCCAGAGGAGAGAAGAAAAAAAAAAAATGACTGGATTAATACGGCGACAGGGCTCGGCTACAGGACACAAGGCCAGATGCATTAGCAGGAGAGCCATTTCATTACACCAGACACCACCTAAGGACACATGGCAGTGAATACACACAAGCCCTGCCTCGTCAGCTGTAAGTAACGGCACAAACAAGTGAGCAAAACAGCGGCTTTGTGCAGTCCACCTATGGGGAGCCCGATAAATCAGGGCCATATTGGGCAGCTGTGGCCCCCAAGACCCCGGCCTGTATAGCACATCCTTGTACTGCTGCGGCTGTTAACGAGAACAAACTGAATCGGGCCATGGCTGTGGTGGCAAAAAGATGAAGGGAAGGAGTGAAAATAAAAAAGCAATAATGGCGAGTAAAGCCAAATGGAACAAAGAAGTCTGTACTTGCTCTGAAGTCCGTATAACTGCAATTTTGCCAGTGTAAACCAGTTAAGTATTTGTAAAGTAGTCATATAGCCTAGGTTCATTCAAGAAGCATTTAATGTAAAATCAGGGGAAAGGCAAAGCCAAGGCCATGGTCAGGTAAGTCTCATAATCAGTGCTGCTCTAGAATATTTTTTATTTATTTTTTAAAGTCTGGATGAAAACACAACAACTTTGCTACTATTTATGTGCAATAATTTCACATTATAAAACTCTCAAGTGTTAAATTCAAGGAGATAAACAACTAAAAGTTCATAATGTTAATGAACACCTTTATAACTAAACTATAAATGCACTTACTGATCTATAAAATGTGAAAACTTTTGTAATGCGGCAAAATCGATGGGAAAAAAATACAAAACGCCCAAAAGACCAACACATTTTTCCTCGTTGCCGTTTGCTTCACAGCTTCTGCAGCACAAACAAAACAAAAGCCAATGATGCACCAACAATTAAACATTCGACTGAAGAGGGAGTACAGCGTGGGAAGGAGGGCAGCACTTACCAGAGCATCTTTTGGAATTAAAAAACACATCTGGGCGGGCGCGGGGAATGGTGCAAAGGCAGAGGACAGGCAAATAAAAATAGCTCGTTTCACCTTTTTTTTCTTTCTTTCAGGGAGGACTGAGCATTCTAATCTACCCGTTTAATCTCGCCTTTTATTTGGTGAGTGACGCAGTCAGTGAGACAAAGGAAAGCTGACAGGGTGGACTGAACAATGCAGAGGGCAATGGGTAAAAACCGGCCATCTCTGTAAAGGGAATTCAGAATGTAGAGCAATAACGGGGCATGCTCTCGTACACAAAAAGACAAACAAGGCACAGGTCAAGAATGAATTATTCATGAAACGGGTTGCTTCAAAATGTTTCAGATGGTTTACCTAATGGACTAAATTACTACCAGGTTTATTAATGCAGTGTTTGAGACAAATTAATGACTTTTCTGTGGCAAATATATATTCCAACTCACTTTAAAAGGAACAGGCCACCATTTTTCCGTACTGAGACATGTTCTTGCCTGAGCTTAGACGAGTTGATCATGTGTACCTGTCTGGTCTTTGTGCGTGCCTATCCCTCTCCCAATGTAATCCTATAGCTCCAAACAGGGGGGACGTTGGAAGCTACCAAGCTTTTTCATGGGCACGCACAAAGACCAGACAGGTAGGCATCAACTCGTCTAAGCTCAGGTAAGAACATATCACAGTATGAAAGAACTGTGTGCCCTCAGCCACGCAAAACGGCCAAAGATGTTGTTAGCATTTGGCCTCTCCCAGCATATTCCTATAGCCCCAAACAGGGGTGAAGTTGGAAGCGACCACGCTCTTCCACGGGCACAAAGACCAGACAGGTACGGATCAACTTGTCTAAGCTCAGGTAAGAACATTTCAGTATGTAAAAACGGTGGCCTGTTCCTTCAATAGTCATTAGTGAAGGTGCACACGTCACTTACAGTAACTACTTGGTCTGTTTATATGTTTAAAGACTAAACCAGCTTTTGTGTTGGTGCCCAATGATAAAAAGGTAAAATCACGATCTAATTTTTTGATATAGTTGTGGACATGATTTATGTTACACTCAGCTCCATCAGAGCCGAATAAACACTGACTCTAGAACACGGGGACAGGTGTGTAAAAAGTAAAATGAAATGAAATGAAGGATGTAAACTGCTTGAGTAGATCATATTTGCGAGGAAATTAGTATGCCGTTAAAAAAAAATATATATATCACTGAATTAATCTTACCAATAGTATTTTGTCTATTGTCAATTACATCTTCAAATATATTGTTATCGTGATATTTCTTTTTAAGATTTTAGGCCATATCACCCTGACCCGGCACACAAAAAAGTTTGAACGTAATGCTCATCCCGTAGTGGCATTACCAAATTCAAATTTGTATTGTTATACTTGACAGATCCGAGAATCAGAGAAAAAGAAGTGGTTTGACTTTAAAAGGTAACCCCAGAGTGTTCCTGTTTTCAAATGATGGCACATCAAGAAAATAAAGGTAAGAAAACTACACTCTAATGATGAGCTGTTGGAAAGTCCGGAAATCAGCAGCATGGACATTTTAACATGCAAGTGGACCAAAAAAAAAAAAAAAACACACACAATGAGAGCCAACGCCAGTGACAGACTGACTGTGTGTAGTTGCCCAGAGGCGGGCTGGCAGCGCACTTCATGTACACATTCCTCAAAGGAAAATACACAACTCTATTGAATCCATGTTCACACACTGTATGTCAATCAGTGTTGTACTTACCTCTCCAATGCCATTGATATGCGGACGAGCTACAGAGCCTTATCATTAGCAGGGAAATTGTGCACAAAACGATCCGTCTCTGAAGCACTAGCTGGAAGCCGTAAAGATTGACAAGTCGGGCAAAGAAACCAATCAGTTTGCTCGAAGGTCTTATTCAATAAAAGGGCACTTTTAAAAAACACACACTGCCTTTTGTTGTTAGTGTGCTAGAGAACGTCAGGGCATTTCATCATGAAGACACCAATAAGATGTCTCAAAAAGTTGCTTCCAGGTATGGCAATGAAAGAAAGTATCATTTGCAACTAAAAGCATCTTGAAATAAAACTACTATAGATTCAGTGTACTATAGTAGTTTCATATTCCAGCTAACCCGCAAGGAATTAAAATACACAGAATTCAGCATCTTAGAAAGGTGCACAAAAGTCCTTGAGTCGCCTCGTCTAAATCACTTCATTCAAGCTATTTCTGTCCATTTCAAATAACATGAGGTGAATAGAGACAGACTTGTGGATGAAAAGAAAGAAAATCTTATAAACTTGGAAAATAGCAAAAGGACAAAAGGGCTGCACATAAATGCAAGCCATTTACAACACAGTACTTCCCCCGTGATGCTGGGTCAAATGAGCCGACAGTGCAAACAAGCGATAAGGAGTCCACACAGGATGCACACAGACGGAAGATCGTGGAGCAACAAGGCATGAAGGAAAGAAACAGAAAAACTGGCAGAAATGTAGCTTTGGTGATTTGGGCCGGCGCATATTTTGTTTGTTTTCAAGGCCATTTACGGGGTCACAGCCTAAGAATGTTATGCCCTTGTCCTTCACACAAACAAGAATGTAGCAAATACGGTGGACATCTCAATCTGTGCCACAGTTTTGGTGCAATTCACTGCATGAGGAGACGAAAAATAAACAGTAAACATTATCAAGCACAATGAAATTATTCTCGTTCCAAATAAGGAATCAGCCCGACTCCAGAGGGCAGATAGCATTACACCAAAACAACCCCCTACACACAAAGTGGTAGATAGTGGAGACGGAGCCCATAGCCAAACGGAAGTCGGATGGGCTGAGTGAGAGGAGAGAGGGCTGGACTGTGGCGAATATCTCCTCCACTCACACATCTAAGGGGATCCTCTGAGCCGTGGACATGCCATCGGATCACCGGCTTGTTTGTTCATAAACCAAGAACACCACCTGAGAGATAGAGGCGACAGAGCAATCCCCCTGTCGTGAGAGTGAGACTGTGGGCTGGAGCGCGGCGGCAAAACACAGGAGAGCGGCGGTGGTGTTAAAGCTGGACGAGAGAGGAAACCAACAGCGACAGAAAGATTATATTTAAAAAGCACAATGCAGAAAACATTCTTGGGATGTCTGTATCCACATTTGTTGACTAAGTGCATTGTAAGTTGAATGATACTACAGCTGACAGGCGACATTTAATCAAACAATCAATCAACAGTCTTGTATTTCTCAACTCATTAGAGCTGAATCTGATTATTTTTGCAAATTAATTAGCACTGTGATTATTTTTTCAATTATGTTTTTTAAGCAAAAAGCATGAAAATTTGATTTTTGCAGAATTTTAACCCCGTGAAGCTAAAACTGCAGCCTGAAGACTTGTTGGAGGCAATTTTCCAAACCTAGAAGTTTCTTTTATCAACAAATATTCATTGGTTTGATAACAATTATTAGTGATAAAACCTCATTTATTCTAACAGTGAACCACAATTCACCATATTAGATGCTTTGCAGCCCTTACAATCCTGTTTGCCTAGCCTTACTTCCCTTCAGTTTTAATTATGACAAAATCTAGACAATAAAAAAAATTACATTTGTGTGTGTTTTTATTGCATCAGAATAATAAGAATTATAAAAAGAAAGCAAGTTTTCCAAGAGGCTCGTTATACTCTGGCAATATTGTGCACAAATTCAACCTTTTACTTTTTTTTAAAACAGAAAAGATTATTAAACTGTACCCGGGTGCACTTTGTCAGGAGGTCTGACATTTGTATCAAGAAAAAAAAATCTTCTACGACCGAATGTTTGCAAGACTGTAATATCCGATGGACATAAGCCGGCAAATAGCCAATTTAACAATGCCATCAAGGTACGGAAGTGGGAGCATGCGCCGCTACTTGCTATTCCTCGCTCATTTCTGCTGCTCCTGCCGACTCGCTGATCAATCAATCTGGTCCCGAGGCCAGACAGGGAATGAGTCTGCCCATTCCCCCGGCGCTGCTTGACTCTGCGTGTGTGTTTGTGACAGCGATAGGACATTGGATAGTGGGCATGTGTAACAGAGGCCAATACTCTCAGTGTATAAGCACAGACTGTACAAGAGACAGAAGTGGATGGAAATGGACAGACGAGTGCTGAGATGGGCTGAAGAACGGTACGTCATGATCAAAAGAGGAGGGGATAGTGGACTGTGGGACAGCTTTTAGATGAGGCTCGAGCAGAGGCATGGTCCGGTTTCCACTGGAAAATTTACAAAAATAACTGTTGTTTTGGACGTGTTATCCGGACATTTCTATTCAAAACAAACTTGGAACTACAGCAAATAAAAGGCTAGTTACAAGCACATTGATAAAGTGACGTTAAAGGAATATGCCACCATCTTTACTGAGATATGTTCTTACCTGAGCTTTGACGAGTTGATGCGTACCTGTCTGGTCTTTGTGTGTGCGCCCAGATAGACCAAAGACGTTGTTAGCAATTAGCCTCTCCCAGTATATTCCTATAGCTCCAAACGGGGAAGTTAGAAGCGACCAACCAAATTAAACATGTCGATAAGCCGATAAAAAGAGGTATTATATTGTCAGGCATAATAAGGAGCACTTCGACTTTACTGCGCGGGCGTCGGATATTACAATATAGTACCCGTTTTTATCCGCTTAGAAAATCGACATGTTTAATTTTGTGTAACTATACTTCGATCGTGTGACTTTTCACATAACTGTATTTAAATAGTGAAAATGTGGAAGAACTTGGTCGCTTCCAACTTCACCCCAGTTTGGAGCTATAGGAATAGGCTGGGAGAGGCTAAATGCTAACAACATCTTTGGTCTTTTTGCGTGACAGGTACGCATCAACTCGTCTAAGCTCAAGTAAGAACATAAATCTGTATGGAAAAACAGTGGTATATATCTTTAACATTTTGTCATATTATCCAGCCCCACCTCAATTTAAAGAAGTTTGGCAGTGTCCAGTTTGGTTAACGATACTAAAACACCAACATATTTATAACTATGTGAATGATATTTTCACATTTTTCACATACAGCCCATTACCTAGCAAGAGTGAAATGTGTATAGAGTTATGATACAGAGGAAGTATGCAGCTGCTGGTGTGCTCCGAGGATACCGTACTCTGTATTCACTGTCTAAAGCCAGTGTTTGGGATGGGGGGTGTTTATCTGGCAGCATTGTTCACCTTGGGTCATAATGTTGGGAATCATAATCAAGCAGACATTATATATGCGTGTGCCTCCGCTCGGAGTCGGACAGATCGTCTATACGCTAACACTCTGTGACACCAGAGGTGAACTTTGTTGGACCTTGCTCGCTGCTGCGGGCCACAACATCTCAGTGCGTCTGGGGTGATGTGGACATATGCAGCGCTGAATGAGAGCGTGGTCAAATCTGTGCGTCGCTACACATTTTAGACAACACCTTGACAAGCGATGTGGCAATGGCCTGAAAAGTATATCTTTACAAAAAGGGATTACCTTGCAAAAAGAAGCTAAAGAAAAGTATGTAACTTGAACAAACCAAATCAGAGTTACAAGTTTAAGTTATTTGATCGGCTGATATTAACTTTAAGGGTCTTGATTGTGTCGCCATAAAAATGTAGAATACTCCCCGTAATAATGCAGTGAAAATCAATCAACAGCAGTGGCGTAGAAGATGACAGAGAATGTTGAGCTAGAATTGCAGGGCCATTAAAAAAGGACTGTCCAACCACACCTCCCATGAAAATGCCCACCGAAATTGTCCACCCCTTGCCTGAATATAAAGGGAGGATTAGAATGACGAGCATTAATGGGCTATTGATCGAGATACAAAGTCCAAACAACGCAGCAAGAAAAATGTGCAACTCCGTTTAAAGCATTTTTAGAAAACTAAATGAGTATGTGAAGGCATTATCTGAACCAAGAAGCAGTAAAGTCTGATTACATGTATTACGTGATTGATATCGAACATAAATATCAATATTATGTCTTCATTTCATTTTGTTTCATTTTATTGAAGCAGTTGCATTATTTACAGAGCACACACTGTATCAATGCAAGATTCACAGTGTGGGGAGCCCAAAAGCAGAAGGCTGAAATAGAGCTCAGACTGTAGCTGTGTCACAATTTTCTTTTTACCCATTTCCAATTCAGACAAGCATCCTCGACTTGGCTATACACTAAAGCTGAACCAGAGACTTGAGAAAGTCAATTCCGATGTTTGAGGAAGAACCTTTCATTATACATTCAGTATGTTAACAAAATGTACTGAAGAACTAAATAAACCAGGGCAATAAATTACATTAAAGGTCCTATATCATGCAAAATCGACTTTTTAGAGCTTTTAGCCATGTTGTTATGCTATTTCCTTATCAAAAACACCCCCAGAGTGGTTTGTGGCTTCATTCACGCAGCTCTCAGTAACCCTCCTGAATCCTGCTCTCTGAGCAGCTGCTCCTCCCTCTCCTGGTGAACGACTGACCTGCTCCGTTGGGACGTCACAGCGGAACGGAAGTGCTCGGCGTCTGTAATGCAATGTCTTGCAGCCTGATTTTAATTTGTAGAATAGCTTTTTCATTATTTCTGTCGTAAGAGAGAAACAAAGAGAAAAAAATGAAAAAAATAATAATAATTAAAAAAAAATAAAAAAGGACGTGCCCGAGGTGCTTCCAGGTCAGCTGAAGCCTAAACAAACACATCCCGTCTCAGGATCAGCGTCTGAACAGATCAGTCATGTTTGCGCTGCAGCTGTGAAGATGGAGCTCGTTGTCACCTACTCTGGACACACCTGTTCTTTATTCTTACCTAACGATCATGTCACGGAGAAAAAGAAGCGCGTTTGGCTACGAGGACGGGAGTTTATTCAACCTTTTTCAAGAAGAGACCACTCCTCAGAAGCTGTTTTTTTCTCCGGGATTCAGCGACTATCAGCAAAATAGTGTTTTTCTGTGACTGTCTCTGATGGATGTTTGGTGAACCTTCACCTCAATCAAAGTGGATTAAATTTTGTAACCAACGCGAGTCCCATAATGTAAACAGCGATGGACCAGAGCGGTGAGTCAATCCAAGCGCGTGTTAGCTTGTGTGTTAGCCATTTATGAAGCTGTGTTGCAGATGTCAACTCCGTAAAACTGCATCGTGAAGTAACTTCACTTATAGGCCATATGCAGTTTCCCCACGTGACGTCTGTTTATTTATATTACGGTAAAGTTGTATGAGCGGAGAGAGGGGGCGGGGCTAACTGAATTGAAGCGTTGTGTCTCCAGAAAACACTTATATTTATCACAAAAACGAGTGCTCCATAGTGGTAGAGGTACAATATATCATATAAATGCCTATACTTAACTTTGGAATGGCTAAAATAGCATGATATAGATCCTTTAAATTCACTTGCTGATTAATCATACTGAACATGTATGAAAGAGCAGCAAAATGTTTGCATATAATGCCCAGTTTGAAATAGTGATCCCTGGGCATTAACTGGGCGTGAAGAGGCCGGGTAAGCATCTTGCGGGTTAAGAGTGTGATGGTCGCTTTGAGGCACCACTTAACGCAGCTGATAATAAACAGCCCGCTTCAAGATATTCTAAGCAGGGAATTAAAATGAGCTTTTATAAGACAAGAGCAGCGTCCGTGTTAACAAGCTATCAATTACCCAAATAGAACAGTCCCTTAAACTCTTTTAAGAAAAAGGCTTAAGACTAGCTTTTCTCATCTCTGAATTTAATTTGCTGGCCAAGCACATTAAATGGCCCACATAATACACACGGCTGTGTCTCTAAGAGGGAGAAAGCTCTGTACAACAAGGCAAAGCTCAGTTCTGACATCACTATTGATTTTCAGGGGTCAATATGTGGAGAAAGGATGAGAAGCCGTGCGATGCGAAAGGTTTAGTTAGCATGAATAAATACAAGACTGCAGTACACGCCGGATCGCTGCTACCAGCCGGGTGAGAGAAATCTAGATAGTTGGATAACAAACTGACTTGGGTTTGATTTTGCATTTGCCAAGTGAAACTAAATTAAACTCAATCCAAAGTAAAATGAAGCTTAATGAGAACAGGCAAGGAGGCACAACTTTCACAAACGTTTGAAGGTTCTTCTTGAAAATTGTTAAAAACCTCTTTAGTGCCACATATGTATCACGTGCTTTATAACCCCATTTCTACATAAATACGTTTGTTATACGTTTGTCTTTAGTTTTCCCATGTACTACCATTACAAGCTTCAAGATGCTTCTTCAGTCTCTCCGTGCCATTGATTCTAAAGAAATCCAAGAACAATATCTTGTGTAGTCAAGGTCAGATGCTGCAGATGTAAAGCAGCAGATATCGTCCTCGTGTCACGGCAGTTCGCGGCTCCGTGCGTTTTGTCTATCGGCGGAAGGGAGCGGTGATGAATGTGGGACTTGTCGGGAAGTAAATGGTGGTATCGAGTTGTGGTCCGGGCCGCGGTGTCAGGAGAGGCACAGGGCTAATTTTCAGCAGCACGGCTATAATGGGAATGTGTGTGTGCCTTTTTGTCGAGAGCGTCACTGTTTGTTTGAGCGTGCCCACTATGCTCCGCGTTCCACCTGGCACAGTGGATTAGGTGCAATTAATCTTAGTTAACCAAGGGCTGCATGGAGCTGTCTGGCGGACACGTGCGTCCACATGAAAACACAAGAGCCCGGGACGCGGACAGCCGCACAAGCGAACGCGGGGAAGGAGGGCGGCGGGCGCAAAGCGAGGCAGCTGCTGTGGTTGGACTACTTCACCATATGCACTGTTGACAGGGCCGCTTGTCACTCGGCTTTGTTTTCATAGAGTGAATGGGGAGATGATGGAGAGGGAAATGATGTGTGCCTGCTTGTTTGCTCACATGTGCTCCGTGCCAGTTCGGTTTTGCAGAGACGGAAAAGGGAAGAGAATCCACTTGATGCACATGCCAGGGCACCTTTACATCTAGTCTGAAACAAGGGAGTACAAAGGGAATGCATAGAAAGAAGAGGAACGCAAGGAGAAAATCAAAATAAAACTTATCAAAAGATTGCCACTGCAAGAATATACTACGGTGAGAACTGCCATGAACGGTGACACATGCGACTTCCAGGTTGATGAAACTAGAACAATTGAATTCAAAACACAAAAGATAGATTTCAAGGCCAACAATAACCCTGTCGCTGTGTGCCAGGAGTCACAACGTATAGAAATGTTTCTGTGCGGGTTTGTCCACCTGTAGGACCCGAAATAAAAAGGATGATTGACAACTGAAATGACAAATCAGACTCACAGGAAGGAAGTGAATCAGGCAGCGGCTGGCACGGACTCGCTTTTCTGAAACTCGACTTTGTGGATGTCAGACTGAGTGACAGGAGAAATGTGGAAGCCATCATAAGCCTGAGATTTTATCCGTTTACTTTACCAACCGCCACAAATAACCACCAGTGTTGCGCATGTGTTGCACCAATAATTGTTATCTCTGGAAATAAAAAAAATAAAAAAAGAGTTAACAGAAAATGGCGAAGCTAACATGTTTGTCTGTTTTGCTCTTTCATTTTTATCAGCATTCTCTGCAGCTAATCATCCTTGCTCACCCTGATTTGCATATCTATTTGGCACAGCTTTTTTTCGGCAGATGCCCTTTCTGACGCAAACCTCTCCATTTGTGCTTTGGACCAGTGTCCAGATTGAGCTATATTGGTCACTAACAATTCCATGGTGTGTGTGTGAGAAAAGAATTCAGGCTTACAATATCTGCCCCCGTAGAGCAGAAACTAATTATTCAGGTTATGTACGGCAGCACCAGATCGTGTTGTGTTGCCTTTGCAAAGAAAGATATGTCAATGGTCATTTTGTTTTTTCTCTTCTTTTAATATTGATTTGCTTATTGTTTAATTTTAGTACTATTGGTTTGTCAATACTTTACAATTGGATAGTCTGCCCTTAGTTGCAGCTATTTAAGATGGTGTTGCTGGGTTTATTCTATGTTGCATTGGCAACAATGAAAATTAAAAGCTTTATTTATCCATTTGTTTCATACAAATTTGTAGTCTGCCTCGAGTTAATATTTGAGTGGCTCCGTGTGGGCAGCTGTAATTTCTTGAATATTGCAACAACAATATTACAATACTCCACTAAACCATTTCAAAACAGCACATTCCACCCCACTAAAAATCAATCGGATGCAATTTGAGTAAAAATTATTCTGATATTAGGAAGATTGCAGCTAATTCATCAATATATTGTGCCGACTCTGGAAGGATCAATCCTTGGTCTTTTCTTGCAACACCGACTTTTTGTAGAGTCATATTTGGCCACATCAGCCTCCACAGTTGCTTTCCTCATTCGCGTTAACACTATAATGCTGACTGGACTCCTCTCTGTTTGGTTAACGGTTTCTGTGCCTGGGCGTCTCCCTCACAACGGTTTACTTTAGCTGTCCATCTTGTGCTGTTTCCCCTCTGCTCTTCTAACTCTTAATCTTTTGCTTGGTTGCTCTCATATTCACTCATAACTTCTCCTCTGCTCCATCATCTCCTGTCCTTCTGGTCTGCGCTTCCCTTTTTCCCCTCCTCATTCCTAGCTATCCCGGGCCTTTCATTTTTCTAGTCTGTCACATCGCTCCTGCTGTTCCTGCTACCTCTCACCCTCCCCCTGTTAGTCCCTGCAGCCCACCTGGATTAGCAGCCGTCGCCGGTAATGCATTCTGACCCTTCTTTTACGCAGCAGCCCCCGCCACACACAAAACTTAATGTGGGCCAGAGTCGTGATGAGACAAAGGAGCGGATGAATAAAACAGTGGAACTGATGGCGCTGGTGACGGCACCCGGGGGACCCACACTCTTGATTTATTACTCGGGCTGCGCATTCAAAAGCAGACAGAGCGCGGCTAGCTGCTAACAGCCCGCCTCAGATCTCCGCTGCAGCCAACCTCGGGAAGCTTAGATAGAGAGATAAAGATGGGAAAAGAGAAAAGGTGAGAGACTGGAAACACAAGCGGCAAACACAATGAGAGTGTGGATTTATTTCTTATTTTCAAGTCGGCCGGGAATAAGGCTGGAAGATTCATTGCAAAATAATCTGAATTAATTGTTGGAATTACCAAATCGCAAAGACTGCAATTATTTAGGTATAGTTAATCCCAAACTAAATATCCTGTCTTCGTATAACGCGGTATCCCTGTTTAGTTGAGGCCTGTACAAAATCAAATCAATGTGATTCTTGCATTTGTATATAGCAGTTTATATTTCAGTCGTTTGATATTTTGAGCTCCCATGAAAGTGCACTGTAATGTATGTAGGTTTTCTTGGAAAACATACATTTAAATGGCATTCCTTGTCAGAACAATTTTAATTTGATATTGCTCCAAAAGTCTCATACCTTGTAATAAAATTTAACACTGCATATTCCCGACAACCTTTCACTACAATACCATCTACCATCAAGTGTTTGTAGGTAGGGCTGCCGCGATAATCACATTTATCGCACACCGCGGTAGGGGCAGTGAAATTACATTAAATCTTTAGCAACCGCGATCACCAGCATGTGTTTTTATTGACATTTTGAGAGACACTGGACGGGAGGTCTGAGATTGGAGTCTACACAGGAAAATGCACCTGTCACTAGCTTTTCCATAATAAATTAACACCAATCTGCTACTTTACAACCTGGGGAAGGCAAAGACGTGTGGTCACAACTTTGTTGGCCGTTTCATTTACAGACACGCACAGTTAAACTTCCACTAAGTCACTGAAACATGTCCTACATTTGTGTCTGACTTGGTTCATGACAGTCGATGGTTCAAAGCCGCTCTCTCCTGCTGCACCCGCAGCCCCGTGCGCACGGCTAACCTCCCCTAAGTTTTGGTCGAATTGAGGAGAAAAAAAATTGCTTTTGTCGATTGGCTCAGTGCAGAAAGACGAGAGGAGAGCTGTCTGTGAACGCAGACGCTGGGATGCTGAGAGGTTCAGAAGGCAACAACAGGCCTGGAGTCATGAGCAAAACAATCTCCAACAGAGATGACAAAAATAAGAATAAAATATAAACATACTCTAATAGTGTGTATTTTACAACGCTATCTAAGATTTTGACTAATGTGGGTCTATTTCTTTCTGCATTTTTGACAATTTCCCATAACGTCACATACGGTATGTGACGCTATGGGAAAGACGCAAAATTAGCTTACAGCACTTTTGGACTTTCTCTTTTGGCAGAGTCAAAGATGTAAATAAATAGCTGAATTTCAACTTCAGATGAGATTAACTATGAGGATGTAAGTTATGGCTACTTTTTGCGTGTTTCGAGTTGGATCTGTACAAGTTCAGGACTGACAAACAGCGTTGTCTTCTAGCCTGGTGAGACCAGAATGATTCCCCTCTATATTTTTTTATACAGAGGGGGACCAGTCTTGAACCCCGCCCCCAGTGCGGCATCAGGAAAATGACAACGATCCCGTGCAATCAGATACGCTTATTTGCATCAGTTGTTGTTCACGAGCTGCGTCACTCACGGGGCGCGAAAGTCCCCTCAATACCAATCTTTGAACAGCGCATGAGAGACAGGAAGAGCGCGTCTCCAATCGGCATCATAGCATAGGAACTGTTAACCTTATTATGACCTATAAATTGCCACAATAGTGCATAAGCATTTAGGAATCATAGTAAGCAAGAATAATGGTGAAAATTGCCGCACCTCTTACTGTAATTTGCCAAGGCTCCTGCAACGTCCCCTTGCTGCTGTTTTCTTATGAATATTACTCCCCCAATTTTTATGCATTAGCTTATATAAACTAATGAGCTTAACCACACTTCACCGCAAACCGCGGTATTGAGGCTCGTAATATCAACCGCAGGTAAATTCCTTCACCGCGGCAGCCGTATTTGTACATGTACCTTTAAGGGTGGCTGACGAGTGATTTTTAATTAGGCTTAATAGGAGAGAGCAAGGCAAAATGGAGGGAATCAATTTCTCATTTGGGGCATGTGGAGTGATCTATTGAAGAGCTGACCCAGAGAAAGACCTTATCAGAATACGAGTAGGCCAAGTTTCAAAATACATAAACGCGGGTAGGCATAAGGAGGAGTGCAGAGGCACATTTCTTGGAGGAAGCATTTTTAATCCCCTTGACTTCAATTAACCCGCTGTGGAAACGTCTGCCACTGACGACGATTACTGCTCAGGAAACAAAGAACTAACCTTGCTGGAACCTACAGCAGAAAAATACTGATGTGATTGGCCTTGATTAGTTTGTCTTGCTTTTTGGCTCCCACTATTTTATCTAAACTTGGGAAATCATTTTTTTTTTTATGAAACATTCCTAAACCATGATATGACTATAAATCAATATGCAAGCAGTTATAGAAAGCTTGTGGCTGAACGCTTTGGTGAAGACCTGCACTAGATGGAAGATAGCACCATCTGTGGTTACCAGGTTCTACGTAGACCAGACCTGGGCAAACCCTGGCCTGGCATTTTCTAAAGGCACTTTGAAGGCGCATTCGTGACTTATTCACAACGCATTCGCGCCGCAATCGCACCCGTTGAGTAGCAGAGTGTTGGTGCCGTGACGATCCCATCCCAGAGCGCACTCAGGCTCTGCATAAGGACCACATGCATCGTGTTTTGAAAGTCTGTGTGGAGGATTCGCTGTCGCTGAGGCAGGATTCCTAACAGAACATGGAGGTGGACAGCATGTTTATCTGCATTTCAAGTTTAAATGGGGCTAAGCAGCGACTCAAAGGCAAGGGACTGTCGTTGTGGATGTATTTGCAAAGTGAATAAAATAATGTCTTACTAATTAAGTGCATCGCTTCCTTTCCCCTTTGACTCCTTCACATTTCTCACAAACTCCGCTTGAAATGTGAAGAGAAGCACAGAAGTGCTTTCTGTGCGATGGTAAAAGTTAACGAATATGAGAGCGGCTGAAGTTGAATAGGCCTAAATAATGATGCACACACGTGCGCGCTTCCCAGTGCAGTGTCACTGTCATTTACCGCTGAGTTTATTGGCCTGGTTTGCATTTACATTTGATCATGTAAACCTGGATCAGCACGGTACGGCACAGTAGCGCAGCTGTTAGCACTTGTGCTTCACAACTAGAAAGTCCCGGGTTTGACTCCCACCTGGACGGGGCCGTTCTGTGCGAAGTTTGCATGTTCTCATCTGCGTAGAATTCCTCTAGGTACTCCAGTTTCCCCTAACACTAAAAACATGTACAATAGGCCAGGAAGAATGAGAGTGTGTTTGAGAAAGTGAGTGTGGACGATGGATGGAAATTAGCACAATACGGTGTGGCGTGTTTACATGCATGAGACCCATGTTCATTAAGATGTACTGTCTGGCACCAAATAAAGCAATAAATAAGAAATCATTATTTTATTTCTAAAGTTAGAGTTATTGTTGGTGCGACTCTGACTCCATTCAGGCTTCTCATGTGGCCCCTTATGAACATGAATTGCCCACCCCTGGCTGAGACCAAAGGAGACTAATATTTAGTTATTTTCAGGAGACCGGTTACCCAACTAATTACAGTCTGTGCTATTTTGCAAAAATTCAGATCGTTTTTGTTTTGATTGCGATTACTCATTCAGCCACAGAAATCTTCAAAATACACGTAATGTTCTTTTGGGTTTATGAGTACGTCCCTTACCAAAATAATACAAGGCAGCACAAAAGCTCCTTCTTGAGCCAGACTGTCTCCATTGTAAATGTGCTTTCTTTGATATCACAAAATGTGTCTGGAATATAAATAATGAAAACTTCTGCACCAGACGCAAGTAGGTCTAGGAAAATGAAGAAAGCCAATACAGACTCATGACAATGATGAAGGGGCAAACTGGATACATGACAAAGTGTAGTTTCCAAAGAACACAATTAGAAAGCAAAGCAGAAATATTCACCAATTCTTCACCAACTCAGCACAAAACATGACTGCAATAAAGAAAGGTTAAAGTTAAAACAGCAACCCAAACAAAACACAATCACAACGACTAATGAGGCAATAATGTCTGGCAACAGTTCATTTTAAGATCCTATTCCTTGTAGGAATAGGTTTGATATATTGGCCGGCTGATATAGCGGGTCGTTCTTAAGGTATTTTCAATGTCAGCTGATATCTCAGAAACCAAAAGTGATAGAGACCCGTTTTTGCACCAGAAAGAGTTCAGACAGCGCTTTAAAATGCACCCTCCCACAACTTCTTTGGCCTCAGGGGAGCAGAGAAACATAGCGGTGCAAATCAGTCACAAGTTTGTATACCTATTTAATTTATTTATTTATTGTAGTCTTTTGCGTATAATTTTAGAACCAGAACAGATGGAGACTTACCCTTTTTGTTTTGGAATCTACTGATTTTTGTTTTTCAAACAAACTCCCTCTGAAGTACCTACTAAACATCAATAAATGGCACCCCCTGCTGTCACAGTTCAAAAATGACACATTTAGAAGCATCATACACAGGATTATTGACCAGAAATGTTAAAATTTGGTCAAAAATATCAGCGGAGCATATCTTATATATCGGCCAATCAAAATCCCCAATAATCGGCCTTAGAAAAATCCACATCAGTCGACCTCTATTACATATACTTGTATATATATTTCTATGATTGAAACTTTTACTACAATAACAAACGTTAAAAAATTTACATCAAATTAAATTACTTAAAATATCGGCCTGTATAACGGCTATCGGCCATGCTAACCCTCTTCAAACGGGTATTAGACCCCAAAAATCCAAATCAGTCGGGCCCTAACTCAAAGTCTTAGTATTAGAGTAGGGGTTAGCTTAACCCTAACCCTATTGTCATTCATTATACACCTATAGTCTTCTGTAACACAAACTAGACAGGATTAGTCTCTCTTTGCAAAGCACTTCAGAGCACTCTCATGCAAAAGACAAAGAAAAATAATGGATACACATCTCCACTCTCTGCTTTAAAGGAATCACTATGCAGCCCCTGAGGCACCTCTTACTCACCGAAAGAAAAGAATCAATGGCATCATTCATCCTATGATGCAAACATGCAAGGAATAAATATCATTTTACCGATTATGTAAACACAACAGAGAACATGACGCTAAAACCTCATTGGATACACCTCTCTAAAAGGGCAACTGTCAATAGAGAGAAGGCATTGTTATTGCTACTGATGAGGATATTTTGACATGCTACAAGTGTTGGCCTGGGTATACTTGACAACACATTTGCTGTCCTTGATACCAGTGACTAGCACCAAAAATTTTGTGGAAATAAACTGAGCTTCACTCATTTATTTTTTGAGGGGTTTTCACCAGATGCCACGTTATGATTTTTCATCACAGCGACGCTTTCCCTCTATCTTCTGGCCAATTCATATTTACTTCAATAGGAAGTTTGTGTAGCTAATTGGTTTACGCAGTAGATTCCAACAGTGGCAGCAGGAGTGACAAAAACAACAAACACACACAAAAGAGAATGCCAATCACGCAATTCAACGCAGTTACTCACTACAGGTCGTTTATAAATCAAGAGTCGGGTTCCCCGTCGCTTTAATTAAGCGTCTTGTTAAAAGTGGAAAGGTTTTAGTCCTGTTAGATACTTCAAGTCAAATGTCCCGGCCCAGATAAGAACACACACTTTTCTTTAAAGCCTGTGCTAAAACACTTCTAATTACTGAAAAGGACACTTCGGGGGAAAAAAAACTCTCCTAAAGTTGTTTGTTTCAACAGTTTGACAACTGTTGGGTTATCAGGGCCAATACGACACCCAGGCGGAGGCTGGCAGACACTACCCCCTGTCCTGGCCAGTTGGCTTGGAGGACAAAGACAGCCAGCAGGAAGAGCCCAATGCAAAACCGCAAACGTCTACACTACACAGACACAGGGGAAGTGGTTATGTTTAGGATCCATTTCAAGTGCATCTTATATTAGATTTGTCAGCAGGGCCGCCATCACTACAGTGGGTAATCCCCATATGCAGGCAGAATAAAATCACGATCAATTTTCAATTCTCTATCCATTGTCAGTGATTCCTCACAGTCATCCCACACAGAGCAAGGGAAAACCATTTCCTCAACACCATTTCCATAAAATTAATGTTTTATTTCTGGGACACAATTATCCTGACAAGACACTGGTTTGCTTCTTACATCCCGTCTCTTTCATACACTATATTGCTTAATTAATCCTCCTATGGTCAGGGCCAGGACGGAGGGAGGATTTGAGGATAGAGGGACCAGAAAGGAAGGATGAAAGACGGGATGAGAACATGCACTCAAGGAAGGAAGCAGAATTAGTGGCTGCCTACAAGAAAGACAAGAATGAAGGGAGGTGGGTGGCTTGTACCTGCAGTGAGTTAGAGACGAAAAAGAAAGAGAATGTCGGAAGGTGGGGGCAGGGAAGGAGTAGGCTAATTTTGTTCTACCTTCAGGACACCTCCTCCTGCTGCCGAGCTCAGGTGACACTGCCGGAATATCAAATGCACTAACCAAAAGTGTCAGAGAGAGCTGGGCCGCTGTAATGCAATTTCTCTTCACAATAAGCAGAAAATCAATCAACACATCAATATGAAGCCTCCATGTGAGAAGAATCTGATTGTTTTTTATAACATTCTTCCCTCAAGGTTGTGGAATATTCTTAAACAAGTATGGCTTCAAAACGGCGGCACGTGTGTGGAGTTTGCATGTTCTCCCCGTGTCTGCGTAGGTTTCCTCTGGGTGCTCCGGGTCACCCTACCACAACAGGCCAGAATGAATGCAGTGTGTGAATGAGTGAGTGGTTCCTTGCTGCAATGTGCTTTAAGTGCCTAATGTAGGTGGAAAAGTGCTATACAAAATTAAATTGAGACCATTGACCATTTAGTTTAACATGTAGCTACATTGCCTTGCTATGAGAACTTGACCATAAGGATTACTATGTAACAGTTGGAGTGAGCCAAAGGGAGTCTATAATATGAATGTGCAACAAGCTTGAAACAGTGAGGGCTACATCAAACATAATGCGCATGGGTCGCCCCCTACAGACAAAACAATGATCATATTGATTTATTAACAAGTGGATTTAATTATATCGCTCACAGCATCTGTTAATCTGGAAGAGTATAGGATGCCGTGCACTTTCTCCTTCAGCTATGGCAACATCTGCTATAGCATCCAATAGGAATGCAACAATTCACCTTTTTTCATGATTTGATACTTATGTCGATAAGGTCATGGTTTCGATTCGATTCAATACATTTAATGTGCTGAGTAAGGAATACAAGTCCCGTTTTTTCTCCAAATAATTTCTCAAGCAGAATTAGTCTATTTGCTGCGTTCTTGTGCAAAATATTTAAATGCTTAGCTCGTTAGACTATTAAAAATACTGCATTTAAGTTTGCCTTTTAGTTTAGCTTATTTGAGCTTCGAACATTCTTTTCATGTAGAATTCACAACATTACGCAGTAATGGAAGCTCAAAAATTAGTGGGCCAAAGCAAGGAAGCTTACATGCAGATAGCCCATACTCAAAATTCTATACTCAAGTTATGTATTTTATAGTAACACATGCAAGCTAAACACATTCCCCAAAGGGGCACTACTAATAACATAGACATTGACATTACTTTGATATGTGACACAGCTTATTCCTTCCTGAGGTTGCCAGATAACGTGCTCTGAACAATCATTTTAATGGGGTTGGGCCATATCGTATCGTATATATCGTTGTCGTGATATAATTTTTTTAATCATTGTAATTTTTTTATATCGTTGTGGACACAATGTAAAGTGAAATGGAGGATGTAAACTGCTTGAGTTGATGATATTTGTGAGAAAATTAGTATGCCGCTAAGAATAATAAAAGAATGAAACACCTTTGCACTAATCTTCTCAATAGGCGTAAGGCTGGGATTTTGTCCGTTGTCAATATCATCAAATATATCGTTATCGTGATATTTATTTTTCTATATTGTGATAGAGATTTGAGGATATATCGCCCTGCCCTACTTTTTAATGTGATCTACTGTTTCCAATTGTGTTTATCGGAGATGATTTTGGCCGTGTAACTTTTTGGAATATTTCACAAATGTAATTATTCCTTCATGTTTATGGCCTGGATTTGAGTGAGGCACAACATGCTAATTTTATGGCTGCACCGTTGTTCTTTGTTATGTGATAAAAGGATGATTTAGTTAATAAGCGCTGGAAAAGTCCCAGTTTTAGACCAGTTTGACAAGACGACAACAACATCATTGAGCCATTGAGTCCAATCAGAGATCACCCTTCCTCTGACCTTTGCTATCCTTCAGAGAAGACTATCCGAGCTGCTGAAACCACTGTAAAGGTAGCGCAGTGGAGACAGAACTTTGGTTGTGTCTGTATTGTGCTCCTCTGAGTGTCCCTCAGAGTATTTGAAATATTAAACTACTCAAATGTCTGTCTGTTGTTTAAATGTTAGGTTTTTACCGGCGTAACTTTAAGTACCAACATGAGCAGCCGACGACCAACATGTTGGTTGTTTCAGGTGGACTTGCGAGGAAGTGATTGGACATCATTTTATTTTTACTCACCATTATTTTCCCCTAGTCAATATAATCTATAGCACACCCAAAGTACAGCCACAGCTTATCTGTGTGAAGGAGGTGCGTTCAAACGTGGGTCTTTTGTTGTTGTTTGCCATGGCTGTGTCCCACTAGCAGCTAGTGTTACAAACAACAGCTGGCTAATATACATGTTGCTCTTTGCGCCGTCCAGGCAGATCACGCAAGGGGCGCGGGTGCTTGCTGGAAGGAGTTTCTCACAGGCAGCGATCTCAGAGGTAACTGTGTGTCATGCAAGGAAACATCCAATAATATTTAGCGGGCTGTGGCACATCTACAATCTCTCATCGATTCAAATCAAACTTATTTGCATATTGAACGATTCGATATAATATTGAGAATAGTTGCATCCCTAGCATCCCGCCTACCTCAACTGTGCAGCACATTTGCATACATTAAGTATATCAAAGAGAACATGATGTGCAGTCAGCTTGATGTAAGGTCTGTTTTAATCTTCTTTCAAATGCTGAACTGTCATCTGCAACATCTTGAAGGGCTTTTAACCATTTTATAAGTTCTCAAAACGTGTAGCTTGTCCATATGCATGAAGCTCCTCTGCGTTTTAAAAGTATCACGGTTTTGCTCATATAATTCATGTTAGACATTTTTTATGGGTTCTACATTGAGGTATTTCTCAATGTGCTTCCAAATGGAGCCGAACACCCTCTGCTGGCAATAAGTGTAAAACTACACTTCAAATCAAGTCACTCAACACTTTTTACTGCAATCATCTTTTCGCTGAAATGTTCAAAGTATAGTTTAAAAGGACAGAACAAAGAATAATATGTCAGCCTCCATATGAAATGAGGTTTTGGATTCGATGAGATGCCTGTGCCCTTAAGGTGTGTCATTCTCATAAAAAAAACAGGAAAAAAAACAGCCTAAGATAAATAATATGGTGGATTCTTTGCTCCATCTTTTCAATTTATAGAAAAGACTGTATGGTACGATGGGAAGTGAATATGTTTCATCTGTCACTAGCGTGCAGTAATCCCTCCACATCAGGATGGCTCTCCATTATATCATCACTATCGCACAATGGAGCCATAGCACTTTATTAACATGCTACTTTCCATCCTCTAGAAAGGGCGCAAAACGGTTAGATAATAAATGCGCACGGCTCTATAGGTTAACCTCCCCATACATTTCGATTTAAGGACATGGTGTGAAGGACAAGAAAGATATGGCCTGGGGATCGACCAAGGTTTCTATTTTTTTCCTTATTTGAGGCAGATTTTGCTGTGCACGCTCAATTACTTGCTTTTTTTTCTGACTCATCCTGCTCACATTTGCAGCCACAGACTTGTCCGAGTACAAGAGCGGCTCCACACTGTCACCTGTTGATCAGATTGAGCATAGCACTCAAAGGGAAGCAAACGGCTAAAAATGAAGGTGGTTTCACAGAGTTGAGACACGCCGGTGCATTGTTCGATTGAATGAGCCTTGTTTGAATACAGGGCAGGCTTTGATTTAAATTGTCTGATGGCCTTGAAGTCCTTTGTCTGCTCCTTTCTCCCAGGAAGACAGCAACTTTTATGCTCGAAAGGCAGGAAATTATTAATGACGTTTTTTAGTTTTGTGTTTTTAAACAGTTGGGGGAGAGCGGGGTGGGTTGGGTCACATACGACATTTCTTAGTTCTACTGCCAAGGCTTTCAAGATTCTGCCAAGATACTCAGTCTGCACACTCTTCAGAAAAATGAGTAGATACATCTAAATCATGAGGCTTTAATATTCAACAGAAACGGATTAATACCAATTACTGCAATAATTTCACCCAACCTTCATGAGAAAGACACCAGGTCAAGCATTTTTCTGTTTTTTACTTTGTGAGATGCAGTTATTTGATAGATGTATACAAAGAAATACAGTGTGAGCCAGCAATCAAACATTTGGAAAAAAAACTAGCAGTTGCAAAACATCCTGGCCGAGTGACCCTGAGAACACAGAGTTGAGGGTGATAACACAGCTACAAAATCAGACAGAGATTTTAATTGAAAGTCATATTCAGCAAGACCTTTACTGAAAATGATTCAGCTATGAGAGCAAACCAAGCTAACTTTTCTCTGTTCCTAATAACTGACTCACCGAGCATCTTCCCAATCTCTCTCCTGCCAAGATCCCCCACTGCTACAGCCACTTCAAGCCTTCCAATTCCACCAAAGACAATAGGCTTTAGAGCACAAGCCTGGCGAAAACATGACCCGGAGAGAAGAGTCAACACCACATCACCAACAGTGCCACCATCCATGACTACTCCAACTGTATAATTACCACAGTTAAGAGTTTTTAAACAAAAAGAAGAGCTTTTATTTCAGGACATGTTTAGCAGGTGTCGATCATGGCTGGCTTAAGAGAATATCAATTATTTTAGTTTTAGCATTCAAGCTGCTATGCACAGAAGAAAAAATAGAAATTGTAAAATGTTTTACACAATAAAGCATCCAATCAGTAGCAAATATAATCTGTACAGCACTGTAAAGTCATCTAGATTTCAAATTTATTAATGGAAACTTTGAGATGCAGCACGTCGTTTTCAAGGGGGACCAAAACATTTAAAGGAACAGGCCACCGTTTTTCCATACTGAGATGCTAACAACATCTTCAGTCTTTTTGCGTGACTGAGCGCCCCACAAAGACCAGACAGGTACACATCAGCTCGTCTAAGCTCAAGAAAGAACATATCTCAGTATGGAAAAACGGTGGTCAGTTCGTTTAACACCGAACCATACAGTACAACACAGGACAGGTTGCAATACACAACGAACATTAAAGACATTTTTGCTCCAATACCTGATTTTGTACTACACAATATTAGATTCTATTTGCATTGACACTGCTGCAATATTTATTTTCCCCAAACGCCTTCTTCAGCTGTGTTTGAATGTCCCACAGCAAAAGGTTTGACTGCGCTACAGAAAGCGTGGGTAGACAATGCAGACATGAGTAATACTCTGAACCAAAATGTACAGGCAAAACATCAATTTTTATGTCTTAGTCAAAATCTTTCATCTCAGTGTAATTGATTTTGCAATGCAAGATTTCCTGGGGTAAAAACATCAATGCAACATAATCGGCCTTCTGCAGATTGCTAGTGCAAGCCCAGATGGAGCATTGGGTGGCTCTTGTACAGTTTGTAGTGCTTCATGATTCAAACAACCATCTGCATGCTGTATATTTATTCCCCGTTTTTGGACTTGAAAAGGAAACAGAGGAAAAAAGAGATTTGAGTAGTAGTTTGTCTTAAAAGAAAAAAAGAAGAAAAAAAAAAACAACTACCGTGCACACATCATCTACCATGGGACTTCAATCAACATTGCAACTTAGATTTAAGGCTATTTTTCCAAACTCCCCAAAGTTTCCAAGAGTTTGGTTGGGCACGGCGCAGCTCACTGAAGCCCTTGTTAACTTAAGGGAATGACAGATGGGGGAAATGCAGCCCATCACAAGTCAACAACACAACAAGCCGTGACACAGACACTGACACACACACACCCACACAATACAACATGCTTCTCGCCGACACTAACAATCTTTAGCCACCATTGGTGCTTGTGCATCGAGCAGAATTTCTGACATTTGCTTGTTAGCTGCCGGGACTTGTTAAGACAAGGATTTTTCTATAGCTTTCTCTCCCATCTATTTGCCACATCTGCTGCTCACCTGCCTCCCCCATTCCTTCCAGTTTTGGGATTGTGGGGGAGATTTTGTAGCGCTAATAAGATGCTAGTAGCAACAGGGCTTGACAGGGGAGGGCTGGGGTCAGGGGACATGGCACCCCTTTTGATAAGGAAGCCGACAAGGAGGCAGGCAGGAGAGAGGGCCATGCATGCATTTATGGCGAAAAGCGGAATCAAATCCTGAGCACGTTCCCACTGCCCACCTGTAACCCTACCCAAGAGCAGTACTGTTCAATCTCCGCCCCCGCCACGTGCCCTCTGCCGTCACCCCTGGCACTGACGGGAGGACACCCAGCAGCAGCTTGTTAGCTTAGTTAAAAGTCACCACCGTTCTCAACAGTCGGCAAGGACACTTCTTTTAGACAACAACTAATAAATGCCTTTCAGTCACGTGACTTTTGTTGTTATGCCATTTTGAATGCCGCAGTGGAATTATGCAGAACAACATGTAAGCATCTCTCTACTGATGATGATAATGAAAGACAAATGATTGCCAGTGGCATATTTATGTAAATATTTTGGGTCAATAAGATAGGAGTAAAAACAGTCAGTGTTTAAGCTGCTCAAGATGTTAGCATGCTACCGGTTAGCATTTAGCTTCAACAGCTGAGCTCTGACCTCTCCAAGAGAAAGCCCTGAACCACAAACATCTAGCCTTGGATAGAACATGTGACAGAGCTCAGAGCTGAGCTGTTACTGTAGTATTTCCTCAGTGTTCATCGCGTTGAAGCCATTGACAGTTGATTGATGACAGTGTGCTAATGCTAACGTATTGAGTAGCTTAAAGAATGACTGACTCAGACTCTGTTGACGTGACAAAGTGTAAAAAGAGAAAAGAGAAAGGTTTTCTGCTTTCAACTTAATGGGTTAATTTAGTCTGAGGAGTGAAGCAGATCTTCAGTAAATCCTGCTGTAGCTTGACGGACAGCGTTGCTACGTCTGGTTTCCTTCACATAAACGTGCGTCTCTATGGAGCCATGTTTTGACTGTTATCTTCTTGAGCAATGATTACGAGTACCTAAAATCATACAATCAGTTTTATATCCTGAGAAGAGATACTATTACATGTTGTAGGACTGCATAATTCTACTTAGGTATACAAAATGGTGGCCGGTACTATGCGTGTTGTCATTGGAAACACATGTATAATATCTATACAACATTCTTTGTGTAGGAGTCTTTCACTTTCAGTTTTTTTGTTTTGTTTTAAAATTAGATATGAGCTTTGAGGCATGTAAAATAGTTCTTGAGTCTTTCCCATTCGCCACAGAACTGTGTGGGAAAGAACCTCCATGAGTCGATTTTGTACGAATACATAACACAAGCTGTAGTCAAATTGACCATTCACAGAAAATAGAGCTTTGAATAAGTTTGATCTATTTTCCTCGGAGCAGTATAAATGCTTGAACTTACAGATATGGGATGCAACAGAGATCAAGGCTTCCAAAAATCCAAATCGTTGATCAATACTCTTCTCTATATATCTCAAACTACATCATTTTCCAAAGTGTGTTGCAAGTCTCAAAATGTGAGGAGCAGTAGGGGTGCATCGATCTTTACAAACCGAGTGCATTACAGTACTTTGCTCATACCTTCATCAAAGTCTGCGTCATCCTCTGTGTGCTGGGGAAACGGGAAACAGTTGGTGATCTCAAGGCGATCGTCCACCACCAGCCCCAGCAGGACTCCCTGGACCACTTCACTGCCCTGGCCCTCTTCCTGGTAATGCTTGATAATCTTCAGCACCACCTGTGAAAGGCAAAAAAAAAAAAAAAAAGCAATTGGACTTTTGATATTGAGCGGCTGCAACGATATTGAGGCGAAGGAGAAAAGGCTTCACACTCCTTTCAATAACTGGTCGGGGGAAAGTGATTTCATTTTCTCAACCCGGGCTAATTTATTTATCCTGCCTACAGTCTGTGCATTCTGCAGCTACAGTATTTCGTGTTATTGTTTTGCCCTACCCTCATCTTAGGATTTATGCTTGCTGGTATTGAGGCATCCAGATGCACCAGGATGATATGTGCTCATAACTTTTTGCATTAGATTCCAAAAAGGCTCGGGTTTACCTCCAAGACCTTTTACTAACAGATTTGTGGCTTCATTTCCTTTGTTAAAAAAGCATATGCAACTTGTGCATTGCTTTAATTTGGGCTTCTACCCAAAGCCGAAACTGCCACTTCTAAGTCTTTAACAAACATGCATGTTTAGGCAGCTACCAGGCAGCTCATTTGGGGAGAGCTGCTTATTTGTACACAAGCCTCTGCATTTTTCTCTTCTGGAGGATACACACAGTGGGGTGTGAATGTTTAGGCACTCCGGATCAAAGTTTCTATTAATGTGAACAAAGAAGCAAGAGGAAGATGAAATGATCTCCCAAGAGGCATGAAGTTACAAAAGAGACATTCCTGTGACGATTCAATTTCTGGTTTTATTTTCATCTTTTTACATTTTCAAAATAACAAAGGGGGGGGGGGGGGGGGGGGTGCACTAGCTTGGGCACCCTGCAGAGTTAATACCTCGTAACCCCCAGATATGTCAAGTATCCCAGCTTTAAATGCTTTTGTTGGCAGCCAAGAGTCTCCCGATTCTAGTTTGAGGTATTTCTGCACTTTCATCCTGACAAAGTTTCTGGGCAGTCTTGTACACACCGCTCTTTGGAGGTCTATCGACAGAGCTTCAATGATGTTAAGGTCAGGAGACTGAGGGCCATGGCAAAACCTTCAGACTGTACCTCTTGAGGTCGTCCAGTGTGGATTTTGAGGTGTGTTTACGATCATTACCTATTTGTAGCTTCTTCACAGATGGTGTTACTTTGAACCAATTAAATGTTCCCTATGCAATGCTGCAATGCAACCCCAAAGAATGATCGATACACCTTCAAGAGTTGAACAGAAGTGCTTTTCATGAAATTATGTGCCCCCTTTTTCTTAAAAAATACCCAAGATCAGAGTTTTGGTGTGCATCTAAAACAAACCAAGCCAGAGTCCACCAGATTACATTTTTTTACTGTGTCACCAACACCACAAAAAACATGTTAGCCAAAACATACTCTTCCCAGCTCCCACAACCAAAGATCTGATACTTGGCAGGCGTCAAGAGAGAAATCCGGCAGAAAATTGAATGAGCAGCGCCAAAACTAACTAGAGAAGGAAAGGCAAAGTGTCTAAACGAACAGGATGTAGAGCTGCGTGTAGGGGGAGAGCATAAATCACGCTGATAACAGTGTGGGCAGGTCATAGCCACAGGCATTAATAATACACACATACAGCGCGGAGACGCAGGCTGGCAGTCTTCAAGTCGTGTTCACACCGTGCGCATTGTGTGTGAGCTCCTCTATTCTGCCTTAGTTCTCTGTGCACATCCACACATGCACACAAACACACACACACACATGCGCACAACACTCGCATGGACACGGGCACTGCACCTGTCCTGGGATATTTATTTCAATAGACTGCAAGACCTGTCACACAACAAGTAAAAGGCTAGAAGGTTGGAGGAGAATGAGACGGCACTTTGGGAGAAAAACAAATCTCATTCTTGGCCTGCCTGCGCCACTCTGACTGAGAGGTTGAGGGTGTGCACAATGGGTCCAGGGATGAAAGGTGTAAGAAAAAGAAAAGAAAAAAAAAAAGAAGAAGAAAAAAAAAAAACAGGAGGAAGGAGACACTGATGAAGAAGGTGGAGTGAAAAATGCCAGTGACAACCACAAAGCTGAGAGAGGCAAGTAAACGATGGAGAAAAAAAATGCAACAGCATTGGCACCAATGACAGAGAGGAAAGCTAACAAGTAAAAGACGCTCAGAGGATGGACGGCTCTGGCTGCCTTTACAAAGCCTCCTGCCCCCTTTTGAGACTTGGCTCGTTCTGTTGCCAACAAATAGCTTTTTCTAGTCTCCATCAGTGGAAGTAGATTGCACAATACACAAAGCCTACAACATCTATCTACCTTTTGGCAATCTGTTCATCTTGCCCTTAAATAGCATCAGTCTGGAAAAGGAAAAAAAAAAAGAGTGTGAAAAGATGGATGAATGGCTAAAAAACACCTTTAAGAAGGTCAAAGAAATAAAGCCGGACTGGAGCTTTAGAAGAGACAGCAGACCAGAGCCAGTGTTTGTACAGTAGACAGAGGTTTTTGATGGATTTGTCATGCTGCTTTTCTTCATGCTGAGTAAATGTCATCAGGTATTGTAAGCAAAGCCAGGAACACGGCAAGTTTGGGGAAAAAGTACACAGTAGAGTACCAAGTCTCATAGGTGCAGAACCTTCCACTGTTTTATTGATCCGTCCTACCAACAGCTACCCACAGAGCTCGCCTCATGTGGAGATGGCCCAGATGGATATGTGAACAGCATATTATAAATCAACAAGCTTAAAATTGAATTGTGCAAAATCAATTGCAGTTCAAATCCCCCGTTGGCTATCTTTAATTCTCATCATAAATCTTCTTACTCACACACGCAACGGCGGGGCTCATATTTGTGCCGCAATGGGGGTCCAACTTATGAGAAAGTCAAGTAAAGGCTGAGGCGAGGAATTTTGCTTGCTGTCTGATAAGGAGACAAACTGTGGATCTAATACAATTGATCAAGTCTTTCAATCTGTGCATGCTCCAGTAAAGAACTGTGAAAGGCTGGGCAAACAATTTCAAACACGTCACATTTTGCTTGCTCGTCTTATCCTTTGCAAATTCAAATACAACTATGACACGCATAAACAAACAGTGGCAGGTTTTATTTTAATGTGGGAAAACAAAGTGGATTTTCTTTTTTTTTTATATAACACCTTTCATAACACAGTCAGCTGCATTTTGGTTTTCATTTTCATATTTGCCAAATGGTACTAGAGATGACCTGAAATTGGTAGGTTAAAAAGATGCACTAAGCGTATAAGAGAAACAGCCTACGGTGTAATCATACACTGTGATTAAAATACTGCTGTAGACAATACACCACAGGGGAAATGCAAACCCATGGTACATTAAGCCTGCCTGGTAGAATAAATACTAGATGTAAACTTGCCACATTTGTAACATGGACACATTTGCTTTGGTTTCCATTTTCCTAAGCAGGCATGTGTGCGATCTCTTCAGGTGGTTAATGCAACCCAGGACTCACAGCAGCACTCGGCTTTAGCTACATCACTGCTGAAACGTGTTCAAAGTACAGAAAAAATCCTTTCCTCCTTCACAGCTGAGGTAATGCCTTCCATGGGCAAGCTTTCCGCTACACCAATAACAGACTGGTCATGACGCAATACAGAGGAAAGAGCTGCTGCCATGTTTACTCTTAAAGTTTACACATTTTGTAGGATCTGCATGTGCACACAGTCCCACGGTGAAATAGAAGAGATGGTGGTAGTGGGGGGAGGGGGGGATTCCAAACTAGTGTAACAGATTACAAAAAAAACAGGTATATCAACTTCAGGGTCTATGAGGCAAAACTCTTAAGAGCAGGCAACCACTGCTGCAGCACACTGATTCTCTACATACAATACAGTGAATGAGAAGCTCAGGGCCAGAGCAGCGAGGGGGATGTGAGAACATCAAAGCACCAGGGTAGTGAAACAAGTTTGTCCTCTGCTGTTTGTACAGAGGTACTACACAACAGTACACCGTACAGATTACAAACAAATAAAGGAATGCTTCAACAATTAAAAATAAAATATGGAAAGTGTGTGTTTGGAATACACTATAAACAAAGCTCTGATCATTAGCTATGATCAAAATAACCCGCTTGTGTTACAGTCAGATAATGTTTACATTTCATGTTTGTGGACAAGCCATGTGTGCAGTGAGACAGCCCTATTCAAAGAGTAAACTTTAAACTTTGTCTTCAGTACAAAACTCTTGTAACTTTATGAGTTGTTTTGGGAACTGGAAAAAGAACTGAATGGACAAATCAGTAAATCTCTCGACTTTTTACTGGAATTTAAACCGTTTAAAATGCAACCACCTACAGAAAATCCACATTTAAGTAAAAGATAATGTTAAAGTAAATGAAAATTAAAATCCGCTAAATCTCTTTTGTCACGTAACCACAGCCCACAACCAGTTGTATTATTGATCTCTGTGGACCTAACTATTATCATAGGTGGCATACACTAAAATGATTAATAATCTTAGAAAAAGATATACACATTAAAATATACATTATCTTGTACCACTATGCCGTTTGTTAAAATAGGGTTAAACCTCTTAAATCTACTATGAACTACTCTATCTGATTCCGCCATGATCATGTTGCTAGCATATGCATCACCCGAAGCTAAGGTATTTTCCGCTGAAATCCACGACCAAACATTCGCCGTAGCCCTTTTAGCTTAGCTTTTCATACTGACCAGTCCTTCGATCTGGATCTGTTTAACGGGAGAGTCCAGGGTGCCACTTGTAGAGGACATTCCGGCGGTAGATGATGAACCGGTCTCTTTACGTGAAGCCATTTGTGAGTCGCTACAGTCGCTACACGCGGAAAAAAGGCCGGAACGCTTCAGCTGCGCACAAGGACATATCTGTTCTTCCTCCCGGGTGGAAACAAAGGAAGTTTACGAAAGGTTCCGCCTTCGGTGTCATAATGATTTTACACCACCACGCGTATTTTCATTACGCTTGACTACTGTGCACTTGGAGAGGTCAGGACATACATTATTATGTCTGTATGTATATTAACCCCTTCGTCTTCCATAAGTAGTCATGGTGTAGTCATGACAAAGCCTGTGGGATTAGATGCAACAACAAACGGTTTAGTTTTTTGTAAAAGATCCCTCAATTTGTAGCGTCATTCTACAGACCACGTGACCTAAATATTACAAACTATAAGAAATGAAATACATCTTTCAACTACTTTTAAAACACTTTATTTAAAATGTTTACAGAGGTATCACAACTAGTAGTTACCCAAAGGCTAAAAGGGGTGGTATACTCAACTTATTGTAACAAGTACATTACCTAGTTACGTAATGCAAAAAAAGATGAACAAGCATAAACACAAGAGGTACAAAAAAACATAAACCTTGAATAGTCTGCTTGAATTTTACATCTTAATGTGATATTTGATGCCAGAAAAGATGCACTAAGAATTGCTTTTGCTTGTCATAAAATAACAATTGCAACAAGTGGTAGGTAATAGGGGTTACACTTTAGATGTACCAGTACCTTTTCATCGCATGTACAGTGTCAATACAAAGTTCAACATGGAAATATAAAGGCCATATTTAAAAACAATTGAATAAAGAGGGACAATGATCAAATGTTTGGAAGAGTAGACAGCTGATTTTCTTTTCCCAAAACAAATTGGAGCCAAACTTGGTGACTGGATAAGTAGGTTTATAAATACAATTGTTAAACATTCGTCCTTTTTAACCACATGAATACTGCATGATTCCACCTGTAGTTACAGTAAAATGCTTTATAAAAAGTTTCCAACCGAGTTCCTTTATCCATACCCCTCCCCTTCCAAAATTGACTGCTGCAAAAACAATATAAAAAGGCAAAAAGTTGAGTACTCTTGCAAGTGTTCTTCCAATGTCTAAACAATGTGAAATCTTGGTCCAGCGGTGGCGATGATGTCACTGTAGGGCTGAGACTGGGTCACCTCGATGGCTTGTTGCTTCTTGAGAACCAGAAAACTGTAAAACTTTGCAGCCGCTTGCTTTTTGTTGTTGTTTCGGCACAAGTCAAGCAGACCGACGGACTCTGCCCCAGTCTTTGCCATGACACGCTAGAAAACAGGAACACATGGTTGAAATATGAATAGATCCAGTTATGCCCGCCTCAGATGAAAGATTTTATTAAAGCAATTCAGCACCTGCAGACCGTGGAGCATCTGCTGTGTCCTCTTGTTCCACCTTTTCTCCTCCTGGTCCTGGTCTCCGGCCTGACCTTCCTCTTCCTAAAATAAAGAAATAAGTGCTCAGTCAATTCATCCCATCCAGATCATTTCAGTATTATTTTAGGGCTAATAAAAGCACGCCAACCTCCTCTTCGTCACTGTCATCTTTTTTGTCTTTCCTGTCACCAAGCAGGTCGAGCTCAGGTACGAGCTGAGTGAGGTTAACGCTGCTCTCCTCTGGGGGCAGATCCACCTGAGGCATGTCTAACCTTTGGGACAACATGGAGCGATCAGCCTGTTGCTGGTCCAAGGAGCCCAGCTAAAAAGTGAAACAGAACAGTTAATATATTAAAACAAACATTCACTTTAAACATGGCATTAATGGTCTTTAGACATCTCACTAAACCAGTGGTTCTCAACCTTTTGAAGCCGCGACCCCCATTATAACAGGTAAGGTCACGCCAGGGGGTCACGAAAAAGGAACACTAGCCTACATAATTCTTAAAAACCAAAGACAAAAACAAAATGGCTAAAATAAAATTCATGAAACTACGGACAAATAATGGCACGCTGGGAAAATAGCAAACACATGCTACAATAAAACATTAGATAATATGCTAATGAAAATATGTATATTTTATCTAAATGATCTGGATCCGGACCCCAGGTTGAGAACCACTGCACTTAACCAAAGCTAATAGAGGACTGAGTATTAATTGCTGGGATGGATCAAGTTTTCTGACTGTAGTGAGCTTACAGGCAGTGCATCTTTGTCGAGGGACTTGCGTTTAACTCCCCGAGGGGTTGATGGGGGAGGCATAGCGGTCTCGTCCAGGGTCGTCCTGCTGCCCTCCATTACCGAGTGTGCGAGCATGCTAGGCTCTTCCATGATAGTTTGGTCTATGGAAGAAAATGTATACAATGAAAATGCTTTGAATGAGGTTCTGCCTTTGTAATATGTAATTGTCTTACCAATGACATCTCTGTGCTGACCCATAACCTCTTCCCGAGGCACCTCAGGGTTCTCCAGCTCTTTAAGGAATTCATCAAGACTGTCTGCTTCACCCCCCTTCCTCCTCTTCCTCATCTCATCTGGCACCAGAGGTGTCAGGCAGCGTGTGAACATCTGATGGAGCAATATAAGAAATGTTACCCAATATGAATTATTCTGCAACTGGCACAAAATGTAAATAAATGCAGAGATGTACAACATATTGACATACTGGTTTGCATTATGTGCAAGTATACAGGTGTAGAAAACCTTTTGCGCAGGAATGTATCAAACCATTTGCTCATGAAAAGCACAATATTTAAGGCAATGCCAAAGTATTGAGTGATCAACTAAATCAGAAGTCCTTGGCAACTTCAGTTACATGTATTAACCCTCAATCACACAGTTAAAAAAGTTATGTTGTGGGCCCTTCAACACAAAAATGTGCTTGAAACTTTAGAGAGCTATAACTCAATGAAGGATTGATATTTTTCCAAACTTACTGTTTATTTTGAAGGTCCTCTTTTCATATATAAATAAAATATATAATAATAATTGTATATGTAATATTTGTATATGTATGGAAAGAGGAGTCAGACCTTCAAAATAAAAATAAAAAATGTAAAAAAAAATATCAATCCATTATTTTATGTACATTTTTGTGTCGAAGCACCCTTAACGCTTATTGTTTTTATGAGTGTTTACAATGTGATAGAAATCCACATGACACAACATTATTTTAGACCACACAAAAATACACTCCCTGGGAAAATTTCACTCAATTGGCATAAAAAAATGTAGGAGTCATGCAAAAATCCAAAAATGGATGTGATAGAGGGATAAAGAGACATCTCACCTTAAGCAGCCTGCCGTTCCAGAGAGGCTGAGCTGGGAGAGAGAAGAGTTTCTCCACTCCTCCAGTTTCTTTCCACATCATAAGTTTCTTAGTGGGAGGAGCCAGATCCAGAGTGGTGACGATGTCTGAGTAGTCCGATAACTGAGCCCTGATGGTTTTACTGTCCAACTCCTTCACACTGTCCACAATCAGCTTCCTCTTGCGCTTGGCCTTGGTTTCTTTCACTGAAATGTGATATGAGGCAAAGTACAGTTTAGACTCTGTAACAATTTCATGTAATATATTGTTTATCTATAATTGTGCAAGTGAGAAGGTTTACCTGTGATGTCAATAGGCTCCAATGCAAATGCTTCTTCCTCATTGTGAACTAGAGTAGTTTGTTCAGTCTGATCAGCCATAGCTGGAAGTGGTTCAGCTGGACCGGAGTCTGGACTGTCTGGACCCGCTACAAGAGAAAATCAAATTAAATGACCAACACTCCAGTATAGAAATGGGTTTGCTTTTACTTCCATTTACTCAAGTTAAACTTACGTGATTGGAGAGCGTCAAAGTCATCCTCGTCATCTCCGTGGTCTGGCGGCATCATGACACTGTCCGTGATTGCAGGAGGGTCATCAAAGATGCCACCACCATCTTCAGAGCTCAACAGTTTATCAACTAAAAATGACAAAGGCAATGTGAGTTCCTACACAGGTCACCACTGCACTAAAACACACAAAGGAAGGGTCAACATACCGAGCATTCCACCATCACTGTTACCCAGAGAGGCATCACCAAAGTCATCATACTCCATGTGGTTGGATTTATCAGGGAGAGTTGCTGGCCCAGGCTCCGCTTCTAAAAGCAGGTTCGAGGCTGTGGCACCATGCATGATGTCCTCTTCGAATGTGCTGGCGTCACGCATCATCTCCCGGTCGTCCATACCAAAGTCAGCTAAAAAGTAGAATTCACATTAATAAATATTTTCATCGTACAGCCCATGTTGAAAGGGTCTGTCATACCAAAGTCATTGTCTTGTAAGAGACTGAGGTTGCCGACATCTTCCCTCATAGTGATCTCTTCCACTCTGCTCTGGTTCAAAGTGAACTGCTGGGCCACGTCAATATCACTGTTGGACAATTGTACAGTCAGTAATTGTAGCCTTTTGTAGAGACAAAATCCCTTTTAAAAGCAATACTTACTCAAGGTCTGGAAGTGGCTGGTCAAAGTCGTGAAACTCTTCAGGTAAAGTGATGGCATTGTAGGCAGCCTCTCTGTTTTCCTCAGGCAGATCCACCACACCTGCATATTGAAAAGATTTATTAACAAAATGCCAGCTTTTTGTATTAAAGTCAAATCAAACATGTCATTACCTGGCCTGAAAGCCATTTTGATCTTGATAAAGGCTTCATTACAATCAGCCAGCAGGTATTTGGCCTTCCTGTGGTAGATTCTCACCACTCCAAGGAGTAAGTGACCCGATGTACGTAGAGCCATTTTCACCTAAGGAACAACACGTTTTGAAACAAATGTAATGCAACAAGTACAGGAAAAACAATATTTGATGGTATCTTTATGAAATAAAGTCAGTCAAAACATGACTCTTTTACCTTGGGTGAAATGATGCTCTCCACACTGCTTTCAAGGTTGCATTCAAATACATGAGCCTTGGTCAGCTTCTTGTCCCAATGGGCCGCTAGCCAGATCTTGGCCAGCGGCCCACGCTTGCTGAGGACAAAGTGGGCGTAAAACATTGTTGTCCTGAATCACTCACTCGCGGTGGGGCAAGTTTGCCTGAAAAACAAAACTTCTTACTTCATTCAAGAGCCAGACAAAAACATCATTGCCTTCCAATGAACTGAGACTGATTTTATATTCAAGCGTGCAGTGGTTTTGCCAACTGATAAACAGTACACATTATTGAGTATAACTATGTGGTAAAAAGATACATGAAAAACACCCCACATTGTCGCCATACAACCTGAGAGTTACTAAAACACATGATATGTCAGCATCTTTCTTCTGCCAGATGTTTTAGGTCCAGTTAAAACGTTAGCTTCTTCGCAATAGTGCAAACGTCTGCCGGTGCCATCTTGTGCCAAACATTGCATGCGTTTTTTTTTTTGCGTGCAATTTGTATCATGTTCATCGTTTAATAAGCCTTGTATGGCAACTCCCGTAATTATTTGTATGTTATTAACTGCGTCTCTAATGTTTGTAGTCATCTGAACAGTTGTGCTTGTGCTTGCTGAAGCATGTGCCTCACACTAGGGCTCAGTTGTGCTCTTAACACTTGTTGCCATTGTTCTGCTGCTACGAATTTTAACATTAATTATGTTAGAGTTAAATGTATGTACTATTGCAATCTGTTTAAAATCATTGATATATTTTCCAAGGTTCCGTCTGTACATCTGGCCAAGGACTAAAGATGAAAACTAGCAATCAATTCTGTCATATTTTATTTACAGTTAAAATGCCCTATCCTTGTAATAAACGCGCTGTAAATGAAAAGATTTTTATCTTCAATGATCATTACACGACACATACTCTTCTGCCCAGGACTTGCTCGACGTTTTCACAATCGCACAATAAATAATTCAAGACCCATCATAAATATCACGGAACAGTATTTGAAGAAACTAACCTTAGACAAAACATTCAGATTAGCAACTCAAACCAGGCGCCCACCTCAGTCAGGGTCCTCCTCTCTCATTGCCCATTGACAAACAGTTAACATGTTGTAGCTAGTAGTAGTTGTCACTTATAAGCATGTTGTCTCTTTGCAGGTTGCAGCCAAACTTTGATTTTGCTAGGCTTAGTCGTGTATGCTGTTGTTCACGTATAGCAACAACCATATCTTTATGATCCTTAGTGTAACAAGAAAAGCGCCAAAATAAAGATCCATCACCAAGCTAAATACTCGGCGCCATTAGATGGGAAATTAGCCGCAAGCAAAACAAGATAACTTCAACGGCTGAATAATTAAATACAATGCATTACTTTGAGCTAAACAGTCCGTATTGTTAGACAACATATTTCCTTCTAGCGTTAGTACAAGTCAATATGCAAATACCGACCCATTCGGAGTCCCTCGTACTTTTTCTAGCAGCACAACTGAGTTGCTAGTGGCTAAAGGCTCATCATTCAGAGAAGGCCGCGAAGAATAAAGACGAGCATATAGATATTTTAAGCGCTATAAACTGCTCCAAACTACGCACGAATTATTGCAATAAAACGTTACTCACCCGTGGCACCCCCGCTTGAGTGAAATCCCGAAGATTATGTTATTTCACCAAGCAGTTTCCCCCCTGTTGTACTCATTAAAACAGCCAAGATGGCGCCAGCCGCCTTCCTCCCGCTCAGCGCTGTCCTTTTAAAATGTGCAGGATGTTTACAGTCAAAAATGGCGGAGGAGGAGTCTCAATAACGACCAGCAGCGATCGGCTTTAGGCGATAGGGGGCGTTGTGGCACAAAACCATAGATATAAAAACTGTTTTAAGCATCGACCACCCACAGCTTCTAACAATAAAAATAAAAATACAATAAAATAAAAATAAAAATAATGCGTTTGTTTTATACAGCACTTCTCTGGACACCTACAGACGCTTTACATAGCATTTGAATGAATAATGCTATGCTGGTGGTGGTAAGCTGCCCACAGGCTACCAGTCTGTGCCATTGGCCCGTTGTTTTGTTTGTTTTGTTTGTTTTTTGTTTACTGTTACGACTTAAAATCTTTTGTTATTTAGCTAACTTATATGTAAAATAGCATGACAAATTCTTTTTAATATGGTGATTTTTTTTTTCTTTTTTCAGTGGCCCACAACGCTCCAGACTGGTAACTGCTGGATTAGAGGATTTGTATTACTAATTTTAGCACCCAAAGCTACACAAACGATGACAGTCCTTTATGCATATTTACACTGCCAAAAAAGTACTAAAGCCAAATGCTATGCTGTGAAAAGGGTGAGAACAGGGTTGGCGTGTAAGGCCAGTGGGCCCCAAATCCTTTCTCCCAGTGACCCCAATTTTTACCCCAAAAAACCTTGGCTTTCAGACTATTGTTTTGTTGTGTTTTTTATCTGTTTTTATGTGTTTTCTTGTAATTTTATGCAACTGTGAAGCACTTTGAATTGCTTGTATATGAATTGTGCTCTACAAATAAACTTGCCTTGCCTTGAATGGCCTATTGCGATTAAGATGCCTAAAATTCAAGTGTTTATCTGATCAGTGATTAGGAGAAATGCACCAGCTCTTCTAATGTCAAATTGGAAAATTGGTATTCACTGAAGCAGAGCATCCTCATAGGCCTGAGCATCTGTTGCGGAAATATGGCTGCTAGCTGAGCATATTTATGACCTGTCAATGGCAGGGACCTCTGTCAGTGCATATAGAAGGGACATGACAGCAATACACCCAAAATAGATATAAGCGTATAATGTTTACAAATGTGGGTCTTGTTATTAGCATCGCTCTAGGGGATGTCAAAATACTCATTGTTGAAGGATGTACAGATGGAAAACAAGAGCACAGTCTAAACAAAAGCTCTACATCATAAACTTTGCCCAAATGATCAAGGGTGATGATATTGAATTATTGTTTTCACAAAATAAGTAATTTGTCTATGAGTACACAGCTAATGCATACCTTTTCGAATTCGGTTTTCTAGGCAAAGTATGATGGATCTATCCAGGGCAGATTTGGGGTATTTTAATGTGGAAGAGTTAAATTTAGATTTTAGGAGCCATTCCACATGTTGCATCAATGATTTACGAGACTATTAAGCCACACAAAGACACAAGACATTCTCCATGCTCATCATATGACACTATTACGGGCCCCATCTGTTACAAAGATCATTTATCCTGATTGATTTGGGTCAGCTGTTATGGTATGATACAAACAGCATCCAACAGCTTCCAGTCTGATGTTTTATGAGAGCATCTTTACTAGTGAGTCACTCACCACTAACATCTGATTAGTCTACAGACTAAAACTAGCATATTATCATCAGCAGCTGGGAAAAAAACGTCCCTTTGCTAGTAAGTATTCAGGCTATTGTTATTCCAAAAATAGATGCTTAAAGACAGCCTTTTGACTAATCTTTTAATTGTAAATAATAGCTCATATTTCTTTTAGATGTTCATTGAGAGGCAGTGATAATTTCAGTGATCTAGGCATGCTGATAAATATTACATCTTTAGATGGATCTTTTATTGTTGGACGCCATGGCGACGTGTAAACGGGCAGCAACCTCCCTCTCTCTTGGTACAGATGCATTTTTTGCCTTTTTCTTTGTGGTTTCTGTGTTCCACATTGTTTTACTGGATACTTTTGTACATCTTTGTCGTGTTTTTGTGAGGATCGGTGGATTTGCTTACTGATGAGAGTCCATAATGGTCCTGAAGAAAGCAGCTTTTTAAAAGTAAACAGCTAGCTTATTCAGCTAAACCCATTTGAGACCTGCACACTTCTTCTTCTGAGACACTGAAGAGGCACCAAGAGCCGCCACACCTGCAACACAGTGGAGGTGTCACAGGAGAAGCTGCAGGAAACAAAAAAGGGACAAACGAGGAGGTATCCAGGCGAGACTCACAGCAAAGCCACACATGCTGGTCAGGTTGATCCACAGTGGCGGAGTCACTCAGGACTAACACTTGAACACTATTTCGTTGTACGGTTGTACAATGACAAATAAAGCGCTGCTTACTTACTAATCACACCATTTAGGAAGACATTAACATTGTGACATTAAAAAAAATTAAATCAGGCATATAAAGAATGTAAACCTTTGCATATGACTTCAATCTAATTTTAACTAAATTGGCTATAAATCTACAGTTCTACTCTATTCAACCCACATGCCTCATGGCTCATGTTGAAGTTCACCCTGCTTCACCAAACTTATTGGAATAAAAATGTCACTTCTCATAATCGGCCATGTGTTGTGGTATGGCACCTTATGAATGATCCTGCAGTTAGTGAGATTTCCGTCTTGTCTTTGCTTTGCTGCACTTTGCATGTCTGTTATGTGTCTTTTTCTTTTTTGGAAAGCGGAGAGGGGCAATCTTTTCTGTAGCGGCGGCTCCAGCTGAGTTGGCAGCTCTCATGCATCCGGGATCATCCGAGATAGATGCTGTTATTTATGCAGCGTGTCTAAACCAATCACCCTGACACAGATTTATGTAAACACTGCAGTTTCTTGGCATGGTATGAGGTTCACACACACACACACACGCACATACACGAGAAGGAAAGCTAGCAATTATTTATTTTGGCTGCCCCTTGGTGAAGACACAGTAATTCAGACAGACTGTAAACTAGGTTAGAACAAGCTCGAAATGGAGCAACATCACAAGTAATGCAAAGTTATTTGGTTGTTTTATTTTATTTTTTTTAGTAAAAAAATGCCACTTGAGATGTCAGATCTCATTTTCCATATGTGAACAGGTCCACGCACACACGCACACACACACACACAAAATGTTTCAGATTAAAAGATGGAAAAGGCATATATTATGTTTCATCATTTAAATGTACTTAACGTGACATTTATTTAGGGCTTAGTATTGGTTTGATTTTCTCTCACTGATGTCAACAATGTTTTAACCAAAGCAAAAAACAAAAAAATAAGACCTTCAATTTATAACAAATGTTTTATTGTTGGTTGTGTTGTTTCTTATAAAACTCTTTTACAAAACATTGATTTCTTTCTTCCTTTCCACAATAATAAAACCATGTGTAGTAGTGTGTTAGAAAGCAGGTGCTTGATAAATCCCATGTGTAAATAATGTCCTTTTAACTTGACACAACCAGGAAATGGAGCTCCTTTCATGTTAAAAGTTCAGTAAACCAAGGCAGTAACACAACCAAGAGTCAGGAATGTCAGTTACAGTCGGGTGCGATAAGCCTTGTCTCCAGTGTTTAACAGCAATTAAAACCTTTTACAAGAGAAAATGTATGGAATAAAAAAAAAGAAAATCCCTCTTATAAACAAGAGGGGAAACGGATGAGAATTTCTTCTGAAGGCACATCAATACATAATCCCCCACCCTCCAAAACAATACAAGTGAAGGATGAAAAAATGTCATTTATATTGCACCTAGTTTATTTTGCCACTGCGAATCTGTCCATTTCCATGATAGCACTTCTTCAACCATAACCGTTTTCATGCTCTCAATAAGTTTTCGATTTATTGTAATCCATCACAGAACCTTTTTCATACATTCTACTTTCTCATATAACCGAAAGGGAATATGAAATCAAATAAATATGGAAATGTTGAGCCTCCCCTACGTCATTAAACAACTGGCACACAGGGTAAAGGGTTCAGGTTTGCCAATTTTTTAAACGCATTTCCCACAACAGCGAAACTTAATTAAAACGCTCACTAGGCAGTGCTGTTAGTGTTACATTTTTATGATTAAATGTAAAAAAAAAAAATCTCAGTTAGTGTTTACGCATTTTGTTTTTGTAAATCATTGATATGACATGCACATTTTTTTTTAGTTCGGGTAGAAAACAAAAGCGTCAATGTCAGTTGGATCGTAAGTGTAAAAAACAAAAGAATGACAAAGAATGAACAATCAACTAAACAACATTGTGCCAAAATCCATTTTGATTTTAGACGGGGCATTACAACATGAGTCATACTCTATCAGTTTTTTGTGTGTGTAAAAACGTCCAAATCTGACCTCATATCCCTAAGGCATCTATGTCATCATAAACCTGCCAAAATACTACACCGACCTTGTCAAAAAGGTTCACATTGAAGACAAAAATACAGCAGTCTACTTTGTATGATGCAGTTGTCGTAATGCCAGAGTCTCAGGGCATTGTCCAATGTTTCCTAATGAGAACTGTGTTAGCCTCTGTCAAGCACTTGTCAGCCTAAGCCAAACCTGTCACGGGGCAAAAAAAACAAAACCGTATGACATGAAAATAATGACTTTTCATTCCAATTGCTGTGCAGGATCTTTGCAGAGTTTCACAATCCAGAAAGGTACATTTACACACAAATAACTTAACCCGGCAAGCCTCCCTAAACAAGGCAACTCAATTATCCTTTGTATTCTTCAGGAGAGCATCTGTTCAAGTTCACTGTGTGCCTTTTAAAAAAGAGACACACTGATTTTTTTTCTCTTTTTCTTCATCAATCCAACTCCAATCTTCAGTGTGGCAGCTGTATACCAGCGTTGTTTCCTTACACTTACATGATGTATATACATATATACCTGAAGAATCTTGGGATTGAATTAAAAAAAAAGGAAAAAAAGTAAAGCAGCAAGACACCCCCCATCCCGACACCGTAAGACTTAGGCACTGTGAAAATCAGCTTAACACTCAAGTCCTCAGTTCTGTGGTAGAAAGGTTGCCATTTTTTTTGTTGGCACTCCATTATTTACAATACAGACAAGAGGGTAGTGCTGACCATTTGCTTTATAAAAATAGTCACTTCCAAAATAGTGTTTTTCTCTTCATTGTTCATCAGTAATAATTCAATAATTATATTGTCAAGAGACTTTCATGAACCTATGCATAGCGTAGTCTCTTTCAAGTCTATCACTGCTTTTGTCAATGTTGAGCAGTTTAGAGCCTGGCCGTAGTGTAAGAGTACAGCTTTCTCAATAACCCCAACATACATGGGGCACTGGAAAAGCCATGTGTAGAAACGTTTTGAGCTCACATCAGTCTGAGAAATTTCTGATAAGCAATTTGTGCGTGTTGGAAGAGCGCCCCGCTGCCCGACATTGTCCAAAGAGCAGGGGGGCTCCGGTGCGTTATAGCCTCTCGATGTCTCTGTACTTCTTCCTCAGTATAGACACTTGATCTTTAAATAGGACCGGGTCTAGCCTCATCTGAGAGTGGACCAAAGGCATTGTGCCAAACCAGCTGGCAAACTTGTTCATGCAGGTCTGACGCTGGGCAAAGTGGTCCGGGTCAGCCCACCGAGATGCACGGGAGGTCTGAAAAGTACACAAAAAGGTTGAAAAAATAAATTACAAAGCATGATGTGATGGTCTTCAGAAATTTCTACAGGTTGCGTTCATGCCAGATCATGACATTCCACTGCACTTCACTCAGGTATGCACCCCTGTCCCCCTCACGTCCCAGTCAAAGGATTCAGATTGCACAAAACCATGCATCTTTTGATATATTCTCGCTGAGTTATAACTTAAGACCTAAACCCACATTTTCAGCTAATTAAACGGTTAGCGGTTAACTTTGCTCATGCCTTAAGCTTGTGTGTATGTTATTACCTGTCCCATCATTGTCTCTTTATACTGTTTCTTCTGGGTGACTTTAATGGGTGGAAGCTTTGTGACAGACGACACCAGAAAATTCATCAGGATATCCTCACAGTTAGACATCTGGTCAACCATGGTCTTCAAACTTGTAGGTAGGTACGTGGTGTACAAGTAGTGATAGTACCTAAAGGAAAAAAAAAACAGACCGATTTATAATTCTATTACTAAACTCGATAGTTTCTGATGAAAAGTAGGGACATACTTATGATAGATGGCAGCCCCAGTCAGCACCATGGAATAATCATTGGTCCACTTGGAAGTATAGCCCCAGCGCTCTTTGTTGCTATCCCAGAAGTGGCTTCGGGCCGGGTAGCCAACTATGCGATCGGGGAAACTCTGCCATACAGTAAAGGCAAAGTCCACCTGGTTTAGAAAAAGGAAATTGTTCAAATTAGACAAATGAACTAGAAAATGTGTATCGATTGTATTTGTATTTGACCTCCGTTGTGGAGAGCACAGTATCTTCGTCCAGGCTGAGTACTGCATCAGTGGGTATGGTATCATATGGGAGGAAACGGCTGCTGATCACCTGTTTAGTCACAAAACCACAACAGCAAGTTGTCAGTGAGAACAAAAGATTCTAAGATCCAATATCAGAGCAAAATGGGGTTCAAATGAGAAGATGTACAGTATGCATGACAAGCCGTGTTAGCAGCAGTCTTTTGGTGTCTATTTGTGCTGTTAAACCTTGTACGTCTATGTCAACAGCAAAGTCAGCTAAATTTACCAGCTGACACAACATCAATGACAGCAGAAACAGTGCAATTTACAGATGAGCAAGTCTAGTCCTTGAATTCACAGAAGTGTATACCCCGCTGCCACAATTTTGTCTCAATTATGACAAGTGCTTTTCAAGTGTGATATTGTATTATTCTTCTAAATGCACTTGAAAACCCAGGACAATTTTCAGTGTATCAAAGCATTGTATAATGCAGCGTAGTCTAGTATCTATTAAAGAAATGGTATATCAACAAACAATCCATATGTTGGTCGTTGCAATGTTAAGCTGGCAACATTTTTGTATTTTTGTTTTGTTTGTGTTCCTTTTTTGCTCTCGGCAAAAACATGAACATATTATTTAATAGTGTACCTTGCTCTCTCCTTCTATGACAATGACAGGAACTGCAGTGACAGGCCAGCGCTGTTTGGCGGGAAGAGGCTTGTCACAGTTCCACAGAACAATCACCTGTTGTGCAATAAAAAAAGATAATGGCAACACCATTGCAAATTCAGGGAAGGGGTAGTTTCCAAAGAGGAGAATGTGAGACCCACATACGTCATTCTCATTTAAAAATGCAATAGTAAGTTGAACCGAATCCAGTTATCTCAGGAGTATCAGGTTCAAGTGTGTAATGGTGAGTTACCTGAGCGCAGTACTGGGATTTGGCCACGGCTGTGAGGAGCTTCATGACAGGCTGAGACTGAGAGACTAGAGGGGTCACTACATGGATGATGGCTGTAAACTTTGAGTAAGGCTTAATACCTGTGAAGACAAGGATGCATGTAATGTTGAGAACCCACAACTGTAACGCAAATCTGCTTTATGTAGCGTTGACACATTTTCTTAACAGTGTCTAAAGTGCTGCTAAAACATATATAATTTTTTCTGCTTTTTGGCTGCCCTCGTCAACATTGCAGGCCACGTCCCCATTTGAGCTGATAAGACCACTGTGCACTGCACATCTAATTCAAAGACATTCTTATTGATTGTGACCCATGAAACAAAAGGTTGTATTTAGCATTAAAATGACAATAAAGTGTTTCTAACTGAAAATTATGAAATGAGAAAAGAATAATAGTGTCATATTTAAAGTAATAAATTCTTGTAAAAGCATTAATAGTGTCTCCTTTCTTTAAACCTTATAACCACAGTAACAAACAAAGTAATTAAACAGATTAAAATATATTCTTTTCTGTAGGTCCCATACATGGTCAAGTACAGTACATTGTATTCAGAAAATTGTCACTGCAGCTTCTTCAATTAACACCTTCTAGTTTGTGCGTGTTTACTCCGAGCTGAGTTTACTTGGCTTCATGTTTCTGAACATGTCTAATTAGGGAAAATGTGCCAGTACATTCAATTCCCATGTCTATGGCATGCTGTGTATCAAGCCAATTAACAAAGCCCAAGTACAACATGGCAGGTCTAATTGGCAAACTTCTACAGCACAAATGATAATTATCAAATCAATAAATATGACATAATTTGTTATAGGTTACATACATTCAACAGCTGCCACACACCAGCTGTTCCTGAGCGGTGTCACAAATGAAAACAAATCTCCATTAACCTCCAGGAGCTTGAGATTCACTCACTACACGTGGGCACCAAGAGCTTAAGTGAGGCGTATAAACTGACCCAGCTTAGCGTAATAGAAGGGGAAGTCTCTCAGGGAGGTGGAATACTGAGGCAGCGTGAAGAGACCTCCAGGAAGACTGTTCCACATCAGGTAACTTCTGGACGAGTGCCGCAGAACTCGATCCTGAATGATCTACTCAAAATCAAAGACAAAAACATAGCAATTGTGAATTCTCATTCAGCTCATCAGGTGAATGAGCTCAGGAAACAAAAAAACCTCCAAAAGAAAATCTACGAAAGTGAACACCTTTGTCAGTGATTGGATTCACAAAGCATTATCACTCACATAAATATGAATATTGCCACTTCACAGAACTTTGACTTTAGTTAATATGTGCTGAGGAGAGGTTGAACTTTGACAGTTTTTGTTTCATGAAGATAGGTCCAGCCATTGCAGAGATATTAACTATAAACCAACCAAGTATGAAAAAAAAAACAGCATTTTCACAGTTGCCATAGTTACCACAATAGAATTCTTAGCTAACAAAATGTTGGCAACATGACGCTAGCTTCCTTGGGTAACCAGCGCTTCCTGTCTGTTGATGCTGGCAAAAGGTAACACAGCACCACAATCTGATGAAATGTTTATGTAACACACTCAGCCTGATGTTTATTTTGTTCTGTTTTTCAAATCCCTTTTTATCTTTAATTCATGATCAAATGTGGACAGGAAGAAATTGCTACCCTACCCTGTTGGCATTGAGTACGGTTACAATATTGTAATTACCAACTTACACGTAAATATACATAAATTACAGTTACATAAACTTAACGATTATTAATAAGAACATAACAATAAGAAAGACAAGAAAATGTTGTTCCTTCACTCAAAAAACATTTGCAGTGATAAAATTGAGGTACAGCAGTTTTGTTATCCTTTCTTATCTGTGCTTGTTTGTAATTGTCGAGGAGCACCATTATACTAGGCTGACTCACCAGAAAAATATAGATCTCTCTGACAGAAACAGGGTTGCCAGATAAAGTCTGATTAAAAGCATTGTCCTGTCTCTACAGCACTTTTTTATCGGCCTAATCTGGAGACAGCCCCTCAGAGGGAAATACTGACCCTGGATCAGTGGTACAGGCCCCCCCTGTCTCCCTGTAAAGTGTGTCAGGTGTGGGACGCATGTCTGGCGTTTGCTACTGTTTATGAATTAAGTTTTTCTCTTGGCAGCTCGTAAAACCTCTCAAAAATTGATATTTAACGTTATTTTAGCGACAGACGTAAAGAAGTTGGACCGGCTTTCTGTGGATTATATCTTTTGAGGAAATTTGAGTGTCAAGTGCTGGAGGAGCAATTTTACAACTCTCTGACCGATACAAGAGAGAAACAGTTTGTGCTTGTTTTAATAATGCAGCAGTTTAGTTTTTCTTGAAATGTAAGCGTTCTTTAAACAGGTGACTGTTGGTTTTGGGCTGGTTGTGTGTTGTTTTAGGAGATCTGCGCGGTTGTGCGCCTAATATCAAATCTTATACAGGCCTGGCTGAGTTTTAGTTGAGTCCTCATTGCCTCAGATAGTTCAAATAGAATTTTTAATAGGCCTTTGTGATAATTTAGTCCTTGTTTGACACATCGGATGTCATACTAAACACAAATTCATATCATGGGTCCTATGGTTTATATGTACCTCATGGGTTCTGCATTATCAGGAATTGAGAGTGTGGGGCTGTAATTCCGATATGCTTCAAATTTCACATTGTAAACACAAATACGATAATTCTGGACTGACTGTTTGATAATTTGATTTTGAGGATCTGGCAACCCTGGACAGACACAAAACCCGGACATGATGGATAGTTGCGTAAACTATTTCAGGAACATCCAGCAGCAGCAACAACAGCAAGTTAGCATTGTATCATTATGTACAGAGCCTTCCCTTTTAGCAATGTCCAAACTGAAAACGGTTGAGAATTTGAATGAAATAATAAGTAAAAGGAAGCATACGGGTTGCACAATGTGCGTACCTCTAATGTTGTTAATACTATCTTCTCCACAGAGGTGAAGTATGCTTCCCAAAGAAACTGGGTCTGCTGCCTCAAGGAGAGGATCTTATCCTGGTGGATGGAGCGCACGGTGGAAGGGATCTGAAACAAGCATGGTTGAGTTATTATACTGTGTTTGTGTATGTTTGTTTACATTACGTGTGAAAAAAAAAAGTAACATTTGTTTACCTGAAGCAGCAGCCTCTCATCTCCCCACAAAGCTGCCGTGTTCCAGTCGATGATCTCTGAGAAGGGCAGCTCCCAGCCATTACTTAGCATAACTGGCACACATGCCGCCTATTTGGATATGACACAAAGGCATTGCTTTAAATGATGAAAGAATATGTTTGAAATAACCCAATTTTGTGCAAAGTACGCTGCTGCAAGCCAAACACAGCATTTAACGGGTGGCACAAAGCTGGACCATCTGTTTGTTTGTGGCAAATCCTTGGTTTGTTTGTTTTTTTTTATTTGAAAAAGGACAAACAAATGTTTGTAACAGTGCACTCTGTGGGTGATGGCATTATTATACAGAAATGACTTATGCACTGCATGTTTCTGTCATCACTCTATAAGGATCATTTCACAAGCAATCTAATCAGGCAATTTAAGCAGTAGGAGTCTCCACGCTCCAACACAGTTTTAAATACAAGGCGTTAACAGCACCTTGAGGATTAGCTCTCCAAGTGAGACACTTCATAAAAAGCTCATTATTTCAAGGAAGATGCACAGCACTAGACCTGAACATCTGAGACTGATGAAAGTGAAGGTCTATACCGTTTTACTGAGGCACACAGCCAACACTAGCACATAAATAAGGTCATTCTTGAGTGGCATTGTCATTTTAATACACCGTACACACATACTGAAGACTCAAGCATTAGAGCGGCATCTCACTCATTTAATCTTGCTGTGATTAGCAAGGGCACCATGTGCTAAACCCTGAGAGCTGAGAGAGCAATCAGCCTCAGACCCCTGTAGCTCAATCCTCTTTCAGCACATCATATTACACAAACACAAAAAGAATCTAAATGTCTTCTGGCGTCATGAAACCTCTGCACTTCCAACCATGATGCTCAAAAAACAGCATCACACTGACTGACTTCACTCCCTCCTGTGTGTGAAGAACAGAATTAAAGTTAAACTGCAAAAAACAAATGTTCGCCTCACACAAGTTCCCATGTTTCCGTAATACTTTTACAAAGGGCACTGAGTTGATCCTATACTGCCTCTGGGCAACTACACATTCAAGCCAGACACACTCTGCTCTTCTTGCATCACTGTCACCACCTGCTTTGGTGAAAATATATTTCCACTGCAATTATGTTGTTGGATGAGTCAAAAATAATGCCTAATGACCAGGCAACATGCTGTTAAACTGTGTCTGTGTGATCAATGTGCGTGTACCATATAAAATAGAGTGGCTAACCTGCAAAGCCTCCAGGAATCGAAAGGAGCCCAGTCGTCGTCCTCTTGGTACTAGACAAAAAGTGGAGTTGTACAGCATCTCTCTGTAGTCATACCTGCAAAAGACAAAAAGGTAGAATATATTAATAAATATTAATGTTAAATACATTAATTATAGTGTTGCGGTGAAAGATCCCCGATGCAGAGAATGAATTTCCCTATGGGGATTAATAAAGTATACCTTTACCTTAACTAAAACATTTCTGCAAAAGCAAAAAAAGCCTCAATTTTTCACCAGACACTGAATCAAAACCATGACCTAAAGGCTAACCCTGTTTCTTTGTCTGCAGGGTGATCTTTAAACCTGCTGCCCTCTCACCTGCACATTGCACAGAATCTCTAGTTTCCTCCTTGTTCCCTCTGTCCAATCTAGGCCTCAGTCAGCACTCCCTTGTATAATAGAGCTGCTTGGAATTCCTCTTCTGTCAATATCAAGTGTACATGAGAAAGTGTGAGCAAAACCCCTTTTACCCTGACTCATGCAAAGAATTTCACTTTGCTTGTCTTTGAAATACTAATGTAAATCTTTATGTTACGCTGCTGTAAAACGTAAATTGGCAAGAGCCAGCTTGCTATTATAGTGTGAATAACATTAGCACTGATATCAATCTGGGATTGCTCTGACTTAAATTGTTTGGGGAGATGAAGAACGTTTGGCATCAAGCGCACCTCGTTCTAGCCAATCATAGCCAAGTCTCAAAAACAACAAACTAGAATTCCACTAAATCATTAGGTTTGAAAATGTCTGTAGCAGCATATCTTGTGTTTTTTGTTGTTAATTAATAGCGATAAAACAGCTTGTTGTTGGCAAATGTTACACCCGCCTACGCAAAGCATTACTGCCCCGTTATTGGCCAGAAACCACTGGTGGTTTGGTTCAAAGTTAAACACACAGGCTGGAGCAACACAACATGGACTCTTGTCGTGCGTCTTTGAGAACTCAGAAATACTGCGATAACTTTTTCAGACATGAATGTACAGCCGAATAATAATTGAGTTCAAAATTATGCATCATGTGTACCTTGGGCTTATAGTTAGTAGGGGTGGGTTGGGTCAGGGGGAGGGTTGGGTTGGGTCTTGCAGTGTTTCAGACCTAAATAGACAGACCAGGCTAAACTGAGAGGTCATGATCATAGAGTGTAAGGATGGGCGGATTGATACAAAGTATTGCAGTATCGATACCAAACGGCTACTTTTCAAGTATCGATACTGTGTGAAAGTATCGTTACTAAATTTGCTCCACATCAGCCGAGTATTGACATCCATATCATTATAGTTTAGGATCTGTTTGTCATTCATTTTAAACTTTATGTATTTAATTTCACATTGAATACATAAAGTTAACCAGTTATAGTAATATATATTTGTCAAGTTACATATGAATCATATAAATAATACATTTAAGAAATGGATATTGATTGAAATGCTTTCACCCATATGATATCACCAGTATGATCTCGGTATCTGTATCAATATTGTCAAAAATTACCCCAGTATCGGCATCGTATCAGTTCCAAAAATGTGGCATCGCCCATCACTAACAGAGTGTGATGTCACTTCCTGTTTATGGATGCCAGATGGCAGCTACCTGAAAGATGAGTAAGGCGCCATTTACACTGCCAAAACCACAGGAAAAAATCAAAAACATACCAACTTTTCTAAACTTTTGGTTGTGTGAGTCTGCGTTCACACTGAAGCACTTGACTTTAATTTCTCATAGCTTCAATATTAACAGACATCTAAAGACTAAGGCATCGTAATCATAGACCAAATGCCATGTGTTTTTGGCTGTAGGTGAAAATGTCTTGAGGGGAGCGTTGGGTCACACAGAAGACATTGATGTCACAAGCCTTTCATCCTTAAGAACTGACAAACATGTTTTAGGGAAGTGTCCAACTCTGAGGAGGGATTTAAGAAGTGGAGGATGGTCTAAATCATATAAGATATCATCCAGTCATCGATAAATGCTAGCTACCCTTCAGAATAGAGACCCAACCCCCCCTTGGACGGGCATGAGGAGGTCTTTATGACAAGTGGTGGTAGGTAGCTGCGCTCAAAAACGATGTCAGCCCTCCATTATTATGAACCATAATCCGTTTCATCATCCCTCCTGCATCATAAATAGAACTATCTTTAATTTAGCACGACAAGCACATAATCCAACCGAAGGCATGCAACTAATCACTGTAGTCGCTAACAGTTCTGTCAGTCTATAAAAATGAGAGCAATGGGTCCATATCTGGGTACAGCTGGGTGTGAATGTATCATCCATCACATTTTCTGTCAGTGCAAAGGCAGAAGAGACCAGATGTTGCTCTGCATGCATACCTCCAGTGATCTCCTATCTCTCTCCAAACGTCTGCATGTGGGGAGGAGCAGCCACACAGTATACGCTGCTGCATGTCAGAGACGTTAAGGATGGGGAGTCACAAATAGGTTAAAATTTGCCTTTTATACATTTATCATGCATGTTTCCAAATTAGGGTTAGGATTGTTGGTTGTGTTGAACTGATTGGATTTCAACAAAAGTATTGCAAAGACTGCTACTGCATTTTCAATATTTTCCCAAATTGGTGGAGACCCAGTGTAAGCCTTTTCTGGCAAACGATGTAGATATCAAGATTATGATTCTCTTTTGGTGTGACATGTAGTGATCATCAACAAAAGAATCGCGCGACAAACACAGGAAAAGTCAGTAATTACTTCAGTTTTATTGTAGAAATTTCTAATGAGACAAATATCAACCAAATGTCAACCTTCCGCAAGTGCAAAAGAGGAAGATTTCATTGAAGTCAGCATCTCCAACACACAGCTTGAACACAAATTGCAGTGACTTGTGGTTTACTGCAAACTGCACGCTGCTTTTTCTCACAATCAAACACGATCAAAGCGAACCATGTTTGCGAGTGAAGCTCTGCTACTCTCTTCCACCTACACAAACACGTAAAACCTACAGAAAACCAATGCTGCAGCACAAGTTCCCCGACACAACTCACATGAATAATTTAACCGTCTAGTCCTGGAACATGTAGACCTACATGATAACGTGCAAGGCCTCATGGTAAAATGTAGTGTAGTAGTGAATGTCTAATGAACGGGTGTAATTAGCACATATCGCCAGCCTTTAGGCCGATCGCATGAAATAAACAATTCCTCATTGAACAAGAGAAATAAGAGATTTGAGCTGGGTCAGGAAAAAAAAAAGATCAACCAGTATCCTAGCAACAAGGAGGGATGGCGTGAAAAAGAAAAGCATGTCTCCCTCTGTCAAGTGCCTGAAGAGACTTTGCGGAACAGAAAAGTGTTTGTATCCCACAATACAAAAAAAAAAAAAAAAAGACCACACACATTACCACACAATGGCACACAGACACTTACAGAAGGTCTCAAATCAGCGGAAAACGACATGTCAAAAATGATCTACTTCATCTGTGGTCGTAAAGTGTCTTTCCAATGCATCTATTGTCTGTATGAGCTAGTTCCCTTTCAATTGCAATACAGAAGTGCAAATCATTTGGTCACACGCGTACCTACAAATGTCATGGGTGTGAGTAAATAGAATATTTTAAATTGGTCTGAAGATGGTTTTTAGCCAGGCTGATATAGGTTAATATATATCAGCCAACAATACGAATGCATAAAAATATATATAATCTTAAGAGCTTTATTGATTCAGTCTACTGCTCGATACATATTCAGTAAATGACACACAAGCCACATCTTCAGTAGCTATCCGTTGCATCTGGGAGTATCCTTGATATCAAAGAACTGTCAGAGATAAACTTCAAAGCCTGAAACGATGGCAGCACTAGTACAATGCCACTCTCCCACCCTTCTCTGATTCCATTCTGACTTCAAATGATATTTTCTGCTTCTTCTTTTCTGTGACTCTCAAGCCACGTTGATGGGCAGCCGGCAGTTGCCAAGACTATGAGTTCAAGCCAGATGAATTTGTGCGTGAAAGAGACCGAGTGAAAGTGAGTGTCATCAGATGAGAAAAGCGAAGAGAAAGAAAAAAGGAAAAAACATCCGTTGACAACCACACACAGTATCCCAGCCCCACGCAGCCACCGCCACCCAAGGCATGAAGAATGTCACAGTCACACACAATGCAAAGGCGCACAAAAGACTCATGTTGATCGCAATACACATCTGAGAGCCTTCAGCGGCCCAAGGCACTGCCTAACCACTGAGGACTGAGATTTTTTATTTGACAAAACCAACGGGTAAAAAGACAACATGATGATCTCAAAGAATGAGCAAAGTAGATTAGTTTGCAGCTTTAATTTACGTCTATGGCATTATAGCAGTCCAAAGCATTACCACTAAAGAGTCTCTGTGAATATGCATGTAAAGTCTGTCTGTTTTACGACTGCTTTTCAAATGTATATCAAGTTAACAATTGTACTTAGCAGCATGCAGAGTCTTTAGACCAAGATGAATAAAATATGTGGAGCAAGTTAAGTTAGCATCACTTAAACCTTTCACAAACAGTGCGCATGGTTTATCTGTGGCTTTTGCAGACGACCGTTCTCCCACTTGGGTTGTTCACACATGTCAAAAAAGCTTGTGGTACTTCGGTATTTTGCATATGAGCAAACGAGGAGCGTCTGCGGCTGCTACAAGGGGAGCAGGGAGGGAGTGGGGGGAAGCAGAGGCTGACGCGGCGGCACCAACACATACAAAGATCCTCACAGTCATGGCGATATAAATGCTGATAGTTTCACCAAATATTCCCAATCTAGTGCAGACCGTATCGACGTAAGTTGAAGCACAAACACATGGTTTTAGCTGGGAGCTGACTCGCCTAGAAGGAGAGATGTACAGAGCATGTGCGAACACCAGCTGCACTACAGACTACCACTTTTTTTGGGGTATACAGTCGCTGAGCCGCACTCAGCACTAGGGCCAGGGTAGTATCTCCTCCAGGTGGGAAAAGCTGTGCACAAATAACGACTCACATAATAATAAGCATTGCATTGTCTGAAGCTGGCACTTGAGGGGCTTAAAAACACAACAAGCCAATTTACAGCAATTGTGTCACGGATGATTAGAGAACCAACAGGTTCATTTGATAAATAAAGCCTTAGCTGCTCTTCTGTAGGCACCCATAAGCCTGACTCCTCTTCCTGTGGTTAATGAGTTCAAAGACAGGCGTATAAAACATTTACACAGGCTTAGAGGGGTCTCCTGCTCCAGCGCGGTTCACCATGACCGCGGGTTAATTCTCCTAATTACTTTTCTTTGAATACATCTTGTTAATCTCCATTTGTATTCTTACAATGCAACGATCCAACCCTATTTTTTGCCATTTTCATTGCAATAGAGTTGTTAAATTAAGTTAGTGTGTTGTTGAAATACAAGTGTCAGGAAGCTTTAATTGTGCCTCGAGAAAATAGCTTCTAATCAGCAATCCATCAGGCTGAAGAGGTGGAGATGAAGATGATACTTTGAAGTCGATGCTGCGCAGCCGAACAAGAAATCTGAGTGAAAAAAAATCACTATTTTCAATGAGTCTGCCATTAGCACCGAAATGCCTCGTGTGACTTCTGCTGTCAGGAATCATAAAAATGTCAAGTAAGACCGTTCAGGTCACACTATTTGTCTACACAGACACAAATGGGTTCACACACAAAGTGTTTCCTCCTCTTACAAAGGTGGAAGTTGAGCAAATTAATCTCGGGATCCCTGAGCAGGGAGGAATGCTATCAGGATGACTTTGCGGCTACAGTAGCTCGTCACACGAGAGATAAGGCCAGGTCAGGAATGTCTGTGTTCATGGGCCAAGCTGGAGTGGATGGAGGAGATATAAAGGATGCAGGCTGATAGCGATGGAGAGAGATTGAATGACAAAAGGTTAGGGTTTAGAGTTGAAAGGTTGATGAATGGACGGGACAATCGTGTTGGAAAAGGGGGCAAAACACAGGCAAAGTGAATTGAAACGGTGAGCAGAGAGGACACCGAAATGTAATCAGAACATGCCCATTTAAAGTGAATAGCCTGTATACGCCTGTATGAATGCAGAGCATGTGGGGAACCTTTCTAAATATTAATGTGTTTTTCAGAAGGGTGAAAAAAGCCTGTCAGCTTACAGACAGCCACTACCCTTAAGAGGAAAAGCAACCATGGCAATAGTCCTGACAGCAAGAAAGAAGCTTTGTAACATCTTTCTTGGTGCTGAGTATAGAGGATGTTATCAGCCCAGTTTCCCCATCGATGCACCATCAAATAGACTTGGGGGTTGGTTGTGGCAGATCTGATCCAATATCCATCATGGCAGGAGTGGGATTTAGATAAAGCCGTTCTGCTGAGGCCAGTGATCCGTCTGGAGTGAGAAATCCGTTATGGGGCATTTTGTATTTGTGTATGATTTGCAACAATTTATGAAGGGAAAACGGAGAGTCAAGAAGCCAACCACGTGTCTCAGTTTGTGATGGGTGTGAGCACTTTTTTGAAATACCGATAGGGTGTTTTATGCACTTCACAGGAGAGAAGCTTGAGATTAGTTAGTCTGGAAAGGCTTAAAAGATTTAGAGCGCTGTTGGCATTACCGTTTACATATAGTATAACAATCTTTCATAGTTTGCAGGACAGCATTAGAGCTTGGCACATGTGATATGACACATGATGAGCCTAGTGCACAGGGGGCAATGGCCACAAAGAACAACAAGGATGATGACGAAGCTGCCTGGATATTTTGTAAGCATTTAAGACTTTATTGGACAGGACAGCGCACGGTGAAAGGTGGTGAAGAGGCCAAAGTACTACAAGGGATCTTATAAACATCATGACCATCCAAAGCAAATGTAATCAGACCAATCAAATCTGTACAAAGTAATTTAAAGGGTTATTAGATATGATATATATTTTTGTTAAAACATGAAGCAAGGATTAAGAAACAGTGCTACTGGCAGATTTGGTCATTTTTATCTCCATCTTTCTTCAGATGGAATAGCATATCGTTTTGGAGCTGGAAAGTTCGAGGTTCAAATTCTGGCTTCCATGCAGATGTTGTTAAGTCCTTGGGCAAGACACCACAGTGTGTGAGTGAGTGTGTGAGTGAGTGTGTGAGTGATTGGTGGTGGTCAAAGAGGCCAATGACACAGATGGGAAACCTCGCAGACAACTCCAGAGCAGCTGTAGCTAGTAGCTTACAATCACAGAGTGTTACTTTGAGAAGGCTGTCAAGCACAATATAAGAATAAGCATAAATGTAATTTCTTTCTAAAATGACTTTATGGATTTTCTTAAACCGCATGACTGTGATTTTCCCTTCGAGACGGTAACTTTATCAGACGACAACAACCACCTAAACTGAAATGAGAAACGAATGGCTGTAAGTGTGAGCCAGTGAGGAGTAATGAGAAGAGAGGCTTCACTCTGCAGAGAGAGTAAATTAGTGTCTCACCAAGTTGAGCCGCCAAAAAACCAGAGTGTAAACACAGCTCTCTTAGCTCTCAAGAGGGAGAAGATGATTACCTCACAATTACAGGACCACAGAGGAGAGAGAAGCCCCATTGCCTCAGTGACAGAAAGAGAGATTACAGGGTGGCGGCGGGACTAATGATGATGGGGAAAGGGAAAAACACTGCAGATCATCCCAAAGGAAACGCTAAATTGCAGCAACTAGGAGAAATTTGTGGCACTTGGCAATCCTTGTAAAAGTGACGGATTAGGAAGGAATGCCTTTTTTGTTGCCTGTCAAGTCAAGGATGTTGAAGAGTTTCCTTTCAGTGCAGCATCCACTGCGGTTACATGGACGAAGGGAAAGTTGAATCTCTCGTCTAGTCTGACTATCACTGTAGGATTGCCCAAACCTATGTAAACCCGGGAGGTTCAATCGGGGGTCAGATCAAAGCGTATTGGATTGACATGTTGCCCCTGCCTCGGAAACTAACTGGCACATCATAAAAGAGATCAGGTTACCCATAGAAATAAAAAGTGTTAGCTGCTTCTAATGGACTTCTGCTGTTGTTCAGCATAGCCGTGCTCTACTAGCGCAACGAAGTTGACAGGAGAGCCAACCTAGTGACAGAATCAGCGGACTCCCATCAGAGCCATAGGTAACATTAGCGCCGATCAATCAGATGAAAACAAGAAATAAGCACCAATAAAGTGACTAAAACCCTCAGCGAATTTATAAAATCTTTAGCCTAGTCGGACTAGACATGCAAACATACTGATTGAGATGGCAAAGAAGTCCAACATGTCTGACAGAGCAGGGGAAACGTACTGTGTGTTACTGAATACAGAAAATCCCATTAGGCAGTGAAATTACCAGAATATTGTAGCACGGATGGTGATAATGGGGACTAAAAATACTCTGGATTGAGAGAATTATTAAATAGCTAACATTTGTTCCAATAGTGTAAAAGAAAAAAACAAGAGGCAGACTCACTTGGAAGCTGTAAGTCTATACCATATAAACAAAAATGTTTATGTGTTTATAAAATCCTAGATGCATGTGAATCTTTTGTTTCAGTCTTCTCCCACTCTACAGATCCTTTGCGTTTAAAAAAGCAATGTGAAATGAATTGGCAAATTGTATTCATTGCAAATCTTTTCTGAAAAATTGCAAGATATATGACCAAAGAGTGCAGCCATACCAGAGATACTTAATCTGCATAATGAGATGCAGGAGAACTTGAAAGCATAGATCCTTTTGCAGAAAGTGAGAAAGGCCAAACAATCGGACAAAAGTCAAGTCTTGTCACGACATAATTTAAAATGTGTTGAACAGTGAGCCTTTAATGGCTATTTGGTCTTAATGAGCGGAATTCTTGAGTATGGGCCAGAACAAAGCTTTATCATCTGTTAATGAATTCCTCAGCCTGGAGTGGTTACCGCTGCAGGCAGGTAATTAGTTTGAACAGCGGGAAAGATCAAAGACTACACTTCCTCCCTTGCCCTCTGGATGTGACCTCACAAGGGGAAATCGCCAATTCACCGGAGAAATGACACAAGCTGCAAAAGCCAGTCACAAGAGTTTGAAACAAATGCTTGTAGAAATATTCAGCTAAAAAAAGGCTGAAGTAAGGCTGAAGATGACTGAAATTTTAGTCTTGGAATCACATAGAAAGAGTTACGGTCACACGTTGTCGCGGTTCACTTTTGCAGGTTAGCATCCTTATCGCACAAAGCGGAGTCCAAAGAGGACAGGGCGCGATAGCATATCTGCCTTTGTGAATGTATGCCAGTTTTATCTGATGATCCAAGTCTCTACCAGCCAAGCCTCGCAACATGGTGGCTGGTAATATTTCAGAGCTGCCAAGAGGGGAACATTAACAAAGCACAGCGGTGTCCTTCACAAACAAAATCCAAGGCCATTTGTTCCCGAATCAGCCAAACACTAAATGTACTTTAAACGGTCTTGTACATATCAGTAAAATTATACTAAAATATTGCGGTAAAATAAAACAGAAAGCCTGTCTGTAGCTTAGCAGGTTGCTTCTCTGCATGGACCAGAGGATTAAAATTGCAGGATTTGGCTGGTCCAGGTTTTAGAGTGCTGCTTAATTCTTCATGTCGCTCTCAAAATGCTTCATGGTAGATGGAAAATAATAATTCAGAAACCCCTAGTGCCAACTGCCAAGTAAGCGACTGGGGACAGGCACCGGCTCAGAGTAAGATGTTTCACGGTCACACAAATCCTGTCCGCAAGGCACGAAAAGAAACACAGTTGATTCTTTTTTAATGCTGATTGTAGAAAAATGGGTACATTAAAAGAAAAGAAAAATGTTTATATATATATATTGCATTGTTTATACATTGCATTTACTTTACTATTCCAGTCCGAAGTCTAAATAAACTGACCATCGAGCCAGGAAGGTCAGTCGGTGATCATATTTTTATACAGCAATAAACATCAAAAATGCTTCGTACCACTGCTACGCAGATGACACTCACACACTGACGGCAGGTGAACATGGGCCTGTAGATGCACTCTGTCACTGCGTCAAACAGATCAGTTTGTGGATGCAAAACAACTTTCTCCAACTAAACTCAGACAAAACTGAGATCATTGCTTCAGATCAGTCACCTTGAGTCTCTCTCTCTCTCTAAAGCCAAAAAAATCAGGTTAGAAATCTAGGAGTAATCATGGACCCAGACCTGAACTTAAACAGCCACATCAAAGCAATAACATCAGCAGCTTTTTACCATCTGAAAAACACAGCTAAGATCAGAGGAATAGTGTTCAAACCAGACTTAGAGAGACTTATCCATGCATTTGTCTCCAGCAGGTTGGACGACTGTAACCGCTGCTCACTGTTATACAGCTGCAGAACATCCAGAACGCTGCTGCTCGAGTGACAAGAACCAGGAAATACGACCATATTAGTCCAGTGCTCCGGTCTCTACACTGGCTTCCTGTCGCTCAGAGAATAGAATTTAAAACAGCTCTGCTTCTGTACAAGTCTTTTCATGGTTTAGCACCAAAGTACATTTCGACATGTTACAGCCGTGTGAACCATCTGGGGCCCTGAGAACAATGTTCAAATCCAGGCTGAAAACAGATCTATTTTCCTGGGCATATAACTGAAAGTATTTTATCTACACTCGTGCCTTTTTTTGTAATTGATTCAATTTATGCAGATGTTTCATCGATTTCATCTGCCTTCTTGTAATTTTATGCAACTGTGAAGCATTTTGATTTGCCTTGTGTATGAATTGTGCTCTATAAATAAACTTGCCTTGCCTTTTTCAAAACAGGTCACCAGCAAAAAACACAAAATGTGAAAAAAAGGGATGTAGTAATATGCGCTTTGTCTCGACGACAGAAGAGCCCTCACAGTCTGGAACTGAGCTCTCCTCCTTCCAACGACATTCCTGATTGTATTACCTGTTTGCTGCTGCCAAGGATGAAACATACATCATGCGTTTGAGAGAGCATGACACCACTGCTCTTGGAAACTAGCCTTACGAGCACTTGATAAAAGGAAAAATCAAGAAATGTTTTGAATAAATAATGAGCATGGAAGCGTAGATCTGCAATGGCCTGACCCACTCCCTGGCTTTCCATAAATCCTGACAGCAAAAAAATAGATTAGTAAATTGATTGTGTTGAGTAAACAGGCCTCTTCTGGGAAACAATATCCCTGTTGCAGTTGCAGCCGCCAAGAAGACGAACTGTGCACGAGGAGGAACAAAGAATTATATGAAGTACCAACAACTGCCTGTTATAAACACTTTTGCAGGTTAACTAAAAATGGGTAAATTGGCTGATGGCGATGTTGGATGGAAGCAAAACACTCTAATTAATCTACATGAAAAAAAGGAAGCCATTGATCCCACTGTTTGCTGCAGAAGGCGTAGTTAATGTGATTACATTTTGCAGGTTATCGGCTCAGCTCCTTGTGCCAGACCCTAATTGGTCTATGGCTCTGTGTACAAATTGCGGCACCACTATCGCTCTTATTAACGGGTGTGCAGGGGTTGCGTGAATCAACAAGGGGAGAATCTGAACGCCAGACCGGGTTTGGCCTCCGCTCGCCGTTGTATGAGCTCCCGTATATCACTTACCATAATCTCTCTAATCCCTTCGCAATAGCGGAGACCGTTTTAGCACTTCTCCCTAACCGTTCACTTCAGTCTAATAAAAGATATGGGTGATTTAGCGTCAACACATTTTATTACAATGAGAAACGGATGAAGATTAGTGCTGAATACTAATGCGCCCTGTTGTTGTCGTGCAAGAGGTGTCCAAAGCAGAAAGGTCGCACTCAGGCACAGCATATAAAGGAGGCCATCCAATTGAGTACAGCCGTCTGCCAGCTCCTGCCTAAAGTATGTGGGACAAACGCACCGACAATTCTGAGGTTACACTGTAGTCAAATAAAAATATAGAAGTAGGATGCACGGCAGAAATGCAAACACAACGAGGTCAAAACATCTAAACAACATGACGTGTTCTGTGGTCATGTAAATGTCAATTGTAGGTTTGCGTCGACGATGAGTAAACTCATAATCAGTGGTTTTGTGGTTTACCCAGTGTATCATTCAGCTCCCTCCAGCTTGGCCTGTGGTAACGAAGAAGTGGCTGAGGAGAGTTCAGCAGAGGTGGGCCACTAGGAAATCAGTACAATGTATAATATAGAAGAAAAAATGAACACAAAATTTAAGGAACTACAGAGTTAAATCCAGACAGCAAGTTGTGCGGAAACTTGGGTTTTACTGTCAAGCTACAAAACTGTTAAAAGTAAGTAATAAGTATATGCACATACCAGCACCAAACAGTGAAGTTTAGTGTCTAAGTTGTATTTCTCCATTTCATTCTGAATGTAACATAATTCTTTCTACTGACAAGTAAAAACAGACCTTCCATGATCGTATCTATAGATAGAGTCGCCAACTGTTTGAAAGAACCACTTATATGTGCAAGAACTCAGATCGAGCATCCTCCCCCAGCGATTATCTTTTTTTCACAAGCTCTGAAGCCTGCATCAACTTGGCTAGCAGCCCTTTGCTAGGAGCTTCAGCCAATACTGAGGATTAAAACCCTGCTGCAAGTCTATAAATACACCTAGCAGACCCATGTGAGCCCAGTCAGCCACTGCACTCACCTCCTGCTGCATGCATCCTTCCTCCTCTATTCAACTTTCCCTTTTGCTTCCCTTTCTCACAGTCGCTGTATGTGCCTTTTCTGTCTGAGGTCCTACTCCCCCTCTCCACAAGTCACTCTCTGAGTTTATCCCCGCTCCATCCCTCTTGTACTCGCTCGCTTGGCAGGGCCTCTTAATTGGAAACAAGCTGTGAGAGGGCTTTCAGTTTGAGGTTAAAATTGCATCTGAACCTGCCTCCTGCTGTAGCTTTCCTGCTCTCTTTTGGCAGCGTTGTATTGCTTGTATACAGTGGATGAGTGCAGACGTGTGAGTGACAGAGACACGCAAAAATGTTGACACTGTTTACTGGTAGGACATGACAGGCAAACAAGCAGCTAATAAGAGAATGCAGCTTATTTGCAGCTTTTAACCAAATATCTCTATCCCACATTTGGCCATTTGGACGGTGTTCTTTCTGCAATATATTGTGATATTGTTTGTCTCCATACGAGTAGAAATAAGTACTTTGAATGGCTGGTTAAATGAAGATCTCTGTATCTGAGTTCACAATCTTGCATGAGCAACAATTCACTGAAAGGAAAAGGATACTCATCAACTCCTGAATACTAAAACAAAAACATAAAACATATTTACTGTAGTTAAATATGTGTTACAGCATGTGTCCTTTATACTCTATTGAAGTACAGGCACACATCTGGACACAAAGCCCAAACTATTACACACAGATCTGACATGGCCATTACATGGTAATTATGATGAGAGGCTACATTCAGTCTGTCACAACTTCCTTGTTGTCAGTAGAGGAGGATAAGAGGGATTTGTTGCACAAAGGGCCACAGCCATGGCACATAAACGATTACTTCCACCCAGTTAGACCATAGACTGCACTGTCTGACCCAGTGATGTATGATCAGCCTGCAGAGTCACGAAAGTGCTTTTACAGCATTTATGGAGCCACACACAAGGTTTACAAACCATCGCTGTTCTCCGTCTGTCGAAAGGAACATGTATTGTGCCTCATTGAGAGATTGAGATATCTAACACATTTAACAAATAGGCCAATGCCATAACCCAAATCTAAATCCATCTGCCACAGAAACTGGGGCTAAGGCCAGAAAGGAGCTTAAAAAGCATTTCATGTTTTTCTCATATGAACTTGTTACAAGAAGCTTATTCAAACATGTCTTGTTTACAGCCCAGGAAACGTCAGACACACTTTAAATTTGGAAGTCGATTCATGAAGCAAAAGCAAATATTGATCTCCTTGACGACTGGATTTCCTGATTACTGTCCCACCCACTTCTTTGGCCCCAGCCTCATTCTTCCACAGAGCTGTGGGTTTCTGGGGGCCAAGCCAGAGACGCAGCAGGTCTGGGCATAATTAGACTATGGAAGCCATGCAGCATCTGAAGATCTAGCTCTGAGAATTAATGTTAACCATTTGAATTTCTCCTGAACAACAAACCCAAGCAACCTTCACAAACCTCATGAGTTTCTTATGTTCTTCTTAAATTAAAGTCTGTAAGTGAAATATGAAAACATCCTTGATGTGTTTAACAGAAGCGGTAGGTACAATGCAAGTCTTTCTAAGCAGTGGCTGTAAAAGACGCCTTGTACTGAAATATTTCACCACAAGAGTAATATCTGTGATACATTTGAGTTTGATATTTTCTTTTACAGCTCCCCAACAGCAGGGAAAAGTGTAGGATCAGTCTGTGGTATTTATCGGAAATCACTGGTATGGGTGTGGATCAAGCTAAAGCCAGTCAACTGAACAACTGCATGCTTTTGCAGTGAAGCTAAGCTGGTAAGGGCAATATCCAAAAGCCTGCTTCCACAACACTACTTAATGACAGGAGGATTAACTTTTCCTTTGGGTTATAGCTCCGGTGCCACCCATCTCACTGTGTGAAATCAAATCAACGCCTGGCACAAGTTGGCAGTCGACACAAGCTGGCTCTCAGTGATAGAGGGAGCTTCATGTCTTGTTATGAGTGAAATAAAGAATGCTATGTGCCACGGTGCCAACTAATGAAACACCAAACTGATACCTACTGTACCTAAAACGACAGGCACAAACATGAGGCCGCATAGGATTGATGCTAAACCAACATTAGAGAATATCTTTAAATAAAGGCATGTTGCAATTGTGCGTCTGCAAAACCACACCACACTCCTTAAGTAAGCATGTCACCAACCAATGACAAATGAATGAATTTAGGAGATTTTTGCAGATTTTTCTAGTCCAATAATTTCACACAGTAACTTCAGCTTTGTAAAGTACCAACGTTCTGAGTAGTTAATGAAGCTTCCTTTTAGCTTAAAGTAAATAAAGTACATTTAAAGCAGACATTTCCAGTGAAGTTTTTGCCTCTGGTAGCAAAATTAAAAAGTGATGAATGACAGAAGCTAATGAGCAGAAACACAACATTTTAAAGAGGTCAAGTGGGACATGATTTGGGGCAGTCAGATGGTCCAGTTGGAGTTTGTGTGGGAAGTGACTGCGCAAACAGGGGACACAGTGGCTTCCCCTCTCTGGCACCAGCTTTGTCCCCGTTAATCCGTCCCAAAGAGCCAAAGAGGAGCAGCCCGCACCAGCCACCAACACCAAATAACAGCCAGACATGAATCCCAAAAGGATCAAAACATTGTATCTGCTTGACGACAATTATAATCAGAACATGAACTAAAATTTCACAGTTGGTCAACTGGACTTCAGGAGAGAGTCCTTCGCGGCACAATTTGCTGAAGTTTAAGTGCGAAAAGGAAATAAGACATTAGATGTAGATGTGGACTACAAATCCCTAAATAGGGAATACAACTACATTATTCTACACTTTGCTATTTAGAAAAACTATCTGCTTAAAAAAGAATTCTCTTGATCTGATGTATATTCATTTGGTCGAAGACACGGACATGCAAAAGTTTGAAAACAGTGGAAAAACAACCTAAATGGAACATGTGTTCATGGTTCTGAGGCGGTAAAAGCACAAACTGAAGCACAAAACATGATTTGATCAGAGCAGCAGTGTAATAAACTACAATGTAAAGTAATGTAGTTACTTACCTATCATACTCCGCATTGTCCCGATCACAGCGGGCGTCCTTGTGCTTCTGCCAGTCCTTGCCATGTTTACAGGTAGTGAGCAGCACCACATCCTCTGAGTTATGGACATGATACAAAGCATTCCTAGTGTCTGAGCCTATTCCAGTCAAATACCTCTTGCCCTTAAAAACGAGCATGTACTTCCTAAAAGGGGGAATAGTGTTGTGTTTCAGGTAGCCCCTGTCTCCGCCTGTCCTTGGGTGTTCTTTGGAGAAAAGGGGAATGGAAACGTCAAAGTTGGGTCTAAAGTTCTCAGTGCTGATGCTGGCCTTAGCCAACATGGCATATCCTATGTCAAAGCCAAGATCCTCCGTGTAGTCTGGCCAGGTGCCTGAGTATAAGTTAAAAATAATGTGGTTCCTGCCTTCATTCCAGAGAGGAAGGCCTTGGACTTTTGCCCTCAGGTTGTGGACATACTGTGGTGAGAGCTGGTCCCTGTCCAGTGTGTCCAAACTTAGGACAAACAGACAGGCCTGCGCTGGGTTCGCTGTATAGAACCTGGACCCTTCTATGGAAGATAAAATGTTCTGGTAACTTTCTGACATTTTCTCCCCTTTCTGCACGGGGTAGACGTACACTTTAAAGCCATTCTTCTCACACAAGGAGAAGTCAAAGCAAGAGTCCATTCTGCAGCGTTTGTCTGTGTACACGCCCAGGTTCGCCTCTCTTTTCTGTCTGGGAGACATGTGCCCATTGTAGTCGTCACTGCGCTCCGGTTGCCAGGAGCCAAAGGTCTGCAGAGGTCCCAAGAAGCGACGCCACCGCTGCCCCGGGTGAGACCCCGGGAGGCTGCGGTCATCACGCCTGTTGTGACCCCGCCGGGACAGCACGGGAACTTGTAAGCCTCCCAAACAAAAGAGCAGGATGAGACACGTACCAGTGGAGAGCAGGATTAGGTAGCGTTTTTTGGCCTGCATGTGTCCGACAATCCGAGCGCAGAACTGTCGCGGTAAATCCGTGGGGTTTGGAAGTTTTGGCCTCAGCTCCTACTACAGTGGGATCTCTCCGCCATCTTCCCCCGGGCTGCAAGGGTTGTGAGCTCGCTTGTCCCACCTTCTGCTTCAATAACCTTTCACAAGTCCGGGAACTGAGCCAGCGCATGTGGGCGACTTTTAATGTTCATTCACCTCAGCTCCTCATCAATAGGTGTGTATGGATTGAACCCAAAACGCCACTCCTGGGAGTTACAACATAGCTCCCTCAAGTATGAGTATCCAACTCCTTCCCTGCTTCTCAGTTACGCTGCCCTTAACATTTGACTTGCCTGTCCCCTCAAACTATCCCCTAACATACAATGAAAATAGTCCAAACTTGAATAAGCAACAGACTGCCTGAAGAGTTAACTATTGTTCTAGCAGAAAACTAGCCCTCGAGCGGACACCGGTGTACAGGATTGCCCATTATTTACTACGATGTGGTCAAATCAAAGGCGTGTTTTGAAATATAGTGAGTGTGCCTCAGTTTTGTACATAATAACGACAAAATGACTGAAGTTGGTTCAGCTGGCTAACGGGCTAACTACCAGGCTAGTTTCTAAAAACATTGAGTTAGCTTGTTAGCAAAGCGGCGAGGCATCAAAGTAGCTCTCACGCTGCTCGAAAATTGATCACACAGCCAGGCGGTTCATCATCTTCCCCTGGAAAACTTGTCTCTTCTGGATTCGTTAACTTGTCCACCGCTCCGTCGGGGTAGAAACAGCCGGCATACTCCTCCGCTAGCGGCTTCAGCCCTGGTGTAAGAGCTGGAGTGGTGCCTCGCACTCAAAAACAGGAGTCCTGGATGGACATGGGAGAGACTGCAAGCACAGCACCGCGTACGTCAGCCGTCTGCACACCAGGGCAGCTCGTGACGTCATCGCGTTTGGGAGCGGTAGTTTCGGGCACCGTCACAGCCGAGAGGGGCGGGTCTTGAGGAATCTCCAACCAGTGGCTCAGGAGCTTCCAGGAGGTACCAGGAGCTCCAGCCCACTTTTGGTAGCTTGCCAAAAGGCATGAGAAGCTGAAGTGGGTAGAGTCGCCAAAATATGTAGTAACATTACTTTGAAATAGGCAAGGAAAGTTTATTTATACTGTGCATTTCGCGTGCACAAGGCAACTCAATGCGCCTATAATTATACGAAGTAGAAGTAAAAAGTATGGTCCCAAATAATTATAAAGTAAGAGTTAAAAAGTACTTGAAGAAATTTTTACTGGAGTAGGCCTACTGTGACTACTGAGTAACTGAGCGTAAAAGTCTGATTCATGTTTCAGTATCGTAAATTATGAGAAATAAAACACAACATTTGGTTTTATATCTTCAAAGAAAATGCCATACAAATCATAAAAATAAAAAATAATTATGAAGAATTTCGCAAACAATACAAGAAATACACCTTTGTTATGCATCAAAATGATTTGTCACTTAAAGATTTACTCACAGTGGCAACTCAAGCTGTAAAAAAAAAGTACTGTACGAACAAAAACAACTCACAAAAGTACAATCTTTCAAAAAGTTAAGTACATGTACTTGAGTAAATTTACTGCCAATCTCTGTTGATAAATCACTGAGCAGGAAGCATTTCAGGTAAACAGTTTTGATGCATATTTTTTAAAATGTACACATGCAGCTCCATTTTCTAATTATAAAATTATTAGTCGTAACTTTGAGTTCTCGCCTACAGTTAACATCTCGAGGCTTATAAGTTGGAAGATCAATAACAGCCTTTTTACTCATGCCTCAGTTATTAGAAATCTTAAATCTTCATGCAATTAAATCAGGCCAACCTGGGAACTACTGACATATGACATTGGTAAATTTATGAGATCATACAGCAGTAACCAATCAAAACCCAGAAACAAGAGGAAGACGATCTCTGCTCTCAGATTGCATCTTTGTCTATTATTAGTAATGAGAATTTAACTGAAGAAGAGTTACAGCATATCACTGTGCCAAAGTAAACTTGATGAAATCTACAAAAGAAAGGTCTGTGGTGCTTTTACTGTATTAAATCAAGATGGCCGGAGGAGGTCGAGCAGTGCTCTTCATACTTTTCTGGCCTAGAAAAATCAAAGGTTAATAATTCCTTGGACTCACTTAAAATTAACAATGAAATCATCTCTAACTTTAAAACCGTGGCAAAATCACCTTTTTCACCAGCGGTATGATATGAAATATTAAATCTCGTATGTCCCAGTGAGGGACATATACATATATCTCCTCTAACCAAGCAGCCTGTTCACATCACGTTAGTTATCAGCGTTTGGCCCAGGGTTGAGCAGCATGGTCCCAAAACTTATAGCTGAACCCATTTGACCCTGGTCTGGCTAGTGGAGACACTCGACTACACGGGTAGACCTGGCACTTGGCTTATTAGAAATAGCCAGTGACAAAGGGGTATTTTAAAACACAATGGACCTAATGAGTAATGACAGATTATGCACCTTTATGGATACATTTTATTGAGTTAAGACAAGCAAGTCTTCAAATATTGCAAGTATACAACTAAACAACTTTAAACCCTGATGAGTTCACATCTTCCCCGACCAAATGACTTAAAGTGATTTTGCACATGGCAGAGAAGAGTCCACAGTGGATGTGAAGAGACATTTCTCAGGAGAGGCAGATATCAGCACTGCTCCGGTTCCCAATGGACGACTTATCAAAGACGGTAAGGAGGATACTGCCACCGTCTCATGTTGTTCTGTCCCGTCTCTCTCACATTCTGCAGTCCCCGGTCTCCTGCCATCACTCCTCCTGCTTTTTAAACTCTTGGCCCCGCATAGCTTTCATCCCTATTACTGATTTATGAAGGAAATGTGGTGCTCAGGTTTGGCCACTTAAATGATCACTTTGTTTATCTGTCACTGGAAACAAAGCTAAGTAATCTACATCAAATTTTCATCTTTCATTATTTTGGAACATATTACAAGCTTATAAAACCTTTGTAATAGTGCAACACATATCTCATCTTTGTGAGAATAGGATGAGGCTGTTTGCTTTTATTTTGATGCATTGTGATCCCTGAGCAGAGCACCAGATTTAGAGCAGTGGGGTGACTGAGCTAGGGCTGCACTCCCACTGTGTGATAATAACAGCCGTGCCAATATCTCATTTAGATGCACAGATTGGTAGCAGTTCTTTTTTTAACCAGCCAGTCAAGAAACCAAGCAATTGATTAAAAAAATGTCTTTCTTTAAATTCACTTATAGTTTGGTTATAGTTTAATGGCTTTAGTGTTCTGCAACTAGCAAATGAAAGGCGTTATTATTGCTAAAAAAGAAAAAAGCTTCCATGCTGTGTTCACAAGTACGTCAAAACAAGACTTATCAGGGCATTTGCAGTATTAATTAATGGTAAGAATGTGTTCGGGGCGTGTGAGACTAAAATATGAAAATAGATCCTATACCAAAATTGGTGCCTGGTGAGTCCTTACATGTCCCTTAATGATACGAACAATTATTATGAACATTGTCTTTTATTGGCATCAACAAAAAAACAATATGCTAATTCTATCCCATACAGACACATGCTTACCACACACACACACACACACACACACACACACACACACACACACACACACAGTTATTTGCGGCTGAGTAAATGGTACGCCTATGTGTGCACGCTTGTGTTTTATGTAGAGCACAGACTTGGATGTGATAATTTAATGTCCCTCTCTGACAGAGACTGACAGCTTTTTCAGAGCACTCCCGATCCATGTGGGCCTGCCGCCGCAATGCACAAATCACATCTAAGTATATCAGGACGAACGGCGCGATGAAGGCTTTATGTGACAAATGAAAGTGGCTCTGTCTCTGTGCAAGCTGGGGCCCAGAGTACCACCGTGACGGATGTAAATTGAGCTGATGCATTGTATGTTTATGGCAGCAGATCTCCAATGAGGGAGAAAGGGGACAAGATTAACATTTTCTCAAGTCCACTTTGAATCGGTCTCATTGCGTTGAGGTTACTGGAAGTCAAGGGGGCACAGCCACTCCAAAACAGCTCATCTTTAGTAGCTCTCAGTTGTGCAGGAGCTTTTCAAGGCCGTCATCTGTACCTGGTAGTTAAAAGTGATAGTCTGGAAGTCTAAGTGTTTTACAGATTTTATAAAATGAGCAAAATCAACCCCCTGGTCTCGCATTTTGATGTCAAGTAAGTAATAAATATAAATATTTTGTATAAAGTCCCTCCTTCCCGGATCTCAGCAACTAATCAGAGTCTAGCATCCTCCCACACTGACCAATAAAAGACGAGCTTTTCCTGTGATCCAGCCTGTCAGGTGGGAGAGGTGTTTTGCAAACAATAAACAAATCTGATTATTTATGGTTATGGAATCAGGTCAACAAACCTTTTAACAACGGTACCCTCCCTTTCTGAATACTTCTGGCACTTTTTCATAGTGGAAAAAAAAAAAGCAACCTGTCGTCTCCAGGTTATTGAAGGTCAGAAACAGCATGGCGATTTTACTGATAGAAATATGCAACCACTTAAGTTGTGCCTCTTTTGATTCAAGCTGGCTTTTGGCATCCCATAAACTCCCAGTAAATCAATCAGTATCTATCTGTGAAGTGCACCCCGCTGAGGAACCATTTAGTTGATGCCACATAGACCTGTCTCATTAATTTGAGTGACAGCCTCAAGATGCTGCCACATTGTTATGACCTTATTTTAACTATCACCAACAGTACATATACGATTGCACATTGCAACACAACACAAAGTTCCATTTTAAGCTCGTGCAGGACGGCACTTCGGACCAAATTAACACCTTTTTGAGTGACGGTGCAGGATTTTAGAGGCCGTTGTGGTGAACAGGTCTGGGCTCATTCTACACCATAGGACATTGCTGGAACATTTAGGGGGAGGAAAATACATAATTTTAACATTTTTGAACTCTGTATAGTCCCTTTAAATTACAAGAAAACTAAACACAATGGAAACTGGCCCTGGGTATGAAATTAACATAACAGGTTCTTTGAAATAGCCTTAAAGGAACAGGCCACCGTTTTTCCATACTGAGAAAAGCGTGGTCGCTTCTTACTTCACCCCCGTTTGGAGCTATAGGAATATACTGGGAGAGGCCAAATGCTAACAACATCTTTGGTCGTTGTGCGTGACTGAGCGCACGCGCAACGACCAGACAGGTACACATCAATTTGTCTAAGCTCAGGTAAGAACATATCTCAGTATGTAAAAATGGTGGCTTTTCCTTTAACTTATGTTTACAATATGTTTTTTTCTGACCTGTGAGGGTCTAAAATAGTGTTTTGATTTACTCAATATAATCAGTAATTGATAACTATTACCAAGTTTGAGGCTATAATTACCACAGCCCTCAACTTGTATATGATAAGATCTGAATATGTTTATGGAGGATTTTTGTGTTAATTATAATTAATTTGAAAAACATCACAGATTACTGATAACTCTTCTTTTTGTCATTTATCGACTATACTCTTAAAGACATTCATTTAAGTACATCATTGCAAACTTTCCCAACCTTTTGCACTTTGAACATCTCAATCACAGAGTGCAGATCAGGTTCAATTACACATGCAATAACTTTTAGGTCTCCACAGGCCTAGAAACCATTTATATGCTAATAAGTATGACAGCGGTAATGAGTTGCAATAAAAAGACATCTGCTGCTTGATCAAAGCTGATATTAGAGCAATACCACTGTCGGCCTCTGCTGTCCTGGAAACACTTGTTAGCTTCCGAAACTATAGGCTACTTGTTGGAAGTGTTTTGACGTGTATGCGGTAAGATGGAATATTTCTCATTGTAGCCTTTTGTTGCAGTAAAGACAGTTTAAGCGATGTTCTGGCCAGCGTACCACAACATGTACCACATTTACGTTACAAATAATTAACTTTGGGTAAGACTGCAAGTTACATTTAATTTGTAGTGCTGCTAGAATTCAGCTAAGCAAGCACGAGCCGCTTCAAGTTTTGCTTCAATGCATGAACTGTACAGAGGGCAAACAGGAGTGAATAAGGGGGAGACTGGTTGTTAAGTTGGTTTTGAAACAGGTAGCATCACGGAACAAATGCCTTTTGATGTGTAGGAGTAGCAGCTCTACTATGAGCTTTTCCCCGGTGACAGAACTGCTCACTCTATATCTAAGAGTGCGCCTAGCTACCCTGTGGAGAAGACTCATTTTGGCCATTTTTTTAATCTGTCTTCTCAGTTATCTTTTGACCATTTGGGACCGACCAGTAAATCAAAAGTTTTACTTCTGGACTCTTTCTCTTTCTTCACCACAACAATCCAATACTGCACCTACTGTATATGTCTGTCAATATCACGCTACATTCTCCTTTCACTCATGAACAAGACCCCAAACCTCCCCACATAAGGCAGTGACCTCCAGGACAATAGATATTCAAGTTGCTATTTGGAGACGTGTACCCCACCTCAAGTATTGTTAGTTCCACCATTTTTTATTGATTCATGTCATGTCATGGTTTGCTTATGGCTGTTTCTACCTGTAAAAAGTTGCCACAATGAAAACATCTACACCTGACATCCTTTTTAATTATTCTCTATGCACTCATTAAACACATCGACAGCTCTTCTTCTGCCTCTAATCATTATGTACAAGAACAAACTGCACATCTTTGCCACTTCAAATAACCGTATTATCTACTCCTGTTTATTTGCCTCAACACCACTGTTGCAAAAAACATACAAATAGGTAAGGTACCATCCATCAATGCTACTGGGGCACGTCTGATTAGAAGCAGTCGGCAACCACAGGGCCCGTATTGGTCAGGACTAACTGGATTCAGCATGTTTTGTGCTGACGGAAGAACTTGGAGAAAAGTCCACGCAGACACAAACTCCACATAGCAAATTCAAGCTTGCATGTTCTCTTTATTCAAGTTCAACTTTTACCAATTTTACTATAGCCTAATAGAATGCGTCATCTCACAATTCCCAGCTTTTGCAGTGTTTCTAAATATGACCAATTCTCAAGAAGAAATTGAAAAGTGTAGCTACTCACTTCAGGACTTGCAAAGTGATAATCCTATTTTTGCATAATGCACCATGAAAAAAAGATAACTTGACAAAGTTTTGAGACCTCCAAATTGCATGACTGCACTTATGCATCTAATCTAAGAATAAACTGTCTGACTCCAGAGAGACGAGCTGGAGCTGCCGTGTGCAACTTTCACTTCAAGGGCCTGTAGAAAGATCAATGCGTGAGAAGAGCAGTGGGACCTGACTACAAATTGAGCAGGCTTTAATCACCTAAACAGTTCACACCGGTGCAAAGGCTTCGACCATGAAAAGGTTTATTCACTCACCAAGTTGAATAAAGTCACCTAGTGGTTAATAAAAGGGGTACTGCAAGCTTGGGGAGGACATTCACCCTAGGGCTACCATAAAGCTACACTAGCCATTTTTTGCGTTGCAAGCTTTAAGTCCTTCCCCACATAATTCTCTTATTTAGGTTCATACAAATTTGGGACAAACAAAGTGCACTTCCAGGATTCCCTTTTGGCTGAATAGTAATTTATAAACCATCTGTGGCTGACATGTAACTGTCATGTCACACCTATCAACAGCTGTGTTGATTATTGACAAGCACTTACCAGACGCTGATGACCCACTGGTCTATTCAAGTAAACAAAAGACAAAGTCATACATGAAGACATTGAATAATATTTGGAGACATTATGTAAAATTTTACCGTGATGACCTTTGATCTCTAGATGTATTTATATCCTGTCATCCAGTACTTGTGACATTATGTGATTTAACTGATACACAGAGGCTGGAAGGGTCAGCATCTGTGCAAAAATGGACCAAGAGTAAATATGAATTTATCAGACATACCGCCACTCAGCAACAGAAGCCTAATAAAAGAGGTGTGAAGTCGTGATCTTATTAGTGAGCAGTTACCTTGATGCATCCCATGAAGCCCATACAGCTCACCCATGCACCACTCAGAGTGCGACCTTGGTGTGACGGTAAATGGGTTATAAATCCTGTGGTGGCCGCAGGGACTAGTTTGTAGACAACTGGGACAATGAGGAGGTGAGCTATGAATCTAAAGTGCACCTGTTTCTGCTTCATCCCTTATATAAAATGCATTGGAATAATCATAGTTGTCAACTGAGATGACACAAAGTATGCTCCTGTGCAGGTTAAATGCATTGCCCTTTGCAACGTGTGATACACCCCTGTGTCACACATGACTTTATAGCCAATAAGTAAACAATGGGTCGGTGCCATAAAAACAAGCACACCTTGCAATTGATTATACACGGCACAGTTTTCATAAAAAACATGTACATTTTAATGAATGAATGAATAATTAATGAATTAATTAAACTTTATTGTCCCTCATGGGGAAATTTGTTCTTGGCACATAGTGCCTAGCTGTAACAACATGTAATAAAAATAAGTGCAGACTTGTACAGACTTGTGACTTGTACATCCATCCATCCATCCATCCATCCATCCATCCTCTTCTGCTTGTCCAGGGCCTGGTCACAGAGGCAGCAGTCTGAACAGAGATGCCCAGACCTCCCCATCCACTTTGAAACCCTTTGAAATGTCCGAGCCACCTCAGCTGGCTCCTTTCCACGTGAAGGAGCAGCGACTCTACCCCGAGCTCCTCCCGGTAACTGAGCTCCTTGCCCGATCTCTTGTACAATGTGATAAAACATTTGTACAATTTTAACAGCAGAATTCCTCTCCCCTGGTGTGACATCACATCAGAAGCATGAGTCAAGGAGAAATGGATGGAGCCTTAGGATAACTGAGTGGACAGTGAACCCAGAAACAAACATTCACACCATGATATAATATTATTAACTGGACCCCGTGTCTGCAATAAAGGTTTGATGATGATGAAAAAAGTTGTACTGGAACAAACAAATTGGCCATTATTAAATATGTTTTTATATTTCAAGAAAATGCAGTTTTAATTTAGGATGGGGTGCAACTAGATATGGAAATAATCGGTGCAACTCGGCCTCCGGCTGATTAAAAGAAACCACTGTAGGTCAATCCCCACAGCCAAGTAATGTAATTGGAAATATGAGAACTATGTTTAACGATGATTGCAAAGATGTAAGCTATTCACATGAATGAGGCTACAACATTTTTTTCATACTTTCTCTAACGCAGACACGGTTAGTGATGTTGATGTGGATCTATATCGCCATCTACAGATGTATAAGGGAAGTGTAATCGTCTTCTGAATAACAAGGAGTTCTTGGCTAAAAAGCTAAACCTCAGCCTTATTTAATGGTTTTGGTGCTATGACGCCTTTCGTAAACAATAGCCGGATTGTTCTATATTACAGTCACTTGTAATGGTTGTATGCGTGTCATGAATGGTGTGAACTGGTGTGAGCGGTGCGCGCGCTGTGATGAATCGAGGACACCCGCACAACAGTCATGTGATCGTCATGAGGAAGTAAACAGCGTTACACTTTCTTTAGCGGCGAGTATTTTGCTCGTTTTCTTCGTGTAAAAGCATTGCAACGTTGATGTTTATTGTAAGAGTGTGACAGCGTTTCTTTCTAACATTCAATTCCGTTTTAGCTTTTGCTTGTTTGGTCGGGCTTTTGCAAGGAATGTATTGATGTCGATGGAGATTTGATGCTAATAATTAATGTATGACCCTGTAATATCATCCGTGTGGGATTGTTTTCATTCATCATAGTCATTCATTGTCCACGTCATGGTTTAAATGTGCAGTGCATTATCTTTTGTTTATTTGTATGTATGTGTGTATATGTGTAAGTAGCTTTATAGATGAAACTTTCAGTAAAATGTTGTTATGACATGTGACCCCATCCTTATGGCATAAATAGCACACAACCTCTACATACTTATTGCATTATTTAAGGAATAATTTGTAACAATTTTCTGTCTTTTTGTCAATCTTCTATTTCTGTACAAGTGTGAAGCATCATGGTGGACTTTTTAGCAGAGAACAATCTGTGTGGCCAAGCAATCCTCAGGATCGTATCTCGAGGAAATGCCATTATAGCAGAGCTTCTCCGTCTTTCTGACTTCATCCCTCCAGTTTTCCGCCTCAAAGACAAGAGTGATCAACAGAAATATGGAGATATTATTTGTGACTTTAGCTACTTCAAGGTCAGTGTTTTAAAGGGACTATAAGGAGTTTAAAAATGTTAAAATTAAGTATTTTCCTCCCCCTACATGTTCCGGCCATGTCCTAATGTGTAGAATGAGCTCAGACCTGTTCACCACAACTGCCTCTAAAATCCTGTACGGTCACTCAAAAATGTCTCACTTCGGCCCGAATTGCCGTCATGCACGAGCTTAATATAGAAGGTGCAGTGACACATATGGCCTGAGGTGGCAGTAGTGAGTATAAAATGGCGAACTTGCTTCCAGCCCCTTTAAAGATTTCATGCATTCACGCCCGGTATTTGGTCAGAGGGTCCATTGGCGCAGATGTTTGCAGCCACGCTTCTTTTAGTTTGCCTCAGGGGAAGCTGTGGCTACATATGTTGCTTACCACCACTGTGGAGCTTTGGGTGACTTGTGTCATGTGAAAAGCGCTATACAACTAAGATTCCCTTCCCTTCTTAAAAAATACATCTCAAATACAACATTACATGTACAGCAGTAAAAGTATGTATCTATCATCAAATGAACTGAATGTGATGTGATGTGGTCTCTGTAGGGCCCAGAGTATTACGAGGGGAAGCTTGAAGCTAAGCCAGAACTCCAGGATCTTGATGAAGAGTTTCGAGAAAATAACATTGAGATTTTGTCAAGATTTTACCTGGCCTTTGAAAGTGTTCATAAATATATAGTAGACCTGAACAGGTAAAAGCCTTTTGCAGTGCTACATATTTAAATAGATATGTTTACATATGTTACATCTTGCTTTCTGCTTTCTGCAGATATTTGGATGACCTACATGAGGGGGTTTATATTCAGCAGACCCTTGAGACTGTGCTTCTCAATGAGGATGGAAAACAACTTTTAGTAAGTAACATTATGCTCAAAAGATCTGTATTCTGTTACGATATCTGTATTCTGCTCCTGGATAACATTTTGAAAGCTCTTTTCTTTCTCTTACTCAGTGTGAAGCCCTTTACCTTTATGGAGTCATGTTGCTTGTTATTGACCAGAAGATTGAAGGAGAGGTTCGAGAGAGGATGCTCGTCTCTTACTATAGATACAGGTGCTTTATAACAGTCACCTTTACTACTTTACACTTGCATTGTAGAAATGTTGTTGTCTAAAACCAGTTCATTCTCCAACTTCCATTAAGGCAGATATTTGCTAGCCCTTCTACTGTATTTTAATTTGCAGAGAAAAATGTTTTCTCTTACAGTATATATATGTGCTACATTTGTAACATAAACATCATCTGTTCGTCAGTGCGGCCCGCTCGTCTGGTGACTCCAACCTTGATGATATCTGTAAACTGCTCCGAAGCACAGGCTACTCCAGCCAAACAGGAGCTAAGAGGCCAGCGAACTATCCAGAAAGTTACTTCCAGAGGGTCCCCATCAGCTCCACTTTTATTAGCATGGTGATTGGAAGACTGCGGTCAGATGACATCTACAATCAGGTCAGAAACCAGTGATCCCAGAGTGAAAATGACCTGCATGTATTTAAGTTCTACAATTGTGTCAATGATTAACTTATGATTATAAAAAAAAAAATGCTTCATCAGGTTTCTGCCTATCCTCTCCCGGAGCATCGTAGCACAGCTCTGGCCAATCAGGCAGCTATGCTGTATGTTTGCCTTTATTTTAGCCCCTCCATACTCCACACACAACAGGCCAAGATGAGGGAAATAGTGGACAAATATTTTCCTGACAACTGGGTAAGATCACTGTTTATTGTGGGGGAAACATTGTTCTTTCTAAACGTCTGTTTTGTCACTGCAGGTTATTAGTATTTACATGGGAATCACTGTCAATCTGATGGAGGCCTGGGAACCGTACAAAGCTGCCAAAACAGCTTTAAATTACACTTTGGACTCAGCCAACATTAAAGAGCAGGTATGAATAGGAAATTTAATCACTATTTAATTAGTAGTCTCACTGAGTGTAGACCTTAACTGATTAAAATGGCTGAAAACCATATCTCCTGAATTTGGAAGTCATTAACTTTGTGTTACAGTGCAGAATACATAATGAGAGCATGAGAAAAAAAATCAATTAATAAACTTCAAAAGGACATTAAAAAGTTTCAGGGAAAAACTTTAGGAGCTTAATACGAAGCTTGGGGAGTCATAAAAATGCTTTGTTCATTACAGTGCAGTCTTTACAACAGCAGCTGAAAGCCTTGTTTAGGTTTTTGTACAGATGGTGCCTTATGCTAATTTTTGCTTAGATGAATGCATTGCTTTAACAATATCACCATGGTTTAATAAAGGCCACACGGTACGCAACCAGCATCGAGACCCTGAGGCCTCAAGTGCAGCAGCTCCTGAAGGAAGGCTTCCTCCGAGAGGAGATCATCCTGGACAACATCCCTAAACTGCTCAACTGTCTGCGGGACTGCAATGTAGCCATCCGCTGGCTCATGCTGCACACTGCTGAGTCAGGTGAGTTGCCTTTGATGTAGCTTTCTCCCAAAGCACAGCAAAAACATTTTTTTTTATAAATCATGCTCAACTTTTCTCACCCAATGCAAGCCTATGACCCAAATAACAAGCGCCTTCGCCAGATAAAAGACCAAGTACTTAATGACTCCAAGTACAATCCAAAGATTCTTTTCCAGTTGCTCCTGGACACGGCCCAGTTTGAATTCACACTTAAGGAGGTGAGTATTTCAAAATGCTCCAATTATAAGCTGTTATTATACTGAGTGTACATCCTCAAACAATGACAGATTAGTGTATGCACTGCATATTAGAGAGAGTGTTGATACAGCATATGGCTGGCTAATTTATCATTATATGCGGACACCGAATTAAAGTTCTCATTAGCCATCCATACGCCTAATCCCTCCTCATTGACTCAGCAGCTGTGTGGTTCCTCTTCCAGATGTTCAAGCAGATGCTCTCAGAGAAGCAGCTCAAATGGGAGAGTTACAAGAAAGAAGGATCTGAACGAATGACAGAGCTGGCTGAAGTCTTCTCTGGAGTCAAACCCCTAACACGAGTGGAGAAAAATGGTCAGTGGATTACAGCATTGATATAAAAACATTTGTTTTACTAACAACTAAATATATTTTATTTCACTATATATTCCTCAATATTGTTCTCTGTCCTTCTTTCAGAAAACTTGCAGGCCTGGTTTAGAGAAATTTCCAAACAAATTGAATCTCTAAATTATGAGGACTCTACAGCAGCTGGGAGGAAGACCGTTCAGCTAATACAGGCTCTTGTTGAGGTATTTTACCAAACCTGTCTCATTTATGTAATGATTTAACAATGGCATACGCATTCTCAAGTTTATTAGGTAAGTCTGTTACATCATTAGTACCAGTTGGATGGTCTCATTTTCATACATGCTACAATAAGAGAAACCCATTTTACCTAAAAGGCTAAGACAATGATTTTAGATTAGTCGCAATTATTTCCAAATGGTCAGGCATAATAGCAGTAGATGAGATATTGGGACATAAAACAAGGGAACCATGATGGCAACACAAGTTGTTAAAGTAGAAGTAAAAGAGAATTCAGGAACATTGCATTTGATTAGGCTGAATTATATTACCCTGTACCGCTTTGCACAATTGACTGGCACTCAACCGCTAACGCACAAGTGCAAATTGAATTAAGGCTAATGAACAGATAACATGAAGTGTGCCGCTTTTGTTTTGTCCTAGTACATTTTTTTCCCTTTCTTCATTTGTTTAGGTCCAGGAGTTTCACCAGCTGGAGTCTAACCTGCAGGTTTGTCAGTTTCTGGCTGACACGAGGAAATTCCTGCATCAAATGATCCGCACCATCAATATCAAAGAAGAAGTCCTCATTACGATGCAGATTGTTGGTGATCTGTCTTATGCTTGGCAGATAATTGACAGGCATGTACCTACCTAGAATAATATTTAAGCTGTGACAATTTATCATGGGCTATTTAAGAATAACTAAGGACTTTTGCTTTCCATTATAATAAAATTTGCTTTTTTTTTTTTAGTTTCACAGCAATTATGCAAGAAAGCATCAGAGCTAACCCATCCATGGTTACCAAACTGAGAGCTACGTTTCTTAAGGTAAAAGTCACCATTGTAAATAAATAATGTTTGTATTTGTTATCACGTCTTATTTGTGTTATGTTTGTGTTTCCAGCTGGCATCTGCCTTAGATCTTCCATTGCTGCGTATCAATCAGGCCAACAGCGCTGACTTGTTGAGTGTCTCACAGTTCTACTCTGGAGAGTTGGTGGCCTATGTCAGAAAGGTATAGATTACTGTACAGTGCCTATCTTTCAATTTTCTCTTCTTATGATATACGTTCTAATTTCTGTTAAAGCTGGAGTAAGTTTCTCTTTGCCACTAAGAGTATATAACCTGGCAAGTAATAATAATAATAATAATAATACATCAAACTTGTATAGCACTTTTTTGGACACTCAAAGACGCTTTACATGGGGAACAAAAACAAAACAATCTTAAAAAAGTAGTATAATAGTAGTATAATAGATATAAATATTTCGTTATTAAGAATGTTATAGGAGTTTGTAAATATGTTGCAGCTTACATCGTGTTTGTCATTCATCACCTTGTTGTTAATTAGTTTCCATAAAACTGCTTGTTGTTTACAGCCGACCACTCACGGCAATACTGCCTCGTGATTGGCTGAAACCACCGGTGGTTCAGAAGCCAGTTAGATCAAAGCGAGTGGTACAAGATGGATTCTCGTGTTCTTACAAGTACCGGTACTGCGAGAATTCAGATAGAGAGGTATAGAGAACATTGTAAATGCAACAATTTGTGAAAGAAACACTCGGCATGAGCTGTCTGCATCTTTAGAGCATTTTTAACAATCGCGTACATGGAAATTAGCGGTTTAGCGCTCCTCCATCTGACATGAAGAATCAGGAGATGTGAGTGGTATTTTCAGTATTAGAAATTCTGCTCTTCCTCCTTTTTTCATGATTTAAAAACTAGACAAATAACAGTTACCCCAGCTTTGCGAACTCATGCTCAAATCAACATATTGTTTACTTAAAAAGCTGTGATCACCTTTAATTGAAAATGTTCTCTGAGATCTTTAAAGCCATCTGTTTGCTGAATTTATGTAAAGAGCTGCTCTGTCAGCGTGTGCAATAGAATTAAAATACCTTCTGTTGTCATCTATTACATGCCAGGGAGACTTCACTTTGAGGAATCACTCTTTTTTAAATGCCACCTGTCTGAGAAATATTCTTATAAATCCTCATACAGTCGAGGTTACTCTTTTGTGGCTTCTTGTTTTCTTCTTGTTGCCAGGTGCTGCAGATTATTCCGGAGAGCATGTTCACCTCACTGGCCAAAATCATCAAGCTTCAAATTCACGACATCATGGAGGTCCCGACACGCCTGGATAAGGACAAGCTGAAGGACTACTCGCAGCTTGGAGCTCGCTATGAAGTAATTATTTCATTTCACATTGGTTTGAAAATGTCTCCTTAAACATCTAAAGCTGAATAGTAGGCTGTGAAAGCCTTTAAATTATGTTTAGATGAGGCAACTGGAGCTGTGATAATCATTTCAAAAAGTTTACCCATTTTATTTATACTCATGATGTGTCAAAATACTTTTTTTTACATGTATTTTTTGTTGTTGATATTTATGTATATTGGCTTCACTTTAGGTGGCCAAACTAACCCATGACATATCCATTTTCACTGAGGGCATCTTGATGATGAAAACCACTTTAGTTGGCATCATAAAGGTGAGCTTTACCAATCTGTCTCTTTCTTTCACTCTTAATTTATGACATAAATGAATAAACAATCTCTAACAACAAAATTTTGCCTTTCAGGTGGACCCTAAGCAACTTTTGGAAGATGGCATTAGGAAGGAGCTGGTGAAGAGAGTGGCTTACGCTTTGCACAAAGGATTGATTTTCAACCCTAAAGCAAAGGTTTCACATTTAAATCACTTGGCATTTGTGTCCTGCCCTAATACTCACTGATAACCCTCTTTATCTTGCAGCCCAGTGAATTAATGCCCAAGTTAAAGGACATGGCAGCCACTATGGATGGCTTCTATCGTTCATTTGAATACATCCAGGACTATGTCAGCATATATGGGCTCAAAATCTGGCAGGAAGAAGTGTCCCGGATCATCAATTACATTGTGGAACAGGAATGCAACAGCTTTCTCAGGACCAAGGTCAGACTTTGGACACTAATGCGTGCTTTTATTCTGGTCACACCTCAAAATAGAGTGTTAACATCAGCTTGTGTCTGTGAAATCAATAGGACACGCTCTGGTTGCTTCTCTGTTCATTTAACAGATGTTGATAGATGAATTCTGTTCTCTCTTCCAATTAGATCCAAGACTGGCAGAGTGTATATCAGTCGACCCACATTCCCATACCAACCTTCCCTTCGGTGGATGAGTCTGCCACCTTTATTGGTCGTCTCTGCAGAGAAATCCTCAGAATCACTGATCCTAAGTATTACAAATGTTTTTTTAAGGTTGTGTTAGGTCAGTATGTTGTAATACCATTTGATTTTGTTATTTAACATTTTCAGGGTAACATGCTACATTGACCAGTTGAACACCTGGTATGACATGAAGAGCCATCAAGAGGTGACAAACAACAGGCTGTTCTCTGAAATACAAAGCACACTAGGTACCTTTGGTCTCAACGGCCTGGACCGCCTGCTCTGCTTCATGATTGTGAAAGAATTGCAGGTAATTTTAATACGGAGACAAAATTGAAATAAATTATTGTACATTTTCTCTGTAATAACTATACTACTATGAATAACTTCTGTATTTTCGACAAACAGAACTTTCTGACGATGCTCCAGAAAACTATCCTTAAGGACAAAACAGTGGTGGATGTTTTCAAGGTTATGCTTGGTTGTGTGAACCCGGTTCAGGGTATTGTGGGTACGTACCTACTCGTTTATAAAAATGCTTGAAAATGGTTGCTTTCTTTCATTAGATCTATTTTTCTGCAATAGGGAATGCAAGCAAAGTGTATGCCAGTGCAGTTGCCAAAACCCAGAAGATCTGGGGGCCATATCAGGAGGCCATAATGAAGGTACAGGACCAAGACGTTTTACAATAGACTTTTAACATTTCCACTTTGTTTTAATAGTGACCTCATAGCAGGTGTCAGAAAACGTCTAACTCTGGGTACCTTTTGCAGGTTGGTCAGATGCAGATTCTCAGACAACAAATCGCTAATGAGTTAAATTACTCTTGCAAGTTTGACTCGAAACACCTTGGTGCTGCTTTAGAAAACCTCAACAAGTGAGTTTTTGTGCTCCTCAGTATACTGCATTAGTGTAGAGTTTATCATTTTGGCTTTGTTGCCTCTACCATTTCCAGGTCACTACTTGCTGACATTGAAGCTCACTACCAGGACCCCTCTCTGCCCTATCCCAAGGAGGACAACACCTTGCTCTATGAGATTACAGCATATCTTGAGGCTGCTGGCATTCACAACCCACTCAATAAAGTATGAATAACACTGTACATTCAATATAAGCTGTTTCTTTTTTGTGGTAATTTTTGTGTGTGTCATTTTTTACAGATTTACATCACAACAAAGCGCCTCCCTTATTTTCCCATTATAAACTTTCTATTCATCATCAGTCAGCTGCCTAAACTTCAGTACAACAAAAATCAAGGTATGTTTTATTTTACCTGTATTTACCATATTTAATCGCTCCCTATTAAAATTTGGCAAAATTAATGTTTTTACACAGGAATGACATGTAGAAAAGTCACAGACTCTGTTGACTGGATTCCCCTCGTTCTTGGGATGCTGACTCTGCTCAAACAGTTTCACTCAAGATACACACACCAGTTCTTGGCTCTCATTGGCCAATTCATCCGTTCTATCATGGAGCAGTGCACAAGGTAATGGATCACTTTCTTCTCTTTCGTTAAAACCCCCCACAAATGTCAGGTCATAATTATTGACTCGTGATTACAGTCAGAAGATTCCTGATATGCCATCCGATGTGGTGGGAGCTCTGATGTTCTTGGAGGACTATGTAAAGTATACGAAACTCTCTCGCAAGGTAAATATACTTTCAATGAAACGTATGGTCAACGTATTTGTTGGAGGTAATTATTTTGAATTGCTTTTCTTTCTCCATTTGCTCTCCAGGTGGCTGAAGCGCATGTGCCCAGCTTCATCTTTGACGAGTTTAGGACAATATTGTGAATCTGAACTAATGACAATAATGTGATTAAAGAAAAAGAAGTATTTTTTGCCTACATGTTAACGAAACCACTTAATTGTCTCACATTGCATTTAGAAATGTATATACAACATTCCTATGCCATCATGTGCCAAGTTTACTTTCTGTAGCCTCATTAAGTAACACATTGCTAATAAAGTTATATAAAATGCTTTTTTGGGTTGGTGGTGTTTGTGGACTTGTTGGCAAAGTAATACGACTTGAAATGTTAATCAGCAAACTAAATCAATGCATATTTCCTTGCAACATTGAAGGGGGAAAAAATCCCAACTAATCATCCAGAAAACACTTTTTTTTTATTAATATTTTAATCCCTCCCAGAAAAAACGCATTATTTTGAAACGTTTAACCCGGAAATGACGTATGATTGAGTTTGCGTTTCTGTCGCGGGCTAACTAGTTTTCTATTTAAAAACAAAACAAAAAAAAGCTTGTGTCTCTTACGTTTTCATTATTTAGTGTTCACCTTTACAAGCCAAAAAAATATTATAGCCAATTATAGATACTGCGATTGTATTTAAGGAACTATCTTGCATCCGAGGAGCAAAGCTAACAGCCCTGGCTTCTACAAGTTAGCTAACCTCAGGTTGAAGAAACTACTTGCGTTCATTTTTTTCTTTTTTCACGTTACTACAATGTCTTTAAGTGCTGTTCACGGGACACTGTCAAGTCTGAAGTCGTGCCAAAGTGACATACAGACGGGGATGGATATCGTGACGGATGTGGCCATGGACCTGGCAGATATTCTTGGTAAAAACTCCACTCACAGAGCAGATAGTGTGAAATTTAGGCTTTAATCTTGATGAGGGACTTGTCATTCTTCTTACAATGAGGTTATGCCCAGTTCCGTTTGCACAAATACACTTGTTTATACGTCTATAATCCTTATTGCAGAATCAGAAGGCAATAATAATAGCCTTAAAGAGCTGGAGGACACAATACTTAGCTGTGCCAAGCTGGACAGGGACATAAACCACTTTGTAGATGTTGTGCAGCAAGTCACTTCTGAGGTAAGGGTACTTATTTAAATCCTATGGCAAAATGCACGAGTTTCTTCTTCCTCTTGTGTCAAAATCCTTCTTCAACATTGACAGGCAATGCCTCAGAATCCAGAGACCATGTTTTCCCTGTCCGACAAGGTGAAGAAGATGTATGAGGAGAAACTAGCCAAACTATCTGATGCTGAGCTGCACAAACATCAAAAGGTCATTGCCTTCAAAGACAGTATCAGGAACTGTCAAGGCCAAGGTAGGTTCTAAGGGATAAAAAGACACCGTATTAGAGAGACATAGTGAAATATCTGCGTCTGTTACTAAATTCATGATAAGGCCCAATTGATAAGAAATCTTTAACCAGTAACGATATGAAAGTGGTCGGAAATGCTGATGACCATTATACCAGCTGTAATAAATGGAAATTGAACTATAATTTAATCTCAAAATTCCATAATGAGATATATTTCAAACACGTATGTTGATGCTAATGATGATATGTCACCACTTTACCATTTACATTTGTATACATTGACAATTTTACAAATAAAAGCATACTTATGTGCAGGTTGGTACAGGCAGGGGACTTTAAAGGAATAGGTCACCGTTTTTCCATACTGAGATATGTTCTTACCTGAGCTTAGACGAGTTGATGTGTACCTGTCTGGTCTTTGTGCGTGCCCGTGGAAAAGCTTGGTCGCTTCTAACTTCACCCTGTTTGGAGCTATACGAACATACTGGGGGAGGCCAAATGCTAACAACATCTTTGGTGTTTTTGCGTGACTGAGGGCACACGGTTCTTTCATACTGTGATATATTCTTACCTGAGCTTGGACAAGTTGATGCATACCTCTCTGGTCTTTGTGCGTGCCCGTGATAGTAGTAGCTTCCTACTTCACCCCCATTTGGAGCTATAGGAATACATTGGGAGAGGCTAAATGCTAACAGCATCTTTGGTCGTTTTCCGTGACTGAGGGCCAAAGGCCAGACAGGTACGCATCAGCTCAGGTAAGAACGTATCTCAGTATTGAAAATCGGTGGCCTATTCCTTTAAAGTCCCCTGCCTGTACCAACCTGCACATAAGTATGCTTTTATGTGTAAAATTGTCAATGTATACTTTAAATTGCCTTCATGAGTTAATGATAATAATAGTAAATACAGATTTGTTGATAAATTTGCTTCAGCCGCTTAAAATGTGTTGTCATCTCATCTTGTAATGTAGCTAATGTTTTTTAGATCAAGATGTCTATTAACCGTATGTAAAATGCTATATTCTAACGTCGGTAATGTATTAATGGCACAGCTGCACAAGGGTCGGCTGGAAACATGGAGGAGCTGGATGAGGACATTGCTGTATCTCAAAGTCAAGTGAACTTCACCTGCCCTCTCACACAGGTGAGCATCACTGCAAACTGAACAACTGTAATAGATTGTGACTTTTTTCTAACATTAACATGATGCTTTAGGTAGAGATGGTTAATCCTGTTAAGAATAAGAAGTGTAGCCACTACTATGACGAAGAGGCCATTTTAAACCTCGTCAAAACCAGACGTAACCAGAAAAAGAAATGCAGGTAATGCGGGTCATAGTACTAACTCTAGCAGTATCTTCATAAATAATTCATCAAAAATATTTCATAATAGTAGTGTAATAATTGTCTCTTCTCGATGACTTGTAGGTGTCCTGTGGTGGGCTGCGGTAACTCAGATGTGAAAGAGTCGGACCTGGTTGTAGACCAGATGCTGAGAAGAAAAATACAGTCCCAAAAGAGACACAGCAACAAGACATAGCGTTCTTCATTTCCCACTGGCACGAGTTCCAACAAATATTGGTAATTATTGTTCAGGAGAAACTTTATCTTGGGTGAACTGTTGCGTTTGTTGTAACTATGTTGGTTTGTCGTTTGTTCACTCAAAAGTTTGTTTGATAAAGTTTTTGTTTAGTTGTTGAATGTAAATGGAAAGGATACATACATTCATCTGTAGTGTGTTGATACAACCACAAGAGGGACCCCTTTACACAGTCCGTTTCAGTGAAGAGCTGTCATGACCACAACATATTTTTTTCTGTTTATAATTAAATCTTTTTTACTGAAACACTTATTCTCTGACCCTTTATTTTTTAGTTCACACTGACCAGAAACATTCATCTGAGAAGAGAAAGACCAAACAACTCATTTGAGAGCATCTGCAGGAATGCACTTAGTGATTAAATCTCCCCTTCCTTCCTGCCCCTGCCCGTGTGAGAGGCCTTTGTTAAAAAAAAAAGAGAAACAAACAAAAGCTGCGTTAAGATGAAACTATGTGAAGCTAATCTTTTTTTTCAAATGTGTTGTTGCTGCTTTCCCCCAAAGACTGCATACAGCTCCTTAGGAACATTTTAACAGGCAACAAATTATCCTATGCTATATCAACTTAATTGTTTCTTCATTGTACGTCATTCTGAATCAACATGCTTCCAGTCCTTATTTGCCGTGCTGTTTATTATGCCACAGGTGATTTCACAACAAAGATTTAATTTGTGAAAGCCAACACACAAACATGAAGCATTGCTCGCTGCATCACGTGAAGAAAATTAATTGGTTCTTAAGCTTCAGCACAGTGATGGTCTTTTTAAGGTGTAATTACAATAACAAGGACATGGAGCTGGATAAAATGATTAAATGCATATCTGCTTTTTACCTTCTGTTTTATCTAGGATTCTTATTCTCTCTATGTGCTGTTCTGGCTTCCAAATACATTGTTAACCACAGTATCTGGCTTGCTCCTGTTTCACCTTTGGGGCGAGTCCCACACTGGCAGTCTTTAGTCCTGTCCAGCTGGTCAGTGCCTGAGATGGCTCAGAGCTGAGGGCTGTAAAGACACGACTGACTCTAAACGTAGGTCCAGGTGTCAGATACTTAGAAACCATTTGGCACCAAAAACTCTTGGTCTCACTGCGAACAAGACTAGTTGCTGAGCCAGTGTAATTCTCCTTGTATAATGATGGATGCAGGATTTGATGTGGTTCATGTTGTCAAAATCCTGTAGTATGTGCAGTGCTTTGACCAATAGGCTCTGTGAGGACAGGCATGAGCATTGTATTCATTTTGTAATAAGGGCGGATTATCAGTTTGTTCATAGTTTTGAAGCAACGCATATTTTCACCTAAATAATCCATGCACCTTCTTCAGTTAATATTTAGCTTAATATTTGGCCTAATGTATTTTTTTTGTTGAAGTTCAGACCACAAGCTAAAAGTTCAAATTACACGTTATTACGTTATTGAAAATAATGATGCAATTACTTTTTAGCATTTGAAAATAACTGGTATTACATAAAATACCACAATGTAGAACAGCAGACCAGACTATTAACATTGTCGGTCTCTCCCAAACAGAACTGTATGGAACATGTAGCCTAAAAGAGAAAACGGTGTACTGTCGCTTTAAACGTCAGCGCCTCCCCACAGTCATCCTGGCAGAGTTTTGTTGCAACAAATACTGTGGTTCACTCTACAGACTGTATTGAGCTGAGCAAGCCACATCCTACAGCATCACGCACACTGGCTGAGGCAGACCGGAAAAGCAGCGCAGCTGACAGCCCGCTGCCGAGTCCTGTGTATGCCCCGCATGTTGGCACAAGGAGACAGGACGCGACAAAGTGGGGGACAGGTGAGAGTATTTATCTTGTAGATGTAAACTGTGCATAGATGGTTAGTAACTGAGTGTAATGTTTCAAAAATGTATGATGTAAAGAGGAGAACATAAATGCCAAAGAAACTGAGCCAACAGGTGTATCAGGTCGCACCTGTTTGGAATATAAAGTAGTTTGACTAGGGAAAGGGCTTCAAGTTATCGTTTTCTAAAGAAATGTCTGTGTCTCCTTTCAGCTCAAGCGGGGACATTGGGTGGACATGCTCCTGGATATGGATTATTGGTGCCCTTGCTGCCGCTTTGGATTTAGTTGAGACGCGCAGTGCTGTCGTCCTCTCCTCGGTGAAGTGAGTCCTTCGAACAGGTGGATCCTGTTTCTGTTTGGATTGCCTGCCGCCTAATCCACTTATGGGAAACCAGGTGGAGAAACTCACTCATCTCAATTACGCAGAGGTGCCCACCTCGGACCCGAATGGATTCGATCCAGGCGATGACGGACCGCGGATTGGTGTTTCCTATATTTTCTCTAATGATGATGACGATGAGCAGGAGGACAATTTCGAGAACTTTTCATCAGAAACTTCCCGAGTACACCACGAGGAGAAGCCCTTCGACCCCAGGGACGAGCTGGAATGCGCTATCTTTTACAGAGATGAGTGTTTGTATGAGAGGAAGAGCGGTGACGCCACGTACTCCGCCGAGAGCCTTTTGAACAAGTGCAGAGCGGGAGACCTGCTGGAGTTTGTGGCCACCGGGCAGTACCCACACTGGGCCGTTTACGTTGGGGACTTCCAGGTGGTTCATTTGCACCGGGCTGAGATCAAGAACAGTTTCCTGACGGACGTGAGTCAGGGCAAACAAGGCAGGATAGTGAACGGGCTCTACAGGTACCATGTGCTCCCGACTGAGGTCATCGTGCGTAACGCGTTAGACCATGTGGGCGCCAGAGACCGGGAGCTGTACTGGAGGAACTCCGAGTGCTTCGCTGCGTGGTGCCGCTTTGGGAAACGCGAGTTCAAGATCGGGGGTGAGATCAGGATAGGCAAGCAGCCATACAAGCTAAAGTTACTGTTCTCTGACAAAAAGAGTCACGTACTGGAGTTTCAGAGTCTGGAGGATGTGGTGATGGAAAAGAGGAGAAACGATCAGATCGGCAGAGACACTGTAATGCAGGAGCTCGCCAATCACTTGAACGCAACACACGAGATCAAAGATGGACATTTTGGAGACTGAGTTGTTTACTTTGTTTTGTAAAGCGCAACTGCCCCGGGCTATAATGACAACCAATGAGAAGCCTTGAGTCTGTAAACAAAGTGCGTCCCTTTTCCATTGTTTGCCTCCAAAATGAGCCCCGTGGGGGTCAGAGTCACAGTCTGAATTTTAAGTAGAAAAGTCAGTCTTTTTTGTGGCAAAACACTACATTTCAGTAGCCTATAATATTACCTTGCCTGACTCCTCAGTTCAAGACATGGGTAGACTGTTGCCATAACGCATACGAGAGGCCAACTGTGTGATATTGACAGTCAAACCAGAATAGCCTATAAATATTATGAAAATCTAATCATTTCCACCATTCACTATTGACACAACTGTGATTTTCTACCCGTCTCTGGACCCTTGCCTCTCAATATAGGATGACCTGTTGTCCAGCCTTTAAGGGGTGACCTGTTTTTGTTTTGCCCCATATTTTAGACTTGATAAATCTTTGCACAAAGGAGCAGAAAAAAAAGAAAAAAATATTTCTAAAATATTTGTGACTTTTGCTCTTGAATGACTCAGGTGTACCTACACACACAGAGTGACATAGTCGATGTTTGTCCTATCAACTTTTGCAGTTGCTTTGTGTCCAATCAGCTTTACTCATTCCACTTTTATGTGGACTCAGCTGTGACTGTGCACTTTTATTATTGATTCACCCAAGTCAGTTATTTTTGGATAATGTTTGTATAAAAAAATGTTAAGAATAAATATATATTTCACCAATAAACTTATTTTTTCCAGTTGTTTTTAATAGGTTGATTAATTGCAGCAGAAAGCTTTTCTAATGGGTTTTGATTATAACATACCCATGAGACAGCAAAAAAATAATAATAATATGAAGTTGGATGTGGAACCTCTATCTTGTCATACCGTCTTAAATAAGATAAAAATGCTGGAATATAGAAACTGTTTAAGAGTCTTCAACAAGTTTTCTTCTTAAGTCTAATTATAGTAAATAACATGTTTTTTTGTATTGTAGCTCCGCTCCACACCAGAATCTGCAGCTTGCATTCACTTTCCTGTCGTGCGGTGTATACTTTGCCTGAACCTTCTGTGTTTTGATAAGAATACTTGAGAGTATTCCACATCATTTTAATTAATAACCTACAGTAAGGTGGGGTATACTTTATTGTCCCGTAGGGAAATTTTTCCTTTGCATTTGAGCCATCCTTGGATGCCGCTGGGGCAACCCATAGGGAGTTGGACGTAATTATATCAAATGAAAGGTTCCAAGTACCCAAAACTCACAATATCTTATAGTTTGTTTAAAGGTCCTCAGGTCCCACTGGTGCAGACTATCATTATGTCCTTGAGCAAGACACTTGCTCAAAGACCAACCTGAGTGAAAGTGTTTTGACTGAGTAGTTTTTGATCAGAGGGGTCAGTTGCGCCGATTGGCAGTCATGCTTCCGTGAGTGTAGTTATACTTCTGTCAGTGTAGTTATACTTCTGTCAGTGTAGTTATACTTCTGTCAATGTAGTTATACTTCTGTCAGTGTAGTTATACCTCTGTCAGTGTAGTTATACTGTTATCAGTGTAGTTATACCTCTGTCAGTGTAGTTATACTGTTATCAGTGTAGTTATACCTCTGTCAGTGTAGTTATACTGTTATCAGTGTAGTTATACCTCTGTCAGTGTAGTTATACCTCTGTCAGTGTAGTTATACTGTTATCAGTGTAGTTATACTTCTGTCAATGTAGTTATACTTCTGTCAGTGTAGTTATACTTTTGTCAGTGTAGTTATACTTCTGTCAGTGTAGTTATGCTTCTGTCAGTGTAGTTATACTTCTGTCAGTGTAGTTATACTTCTGTCAGTGTAGTTATACTTTTGTCAGTGTAGTTATACTTCCCGTCTGTGTAGTTATACTTCTGTCAGTGTAGTTATACTTCTGTCAGTGTAGTTATGCTTCTGTCAGTGTAGTTATACTTCTGTCAGTGTAGTTATACTTCTGTCAGTGTAGTTATACTTTTGTCAGTGTAGTTGTGCTTCTGTCAGTGCAGTTGTGCTTCTGTCAGTGCAGTTATACTTCTGTCAGTGTAGCTATACTTCTGTCAGTGTAGTTATACTTTTGTCAGTGTAGTTATACTTTTGTCAGTGTAGTTATGCTTCTGTCAGTGTAGTTATACTTCTGTCAGTGTAGCTATACTTTTGTCAGTGTAGTTATACTTCTGTCAGTGTAGTTATACTTCTGTCAGTGTAGTTATACTTCTGTCAGTGTAGTTATACCTCTGTCAGTGTAGTTATACTTTTGTCAGTGTAGTTATACTTCTGTCAGTGTAGTTATGCTTCTGTCAGTGTAGTTATACTTTTGTCAGTGTAGTTATACTTCTGTCAGTGTAGTTATACTTCCCGTCTGTGTAGTTATGCTTCTGTCAGTGTAGTTATACTTTGATCAGTGTAGTTATACTTCTGTCAGTGTAGTTATGCTTCTGTCAGTGTAGTTATACTTCTGTCAGTGTAGTTATACTTCTGTCAGTGTAGTTATACTTTTGTCAGTGTAGTTATACTTCCCGTCTGTGTAGTTATACTTCTGTCAGTGTAGTTATACTTCTGTCAGTGTAGTTATACTTCTGTCAATGTAGTTATACTTCTGTCAGTGTAGTTATACCTCTGTCAGTGTAGTTATACTGTTATCAGTGTAGTTATACCTCTGTCAGTGTAGTTATACTGTTATCAGTGTAGTTATACCTCTGTCAGTGTAGTTATACTGTTATCAGTGTAGTTATACCTCTGTCAGTGTAGTTATACCTCTGTCAGTGTAGTTATACTGTTATCAGTGTAGTTATACTTCTGTCAATGTAGTTATACTTCTGTCAGTGTAGTTATACTTTTGTCAGTGTAGTTATACTTCTGTCAGTGTAGTTATGCTTCTGTCAGTGTAGTTATACTTCTGTCAGTGTAGTTATACTTCTGTCAGTGTAGTTATACTTTTGTCAGTGTAGTTATACTTCCCGTCTGTGTAGTTATACTTCTGTCAGTGTAGTTATACTTCTGTCAGTGTAGTTATGCTTCTGTCAGTGTAGTTATACTTCTGTCAGTGTAGTTATACTTCTGTCAGTGTAGTTATACTTTTGTCAGTGTAGTTGTGCTTCTGTCAGTGCAGTTGTGCTTCTGTCAGTGCAGTTATACTTCTGTCAGTGTAGCTATACTTCTGTCAGTGTAGTTATACTTTTGTCAGTGTAGTTATACTTTTGTCAGTGTAGTTATGCTTCTGTCAGTGTAGTTATACTTCTGTCAGTGTAGCTATACTTTTGTCAGTGTAGTTATACTTCTGTCAGTGTAGTTATACTTCTGTCAGTGTAGTTATACTTCTGTCAGTGTAGTTATACCTCTGTCAGTGTAGTTATACTTTTGTCAGTAGTTATACTTCTGTCAGTGTAGTTATGCTTCTGTCAGTGTAGTTATACTTTTGTCAGTGTAGTTATACTTCTGTCAGTGTAGTTATACTTCCCGTCTGTGTAGTTATGCTTCTGTCAGTGTAGTTATACTTTGATCAGTGTAGTTATACTTTGATCAGTGTAGTTATACTTCTGTCAGTGTAGTTATGCTTCTGTCAGTGTAGTTATACTTCTGTCAGTGTAGTTATACTTCTGTCAGTGTAGTTATACTTTTGTCAGTGTAGTTATACTTCCCGTCTGTGTAGTTATACTTCTGTCAGTGTAGTTATACTTCTGTCAGTGTAGTTATGCTTCTGTCAGTGTAGTTATACTTCTGTCAGTGTAGTTATACTTCTGTCAGTGTAGTTATACTTTTGTCAGTGTAGTTATACTTTTGTCAGTGTAGTTATACTTCTGTCAGTGTAGTTATACTTTTGTCAGTGTAGTTGTGCTTCTGTCAGTGTAGTTATACTTCTGTCAGTGTAGCTATACTTTTGTCAGTGTAGTTATACTTTTGTCAGTGTAGTTATGCTTCTGTCAGTGTAGTTATACTTCTGTCAGTGTAGTTATACTTCTGTCAGTGTAGTTATACTTTTGTCAGTGTAGTTATGCTTCTGTCAGTGTAGTTATACTTTTGTCAGTGTAGTTATACTTTTGTCAGTGTAGTTATACTTTTGTCAGTGTAGTTATGCTTCTGTCAGTGTAGTTATACTTCTGTCAGTGTAGTTATGCTTTTGTCAGTGTAGTTATGCTTCTGTCAGTGTAGTTATACTGTTGTCAGTGTAGTTATACTTTTGTCAGTGTAGTTATGCTTCTGTCAGTGTAGTTATACTGTTGTCAGTGTAGTTATACTTTTGTCAGTGTAGTTATACTGTTGTCAGTGTAGTTATACTTTTGTCAGTGTAGTTATACTGTTGTCAGTGTAGTTATACTTTTGTCAGTGTAGTTATACTGTTGTCAGTGTAGTTATACTTTTGTCAGTGTAGTTATACTTCTGTCAGTGTAGTTATACTTCTGTCAGTGTAGTTATACTTCTGTCAGTGTAGTTATACTTCTGTCAGTGTAGTTATACTGTTGTCAGTGTAGTTATACTTTTGTCAGTGTAGTTATACTTCTGTCAGTGTAGTTATGCTTCTGTCAGTGTAGTTATGCTTCTGTCAGTGTAGTTATACTGTTGTCAGTGTAGTTATACTTTTGTCAGTGTAGTTATACTTTTGTCAGTGTAGTTATACTTTTGTCAGTGTAGTTATGCTTCTGTCAGTGTAGTTATACTTCTGTCAGTGTAGTTATACTTTTGTCAGTGTAGTTATACTTTTGTCAGTGCACTCCAGGGAAGGGTGTGGACTCTGAGAAGCTTGTCAAGTTTGTAAAGCTCAATACAAGTGTGTAAGCCAGAGAGATAATATACAGTCGGTCTTCTTCAGGCGATAATCAAGCAATCAGGCAATCTGCAATTTTAAATGTTACTTATTTAATGTATTAGACCCAATTTAGACCTAATTTGATCTTGATCGAGGGCTGGTCGTACTTGGAAGGTCAACATATGATTTGGTACTTGGTGTGAAAAGTTGGGGAATCACCACAGTAGTCAATATGCAGGCAGGTTACCCAGGCAGGGGAATGATCAGAAATGAGATCAAACTCAAAAGCTGCCAGACACATTAGCATTTGCTTTAAAGCTCAGTTGAAATGTATCATATAGTTATGCATATGTATGGAAATCAGTGGTATATTTTTAAAAGCCAGCTAAATACGAGCCACGTTTGAGAAGCACACAAAGGTCCGCACAACGAGCTGGGAATGCTAAACAGTGTCGAAGCGGGAGCACCAGGTTTTAAGTCACAGTCAGGTAAGTGAGTCACCAAAGTTAGCTCTAGGCACCAAAAACTTCAGGTCAAGTCTAAAGGCGTTTCAGTTCAGTTATGTCAGACATGAAGAGGTTGATGGAGACAATAGTGGGTGAACCTCATTTGTGGCAAGAACAGGATTAGTGCAACATTGCCAAGAGTCTGGTTCATTCATAAATCTAGGCACCTGCAAAGTTCTGGAGACCAAAATACTAGACCTACATTTATCATTTTCTGTTTTACACTCCAAGGTAAATGTAATACATTTTACCTGTGCTCAAGGGCCTCTACTTTAACACTAAAGTAATAAAGTCCATAACATGTTTTTCTCACTCTTTTATTAACCAACTTGGAGAAATCGTAACTTCACACTCAACTGAATGTAAATGTAGCGAGGCTCTTATTTTGAAATGCTGGCTTGTTCGTGTCAGCCTTTTGGCCACTGCACCCGTCACATTTCCTTTAGAGAATTGGAATAAGTCCCGTTTCCTTCAGGCTAAACTGGCAATGGTTTCAAAGTTGGGGACGAGCCAGTTCAGAAATAAAACTCATCCTATGTTTATAAAATGTCATGATAAAACGTTGCCGTGTGTGTGTGTGTGTGTGTGTGTGTGTGTGTGTGTGTGTGTGTGTGTGTGTGTGTGTGTGTGTGTGTGTGTGTGTGTGTGTGTGTGTGTGTGTGTGTGTGTGTGTGTGTGTGTGTGTGTGTGCGTGTGCGTGTGCGTGTGTGTGTGTGTGTGCGTGTGTGTGTGTGTGTGGGAGACTCTTGAGGATCTTATCTGTCAGAGGCCTACAGGAAAATGGGTGGATTTTGAGATTTGTATCTGAGTGGGACAAACATTAGCCTGAAGATGAGGCAAGAGCTTACACTAAGGGTGCTGCTTCAAAGTATGAATTTGAAGATTGAAGAAGTATTTCAGGAGTAAAATGTTACAACTTCTGAACAACTTACCAATCATGCCTTAATAATGCAGTAACTTTGTATCATTTGCTTGAGCACTGGGGTTGATACCTGCCTGAACTCAAAGGAACCATATCTGTTAAAATGTTGTTCTTGTGTAACCAAATATTGATAATGCTGTGTCTTTGTGTCTTTCCTTTATGCATATTCAGCCTTTCTCCTTCTCAGGATGTCCAAACGCTGGCCCCCACCTGATGATGTCATAAGGAGGTGCCTCGATGAGTTTGTAAAGTCTTCAATGCATTTGTTCTGATCTTTCAGCGCTAAAACTGCCTCCACTACAAACAATGTATTTCTATAGCTTACATATCAAAAAAACAAAAAAACAACATAAAATACCAATAAGGTCTCAAAATGTAGTTTGAAAAGCACCACATTGGACCTTTTTCCAATAGCAGCCACTTTCACCGCAAGAGCATGCTGCAAAGTACACCTCATGTTTCCTTTTATAACATTAATTTATTCCTCTGCCGACTCAATATATTATCAAGGGGCCGTAGATTGTTTTTCCCCTTTGTTCACTCACCTATATCATGTTAACAATTATGTTCATAGAGGAAGCTCGTTTACTGTAATTCAAAACCTTGTCAAAGTTTGAAATTACTCATGGTCTACATAAACATCCAATACTTGGAATAGCACAGCAGCAAATGAACTAACTTTCTCCACATCCAACTTTTTCTGGTTAATAATTGACTTCACTTTATTTGCAGTCCATTGGAGACAGCTGCTGTGTGACGTTTCTTATCCTGGCATGGGATAAGAGTTTGTTGTTTTAACTGGACAGTGTAGTTCACACCCCTCTGTTCAAAACAGATCTCTTCCCTGAAAACGACATGCACACAGCAAGTGACTTGTGCATGCTCTGTGGTCTGTGGCTTCCCTGTACTGCACGAACATATCTGAAATTGTATGTCAGACACGCAGCTGGGAAAACAAGATTCTTCAGAACATACAGCATAAGTGAAATAACAGGGGACAGACACAGTTCCTTAACGTTTTCAAGCATTTATTTCAGATAAATAAAAAGAAACTGGGAACTTTTGTGCACCTACGCCTATACTCCGTGGAATAAGTTAAGTTGATACACCAAAACTAAAGTGCAGAGGTTCGGCTTTCAACATTCCAGATACAGAAAAAGTCAGCCGCCCAATATGCTCCACTCACAAACAGGTACCCGGTAAAAAATATTGTATTTTATTTAGGAGTGATGACATCATATAGCTGACTGAATGATTTATTCAAACTGTCTCAACGTTTTTTTTTTTTAATCAAACTTAAACGAGCAAAGGACTCGGTCAACGTTGGGTGAAGTTATTGTTCCTTGTTTCCAAGGACTGCTCTGCAAAAAGTGCCTTTGATTGTTACATCGAGGAAAGAGTGGGACTGGTTATGAGAAAAAAAAATCAGTCCTCTTTGTGAACTATTCATTGGACTTGAGTCTGTGTGACTTTGGAGTAGTCCAACTTGGCTTGACAATAGCTTTTTTAAATCACGTTTTCTTGGGCGATAATGCATAAATGATTGCGGGAAGTATGAAAGGCATGAGTTGTGACGTGGGAGCCAAAGTAGCTCAGATCACAAACAGTGGAGGTTGTGAGAGAGCAGGGCTTGACTGAGGCCCCGCTGCCCTCCAGCACCCTGACCTGTTTGTCGGTTCAATTATTTATGGTGCACTGATTCAAAAGCTATCATCATTTATCTTCGTCTGAGTCATCCTAACATTTCCTCTTCAGTATCTTCACTTGCACTGACCAGGACTGGCGGTGCGTGAAGAAATCAGAACATGGAATCAATTTTCAAGTACTCCATAGAATATTTTAGGCATCTTTACTTGTGTGTTTTTATTTGTAATAAGACTTTTGAGTGTGTAATTCAACATTATCATTAGAGAGATCAGACAATACCTGTACCTCTAAGGGCATGAGATAAAGAAACTTATTCGTCCACATTGTTAAAAGTACAAGTGCAAGATGAACAAAACAAGGGCCAAATGACAAAAGCAAGAAGGATCTCCAAATCTGCAGCTTACGTGTCTGAATTGGTCAGGATAAAAAAGGACCACTTCAGGTGATGAACCCGAAACAAGTCAGTGTGGACGGATCTAGCAGACAAGTCACTGATATATTAGCTGCGTCGCTGAACATAAAGCAGGTGGACATTATGATATGCCTGATATTGTATGAGTTTAGTTTGTCCGCAAATCTAGTGTTAAAATGGTCAGATCTTTTTCCACTACTCAATATGGTAATAACACAAACAGCTAAAAAAGTTGAGGGCCGTGCGGGAACCTCAGAAGCACCTGAAGATGAATGACACGGTGTCAGTGGTTTTGTATGGAGCCCGCTGCACCTGGAGCGAGAGTCAAATCCCCAGAGAGTCTCCTTTTCTGCAATTAGTGAAAGCAGAGTCTACCCTTCCAGCGCTCTCTTTCAAACCTCTCCATCGCACTGAATCAAATTGAACCTTATCAACATTCAGGCTCTCCTTTAATTTTAATTTCATCCAACCTTGTGTCTTACTCTTAGAATATAAAAACTGGTAGTGGTAAGTCATTTTGTTCCAGTTTCTGAATGATAATAATGTCCACCACATTTCTGCAGTTTTACACTGCATCCCGTTCCTAAGTGAGTTGTATATTTTGGCAGAAGATGAGAGAAATACAGATAATTTTAGAGTACTGTTGCATTGTATATAATGCTATTCCAATTTTCTTTGGTCTTGGTTTTGTTTCATAAAAAACACAAAATACTTAATTGTGACAGTTGTATACAATTTATATATGATTGTTCCTTAATGTGCGATTAAATGCATACATTAATTAATTCAATTACATTTAGAAATTAATTCAAAGGCGCTAGCACTAATAATGATATTAGTCATTAGTAAAAACAGTGTCTAACAGTCTAACCCAAGGATTCAGCCTACAACATTCAAGAAAGGGAAGGAAACTTGCTACTTAGCTACCATATAAAACCAGAGCACACAGGGAAACCGACGCAGACACTAGGAGAGCATGACACACGCAAAGACCCCACCTGTCCAGGGAATTGAACCCAAGGCCTTTGAGACGGGAGGCTAACCGCAGCGCCACCATGTTGCCCTGTTACTCTGCGTTTAACGTGATCATATATGCACTCATAGTTTGTCTCCGGACTGTGCCTTGACCACCCGCATGCTCCTATGGTCACATGCTTAGGTTACTTTATAGCTGGCTATAAATAAACCATACATGTGTTTGACTTGAATGTGTTTCTGATTGTGAGCGGTGAAGCTGAATGTGGAAAAAGGTCTTCCTGCTGTTGAGAAAAGGTTACACTCCGTGTGACATTTTGTGCCGTACGCGCAAGTAGTAATAATGTTATTATTATTTCCCTGCTGTCTTTTGTGGAAAAAGTTGAGACTGAAAGCATTTCTAAAAGTTGGGGATTCGTTTTACTGTAAAAGCCCAAAAAGAGCATTTAGCCATGAACACAGAAGTGATTATCCAGCTGCCTTAATCAAAGAGAAGAGAGTTTTTCAGTGAGCGCAACACAGTGCGCTCATCTTAGCCTGAGCATGTTAGTTTTGTGTTTATAAGACTTAGTGGGTGGTGGAATAGCCGAGATATGGGCCTGCGGGCTGGAGATGCTGTTGCCGATAATAAGGTGTCGCACGGGTCCAATGGAGGGAAAGCCAAATCTCTCGCTCAGTTTGTTGGATATTGACACAGCATTGATAGTATTTAAGGATAAGTTGTGCATTTGTAGTTTGGGGATTGGAATTCCTCAGTCCAAAGTGGACAATAATCAGTTTAAAAACATGGAAGGACAATCACTTTACTGCATTAAAAAGAGTGTGTTAGTGTGTTAGTAATAACATTAAAACGTTAAGTGGAAGCTTGGGCTCACCTCAGAGATTGTGGTCACAACACTGACCAGACATGGCTGTGGTCAGCAACCACATGGTGAGTTAGAATAACCAGCCCAATGGGAAGAGGGTGTTGAGGAAGCCTACAAGAGGAAGAACCCAAAGTACTCCGAATTAGCTTTACATGCACCTCAAAATGGTTGGAAAATAAATGTGTTTCCGGTTTCAGTGGGGTATAGGGGGTTGTGGCAATACCTATGACTTACAGTAACTATTGAAAAGGATTGGGGTAAAAAGTGTCAGCCCGACAACACACATCAAGTCCTTGTTTGCAGCAGCAGCAGAGGAAAACAGCAAGTGCCTGTGGATTGAAAGGAAAGATAACATCTGGGCTGCAAGATGAAACAGGTGGATTAAAAGCTGAGGGGAGAGTCCATGGGATGCGAGGTATCACTGGTGAGCTCTCTAGAAATGTCACAGACTCATCAACGAAATATAAAGGACCTGATGACCCCAGTGAGGAATCTACACATCTGCATACATGTTCTTAGGCCATGACCAAGAGTAGTGACTCATATCAGGGTTTGAAACACAACTCCTTGTAGCTCCTTGTATATTGTTGAACAAGCACCACATAGGCTGTTAGTGTGTGGTAGATTTTAACCAGAGCCGCAAAACAAAGATTTGTCACAAGAGCGTGTCTTTGCCTGGTAATTGCAGTATCCAGAGATGGATCAGTCTCCCATGTGTGCTGCAGTTTATTGCCTTATAATTGTGCGACTAATTATGAAGATGTATTACAAAGCACAGCGTACATGTGTGCTTAGTGCGCACACATCAGTCAGAAATCGTGTTGCACATGATTAAAATCTCCATGTGAAAACATAGGGCTGTAATGACTACTCTGCTGCCCTCCACAGCATGGTGTTTGTGAGATTTATTGGCAGTGGATTTCATTATTAACAAAATGCAAGGACAACAAAGGAGCAATTAAGATGGGTTCAAATTTTCTGATTTTCTGGCTTGATGCTCAAGTGAGCTATAGACCTAATCTATATATATTATATATATATGCTATAGACCTAATCTATATATATATATATATATGCTATAGACCTACATATATATATGCTCGAGCCCACATGTGTCTGACAAAACAGTGACAACTTCAAGTTCATAGTCACCAGATAAAGTTTTGCACCCGTCACAAAGAGCACTGTGATATATGAGACAGCTACAGCAAAGAATCAGACCCAGAATAATTGCAACAAAGTCCCAAAGTGTAACATCAATCAGAATACACAAAATACAGTAAATTACTACAACACTAACATGAAAGGTATTATTCTCGTGTCCTGGGGCGACAGATTTTACAGGATCTTTGTTTGCAGTAGTAAAACAAAGAAGTTCCCATTTGCACGCTCAGACCCTTGCGGCTGCCCTCAGGGGATGTCACGGGAATACACTGTATACAAGGACAAGGTGTGGCCTCAAGTGCAGCGGGATTCTGTGCTTGTGTTTGTTCACAGCAGGACACTGTGACTCCTGTGCACAAAGAATGTCAACATCTTAGAAGTTTGGTACAGTGGCACTGTCCTGCTGAGATTAGATAAAATAAATAAATAAAAAAAGAACAACATATACATTTTTTCCTTTGAAGGATTTTTGGCCCACAGGTTTTACGAGACAGGACAGCCCAGGGTGAAAGCGGGTGAAGAGTCTTACAGCAAACCGTCGTACCCAGGACCCGAACTCATGACACTGCGATTGAAACAAACATTTTAATAACTGAAAATTTCAATGACACTTTGTCATTTTTTTTAAAACATGGTTTACACAATTGAGTCCTATTTATTTTTTTCAGACCCAGTTTAGTCCTCATTTGATCAGGACTTGGAAGGTGAATTACTTTAGGAAGTGGTGCTTTGTGTAAAACGTTTACGACCCACTGTTTTATACCACTTGTCCAGGCTCGAGGACAGCGTTGATCAAATTGGGTTGGGATGTTACGGTACACGTGGATATTAAATGATTTGATTATCCTAATTAAAACGAGACTTTTCCTCTCAGTTAGAAAAAAGCTCTTAAGCCATCATGGGAGGGCAGTTTTACCGTGGAGGACATTTCGCCCTACAATATACTACCCCTTTTATCGGCTTAGAAAATCGATGTTTAATTTTGTGTAACTATACTTGGATCCAGTAACTACTCATGTAATTGTAACTCATTTAAATATGGAAAATGTGGAAGAGCTCGGTCGCTTCCAACTTCACCCCAGCTCCATAGCAACATGCTGGGAGAGGCTAAATGCTAACAACATCTTTGGTCTTTTTGCATGACTGAGCACACGCACAAAGACCAGACGGTTACGCATCAACTCGTCTAAGCTAAGGTAAAAACATATCTCAGTTTGTAAAAATTATGGTCTATTCCTTTAAATTTTGCAATTATACCATTTTTCCATTAGAGTAAATGGGGAGTTCTGGCCATCGCTACGGCAACTCCATGAAACATATGACAAGGGTTTCATTGACTTTTTTGATTGGAACGAACAAATGGAATTTTCTGCCAAATAAATTTCCGCCAAACTATGTTTTTTACTCCCCATACAAATATTATTATTTTTTTCTATTTATCAGAGCAAATGGAAACATTGTTTTTCTGCTTGCTTATTTAATAAAGTTTTCAATTGAGGGCTTACATATATCTCTATATCTATCTATATTTTTCATTTTCATGTTTTTTTTTTTTCCTACCATTAAAAAAGTTTGTGAAATTCCCTTATCCGTCTATTGAAGTTGTAAAACACAGTGTAGGATAAGTAGTTTGTATTTAAATATTTGCATAAATGATTAAAGATGCCCTATCCCAAACAATATCCTTATTTCTCCTTTATCTTGGACCAACATAAACCCCCATAAACATGTATCATAGGACGCATCATAATGGGGGCTAATTCAAGCTCATTAATATTCCGGTGTCAAAACAGTAGCCCCTTTCATTAGTGACTGGATATCCATAAAGCAAAACTTAACTTCATTACTTTGTAGTCACTTTATATACCGCATACTGTCTGCTTGTACCTGACCCGTCCCCATAAGAGTATAACTGAAGACTCAACTCTGCAGCTCGCTTGCAAAAACGTGCTTTCATTAAAACTGTGACTGAAGTTCATCAAAGCGCATTCGGCCCCTTTAGCTAACTCCGTTGTGCTTGATCTGTAGCAATAAACGGTGGCCTGATAAGAAGTTAACTCTTTCATGATAAAGACTGCATTAGCGGTGCGCACACACAGCTCAGGGGGAAGAGGCGGCTGGCAGGCGATAACTGCATGTTCCTAAACAACGGGTGGACTTATCACACTGTGCCTTCCTGTTCGGGATGTCCCATTTGTCATAGAGGCTGGGAACATGAAACAAAGGAACATATGGAAACAATACGGCCAAAAAGTGTTTCATATTTGAAATGATGATTTGTTAAGATACTGTGACAAGACACTCAGGGTGTTGTCCAAAGCTAAATTACTATAGTGCTACATAGGGAACAACAGAAAAACACACTTTTCCACTTCTTTACAAAGACGTGGTCCTGCTTTTGAACAGAAAAGCATCATCAGAAAAAGAATGAGTGGATGGTTGTCCAGTCAAAACAGTAGGTCGTTTTATCTCTTTGCTTACCAGACTGAATTTCATTTTTATCAAACAAGCCCCACCTTTGTCACACTCATATTACTTATACATACGCAAACCAATATGCAGTCAGTACTTGGAAAGGCACGCACACATTCCTGCTGTTTCTGTATCATACAAAAAAAGGAAAATATCAAAATATATATTTGGCATTTCCAGCATGGATGTGGATGAATAATTCAGATGAAACGTGGCGAGGCTGAGCGGGTTTGAACCAGCGGGCCAACATCTCTGTCTGTTCTCATGAGCGTCATGTCCTGTGATCAACACACGGGCACCCTGCCACTCCAGCCGCCTCTCATTGACTTTTAATGCGCGATCATTAGGTATCTCAGCGGCCATGTACAGGGTCAGGCGAGTACTAAGAGGTGAATCCTGCCTCATTTAATACAGATATCCCCCAAGAGCAGTTCTAGTAATTGGCTACGTTTACTTTGACGCACGTAAAGTAATCACTGAATTCTCCAACTTTGTGTAATTTGTGTTCCCAACGTGGTTTAATTTTATTTGTATTGTGTTCATTAGGATCAGAAAAGTAGTACACATCATCTAACACATACCACTATGAAGTCACTGATACTAGATTACTTGGAATTGCAGGACTAAATATAATTTCAGCTTGACCAACATACAGTTAAGTTACTATACTCTTACTTGGGTGCGATATGGGCTGCTCTTCAGTACTTAAAGTTAATCAATATACATTTTTCAGAGTCCACGGGGGGTCACACATGAGTAATGTTGAGACCTCACCTCATTCATTACAGACACCCCTGGCCCGTGAGGCATTCATTGCTGCTAGACGTGGAGAAATCATCCTAATCCTAGCGTTGGCTCTTTATTCTGCCCTGTGCTCTTCCCTACTGAGTCAGACACTGAAGACGGGCTAATCCCCAGTTAGCATCATATGTCTGCAAGCGTCCCAGCTGCTGCGCTCCATGCTGCGCCGCTCTTCGCTCCGGCTAATTTGTGGCCCTGCATGGGTTGCCACTCATGTCATCCTGCCCGGTTTTGACTAACCTTGGTTGTTTACTAAATTTGCCTTTCCCCTCACTCCCCGTTCTCAGTTTGCCAGTTTCCTCTCGCGCTGCCCTGGCTGGTGATGAAACTCCCAGCTGGCACAGAGACAGCGTTTGTTCTCCTCTTGTATTAAAAGTCCACGTCCTTTCCCACCCCGTGCATCACAGCCCTCTTTCCAGCTGATGTTGAATAGCCGTGCGGTGGAGGGGCGACAGATAAATCTAGCATGGAGGGCAGTTTGGTCTGAGTAGCTGAGAGCACACAGACTGAGTAGCTGAATGATGGCACATTAAGGATGCTCAAGTTCAATTAGGAGTGCTTAACAAAGCATCAGTGTGCGGCCAGACCCTGACAGAGTTACTTTAATGAGGGGAAAGGAGCAGGCGTGGGCAATGATTAGCGCTATTTTTGCTTCCCCTGAGATTCTCAGTGCAGCTCAGTGAAGAGTGTAACAAATTCTGGACACTGTGGTTTTGCCCTCCCAGACAAATGCCACCCCAGACATTTAGAAGAAACAGAGACTCTTAATGTAAAATATCTGTCAAGGTCAGGTTGTGAGGACTTTGAGATTATTACTTGTTTTAGCCACACTCAATTACACACCGTTCAACTAATGTGTTTTTTATCATGAAATCTATCTCACCGGCCTGGAGACTAGTTAGAGACTCGACTTGCCGTGATGTCTGAGAGATTTCCCCTTAAGTTAAGGCAAGTCTTCAGGTTCTCGGTGAAAACAAACATGTTCGATTTCAGCGGAGACCACATGGAGACTTTATCAGGTCTCTGCATGGTCTCCGAGAATACTAATTTGTTGTTTTCAACCTGTGGGACATTTCTGTGACGTCCCTGCACCTCAAAGAGTCGTGTGGAGTCTCTTTGAGATCTCCTTGGCATCCGACAGGTCTCAGAGACATTGTGGGGATGTCACAGAAACGTCTCACAGGTTGAAGACAATAAATAGTGGAGCTCTCGAAGACCATGCGGAGACCTCTCGGAGACCAACATTGCCACAGCTGCTTGAGACTGCATAGGCCTCTCGGAGTCTCCGCTGAAATCAAACCTTGTTTTCACCAAGACTACCTGGAGACTCGCCTTTTTGCTAGGGGGCGTATCGGGGACATCGCCATGACTGGTAGCGACTCTAGTCTAGTCTCCAACTATAGTCTCCAGGCCGGTGAGATAGGCCCCTTGTATGCACGCAATCAGGCCAAGTTGCGGAGACGTTGCAGAGACTCCCAGTAACGGCAGTCTCTGCGACGTCTCTCTCTGGTGAGAAGTCAGAAATTTTGTATACTCTTATTTTTGCAGATGACATAAACAAATACATTTTTATGATGAAGTCTAGAAACTAAATCTCTCAGCTGTTTTAAGAGAAATGAGACCCTGACGATGACTCCCTGTGGGGACAAGCGCACCTCACGATTTAAAATAACATGAACAAATGTTATGCCTTTTTGGACAAAGACAGTTATGACGACAACTACTGAAACTGAGATCAAGATGTTTATTTTTTCTGCATTATGAAGTCCATCCTAAAACCTATGTCCCTAGGCTGAGATGTTGTGTGTTTGTGAATGCTGTAAATAATTTTCAGTCCTTTCCAATCCCAATTGTTAAAAAAAGAGAAGCCTGTAACAAACCAAATGAGAAACCTTTTTGCCAGAGGAAACAGGAGACAAGGATACAATCACATGGATAATAGAGACAAAGAATTCCAACTATTGAAAGTGAAGAAAAGTGAAATTAAAGCCTGCAGCGCAAACAGTGGCACAGTGGATCAGAGGCCGACCCTGATCTTAAGTCCGTTCTGTAAAATCTCATTGATGTGACGTGCATTACCATCTCTGCTCCAGTCTATGGCCTTTCCGTCTTCACTGCTCTGCCACTCGAGATCACAGCATCCTCCTCACACGCACATCGCTGCTCTCTTTTTCTCTGTCATCCCCTTTCCTGGACACACACAGAGAAACAAGAAAAGCTAAGTCACCCAGAGTTTTCCAACAGTCAGTCATTCACAAAGGATTTGAGCGCAGTTTCTTTACAGTCGTTGGAAGCGCTGGTATTATCTTGGAACCGCATATGGTCAAGGCCAGCGCTCACAGACTGGCTAAAATAATATCAAATAGAGACTGAATTAGCAATATAGATAAGTATTAGATTTAGTAAGTACATGCTCGATGATAAGCAAGAAAACATTATCCTGGAGATGCTAACACGGGTTTGTTCAATGAGAAACAAAAAACAATCTATAATTGGTAAATGCTTCAATTCAATATGTATTTTTCAGATTGTGCCATGCAAGTTTTCATTTGAGGTGTCTTTCTCTTTTTAGCTCTGACTATCAGTTTGATTTATGCATTAAGTTTCATGTTAATGGTGTGAGCATCTGCTTACAGCTTATTTTTGATTTCCAAGTATGATAATCCTCTTTCAGTTCAGCATTTACCTTCAGGGACATCACACCAAATCATTTGCCTCCGACCTGGCAGTGATTTACATCCTGATGTGACAAAGGTTTTCACTGAGGGTGCTTTTAATGATATAACTTTCTGTTTATCCAGGCTTGGGATTGACACAGAGAGAACAATGATCAGTCACTTCTTTAGGCTTAATACTATATGATGCTGAAAGCCAACTTTATGATTTTGTATTCAGACACATTTCAGCAAGTGATAACCACAAGCTTAACTCTAATAGAAATATGAAACTTGTTTATTTAATGGGATTAGAGGGGATTTGAAAACCATGCAGGTGTTTTTGCTCAACAGCAGTCAAAACAGAAGCAGCTTCTGAGATAGAGAGTAGAAGCAAAAAGCATTAGCACAGACGGTATCTGAGGACGCTTGTGGACTAAGAATGAGACAATGTGACAGAAGGAAATTGACACGGTAAAGTGGACACTGCTGGAGCTCTTGTCACTCCACAGCAAAGCTCAGCCTCGCAGATTTGTCAAACCAACCACAGACTCTTGATTTTCAATGTTTTGTGACAATAAAAGAAACGAAACAAATATTTTCAATTTAGACAACACTTAGAATTTGGGTTCTGCCATAAACTACTTTGGTTCACTCAAAGACACACAACAGGGCTTTGTTCCAAGAAGCACGGTGCTTATCACAGGGCGGGGGGACACTAGAAAAATGTAATATTTGTAGTGCAACTTTCAGGCTCTGTAAGAACTCCTCCTGAGATATGGATATCTTGTGGCCTTGACACGATTCAGCCCTCACGCAACCACAGGAATACCAACTCTACAGGAAAACAGACCGGCCATGGTCACTCCAAATGAACCGTGCATTTGTGGGTTTGTTGTAGACTCGGCATCATGCTATTGTTCCACAAGCTATCGACTCCTGAATGAAGGTATTATGCACAGCGGGGTTCACACAAAGTTTGCACTGGAGATTATAGAGAAACCAAAGAGCAGCAGAGCACAGGGTTATGAGCTAATTCTTCAACGGGTGGGAGACCAATAAACGCTGTTGCTGCAAGTGCCGCGCAAGACAACGCAGAAAAATCCAATGGTTTGAGACTATTACATTCAATTGGTCAAACTGTTAAACTGTTGTGATTAGGTGAAAAATACTGACATATCAAACAGAAATGCCGTTATGTTTGAGACATCAAGTCATACACTGCTTTGCAATGCATTGAATCGAAATGAGTCAAGTTTACTGTTGTATTTACATAATCAATGTGTTTTTCAGCACACACACAGAGATATTGCCCAATTAGGCCTTGTAGCACCCGGGATAGGTTAATGCCTTTGAAGGGCCCTTGAAGAGCTCTGAGTGATCCAACCCCGGCCGGGCCGCATTGGGCACATGGGCCAGTGCTCTGCTGCTGCGCCTCGGACAACTGATCTCTAGAATACATAAAGGGGAACAAACTATATCAGAAATGAAAATAGCTCTTATTTTTTGGGATATACAGTAGCTATAATTTGTAGTAATAATAAGTACACATGGGAAAAATACAATTGAAATGAACTTGACATGGCCTGTTTACATTAGGGCAGTGCTTTTAGCCAGAGAAGATTTCACCACCACTTTAGAATAACTTTGGGTTGTGCAAAACAAACTATCATGGTCAAACATCGGTCACACTGCGTTGTGCATTTCAAAATGTAGCAACTTAAGTGAACCGGCTTTGCATGTGTTGTGCTTTGCATTGAAGCACTGTTTGAAAATGGCATGTGCTGTAGGCTGGTGGGTTATATCTGAATGATTGTTTTTAATAATGCGCTTCCCCTCAATGTTTTTCCTCATATTTACGCAACATGGGAGAGTTTCCCACAAAAACCCTAAGTATCACTGAAAACCTTTGCTTCGGTTAAAAGCAACTGAATCAATTACAAAAAGAAGACTGTCACAAATAGTAATAATTCCCCTTGTCTTTTGATACTACGTCCCAAAAAGGTCTTAACATTAACATTAACCTGTTTGCTCACCGCCAGTCTTTATCAAATGTTACAAGCCAATATGTGCTTTTTACTCACTACAATTTAGTTATTCTTTGTCACATCATTTTTGAAATAGTAAAAGCCTGTGATTTCGAAGGAAGTCATGGCTTTGATTTATAGAGAGCTGAGCCCTAGATAGAATAGAGCTACCACATAATATACTGTATCTCTGTTTTCTCATTTTTTTGTCTTATATTAAGAAGCAAAACTCAAGCTGAACATAACAGAGGACTAGAAAGCACAAATGTTTACATCATTAAGTGCATAAAAGCCATTTGGCCAGAGACTAAAGAGACGAAGTGCGACTAGAGACCTGTTCACTAATGCTATTAAGGACACAGAAAGATTGAGCCTTATACCGGGAGGATAGTTAATAAGCCTGGGGAGTGAACAAACAGTCGCCTTACTAATTAGAAACAGAATTATTATCTACACAAACTTGTAAAAACTGAAACTTTTGAAATGTTGCTTCAAACTGTCATCCATCCATGTATTCAAAGTCAATGACCTTTTATTATTATGCATTGCTGTAATAGTCAGGGACAGAAATCCTTGTGCACAAGCATATTCCATTATACAACTGTTTTCCAAATGTAAACCTCTTATGCTTTGTACTTGGTGTCGCAAAGTTGTGCAATGCATTTGAAAACATGTTTCCCTGAAGCTATAAAGCCGATTGCGAGCTCAACCCTGAACTTAAGCAACTAATTATTTGTATTTGTAACTAGTTTAGGCGTGCATAGCATACAGGGATTTTCCTCGCTGCAGCAATGGAGCTCTCTTTTAAGTCTGCATTATTATTACATATTCTACGGTCAGCTGAGGGTATTTGAGGAAGCGTTGCGTAGAGACTGACCTATACAGCTCAGTCAGGAAATGCTAAGGCAAAAGAAAATAAAGTCTGTGAAATAGCTTGAAAAACAGGTCCATTACCGAGGGGAGATATGAACAGCGAAAACACATTTCAACAAGTAGGAGGCATCAGTAGCTTTTTGCAAACCAGATAAGACCACAGTGTTTCTCAATGTACAGACACAGGATGGTTCTGCTTTGACAAAATATCACCATCTTGGACAAGGTCAGTGAACACATCATTCCAGAGCAGTATTATCAGTCATGAGAGCAGTGCAATCAGGGTTGGTAAATGAGAGAGACAGGGAGGAGCGGAGGAGGAGAGACCAGGGTGTTCTGCTGTCTGCAAGAATGAGGGAGGAGAGCAGTGGCTTACAGCAAGTGAACATGAAATATGCGCAGGAAAGGTTTTAAAAAATCCAAATAATATCCATCCACTACACTAAATAAGTGACTGTGTGAATAAGAATGTGTTGGAGCATTTCACTATTTTATTGTTGTATTGTCATTTTATTATAGTTTTCTGTGGATGTGTTTAAAGCAGCACCCAAGACAAATTTCCCCATTAAGGGACAGTCAAGTATAAATCCCTACCTAAAATAAAGAGCAGGTAAATAAGACGACGTGAATAGCCCTTCTCTATTGTGGTAAACTCAGCACCCTTAAGTCAGTGGATGTGAACGTTAGTTGCTGATGCAAAATGTCATATTTATGTTATTTAACCAGGAAAGTCCCACTGAGTTCCAGGGGAGTCCTGGCCCCAGAGGGGAACCAATTGTGTGTATTACTAGTGGTAGGGGAAACCGGAGGAAACCTAGGCAGACACAGGGAGAACAAGCAAACACAGAAAGGATCTGATCCAGGGATCAAACCCATGACCTTCTTGCTATGAGGCTCGAGCACTAAGAGCTGCACCGCCGTGCCTCTGGCGTGTCGTCATGCCAAAAAGTTTTACATGATTATGCACCATTAATGGACATCAAAGGTTAAGCATATAATCATAGCAAACACAACTGCCAACATGAGTGATCTCTATTTATTTTTCATTACCATTACAATTATTAACTTAAAGTATGTTTGCTTTAAACTGATGTGAAGAGCAGCTCATTTTACCTTCATCTTTGGGTCTCTTCAACCTACATGTTGAAATGTCAAGCGCATTCATTGATGGTTTACTATCCCCATTGTTCACTACATTAGCTGAAGCTGAATCATATTCTTTCACTTCATGTCACAGTTAAGCTACAATTAAGCGTATGAATAACCAAAACAGCCTTAGAAACTAAACAACATCGACATTTGATCTTGACTTATGTTTATGTTTATCTAATTTCCACCCGCAGTCCCTGTACAGTGCAATCTCGCTGCTTACCATGTGGCCTGCACAGCACAGCTACTGTCACTGACTTGACTAAAGTGGATAAAGTGTCAGAGAACCAAGCAGCAATCACAAGAAGGCAAACAACCCGATATTCCTGATTAGTGTATCTTGATGAACTTTCAGCACCACGGATGACCTTGGTTTAACTTGCATCTGTATCCAGTGCTACATCCATTGCAAACAACAAAATATCTTGTCTCCATGGGGTCTTATTATTCATCAAACCTGTCAAATGTTTAGACCACAAATATGATCTGAAATGCATGTGATCCTTGTAGTTTAGCAGTCCATGAAATGTTAACGCTCCAGGACATGTTCGGCAAATCTAGTGCAGCCCAATTATAATGTTTTGTTTAATTATTTGTATACTGTACCTGTTTATAACTTTAATCTGTCCCCTCAGTAAATAAACTCAAAATAAACTTCTTTAATTTGTAAGCTCATGAAAACTACAACAAATAGAAGAATATAAAGGCACTAAGCCTTGAATCTTGGAACCTATCTGTTCCTAGGTTTTCATTCCCCTCTGTGAGCTGGAGAAGGCCTCGAGGGTGAAGTGGTGCCTGTGGTCGTTGGGGCACTTGGGGCAGTGGCCCCCAAACTGGAGGCTCTCTCTCTCTGTCTCTCTCTCTGTCTGTTTCCCTCTGTCTCTCTCTCTGTCTCCCTCTCTATCTCTCTGTCTCTCTCTCTCTTTGACTCTCTCTGTATGTCTCTCTCTCTCTCTCTGTCTCTCTCTCTCTATCTCTCTGTCTCTCTCTCTCTTTGACTCTCTCTGTATGTCTCTCTCTCTCTCTCTCTGTCTCTCCCTCTCTGTTTCTCTCTCTATGTCTCTCTCTCTCTCTCTCTCTCTGTCTCTCTCTCTCTTTGACTCTCTCTGTCTGTCTGTCTGTCTGTCTGTCTGTCTGTCTGTCTGTCTGTCTATGTCTCTCTCTCTGTCTCCGTCTGTCTCTCTCTTTGACTCTCTCTCTGTCTCTCTCTCTCTCTGTCTCTGTCTGTCTCTCTCTTTGACTCTCTCTGTCTCTGTCTCTCTATCTCTCTCTTCTTTCAATGGCTCCCTTGGGTGATTTGCCAGGACAGCCCTTGTTCTAGTGCTCCTTGGGCACACCTGGCTGCTTGGACACTTTAAAGACAGTGGCTTCTTCACGCTGTAACCTGAATATCAATGTCTGCTGCTTTCTCAACAAAATACAGCGCACATGCAATGTTGCAATGTCGACAAAGGTATTAGAGCAAAGCGGAAGCAGCGTTTACAACGCCACAATGACCGCTATACAAAAGAGAGGGGACCTTGGGAGAGCGTCATTGAAGGCTAGAGAGGGCACAATAAGTAAACTCAAAGTCTTGTTTTCTGTTCATTGCTGGCACATTTGTGATGCTATACAAAGCACTTTTTTTCTTTCTAAATAACATGTAGTCTTGCCTGTGTGTTGGTTACATCAGAAGAATTTTAAGCAGCTAACTGTAAGCTCACTAAGACCTCACAAGCATGTGTGTGTGTGTGAAAGAAAGAGCCTTTATGGAAGCACACAGTTACCTTCCCATCACTAAAGCAGGTTTGGGTTTTGTCTCAGAAGACTTTCCCTCCAAACCTCCACTCTCTCTTCTCTTGGTTGGATGTTTCTCCATCAGAGATAGATTACGCCTTGCGGTGTTGCTCATCTTGGATTTCCTGAGGCCTAGGCTCAAAGATATGCCCCAAGGCCACTGCCTCCTAATGCTACAATCACTGCGTTTGTCCATCTGAACTTTGTACATTTTTATTTATGCCATATGTTTTTCTGACACATTTATTTTCTGCCTATTCTCTTTAAGGGTTGCACAGAGATAATTTCATGATAGTGTATGATTAATAAATTCACCTATTTTAATTGAGATTATCAGATCAGATCAGCATTTATTGATTCTTGGGGGACATTATTTTTGCAAGAAACAAGGAAAGTTTGTTGAACGGGAAAAAAAAAACTATGAACTCTTTCTGCAACTGACCAACAAATTGTGAAGTGGATGGGAGGGAAAGTCGAGGATAGTCCAGCTCTTCACAATTGCAACATAATCTTCACATTATATTGTTATTGATTTATGTGTTTGAAAGAAATGGTAAACAGTATCAGAGCAGGTTTGACAAATTCCTGCCACTGATTACAAACTCACAGTTGCCACTCCAGCATTTGTGTGACGTTGGCCTGACACCTAGTGGATATAATTATGACATTCTGAAGGAGAACAAAAAAAATCCATTTACTCAACTCGGTATAATCCAAACTACACCTTCAAGGCTGTAGAAAGAGTACTGTCTGAAAAACACTTAAACATTCTTTTGAGTCTTCCATTCAGATCAATTTCATCTATTTGATCAGATGTTTGTTTATCCAATATATTAAATTTGTAACGTGTTCATATTAGATGATGTATTAAATTCACAGCAGCCAACCAATACTAATAATGTTTTTAATCTAAACAACCGTCAAATCAATCCACAGGAAAGACAAGTGGTTTGAATGTAGCTTTATAGCTTACTGATCTCAGTAATCTCCGGCGTATATTGCTCTCTGACACTGACCTGACGGACTGAGGCTGAGCCGACTAAGGCCAATACAAAGGCCTTCGACTTCCAATTTAATTTTAATAAAGATGCCTTCATTGCGCAAACACAGACGGAAAGGCCTCATTAGCCAGGCTTGAACAAGGGATGAACAGCTCTCAACCCCCTGATAACAATCACTGCATTTTGTTTTCTTTCCCACATGCAGGCCACGTTTGATTAAGCTTTACTCATTACACAAGGATCTGAGGTGCCTTGGTATGACACAGAAATACAGTCTTATTAAGTCAAACCAAAAACTGAACATATAAAACACATTTTACTTTTACCATGTTGCTTTTTCTTCACAGACAAATAAACGGTGCAATCAAAACGTTCAAGTCATTTGGTATAAAAACTCCGGCAAAGGCTTTGGGAGGCAATACCGTTTCTGCAGCATGATGAGGTAAGTCTGAGATTCAATGTGCAATTGCTGGAAGTAGCCAACTTCAACAAGAGCGTTTGTCGAGGTAAAAGCACAGAGATAGCTCGCAGACGTTAGACTGAACAAAAATGCTGCTGCAAGATTCAATCAACTTCTTCTAGTCAAATACAAGTCTGGAAATTTCATGTCGGGATGTTGGAGTATTTATTAATCTCCAAGCAACCCAGTCAGAGAGGATGGATGGGTTTTCAACTTTTCCTTAATGACTTTTCCCTACTATGGGTGGCTACAGAAATTGTTCTCCTCCTATATGCAATTTTCTTTTTTTTTCATCCTATTAGCTTACCCATGAGTATGGCTGACTTACATGGCCATGTGTTGATTGTTTTCTTGAATATAATGTTGTAAAGTTGTTTCTTTCTTCTATTTTTTTAATTAATTTTATTAGCTCCCGTATTGACTATTGCAATGCACTTTATGTGGGTGTGAACAAGTGCACTTTAAACCGGCTGCAATTGGTGCAAAACGCTGCAGCTCGGCTGCCCACAAACACTCGCCGGTGCAGTCACATCACTCCAGTGCTGCACTCCTTACACTGGCTCCCAGTACATGCGAGGGTTAATTTTAAACTCTTAATGTTTGTTTTTAAATCAATTAATCGACTTGCACCTTCTTATTTATGTGACCTGCTTGTTGCACATCAGCCTAGTAGAGCGCTGCGGTCTGCAGGACAACACCTGCTGGAGGTCCAGGACCAAAAGTAAGCAGTGGGGTGATCGTTCCTTTTCAGTGGCTGGTCCGAGGCTCTGGAACTCTCTGCCTGTTGAGTTACGAGCCATCACTGACCTGACACTGTTTAAAGCTAGGCTGAAAACATACTTGTTTAAAGCGGCTTTTGACTGCTAATTGCACATGTGTAATGTACAGTATATGTATTTTCTTAAATATTTTGTGCTAAAATTGTTTTTATTATATTGCACTTATGGAAAGCATTTTGGTTCAGCGGGTGCTGTTGTAAAGCGCTATACAAATAAAGGTTGATTGATATTCTTTTAACAAAAGTCACATTGTGAAACATACTACTGTTGCTGTGCACATCTGACCGAGTGTATGCAGGAATGAGTATGAGTGAGGGGGAATATGTGTGGGCGAATATGTGTAAGTATGCAGGTAGGTACAAAAGAAGGCAATTTTGTTCCTTTAATATACATCTAATATCTGTATTGATATAACGCATTGTTGTAAACTCAACTTTTAAAAAAAGAAAAAGTTACAGTCATGTCTGAGCAGAGGGAGCTGCTCACAGCAAACACATGTTTGTCATTTTTTGGGGGGGATTTTTCAATGAAAAAATAAATATAAGTAATAAAAAAATAATAGAATAAATAAATGCATATTCTGTTCTATTTCTTGGATGAAATGTTACACAGTGTGGCTTTAATCATATAAAGTAACGTCAATCAGCACCAAGTTGTACATAATACATAATACAATAGTATATTTTGCCAAATAATCAATCAAGTTTTAATAAAATAAAATGACACGCAAAAATGGCTTCAACTTGAGAGCCACCACTTTCAGTGCCTACCGCTAGATGGTGCTGTTTAGTTTTTCATGCATAAGTTAAATATCTCTCAATACAAGTAGGATTGTAACATCATTTGTCATTGTGGGTCGTTCAAAGTCAGCAAGCTTCATCTGACTCTAAACAGCTTACGGTGTGTGACCAACACAAGCAACAGAGTATAAACGAAAACAGCTGTAGTTTTGGCTTACGTCTTATTCTCCCACATCAAACTTCACCCTTGTGGCCAGGAGAGCGTTAGAGTATTTGAAGTATTCATTAAACTCTGTCATAAAGTCTACTCTTGACTACAAGAACAAGCAGCAGAGTGAGTTATCTTTATTTTTCATCTTGACATTTAAACATTGGATTCTTTTGTGGCAGAATAAGATTAAAGGCTTTTTGTTCTTAGGCTTCAGTGTCAGGCAGATGGTTTCATGAGGCAAAAATGCTGATAACAAAGCTTAAAGCACCTATTGGTAAAAGTTTGCTCAAGCATTATGGAACAGGTCAGTATGGAGCCAAACTAATTTTTGTTGAGGATGTTTCAAATAATATGTTTTACACTATTTTAGAAAGTGGGTTGATATTAACTTTATCATGATAAGAAAAAAGTTTAAGGTATGTATAAAATACAGTCACCAGTGCTCCACAGGTTTGAGGATGTAGGAAAAGAGAAAAAGAAATAGTCAAGTAAAACAAAGTAAAATTATAAAAGCACAATATCTATGAGGTAAAACGGTAAATAAAAAAATAGCTATGAATTGGTAAGAAATAAGGTGGACAGGTTGGGTACACTGTAATGGTCATGTGACGCTTTCGCAGAAGAAAGGAGATTTTATTAACAAATGCTTTCATAATTTCAACACATTATCACCCCAATGACATTTCTGTTTATGTTGCGCCTGCAGTAACTAAATCCTTCGTACCAACATGTCCGAGTCCGACCAGGCAATAAACAGCACAGTTGGTCAACTACTGAGTCAGTATTGCTGCAATCATGTGGCAGACTGAGACAGCAATGATGAGTCAAAGGTAATAGAAACATCAGACACAGTGTGATGAGGAAAATAAGGTGATGGAGTCGGATATCAAGTCACATGTGAGAGTCTAGAACACGGTTGCCAAAGAGCATGTCTATTTTTAGGGGAGGAATGTACGCAGGGCCTCGTGGTACGGGACCATAACAACAAACGTCAATAAATAGCTACAAAGAGACGGATCGTCCAAAACACACAGTGACCGCGCTTCTGCACGAGAGCAACAAGTATGAAAGGACGGAATATGTCAAGCCGACAGGTTTTCTGCTGAAGTCTTTCATCAAATCCAAAGAGGCAACAAAGATTAGACAGACAGACAGACAGGGCTGACAGGTAAGAGACAAGCCGCATGAATTGATCATTCATCAATTATTATTGAACATAGTCTATCATGCAGCCTTCACGTTTTTGAGAAAACACATTTGAAAATGTATATTCTAAATTGGAAGTAGTTAACCTTGAAGCTAAGAAGACTCTTTTTAATGGGACAGTGCACCTTTGGCATTCTCACATTATACAGTAAAATGAATTGATCATTTATCAATTATTATTTAATATAATCTATCATGCAACCTTCTTGTTACTGCTGTAATTTTAGTCAAAGCTTCAAGTGAAATATTAATAGTATTAATTAAATACTAATTGCATTAATCAAGCAATTAAAAAATGAAATATAAGGAACGCCCTAACTTGAATAATGTTTGCAGTGACCTGGTTTTCACCCTCAGCATGGCCCTCCAGCCTGTGGAGATGTACCATTACAAAGACGCAGAGCAGCCGTGCAGTCTGCTGCTGCAGCTGAACAGACTGAGACAAGAGCGCATCTTCACTGACGTGTGGCTGTGTTCAGACAACACTGAGATCCCCTGTCATAGAAATGTCCTTGTCTGTAGCAGCCCTTACTTCAGAGCCATGTTCTGCAACAGCTTCGTGGAGAGGCAGCAGTCTAAGATTGTGTTAAAGAACATCTCACCTTCCATTATAAGTGTTATCATAGACTATATCTACACTGGAACAGCTTGCATCCACATGGACAATGTGCTGCCCCTGATGCAAGCAGCAGCCATGCTTCAATATGGCCGACTTTTTGAGGGCTGTTCAAGTTTTCTTCAAATGCAGTTGAGCCCAGACAACTGTCTGAGCATGATACGCCTGTCTGAAATCATGAACTGTAGGAGTCTAAATGTCAAAGCGAAGGAGATGGCCATGAACAGTTTCTCAGACGTATCAGCCTCTGAGGAGCTGTGTGAACTGTCTCTCCCTGAGCTAATGGGATACCTAGAAGATGACAGCCTGTGTGCAGAGGAGGAGCAGGTCTTTGAGACCCTTGTGGCCTGGATCCACCATGACCCTCTTTCCCGGAGGGGCACCATAAGTGACTTGTTCAAAAAGGTGCGTCTGCGCTACATCCACCCCACATACCTCTTCCAGTTCATAGCCAACGATCCCCTGATCCAATCGTCCACCCTCTGCACTGAACTCATTGAGTCTGTGAGGCGGCTCATGTTCTCTGTAGGCATGAAATGCATCAACAACACAGAGTTCAGAAACCTGTGGGTTGTTCAGCGGCGGTACACCTGCCAGGACAGATTGGTGGTGATGGGGGGAAGGAAAAACAATGAACAGACCTCCAGAGAGGTCCTGGTCTTTGAGGAGAAGACACAGACATGGCAAAAACTAGCCAAGCTGCCAATCCGCCTCTACAAAGCCTCGTACGTGGCCCTTCACAGTGTGCTGTATGTGATTGGAGGTCTGAGCACTAATGCCAAGTACAGTCAGGTCACCTCCACCGTCTACACCCTCTCTCTCAAAAGCAACCAGTGGAGACTTACTGAGCCCATGTTAGAGCCACGCTTTGCCCACCGGAGCCTCTCTTACCTGCACTTTATCTTTGTCCTGGGAGGGCTTGGGCTGGACAGACGAGTAACAGCATCTGTGGAAAGGTAACAAAGCACAAATCACTAACAATACATGGCGTTTCAATTAATCATTAACACTGTCATACATATAGATTTAACAGTATGTTCAATCAATGGGAGTCCATGGCCCCAATGCCTGAGGCCGTGCTGCACCCGGCTGTAGCGGCTGCCAACCAGAGGATATACATGTTTGGAGGAGAGGACGCGATGCAGTGCCCAGTGCGGCTGATCCAGGTGAGTGCGTATGTGTGGAGACCATGTGGTTTCATCCATCTTTATTTCTGCTCCCATTTCCTCACTTCATCGATTACACTTCACCAAACCTCATCTCTATTCTGCAGGTCTATCACATCGCCAGGAACATGTGGTCAAAGATGGAGAATAGGACAGTGAAGAATGTGTCTGCTCCTGCTGCCGTTATAGACGACAAAATATACATCATTGGAGGTACATAGTTGCAATATAAATTCAGCACTTCATGAAATACAATACAATTTAAATGAAAAAGTATATACTTTATGTATTATTATCCAAATGTGATTTTTCTGACAAGTATCACAGTAAACATGTCTATGACTATTAACATTTGAGAAATAACTGACATATGAACTGTTCATAAAAGAAACACATTTTTGTAGAGGTCTGAACTAGCAGGTTTCATGCATGAGAGAGAATATTTCAGTCTTTACAAAAGGCTTCACTGCCTAAATAATTTGCCTTTGACATTAGCTAATTGAAACCATTCAAAATGCAATTAAGTATGTAGCTCAATTACAATTAGAGTAATAACAAAATTACTGGCAATCTTTTCCAGGTTACACCAGGAGAATGATCGCCTATGACACCAAATCCAACCATTTTCGAAAATGTGCCAACCTGAAGGAGAGGAGGATGCATCACTCTGCCACAGTCCTCAATAACCAACTGTATGTCACCGGGGGGCGCTATATCAATGGTCATGACGTCATTCGAGACTCAGACACATTTGAATCTTATGATCCAAAGACAGACTCCTGGACCTCTAAAGGCTCTCTGCCACACAACCTGTTTGACCACGGCTCAATTACTCTAACCAGCGTCCAACAAACCTGAGAAATATCCAAATAATGTGTTTTTTTGGGTCATATTTAGTTGATTTCTTATAAGAAAGCATTGTATCATGTGCACTACCTCGAGCTGGATCGCCATAACCTGTGTGCCAACCCTGGGGCTCTCTGACTGGACAATTTGCATCATATTAATATTGGATTTTCATATATTAACTTCATATCTAGGGACACAGAAGTCATGTTCATAAAAAAAAAATCTTTTCTATTCTGCCTTCAATTTGTATATTTTTAACAGTGTTGTAACTGTGATTACAAAGGGCATCCAAGGTAAAATACTGTATATACAAATTACTAACAAAATAGTGACTTTTTAATGTTGTTTCAATATATACCTCTTTGTTAACCTCATTTTTTTCTGAAGTATGCTTATTAACTTTTCTGTGTGTTTTTGTTGTCCCCAAACCATTCGAAAGCCCCTTCTTACCCTGTCTGACTTCACAATAGCAGTAGGTGCTATTTTTAATGCAGTGTAAACCCTTAGATTTCACTTGTCGCTTTCAAATCCTGGGCCCGAGCGTTGTTTTGGTGAAGTTCAAAGATCTTCACAGCTGTTTGGACAACTTGAAATTAGGTCAGAAGCTTATTATCCAAAATTCCAATGCAAAATGTGAACTTTTTTTTACATGAAATAACTTTGCACATGGACTTTTAATTATTTGAAATGTTTTTGTACTGTGATGATGTTTTGTACAATTCAGAGTGAGATTTTAACAATTTAAATATGTACACAATAAACTCACACGTGACTTTGAGTCTGCTTTGCTTGGTCAGTCGACACCAAGTGCAATTCGAGCACACGCATCTCTTCATCTGTCTACGCTGGAGCCAACAACATGTCCAGACAGGATCCTAGGGTGAAGAAACATATAAGCATCGTAAGTGCTGAATAGGTGAATTTTATGCATACAAATAAACAAACAAGCAAACTCACTCGAAATAAACCAAACCAAAACATTATCTTTAAAGGAATAGTTCACCGTTCTTCCATACTGAGATATGTTCTTACCTGAGCTTGGACGAGTTGATACGTACCTGTCTGGTCTGTGTGCGTGCCCGTGGAGGAGCGTGGTAGCTTCCAACTTCACCCCCGTTTGGAGCTATAGGAATACACTGGGAGAGGCCAAATGCTAACAACATCTTTGGTCGTTTTGCGTGACTGAGGGCACACACAATGACTAGACAGGTACGCAACAACTCGTCTAAGCTCAGGTAAGAACATATCTCAGTAAAAATGGTGGCCTGTTCCTTTAATAAACATGGATGTTATCTGACTTTTTGAAGCTAGTGGAAAGGGTATGGGCTGTAAGCTTTAGCTCACACAATTGTTTAAACAAATAATTATATGAAAAAATAATAATAATAAACAATATTGTGTGATTATATGATATAAGAAGACCTTAATTAGATTGTTGCAACAGCCAGTACAGCTTCAAGTAGGAAAAAAGACAAAGATAAATAAGTACAGTATAGCAAAAGTATAGGCTCATTAGATTAAAAAAAAAGGAATTTGCAATTAATCTTCAACTAATTAATACCTATATCATTAATCTTCAATTCATAAATAATTCATTAGTTGAACAGGATTTTTTGTAACCTTGAAGAAGCCTAAGTAACCACAAATGCTCTACATTTTCCATCAACTGTCATGCATTGCTATGGTGTCTATACGTTACAATAGACATTTCGTCAGAAGAGGGACAAAAGTCATTTAAAAAGGAAAAACTGGACATAGGGATGACACTTTTGGATTTGATCATTAGTGCACATCATGCAAATGTGAAGTGACATGAATGAGAATGAATATTCACATATTTACAAAACAGCCTTGATCAATGACTCTCAGAAACAGGTGTCCGTTTTGTAAACATAATGTGACCACATGGAATCCCAAGCAGTGTCTTTCTTTGAATTCAGAACTCACTGGGTCATGGTGAATGGCATAGAGGAGAGAGAGAGAGAGAGGGAGTAGTGAAAAACTATAGGTGGTGTTATTTTGAGATACAAACAAGAAGGCAAATGGTGCACCACGTGAGGCGAGGTCCGTTGCCGTGCAAGCTGGCAGATGTTCGAGTCACATCGAGAGGGAGAGAGAGTCGTGAAGAGAGAGCTAGAGACTGAGAATGTCAGCGAGTGATGAAATCGTAGCGGAGGAGCAGCAACAGGTGTGTGTTTGTACATATGTGTTTATGCTTTTGTAGGACACACCAAGCAGCTGTCTTTGCAAATCACAACATCACAACAAAACATGGTGGATGTGGTGAAAAGAGACTATTAGAGACTACTATACTATTATGTTTGAGATTCCATGGATGCTCTATCTATCAGTATATGCCATGGATAAGTTTGGGCAGGTTAAGTTACAGAAAACACCCTTTTTACTAAATTTACCTCAAAGCAGTGAGTCAGACATTCTTCCTCAGATACCTAACCGACTGACCCAGCACTTGTTGGGACTTTCCTAGTGTTAACATGATCCTAATTATCCAAGGAGGTATGCGTTCATGTCTACTTTTACTTTATATTCACACTTTGGGAAATATAACAAGGAGCTCTTCATTTGATGCTGCCAAGATATACATTTACAGTGAACTAAACCTATTTCCGCTCCATTCTGACGTCAACAAAACATTACATTGTAGATGTACTGCATCATATAAATAGAGATTGTGACCTTTTGCATACATTTTGGTGACGCATCAAAACACAGACCTGACCGATGCACCTGTTACAACAGCTTTTGCAATTGTAGATCTCAAAATAGCAGGAAGGGTGCTAGATTCATTCTACGTCACTATTTCCAACTGCTACAATGGACGAGAGAAAACACTGCTCAGATATATGAAATAACACATTGAGGAGCAAATAATGTAAGTGGAATGGTTGGGCCAGCTACAGTCTCAGATAAAGAAGGAGAAAAATGATGAGATTAAGTCTAAGAAGTCGTCTGTCCCTATTGTTGTTAGTTACTGGGCATAGCTTTTTTCTATGGCACATTTTTTTGGACACTCAAAGAAAATATTACACTGTCATTTATTCACTCCACACTCAGCAGTCCTCATTTACACACCATATTCACACAGGCAACTGAGGTGAAGTGTCTTGCCCAAGGACGCAATGATAGTCTGTACCTGTAGTAGCTGGGATTCGAGCCCCTATCAAGACGACCCGCTCAACCATTTGAGATACTGTCACCACAAATGCTATGAGTGGGATACATCTTCAGAGAAAAGGTTGAGCTCAGACTTAAATTGATCAGCTTCATTAGGAAAAAAAATACATTTGCATATAAGTACTCTACTGTCAAAATAGAAGATAAAAAAGTAACACTCATCACTGTCATGTCACAGTAGGTTCATGTAACTCTCAAATGTATTCTGATCCTTTTGTTAGATGCTTCAAGTGCATTATAAAGGGAAGCAAAAAGAAGAAATATTAATAATATCTATGCCCAAAAATATACAAACCTTTCCAATTCCCTTTTTCTTCACAGCAGTTTCTCTAAAACACTCCTGCTGACAATAACCTATTATTTCTGAAGAAACACTGTGAAACCGGGGGAGCATAAACTAATCAACAGACCCAAAAGCTGGGTTGCATTCAAAGCTGGATGCAACATGCCGAGAAGAGTCTGAAAACCATCAACACTTTATCAGTAAGCCAGACCACGCAGCACTAAACATCTCAGCAGCACAACCACGTGAAACTCAGTGTGAAAGTAATTTATCAAAAAGTTTCTGTAATTTATTGTAAGCAACTTAATCTGTAACTACTTTTGCCTGAACACTTTATCTAAAGGTTCTCCATGAAAACAATATGTTGTTGTCTTAGCCAGAGTATGAATCAGTTTCAACTTGCCATCATTTATTTTTGTATTAACAGCGCATGTAATTTGGTATTCTGCTCTAGTTATAGAATCCCTTTAACTTAAGTACACATTGATCACACTCTCTCTCACTTATGCTGACTTTCTTAGAAAAGTAGCAGCCATGTGCAGTGTTCACTATGGCCGGCATGTTTTGAAGTTTGTATGTGTCATAAATTCTGAGGCACGTGACCCACGAGACAGACAGCTTGAACATTGACACCTGAAGCAACATAGTACCATTTTACCAAGAAGCCATGACTGCTCCCCCTGATCGATTGCACAAGTTACTTCCTCTTCACATACTTTGTGCATAGGGCAGATCAATACACAAGCAATGTGACTTGAATGTGATTTCCTCATTTGACAAGCTTGTGTTCTTAAGCTGATAAGAGGTGACCCAGTGGCCTGCAAACACTCAGTCACACATTAATAGCACAGTGTAAACAATGAGATCTTAACAGGTTTGCAATTGCATGAATTCGTCAGTTTTGTTTGAGGTACATTAGAATACAAAGCATTTCGACCGAGAACTAATTAGGCAACTTGAAAGAGTTCAATGTATACAATGTCACATTGTTTTGACGATGATGTGTGAGTGTCTGTAGTGAGCTGAAACTACAGAACAGAAACAAGAGCACACAATGCAACAGAATATGTGTGGGGAATCCAAAGGACAACTATTTATAATCTGAGCGACTAAGGATTAAGAGAATTCACAGCTAGCATGTCTACTTTTCCCCAGATCCCTCAGTGCAACAATGCTTCAAACTGTAGGCTATAAAGGGTTAGCATTTCGGTTTGATAAACCCACCCACCTTACAATATTGTTGCCTGTGTTTTTTTCTGGCAGAGAAGCTCAAATAACTTGTGGTTTCTATCCCCTCACATGCTCCGAGAGAACGTATGTATACTGTACATGTGTGTATAATGAAACCCCTCCTCCTTCGCTGCACCGTGGGCTATTGCGTAATAAGTCTTAAATTCCAAACACGCATAGAAAGCCCTTTTTAAACGACATATGTGAACAACAACTATCAGAGAGGACTTTCACAGTGTGCTTAGAATATAGCCCGATGTTTTCTGACGTTATGTTCCCTCTACTCGCCTGTCCAAGTGGTTTTGCAATGCTCGGGCTTCATAAACAAAGACACGTGCTGCAGCGAAGTTTCCAAAGTGGGCGGAGTCTACGTATTTCCGGGTTCAGTTTCTGGGGATATAAGCAGCTGCGCAATGACAACACAACAGTACAAAGACAAGAGATACGCCCAATAAAACTACTTCTCTACATCGCCGGACTTTTTTAGAAAAATACCTTTAAAGTTTTGAGGACTTTTTGTTTAACCCTACAAAGTGAGGATGCCTTTTCTCGGACAGGACTGGAGGTCACCGGGCCAGAGCTGGGTGAAAACCGAAGAGGGATGGAAAAAGACCACTTCAGACGATAAAAACAACAATGTTTCTGTGCAGAGGTTGGTGGCGCGTTACATTCATGAACTGAGACTAAAACTCGACAGTAGATTATTATTACATTAACACACATGACACAAATCGGATGTTACAAGTACGTCGCTTTAGTTGATCACAGTTCCTGTTTTAAGTTATTGTTAAAAAGTGATCGTGAATTCAGGGATGGTTTCCAATTACAGGCGTTTCATGGCACTGCCTCTGTATTGTTTGTTGATGTTTTTCTTATCCAGGCTAATCAGTGAGTGAGCTATTAATACGCACACACAACTAGAGAGTGGATTAAGTTAAGTCGCAGTTGCACGGAAAGCCTTCCTTTGAGTTGCCCAAAAACACAACAGGAAACCCATGACTTACTAATGTATTTTTTTTAATGTTACGACATGAAAGCGTTCGACTTGGAAATAAAAGTGAAAACAAGGTTATGTTCATTGTGTTGTTCAGACATAGGAGAGATAAGGCGAGTTTCCTTGAAGTGAGACCCTTCTAGTCCTTGTAGCCAAAGACCTTCTAGTGAGGTGAATTATGTTTTTTTTCCAGCTTCTGCAAAGCACAGGAGGAGGAGTGTTTCAACAAGGAGAACCTGCTCATCTCTCTAAACTATGATGTCTCCGCCAAGAAGAGGAAAAAGGATCTGATGAACAACAACACCAAAGTCCCCTGTGAGTCACACTCAGAAGGCCACGCTGTCTGTGCTATTATATAATGATGCCCATAGACATCTTTCAAACTTAATAATCACACCCCCAATGATTATTCTGTAATAAAGCTCATAAGCTCATTCTTTCTATGTTATGCAACTTCTTAATCAAATTTGTATTATTGGCAATGAAGAAAGTGTATCAGCAAAATTCAGTGTACTGTCTTGTATTCTTGGGCTTTACCTATAGGCAGTATAACATGAAGACATTAGTGCTAACATGCATCAATGTGTTTTCTACAGATTTCCACATGGAGAAGTGGATTTACGTCCATAAGGGAAGCACCAAAGAGGTAAGAGAAAAAACAAAGCAATCCTTTAGCTTTAAATCATCTTTTTATTTCATTAATGCAAGTGTAAACACTGAGATAACTATTCTTCATTGACGATGGCAATCTAATACCACATTTTCCAGCGCCACGGATATTGCACACTGGGTGAAGCCTTCAACCGCCTGGATTTCTGCAGCGCTATCAAAGACACCCGGAGATTTAATTATATCGTGAGAGTAAGTCTTCATCTTCCACTTTTTACTCATCTATTTAGATACAGATGTTTGTTTTTTGCCAAAAACATGCGGGGCGTGTGATTGAAGCTTATCAACGCTATGCAGCCGAGGATGTCTCATTTGTCCTGATACTGCACCAGTGAGTGTGTGTGTTTCACTATGATCTCAGTCTCTCAAATGGTTTCCTTCCCCTAAGTTTTTTTTGTTTACTTTATTAACCTAAAATATGTACAAAAAAACAACAACAAAAACAACAACAATTAACTGAAATGATTGATAAAACAATATAACTCTGCCATTGTGCCTCTTGTCAGAATGTTCAAACCTGTAACATCAAAGGCTCTGTGTTGGGTGACTCCTCCACATGTGCTCCCATGTGAGTCTTCATGTGGTCGGGTTGTCCTGCGCCAGAGGGGGTGAGGTAGGGGGTACAGCGGGCGGAGGGGTTATAGCAGCTGTGCACCGAGGTGCAACGAGAAAGACAGAGGCTTATGAAACAGGACCCTGTGGTTGTCAAGTCAGGCCCTAAACAATGACTGTACCTCTTCAAAGGACAGTATATCAGCCTCTCAACAAATGATCTGGGTTTAGTGTTGACATAGTGCACTGTAAGATAAAGTGGTAAATGATACTTTTTAATTTGTTTTACTTTTATTTCTATTCAACCAGAGTGATTTGTTTATCTAGTATGAGCAACTTTAACAATCTGCTCTCTTTTCTGGAAACCTTTTACATATGGCTCACTTACAAGTGCAGTTTATTGTACAAAGTCTCCTGAACAAAAGGCCAGTGTAACCCTAGTGGACAGTCTGGACTCCGTGTCCTTGACCATTACTCCTCACTGGTTTGTGTCATGGCATTTAAGGTCTCATTGGACTGTACTCGATTTCACTGATTATGTAGCCATCAATTTGATCTTTTTCTTTACCTAACTTATTTACCAAAGTACTGTAGAACATGAATATTAATTGATGCTATGAATTGCAAACACTGTGGTTTTAGGTCAGAGGTGAGTGTAGGTGAATGTAGGAAAGAATGAACCACGCGCTAAACCCTGAAGTGCAGTTTAGCCACGGCAGGGGCTAAAAGTAGATACGGAAATGCAGATTGTTCTGCCTAGCTGCTCTACGAAGAGAGGAACACACGATGAGGTGCTTAAAGAAGGAGGCCACGGGATTAGGTCTTAGATCCCGATTGGAAAATATGAAGATTTAGGAGAGAGTGATTCTTTAAATGGCCAAAAGTAATATTATATATAGAAGATAGCAGACATACTTTACCTATGTGGTTTCTGTTTTGCCTTTACACGATAAACAGTTTATCCAATCATTGTTATTCAGTTACAGTGTTGTGACACAGGTCAAATACCAGGAGTTAAGCAAGGTGGAACATGAGTTTCTCCATGATGTCAAAGCAACTGCAACCAACCAGACATGCCACACAATCTATTCTGCTGGTTATCTGCAGTCCAGTGGCATCATCACTTTATGAGTGGTACACGTAATTATCTGCGCTTCTTAACAGGCTGAAGAGTCTAATGAGGGAAAGTGTGGTTGAGAAGGTGACGGCTGATGGAGCAGGCAGTTTTCTAGTAGCTTCTCTAAAACCTCATAACATGAGCCATTCTTGGTCTGAAGGAAGAGCTAGGCAAAACTCGACTCTTAATGTTAGGACTACAGTGGCTTCAGTGGAATGCAGCACACAATCAACATAAAGTAATGAGGAACAGAGTGTCTTTACAACAGACAGCTGAAATTTATGTGTCTTTCTTTTCTGTCTCCCCTCCAGCTTCTGGAGCTTATCGCCAAGTCCCAGCTCCCCTCGCTCAGTGGAGTTGCTCAGAAAAACTACATGAATATTTTGGAGAGAGTGGTGCAGAAAGGTGAGCTCTGCACCTCTTCAAAGTCTCAAGTAGTGGCCTCTCGGTTTCTTTGTCATGTGTCACTGGGTTTTATATTTCTGGCAACACCTTGGTGCATCCAACTGCACAAGCGCCAGTTTCTTTTGTGAAATGTCTAACAAATGCCACAGTGTTTTTGTCCTTCATGACTTCAAAAGAACATACTTTTATGCTTCAGTGGTAGATTGAAGAAAAAGCCTGACAGTCACCAGACCACTGCTCAAGCCAAAGTGTAAACTAAATGTTCCCTCAGTTAAACAAAGTTTTAGGTGTTGAGGTGCAGCTATGAAACCTGTAGTGGCAAATATTATGAGTCAGTTGACAAGAAAGTCATCCCTCCCAAACATTTGGTTTAATACTGAGTTTATCAACATAAATATTTAACTAAAGGCCTGTGCTTACTGCAGGCCATGATTACAATGGGTAATTTTGTCTATTAAAGATCTGATTTCTTTTTTCAGTGCTAGATGACCAGCAGAATGTGCGTCCCATTAAAGAGCTGCTGCAGACCCTGTACCTCTCCCTGTGCAGTCTGGTGCAGGGCACAGGGAAGTCTGTCCTGGTGGGTAACATCAACATCTGGGTGCACCGCATGGAAAACATTCTGCAGTGGCAGCAACAGCTGGACAACATCCAAATCAACAGAGTAAGCATCATCTCTATAAAGCAAAACAAAAAGTATCTAAACAGAAAACCATCTTAGCGCTGACTCTCTGCCTCCAGCCGTCATCCGGTGGTATGACCCTCACTGACCTGCCTGACAGCCTACAGCTCAGAATCATGGACAGTCTATCAGATGGCAGGGACCTAGTCTGTTTGGGACAGGTGTGTCCAGAGCTGGGAGAGCTCACTGAGGACCGGCTGCTCTGGAAGAAACTCTGCCAGTACCACTTCACAGACAGACAGGTATGCAGCAAATTCATATGCTTACGGTTCAAATGAGTCATGGTCTAAGATTTTTCTTAGCTCAGATATAATATTGATATTATCACTGAATACACGAGGGTATTACTACTTCAGTTGTTTTTAATGACATTTATCTGAACTTATAAATAGAAATAAAACCATCTTGTTTTTCAGATTCGTAAGCGTCTGATCCTCTCAGACAAAGGTCATTTGGAATGGAAGAAGATGTACTTCAAGCTGAGCCGCTGCTATCCGCGCAGAGAGCAGTACTGTGATACCTTGCACCTCTGCACACACTGCCACATCCTTTTCTGGAAGGTAAGATATTTGAAAACATTTCCTACAATTTTAAGTGTATTTAATCATAAACATGGGCTATTTCAATGTTTCAGGACACAAACCACCCCTGCACAGCCAATAACCCAGAGGGCTGCACTGTGTCACTCTTCCCACAGGACTTTATCAACTTTTTCAACTTCTGATGCCACAAATACTGATGTGTGTTGTTGTACATAATGTACATACCTGTACACTTTTTGTTACGCAGTGTTATCGAGTTTGTATATTTTGACAAAGTGAAGTTGTTGTGAAGTGGGACAAAAATTGCAATTTAGTTTCTTTTGAAACTTTGGATTTAGGTTGACTATGGGAAACATGAGTGTACAATTGTTTAAAGGTACATCCAATTCACTTTGATGTAATTCAGTTTTACATGTACCAACTTCATCCCCTAATATGGGGATGAACAAGGTTTTGGATTCTTCACACCAAAGAAAATATTATGTGGATTTGTTTCGGTCCTGATCAGGTAAAATGAGGTGACATATTTGATGCTATGCACAGTGTTATTCTTGTTGGCTCTGGGACGTTATGGTAGAGACGTTTAAAGTGAGACAGTGAATGTGAGAAGTTTGTAAAGCTATTATGTTAATACTGCAGTATTTTTTGTAATTATCTTTTTCACTTTTATATTTTTTTCTATGACCTGTCTGTTTATCTTTGTAATAGATTGTGAGTGCAGACTGTAGCCCGTAGTCCTGTTGTGTGCCTTGTCATGACACTTTAAGTCGGTGAAAATTACTTTTTGTTTGTGACGTATGCAGATCCTAATGCTGTTTGCATTACCCTGTGCATGCCAGATTTACAGTTAAGAACGGTACATACTGGGATTTAATACCAAAGTTTGTGTTTAACATCTTGCATGTTCAGTTTTACCCAGTTACTTGTGTTTACCTTTTTATTGGGATTCTGCCAAGTTGCTCCGCTGGCACTTTGTGTTTAAAATGATGAAAATCAATGTTGACTTTTTTGACCCAGACTCGGAGAAAAGAAAATTCCACAATACATTTTACTGTTTATGTTGTATTCAATAAACAGATAAAGAATATATATCACACTTTAACTTAATTTCATGGCACTCTAATTAGTTTTAGTCAGGTTTTGTGCCGTTATATGTAGTAAAGTCAATGGCATCATACAAAGCCAAATACTCCACCTAGTGGACCAATAATGAACTGTAGTGTTTTTAGAAAAGATGAGAAATGGTGCAATATTGTATTTTCAAAAAATGTTCGGCAAAGAAAGAAGTTATTTGTACAACGTGATCTACAATAGCTAATGCCATTTGCTGCTACTCATTATAAATTAATTCACTGGTATTTTTTCCATATACAAGATTTATTTAAATATATTTCATTAACTTAACAAAAACAAGAGTACAAATGGTTGTCTTAGTGCATCTTGCATGTAGTCATTGGACATACAGTACAGGTAGGTTTTATGTAGTAAGTAGTTGGAGCATGATGATAGGCATGAGTCACAGTCAAAACAAAATCTCACAGGCAGCATTTTAAGGCCATGTTTTAAATTATTATGCTATAAAATAAAACCGCGCATTTGCTGTTGCTGGTTTTAGTCCACTGATGTAAGACTTGCACTGTGCCAGATGCGAATGTGCTGTTTTAATAACAGAAGAAGGCAATGCTAATACATTCCCATCATATTTTCTGCCTGATACAAAATGACTTGCATTTCCATCGAAAGCAGCTGCAATTTACTAAAATAGTGCGCTTCCAAACTACATCATATCCCTATGTTCTACCATGCAAACATATCATCTACAGCTTGTGCCTCTCAAAACAAAAAATAACCACCAGGTGCAACGTAGTCATCTGAACTCCACTCCAGTGTCTGACAAATCGAGGCATTTTTCAAAGTAGAGGTTAAGGAAGTTTGTTTGCATATTTTACAGTAACTTTCTATGTTGTGCATATAGCAGGAAATGTGAAATTACGCATTTTCAGTAAATTGTTATGTTCAATATATGTTACAACCATTAAATAAAATGTTTCTCTGAACTTTGGCCAACAAGTGCACAAACTACATCTTTCCGACATCCTATGAAGTCTAGTCAGGTCAGGTAGTTTCCCCTGTTCACAAACAATAAAAAATATGTATAGTTATTATGCTGAAGGCAACACATATACACCAATATGCTGAAGGTAACAATAAGGAGTATCCAGTACATTTAAGGTTGAGAAATAATCATGTTAAGAGAGAGAGGCAGAAAGGAAAAGTTACCAGAGTTAATGAAAGTCACATAGAGGTACATTTTCTCTTTCAGAGTTTTGAATAATCCACTCAATAGCATCCCAACCCTACAAATATACAGAGAAACACAAGGTTTACAGAGAAGGAGAAGAGCAGCAATCAAAAAGTGTCAAGACATGCAAAGATTATGTAAAAAATGTGCTTCAGAGAATGAACTGTGGGAAATAGATTTAATGTAAAATAAGCACAAGAACGATGACACATAGAAATGTGCATTACCTTTCTTGCGTTGGCTGTCATTCTTCGGGCCATCATACTCTCCAAATAACTACTTAAGCTGACTCCCTTCACTGTGATGATGGCCTCTTGAGTCAGGACAGTACTGAGAAGAGAGGGTCAATGCAATCTCAACATTAGATTATTATTCAGTTCTTACACATCAGTGCATGCTTAAATGATCAGTACTTACACATCTGGGTTTTCAGGGTGTGGCTGGTAGACTAGTCTTTCATCAACTGAGATGAGGTTGGTAAGAGTAATCTGGGCAACAAAATGGCAAATGTTAAACTGGAGAGTTTGGTGAAGCAATGGCAGAGTGCTCGAGGATGTCCACTTACATTTGTTGAACAAAGCTCCATCTTTTTCTCCTCTGGATCAACTATGGAATGTTCTTTAACATATGTCTGGGTGTGATTGGTGCCAAGGATCTACATATCAAATAAGACAAATGATACAGGGAACTTCATTTCAATAATCTCAATAATCTCAATAATCTCAATAATCTCAATAATCTCAATAATAATTGTGGGCTTTTTAATTGTCGTGGCAGTAACAGCACCTGGTTTGGAGTTTAGAGGAGTCAGCTTTTTGTTTTGTTCTGTCCTATTTTTTCGTTTTGTGTCAAATGGTAATGGAGTGAAAATCTATTGATTTTAAGTCGAGGTTTAAGTATAACCTCTATCTTGGCTATGTTCATATTAGTAAAAGACAATATTTATTTATTTTTAAAATATATTAATATGAGGAAGAAAAAGTGTTGTCCTAATGGAACTCACTTGTTACGGTAGGACAGTAACGCCCCGTTAATCAGAAAAGGTTCATGTAATCAGATTCAATTAGGTAACACTTTATTTTACAGTACCTTGATACATTGTACCTAACTAAATTTAGTACAATGTAATATGCTCTGTAACAAACTGTAATAACTTGTACCTATGGGCTAGATACACAATGGAATAACTTGTATTAGTACTTTGTAGGTATATAATGTAATAGAGTACGACACCCTTAGGGTTAGGGCTTATGGTTAGGGTTAAGGTTTTGTCTTCTTACATTATGTACCTACAAACCACTACTACATATTATTCCATTGTGTATTCAACCCATATGTACAAGTTATTACACATTGTTACAGAGCACATTACATTGTACTAAATTTAGTTAGGTACAATGTATCAAGGTACTGTATAATAAAGTGTTACCCATAGATCCTAAATAGGTCTATCAAATATAAAGAGTGAAAGAACAAGCACAGAAATACAGTAGGACAGGGGCTCCGGTCGTGAGGAGCCACTGAGGAGGGGGGTTATTTAAAAAAAAAAAGTTAAGTTAAAACTAATGAATTTTTAATAACATATTTTGCCATTTACACCCAATATATCTTTGTGAAATACATTTTTAAAATGATATATTGCAAAAATGTCTTTACCTTTCAAATTGTTCAATTCCAGATTTTTGGGGGTCACAACGTGCTACGCTAAGGTACCCCGGCAGTCGGCCACCAACAACTGTGAAAGGGCTTTTAACCTCTTAACCCCCACCTGAACCAAGCCCCTTATCTCCAGTTTGGCTTTTTGAAGCTTCGTGAAAAGTGTTAAGTAGCGACAAAATTGTGGCAAAAACGAGACGAAAAAGTGACACAAACGAGACGAAAATGAGATGAAAACAAGGATGAAAACACAACAAAAAAGCGGCAAAGAAGGCCTTAGCTTTCAAATGAGGTGTTACATTGGTCTTGAGACTGTAAGCTCCAGTCGAGAAGCTTTTAGATTTGGGTAAAGCCGAACTGGAGATTTGTGCTCTGTTCAAGTGGGGGGCTTGAGAGGTTGGCCCTTAAGGAGATCACTCACCGCGCGCACTATACTGGGCAGTCCCCACTCAGTGCTGAGGAGTCTATGGCTGTGAAGGCGCCCCCTGCAGTCCAAACCGCGGTCCAGCACGTCCACTCCAGTCACATTCGGGTTCATGGGGTTGGGGTACTTCCTCATTGCCGCTTTGACCACAGCTTCCCAAGGGTAACTGCGTAAGGAAAGAAACGCATCATCTGATTGGTAGAATTTATTAAGTGTCTGTTTGTGTGAGAGGAACCAGGCCATCTCTTAGTAAAATCTCAAACCTTCCATAGTGAGGGACGGACCTGAAATTATGTTCCGTGCTCCAAATCTTCATAATTGAAACATTTGTCGGTCGGAGCTGTCTTCTTAAACGACGTTCTCACGCAAAATCTCCGACTCCTTCAACCTAAACTAGCTACATCCATTTATTGCACCCCTATGGTCTCTTGTAGCACATCACGACCAGCAACTTACGGCCAGAGAAAGCGCATCGCTGTTTCATTGTCCATACTAACTGGCCTACATAGGTCCGGTCCTGCAGTGGCTCTGTCAGTGAGGTGATGCAAATTCAAAGGAAGATCACGGACATTTTAGAAAGAAAAGAAGCCGGTGCACCAACGAAGCCAACATGGACAAGTGTGAACAAAGCACTGCAGACATATCCGTGCAATGTTTCACAATAAAGTCGCCATGGTAACCGAAATTGTATCATACAAGACCATAGACCAATATCTGAACAGTAAAGCTTTGCTTGTTTGATTGCATAGATTGCACTCATCTTAAATTAAAAATGAAATAAGCAATTGAAGGCTTATTCTGAAGGTTTTACTCAGTCATTCGGTTATTAACAAAACTGCCATCTGCGCCGCTCGCATCTGCCATTGCGCATGCGCGTAGCATCTTCCTCTCATCCAAGAAGCGGCACCGCGTAAAGTTGCAAGGCAGACAGAGGGAAGCAGGAAATGTGCAGAATGCAATGTAGGATTAATGTTCAATAATATAGCCAACATGGGGAAATTAATAAGATTAGGCCAAATAAAGTGTATGCCAAACAGATTGTAGCATAAACCTGATTTCAGAGGATTAGGAGGAATCCATTCAAACGGACAGTAGCAGATGATGACAACAATAAAACAAATGCTACGGTGTCAGTAGTAGGCAAAAATGGATTCGAGCAACTTCGGAATTAATGGACAGCAGCAATTTATCTCCCCACTGTGCGCTGGAGACGTCGGTTTAAACTTTTACTTTGAAAGGCCAAATGGGAAAGACAGAGCTGCGCTGTGTTCGCTTGTCGGCGCTTCGGAGGCGGATCCGAGCGCGCAGGCTGGAGCAGACGCGCAGTGAAGGCGATGCTCCCCTAAAGAGGAACTCGCCCATCACCGTTTATTCACGGGTTCCTCTACTCATACGCGCCGCAAGCTAAGCCGTCAATTTATATAGATAGTGTGCTTTGTGCGTTTTAAGGCTAGATAGTTCAGATTCGCACACCTTTCACTGAATGCCATCTTACACGGATTTCTCTCAACAGCGATAAGGTAAGTCTACGCACGCATCCTCAGGCATTGAAAAGGAAACATTTCACTTTCACCAATGCATCAGAGGATTTCTTATTTGATGTCGCACGATGTGGTTATGGCGTATTTATATTGTTTTGCGCATACTAATGCAATCATTTCCCATTAAAGGGCAAGTGTTAATTTGTTGAAGGAGGTGTTGAAGGCCTTGAGAGTACCGCAGAAACACGGGCCATAATGTTTATAGGCTACCGAAATGCTCTTTTTCTTTCTTTCTTTTTTGGTCGCAAAAAAATGAAAACGATGATCTTCAGAATATAGACATGTCGTTGTGGGCGATGTGTTGATGTTGTTAAAGAGAGGAGTTCTTGTGGGACCATGGCAGATGCTGCAGCAGCGCTTGATCTCCTCCAGGCTGGACCAGAGAAGGGAGGGAGGAGGGGGGCATGTTTTAGGATCATTAAGTAACACACCGTTGCCTAGCCGTTCATGCGTAAACCGTGCTTTCCGTATGGGATAACCCATTTTATTCAAGTGGGCCACCAGAAAATCCCAACAGTGTAATATCTACTGACTGGTGATCGTGCTACAGTCTGAAATCTGCTGACACATGCGCTCTGGCGGCCGGGTCTCCCTGCCTTTGTGCGCAATGAAGCCTTAAGCCCGTCCATCAGGCCTCGTGGGGCCGCAGACGCCTATACTCACACGCGCCTTCTGTTGACCTGACCTGTTTCCGGTCGGGCCTCATCAACAGTTTTTAAAGGTCAAAGGATAATGTTGATAATGTTATACACTCATATTGAAGCGTATTTTAATGTACATACTATATTTCTTTCCAGGTGTTTGCCACAAACATGGAGATTGTAACACATCTGATCAATGACACTATAGAGTTCTACAAATGGACACTGACCATTGCAGGTAAGTGTTACAGTGTTGCAGGTAAGTGTTAGAGAATTAACAATGGTGTTCGAGAGGATTGATGAAGAATAGGCAGCAGTCTGGATGTCTCATACAGGAGAAATTTATTTAGCATCAGTACAGGACCTGGAGACAAGACCTCAAGACATTGCGCTAGTCCTACCATTCAAGTCTGTCTATGCTTCCACAGAAAAGGGATAAATACCCTCTCGAGCGCCATGCTGATACGCAAGCAAGTCGTTCAGTGGCTGAGAGTGGGCGCTTGAGCACCACAGTCAAGGCTATGACAGAGACAGTACGACTTTACAGCTTGACCCAGTATGATAAATAGTGATTTAATGTTGTCCTCTAACAGCAAGCATTGTATGTCTTTTTGGATATGGCAACCAACTGCACGTATCTTTCTGATGAGAAAGTAATTCATCACTCACTGCAACTCATCCTATAAAAAAATCGGTTCAGTTGGTCATTTGACCGGCTGTAAAAGAACGATTTCTCTGACTCACATGAACATCTGCTCCACAGACAAGCGCGTGGAGAAATGGCCTTTGATGGACAACCCCCTGCCCACACTGGCCATCAGCACCTCCTACCTGCTGTTCCTGTGGCTTGGGCCCAAATACATGAAGAACAGAGAGCCTTTCCAGCTTCGCAAAACCCTCATTGTCTACAATTTCAGCATGGTCTTTCTCAACTTTTTCATATTTAAAGAGGTAATTTCGACACACTGCGATCACTTAATTAGTATTAAACATGAACGATCTAACATTCAACATGGTTTTTTTATGCCTGTTTTCATTTCTAGTTGTTCATGGCAGCACGGTCAGCAGGCTACAGTTACATCTGTCAGTCAGTCAATTACTCGGAGGACCCCAATGAAGTCAGGGTGGGTTTTCTTCTGTGCATTTGTTCAATATATGACTACATTTTAGCATTTGGTAGTAATGGTAATTTCATTGTTGACAGAAAGAAAGTATATTTCATAGTGGTTTTAGAATCATGCTCTCTTGCACATTCTTTGGATCCTTGCCCTGTTATCAGAAAACAGAGGGTGGAGGGTGTACCGTTTCATTCCTTCCCACTGCTCCATGACGTATGCTAATGTTAACTAACCTTACATGTAGAGCTATCAGATTTCACTGTTAAAAGACACAACACAAAATAAAGAGGTAATAGAGGTAAAATATTATAGATGTTATACAGATTCTACTTCTATTTAAATCTAAATAGAAGTGAAATTCCAAATGAAAGGACAAATCAAACAAGAACATAAGATGGAACGTCAAATTGAGGGACAAATCAAAGAATAGCACAAGAATAACATTGCAAATATAGCCACTCAATTTTCTTTTGCAATGTTATGACATCACACGGATAAGCTCTGCAGTCGTCTAATACATTTTTCTTATTTCTCCCCCATGTCCAACACCGTTAAAACAGGTGGCAGCAGCTCTGTGGTGGTACTTTGTCTCTAAAGGCGTCGAGTACCTAGACACAGTGTTTTTTATTCTCAGAAAAAAGTTCAACCAGGTGACCTTCCTGCATGTGTACCACCACTGCTCTATGTTTACTCTGTGGTGGATTGGCATCAAATGGGTGGCAGGCGGACAGTGTGAGTATTTTATTTTACGGTGGGATTTGGTTAGTGCCCAGTTATATTAAATGGTAAATGGTCTCAACTTAAAAAGCGCTTTTCCACCTACATTAGGCTCTCGTGCTCATTGGGTAGATCTGAATGCTTTATGCCCGAGTCTGACACTCCAGGGCACTTTTGGCCACTTTGGGGCAAAGGGGCGCAGAGAGTAGAGCAAGTTGTCTTGTGACTGGAGGGTTGGCGGTTCGAATGGTGTGTCCTTGGGCATGACAATTCACCCACTTTGCCTCCAGTGTCTGACACTGGTGTATGAATGAGAGTGTGACTGGGGGAGGGGTTCCTTGATGCTGCTTTGAGTGCCGAACGTACAGAGACATCTTCAATGAAGGTCCTTGAGTCATGTACTGAGGTGGGTAGACTAGCCAAAATATTTACCCAAGTAAGAGTTACGTTACTTTGAAATAAGTAAATTATTATAATTATAATTATAATAAGTAAATATTTACTCAAGTAAAAAAGTACTTGGAGATAATGTTACTCGAGTACTGAGTAACTGTTTGAGTGAAAAAGTCTGAAGGCCATAAATTGTGTGAAACAAAAAAAATTCAGTGGAAATCATAATATTTACAAAGAAAATTCCAGAAAATGGCATGAAAATACAGAAAAACAAAACAATTCTAAAGAACAAGGTGCACAAGATGATCTACATCTATTTTATATTTCAAAATTAAGCATTTGCCGCTTAAATATTTACTTACAATGGAAAAAGTACCAATTATTTTTACTCAAGTAAGAGTACAGATTCTTAGATAAGTAGAAGTAAAAAGCATCATATGATAAAACTACTCGAAGAAGTACAATTTATTCAAAAGGTTACTCAGAGACATGTACTTGAGTAAATGTAACTGAGTAGCTACTCCCCGCCTCTGCTAATGTAGGTAGAAAAGCGCTATATGCATATATATAAAAGGACAACATAAAAGATGGATATGGCCAAGGCCTGTCTTATTTGTGTTGTAAAAAATATAGTAACAGAGCATTTTCTTTTAATGAGTCGTAATTTTGCTACATTTTCCTAATTGTCACACGCTTGCATTTTCAGCATTTTTTGGTGCACACATGAATGCCGCTATCCATGTTCTTATGTATTTGTACTATGGACTGGCCTCTTGTGGACCTAAGATCCAGAAGTATCTCTGGTGGAAGAAGTACTTGACCATCATTCAAATGGTAAAAATTGCTTTTAACGTTTAGCATATTAAAACATTTACCACACGTTATGATTTACACCGCTTTGCTTTTCTCGCTACAGATCCAATTTCACGTAACAATCGGTCACACCGCCCTGTCCCTGTATGTCAACTGCGACTTCCCTCACTGGATGCACTACTCCTTGATTTGCTACGCCATCACTTTTATCATCCTGTTTGGTAACTTCTACTACCAGACCTACCGCCGGCAGCAACCAAAACGTGACGCAGTCTCCTCCAAATCCAGCAAGGCCCTCTCCAATGGGACTCTCAATGGACTCAGCAAGGCCTCAAACGGAGCCACCGCATCAGGCAACAAGGAGGAGAAGGTTCAGGAGAACTCAGGGAGAAGAAAGAGGAAAGGAAGGGCTAAGCGTGATTAGGGAGACAGGTTGGGTTTTGTAGGTTGAAAAACAAAATTATGAGGACTATCTCCGTTGATTTGACGCCTAACGGTTATGTTTTCAGGCCGTGATCATGATTTGATAAAAAGAAGAAGAATGAGTTATGAGATAAGTTCACACTGCAAGGTTGGTCAATACTGCAATCATTTATAGTGTGATTTCCGGTGCCAAGAAAATGTACATTCAAGTCAGCAAGTCACAAGTGCAAGGAGAGGTGATATCAGACCTGCTTTAAAACCTGTAAAGTACAGTTGTTACTTACCTACGATGCTGTATTGAGATAGGAATACATAAACCGCACAAATAGTTTAGTTTGATTTTTTTCCCCCTCCATTTGTTTACTGATATATAACTGATAAAGTGTACAGCTATATTCTAGCCATCTAACAAGATGTCATTCATGCTTAAATAAAGTTTACAATGTTTTTAAGATATTCTACTAGAGAAGCTGAACGTTATAAGATGGAGAAGAATACTTGCGTAGATGGAACGTCCTTTTCAGATCCGATGTATCTGAGACATTTTCTAAGCAGAAAGTTGAAGCAGGTTTTCTATATAGCCCTTGTATGTTTGTCAAATGTGTTTGTCATGAAGTCATTGTAATCCCTCATTCGTTCAACTACAGTAGACTTGTCAATAGTGTGTCTTTTCTATGCTGGTGTCACTGTCTTAAATGCTGGTAAAATACTGTACGCAGAACAAATAAGAGACTAATATCTTATCAGTTTTGTTTATTTTCATTATCCTGAGCTGGCTTGAATGTGAGTTTATGAAATGTGAGTTTATCAAAGGATGAACTGTACAAATATCATGATTAATTTAACATGTTGATCATTAAATTCCCAGAAATCCATTGTTAAACCCTTGCTTGTTGTGACTCAATATGAGCAAATGCAGCTTCATGCCATATGTTAGATTTATGTTTCTTGTAATTTTTAAGTGATTGTATTTATTACCATAGTGTAAATATATGTTCATACAGCCTACACTGCTCTTTGTCTGTTAAATTTGGGTTTGTACATAAATGTGCTATTTTGTATACTGTGCGTTTGGGAATGTCCCCATGTTGCCATGAGTTTGGGCCTTTAATTACTTACAATGCTTCTGTCTTTTTTCAGTAAGATATCTTTAATCTTTGATTTAATTAATAAAACTGAATGCCTGTAAATACATTTCTTTTTAGTTGTGGAAAAGTTACTCTGCAACAATTTAAATCTTCCAAGTAAAAGGATGGATGTCTTCCTTTAATATCTCCTTTAATATCAATGTTCCCACAGGTTTCTGCTGAGGCTAAGGTGATCTCAAAGACAATCCATGTTTGTAATCTAATATCTATTACAAATGTTGGGGCGGAAATGCCACTTATTGCCTCCTTTCAATTATTCTCTTCGAAAACATTTTGTTTGGCTCTTCAACAAGACACTTCAGGGTCAATAAGGTTTAAGAAAAGGGAGACATCCAGCTATTTTTTAGCCAGGACTTGACCGTACCTCTCTGGCGTCATATTATGTGAATCAGCCCTGACCATTAGACTGCTGGCTGCGCTGCCTCCTGCAAATTCTGGATCACTGGTCATTTTTACATAGTTACATTTATGTGCCTAAAAGAATTGAAGAAACTGAATTTTGTTCAGCTTGGTTTTTTGACTATGTTAGAGAGTTAGACTTTGGGAGGCCACCATAGTCTCTTCTAGTACTGTAATGGAAAGCATTCATATTTATGTAGTATGTAGATATTTCCTAGAGGTAGCAGTGGTTAACGTCCTTGTTTTTTTAATGACATTTGATGGTACAAATGCTGTTGTACTAACAGAAGATGTATTTTAATTGTTGCTGCACCTACAAAGTTGATTTCTTACACTAGATGGCGTTATTGTCACTTAAAGCACTAACCAAAGAGCACCAAATGATGACACAAAACAATCCAGATGATGCTGAATCAACATTACCATGGCTAAATATGAGCTGCACTTCTCTGTTTCACCATGACTTGGGTTACGCTGTATGAATCAACATTTCTTTGCATGTGAATACTTTACTATTCACCATTATCAGTTATTAATATAATCCTAATCCCATGTGAAATCCTGTAATTTTGGAGATTATGGACAAAGGTTTCTATGGAAACAATATACAGCAGCTCTGCCTCCCCCACCCTTGCAGGCCCCACCCACTTTCTCCCGGTCACCCCCACCTCCAGCATATTCCCCTACTATAAACTATTTAAGAGGCCTTCAGTGCATGTGGTGGGTGGTTGAATGCTTGTGTAATAGTACAGACATTGAGAACACTACACTATTATAATCTATGTGTGTGCAACTCCTGCAGAGTTTACGAGTGGGCAGCCTCCAAGAAGAGGAGTGGGCTGTCACATGGCGGAGGCTTGTGTTGTTTTTCTACCGGTGAATTTCACAACAGGGCAACTGAAAACCATAAACGCTGTGAACCTGGTTTTGATAAAAGTTACAGATATATAATAGTTATGAGGGCTTTGTTTCACATCTTGGGCTTCATAACCCATAAACAAGAATATATGGCATGAATCCAATAGAACTCAAGTACACAGGAACCTAATAAGCAAATAGGCATGTAGGCTCAACAAATAGGCCAACACTCTTTGTATCAATTCACTTTTTCACCATTTCAGAGCAACATATTTGGATCCTATTAGGCAACATTACTTTTGGTGGTGGGAGGAAGAAAGACTGCCAAGAACACCCACTGCAACACACAGAGGATTTGCAGACTTCACTCACGGGTCAACACTGACCAGCTGTGGGGCAAACTCCCAAAAATATTGCTAAGACACAGGAGAATTATGCTTATAATGAAGGAGAGACAGCTAAAGAACATTTCACACTACTGGTCTAATGCACTGTATCCCCATCTGAACAGCAAAGCTAAGTAGGCCTTGTCAGAAGTATGAAGCAAGAGTCTGGCATATATACTGTTTCCAGGAGACAGGAGGTTTCTCAATCCTGAACAAATTGCTCTTTAAACATAGAATATGAGATCACTCAGTATAGGCATACATTTGGTACTGAGCTGAGTTGACAATAATCAGACATCTGCCCAAATGCTATTAATGTTGTGAAAGACACGGAGCGTATAAACTAAAAGGAAATGACTCTTTGAAATGAACAAAGGGGCTATATTTAGGTGAATGTCAATCAAGGACACTTTCGTAGTCTCACCACTGCTAGTCTGTCCTTATCCATTGAGCTTCATTGCCAAAGCAAGGGGGGATTTAATTTGATTTTTAGTTTATTTGATTTACCAAGAATCCCTCATGATCAAATATTATAAACGAGTGCAAACCTATCAGTTTTGAAACACTTTCTTGTTCGGCCGGTTATGTTTTTTGCACGGTCCATAATGGCATGTCAATAAGGCCTACATCTGCCAGCTTAATGCATGTAAATGATTGAACGGTCCTCGGGGCATAAGGAGAAGGTTTGTTGGGGGGATGTGGAGAATCTATATTAAATGTATGCAGGCTCGCAGTGCACCTCCCCAAACATCTGCTATCTCATTCAAAGCAAATGGATCATGGTTCCTGGCCAAAGCTCCATGAATGGCCTCTCAACTCCTGCTGTGCAATCTAATAGTGATTACAATATGGAAGAGGATTGATCTGAATGTATCCAGATATTTCAATATAGACATTAGGTATAAGCCAGCTGTGGGAAAAATGAAAGAAGAAAGTAAAGACCCAGCTGATCAAAGTGACAAAAAAGACAGGACTGATCCAGGTCCTTAGAAATAAAGTATGACGTGAAAGAATTGCATTTAATTTTACATACAGTATATTGTTTTTTAGTCAAATGTATCACCATCAACCTACTTTCCTGTCGAGATTAGATTCAATTCTACTTAAATTTGATCTCAGTCTTGTGCTTGGTGCAGAATCTTTTGCAAACAAGCATGTGTTCGACAATAATATTCTGCCTGCAGGTTGTATGTGCTTATCAGTCTAAGGGAGCAACTGGAAGATGGCCAAGTATTAAAAGCCCTAAACGGCTGGTTAGATCTGATGCATCCAGCGCAATAGCCTGACCCTTTTGGAAAATATTTCAAAGTCAATCTGGGCCTGGTTCCAAGACAAAAAAATAATGACTGTGATAAAATCCCCATCAGAATATGATTTGAAAAGCCATTTTTGAATATTTTTTCTTGCAAAATGTTAGTTACTTTGCGACTACACGTTCTTTAGTACAGAAAAATGGCGAGATGAGAGTAGTATCATCAATCCTAAATGTCTACATGTCTCAATATGGTGAGTGACTGGGGCCCATTGGAGCAAATACAGTATGTGCTTTAAATGCAGAATGCCGTGTAACAGTTTGAGAGCCTTCGTACATACATCCATACAGAAAACCACCATTCTGAGCATTTATTCACTATTAAAGCAGCAGAATGTTGTGATATAATTGTGGTTGGATATGTTAAACTTTGTGTTGCTTCAGTGGACATTATATTACCTCAATAACTGCAGTATTTATGATTTGTAAGTTGCAACCATTAAACTGTTCGATTGCAATAAATTGAGGCACCTAATATGGGAATTTTTGTCTCTCAACTTCATTTACAGTATATTAACCCAAACGATAATACTGACCAAGCATGGACAGACAAAGCTTTTCATTTTCGCGTGCCAAAATAGTCTAAAAATAGTCTAAAGTAAGACAGATCGCGCAAACGTCAGTCCACAACTCAAGGTCAGCTGAAATAACTGTATGTGAGGAGTTGAGGAGGTTCTGTCCAGTCACAGCTGACTGAGGAGATCGAGGGGTGTCCGCCAATGAGCGCTGCGTGATGCCAGCTCCGCTCACAAGCCCCGCCCCGCGATGAGGTAATGTCATGAATATTAAACGACTCGTCTGGTGGTTTGTCGGGAGGTGCTCGACTCAGCATCTCTTCACCATCCTCCTCCTCCTCCCTATCACCGGCTACTGTCTTCCACATCCTCCCGACGAAATCATTAAAAGGTGAGATTTGAGTTACTTTTCTTTCAATTTCCTCCACATTGTTGTAACTCACGTGTGGCGTCTGGCGGAGACAATGTAGCAGCTGAAGCCATGTATAAGACGAAGGGCACGTCTGGCAGCAGGCTGTGGTCCACACACACTGAGTTCTGTGTTGGTTTAGGCCTCGAGGCACTTTGATTTACTGTTGCTGCTTCTAGTTTTAGGAGGACGCGCGGGCTGTAAAAGATGCGCTTCTTTTGTGCTCAGCTTGATGTGGTTTTGTGCGACAGATGGAAAGGCATGTCGACGGCCGGGACAATAGGGAGAAGACGCATCTTAAAAGAGCAAATGCCACTTCTGAGGCCGGTCTCCGTCTATTTTAGTCTCTGCCTTGGATCTTGGATACTAGATAGCTAATGATGACATCAACAGGAAACGGCAAAACATCCACTGTAACCTGATTCGCCCAATAAAACAACCAATCCTCACCTTAAACTGGTTACAACTATTGGCTAATATTTGTGTTTTAACCTTACAAAGAGCCTGTGCCAAACGAACGCACTTTGAAAACAATGTAAGATTATTGTTGTGCAAAGCAATTTAGTTGCACATAGTGACATCTGCAGTTGATCTCAATCGGATGAGCGAATACGTCACGGTGGCCGCGCGCTGTCTGTGCAATTAGCCTCGTTTATGAGCGCCCCTATGTTTTAACTGCCAAATGAAATTATCTCCAGAGGCAATCTCATTCACGAGTCCCTGAAGCTGAACAATAATGTAAGCCTGTTATTTGCAGAGAAAGGGATGGCTAAGTCGGAGGGAGCCCAAAGCCTCTGACACAATGATGAACCCATCTTCTGCCGACGCGTCGCGGCAGACAGACAATAGGAGCCGGAAGCAACAGCGCTCGTCCTCTCCGGCTGGGACTAAAGACAGCGGCACCAAAGCCGCGCAGAAACCCAAAGCAGCATCCTCCAAACAGGCAGCAGGTGGGGAGGCGGGCGGGCGGAGCAGCCGGGGCCATTCTCCGGTCTCGACCAGCGGCAGCGTCGTCTCGGACCAGCCTAGCGCGTCCAAGTCCCCCAAACTGAGAAGCAAAAACCCGCGAGGTTCCGAGGCCAACAACGGTAACAAGAAGAGCTCCAAAGGCACGGTGGGCTGTGGACCGGGCTTCTGGAAGGAGGGATGCTTACAGACGGAGCTCATACAGTTCCACCTGAACAAGAGCTTAGGGAAGAAAGGGACCAAGATGCAGGCAAAGTCTGCGTCTCCGCCGGCCTCAGAGCCAGAATTATCCCCCGAACCGGACAGTCCACCGCACTCAGACCCAAAGGGCGATCCGGTGCTGCTGGACGAGATAGACAGACTGCAGGACGAGAACGAGGATCTCAAGGTAAGAATGAAAATCACTGCTCAGTTTGGGTTCCCATCAAAAGTGGCCGCACCTGTTGTATTTAAAGGCGCAAGAGCAATGGGTTGCTATTTAGAATCTAACCATATGATAGTGGGTAGTAACAATGGGCAGACATGGAGTTTATAGCTTCCGTGGTGTGAATTAGATTAGATTATTATTGATTGTCTTCTCGTGAGAGTGAGAAATAGCCCACACACATACACACACACACACACACACACACACACATGATGACCTCAGACATCACATTACCAATATGACCAACTAGACCAGTTCAGTTCATGAAGGTATAAGGCACCAAACACCAGACCAATAATAAACAAAGCATGGATGTGAACTAATAACCATATTTTACGTTTTATTGTATCCTGTCAGTGTATTTAATTTGCATATAAAAATGTGTTTGTCTGCATATTGGCAAGATCACCTTCATTGTTCATTGTCCGCAGAGTGAGATTGAAGAGATGCGAGTGGAAATGGATGAGATGCGGGACACTTTCTACGAGGAGGACGCGTGCCAGCTGCAGGACATGCGACGGGAGCTGGAGAGAGCAAACAAAAACTGCAGGATCCTTCAGTACAGGCTGAGGAAGGCCGAGAGGAAGAGGATGCGCTTTGCTGAAAGCGGTCAAGTGGACGGAGAGCTGCTGAGGAGTCTGGAGCAAGATCTGAAGGTGAGCTTTAAAGATTAGATACAGCTCAGGGAAAAAGAAAATCACAAAGAAAAGACTTTTTAGTGTTTTCTTTTTCCACTGTGTTTTTGTTTGTTGTTTTCTGGTGTAATACATTGTTCTGTAGTTTGGTGAGCTTCTTAAATGTGCTTCATAAATACTGTACATTAGATTTTACACTTACAGCTGTTATTGTTTGTCTTTATCCCAGGTGGCGAAAGACGTGTCTGTTCGTTTGCACCATGAGCTCGAGAATGTGGAAGAGAAAAGGACGAGAACAGAAGATGAGAATGAAAAGCTGAGGCAGAAGCTGATTGAGGTGGAGGTCACCAAGCAAGCTTTCCAGAATGAGCTGGAGAAAGCCAAGGAGGTGAGACTGTGTGGATGATAAAAGCTTTAATGTTAAATGTTAGTCCTTAATGTTAGGCCATTGTGCCAGACTGACGGCTTTTCACCAACAAATTAGCTCTAAATGTTCAAAACCTTTATAAAATGTATATGTTTGTTTATTATCAAATGTGTGGAAGGTTTCAGACAATCACACACTATTTGTTAGCATTCTATTTATACAATGTCGCTATATTTTGTACAGTGAAAGCCCATCTGAAAGTTAATATAGTTTGGCAACTCTTTACTTTTTGGGTTATTGTGTAAATGGCAGGCGTAGGTTGGCGGGAAAAAAAACATTGTGTTTATTTCTAAGCATGACACAGCAGCATTATCTTACAATAAGGGTTTCATTCTATGGTGACTTTGCAAAATATCACTGCTTTGATAGAAATGAGAAAGCCATTGGAGATGGTAATGTAACCACTGTCTCTCTGCAGCTCTCACTGAAAAGAAAAGGAAGTAAAGATGTGCAGAAAGTGGACAGGAAGACTCCACAGACGCCCACAGAGGTGAGTCAGCATCTCTACCTTGTAAACTACCGTCCAGTAAAGCTGATTGATGATGGGATTGGTTTCAAGCGCATATAAAATTTAATAACATGCTGAATCATCCACCGTCGAAAGCCTAAAGAAAATGCGATTGGAACTTGAAAATAGGGCTCTGCTAAGTTTAATCGTATTGTCATTAGATCATAGAAAATTATTATCTTTGGCAAAGCGCTGACAGGTCTACACAAATTAATGTCGAAATGAAATTCAAGATTGATCAACATGAGGAAAAACATTTTGCTCTGTACTTTGTGTTTTAGGAGGAAAATGACGACCTAAAATGCCAGCTCGCGCTGATCAAGGAGGAAGCCATCTTGATGAGAAAGAAGATGGCAAAGATTGACAAGGAGAAGGACAGGCTGGAGCAGGAGTTACATAAGTACCGCTCCTTCTATGGAGATGTGGACAGCCCCCTGCCGAAAGGTGAGGCAGGAGGACCCCCCACCACCAGGGAGTCAGAGCTGAAGCTGCGCCTTCGTCTGGTGGAGGAGGAGGCAAATATCTTGGGCCGGAAGATCGTGGAGCTGGAGGTGGAGAACAGGGGGCTGAAGGCAGAGCTTGATGACATGAGAGAGGACAGGTATGTGTAGTCCAAACTCTGTGAGCTTGAAACGGGTAGTGATTCTGGTAATTGATAAAGTATAGTTATAGTAGTCAGTATTCTCACACTTAAACATTCTTACATTATGGTAGCGGTTGTGAAAGTTCTTTAGCAGAAGTCATTGATACATTTTTTGTAAGGTGTTAACTGCTTTATGAGTAAAAAAGTATAGACTATAGACAAAAAAAGTACGACCACATAATCTGTTGACCCAGTACCAGTTTGGAAAGGTAAGGACATAATACTGTACTTAAACATGCTTTTATTGTGTCCCAGTCTGGCAGCCGCAGGGGTGGATAGCTCTGGCTCTGGAGGGCAGCAGTGCAGGGAGCAGGGCGAGGCGCTGTCCGAGCTGAGACAGCAGCTGCAGCTGGTGGAAGACGAGGCCGAACTTCTCCGCAGGAATTTAGCTGATGTAGAAGAAGAGAACAAAAAGGTCACTTGTTTCACCAAATCATCACATTTCTAACATTTATTTTAGAAATCAACTTGCAGTTAAAGTCTTTCCACACCAGTTTGGTATGTGAAAACACAATGTTTCTCTGTTTTAGGTGACAAGTGAGCTGAACAAACTAAAATACAAAGCAGGCTCTCATGAGGCTGGGTCAAGACATGGAGGTTTGTTTAACTCCTGTACTTTTTTTTTAGTCCAGAGATGGCACAAGCTAATTTTCATCTGTAGACCCAGTAGTCTGTCTGTCTGACTTTCTATCACGTACACTTATCATTCACTATGCCCCAGGTGGAGCTGACCCTGCCAAGATGGAAGCCATCCAGGAGGAGCTGAAAGCGGCCCGTCTGCAGATCAATGAGTTGAGCGGCAAAGTCATGCAGCTTCAGTACGAGAACCGCGTCCTACTCTCCAACATGCAGCGCTACGACTTGGCCTCCCACCTGGGCATCCGAGCCAGCCCTCGGGACAGTGATGCTGAGAGCGATGGTGGGCGGGACGACGACACACCCTCCTGTTCTGCTTCCTCACCCCGCCTCCTCCCGCCCCACCGCAAACGAGAGGGTCCCATTGGGGGTGAGAGCGACCCGGATGAAGTCAGGAACATACGCTGCCTCACGCCCACACGCGCCCTATACTCACCTGTGGACAGTCGTTTTTTATCCCGAAGCCTCAAGGATCGACAGCACATGATAGATATTCGGATCGAGGCGGAGCGTCTGGGGCGGACCATAGACAGGCTCATAGCTGACACTAGCACTATTATCGCAGAGGCACGGGTGTATGTCACCAACGGAGAGATGTTTGCACGGCTAGACGAGGATGATGAGGGTGGAGGGTAAGTTAAGCTTAAAGCCACTATCAGCAAATCCATTTGCCGGCCCGGCACTTTCGCAATCCCACATTGCATCGCTAGATGCGTCACCTTCGAAACTGAGTGCTAACTTTGTGCTGCAGAAGCAGAGACGAGCTCTGCACTTCCCAGGCCTCACAAAGCTCCCGCACACACCTCTCTCCTACACCATCGCTACACCTTGTAAACACAGACATTAGCAGGGATCGCAAAACACTTGGAAAGGTTTAAAGCAGCCGAAGAAGTTTTAAACATGCCCAGCTTTTAATAGTTTGCGCGCTAACACAGCCATGGTTTAGCTTTATGAAAAAAGTTTAGAAAAGATTGTGAACTGATAAACCATCTGACTTCTGTTACAGATAGATCCTCATGAAATGTTCCAGTCTGTTTGTTTAGCAATCCAGTATCTCCAGGGAACCGTCATTGTTGCCTCTGTATCAGCTGCTTAAACGGAGGCTTTGAGGCGTTCACGGGGTGTGGGATAGAAAACCTCAGCACTATAAATGTAGTTCTAAATTGAACTTGTATGCTCTAAAAAAAAAAAAAACTTGCATGGAAGTTTTAGTATAGCAAACAAACAGAAGTATCAAAACGGGGAAGGGGTGCAGAAGAGCCTGATAAAAAAAAGTTCATATAAATTAGCTTATACAGTAGAGGCTTTAAGGTAATATTAGCACTTCAAATCTCAATAGCAATTTCAAGATTACACTTAGCAAATACTGAAATTATGAAATATCCCAAAAAATCTGTCACAATAAGGATTTGTGAAGTTGTTGCGCAAACATGTTTTTAAAATATTGAGATAATAGGTTGCTGTAAATTCAGCAGGTTTACTCTCTACCTCCACAGAATCAGAGAGCATGAGCTGCTGTATCGCATCAACGCTCAAATGAAGGCCTTCAGGAAAGAGCTACAGACCTTTATAGACCGCCTCGATGTTCCCAAACCAGAGGGTCAACAAGCCGAGGAGCCACTGTCTGTAAGCAAATGCCACCATTAATAGATAATATACATATAACCCAGTGTAACTCTTTTGTTACTAATTCTTTTCTCTCTGTTCATTTCACAACATGAAGATGTTTCAGCCAATCATTCTGTTGATACTCATTCTTGTTTTGTTTTCGTCGTTGTCCTATGCCACTATTTTTAAATTGGTATTCCTTTTCACCCTATTTTTTGTTCTTTAAAGTTTAAAGCATTTCCACTTCTTTTTTTTCATTTGATGTTATTTTTTCCATTTGTATATATTCATTGTTTATGTTCACCACATAACACAAGAGAAGACCTCAAGATATCATTTACTCCGCTTGACCCAAGAGATACTCATCAATTCATCATTTGCCAGAGACCAGACGTGGAACTTAAGTTAATGGGTGAGTTTTGCATTTAATAAAATCAGGATAGAAAAATGCATAGCTGAAATAATGTTAAGTTAAGATGAACATTCATTTATTGCATGACTTCTACAGGCCTGATAGAAACATGCGCTCCTTTTGGTTGGGTTTTGGGCAGGGCTCACAGGATGCATTGCCCACAGACGAAAGTTTGACCCCCATATATATGCCTGCGTAAACCTGTACTGACAACATTACACCAAGTTCACGGTGTAGTCGTTATTTGGTGATTCTGCGTCAGATGGTATGTGTCATGTTTGTCTTTGTGTGCGCGAGAGAGTGTAAAGACACTCAATGCAGGGTCTGTAAAACTAGGCAAATGTGCTGATGTTGGGTCTGTTATACAGCGGACTGACCGAGCAGGGGGCGGGGCCGGTCCACTTCTTTCATCCCACCATGACGTCACATATTAGAGCCAGCTGTGGGACAGAGGCAGAGAAGAGGGGAAAGCACAGTTTTATTTCTGCTAATGACTGTATGGTTTCAGTCCAGCGTCCTGCATTTAGCTCAAGTTAGACTCTATTTTGCAGATTCAAGCTGTTGGATATAATGTAGCCTTCTTACTATTTCTGAACGAGGAGGTGTCTTCCAAGACAAAAGTAAAGGTAGGTCTAAATGACACGTGGGACATAAGGTTTATTACAGTTGTGTTAAAGTCTGATGAATGGGAAAGGCAGGGTGATGAGCTACAGCTAAAGGCTAAAGCATGTTAAATGCATAGTTCAGTGTGAATATTGCCCTAGATCTGTTAAATGAATAATGCCCCACAATTCATTGCTTGCCTCGTGACAGTCATCCCGCAGCTATTCTTAAAATCAGATCAAATGCGTTTCGAGGCGAAGACTCTAATCCATCGGCTACACACAAACTGAAAAGTACTTATTAAACTAGTTTACACATGGTCAAACGTTACCTGGCATATAGAGCAGCTTGCAAGGTTATAGCTTGTTAGCAACATCTTCTTCGCCCGTGTTGTGCTCACCCTGGATGCGTAATGGATACTGTATGACAGGTAGCTGCTGATTGCGCGTCTTGATTGGCGCACAAATGTGTTGGGTAATTTGGCGCACGAGGCCACGTCTTCCTGACGCCGATGAGCTATGCTGCTTAGAAAAATAAACTCCTGGTTACAAGAGGTAAAAATACACCAGTGTGCTCCACGATATTTTGGGACCTTCACCGTCTCCCATTCGCGTTAAAGTCGTTGCTGGGTGTCTGTCTTTGCCAGCTCTGGGCTGTCGCAATCGCAAACAGTTCAAAGACGACGCGGCGCTGCGAGTCACTGGAGTCACTTCAGAATGAGCAAAGAAAGTCAAAGTGCGACGACGATGGACATATAAAGATCACCTTTTCACTCCAAAGACATGAAGGAAACCGTGGAGTTATTCCTCGTTGACTGCGAGACCGCAGCGAGGACAGCTGCTGTGGGACAGAGGGGGGACCTGGTCGGCTTTGGATAAATTGTGAAATGGAGCTTATGTGAAAGTTTGGCTTTTTGCTTATTTATTTTTTTAAGAAATCAAAATGTGAACTTATTGGCAAGAAATTTTAAGCTATAGAGATTTCGCCTTTTGCGAGAAATGTGGAGTGCTTTTATGAATGGCTCTGGACTGCACGCAGGGGGCGGTTCGGGCGGGGGCTATGTCCCGTCTCAAGGATGGGAGTTTGTGCCCTGCTCCAGGATGGAGAGGGCAGACAGAGGCAAAGGCAAAAACCGCAATCCTCTGAGAAGGATCTCCTCGCCGCCTACTGTCTTCAGTCAGATATACGAGCAGCAGTTTCAGGCTCCAGGGGAGCAGCACGGACCCGGCACAGCGTCTGAACTCATCAGGGGCCAAATGTGGTCGGGTCCCGAGCAGCAGCAGCAAGAACAACAGCACGTCCGGCTTAAGAAGAAATTTGAGGAACTTAAGAAGCGTCATATTGAAGACAAGGAAGAATGGATGAAGGAGAAAGAGTCATTGTTGAGAGAAGTTGCAAATATACAAGTAAAGCAACTTTTTTTTCATGAATGCAAAAAAACGTCTGTCTGATCTCTAAGATGTTGGTTATGGGAAAAAAAACATTTGAGTCAAGTGATTTACACTGCTAAACCAAGGGTCTTTTTTTCTGCAGGGAGGTGAGAACAGAAGAATTTTGTTGGATCTGAAGACCGTTTTGGAGGAGGTGCAGGTGGAGGTGAAGCGAGAGGAGGAGAAGAGGAGTGAGTTACAGCTGCAGTATACCAGAGACCGGTGCAGCTGGGAGCTGGAGAAGGCTGAGCTCAAACGCAGGATTGCACAGGTAACAGACCAACTGATGTAGCCTAGTGTGTAGAGTATGGTTAGAGATGTGAGCGATGACACAGTAAGCTTACCAGAACAAGACCATCTTTTTTGGTATGAATAGTTTGTGCTTGACACTCACATCATTACGTTTAGCTTGTAATGCTCTGTGATTGTGAATGTAAAACAAAGCAACGGGCTTGAAAACATGTAGTGTTACGTACACTAAAAGGAAATAAGCAGAAATGTTTGATATTGGCTTGCATACAGTGCTAAGAGCTGACACAATTGCTTGATGTAAATCTATGCTATAACTAATCTGGTCACGCAAGTCCTTGTTTGTTTGAAGTCTGAAACAAAAGTATGCTTGTTCATTGTGGACAGAGTATGTTTACGCATGACTTAAATCAACATCTTTCTTTCTATGATGTGATGATTAGATGTTCTATGACTTTTAATCCCATAGATTTGATTTTTATCACAAGCTTTAAACCCGGCAAGAAATGGCATGCATTCAGCCCTTGCACCGTTTGTATTGCTATTCAGGATACAATTTGAAAAAGGCAGATCTCTTAGCTTCCTGTGAAATTGGCTGGGAAATGTCACAAATGACACTGTATGCCAGAGCATCGTGTCTTCCTGACTACTCATCCTTCCTTTCATAGTTTATTAAAAAGGCATTACTGCCTTGTGTTCATCACAGACAGTGAATCTGACAGTTATTACAGACAATGATCAGAACTCAAAAGCCTACATAAACAGTGCATGACCGTTGAGATACTAATGTAAACAAACCTGTTTTAATTAGCACTGGCTTTGGCGTGTAAATCAATGCTGTAGTATATATTTATAAATGACTAATTATAGAATTTGGGTCTACATGAAGTGTAAACACTACTCAAGCTGCTACATTCCTATGATAGGAAAGGAAACCTCATTGCACATATGCAGAAGTTACATGCCTGAATTGATTGCTGAAACAGACCAGGAAAATGTGAGCTGAAGTGCAGCCACAGAGGCGTGGTTTAATCCATTGTAAAGTTGTTTTGTTCTGATGCTGCGTCCGCGTGCAGTTTGTGTTTACTACAGGCTAATTTTGGGATTCTAGTTTGATTCAAAACACAGTCATGTGTCACCATTTGTAATCTTAAACTTTTCGACAGGGTTTAAATCTCTGGGGCTCACATGATCAGCAGACATGCTGTATGTAGGTGCTATTTTAATTTTAGAGGTCAAAGGTGAACAATTTTAGTGTTGGTGAGAAGCCTCACCATCATTTTCAAAATGGTTCAAACAGAAAAGACACACTCAGAGCTTAGGTCTCATAGCTAATAACTTTAGCCGTTGTCCTGAAATAATGCAACCTTTATGAACAATAGCAACTTATTATACATCTATACAGTGCCTGCTTTTTGCCAGGTTTCTTTTCTGTCATTGTAAATCACATTTCCTAAATACAAACTGATCCAACCACTGACACATTTATTTTGTTTTTCTTGAGCAATCTTTTCTCACAACCACACACTCAAATTATTACACCACTTGGACATTTCTCATGCTGTGTTTACCACCCAAATAAACTTCTTGGCTGGGTTATTTCAGTCATATTTTTATGAGTGTCAGTCATTTCCCAAAGCTGCCAGAAGCTGAGAGACGTCTCACTCTGGTCAGCTGCGACTGCCCCGTTGCCTTTACCTCGTCTCCCACCTTCCAGAGGAATGTGACTTTGTATAGGGCTGTGTGCCCACTATTTATAGCAGGTCACTGACACAGTTACCCTCATATACAGTGTGCCATATGAGGGTGGTCAGAGTGTCAGCCATTATTTTAAGTTAAAAAAAAAAGTTGCATTGTGCCCCTGCTCCTCTGATAACAACACAAAACAAAAGCCGTCTTCTTTAAACCCCATTCCTTCCAGGGCTCAACACAACAAAGCACCTGCAGGAAATTGCATGATAATAAGCTGTAAATAAATAATTCTTGACCTCCCTCTCCCCACTGTCAGTTAAATAAATAGAATATCTTACATTTTGTCTTGTGACTGGATAAGATAATGTTACATTAAGTTTCCTCCCTGGGCCATTTCATCCACAGCAGTATAGTCTTGCGGTGTCAATCAATAAAAAATTCCAACTCTTGTATTGAATTTTCCAGCCGTCTTGTTTTGTGTACTTTCTGCACTTGTTTACTTTTGGATGTTTAAATAGATTGTGGACAGCGCCCATCATCGTGCATCTGTAATTGTGGATAGTTTTAAGCGAGGCCCTGCACAGACAGAAAAGCCATGAGTTGTTTTTCTACACCATAGTTTTTTGACCCCAGGCCACAAGCAGAAATAGCACTGTGACTGAGGCTTGTAAGAAGGCTTTGGTCAATGTCTGTGTGGACTGCACACTCAAATAACACACTCGGGCATGTCCACTATGTACATGCAACTCAGACAATAGATCTTTCCAGAATTACAAGCCAATTCAACAGCACCAAAAATGCACGCTTCATTCCAGCAAATGCACTTAGAAAAACTCTTACCGTAGATGTTAAGTTTGAATGACAGTGTAATTGAGAGAAATTCCCTCTCTGCAAATCCAAGGCTTGGCTCTTTTACATCCAGAGTATTGTGTAACTGTTTGCATATATTCTCTAATTTGAAAACAGTCAGGAAAAAAAAAGTAGCCATGTGGATTTTGTACGTACGTGCATATTTTGACATGCCTGAAATCGGTTGTATCCTGAAATGTATCCGGTCTTAGTATGAGACCTTTGAGAGTCTGCAGCCCTGGACCAGTGATCTTTGCACTAAAGCTCAGGATATGGTTATGTCTATTCCTACAGTGAACCCACTCACACTCGTCCCTCTGGCACTTTATTCCCACACATCCTGCCACTCCTTCATACTCAATTCCACTTTGAACGAAACATCTTCAACTAAATGAAGTTGTGTTCCTAGACATTGACAATGGTTTCCATCTGGCAATACAGGTGAATTGGGGAAAAATACACACATGCTATTCATTCATTCATACAAACATTTAGAGATTCTTTCTCACATTTATTTTTTATCTTCATAACACCCAGCCCTTTGTGGGAATTAGACATTTTATATCTAAAAGTAAAACAAAAATAAGCATAGCATACATCTCTGGGGACAACGTTGAGGTTAAAACATGTAGGTTTAGTTTCATTTTGTTGACGTATTCGATGCAGAGATTTATTCCGACGGAATAAAAGTCCTTCAGTAAATTATCTAGGTATTACTGAAAATGTTCAATGAAAGCTCAATGAATCTAGCCAGGAATTGGCATCCGTAGGTTGAATTTAAAGCAGTACTAAGGTACATGTTTACCTTTAATAAATCCTTTCCGTAGTCCCTCTGGGGGTAATGTGGTACAAGTGTTAATGGGATGATTGGGGGGGGTCTTTCATCTCTCCCTGGTGTCTCTTATCTTATCTATCCAGAAAACCACAATTGCAACTTTGCACCAATACACACTAATGGAATCACAAAGAAGAGGCTAGCAGGCTAACGTGCAGTTAGTTTGAGTGAAAAAAAAAAATCTCCATTGTGTAATTGGATGTACAATATCCCTCTCTCCCTTTGTCTTTTCTGTCAGTGTAGTATTTACTCATTTACATTTACAATTAATGAGTAAAAAACATCTGCAGTGGCGCTTATGGCCTCGAGGGGCATGAGTTACTTAGTACTACTTTAAGTGAAGATGTGTGATAAAAATGCATTTTCAGGAAAGGACCGTTGAAAGTTGATTTAGTAAAGTAATAACACATCTTACTCTGTTTATTTAACTATCTCTTAGTGTCTGGGTGAAAAGGTGCTTGTTCATGAAGCTAACTGGCCCAAAACCTGTAAATTGAATAGAAATTGAGTGTGCCATCCCTCAATTTACACATTGTCTAATTCTGCAGTTGGAGGCTAGAGAGGGCGCTCGGCTGGTGACCGGAGGGGCCCAGACAGCAGCAGGTCTTGGTGCAGGAGGAGTGCCGCGAAGTCATCAAAAACATCCAGACGACACGCTCCGCAGGGAACGAGAGGAGCAGAGGAGGCTTTTGGTGGAATCGCACACCACAGCGATGGACCTGCGCTGCCGTTTGGAGCACAGTGAGAGGGACTGGCTGCGAGAGAAAGCGGAACTGTTGGAGAGGTTTGACGTGGAGAGAAGGGAATGGGAATGTCAGCTGAAGGATATGCAGAGGAAAATAGAAGAGGTACATTTTTAAATACAGCTGAATTGTAAAACTTTTAAGTCATAACCCTATAATACAATGTAGCTTCTGAGCTTGACCCAGATACGTTCATCATATTCATCACATACCCCTCACATCCTCGCAAACAATGTCAGTCATTGTTGCAGCTGCATGTTATGAATGGGAAGTGGGTGGGAATTGTCTCTATTGTGTTACATTAGGATGTTTTAGAGAGAGGTCTAGGGAAGCTGAACCCTGTGAAAAGTAGGTTTAAGCTGGAGTGCTTGATTTTAGGAGGTAGGAGTTTAGGAGGTAGTTGAATATACACTGTTCCCCCAGCTCATTTGTAGCTTTCAGAATACCTCCCATGCATCCTGATTGTTCTCCTTCGACATATTAACGATAGAGCACTACACGTTACTCCTCCCCATTTACATTAATAACAGAAAGTTGGAGAGAATCCATGATGGAAGAGCTGACTCCTCCTATAGAGCGGTGGTTCTCAGCTGGGACACTGTAAGGATCCACTGTAATCCTAGGGTTCCAAGCTCTGACCCAAATACAATTGATATATATCATTTAAGAAATATATATTTTCCCCACAAATTAACTTTCAATTAACATTAAATTAACCTACAAAGCTGAAATTATGAACAAAACAGGAGTATTTTTTAAAGGATTTCTTCACTTTTATAGAGGACAAATATTCATCTCTTGACCCCCACCTGAACCGAGCACATTTTCTCTAGTTTGGCTTTACCCAAATCTAAAAGCTTCTTGAAAAAAGCGTCAATACAGCAATGAAAACGAGGATGAAAGCTACAAAAACACAACACAAAAACTATCTAACTAACGCCGATTTAGACTCCGTTTCATTTAGACTAGTCCGTGTTAGCGATCAATGAAAATGTTCTATATTGAGATGCCAACAGTGAAAGCAAGCTATTTAAGGACACCATTTTCTACATTCACAGACAGTTAAGACCTATGTCTGTGTAAGCTCTCAGGCGTACATGAGTTTTCCATCTTAGGCAAAAATTCCTAAACCATCATCTGCACTTGGTAGTTTAAGTGTTGCGGACATTTAGCCTCTCGCCTAAGTTTCTAAAGTTGCTAAAATCAAGTTTCATGTTCTGGAGGTTTTTAACATGTCCAGGAACATCAACATTTGAGGGAAGATTGAAATATAAGATGCTAATCCAGTTTACAAGAATCACATACATTTGAGAACATGTTTATTAAGGTCTGGGTCCAAGGATACAGGATTTTGTTCTTGTTGCAGAGGATGTTTTACTACATAAGTGCAGTCTTTGCGATTTAGTAATTGCTACTGTTCAAATGGAAATTTTGATTTAATTGCAATTATTTGTTGTAGCCTTATATTCTGCTCATTCTTTTATTTAAAGCTCTTGTCCCTCATGAAACTAAAAACAATTTCCTTTTTGTCTTTTGTTGTAGTTGTACTGTGAGGTAAGGGCCAAAAGAGAAGGGACCAGCGTGGACATGAGAAAGCACTATGAGGGCAGCGCTGCAGACAGGCTCAGTACTGGCTCCAGCCTCCTCAGCGACAACTCGCGCTCAGAGCCCCTGAGCAGCAGCAGCCAGTCAGAGCAAAGATCAGCGCTATTTACTGGGTTTGGCAGTGACGACAAAATCAACCTGGACAGTGAAAGTCACCACTCTGCTGCTTTCCACTTAGGCACACATGATCATGTACAAACTGTTTATGAGGAGGACCTGAGATCCAGTGGGACTTGGCGGCCAGATGCAGCCTCTCAGAGGGGAGAAGTTATAGATACAGCGGAGCTGGATAGTATTTTACAGCTTCGTGGATGTGCAGAGTCCATTAAAACCACTGCCAAAGAGAATGAAAGTGTCCACCAGAATCCCAGAGAAAATCCTTCCTGGACTGAGCTGAATTATGGCAGTGAGAAAAAGAGAAACACCACCGCTCTCAATGCTGTGAGTATTCAGGAATGCTTTTCTCTTATCTCAGATTAAATCACAGAAATTCATAATCACATCACCATTTTTTATTGAATTTGAATTTTAACACAAAGATTTCATTCATCCATTTGTGATCACATGATGCCTCCTAGCGTGCAATGATTTGGATCCTGATTTTGTTCTTTCAGGCTCTTAAAGAGATTGCGCGTGTCAGTGAAGAGCTGTGTAGCTACCAGGAGGAGATCAGACAAAAGAGCGGAGACAAGAGGTAACATTATCTATTTAAACCTAAATCTGGAAAGGATTTTCATATGCATGTGGTTTATAAAAATATGTATATAATTAATATTTTTCAGAAATCCATCGGAGGATGGAGACATACTTGAACCATGCGACCTTAGCCAAATTTATGATGAATTGAGAGCTTTGGAAAGGGAGCACTGGATCACCTTGTCCCCCGAAAACACATGGAGGTCCATCTCTGGACCAGGACCACAGCTCAGTCCTGGGGCACAGTCTGAAATAGACGCCACAGCCCCACCCATCCCGCCGCGCTCCTCGTCCTGGAATCTGAGCTCTCAACAAGACACTGACCTGTACATCCCAGAGTCTCCACTGACCTCAGCCAGGAAGTGTCACAGTCCCTGTGTGGTAGTGGACAGGAAGTGCACAAGCCCCTCAATTGTGAGAAAGTTTGAAGCCATGCTCCAGGAAAATGAAGGGAAAGTTTTGATTGATGGAGTACGATCTTCATGTGCTGTACCTGCCAATCCAAACTGTAATGTCAGCTGCTGCCACAGCCGCTGGTCCTGTGATGCTAGTAAGTTAGCGAACAAAGTGTCTTCGTATGGGACCGTCCAGAAAAGCTTCTCAGAAGTCAACATTGTGACTGCTGCTAAAAACATTGGCATAGACTACAGTCCTGCTGGTGCTATTTTGAAAAACCAAGAGGTGCATCAAAAGCCTCAGACTTTGAAAGAGGCTCCTGTGCACCTCTCTGCTCCAGAGCTACCTCCTGCCAGCCCTGTCCTGCTGGGCTCCAGGAGAAACCTAACACTGGAACAGAAAACAGCAGAGTTCAACCGGTGTCTGTTTCAGGCCGAGATGGGCCGCGGGGTAGAGGAGCAGGACAATTTCTCACCTATAAACCCCTCCCCTGGACTCTGCCAACAAGGGCTTTTAACAAGTGCTGGCTCAGGTGAAGAGCTGCTTCCCAGGGAAATCCAATTCAAGCATCACTCCGAAGTCCCAACTCGCTGTTTTGGTGTTGAACCCAAAATCACACAGTCTCTCTCCATCTCAGATATCACAAAGCAAAGCCCAGAGGTTCCAGCACAAACTAGGTGTGGTTCAAGAGGTCAACCAGTGAAGAAAGAGCGAGAAACCCATCATTCACCATTAAAAGAGAAACATGCAGCAGAACAAGAGCTTGCCACAAAAGCCGCTCAAAGGTCTGAGAGCCACTCTGAGGTCAAGCTCAGTCCTTCCAGAAAAACACCAATCAAAGTGACCACAGATTTTCTCTGCTTTGAGCGCTTCCCGTCTGAAAATATGAGTCTGACCCTGGACTCCTCCAGCTCCGAGAGTGACTGTGATGAAAAACCTCAGTGCAGAGCAAGAGTGTCCCAGCCGCTCTCTGTTGAGAACAAACAGAAACCAACAAGAGGGCAACAAGTGCAGGCGAAACAAGTGCAGCCGTCTGACTCCTGCAGGCCCGGGCTCCGGATAATGAGCGAGCATCCTTGGAAACAGCTCACACTGGCAGCCTACCCACGACCCGAGGGCTCCCGCTCCAACTACGGAGCAGTGGAGAGAATACTCAAGAACTATGAGACAGCAACCAAAAACAGGAACCAACAGAGAGAGACAGCCTCAAGTCCCAACCTAAGTGTGAGGGAGACGAGTGACAGAGAGCTGAACATGCTGGACATGGACTCTACTCCTCTGTTCATAAGAGAAACACTGCCACACTCGCCAAGCACTCACAAGATCCTCGAGCTGAAAGAGATCCAACTAAGTGGGCAGGTGGGTAGTGTATGCCTTTGTATGTCCACATCGCCTTTATTCACTAATCCAATCATACACTTAATTAATGAGTGATCAGATGCCTAATATGAACGGCAAATACCTTTCATGTTTTTATTTTGGCCACATTCTTAAAAGGGGCGATATGAAAACAATGCGCCTTGAAACAGCACTTTTAACGTTAGAACCCACACTTTGTTCTCTAACTCTAGCAAACAAATGCCCATGACTGAGGACACTTCTGATTGGACTGTTGTTTATTTCTGGTGTGCAGACAAAAACAGGCCCAAACCGCCATTATAATCTGGGCATCTGGGGCATTCCACTGCTGTAAGGCTCATAATTAAAGTAATGAGTGGCTTTGGCATATTATGGTAACTGTTGCCCTTTCACAGTTTCTCCATGAACTGTGTATACAATACGGTTTTTCAGTTTATTGCATTAAATCACTGCGAAAAGCCAATTCACTAATCTGCTATGGAAGACTCAGAAAATGACCTGTGGCGATGGAGTCGTAAAAAGATTGGGTGGCCGTTTACTTTGCTTAAAGTTATTTGGGTCCAGAACTTATTTTTTAGCAAAGAACGCTGATACACTTATTAACAATATATCAACAAATATTATGATGTATGATATACAGTACAATAGATTAAGATATTTTCCAAACCAGCACCTTCAAAATCACAAGTACTTCTGACGGCTGGCCAACATTTGAAAAACAAGTGACGTGTGGTAATTATGTTTACTACCAAAAGCATTTTAGACTCATTTTTTTTTTTGTCTGGTTGCCTTCCTTTTAACCCTAAAAAACTGAAATAGGATTAAAACAATTCTTGACAATGTCTGGTCTATAATCCTGTCAAAACATAAATACTTGGCATCTCCAGCCGTGGCCAATGTTATTTTAGTACTTTTAGGTGATTCAGTCTTAGTTTCTGTCCCAGCTTTGATTAGTTGCCGGTAGCATTAGCATGCTGCCGTTAGCATTAGCATGCTGTTGCTAGTTGCAGAATTTTGCGCAGCGAGCAAACATCTTAGCTTCAAAATGACATACAACAAGTCCATATTGACTGAGATATAACCTGTATTTAACAAACTTGTAGCTAAACAATTTCATTGCAATGTTTCTCAGTTACCCTGAGGTCTAGGACTCATTTTAAAGCCCTGACTTTGCTCTTTCCAATGCAAAAAAACTGGAAGGCTCTGTCACTTTCGTTCCTGGAGATATCAGCCTTTATTGTTGCGAGATCAGCCGATAGCCGATATTGTAAAATCTCCAAATATCAGCCCAGCCGGCCGATATATTGGGTGACCTCTAGTCAAAATATGACATCAAAGACAAGACATCAGTTCAACATATTTGTTTTTTTAGTTATGAACATTTTCCATTTGTAGTCCAAGCACTGATACAAAGTTGCGCGAGTTTTAAAGAGACAATGCTGCAACTTTTTCCCAAATTGGTCCTTTAACAGTATATTGTTGAACTAAGCCTGTTGTTTCCCATAGGATCAAGATGACTACATTTGGGACACATGAAACAAAATGTAACGTATCTGTGTGGCGGGATTTTACCGAATCATGTGAAAACCCTAAGTGGTAATGAATTTGTCTCGCGACAGGCAAACCAAGAGTCTTCCACCACACCTTCTGTCGCGAAGCAGAAGAACTTTTCCAGACCTGCACGTCCAGCCAACCGCCGCTTACCGTCTCGATGGGCAGGCCGCTCTCCTTTCTCCAGGTCATCTCCATCCTCCTCCACTGTTGCACCGCCATCTTTCAGCCTCCAAAAACACTCTTCATTTACATATTCACGCGCCTTTCGTATGGAGTCTGTCATCCACTGAACCCACCCAGAAGCCTTGAGTGAACCTACAAACTGTGAACTTTGCTTTTCGTAACGTTGTACATACCAAAATACGCAAAAACTGAAGTGCATTAGTGAGGATTTTACCGACAAACAACTATAGTATGTGTTTGAGGAGCAGAGTTGACCAAAAGCAGCTTATGACAACTTTGCATCAAGAGAATGAAATAGATCTACCAGGCTTATTTCTATGGAGCAAACATATCCACCGCGCCTCAAGTTCAACCATGAAACTGTCTTTCTGAGCTCAGGTGTGGACTTAAGACTATTGTAGCCTTGCTGATACAGGACTGTACACATTCTCCTCTCCACTACACCTGTCAGATACCACAGTTTTATACACGTGGCCAAAACAAAGTCCAATATATTATGAAGTAAAGGTATTCAGTACTGTATGCATCATTACAGCTGTACTATGTGTCACTATACAACACATCATTGGCACAAGATGGCCAGCAATCAACAAATGTGTTTTTCTAGAACTATTTCATTTTTAAAGTCCTGTATTGCTTCTTTCTCTGCCTTCACACTGTTACACGCACTGCAGACTGTATTCTCCCATGACTGTAATGAATGGACATTTTTGTTAACAAATGAACACTTCAGTTTGATTTTGTTACAAAGGCTGGTTTCTTCATGTGATTTTACATAGTGTTAATAATTGCGATACAGTGACATTGCACATAATGCTGGCGTTTTCTGAATTTTGTCTTCAGCGCAGCCACAAAGGCCCCTGCGTTGGTGCGTCGCAAATGATGGAAGGCTTTTCAGAGTAGTGTTTAAAGGTCACTTACATTTTCAGGTAAAAGTTGTCAATACAATGCAGGTGTGGCCTTCGATGTTCTTTGTGTAATAAACATTCTGATGTACGGTGGTTTTTCACACTTTTGTAAAGGCTTTTAAACAGTTTGCAGCACATTCCTTCCTCAGAATATCACCACGATGTCGCAACACCCCATTCAATCAGTATCTTCATCTGGGCCTGGCATCTTGGTGACATTGTGATCTATTACTTGGATCCATGACCGGAGTTTAACTTTGCAACAGTAAATCAGTGTGTCCCGAGTTATTTATCGTACATTGACTCAACATAATATAATAATAATGTTAATAATGTCATTTTTAAAAGTTTAGCTGCAGCTATTTTATTTTATTCATTTATTTAGTATGATGCACTTGCAATTTACATCTCATCAGATTTTGGTGACTCTTAAAGACGAGCTGCTGTTTACAAACTTATCGTTGACTGTGATGGATACCTAACCCTCACAATGAAACCTGGCACCTACAGTCTGACAGATGCAACAGGTGTAATGAGGTCCTGGTGCCAGAAATCCTACCCTAGTGATGATATAAATATTATTATCCGGTAGTGATGCCGTGCGCTACACCAAGTTGGCATGTCTCACTCCATTTTCCTGTTTCAACAGTCTGGGGGGGGGGTTGTGTATTCACTGCTCCAGCTTATAGGCCTGTCGCAATAACATTTTAAGTTTGATTGCTGAGGCAGGAAAATATCGCGATAAACAATATTATTGAGGACAGTTTCACGCCACAATAATTCATTTAGAAAGAAAAAGGAAATCACAGTATGCTCTTGCACTTCATATTTCACATATAATAACACAATGACACAACACAGGAAACACAATTTACTTGGGTAATATTGAGCTAAATTTAGTGACAAAAAATATTGAGCCCAATTTGTTGTTTTTGAAGTATGTAAGATATAGTAATGATTGTGACAGGCCTAATCCATCCTGCTCGCGTGTCTGAAGACTACTGACATCCGGATACTCTTAACATTCAATCAGTATTGTGAACATTAGAAATATTTTTTGAGATGAAAGAGGCTCATTTGTGGTGTGTACTTTATGTAACATCTGTAATTTGCACCGGAGGTTAAAGGTGGTGCATTTTTGTCAGAGCCCAAATCCAGATGAACATAAAGCCAGGAAGGGTTTGTGGACTTTTTGAAGCCTGAAGATTTATGGTAAAAACAAAATGAGCTCATATTTCTACTACTAAGAGGCAGACATACAAAACCCCTTAAAGGGACTATAAGGAGTTTAAAAATGTTAAAATTAAGTATTTTCCTCCCCCTACATGTTCCGGCCATGTCCTAATGTGTAGAATGAGCTCAGACCTGTTCACCACAACTGCCTCTAAAATCCTGTACGGTCACTCAAAAATGTCTCACTTCGGCCCGAATTGCCGTCATGCACGAGCTTAATATAGAAGGTGCAGTGACACATATGGCCTGAGGTGGCAGTAGTGAGTATAAAATGGCGAACTTGCTTCCAGCCCCTTTAAACCCTCTGTGAATTCCTGGCACCTGCACTCCTCCACTTTGAACTTTCCCTCTTCTTGTTTTATCCGAGAGCAGCACTGGAGCCATGCTGACTGCGGAGCATTCCCTCACTTCCCAGACAGCTGTCTATCGATTGGCGTGTGCACTGGAGCATCAGTGCAGCGCAGCACCCTGACAATCACACCATCTCTGTTCATAGGCCGTTGGTGCACGGTCCCATTAGGAGGACTGGACGTAGTTTCAGACAATCAATGAAAGACATCCCCTCATCACCACCCACCTCTCCCTCCACATATCCAAACACATGATCACGCTCACCCCAGGCCCCCTCCATACTGTCCAGATGATCCAGGTAAGAAAACACCATCAGAGGTGCCGTCTGCACCGGGGGCAGCACATCGGGGCCCCAGGGCTCTGACAGGAGGTGAGGCCTTTCCTTCAGGCTGTTTCAGAACCAGAGCCAGAGGACTGCACCATGAATGTGTGCCCTGACCTTTGGAATGGCTAGAGGGTTTGTTTTGTAAAAGCAATTCTGAAAGAAAAGAATATAAGACCATTAAGACGTTTAAAAACTAAACCAAGCCTCAACGCAGACTCCATCAAATATCTTCAAGCCATTCACAAATGCCATTAAGGTGTAAAACGTAAATTAGTAAATGAGCCATTGCACAGATAACATTTTGTCCAGTTTTGTAGACACCAAACCTGAACTCCTGTTCTCGTTACACAACTGTAGGGTGTACAGTTTCAAAGTGGTGCAAGGAAGAAATGCTAAAGTGACTTTATGATACCTCTAAAATCAAGGGGGGGGCAAATATTTGAAATTGCAATGCATCTGTTGTGCCCCTACAGCCCTGCCTCATTACTTGTTCTACCCACTAAAGTATCATTATAGTTATTATAATGAACTAATCAAATCTGTTACAACAAATATAAACCTTTTTAGTGTCGTCAGGTGGAGTGATGGTCAGAGACAGGTTGCAGGCCACAGCTCATAAGTCGCCTGTACTGTACAGAGGGGTCTGTCATTCTGAAATAACTGCAGTCCCACTGACCTCTCTGGGTTCCTCACTTTTAAATAGACACCGGAGGCTCAGCTCGTATACGCCTGTCATCCACGGCATTGTTCCTGACACATAGCTGAAGGAACACTTCACAAAGGAATTCATAAAGGGAAGAAAGCGATCAACAAAATGCTGTTGTAGAGCAGTGGATCTCACATTTCAATTAGAGATCATTTAATTGATGCCTCAGTAATGCATTTGAATTAAGAGTTTTCTGGGGTATATATAGTTTACACTAAGTTTAGGCTATTGATTTTTATTTTATTTTACTTGACCCTTTATAGACCTGGGTTTGTCCTGAACTGCTATTGATTGAGGCCTGGTGATACTTGGAAGGTCAAACATTTTAAGAGGTGAGAAAAAGTTTGAGAACCACTTTTATATAGAACAGTGCAAAATCCTAATCTGTGAAGCAATGAAATCTAGGAACTCTGTAATTCCTGGATTGTAACATAGGTAACATAAAGATCTACCATTTATCACATGGTCCCTTCATAAATCTACTTTTTCTTTTTTAAATCCGTCTCTTCTCACCTGTCAGCTTCAAAAGAAAAGGGTTGGCTATATTGGTCTACCCATATAGGCAGTAAAGCAGTAAAATATTTTTGGTTGCTCAGTTTGTTTTCTCACAGATGTACAAGGCTGTGAATAGAGGATGTGTGGAGAGCACTGAGGGATTTATGCTCCTGCAGCCACAGTGCAGCCCACAGCACAGGAAGTGTCTCAGCCGCTCAGCTTATGGCACATTCCCATTTTATTTAGTCTAGCACTTTGCAGCCTCTGTTCTTCATTCAATGCTTTGCTGATAATGATGGATATGAAACGTAATCTCGTTTTGTGCTGTGATCTCAAGGGGCCCGTGTTATGATGATCACCTGATGATGTCACGAGGGGCACCCCCGTTGTGCTTTTAGCTTTATTTCAACTGCTTTATCATTAAGAAGACTTGGGAACTTTCCATAAAAGGCCCTCGCATCAATTTGAGTTATAAAACGTGTTATATGCATGCAGTATTTTAAGACGCCTGAATAAAGATATTGGATTCATGCTGGAATAAAATGCCAACTGTAGATTGTAGGAGAAGTGCTTAACCCCGAATATAAAGATATGAATTATAGTTGTTCTGAAAATAGTGTGGGTTGACCGTGAGCACAGAACACACATCAGGGATATAAGACAGCAAATAACAGGTGCAGATGCGGTGCTCTTGTTGTGTTCGGAGGCAAGAAGTTTCTACAGTTTTGTCAAACATCGTTATTGTGGATAAAGGTAGAAGCACAAATAATACTTCAAGTCACGCCTGTTTCTTATTTCACCTTAATAGACGACGTGAGGCATGATTAGAGGTTATGGCGCCCTCTTGTGGAGGATTCTCATACTTCACCAGCACTGCCACCACGCTCAGCTCTTCCTCTCGGTCATGTTTCTGGTGGGAACAATTTCAGAGTAACACCAACGGATTCTTCCAAGGTGAGTACTACAATTATACTTTTTTTCCCCCCAAGTTTAAGAAGATGTATCTAATATTGCAACACAGTGGCTTATAGTCACTTTACGCTCTCAAGATACAAAGTAACGCAAACCATTCCTCATTTCCGTCTTATTGCTATCTTGACTGCCCCTTGTTGTCTTTGCAGTAGCACGATGGTGCTCTGTGCAGTGAGTAGACAGTTGCTAAGGAACTGCAGTGCCCCTGGAGCCTGGAGCAGGTACAGCCTTAATCTGTATAAATGTGACAACACAGTGTGTTCTAGAGTGATTCACTTGATTAACTTCGTGCGGTCACTTTCGTTTTATGCATGCATCTGAATAAACTCATTATCAGCCGTAACTAATGGGCTACAATGAGACTTAATACATTGTTTAAGTAACTTGAAGCCTGTTCACTTGGTGTCCTGCAGAGTACTTCAAAGACAGAGCAGTGGCTGGGTGTATTCAAGCTCCCATGGCTTCAACCCAGATGAGATCAGAGAGAAGCTTCTGGCCTTTCCCGGGGGCTCCATAGATCTGAACAAACAAGACTCTGGGATCGCTTTATTAACTGTCAACAACCCTTCAAGGATGAATGCTTTCTCAGGTATGATTTGAAATGTTACCTTTTTGCAGGGTGTAAAGTAACTTTTGTCTCAGGCAGCATGATGGTGGATCTGGAGGCAAGAGTGACTGAGCTGGAGAACTGGTCAGACGGCAAGGGCCTTATAGTCCACGGAGTTGCTGACACATTTTGTTCTGGATCAGATCTAAATGCAGTCAGAGCAATTGCAAATCCGCAGGTTGAAAAGTACAGTATGTACAGTTGTTTGTTCTCGCTTTACTTTTTAATTTCTCTCAAATCTTTGTTTCTTAGGATGGGATGAAGATGTGCATGTTTATGCAGAATGCACTTACAAGGCTACACAGGTAACTTGGGGTCTCCATTGTGAAAATATTTTATTCTTTTCTTAATTCTTACATTTTCTCTCAGTGCAGATTGCCGCTGATCTCAGTTGCTCTTGTGGAGGGAAAGGCTCTGGGAGGAGGAGCAGAGCTCGTGACTGCTTGTGATTTTGTGTAAGCAATATGCACTGATCAGCGATTACATTATTATAACCTGATATTTGATAGATATATAGAGATTCTATTGAAGGAAAAGTGTTTAATTTGTCAATATAAGTTTGTTCTGAGCTGCTCCGACTCACTCAGTTGTTTCAGACATAAAAATGTTGTTATAGAGGACAGTGTAGTTTTCTAGTATCCCCTTGATAATTCTTTCAAGTTAAAGGGGAAGAGGACATTTCTTGTTCACTCTACCAGCCATTAACCCTTGTGTTCTGTTGGGGCATTTCATGCCATTTTTTGCTGTTGATTTGGCCATAAATTTGTCCATATCTGAGATATTTGAGATAGTGTCTGTTACAAAGGGTATTATGGCCAACATTTTCAAAATATGATGTACAAATTTACTACCCTTATGTTATGTTAGTGGCTTTTGGTGCCACTTTTTGAAGGCTGTAAAAACGTTTTCACATTATTATGTTATGAGGCTCATGGGGAGATGCTTATATGGGGCGTTGGGGGAGCTCTGTAGTGAGGCACTGGGGGGTGTTGGAGGGTTTGTGACTTGGGGGTCGTTGTCCATGGTAGGGGGAGTTGTTTTTATACAAACTTCTTTACAAATATGGCTCTATTCAAACAGCACCTGCCAAACACACCTACACCCCACTCCAGACGAGCATATCCCCCCACACATCTTTGAAATACCCGTGGGTGTTTTAAAATGTTAATCCAATTTCTGCCCAAACTCACTTTTCATATGGAAAATTAACAATTGAGTGTGTTGATTTTTTTTATTTTTTTTATTGGCGATACAATAGTTAAATATTTCGATATTTTTTCAAACTTTAGTTTTGTGCAGAACATAATTATGTCAAAAAAGTTTCAATCGACATAATCATCTCCAATATTTTTAAAGCAGTCAAAAAAGTGGCGCGAAATGCCACTAATGGAACATAAGGGTAGAGTTTCTTAAGGGAAGGGTTAAACACATAACTTATATGCATTTGCTCTTTTACAGCCTAATGGTCCAAGGCAGCGTTGTTCAATTTGTCCAGAAACACATGGGCCTTGTCCCAGGATGGGGCGGGGCTGCTCGACTTGTGCGCGTTGTTGGAAGTCAGAATGCTCTAAAGCTCCTCGGTGGGGCCATCAAAGTGGACCCTGAACTAGGACTACAGATTGGTCTGGCAGATGATGTACTAGAGGATGCTCCAGAACACAGGACTGTGTTACAACAGGCTGAAAACTGGCTAAATTCCTACACGAAAGGCCCTGCACCAGTGATTCGAGCTGTGAAGAAGGTAATAATATCAGGGCGCGAGCTTCCTTTAGCAGACGCGCTGAGGACTGAGAAAGACGTGTTTGGGACTGTGTGGGGAGGTCCAGCAAATCTACAGGCCTTGGCCAGCAAAATGAAACACAAATAAGATCACAAGCCATTTTAGTGTTATGAGGAGTGGTTGTGTGGACATGTAATATGCAGTGAAAAAAATTTGTGATTGCAATACCATTAGTGTTTTCATCAAATCAAATTACTCAAAGAGCTAAACACAGCAAATGCTGTTTTTGCAGTGGGTAATCAAAGCATGGATCTGGATGAGGACATAAACTTTAAAATCTCATATGTGGGTGGGTTTAGTCAACATCTCCCTGGAGATGAGCAAGAGACGTCCCGCTCCCTGTAGAGTTCCAGCCAGGTCTGATGAGAGGTGAGCCGCTCTCAGCAAAGACACATGTTTGTTGATTTTTTTTTTTAATGTATTTTCAATAATAAAAATATCTAATAAAATAAATGCTTCTTTTCTATTCTTCCTTTCCTAAAGTGTTTGGAATTGGAATTATAATAAAGCTTTCTTGGCTTATCTGCCAACCCAAAGTGCATCTTCATATATTGAGCAATAACTTTGGAGTTTCATTCACAAGAAGTTGAACAACTTTTAAATGTATTGCCTGTCATGGTCACTGATAAAGTCTGATTAAACCTAAAAAATGTCTCCTTTTATTTCTGTGTCCCGTCAGAGGAATTGAAGTAGTGTCTTGTCTTTAAATGCCATTGTGGTAAGTAATATTGTGCCATAAATAAACTGAATCAGAGAATATCAGTATACGGATATGCAGTGGTAAGATTTAACGTTACGCTGCTGTGTCACCCATTTAGTTAAGATCAAACTAAATGCCTCCAAGTGTGTGCCATTTGTGATGTTCGTCTGTACAATAAGACACCATGTTATTTACACAAGGTTGTGTGGAGGACAAATGACAAAATGTGTCCACTCTTCATTAGCCTTGAAGCAGCACAAGCAGCATAAAAACGGTCAGCATTTGAGTGGGAACAAAAACTACAACAGAACCAAGCAACGATAACGCAATTTATTAGTTTCCATTCAAAGCATGTTAAAACAAAATTACAAACATGTTTGAAGTGTCTACATGATCACAAAAACATTTGCACTGTTCTAAAAGGATCTACGTACAGGAAACAAAAAAGCATAAAAATGTTTACTTTAAAAAAAAAAAGAAAAAAAAAAATATACATTTTCCACTATCAGCCAAGCAGAAGTGTTAAACTCTCTTCAAATGGGCACATTCAAAAGTGAGAAACACAATTTAAATCAATTTCACAAAGAACAATAGGAACTTCATGAGGCCACAGATTCCCCTGTAGTGTCAATGATAAACACTGATGTTAAAAGGCAAGAGTAAAAACTTTCACAATCTGTTAGTAATTTTCTTTTTACGTTCTTAGCATTTCTGAAACTGGGGTTATTCTAATTCTTAAAACGTTGAGGCAACATTTGTGAACTTGAAATTGTAACGAGTTATCTCTAAACAACATTAGCAGTAAAACAACCACTTCTGACGGTGTTCAACCAAAAAGTACCAAACTGTTGCAGAGATGATTCCATTCGTCTGAGGTCACTGGGGACAAATTGATCAACTGTCAGATTTCTGTGCTGTGATAGCGGAAAGAGTGTGCTCCATTATAATGCTGCGGTTACAGTTATGAGAATGATACTGTTTCATTTCTAGAAGGAACATCCTCATTTATGCTGTTTCTTATGCCACCGTTCTGATCAGCAATAATCAAACTCAAGTTCAAACTGTAAAGAGGTGACAAATCTGTGTGTCTCACCTAAATAAGCCTGATACGCCTCGGAACAAATAGCTTTGCAGAATGATTGTGACTTTGCCATAATTCTGGTACAACCACTTTGTGTGATTGATAGAAATGTATAAGGTGACATCTCATTACTCCTGTATTCAGAATGTATCGACTTGTCCTAGTGTTCTGAGTACAGCAGCATCACTGATGACACAAGCTTGCGATGTCACTTTACATTTTCAAGCAATCCACTCACATGAGCTCAGTGGCAAAGTATCCACAATAAATGAAGAATAAATTAATGAACTGGAACATTTGACAATCAGTTGCTACACTTCAGTCACTGTACACTGGCCATCAGGCATCCTGGACCTGCGACTTGAGGAGGGAGAAGTGGATTCTGCTCCAGGAGGGACTCTGTCCTCTGGCTTCAGTCTTTGCCTTCTTGGCCTCTCTTCCAAGGACTCCTCTTGATCCCCACCCTCTTCCTCATCGTCTTCGTCGTCGCTCCAGTCTCCAGAGCCGGATTCTTCCACAGATGTGTGCGGCTCTGATGATCTGGAGGGTGAGGTCTCATCCTCCTCTTCTTCTTCCCCTTCTCCAGGCTCTGAGCGCTCCTGTGAGGGCATGGGTCTGGGACTGAGCTGAAGCTGTGACAGAACATCTTCCAGAGAGGGGCTTGTGTTTCCTGGCTGAGCGCCAAGTGAAGTGGGAGGTCTCACTATGAGGGGTGGAGCTGTGAGCTGCTGCTGTGCGCCTGATGATGTGTCTGCCCCATCAGCTGAACTTTCTCTCCCCACTGCTGCAGTTCCCCCAGAAACACTCTCAGTGTCCAAGCGCAGTCCAGCTACCCCCTTCTTTGGGATGTCTAAAACGTCCCTTTTCATCTTGCGTCTACGACCATGCTCGTTGCGTCGATATTGCACCATATTCTCCAAGTCAGCAACATACAAGAAGCCAGCTATGAGCATTTCAGCGGTTTTCTTGCCTTTAGAAAAAGCGTCCTCCAGCTCACGGCTGGTTCGTTCATCATACTGCCACCATCCATTCCGTCCCTCGTAGTACCAGGCATGGTCATTAGCTGCTCCACTCCTGCCTCCTGCAGAAGCTTTTAATTCTTCTGGAGAGAGCAATGTCGGCCTTTCGAGAAAGTCCTCAGGTACTTCCTGACGGCAGAGAGCACAGCGCTTGCTCTGCCATGATGCTCCCTTCACACACAGGAAGCAGAAGACATGGAGGCACGGAAGCTGGACCGGGTGTATGCAGGTCTGCAGACAAATGGCACACTCCGGTACGGGCAGAGAGGCAGATGGATTATTGGAGGCAGAGCATGGAGACTCTGCATTGTTTCCACTTCCTCCACTACTTTTTTTACTGGATGGCAGTGAACTTAAAGAGTGGTCTACCTCACTGCAACTAGCCATCCTCAAGAAGTACTGTAGAGACAAACAGTAGAGTTGGTGAATATATAATATGAAAATAAAACAGGTTATTATACCAGATGGACAAATGCAATCGGTACTTACAGGAGATGCTCTTAAAGCTGTTGTATCATTGGTGTTGCTACTGGAACAACGAACTTGACACTGTTGAGACAAAAAACAAAAACACTGTAGGGCTAAACTATAGACAGATGTGAGAAAATTGGTGGCAAATTTGCAGTATGTCTGAATTAAAACATTGGTAAAATTAGGGTTAATTTGTTAAGCTCTTCTTAGGTATTATGAGGGGGTCACTTGACTATACTGAACAAAGGGCTGCTCTGTTGAATGGGAATAATCAGTAGGAGAGGACGGATTCCGGCAGTTACATGTAACTAAAGCTGACTAGCTTTACTTTTGTAGTCTAAATATTACGTACATTATTAGCCAACGTAAACCTGCTCAAGCTGGATTCTATGGAGCACCGATTACTTAAGTAATAAATAGACAGAAATAATGGAAGTAACAAAAGTAAACAAACTAGACGTTTTCTGTAATCGAAATAAGCGCACACGGTTTGAGACTAACAAAAGCACACGTCTAAACTTAACACTAACAATACTAAAAACACTGCACCGGGTTCAGGAAATGGACGGATGAGTTTGAAACGACGCTAACATTAGCTTATTTTAGCACGATACAAACAGACAAGGGAAGCGTTTTCTCACGACACAGACAATGTAAAGTAAGAGAACATGGTGTACCTTAAGATTTCAGCGAGCTGAGGCCGTGTATTTATATAACAACGATGCGAATTGATGTGTAATAATAATCTTCTGCTGATTTTGTCTGTCTTTGTTTTCCTCCGAAAAAAGAACCAAAGGATAAAGACAGCTACGTATTTGTACGTATTGACGTAATTGTACGGGTGACGTAAATACGCCTGCGTGTTAGCGGAACTTCCTGTTCGCTCGTGGCTAAAGGACGTTGGTGTCACAGAGGAGAGCGGCTCTGCAGGTATTTCACTTCACTGAACCAAGAAACTAAGTTAGAGCCAAAATGTTTTCCCGAGCCGTAAGACCTACCGTGAGCCTCGTCCGCGGTCTGTCCACCTCCTCACAAAACAACTCCAAAGTGGCGGTGCTCGGAGCGTCAGGCGGGATAGGCCAGCCCCTGTCTTTGCTGCTGAAGAACAGCCCTCTGGTGAGCGAGCTGTCCCTGTATGATATTGCCCACACACCCGGAGTGGCTGCGGACCTCAGCCACATCGAGACCCGAGCTCATGTCACCGGGTTCATGGGTCCAGACCAGCTCGCCGCTGCGCTGCAAGGGTGCGAGGTGGTGGTGATTCCCGCAGGTGTGCCCCGTAAACCCGGTATGACTCGTGACGACCTGTTTAACACAAACGCTACCATTGTAGCCACATTGGCCGACGCTTGTGCCCGCAATTGTCCTGAAGCAATGATCTGCATTATTGCTAACCCTGTGAACTCCACCATCCCGATCACATCAGAGGTCCTGAAGAAACATGGAGTGTATAATCCTAACAGAGTGTTTGGTGTCACAACCTTGGACATTGTTAGAGCAAATACATTTGTGGCAGAGCTCAAGGGCCTGGATCCAGCCCGTGTCAACGTGCCAGTGATTGGAGGTCACGCTGGAAAGACCATCATCCCCCTCATCTCCCAGTGCACACCAAAGGTCGAGTTCCCAGCTGACCAGCTTAGCGCCCTCACCGGCAGGATCCAGGAGGCAGGTACTGAGGTGGTGAAGGCTAAGGCTGGAGCTGGATCAGCTACACTCTCCATGGCCTACGCTGGTGCCCGTTTCACCTTCTCCCTCTTGGACGCCATGAATGGAAAGGAAGGTGTGGTGGAGTGTGCCTTTGTCCGGTCTGAGGAAACTGAGTGCAAGTACTTCTCCACTCCTCTTCTCCTGAGCAAGAATGGTATTGAGAAGAACCTGGGCCTGGGCAAGCTCACTGCTTTTGAAGAGAAGCTGGTGGCTGATGCTATCGGGGAGCTCAAAGGTTCCATCAAGAAAGGCGAGGACTTTGTGGCTAACATGAAGTGAACAGCATTTAATTTGTAGAGGGTCATCTGTAGTTGATGTTTGTCTTATCTACGGCATCTGGAGACATCCCAAGCAACATCTGTTTTTCCTCTCTTTTATTAGCAGTAACCTTGATTCAACAATCCTGACCTAAAAGGATAATTCACTGTTCCTCCCTCTATGAAATGTGACTTTGCTTTGCACTTGTAATTTATTTTCGTCATCTGTATCAGCATTTGTCCATTTTGAAAGTGTAAATTTCAAAACAAAGTATATATTTTCATGTAAGCTTAATACAGGGTTTTCTCTGCTCTAATTTTGAGGAAACGCACTGAACCAGATGCATATAGATGTTACTGATGAAACAACTCACTCCAACAATAAACGGTTTAGACAAAAAAGTAATTTCTCCAAGTCATTCACATCATTACTAAGTTAGTACTCTGACATTCATGCATCATAAAATGGTAGCTGTGTGTAATAAAGTAATCGATTTAATGATGGCTAAGATGTAGATAATGCTGGTTAAAGGTGACTGTTGCATAAGGTTGCCTTAGATGACCTTTGGATTAGTCAGTGTTTACCTTAAACAAAGTGCACATGATGGTGGACAACTATTTTTTTTATATTTTATTTGACATACAGGTGCTTTTGGATTCTGGTCAGGGAGATGCACTGGTAGCAGTTTAATTTACATGAACAAAACCAAAGGCAGACATCGAAATGTCACGAATCTGAATGTCATAAAACTAGATTTGCGCAACATGTACAAAGAATATCAGATTTGATCTCTAGCTTAGATTTGTTTATGGTGCGTTCATAAAAGGTGTCAAAATGGCAAAGAGCGAGCACAATGTATTTTCTTTACAAAAAAAACAAAGTAAATAGATCTAGTGAACAGGAGCAACAACAAACAAATCTACATTCAAAAACCAGCCTGGTACTAGGGACCCATTAAATAATCATTATCAACAAGCATTATAGTACTGTATAACTTCTTAGTCCATTTGTCCGTGCACACAGATCCAGCTAGTTCTTCTTTCTCTGCAGTCCCAACAGCAGCCTCAGTAGCATCTCTTGTTTTATTTAGCAGAGACACAGTAATGGAAATGGGAGAAGTCATACTGTTCGTGGCCCAATACTTCTGGCCGTACGTTCCTCATTCTGCCTGTGCATAAAGTTAATCCAAAAACAGAAAGGTAGCAGCAACACCCCTACACAGAGGGGCTCATAGAGACAGTGCGGAGAATGGGGCTTCAATCTTTGTGTCCCGGAGCACTACTGCTGCGTTGTGTCCGCAGGTGGGACAGGTTCAGAGCGCTGGTCTCTCCGCCTCCTTTGCTCTGTTTTGTTCCTGTTGTCAGAGTTGTCCCGATCAGCAGGGTCCCTGTCCCGCTCCTTCTTCCTGTCACGCAGCACCTCCTGGCTGGTTTTGTCCCTCCTGTTGTTGCGGTTTCTTCTGTCTTTATTTTTCCCTCGACCTGGAGAGAAAAGAGATGTTGAAAGCTTTGTGTTATAACTATATCCTATGACTTCATTTTGGATTAAATTATTGAAGGCATTACACATCTGTGTTGACATGGCTGCAAGGTAAGCATGTTTACTCCACTTCAAAATTTTTGTTGCTAATATTGATTATATAAAGCCTTAAATAAACATAGGCAATATATTACATGACAATTCCGTTTATATTTAAGTTGTAATAAAACTGTTTGGCCTTTTGCTGATGCGATGGGGGGAACTTTCATTGCAATTCCTAATTAAAACCACCAGATGTCGGTGTTGCCTAACAGAGAACCACTGTTGTGCCAGCTGCTGTTTCTCCCATTGTCCAAAATAGAAAGCCTTTAAATAAATCCCTAATTTATCTGTTCTTGCAACACCATGTCATAAACAAAACCAGGAGTGCTGGTATGCTCCAGGTTTATCTCTTGTTTCAGATAGAGTTATTAATGATAATAGCAAGCTCCGCCTCCAGGGAGGTTGGAGACAGGACTGAGAGTGCACGCACAGGCCCTTCCTGTTGTGGTAGAGCGGCTGTCGGTGCGTGAGGGAGCGGAGAGGCACAGGGGGCTGATGGTTGACTGGCTACTGGGGATTGTGAAACTGCTGAAGTCGGCAGTAGGCACCAGTGCAGACAGATCTCTGTACTTTCGGCCTCCTATTCCCCCACACTGTACCCTCTCACTGCCTGTTAATCAAAGTCAGGATTTCTAGGAACGACTCCATCGAGTCTACAAGGCAAGTGTCTTTGGCAAGTTACTGTCTAATAAGGCCTGCAAACAAATAAAGCATTTATACTTTTTGTTTTGTTTTATAGACAACTACTTAGTCCAGTTTGCCAAATGTAAAAAATATTAGAATAAACTTCTCATTGGACTAATTAGTCATAGATTTGTATGATCTATAAATATAGTAATCTCTGACCATAGTCTGCACTTAGTTTTATCATCTAACACGTGTTTGATTTGAACATACCAGTGGTACAATTTTCATTAATAAATGTACCTACAGTATCGCCTCAACCTGATCTCACTGGCCTGATGGATGCAGTGATTGGTGCCTTAACTCATTCAGTTCTGCCTCGGTCCTTTATAAACACAGGAAGTCTCATTGTTTTCACTGTCCTGACTAGTTGGACCATTTTCTAAGGATTTATAAACCCATTATCCACTTTGACAAGTGATTAAAGAGGCCCATTGAGACAACTTGGTTTGGACAACTGTTCTCTGATAATAGCATAGCTATTGTTTCAATGGGAATGTAATGAATCTTCAATTTACTGAATAAGGATTTTGAGAACACTTTTCAGCTAAACTATTTGTTGCTATGAGGGATCTTTATGAGGAAAACGATTACAATTACCAATATAATTACTTGGTATAGGAACCTGTAATTTCTTTGAAGAAATATCAGTTGTGCTTAGTGTAACATACGATATTGACAACAATGTGTTACGAAGTTGTTATCTTGCAGACATGCTTCCTGGGTGTGTGTCAGGGCCACATTTATTTGTCATCATTTCTTGTATGGGACATCCCATATCCCCTAATCTCTGAATAATGAGATGGGAATGTGGTGTCTCTTCCTGTGAAAACAGTGAATATGTTTCCAGATGCCTGTATCTATAAAATAATCCAGCAGCGGGCACAGGAAATGATTGCAGCCCAGTGCATTGTCCTCTAAAGTGATGGATATTGTGTGTATGGGTGAAGGAGCACTGTGTGTTTTAATGATGCCATATCCTCTCTGGCAGGCGCTGTGTCGTCCGGGGAGCTTTTGGCGGGAGCCAGGCACGGATTAAAGGCTAAAAACTGCCCCAAGAGAGGAATGCCTGCCACATGACCACCAGGATGTGTGTGATGGACTGACACCCTTTGTGTGACTCCTCTATGATTCAATTATCTGTCTGTCGGTAGGTCGAATATATGAAGCAGTGTTGTTGTGCTGTAGGTGAACAGGTTGAGTGAAGGGCAGAGTGAGCAGCATGCACATCATTTGTTTGGCTCGACAGAAGAACTGAGCCGCTTTTGCTGGTTTGATATAAATGATTTTCAACATTAAAGTTTAGCGTATTTCAGCAAAAATGGCATTGTTATGTTGCATTGTGGTTCAAATTATCTGAGTGAAAGGGACATCACATTAGGCTTGATATTACATTGAAACAATAGACCTCTCACATGAATAAGAATGTGGTTTCTTATAAAGGGACAATTTCAAAATTACATATATAAATTACACAAATATTTTATCTTTTGACCAAAATAACTTGTATTATCTTGTATTATGTACTTGTATTATCATTATTCAACGTTTAACTGTTATTTAACTGTCCCTGACAGTTTTTGTCTGTTTTTTAAAATGATTACAGAAAAAAATAAAGATTATTAGGGACTATTCAAATTCTAGTGTCAAGTGAATTATGAGAGTGCATTGCAAGGACAGGAGTGGGATTGTAATGAAAGGAGGAAATGGTCTAATATGAAGATGTGTGTAACTGTTGTGTGGGAGTCTGTTGGGATGTGGCAGAGAGCGGAGGAGGATGTATCGGTGTCTACGGGCTGCTGTGGATTACACAGGGTTGTGAAGGTCAGACCATCGACCCTGTAGCGTGTGTGCAGATGTAAACAGCACAAAGAGGACGCCCCAAAGATACGATAATTAGCTCTTATTCAGTAGGGACTAGGGAGGTTCCAGTTCCGGGCCAACTGACATTCTGCAGCAATAGAAATAAAACTTCCATCCATCCTAGATTTATGAGAAATGGGTTGAATGCAACAAGGTGTGTACAATATTTGTCCGGTGCAGTGGCCTGTCTGGATCATTGAGCAATGAGCATGTTTCTAATGTGTGTGTTGGCAGCTGTGGAGATAAACCATCACTGATCCCCTGGTCGCCACATGCCTCCCAAGGGGAGGATGTTGATGTTGAGCTGGCTGTTCCTGCTCTTTTCTGCTGCATCACACACAGACACAGAGAGCAGAAACACACACAGTTTGTTCTGTAAGTGTGAGGCCCCAGGGGGCTGGATCTCTCTCAGCTTGTCTGCGATCTGTCATTTAACACCACAGAGCCCAGGCTCAAAAACAAGCAGCCCCGGCCCGACTGCCTCAGTAACCACACACACAGTGTACACAGAGCACCAGGGACTTTATGAAGACAGCCCGTCAGAAAACGGTTTGCACCCTATTCATTAGATATGATCACAGTATTCCCTGTTTACTAGGAGCGCAGAGAGTGACCAGTTATACTGTTTGAGATTCTCATGGGAAAACATACAACATAGACATTCCAACATCACACGTGTGTCCCCCTCAGTCCTCAGCCTGACCACAATGACAATCCTCTGAGTAAACAGACATGGTCCTGAGCGGAAGAATACCAGCTCTGATTGTACAAGCGCAAACATCTGGATTTCATACTGAGCTGAAACTGTGCCACATGTCACAAACACAATATTGGCAGGAGTGTCATTGGTCAGCGGCTGCTATAATAAACAATACAGCGTATAAGCCTTACTACAGCATTTAGACATTTGACAATTACACTTTATTGCAAGAGGTGCTGATGTCTGACATTTACTCAACCAGTACTTTCAGAATTTTACTGACCTGGACACCTTCTCCTCTTGACCAAGCACTCCTTGATCTCTGAGATGTCGGGGCAGGGGCGGCCAAACGGTGATGGATACTGCAGGACCAGCCTGGTACGTGTCTCCTGACCCCGTCTAAAGCCACAGGTTCTCCCAGAGCGAGAGCAGGGGCTCCACTCACTCCATTGGCCGACCTCACAGTGCACTGTCGGGAGGCAGCCAGAGGTCAGTGAAGTCGTACATATAAGGTTAGACACTTGATCATTAGATTATCACAATGTTTTATGTTATTAAACATGTTTGTCAGTAAATCATCATCATCATCATCAACCTTTATTGCAGACTCGAGGTCCAGTTAAAAAACAAAAACAAACACACAACAACATATAGAGCAGACCAGTATACCAGTGTCGCCACAGTTCAGACTGGTAGCGCGTGGCACTGACTTTGATGTTTGTCAAGCTCATAATAATCATATTGGCACAGTTGTTGAGCCGACAAATAAATCTGTACATTAAATTTCTCAAAACAGCATGACAAGTTCTGATGCCAGCAGAAATTATGGTCTGGTTTGACAAATGTGCCATAGGCCCCTCTCCATAGCACAGTGTCTCAAATCACCCAGCTTGATGTTGAATGAGAGTTATCTCCTGCCTCTGACCTTGGGGGGTGCACTCCATGAGCTTGTCATTGGGCTCGTAGTCCTCAGGACAGACATGGTGGCACCTCCCATGGAGCTGGTACAGCCCAGGTCTGCAGCGAGTGCACAGCTCACTGTTCACGCATGCCTCGCACTCTACAGGGCACCCTGTGGAAACAACAGACAGGATCACAAAATCATATGGAATACTTTTACTGCTGTACTACAACTGCTTTTACTATTGAATGATATTACTATCAATGTTGTTAATCAATAGTGCACTCACTGGACACACACTCCCGCTGGATGTCGCTCGGCACCAGCCCATCGGGGCAGCTCTCTAGACATTTGCCGAGGTGGAGGTAGTAGCCCGGCCGGCAACGTGTGCAGAAGTTCTTGTTAAAGCAGGAATCGCACTCAGACCTGCACTCTGACAAGGAAACACAGACCCACCACCTCCGTTTATTTATAACAGACAAGTTATGGTGTGTGTCGTGCCTGTTAAATATACAGCGTGTCTCGAGTGTCCATGTGTGCATGGGGATACAGTGGAGAGGCCACTGTGGGCAGATTGATGTCCTAGTGATGGATGAGTCGGAGTTAGACAAACATTTGATTTAATTTAAAGTCACCAGAAACATCATTCACAGATGAGCAAGCAGACATGTGTGTTTATAGAAAGCCTTGTTCTCTTTGAAATTGGCCTTGTAAAATAATTGTAAAATAATGGAAGTGCCTTATCGAAATGCTTGTGCTATGTGGTGCACGCTCAGTTTTTTTTTTCCTTTTTTAAATGTATTGTTCTTAGATGTACAGTGGGCTTATAATTTATCTGTGTAGACAGTGTGGACTACATGTCTCTAATGGCTGTCCTTTCAGAATAACTATAAAATTATGTTCACTGCATCTGGAATTTGGCTGATGTCATTTCTAATCATTATAAATGTGGGCAGATGAAAGTATGTCCAAAGCATACATGTATGCGTTTAAGTTAATGAAGAGAATACACTTCCATGGTTGGAGTGACTAATTGTAAACTGGTTTGCAATTTTTAAAGTTAAATATGCATAATTTCTTACTTGTGCAGGTGTTTCTCTCTGGCGAGCGAATATCGTAAAACCCCGGGGGACACGATGTCATGCACACCCCAATCTGTTTCATCCCAATCCTCTCCAAGTGCATGAAGAAGCGTGGCTTACACGAGAGGCAGCCATTGTAGTCGGAGCAGGTCAAACAGCCACCTTGCTGGCACCCTGAGCCCCCACTAGAAATCTCTGTTGAAAATAAGACAATAATAAATATATGCTGCATGTGTTGTGCAAGGATTTCGGTTAAGGATAAGGATTTAGGATAAGGTTTTCCATAGCAAATGATATCGCCTTTGCAGGGTTGTTGCAGCCATCATACTATTTTAACCACAAAGGCAAAAGTAGTCTGGCTGTTTGGCTTAGAAAATGGTAAAATATGTTTTACAACTGTCCAAACAAACCCAAAGTGCATAATGATGCCTGGCTTCCATGTATTTACAGTATAGAGTATGCAGCCATCGCTTTAAAACCATTTTCAGTTGGTTAGTTTTACAGGAGGTTTTCAAACATTTATTGCTTGAGGTTAAGGAAATGAGGTTAGAAAAACCATAATGCGTGACTATGGAACTGGTCTGTTTGCCTGCTTTAAGTGAGGGATGATAGCGTTAGGCATTGGTACTCTGTTGACAGTCTATATTTCAGTTTGATGAACAGTTTACTCAAATATTAAAGGTTTCATCATCCTTACGCTTCCTTAATATGTCGAACTGTCCACTCTTACAGATAAAACCTGAAGCATGGTTGCATGTTGACATCTGTTGCATATGTTCAATGCATTTACAGTCAGACCGTGATTATAAAAGTGAGGAGTGGAGCGGGGATTAAGGCAGTGGCTAATAGCTTATACATTGTTTATTGATGCTTAATATGTTTGCGGTATTACCCTTCCTTCAATTAACTAATTGACACTCTCTGCGCTCTCTGTAAAGTGACAGGTTAATATTCTGTAGCCCAGTCATTCTCAAAGTCTGTGACATTACAGCCCCTGATCCAAAAATCCCCCCCAAGGATAATAATTTCATCTATTCAAAAGGTTTTGTTATGATTTTACAGCTAAAATTGCATAACAAACAACATCTAGCAATAACTGTATAGACTAAATACTGGTTTAACTGGTACATTTGTCCAAAAAAGTTCATTTTTCCTTTTAAAAAGATTTTTTTTTTGTAGACAAGCTTTGGGCCCCCCCTAGTAGTTCCTCTGAGCCCCCCACCCCTACTTCTGTAGCCTATCTCAAGTCAACTATACACCATACATTACATTAATCAGAAAAAACATAAATCTGCATGGCATTTGTATTAATTTACAGACACACTAGAATCTAATGCTGTGTAATTAGCAACATCATTTTTAAAGACTAGATTCCAGTGTGTCTGTTATATATAACCTTTTTGCATTTTCCAAGCACCTCTAGTAAATGATTTCTGTCTTGTACTGAGAAAGCCACTATAGACCCAGGTCTAGCAACTTGCTAACGTCTCCCTGCTCTTTACCCCCTCTCACCCTGTTCTATCCTTGCCAATAAAGCCTACTGGCAAAACAAAAGAAAACCCTCCCTCACAGTTATCCATTCATGACAAACGTTTTCCAAAAGTAGTCAACTCAACTAGGTTTTTGAGTTCATTCAAGAGAAGCTTTGCACTTTGGAGCATCAGCGCAACCCTCGGCCTTCTTGCCCTGCCAGTTCACCATAGATCACAGATACTTTAGAAATTTCAGCAATCTGTACAATTGCTGTCCATTTGGCCGCATGCTTCTGCCAAGCCTCTGATTCACAGAAGACTTAAGGCACTGGAATTTGGCCTTGCCTTTGCCTCTCACTGACAAAACCTCAGTCAGGCAATGGTATCTGCAAAACATACCAACAAAGTCACCTACGAGTAAACACACTCACAGGCTCACACATCGAAACAGATGGTGGACGGGAGTTGTGCAAGATTTAAAGAGATCAAGAGCTTCTAGGTCTGTCTCAAATAGGCCAACAGTTATCTTATTGTAGTTTTCAACACATTTTGGTCTCACAATCAGAACTGTCAAGCTATTGACACTTTTTTGCAGCATCGCTGAATTCATTCATCTTTCCTTTCTCTCTTTATTAATAATGATGATAATAATGGCTTACACTTGTATTGCACTTTTCAGCCCCGTGTTACCAAGTTTCCCGCGCCACACTTTAGTCATTCATTCACACCATACTCGGTGGTGGTAAGCTACTGATGTAGCCACAGCCGCCCATTGAGATTGACTGACGGAAGTGAGGCTCCCAATCTGCGCCATCGCCCCTCCGACCACCACCAACCTCTCACACTCTCATTCATTCTGGCCTATTGTACATGTTTTCCTTGGTAGGGGAAACCTTAGTACCGGAGTACTTCCAGCTCACTTCATCAGAGATCTAATTTGCTATGTCTTGTTTCTTTGTGGGCTCTTTGTTAGGGAAATACTAAAGGAGTCCGGAGGAGATGTGGATGGAGAGACGGGACACGGTCTGGATGTCTTACATGGTAGAAGTTTATTACCGTATTACAGGCCTGGAGACTCTGAATGATCAATGCTCTGAACATTGTGTTGACTGTTCAAATGTCTCCAGGCCTGTAATACGGTAATAAACTTCTACCATGTAAGACATCCAGACCGTGTCCCGTCTCTCCATCCACATCTCCTCCGGACTCCTTTAGTATTTCCCTAACACTCTTATATGTCCAGGTATTGTCCATTATTCTATAGACTTGTAAAGTTTGCATTCACAGAGCCCTGCTTCTTCTCTGATCTGAGGAGTCCATTGTAGTGGAGACAAATTATGAAGCGGTCCCTCACTTCTGTGAAGGAGGTTTGAGGTTTTTGACAAAAAAAGCTGATATAGTCTTTTGTGCAGAGGCTGTTTTGTTTCCCTTTTATGCTGCTAACTCGCTCTTCCTTACACTGAATTGAATGCACTACATTGCTCATTATGTGACTGGTCTTGTTTTTCAGCACTATATAAGACTAATGCATTATTATTATTATTATTATTATTATTATTATTATTATTATTATTATTATTATTATTATTATTATTATCATTATTATTATTATTATTATTATCATTTCAAATATATGATTTTTGTTGTATCTCGTTATATCATTTCATGGTTTCTATAATTGTCTGCCTCATCTCTTGTGAAGCTTGCCTCTGTGACGTTGTCATGTTGACCAAGCGGCTATTGACTCTCATCTCTACCCACTCAGTCCCTCAGAAGTCTGGACTCATTCACCCCTCCTATCAGGGGAAGCCTTTTTCTGTATCGCATTGTTATATCTCTATAATGAAAGGTCTAGTGTAAAACTGTTGTGGGTCATTGTGGAGTTCACATTTTCACCAAAGAAGTTATTACACACTCATGGGGTAGCGTGCTAAGTCCTATTTTTGAGAAATGAACAAAGCAAGGGGCTTTAATTGGGTGTCTCTGCCAAGAGAGACTGCATTTTTGAAGAAGTACTGCCCAGACTTGAATTAAAGGGTATTCTTCGGTTAATCACAATCTCAAAAAACATGAGAGCATTTAGCAAGAGAGCAGGAAAAAAAATATCTGAAACTTTTTAACGATCTGCCCTTCATAGACTTTGATTATTTTGAGGTCAGATTTACATAGATTGAAAATGCTCTCAAATGTCCTTATTTTGGAAGATGCCCAGTAGAGTGTTCGCCCCAAGACCAAGACCACCAGCCACTGCACGTTTCAAGGCACAGGAGCTTGGAAGAGAAAAAATATCTCCTGAACGTCTATTATCTTAGTTCACAAACAGTTTTTGGAAAGTGGTACATGGAATATCTTGTGTCAAGACTTTGTCACAGGCTGCATTTTGGATGCACTCACAGAAATGGTGCAAATAAACAGACAAACTTGAAACTTGGTTTTAGTAATGGAAATCAGGTGGAATATATGATCGTATTTCATTATTTACTAACTATTGTGATTTACAAATAAATGGAGTAACCAGTGGTAAAAAAAAAATCACCAAATAAGGGACTACCTATAAGAAGGCTAACACATACAAGCTTGAATCTGTAAAAGTACAATACTGAGTATTTTGAATTTAAATTTGGTCACAATTATTCAATTGGCTCCAGTAAAAAGGACAAGTCCAAGCTTGTCGATCCCTCCCATATGAGTGTTGTCACTGCTCACACCACTAGAGAGCGACGGGGACCACTGACTTGAGTGAAACTGTTTGGCAGTATATCATTATGTAATTATGCCACCAGTAACATGACAATTCTGCGTTACAGGCAGGTGTAAACATATCATGGTATTTATAGCTTATAATTATAACATACCCGAAAATGTTATCATGATAGAAGATAAATAGCAAAATACATTTAGCTTTGTGGCTGTTCAACTATTTCACTATAATACAAAAGATACAATGGTAATTGCATCCTACCAATGCATTAAATTGGTTGGCTACTACGCCACAGCATTAGCGTCTATATTTGTGTGGGTGTCCATGCGTTTTATACTCACGTTTATGATGCCGGTGCCTGGAGCTACTGTGCTGACCTCTAGTGTAATCCATACAGTACAATATGATCAAAACAATGGAGATCAGTTGTAAGTGCATAGTAGCCCACAGAGATGATAGTCGTAAGCCAATGTCAATATAGAGCACAGAACTTATACGTTCTTATAAGATCCTGTTTAGTTTATCCAAACGCGCCGAAAACACTAAACACCACAGGAGCCCCTATATGATATGAGGTGTTGGTGATAGTGCACGCGGGCCCATTGATAACTGGCCCGCTCGGACTCTATCATCCTGGATGGGAATTTCATTCGTAGTAGCGCTGACTCAAGGGACCAATCTCCGTGCCGTCATGAAGAGCATCCCACTGGACAAAACCAACTCGCCAAGAAATGTCATCCGTCTTGCACAGTGGGAGCGCGAGATCAATCATTTGTGGGTAGGAAAGTGGTAAAAATAGAAAAAGAAGAAAACAAAGCCTCGTTTATTCCTCGTAAAATGTTACATCCATTTGTTTGGCTCCGAATGGATTGTGCGTCGTGCGTCCCGCGTGCGTAAAAGAGCGCTTATGTTGGCAATCTTCACTGGGATATTAAAACCTGATCATATAAACTTTTCTGCCATAAATGCTGAAAGAAGTTTGCCTGTTTAGCTTTCCAAAAGTCGTCGTGTAGTTATTAAAATTCTGATCCCGCATCTATGTCTATCAGAAGCAGCGCGCAACTGAACCCCAGTGCTTCTCCACAGCTTCAGCGCTTTCTGCTTTGCGTGCAGGACCCATTCACTCCCTCCTATCGTCCTGCTGATGACTTCAGCCCTCTGCTGTCTCTATGTCTCTCCCGCTCCCCCCACGAGCTGCAAAGTTTATTTAGAGGGCAAGCCCCCCGCGTCAGGCACCGAAACAGAAAGGGGGAACACACAGGAGTTATTTTAACGAGGCTAATGTGTTCTGTTGCCGTATACCTGACTTCATCACGTATGCTTATTTCAACACAGATTAGGGGGAGAAAGCACAATAGTAAAACAGATTCAACTTCACTGGACCGTCAGACCTCTACTTGGTTTGCTGCTGTAACTTTAACACAAGAAACTGCTGGTCAAATTTGACATATCCGCCTTTGTATTCTCAGGAAAAGTAAATAATTAATATCACTAAACTTCCACCATTCATTTTACTGTATCGAATGTGATGTGTGTCTGTACTCTAATTGTCCCAAGGCCGGACGTGGGGACTTGTCCGGCTTAGGGAGCTCAGTCCAGGCCATGTTGTAACATCCAGTGCTCCACGTGTGTTTTTGACTTACAGTTTCTATTGGCTCGTGCAGGACCCAACCCAAACTATGCTACAATGTGTTATTCCTGTCACAAAAAGCAGGATTAGCAATTGATAGGCATTCCTATCAAATAATTGCTCTTGACAGTGGAGGACAATGATGCTTATTTTTTTGTCCTCTAGAGGGAGTTAGCACCATGAAAGCTTTCGACATTATTGCACTGGTCGACTCATATGACAGTGCGTAATGCCTGTGTGGTTCATTGTGGCTGTCCAGGTCAGGTGACTGATATAAAATACGTTCAATGCCGATGTGTGAAATGCTTTCCTTGAAGAATGTATGATTTCAAAAAAAAGAAAAAAGTATTTGGTCTTCTTGAGCACAATATTGCCTTGTTTAACATCAGTCAGGAGACTATTTTTCAGCAGAACCACAGTCATTATGTCCTGGTTTGAAGGAGTCTGGTAATAAATGGTGAATGCAGATGGAGAAGTGGCTTGTATGGCCTCATTTGTCTGACTGCTGTGTTGATGTTTCAGGGTAACATGTCCACTGCTTCTCCTCGCTGCGGCTTCTGCTCCTTCATCAGTCATTGGGCTGAAGAGTGCTATGCAAACACAAGGCACACATCTTCTTTATGGCTGTACTGCCCTATTGTCCAGCACTTACTCATGACCGGAAACCGTCCATATAGTTTGAGCCATTACTCTTTCAGCTTGGCAAAAGATGTTTAGGCACATACAAACTTAAAACTGCTTTAGACACACTGATGGAAACAGTAGAATCAAAGAAGGTGTATAAGATCATGGAGAGAGGGGTTGTTTGGTTATCTACCCTATATTTAAAATTGCAGATCACATTTGTTTTTAGTTTATAGCCTTGTTTGAAAAGATGGAGCCGGTTGTTAAAATGAAATATTATTGGGCAAACTCCTGAAATCCCCTGTCTGTCTGTCCCCTCAGATAGATGTGTTTAGGAGAATAAAGGTGGCCTTTGTGCTCTAGCACTCTCCTCTAGGCGCACTATCCCATGGGGGCAGGAGAGGGGTGTGTGTTTGAATGTGTGTACGTAGGATCGGGGTGCCGAAGGTTAAGGTCACCTGGTCAGTCCCCGGGACCGTGCAGTGAGAGAATCAGTCGACACCTGTAAATGAAGTCAGGCAGGTGCATAACCCTCCCAAGGATGGACGCACACTGCTTTTTTTCTAATATGACATTTAGTTCTATTTTTGTCCCTGTTGATGTCCTAAAGTTTCTTCTCTTTGGGAAAAATGTAAAACACACATTTTTTGGCATGTTTTTGCTGATAGTCTTTGTGTAGAAACAAATACAGGAGTTGGAGTTTCACCTGTTTGAGTTTGAAACAATAAGCCTCAATAAGAGTAGTGCAATCCACTTCCCGTGACTATTGAGCATAATTGCCCTGGACTACCATTTTTAATTGATTTTACTCTGCTTTAAATACTGTGTTTCATCCTCTTTAATCATTCAATCGCTGCTGAAGTTTCAAACACACTGTCTTTCATCTAATTTACAACTGATTCAGCACCGTTCAAACCCTATAAACCAATAAAGTGATGACCCTGTCCCCTCTCGTGCCCCACACACCGCCTGTCTGTCATCTTTAAAGTACTCATTACTGGGACTACAGTATAACTCATAAAGTTCCCACATGACTTTGACAGTTTTTATCCCCTGTCCTGTCATCGGTTTATGAATTAGGCTGCCCTCGGAGTGGACACCAATTGATAGCGCGTGCCTGTCTGCACCCAAAAAAAAAAAATACAGTGGCTTATAGTGTCCCTCTAAGCAGGTTTTCTGACATGGCATGTGTTAACACTGAGAAAATCCCGGTGGCAATCCTGCACATTCCCGCAGCATGAAGCAAGCATACTGATACGTGATCACAGGCCTGGCAATTGAATCCAATAAGCCGTCCACATGTATGAAAATAGAGGAGTTCTAATATATACACTTGCACTTCCTGAAATCCTATTGAACACAGATGACCAGGATTACTCTCGTGTAAATATGGATAAAGGCTGGGGCCAGTGTGTATATATATGTAGATTTATATGTGTATTTGTTAGTAATTGACTGGATCATTTCATAGTAATTGGGATCGTGATGGAAGACAAGGACAGATCAGAGTGAACCCGAGCTGTCAGCTGTGCACACAGACATTGAGCGTCTGAAGGGAAGGTCAAAAGAGACTGAGGTTGTGACAGTATGGACTCTCTGTTGGAGCAGACTATTGGGTCATAGAGTTTATACGTGAACTGCAGAGCGCTTGTTCAAACTGTTAATCAGTGCAAGATAGATCTGCACAAGGAATTGCAACTCAATCAGCGTCGCAGTTTCAATGGCTGCAGTTAGCATACCGTATTTTGTATAAGTCGCATCAACCAAAAAAAAATGCAAAATGAAGAAGAAAAAAACAAATATGTGTTGCTCTGGAGTATAAGTTGCACCAGCCTTGGCAACTACCTGGGCACGGAGGCGCAACTGCACCATTTACAAGCCTCTCCCGGCAGCACGCTGTTCAAGCTCCCATTTTTGTTTCCTTCATTGCATTAAGAGTAACCTCCGCTTTTTTTCGCCAGTCCCTCACAAGTTTCTCGCTCACTCCAAACTTCCTTTCTTCTGCTATATTATTATCATTTTTTGAATCTCCAGTGGTACATGAGTAGCAGATACTGTTACACAAGCCTAGAGCGCCCTCTTGAGGCTGTCAATGTGAAAATAACAAACATGTGAAATGATATATTTTGATATATAAGTCGCACCTCCAGCCAAACTATGAAAAAAGTGCAACATAGTCCGGAAAATACGGTACTTTAAAAAGTTCCGTTGTTTCGGCAATACAAGATCTTCTGCCAACATCAAAATATCTATCTCTATTGGGTCTTGAGTATAAAATGTGCAAATCCTGTTGTTTAGTCCATTAAACATGAAATTTTATTTTTTTCCAGCCTTCTCTCAAATACGTATTCATGCTCCTGGACATGTTTACAAAGTTTACCATGAACTGAATCATGAATTTAAATCACAAACCAAGTCTCAATGTTTTTCAGACAAACCTCAGTTTCCAAAATTATAACATTTGAATACAAAATTATAATATTAACAGTGTTTTACTGTTCCACATGCTGATTTTTTCAAATGTCTTTTCAACAAACGTATACGTGACTAAAGAAAAAAAAAGAACAAATATTGCCAAAGATTATTTTAGTCAGTCTAATATGTTCGAAACTACTCAGACCCTTTACAATTCCATATTCATTCCTTCCTAAGCCAAGGCAGCCATGGGACTGACTGGCTGAACATGGCTACCAATCTATGACTATCTCCACTCTCAAAGCTGCGCACTCATTTTGATACATAGGCATCTTATATACAGCACATCAGATAGGGCAAAGTATAGGACTCAGTATCCCTTTAATGATGTCCTATAGGAGTCAACCATCCGCCCCCTGCAACATCCACAGAAACACAGCCCAAGTCTGCCATGTAAGTGACCCTGAGATGCATCCCCATCACAGGCCTGACTAATCTGACCATGAGCGTGGCATTAACTCCACATTCTTTCCAAAAGCAGCGCCTCCACTTCCCTTGCCTCCTCCTTTTACAAGACTGAGGAGGGTTCTACAGGCAGGCACTCGGTCTGCAGAGACAATGGCTACCCAGGAAATTTTAATCATCTTCTCTCCAGCTTTTTCCCATCAGCTGTTGCCTGGGGTAACAGGTGGGGCGGACCCAGATATGTGTGTGGTGCAGGGAATCTCCAACATCAGTCTGCGCCGGGGAACCTGTGGGTTACTTTATTAATGCAAAGTCCTTTCTTTAGCCTTAAGCCCCCTTTGGCTCTTCGCTCATGACAGGCGCCCACTTTTGTCCTGTGATCACTGAGCTCTGCAGGGACCTGTGTTGGTACGGTCCGCCAGAGGAATGTCCTGTGTAAAAGAAGAGTTGATTTATACACACATTTCAATTATGATTTTACTTTATCTTTGGTTTTAGTTTCGTTTTTACTTTTAATAAATGCTTTGGTGTATTACAAAAACTTTAAAACAGTGAAAGACGAAGTACACACAACTAGTATTTACTTATACATTTAACTTGTCCTCAAAGTTCACCTTTTTTCTGGTGATTGATTTATTCTGTTTTACCAAACACATTCAGCAGGAAAAGCCCTGAGAGAAACTCCCAAACTTCTCACTAAACTCCAAAAGTTGAAAGAAGGCAGATGGCCAGAGCTTTATTTTTCTAGCGAACAATTTCCTCTCGATCTGAGCTCTGCTAATGGAAAGAGGCTGAATTAAAACATGTGTGAAAGCGCAATTTAGCCCTTCGATTCTCACTTGGGCCGAACAACCTCGGCCAACCACACTCCAAAGAGAATTTGTCCTTTACTGAGCAAATTAATGTGGACATTTTTCCACCCAGTAAAAACAGGCTTTCCTCCCGCAGCAGCTCAGGACACATCTGGACTCTTTACAGCAGTGGCTAGTGTTTAGCAAATCCATCCAAGGATTGCTAAATAAGCCACAGTTGTTGCAGTCGTATTGATGTTGATTTCAGTTTATAATTGGCTTCTATTTCATATTTCATTTTTATGATATGATTCTTGTATCGCATTAGCCTGCATATTGAGTTGCACTTCCATCATATTCGTTCGAAACCAAGATCTCAACATTCCCGACAGAGTGTCAAAACAAATAACACATTTCATAACTCAGGTTTCATTTGCTTCTGTTGCCCTGCTGTGACATAATCTGCATTCTCTACTGGGGTGTTGTATGAATCACTTTAAAGCTGCTTTCTGGCATAGCACCAAAGTACATCTCTGGCATGTTCGTACCATATGAACCTGCTGATGCTCAGAGTCAGGACTAAACATGGTGAGTCTGTATTTCAGTTTTATAGTACATCTATAATCTGCAACAGTCTTTCTGAATCTAGTCTCAAAAGCATTCTATTGTGCAATCGACACATTGACATTGAAAGTGAAGTATTTTGTCTGCTGTCTTCGCTTTGAATTAAATTTTACACTGATTCTCAATTACATTTTCACTTGTGATTTAAGCATTATTAATTAGTCTGTAAAGCCCTGCAATCGTGCCTTACTTGCTACTCCCTGGAAAGTGCTCTATCCGGGATGAAGCTAAGGGGAGAAGTTGGTCATTTTGTACGCACAATTTTTGTTGGTACAGTTTGTCTCGACATCTGTGCTGCCTGGTTGATTCTGGGCAAAATTTCTATGACTGTGTTTGTATGATTGTGCCGTCTGCAACACAATGTCACAGTGCTTTGGTCTTAAAAATTCAATACGTCTGGTTACTCTCACACAAGCAGTCCATTTTGTGTTTGAACACCAGTCAAATAAAAATAACTTTGACCTACAAAACTGCGGGAGTTAAGCGCTGCTGTTTATAATTAAAGACAAATGCTATTGTTAAAAAAGGTCAAATAGAATAAGAAAGGCATGCCTAAATATCATTTTCACCTAAAGTAGAACATACATAAGAAATAAATGCCTTGTCTTCTGTCTGTCTTTTATAGCCACTACCTTCAATTGGAGTTCTGAATGTGCATTGTGAAAATCTTTGGTTCTTTTTTGTGTGTGCTCTCTGAAAGAGCACACATGTGGAGCACGTGGGACCACTAAAACCTGAGCCAAGCTGCAGAGAGGGGCAACCCTCTACAGTGGCTGTTTATGGCCAGTGATAATGGCCTCACAGTAAAAGCAACAGTGGCCCAATTAGACTTCACAGTTTGTGACACTCAGCAGTTAGTTAGAAATATCCCACTCTGTGTTGTTAGGTGTAGTCAGGCATATTACAACATGGTTTAGTTAGCTTTCTTTGTGTTAAAAGCTGGTTCTATTTTTTTTCTGTTAAAGATTCCTTATTAGCAACTCTATACTACACTGTAATAAAAATGTGTTTTGTGATACAGCAGAAACACTTGTTGCAATTGAACCATTGTTTCGAAGTTTTCATGTGCACAATAGGTGATGTCATCCGACCATTGTGATTCTACCAGTGTCCAAATGAAAATGCTCGTTTCCCCCGAGGTGGACAACTACTTACTGAGATTGCTGATTGCACTTTTCTCCCAAGGTCGGACTGGCTTTGAATATGTCCTTAAACTTGATAGTCCTGTCCCTCCAGAGATGAGCACTTGTGTATTTTAATCAAACAAGGAGCCAAGAGCAGCTTAAGTCCCTGATTGCACGTATATTTTTAAAAATCCTGGTGTAACAAGTAGTATTATGTTTTAGGCATGTGTGGATGTAGTGATGCTGTCCTCAGAAAACCTCTCCTCCAAAACATCTCGATAAGGACAGTTATTAGCTTTATAGTGAGCAGCACTGATGTGGTATTTTCAGACACAAGGCTTGCACGTTTAGTAATGTGTACATAGTATAATGATAATTTGTTTGTTTTAGATTAGTATTTTCTATTTTGCGTAAGGAGAATTTGCACTTTATGGATGATAAGGCCGTCTCTTTGTTAATACAGTGAGGTATTCATGCCATTTATTCCTATGTGTGTGTACTATTATTATATATTTGTATCATTGAAAAAATACTCAATAGAGTTATATATTTGTGTATCATGGGCAATGTATAGAAGTTACTACAAACCTTAACTTTTTTGAATGTTCAAAAGCACCACAACTAATTGAGACAATGGCATGGAAGTGTAGTGATTGTATAGAGAGGGACATTTTAGTAAAACTAGAATAGTCTAGTTTCTCCTTTTGTATATATACAATATGTTACTTTTTTCCTTTTTAATGTACTTAGCGTAGGATATTTACCAATAGAAAATACATGTTGATGGATTTAATGCTCTGTAATAAAAATGATATTACATTTCTAAAAACTTGACAAAACCACTGTCTCCACTACATTTGAAAGTTTCTTATTTTTCTGTATGCGCGTGCGTGTGTGTGTGTGTGTGTGTGTGTGTGTGAATGCTTGGTGCGTTACGCAATGTGTGTTTTATATAGAAAACACATTCATCATGCGCGTTCATAGCATTATCTTTTTCCCTTGTTACAGTCACAGGGAGCATCCATTTACTCCCATCATGACTCAGTCTTTCAGCTCCCCCTGCATAATCACTTCTCATCGACATCTTCCCCCTGACTATAACTACTCATGTTTTACAGCACTAGACTGTATCATTTCACCCAAACAAACTGCTGAACAAATGGCCACCAGCGGCTGCAGCTCAGGGCGGATTAGCGGATTTATATGTTTGTTATAAAGTGTTAAATCAAAGTTATTAGGCTATAATCGTTTTTTACAAGAAGTCTCCACTCAGCTCTCTGCTGCTGCTGCTGCCGTGTGAGGATGTTTGGTTTTGTGAGATAGAAACATGTTCTCCATCTGTGCGTCTGCTCAGGATTTATTGACGCATGTTGGAGTGATTCTCACAGGCGTCCACACCTGCAGTGATTGAATAATAGGGCTTGTATTTATTACACTCTCCACTGAGTGAAGAAGGATATTCATCATGATATGCTACATCTACACCATATTGTTTTATCTTAAAATGTTTTTCACTACACAGTATTGTATTATATTACACAGCATCATGACAGTACAATAAATCATGATCAAATTGAAATTGCTCTTTGGTTGTAATTAGCAAATCAAAAGCATAATATTGTGTCAACATGGTGTCTTGTGTTTAAAATATGCTAAAACTGTAGCTTAAACCTCTACCAAGACTGAAATGCATGTGTGTCTTGTTTAAGGATCTCATAAATGACTTAAAAATGTACTGGCTGCTGCACATATCAGTGTCTCTTCTTTACTCCTTTTCATCTTTTCATTTTTATCCTGTTTATTGAAGCCAACAGGCCAAACAACACTTATAAAAGTGTACATAATGACCTGAATCTTGACTTAAAACATAAATCGCAAATCATAATTGCAGACACTTAGTGGAAAATATATATTAGATGTTATTCTAATATTGTGCAGCCCTAAACCTGATTGGCAGATACAGTGAAAACCATATGTTGACATACACTTCATAATTAATTTGAATTTGTCAAATTCCAGAAGAATGAAAGATAGAATTTTCTAAGTTTACATACAGAAAGACTACTATACCTTTGCCCAGATGACGATGTCATGACCTTGGAAGCACAAGTCTGGTTCATTCTTTAGTGCAATTTCATGACACTTGAAGGTTCAGGTTCATTGGTTAAAACATGATGGAAATATCCACCCATCATACAGATCAGAAAAAAGGCGGGTTCTGTGTCCCAGTGATGAACGTGCTGTGTCTGAAATGTGAATATCAACCAAAGAACATATGCAAAAGACCTGGTGAAGATGATGAACCTGGTAAGAGTTTGTCATTATCCAGAGTGAAACAAGTCCTGTACCGACATGGGCTGAGAGAGTTGTCTGCTAGGAAGAAGCCCTTACTCCAAAAGAAGCATCAAAAAGCCAGTTTGGGTTTGCAAATAAAACATTTTGGAAACATATTCTGTGGTCTGATGAAAAACATAAAAATAAATGTTGGTCATAATGACCATCATCACATTTGGAGGAAAAAGGGGGAATCTCGCAAACCTGAGAACACCAGCCCAACTTTGAAATATGGGGGTGGCAGCATCATGCTGTGGGGTTGTTTTGCTGCGGGGGGGACTGGTGCACTTCACAAAATAGATGACATCAAGAAGAAACACTATGTGGAAATATTGGCGCAACATCTCAAGACATCAGCCAGGGATGATGTCTTGACGTGTTGTAACTTACATGGGACTCATGCATGTAAAGAAGAAGAAGAAGAAGAAGAAGAAGAAGATCTTTATTTATATAGCGCCTTTCACAGACATATAGTCACAAAGCGCTTTACATGAGACAATTGTACATTCACTCCACACTCGGTGGTGGTAAACTACGTTTGTAGCTTCAGTTTCCCCTGGGGGAGACTGTCAGAGGCGCTTTCGCGACTACACACGTCTGCGCCAACGGACCCTCTGACCACCACCATACATTCACTCACACACATTCATCCTGGCCTATTGTGCATGTTTTTAGTGGTAGGGGACACCGGAGTACCCGGAGGAAACCTACGCAGACACGGGGAGAACATGTAAACTCCACACAGAAATCTGTTGTGCAGCGCAAACTCTAACCACTGCCAAGTCATTTGTAGTGATTGTAGTGGCAAACACATAGAGCAGTAATCCGAAACAAAGGAATGCATTAATAAAGTCTACAAAATACTTAAAGTGGTATCCTTCTGCAAAATTCTGTTAATATAATAGTTTGGACCTGTTTTCTCAAAAGCTCTCGGGACCTGTAGGTTAGAAATCAGTGCTTTAAGACCTCCCCCAAGGCATTAACCATATGTAGCAATGACATAAATGATGCCTTTCAGCTCACAGCCCCTCTCCATTATGTTCTTGTACTGGGTAAGTGTTCCATCCATGTTAGGATAACTATAGAAAAGATTTAATAAACAAGAAGAAGTTATTCAAGTGTTTTAGACATCATGAAAACCCTTTAGACAACACAATAGATTAGCCAGAGCAGCTTCAGTTGTGTAATATCTACAGTATGATCAGAAAGGTCCTGGAATTTTTAACATAAACCATTTAGATCATTTAGACGTCATAAAAAGTCATTCCTCTGAGCTGATACCCCTCTGTTTACATTACTGGGCTGGGAGAAGTTCGGAGGCGCTGCAGGAATGTTCAAAACGAGTTGGCATTTCTCTAATATGCACACACTGCACGCTAGCGGAGGTTGTATTTGCTGTGCAAGTGATGACAACAGGGCACGTCACATGCAGATAACTTCCAGCGAGATTGGGAGATCCGTAAGGAACCATTATCATATTAGGACACAAATCAGGATAAAAATCTCTAGGACCAGCCAAGAACAGCTCCATCCAGAGTCCCTCTGCGGCCCGCAGAGTTGTCCTCCAGCTATTTAATCACAGTTGTTTTAGTGCTGGTAGTTAAGTGGTGCGATTTATGGCTGTGTGGAGAGGTGTTGCCAGAGAACGGAAAAACACAGCCTTGTTGAACCCAAGGTATGGCAGCAGAGCAGCGAGAGGATAGGGACAAGTTTGGATTAAGCTTTACCTTGATTTGAATACCATCATCCTTTTGCTATATTTAGACCACATGTCCTTTATCTTTTACAGTAAGTCACAGAGGAGAGGCATTAGTACTTCATAAATCTCATGGATGACACTGGTGTATGGACACCCACAGGAACACACACGGAGAATGGACACACTCCTGGAAGATAAGCCGTAAGCTGTAAATATGTCAAGCACTGGATCCCATTGGTGTTTTCATCAGTGAAAAGACTGGGCCCTGTGATGCCTGCGAGAAGAGAGAGTCCCCAATAACGACACGCCGATGACGTGGAACATATCAACACATTCATTTTAGATTAAAAACCCTGGCATAGGTTTGTAAGTCGTTTTAAAGGTGGTCCTGGGTAAGTTCCATCTTGATTCCTCCCTTCAGCTTTGGAGAAGCAGACGATGGAAAACAACATTTGTTGCCAGAAATTAAACAGGTGTTTATGTTGGACTGTAAACCAATGAGACCAAATTCACATAACACAGCATCAGAACCAATGGTCAACTGCCGTGCCCTGCCCCGGGGTCAGTTTCTACCAAGCTGAGAATAAACCCATCATGCATATTTTGGGGTGATGCAGCATTTAGCGCTTGTGCTTCACAGAACGAAGGTCCCGGGTTCGATCCCCAGGCCGGAAGGGGCCTTAATGTGTGGAGTTTGCGTGTTCTCCTTGTGCCTGCGTAGGTTTCCTCCAGGTACTTTGGTTTCCCCTACGACTAAAAACATGTACAATAGGCCAGGATGAATGACGTGTAAGTGAATGGATGGTGGTGGTCAGATGGTCTTTTGGCACAGATATGACGCTTCTGTCGGTCCGTCCCAGAGGGCAGCCGCGTATGTGCTGTGACCATGTCTGTGAAAGGTATACAAATAAAGTCCTTTTCCTTTATTTTGATATTGATGAGTAAAAGCACCTGGAACATACAAACCCATGTGTCATGATTTACACAAAGACTGTGACACAGAGGATTGAACTGAGCAAGAGAAACCTATTGGTGTGTCTGCGGTCATAGGTCAAGCTCCTATTGTTGAGTAGTTTATTGGAAAAAAGGGATACACGACATGTACAGTATAGACTCATTGATATCAGAAAAATGGATCTAAGGAAAGAACAAATATAGGACTGAAATAAAATTCAACCAGAGCACTAAACCAATGACTAATCCCAGCCCAAACTCTTGAGTGACTTGGCCCTGGCTGAACTATCCCAGCTTCGAGAGTGTTTACAATCCTAAAGGGACACACTCCCCTCGCCCTGAACGTGCCCTCAGAAAAACACACTGCACCTACTCTCTCAGCCACAAGCTTCATCAACCATCAAGAAAAACAAATAAACACATCCATAGTCCCACCAGTCAATGGCATGCCAAATATGGACCCAATTTACTATAGACTACCCTTTAACTGGAGTTGACATCCACATCACACACACGAAAGTTTATTCCATTGTCTTTTTTCTGCAATGTGGAATAAGCATTTACAACCGCTGGAATTTTGTTGCTTCTGAGACAAAGTGTCAGAATGGGACCATCTCTCTTTGTCTCCAGTGAATGATTGGTCACAAATTTCTCCTCTGTTCTACACGTCTTTCTTTTCTTCAAATGAAACCCAGATGAGATCTCGAAACCTCCTTTTTATCCGCCATGTTAATAATGTTTTTGAACAAATGCAAGGTGTGGGAATCTAGTTTGCAGTAGGTGTACAATTTAACAATGTAAAAAATGAGTTAAATATAAGTATTTAGCTCCCCCTTAAGTGTGCAGGACAGATGCAGTGGAGTTAATCTCATCTTTTGCCACTCTTCCCTCCTCTTTCTCTCAGAGTCACGGCTCATTGGAAAACAAACATCCTGAGCTCCTCTCCTCCCCTCTGCCCATCTATAAACCATCCCTCCCTCTCTATTCCCTCATCCCTAGCCCAGCCTCCGCTCTGAAGCTCTCAGCTTTGGCCTGTAACCGTATCCTACCTGCAGATCCCTTTCATGCATTCATCAACGTCAGCCAGCGGGACCGTCTCTCACAGGGCAAGAAAAAACAAAACACAACATTAAATTAGAGAGAAGGCAAGAAGCGAGGGAGCGCTGGTGTGAAGGGGTGCCCCGCAGAGAAGGCATGTGTGGAATCAGGACTATGGGCCCCTTGCTGAGCCTGGGAGCCGTGGCTTGAGGACAGAGTCAGCACTGGATTTGGAGCCTGTTCTCAATGAGACACTGACAATTGTTTCAAGATGACTGCAGCTGTTGCTCAGCAGTTACATCTATATTGTTCTGGGTGTTCTATTAAGAGGCAGTCTGGCATTTCCATTATAATAACAAATATATACATATACAGTTGTGTTCAAAGGGTTACATACCCTGGTAGAACATTGGCCTTGTTGACAACAAAAAAGTGCAACATACCTGCTGTGAGATATAGAGGTGGTTTGCTGATGCCACTGCCTCCAGCAGAATAAAAGTGAAGGTCCCATTAATGCCATCTCAGTCTCCTGACCTCAATATCGTTGATCCACTGTGGGGAGACCTCAAACGCGCAGTTCATGCAAGACAGCCCAGGAACTTACAGGAACTCGAGGCTTTTCGCCAAGAAGAATGGACCACAGAAGACTCCAAGCTGTCATTGATGTTAAAGGATCTGTATCATGCTATTTTTGCCATTTCAAAGTAAAGTATAGGCATTTATATGATATATTGTACCACTACCACTATGGAACAGCAATTTTTGTGATAAATTTAAGTATTTTATGGAGGTATTTTTCAAACCCGGAAGACACAACGCTTCGATTCAGTTAACTCCACCCCCTCTCTTCGCGCATACAACTTTACTGTAGTAGTATAAATACTACACAGCATAAAGTGTTACTTCACGATGCAGTTATAAGGAGTTGACATCTGCAACACAGCTTCATAAATGGCTAACACACACACACTAACATGCATTTGGATTGACTCACCGCTCTGGTCCATCTCTGTTTACGTTATGGGACTCGCGTTGGTTATAAAAGTGAATCCACTTTGATTCTGGCCAAGGTTTACCAAGCATCCATCAAGAGACAGTCACAGAAAAAGCCTATTTTGGCTGATAGTCGCTGAATCCAGGAAAGAAATTCCAACTTCTGGCGAGTGGCTTCTTCTTTAGGAAGGTTGAATAAACTCCCGTCCACGTAGCCAAACGCGCTTTTCTCTGACATTATCCTTAGGTAAGAAAAAAGAACAGGTGCGTTTGTTTTGTCTGCAGTGACTTCCTCTTTTTTTCCCCCTCTCTTTTATTTCTTTCTTATAACAGAAATAATGAAAAAGCTGTTTTACAAATTAAAATCAGGCCGTATGCATAGAATTAAGACATTACATTACAGACGTCGAGCACTTCCGTTCCGCTCTGACGACACAACTGTGTTTACCAGGAGAGGGTGGATGATTGCTGACAACTGCATGAATGAAGTCAAAAAACACTCTGGGGGTGTTTTTGATCAGGAAATAGCATAACAACATGGTTGTTTAAAGGGGGCAATACACCGTATTAAAACTAGAGTGTGTAAAATTTTGATCAGGGTCATTTTGGTACTTCCGTTTTTCATTATGATTTAAAAATTGCAGACTCAGTTGTTTCACCATAAATGGCTTCACACAACCACTGGGCGAAAAATTACATTTTTGTGTTTTCTTTAATATTCTTCGAAAATAAAAAATAAAAAAATTCTGCCAGTGTACGTAAAACTTTTGAGCAGAACTGTATATGAAAATAATCTAAGAGCCTTTTTACATGCAGAGTGCAATACCAGTATCAAACCTTGACATAATAACATAGGTATAATGCGTCCTGAACCTGCATTATGTGCTGTGATTGTGAATGTTTTAGCCCAAAACAAATATATATACATTATTATACATATATACATATTTTTTCATCCTTTCAGATGTGATTTTGATCAATGGCGAAGGATGTGGTGTCGAGCTATGACGCCACCAAAAAGTCCATCTATCTTTATTTTTAAAAACATTATGATATACATCTACTTCATATTACTGCGGGAATGTAGGAACCACCTGCAGGAGAGACCAGCATGTCCTCGCACTTCCTGAATCAGTCCCCGCTGATTCCCCATGACGCTGTGGGGCTACTGCTCGCCTTATGAAGACATGACAATCACACGAGGTAGATAAGGAAGGAAATACTTGACTTTGACAGACTGCGGCCAGTCTGATGCCTTAATACCCCGGATGAAATGTGGAAAATATGGAGTATAAGCCACTGCCAGAGGGTGGTACGAAAATGTAATGCAGCCCTTCAATGATTAAACACAGCTCTCTCCTTATAGTGTAATAACCCCCAAATGAATTTAAACATTTCCATTCCTTCATGCTTGATGGTGGCTAAATACAAATTGATTTTAATCGGCAGGAATAAGGTTTACCAAAACAACCTCACAGAAAAAAAGCCATCTCTAAAACAGCAATTTGGTAGAAGTTCCTTTGTCTGAATAAACTAGTCTAAACTCTACTTTGTTTGATTGCGTGTTTCCCCATATGAACACGGAGTGTTTGATGTCAAAGACCATCATTGGGGAGCATAGTGCGTGGCAGAGGAACAAGGATCTGTCTTTGATCTGGTGAACTCTTTCTATCATACAGGCATAGGCTCCTCGTGGCAGGAGCGATGGAGTGACCCACTGAAGGAAGTGAATTAGGACCTTTGGGAATGTCTTTGAGGCTGAAGGCACAATGAGAGTGACAAGAGAAAAGACAGACAAAAGAGTGACATAACACTAAACATGTGACTGGGTTTAAGAGAGGAAGGAATATATAATCTATATAAGGGAGTGTATTATTATCTTTAACATAGCTATAATGCTACTTACCTGTTCTTGAAAGTTGCAACAATTTTGTAATCATTATATCCTTGAAACCTTTGTACCTTATCATCATAAAGCGTGGCATAACAATGATCTGCAAACAGGAGAAATATAGCCATGGATGTAACTCTAGCTGATTGAAACGAAGCCCTGCAGTCGCGGCTAACGTGTCTGTATGAAGCTTGTTCATGGTTGACTGCTGAAGTGGAGGACTCCCCTATGAGTGATGGAAAGAGAGCCTGCTGCTTCGTCCACAGGCCCTGCAGAGGGGAGGGGTCTGTTTCCGTTCACTGCTGAAAGACAATCCTTTCATCTGCGCTCGTATACTGGCAAGTGTTGTCACGAAGAGAAGCTCGTGCCATTTATCTGAGTGAGATTTAACCTGAATCGTGACTGGCGTTCAGTGAGGGCCTAAGTGCTTTAAGTGTTGGGAGAGATAAAAACCCATTGAAATCGCACGGGCTCGGGGTGAGATATGTGCACACGTGTAAGTGGCAGCTAATCTCAAGGAAGACGGTGCAGAGATCATCACTTGCCGATTTGTGACTCACGAAACACAAATAAATACAGTTTATTGCAGAACAAAATGGACTGTGAGGCAGATAATATAATACCCCACTTAATATTGTATAATTAGTGCTTCGCTGTCCAAGGTGCTGAATTATGTGTTAATAGGACGACACTCAGTAAAACAGCAATTTGTAAAAACATAGAAATGTGAATGTTGTTTACTCATTGAGTTCAGGAAGTTGGATGTTTTGCACAAGTGGCCAACAATGCAGCATGTGGGCTGTGTAGACCTTTGTATGAACAGTCTGTAATGAAACACTTTTTAAAACCTTGGCTTACTCTGATCCTCTGGCTTTTTCTCAACTATGTTCCACAGTTAATAAAACCCTTATCTGTAATGAATTCATTTGCATATTGTATTAATCAACGGGGACACCGTGTGGTTTAGCCTTGGGAAGACTGTGGCTGCTTTGACAACCTGTTAAGACACGTTTTGTAATGATCATGTAAACAATACAGAAAATGATCAAATGTTTATTTCATTGTGTAATAAAAGCAGTTCTTGTAACAATGTGCTGCATTTTGTGAACAACTCTGATTGCAAAAACACATTTTGTAATAAGGTTATTAAGCAGTGCTTGCCTTAAAGGGGCTAGATGCAAGTTTGCCATTTTATACTCACTATTGCCATCTCAGGTCAACAGTGCACCTTCTATATTAAGCTCGTGCATGACGGCGCTTCGGACCCGAATAAACACCTTTTTGAGTGACAGTTCATGATTGTAGATGTTATTTGTGGTGAACATGGCTGGAACATGTAGGGGGAGGAAAATACATTATTTTAACATTTTTAAACTCTCTATAGTCCCTTTAAGGTCTAAACATAAGCATGGTCTGAGCAGTTAAGTAAATCAAATCATGATCAAAAAGATTAGAAAAGCTTTGTAAAAGTTTCAGGGTCAACTAAATCAAAATTTGTATTATTTTTTTTGTGTGGCTTTATTGCAAAATGTGGTTTAAGTAAGTAAGTGATTGTATTACACTTTGAACTTTATATGATGTCATCCCATAAAGCTGTTATTTTATTCCAGCTTTAACAATGTGTATGTTTTCACCAATTTAATTGTAACGTCGAACTTTTCAAAATGTCTCCCATGGCATAATTAGGCACTGCTCCTCTGACCCCGAGGCGTCACATCTATTGCATTTTGTAATCTGATTTAAACACATTTCTTCTTTGGGGCGTGATGTTCCTTTACTCACCAGGGGTTCTGCATTTCCTAATGACCTAAGGAGGAGCTGGAAATCACTCTCTCTTTCTCTCTCTCTCTCTCTCTCTCTCTCTCTCTCTCTCTCTCTCTCTCTCTCTCTTTTCTTCCTTTCTCTTTCTTTCTTTCTTTCTTTCTTTCTTTCTTGTAAAACGTAGGTGTATTTTGACGTAGGTAGAGCGTTTTCTTTTCTCAAACCTCCAGGTATAGCCTTGTAAACAAGTGATAAAGCCTCTCAAGCCAAATGTGTTTTGTTTTGCTGCACTTATCTGTGAATGAGGAACACAACACACCCCTGTGCTCCAGCTCCACAGAAATGTACACTAAGTTCAGACAGCGTGAAGGATTTTGCACATTCACGACGTGGAGAATCAAACATGCAAGTGCACCTCCTCACGTACGTAGGTCTAGGTGAGAGCATTATGAAACCGACACTAACAATATGTTCAGTTTGCCCACAAATTCAAGTATATTTCCCTCCCTGGCGATTGTTGTTTGCTGTGTATCAATAATGCTTTTCCACCCCTATTGACAGTAATTTGTTGGTCTGTGATTTTGTCCATTTAAACTATGCCTTTTGACATTCATTTTTGACATTGAAATTACATTTTGTTTTATGAAAGGTACAGAAATCAAAATAAATAACCAGGTCGTGGATCAGGCAAACATATACGGTTCTGTTAAACTATAAAGGGGAACAGGTTTTATCCACAGTTGCAGCGCGTGTATCTCACTGTTGCTTTGATACCATAAAATGCTATATTCTAAGCCTGTTGGCTGTCACGCCAGAGCAATATTACTTCCTACAAAGCTGTTCAGGGAATTCCTAGAGCCCCCTTTTCCATGGCTGTCTCTGCTCTATACGGAAAGACAGAGGAAGAAAAACAGACTGAGACAAATGTAGAAAGTGTAGTGAGAAGCAGATGAGTCTTTGAAATGTTCTCCCCTGATGCAGGTTGACACTCAGACGGCAGCCAGAACAAAACGCTGTGACCTCGGAGGAGGAGATATTCAAGTGCACAGATGGTAGAAGAGAGAGCACAGGGATGCACCTTAAAGAGGGAGTATTATGCTTTTTTCAATCACACAGCACCGGTCTATATCACACTACAATGATGACGAAACCTTCTGTTGGTCTGTAAATGCAGTAAATTAGAATAACTGCCTTGTAGAAAAAATTGTTCTCTCAAAATGGCTGTAGCAAATGTCTTGAAATAGGCCTCTGTCTCTTTAAGAACCTCTGACTCTTTCCGACACGCCCCCTCCACACGCTGTCTGTGGCATCAGTGGGGAGGGGGTTCTGCTGAGGAGCAGTGATTGGTTACTCGGCTGGTGACGAAAGCTCGGAGGTGTCTCCAGGAGGTGGGGGCGTTCCTAGGAGGACTCAGGCAAACCTATCCCTAAAATGGCCGCCATCAGAGTTTTTACAGATTACTCAAAAATACGTGAATGTGCCAAGGCAACACTTCAGGCATGTTTTTACTGAGGGAACGACATAATAACATGATGTAAAGCTTGAAAAAGTCGATTTTGCATAATACCCCCCTTTAATAAAAAGTACCACAGTTGTACATACCATAGATGTTGTAGACCATATTAGTATGTGGAGTTAAAAAAAAAACATTTTGTTGTCTGTATTTATTACACAAATAATAATTGAATTACACTTAGCAAGATAGTAAATACAGTTCAATTGAAGCTATGAGATACCACATGGCCTGTTATAAAAAGCATGTTAAGCTAATGAACTGGTTTCATGGTTGTTAAACACTGCTGTGGTCCCACAGGTTTAGTTTGTCAAAATGTTTAAATGTATTTGATGTGTTGAGACCGCGAGAGCAAAAGTTTTGTATTAAATACTAAACACTGGCTCACGCTTCTTACCAAACATGACAGGGAGCCTAATGTGGAATGTGTGCATGCAGGATCTCTAAAAGCATGAAAGTTTAAAAAGAAATGTATCACTTCTTTTCACATACAGCCCTGCCTATTCCAGCTCCTGGACATGTTTCAAAAATGTCAGCGCTTGGCCTTTTTACTTCAAGAGGTTGAAGTCTATGTGGACTTACTATCGGACTGATCTGAAAAATGATGCAGTGTTCCTATGCCAGCCGGCCAGTTCTTTCCCTTTTTCTGCAAAATTGCAAGCAGGTGTTTAACGTTGCTCTTTCTGCCCCCTGCACCTTCACGCATGTACACGAGTAATAGATCACGTCCAAAATACATTTTTCAAACTTAAAATTCCTAGAGTGACACTGACCTTCAAATTCATGTAAAGAGTTCAAGTGCCAGCCACGTTTTATCACAAATTATGCTTCATCGATTAGGCAAGCATTTCCTAAGAAAGCATTTGATGACTATTGCAGAGAAGGTGTGCAATATTGGGTAACACATAACTGAATGAACCTTTATTATGTATTTCTCAAACTGTGGTAGAGAATTTCATTTTCAAATACATTAAATGTCATTTGATCCGATGGACATGTTCAAGGAAAACAATAACTCAAATCATTATTGTAACTTTTATGTTTATTACGAACACATTTGGTGATTCAAGATACTTATACTAACCCAAGTTGTATCATAGCTATAGTAATTGTTGGCAATATAAAGTGTCGTGTGGTTTTCAAACTGATCGTCAAAGATGTTCATGTCTCGTCATTATCGCCCTCCTCTGATCAAAGCTGCAGCAGTGAATCAGCCTGTTCTCAGAGTTCAGTCTCTGTCTCGCCTCTACAAACTACCACCTTCTAAAGTTCACTCTAAGCTCTTTCCCAGCTTCAGCCTGCAACACTTCCTCCTGCGCGTCTATGGTTCATCTCCCCCTGAACCCACTCAATACGTCTTGATGCAGAAAGCTCTGTTGAAGTTGCGGCCAAATCCCTGGATATAAGAAGGGTTCTTGCTTTTTTTCTCCTCCACCTTGTGTTGTTGGAGATTGATAGCCGGCATAAGTGGTCTTGTTCTCTGTAGCTATTAAACGCATCCATCAAGCTTGTACTCAATTATTAACGTGGAACAAGAGGAGGCGAGTGCGTGATTGCCCTGTTGCTGCGGCTGCTCAGGTGATTAAATAGCATTTAAAAGCTCTGGTCTCATCTCACTGAGAGTTGAAGGAGCCAGCAGGATGTTTGTGTGTAGTCACAGTCCTCCTGCTTGTGACGCCTTTTATCCTTTGTTAAAACACTGATGCTCATCTGGGATAAAACGCGTAATGATGAGCGCAGCAGAAGATTGCGACTGTAGGTTCAGTGATGTAGAGCTGCTCAGTGCGGCCCATTACCTCAAGTTAAATCGTCCAGGAAAAGTTTTCCCCAGGATCCAGAAACAGTTCCAGGAGTCACACGTTGCACTGCAAAAGAGGAGATGAATGCATTAAAGCCGCTTTGATTTTTCCAAATGAATGAAAGGAAGAAAATGATTATGTAGCACCTTGAAACTTCTCCTGTAGATTACTGTCATACATGTGAACATATTTATCTAATATTTGAATGAAATAATGCATACAGCCAGGTTTAAATGTATTGACATATTAATTGCAGACTTTTGGAGGAGATTTTGAATACAATTTTTAGCCTCTGAGTAAAAAATCTATACAAATTTATATTTTACCGTGTTTTTGGTGTTCACACTTCAATATATGAGGCTAAGAATGATGTATCAAAAATGTTTCTGTCAAAGACCTACTTAAACATAGATAAAGACGGCATCGCATCATAGAAACGGAGTGTGGCCTCGCCGAGGGGGAAAACAGAATCTTTTGGGAAACACAATTTTTCACTCTTTTTAGCCATTTTCGGTGGAAAAAGAACTTATTTATCACATACAAATATAGTCAAGTCTAAATCGGATTCATATGGATGTTTATTCACAGCAGATTGTCTAGTAAAAGCCAATAAACGGCAGTCGTAGCTTACGCTAGTTAACATGAAGCATCATGTTAGCATTCTCCGCTATTTATGCATTTATGGGCCGTTGAAACACTTTGCTCCTCTCCATGTCTTTGTATCTTTATTTAGTAGAAAACTATATTCATACTGCAGCATTTATTAAAACCATTTTTGATTAGAGAAGATTTTTCTCCAAATTGTTTTCCCCTTTTTTTCAGACATATGGGCGATTCCAGAGATGCCGTCTGTATCTCTATCCACATTATTGACTTTCTACCATAGCTCATTTTACTTGACACAATCAAACAATGTTGCGAAGATCACTCCTTCATATCGGCTGCTTTCGATGTGAAGAACTAACTTGTAACTAGATGATTTGTGCATGTCATTAGATTTCTCCGCATGTTTGTTGGAAATGTGTGGTATTTTCCCCCACTCAGATAAACCGTATCAGTTCCATGTGGCCTGAAAACCAGAGCTCTATCTAATTTGAGTTCAGTCCTGTTAGTTTTCAGTTGGGTAACCATATCTACAGCGTCTCGTATCAGAGAGGAAATTCACTGGGACAGGCCGCTTCCAAACTGAGCCACTGAAATGTCTGCCACTCACTAAAACTAAAACTTACTCAGAAACACATTTTCTTTTGTTCTAGTTTATGGGATGCTAACACTGTGTCGTTACATAAAGGTGACTGCGTTATAATAATAATAATACAATTACGACAGAACTAAATTATGTAAACATCGTCTTAAACAGAAAAAACACCTGTTAAAGCACATTACTAAAGGATAAATTAAGCTACATGCACCACAGTTTGAGAACCCCTGTAATAAAGGCAAACAGTCAGTAAATGGAAGAGAGAAGTACTTTGTGTTAAAACAGTATATGTTTTCTTTACTACTGTAAATATTTGGCTCTATCTGAATCAGTGTGAGATAGTATTCATACCTTGGCCATGGTCTGTGATTCTGCAATCTCCCCCTTGTGATGCCTTGTGTATGAAATGTGTGGTGTAAATAAACATGCCTTGCCTTGCCCTTGTTTCTTGACAAGATTGTTCACTGTACTTTACCAGGATTAGGCAAGTGTGAGTTTGACTTAACCCCCGTCTTAACCGAGTGCATTTTCTCCTCTTCAGCTTTACTCAAATCCATAAGTTTACAGCATGGGCCAGTGTAACACCTCTTTTTTTTTGCCACGTTTTTGTTTGCTTTTTCATCCTCGTTTTAGGCCAATTTTTGTTGCTATTTTGACACTTTTTTCAAGAAGCTTTTAGATTTGGGTAAAGCCAAAATAGAGAATGTGCTTAGTTCAGGTGGGGTTAAGAGGTTAAACCAGTTCCTGCTAATATAAGCCTCACATCACATAGACCTAAAATGGGGGTCTGGAGGTCCTCGCTTATCTGAATTCAAAAGAATCGACATTATGTTATTACTTCTTTGTTCTTCCTCTTAGGGTCAGAGCATTTTAGCTCCCGGGCCTGATGCTGCCTAAACCTGCCTACACTGTAACTGTGAAATTAGCACCTGTTGCATAGTGTCATATCAAACACAGTGTGCAGCTTGAGGTGCATGGCTCACACATGTGTTACCTTTTACCTGTCGGATATGGAGGGGCTGTATTTCTCTCCAGTGTAAATCTTTGGCCCATCTTGTTAAAGGTTGTGCCCTTAAGAGAGTGACCTAGCTGAAGATGTCCTTCGGAGACAAAGTGAAAGACCTGGTGTTACCCTACAAAATGATTCCTCCATGTTTCATGAAGCTCTGATGTGCTCTGTCCATTTCCCCCAGTGTCATGTCAAACCCTGTTCACCCTTTAAGCAACAATCACTGACACATGTAGTGATTTAAAAGCATTAATGTCGGCGTGTTGGCCGGGAAATACTTCCTCCAACAGAGATTGGTACTCGTGTATCGGCCTTTACAATCTGGAATGTCTTAAAGTTGTTACTCACAGGCCATTTTCTGCAAATTTTTAGCAGAAACATGCCATGATAGCATCTAACGATTGCCAGGCAGCACTGGTTTGCCGATCAGTCGAACTGCGTGGGTTCTTAGAATTTACAGGCATCAGCCAAGATGTGGTTTAGGGAATTTAACGTACAAAGATTTATCTATTTTTTTTCCTGCAAAAAATAAGCGTAAAAGTATTTTATTTCTGCCATATGATGTTTAAAATGGGTCAAATTATTATTTAAGGTGTTGGTTCTCAAACCTTTCACACCAAGTAAAGCATATAATTCATAAAACTGGGCTATCTATGTCATATAAGAGCTTTGTGTCTCCGTGGATAGACCTTTTATCCTTTTCTTTGAGTTCTTTTACCCATCTCAGAGGCATCAGCTGATCTGAGCACAAATCACCAAAAGGAAAACCAACATGCCTTTTCTGTCGGCCTAAATATCCACAATTGCTCTACCACAAAATGGATCACTGGGGATACCGGATTCCTGTAGAGAACGAAAGCACATAATTGATTGTGACAAGACAAAGATACAAAACAACCAAGAACCACGAAATATTAACCATAATTTCAGTCCACACACATACCAGCCCCATTTATAACAAACTCATGCACATCCCGGGGATTTACTGCGCTCAAATATCAGTTGCTTTCATTGATCAAAGTGGCATTTATTGAAGGCGACACTCACGGTTTTACTAAGCACTTGAGTTCTGCTATTACCCCATCAAAAATGCTTGGTGTAATGTGTAGTGTACGTATGTCTTTTGTTTCTTTGGTCAGTGACCTCACATGATCTTGCCAGACTCACTTTTTTGATGCTGATGTTGTGTTGCTATATCTTTGCAGTTGTTGGTTTGTGTGATATTTTGCTTTACTGTTTCAGAGTTTAGAGTTGACACAAAAAACTCAATTGGAGCAAAGGCCGTTAAGCAACTTGACAACTAGAGTGGGTTTGAGTGAAATTTCTTCATGGTTGAAACGTTACAGCTTTTCTACAATGGGAAAACTCCTGGATGAATGATGGCTCATGCAAACACCTAAATATAGTCCCTCTTTTATCTCTGGCTCAGATATTACCAGTCCGTGAGTCAGTGCTTCCTTGTCTGTTATGTGTCTCCAACTCCACTGCATTCTGTGCCTGTATAGTGAAATACAATTATATGCTGAAATGTTGGAACAATGGCACAGAAACCCTGGCCATATTTGAAATCAGCTCTGTTTATTGTGATTGGCTGTGCCCTGGCCTAATGAGGCTGTAGTGCTCTGTGAAGTGTCCATCTGAAGTTATTCTTATGCACAACAGCGCTAAACTTTCCACATTGAACTGACAGCTTGGACAGTTTCGTATTATTTCAGTTGAAAAAATCTCATTGATCAAATGCAGCTTAGTCTTGTTCACACCTCTGCAAAAAATTTCCTGGCTACGTAAACAAAAATGTTGAGTTTTACTTCACACTGAATAAAAATGATCTAGTTTTGTAAATTGCGGTTTTACAAAGGGCAATTTCAACTATTTATATTGTTCGGTATGATAAACACAGCCTGTCAAACTTAATCAATCCATCAAGTAACTCCCCTCGCAGAGTGATTATACAGCGGTAACAACATATGATACACTTTTTGAGAGCCATGACACTGCAATGTGGAAGTTTTAGACTCTGTGAGAGGTGAAACCCAGAATGTAGCGTATACTGTGTTTGAAATGCGGATTCGGAAAGACAGGCGTCAGAATGCATTAAGGCCTGATCACATAATTAGACACACCATTATATCAATGGGCAACATCCGCACTTAAATAAATCTTTTGCTCATCTTTGCTGTGGCTCTAAATAGGAATAATGAAACGTGCTTTCTTTTAAAGTGATTTGTTATTTAAACAGATTTGATCTGCACACAGGGAAAGAACACCAAACTACTCAACCTAATGTGTCACTTTACATCAAACGAGAGGCACTTTTCTTGCATCTCATTAGGAGCATATCTGGTTTGGATCAGGGATAATTTGAGCCAACTCAAAGGTTTTTGTTTCCGAACATTTGAGATAAACTGCTCTTTGGTCGTGGAGGTCAGCCAAAGCTGCTGTGTAGCCGACTCCTTCACTGACTTCACTGTGGTTTCTCCTGCTGTTTGGGGATATATTTTGGTGTGTAATCAGCATCATTTAGTCTTAGACTGAACAGAGTCAGTGTCCGACACATTCCTGTGCTGATCTGCAGGATTTGAAACCTCCCTGTCACTTTGTGTTACACATAGTGATCAAAACGACTACTGTATGTATCCACATGCAGTTTATGAATGGAGACTGCCTTGAGCTGGTTATTGTACAATCAATTTGAATATGACTACTTTAACTATGAATGCTCATTACTGCACTCACTTTTACTACTTATATGCAACTGTCCATCATACTGTATTGCTAGAAATTGTATACCTAAAATCCACTAAAAGTTGTAATTGGTTTATTTAGTGAATAATACAGTATGGTTTAGCTCAAAACTGTTTTTCCGTCCAATTGTGCTCATTTCTAACTTTGCAAACTGAGAAAGTGCTGTGTTTTGACCCATGGCATACCTTGAATTCCTGTTAAAGTTTATTGTACTAATGACGACAGAGAAGCTGCGCAGAAAGAGGTGAAGTGTTATCTCTGACGAATAAACAGAGAGAAAGCTCAAATCTATCCTTCGGTTCCAAGTGATAAGACGAGAAGGAGGAGAGCAGCAGCGATCATCAGTCACTCGCAACGCAACCCATTCAGTCCACAGCCAACTAACAATACAGCGCTATCGTGTTCACATTTGTTGTACATGTTACTATTCAGCTTAAAAGTGTCAATATGTTGTTTTTTTAATGCAGACCAGAATATCAGCTATACTGTTGTAACATAACATCCCCCTTGAAGACTATAAGCAAAGCAGTGGGCGAATACAATTTAAAAGCAAAAATAAATGGAGCATGAAGCCCTAACACCTTTCCCACCGTCTCTCACTCTCCTCCATACGTCGTGCATCAATCAGAGTGGCTCCATCCGTCTGTCCGTCTGAGCTCTGGAAAAACACTCTGAAGGGCTGAAGTTACTCGTGTTTAACCACAACACAATGCTGCAGGAACCAGCGCATGCCACAGATTCTTACAAACGCCACGCGCGAAAGTTTGTGCGAGGACAGAGGTAAAGGTCCAAAAGATCAGAGGACGGGTGCGCTGTTCGAAAGGCAGTGTACTCAAAATGTACAATATGCTACGCTGTGAAACAGACTTTACTTTTGGCACTTTTTCATCACCAGTTAGATTAGGCAGGACTTTTGTTTTTAGAACCGGCTATGTTTTAGAGATGTGCACGGTTACAGCAGCAAAAACACAAACACACTTTACTTTATAGCACAATGATAGAAAGTAAGTGCTTTATTTGTCATTGTACAAGCGTACAGCGGAATTGTGTTCAGGTGTTAGTCCTGTGCCACTGCGACCGAGCCGCCATTGTGCCATTGTGGGCCAACCTGACCCCTATGTTTTTGAAGATAGAGGAAGCCGTAGCACCCGGAGGAAACCTGGCTGCCTTTAGTGCTCCTCTGAAACGGTGCAGCGCCTCCTGGGTTTGTCTCAGAGCGTGGTGTCCTGCACTGGTCAGGTCCTCCTCCTTCCTCTTTCTCCGGCGCAGCTCCCTCCGCTCCACAACAGTCTTTCACCGTCTTCTGGGAAGAACTTAGCACTTCATCTATTTTATTCTCCAGTGAATGTCCATTAGCAAGAATAATAGAAGGCATGTGTGGCTTAGCCGTGAGTCTCGCCCGGATGCCTCCTCATTTGTCCTTTTTTGTTTCCTGTAGCTCCTCACGTGATGCCTCCACTGTGCTGCAGGTGTAGGTCAGGTGTAAACTTGTAGGTCTCAAATGGGTTTAGCTGATAAACTAGCTTTTTGTTTAAATTCAAAAAGATGCTTCAGGACCATTATGGACTCTCAAAGTAAAAACGTCCACCGTACCCCACAAAACACGGCAAAGACGTACAAAAGGATCCAGTAAAACAATGTGTAGCACAGAAACCACAAATGCAGTTTGCGGGAAAAAGGCCAAAAAAATTCAGCTGTACCGAGAAAGAGGGAGGTTGCTGTTTGTTTACACGTCGCCATAACCTTTTGTTTCTGTCCATCTCTGATTGTGTGACAGGGCCAATGAAAATCGACAGGTGTGGATATTTACGGTGCGAATACTAAGCTGAACCCTTTCCTGACCTTGTATTACCCGCTGTTCTGTAATTGAAGTATTTGACTCAGTTTTGTATTGTTTTGTGTTGTTGACACACACTGGCTCAAGTCGCCTGAGTCACTGACCAAAGAAATATAATCATTTACAAAAGTGTTGCCACTGCAGCCCACTGTTTACTTACAGAGCAATAAGGACTGACAGCAAATCAACCATGAAACTGTGGGACGTTTTGTGAAACAACTAAATCTGTTTTTTATGGACTCAAAATACAGTTGGAGCTTATGAAGTATTTGTATAGTATAGCCCAGGATCAAACCTAGAACGGAATACTCAAGGGGCGGCAGCGGCAGCTACTAGGCCTGATTTTCTTGAGCAGTAACCATTAATGCCTTGATTTCTTTTCTTTTTTTTTGTCGCAGTTTGTGAATTTATGTTTCCATACTCATCACTGACAAATCCATGCTCATCTTTTCAATGTAGAAGTCGATTTATAACCTCTTGTGTGACACGGTGTTTCAAAGTCAAGAGGACATCTGCTGCATCGTGTAAAGCTTTGCTAACAATAAACTCACTGTTAGATCTCACTTTCAATGACCCTTGTGAGACGCTGTTTTTTCTCTCGCTCCCACAATATGTGTCCAAATACACTGCGCTCTGTCATCACCTCCTCTACTACTGCATAAACGGAGCTTAATTAGGGCAAAATCTCCTCTATGGGCAGGGACTTTCACTGAACAAACACAATGAAACACGGAAAACTCGCCACACTTAACATAACAGAAGGGCCTCTCATTGTCTTTGTGGTTTTTGAAGGCAGTTTGTTGTTGGTCTTGAAAATATCTGTTATTTGTTCTGGAATTCCGCAATGTCTGGTTGTAAGAGTTACGTTGTGTGTGTATGTTCATTGCATTGGGCAGTGTCTTGCCCAGAGACACAATGACAGTCTGCACCTGCGAGAAACAACTACAATCTGAGCTACTGTCGCCCTAATGCTCAGAGTAGAGCGGTTGTTCCCCTCGTCAAGAGTGATAATACATCATCACACGAAGAGTCCCATTTACCACATCATCACTTCCTGGTCTATTGGGCGGCCATTTTGCTTGCATTTTATTTCTTGTGCGTCTGTCTGACTCACTTTTCCCTCTGTCTGCCGGGGAAGGCCTCAGCACCTTGTTCAGAGCTAATCTGTCTGTCTGTCAGTGCCTGGTAATCGGAGCTGTTTAGGGGGTCATCGGTCCCAGGTGGGCGGGCTGAGGAGTGTGTCTGAGCGGGAAAGTGATGTGTGTGTGTGTGTTCCCATGTGGGACAGGAATGTGTGTCCCAGGAACCACTGCTTCCCACGGCCGTGCCACCCAGGACAGGCGCATAGTGAAGGGCAAACGTCATACCGGCCCATACAGGTGCACTGGAAACATGAGCACAATACATAATGTGTTTAACTGGGAATTATCACGTTATGGTAAAATTACGCATTCATACATTTAACTGAGACACATTGCATCGTATTACCGTGTATTATTTCTACCCAAAATGAGGTAGGGCAATGCATTAATAATATTTCAAACTTTATTTTAACCTCGACAGTCCAGATCTCTTTTCCAGTAGAGTCCATAGGGGACCCCATTGTACTTTCTCAGTGGTGGGGCCAGAGGAAATCCTGCACAGACTTGAGGAGAAGATGCAAACTCCACAGCGAAAGGCTCCACCTGACCCGGTAATGAATCCCTGGACCGTCAGCTTGTGAGGTGAGAGTGTCATGACCGCGTTGCCACAGTGCCGGTGCCAACCAATGCGCACTATGGTCAATGTCAATTATTGGCATGAGGCTTTTAAATTGACAACCTCTATCAGCAAACATTGTGGCATCTGGTTTGGAGTAGAATTTGTTTAAAAGGTCAATCTAGTTCTTGGGGGATTCTTTTTCGGTTGCCAAATCACTCTACTCTAAAATGAAAACTATAAAAACAGGAGTTTATGAGCTTAAGTTTTGTATCAAATCCAGACGTGAAAACCATCCATGTAACTTTCAAATGACAAATCTGACTTTCATCTTCAAGTTCAAGTGCGTTTACCTTTACAGCAGATAAATTGAGTTTTGAGAGCATATTTCAATTACACAGAAAACATGGAGGAGAGCATAAACGTAGAGTGTTTCGGTGTCTGTCTGAGGGAGTGAAGTGGAGCAACGAGGTCACACGAAGCCACCCATAGTCTGCTGGAAAGAAATGATCATTTATCACCTGCTGATTCACAGGGGTAGGGTTACCAGAGCCAGCGGTTCAAAGGTCCGAGGCAGGAGCAGGAAAATGGCTCGGCAAATGAAAAATGAAGATGTATGCTTGTATATGAAGGCATTAAAACAAACTGAAATCCAAAATCAATCTGTTTGATGTATCTAAAAAGAGATAGAGCTGCTTATTTTGTTTCTATACTAATGCAGAATGCATTGCTAACGCTGTGTCAATCAGGTGGGTTTCAGCATTGGCCTTTAATCTTGATCTTGAGATGTTTATGTACGCTCTCAGTCGTCCAGAAATAGAGGGAAATCTTGGTTAAATTGGCTTCCAGCTTGTGTCTTTTATGTGTTATTTGACAGTGTCTTCAATTTGATGTGACTAATCGATTCTTATGGTGGCATGTGGCGGGGTGTAGGTGGCAGCTTGGTGGTGTTATGGATCTCTGGAACGTAAACTCTTGGCCAGTGTTACCAGAAGTGGGCGAACATGTCATTGTGAGTTAAACGGGTCGGTATGTGTTGCAGGTAACATCTGTTCAAGGGGAAAAACCACAGAGCTGCTTACTCATGCCCCACAAACACCTCGCTATGTTTGAGCGAGACTGTTGACCAGGCAATTTAGAAAGAGCACTGTTTTTATTTGTGTCAGCACAGGGGCAGACCTCAGCGTGTGTTTGTCCGAGTGAGAACACAGAAGGGGGAAAAAACAACTTCTGAACGCCTTGTCTTTGCGAGCGAGTGTGTGTGTGTAACTAAAAACCCTTTCGATGTGTCGGCTGGACAGGCAGATCAGTGAATGCTGCCAGTCAGGAGCAGTGACCCCGGCCTCTGGGGCTCTTTAGCAGTGCACCCACCATGAAGACTGGAGGTCACTGACAGAGGGGGCATTCACTGAGAGTGGGAATACAGACTGGGCAGAGGGTATGAGTAGGTGCATGGAGTTTTAAAAAAGGATATAAGTGACATTGGAAGCAAACTGAACAACCCCTCGCCCTCACTATTTCATTTGTCCCGTTCATTCTTACCTTACTTATTTACTGAATATATGTTAGTGGATTTAGTACCGGATGTGGTTTAGTATATAAATTAGCTTTCAGTGCAAGTTTCCCTGCAGCAGACTTTACGGCTTACGGTATTTTGACATCTCGTAATCGGGACGGTGCTCTGCCCGTTCAGATCACGTTTCCTCGTCTTTGTTTAAATCCTTTTCTTTGATTGTTTCCCGGCTCCTGGCTTCCTTTCTTACCCAGTTTCTCAATCCATCTGTTTTGTAATGGGATCTCTGCATCGTTTTGAGTTATAGAAAACAGTCGTAGTGGCTTCTCAGTTATGCGCCTGTTTACTTCCCCGCTGCACCGCACGGGACGCATGTTGTTGGGACGTGACAATAGACTTGAACGCTGCTCTTTCAAATATCCGTCATACTTATATCCGCTGTCTGGCAGGTTCAGCGCTCGAGTGAAAACCTCATACGGAAATGTGACTTTGATAAAAAAAAAAAAAAATATGATTTATATTTTGGCTCCAAATATGAAATGTACACCAGCTGAAATGTTCCTGCGGCTTGGCCATTTTGTTTAGACGATTAATCACGTTGTGTAGCCACTGAGAGTAAAAGGTTGTGTAAGCTGAACTAATGCATTATAGTTACAAGTGTATACTCAGAGAGATCGACATAAGGAACATTAATATTTACATTTTACTTCTGGGTATATTGGTCTGCTCCCCATTTCTGCAGCAACATTATCCCTAAAATGATCTCAGTATTTGTCATCAACATCAGAAAGCAAGACCACCATAAAATAAACAGAACGCAACTGAATTAAGACTATATTTTCAAAGACAGTTAAATAAATCAAATCAGTGAAAGTTTAAGTCTATTTCAGGTTGAAGTCCAAAATTGGTATTTTCACAATCATGCAGGATAGAATATAATATTATCAATGGCAAATTATTATCTCACAGGAGAGTTTGGCAGGAACTTATTAAAGGAATAGGAGATATGTTCTTACCTGAGCTTAGATGAGTTGATGCGTAACTGTCTGGTCTGTACGTGTGCGCTCAGCCCTGCAAAAAGACTGAACATGTTGTTAGCATTTAGCCTCTCCTCATGGACCCAAACGGGGGTGAAGTTAGAAGGTTACGTGAGTGTTTACACCAGGGGTGTCCAAACTATGGCCTGCGGGCCAGCAGCGGCCCGTGGCCCACTTTTAATTGGCCCGCTGCAAATTCTAAAAATATAATATACTTTTTTTTTTTTTGCTTTTATTGAAAAGATATTTAATAAATGAAAATCCATTAATACTTTAAGCATATTCAATATACAGCATATACGGCACTTGATCAACTTATCTTTTATGTATGTCTATGTCTGTTTTTCGTCTGAGTGCGGCCCAGTTATTTGTATATTTTTCTGCATGTGTCCCTCAGTGATAGCCCTCAGTGAAAAAAGACACCCCTGGTTTACACATTCCAAGTATAGTCACACAAAATTAAACTAACTTCACCCCCGTTTGGGTCTATGAGGAGAGGCTAAATGCTATCAAAAGGCCTATTCCTGTAAATGAAAGATGTATTATATGAAGCATTCATGGAGGTACTTCAGTATACCTAAAAAACTTTTTGTTCAGTACTTCTTTAACATAAATCTCCAAAGCAGAACATTCTTCAAACTGCAAACTCTCCAATACAACATGATCATGATAAAGGCTCCCCATTGTGTTCCATAAACCACAAAACAACCACTTGGAATAGCAAGGTCCATGCCCATATAGCTAATCTGTATGATTGCTGACAGATTTTCAACAAAGTATTGTCTGCGAGTAAAGTGACTCTTCCTACAGTGATGTTTAATGCCTGTGTTTGGCTCTACACGTAAACATTTATCTCTCTGACCACATTTATTCAGAAGGAATAGAATCCCACATGAAGATTAAACCAAGAGTCTGTCAAATGTTTCCCAAAATCTGCCCAATAGTGGAAGGTTGTTTTCTTGTGTTGGGGGATTCAGTGGCTTAAGTTTCATCAAAGCTGGAGGACATTGCCACTGTCATTTTCTAGATACGGTCTGTCTGGTGTTGGGAGTTGTGAGGGCTATGCATCACAGGTAGTTACTTTATTATAACTCACAAACGCACTGAACAATGTCTTTTTCAGACCCGACTCTCTGTCTTCCCCGTCCACTGGAAGTGTTTAAGATAGGGAGAATGATTGGCTTCGAGAGAGATCAACAGTAAAGCTGACCAATCAGGGTAAAAGACTCTTTGACATTTAATGGTTCAGCAACACGTGGTGGTTGCCTCATGTCTCATCCAAAAACTCAAGTTTATAATGAAGATACATATAATTTATGGCACGCCTGATTTTGTTGGGATTTAAAGTTGGCAATGCAAGTGGGAAAGGAGAATTGGCCTGTGGTTTAAAAAGCCTTGAGGCATCAGCAGTGATCATCATTAAAGGTGCGTGTTTTTTTAATAACTACATTGCATGTGGGTTCATCTAGCCTACACATGTGTTCAGATATTTGCGTACATTTGGTAAATGTGTTCGTTCTCATGCAGCTAAAAACCTTCTTATTTGTTCGACTACAGTGCATTATGTGCTGTGTTGGTTCTGACGAGCTCTAATGAGAATAGTTTGAAAGTAACGCACTTCTTGTCTTAATTTGGTGAGTGTTTTTATGCTGATCTGTTTATAACACAATTCATTTGTCCCGTAATGCTTTACTTTCACCATACAGTAGACCAATTACTCAGTTACTTTTGGTGAGAAGTACTAAATAGTAGTGAAAATGAATGCCATAGATGTGAGTTATTTTGAATAGAAAGAGCCAAGGACCTCCAAATCATCTCAATTATTCGTCGTATTGAACAATACACTCAAAAATTTTCTCACGAAGGGGTAGAATCAAAAAGGGGTATGACAATTTAGACTGAAGTAAGGCTATTGTCAACGCTGATCTCCTAGAGAAATTAGCCCTTCAAATTTGAGCTTATACAGTATTAAAGGAAAAGGCCACCGTTTTTAAATACTGAGATATGTTCTTACCTGAGCTTAGATGAGTTGATGCGTACCTGTCTGGTCTTTACGCGTGCGCTCAGTCACGCAAAAAGACTGCAGATATTGTTAGCATGTAGCCTCTCCTCCTCTCCTCATGGACCCAAACGGGGGTGAAGTTAGAAGCGACCAAGCTCTTCCTACTTAAATACGGTTACGTGATTCGTTACACGATCCAAGTATAGTCACACAAAATTAAACATGTCGATGTTCTAAGCGGATAAAAAGGGGAACATCCGCACAGTAAAGTCGAAGTACTCCTAAGGTGTTTTTACGCCTTGCAATATAGTTCCAGTTTTTATTCGCTCAGAAAATCGAAATGTTTCATATTATGTAACTAGACTTGGATCGTGTAACTTTTCATGTAACCATATTTAAATAGGGAAAACGTGGAAGAGCTTGGTCGCTTCAAACTTCACCCATGTTTCGCCCAATAGAGGAGAGGAGGAGAGGCTAAATGCTAACAACATCTTTGCTCTTTTTGTGTGACTGAGCGCACGCGTAAAGACCAGACAGGTACGCATCAACTCATCTAAGCTCAGGTAAGAACGCATCAGTATTTTAAAACGGTGACCTGTTCCTTTAACATTATAATACTGAATTTACTACTACTATTTCAAGTACTGGTAAAGCATTGCTAACGACCTGCTTTCTTCCTGTAGTGGAATGAAATTTGTTTTGCTCTCCTTTTGTATAGTGTGAGGTGAGTCCCACAATATCTCATGCATAACTTTGCAATAAATGGGCACAATAAGCAAATATCTTTTCACAACCTCTGACTTATAGCTTTAGGAAATTGTTTGAAGTTGTCTGAAATACCGTCTTTAATTCCACACAGGAAATGAATTTGAGTCTCATTTATTTGAGAGTCAACATGGGGTCACAAGGAACTTTGTTTGAAATGACATGAAATGAGGAGAATTTCATGTCTTGGGCCAAGTGCAGAAGAATTATTCCTCAAATCTAAAATTGTGGTTTTGCTGCAATCTTTCCAACGGTGGATTATATTACACAGAAACAAACATTTCCACATGCTTATGCCAGTCTGAGACGCAGTGACATATCGATGTGTGTATCAAGAATTCATAACTTTAGACACATGTTTCCTGGTACAGCTGCCCTGGTTCGATAATTTATTTTGTTTATTTTAGTGCAATTGACACATGCATTATTCAGAATGGTTCCATGTGAGCCCAATCTTCAACACAGATTAGTAACATCTCTCACTAAAGGCAAAACAAGTATGAGAAGATTATTTTCAGGAGGTTTTAAGGTCGATTTTTTTTATGGAGAGTGCTCTGCATGATATACATTTTTAGTTACTGTACTCGATAGCTTTTTGTTCACAATTCTTAAATTCTGATTGCACAATACAGTATTGTGTTCTTACAGCACACTTTAATGGCTGTGTAAACTATATGAAACAAGAAATCAAAGTTATAAAAAATGAATAGATCCGGCTCCTTCCACATGCACAAGGGTGGTGACCCCGATATATCAATGTTGTAATTAAAGCTACATTTCATGTCTCAGTGGCATTCCCCATAATATTTACACTCCTGGAGCAGCAGTTCAAGAGAATTCCCCCCAGTACATGATACATTCAGGAGGAGAATTCAAATAAACACGCACTCGGAGGTAACAGGTTTAAGATGTCACAGTCCGACACTCATCCATCTTGTAGCTTTTCTTTGTCACCTGCACAGCAAGAGGGCAGCAGAAAAACGCGTGTGTTAGCTCGTTCCAAGTGCACTCAGGGCTTGGCATGTGCGACTTGATTCATAAGAGAAAACGGCTGCCCCGGCTTCCCTCAAATGATCAAATGTGGAAATAATTAAGCCGACAGTAAATAAAGTGAAGATGAAGCAATAAACACTGGGCAGCTCTGACACAGATGCTGCAGAGGAACTTTGGGGCTGTTTGAAGTGGGGCTGTCGACAGAAGAACAAGTACAATACAGCACTGCAGCTACTGAACCATCTCAATCTCACATACCCTCGTATAGTGGCAGTGTACGACACACTTCAGATGGAGCTTTATTATGTTAAAAAAAAGAGCTGCGGGAGTACAGTGTGTACGTCTGAGAGTTGTGTTTGAGGCTCTAGTTTCTGTGAATGGTTCAAAGACACGCAACCCCAGGTCACAGTGTGTTGTCAAGCTGTGGGTATTTTTATTTATTCATGTAGTTAGTATCATTGTTATTATTATAATCATTATTGATCTTGATTCCTGAACTGTGTGAGACCTCTTGTGTGGAGAATGTCCATTCGTGAGTCTGTGTGGGTTTCCTTTAGGTGCGCCCGTTTCCCCAGTCTACAATAGGCTAATCCTTCTGTCATGTACTCCAGTGGTTCTCAACCTTTATTGTCTTGTGTACCTCTTGGGCCTTTCAATGGGCGCCCATGTACCCCCTACCTTAGGGGTGTTGCAGTTTATTTAGAAAGTAATTACATAAAAATGGTATTTGTAAGAAAAAGGACAATGTTGCGGTCAAAATAAACCTAAAATTCTCCCAAGGCAACACATTTTACTGAAAAATATAGCTTTTCCTATAAAACAATATTTTAAATTTCCCCCTTTTTTCAATCTGAAATAGTTTCAGTACCCCCTGCTAGGTCCTAGAGTACCCCCAGGGGTCCCCGTACCCCTGGTTGGGAAACACTGATGTACTCCATGAACTTAAATCCTGGAAATGGGTCCTCTCTGCAGTTGCTCAATGCCTGGACATGCTCAAATGTTTAGCTTTTTAAATAAATATTTTTGATACATCATGACAATTTTTCTTTGTGGCTGGGTCCAAATATCCTCCACTAATCCTCACCCCTCAGTGACTCAGTTGGCGTTTCGGACATACATCGCACTATTGTCTCCTCGTCATGCAAGCACAATAGACACATTGTGGCTTCAAATATCATGACGTATGAATGCACATAAAAAAGGGTTTCAGATCTAAAGACAGTGAGTTGGGGTTACCATGATTATTTCTTTTAATCATTTTGCGTTTTGAAATATTATGATTACTTACCTCAACAATGTAACCAGCAGCAGAGAATGAATCATCAGTGCTACTATAAACATGATGACTAGTGCCACAACTTCAATTAAAGGAAGAAAAATACTAAAATGCACTGTCTCGGAATGAAGAATATAAAATGTTTTTTCAACATTATTCACTGATGATGTATGAGATATTAACATCCTGGAAGGGTCCGTGCACAATGTGAACTTCAAAAGCCACTCTCTCACAGCTTAGATGGCCTTACACAAACACACACATTTGGTACAAAGGTGGTGGGTTCTCTGCACTGACCGTGATGTGGTGATAATGGCAGCCACATGTTGCAGACCTGCCCCACTGTACAGTAAATACACATGCAGCAGGAGGACACACCACATGCCACAGGCTTTGTTTCATAATCCCAAGCAAAACTGCAACACGACCAGCGTCTTTATGCCATCTTCATAATATGTATCATAAATTGTCGAATCCCTATTAGTTCAACTGCCACAGCATATGAGGAAATTGGAACTAAATGATGGATTTTAATTGAATCCCGGTCCCAGATAAAACAAGCTGATCAATAACAAGCCTGTTTTTTTACAGTCTGTTGGCAGGGCAGCACACACTGACTGACAGTGTCTCTGAAGTGAATTGTGCGGATTCTTTGGATTCCTTGGATAGACCACATGTTTTTAGAAAGCGATGGAACTACTAAATATGAATCATAGGAAATCATATGTTCAGCAGGGGAAGGAACATAGAATGCATCTGGCAGTTTCAACTCGGTGGCTACAGACTGATTACGATCATTATGTATGAAGAAGAAAACAGGGGATAAGCTTGATCCTTGTGGCATGCCTTTCATGAATGATTTGTAATACAGTTAAGTTGCTGAGTGTTAAATGGCAGGGGGAAATAAATAGCTGTTAAATCATTCAGCCAAAAAGTTTGCAATGTGGCTAATTCATGCATTGAAGTAGCTGTAACGTTATTCAAATATTTTAAGCTAAAGCAGTCTCATAAGAGCACATGGGTTCTTGAGCGTATTGGTATTCTTTCAGCTGTGACTGATGAGCCGTAGAAAGAGTTACAAAACAAAGAAGCGTATCAAGAAATCAGACGACCTATGCTGTCTATACATGTGTGTTTGAAGCGAAAGGTATCAATAATTCCCATCAATCATCCACTTCCTGCCTCAGTCAGCAGCTGGTGTGTATGAGAGCAGGGAGAATTATTCATTACACACACTACATCATTACTGTCAACAGCTGCCAGCCAAGCCAGCCCGGTATCCAAATAACATCATTATCACAAGTATTCTTCAACAACCTGCCCCCCTCCTTAGCCCCCCAGCCCTTTGCTCCTCCAGGAAAATGACTGGACACCTCTCCCCAGCCATGGGACAGGCCCCCAGCAACCCCCCCCCCCCGCTCTTCACACTGCTGCCGCGACCTCTGACCTCAGGGGTGGTGTCGGGGAGAAGTCGGGCTGAGCGCCTGTCAGTGTGTGGTGGCTCAAGGGGCAAGAGTAATGAGCAAGAAGAGTGTGTCCAAGTCTGTTCAAGGCTTTAGGGCACATCTCTGTCTCTAAAGCACACGTTTATGTAATGCTGAATTTCAGGGCAACAAGGCGGTACAAAACACTATACTAGATTCCTATTAGATGATCTGAACAAGTGTTATTGTCAGTAAGAGCTGAAATTTGCTCTCAGCTCATAAATTACATCTGGACGACCCATTAAAAGCATACACGCAGTCAAGTTGATGGGCCTACTTACAAAGAGTGGCTCGTAAAGAAGTGTGTTGTTACCAGATATGGCAATAATTGAGAACTAGTAAAATTCTATAGGGCTGACTAAAATACAAAGTTAGTTTAGTAATTTGGACCTTCTATTTAGATACATTTGCTCTCAGGCTTCTTTTGTATATAAGTAAGTAAGTAAGTAAGTAAGTAAGTAAGTAAGTAAGTAAGTAAGTAAGTAAGTAAGTGATTTATCTGTCATTGCACATTAGCACAACGGAATTGCGTTCAGGTGTTAGTCCTGAGCCTCTGCGACTGAGCGCACCGCCATTGTGGGCCAACCAGACCAGCATGTTTTTGGAGGTCGGGGAAACTGGAGTACCTGGAGGAAAACTGTCTGGCTGAGTTCAGTGCTCCTCTGAAACGGTGCACCACCTCCTGGGATTGTCCCCGTTTCAGAGCGTGGTGTCTTGCACTGGTCAGCTCCTCCACCTCCTCCTTCCTCCTACGCAGCTCCCTCCGCTCCACAGCAGCCTTTCACCATCTTCTCCTCGTTCTGTCTCTTTTTAGTTTCCTGTAGCTCTTGTTGTGAGGCCTCCACTGTGCTGCAGGTGTGGGAGGCTCTTAGTGCCTCTTCAGTGTTTCAGAAGAAGATGTGTGTAGGTTTCAAATGTCTTCAGCTCATATGCTAGCTGTTTGTTTACTTATAACAAGCTGGGTCGTTCGCGACTAATACAGACTCTCTGCCCTAAAAAAAAATCCACCGAACCTCACAAAAACACAGCAAAGATGTAGAAAAGTATCCAGTAAAACAATGTGGAACACAGAAACTACAAATGCAGTTCACAGAAAAAGGCAAAAACACAGCTGTTTCAAGACAGAGGGAAGTTGCTGCTTGTTTAAGCGTCGCCAAAATACTATAGGCCATATCTTTTGTTTAAAAAAAAGAAAAGAAAAATACATTATCATTGATAAATATTTGAGTTTTCATAGTAATGATTAGACAAAGACATTGTGGTCAGGATCTGTGAGACCGGTGTACCTTTTTCACTTAAAAAATTTCTTCTTTTTTCAACTTTTTTTAAAGGTGAAGTTGACCATTAATACGGTTTCATACTGTTTTTGAACTTTACTAATTGAAAATATGTATTGCCTATACTTAGACCTGCTAGCACATCACTATCATTTCCCCTTCTACAAATCAAACTTTGTCTCATTGAAGAACACAGGCCTGGAAATGCTTATATGTATGCTGGTGTCCTTGGTTGCCCCGTCCCCACAGAGTCAAGAGTGTGATGGTGCGGGGGAGATAAGTTATTTGTGACAATGAGCTCAGCTCTCCTCAACAATGTGGTGCTCAGACAGAGAGGCTGTTGTTAGTCTCTGGTCAAATTTATTGTAGATTTAAACCTTCAGATCATTTCACTCAAAATCATCACAGATCTATAGACACTTCTGTGGAAAATAGCTTCCCAATGCATTGAATGGAAACTGGCTTTGATTTCTTTGTATTTTTAAGTTCACCAACCTGTTATTTTGATGGTAAGAGACATGCTTAATCCTAGCAGTCCGAGCTGTCTTGCTAAAATATACCCAGATGTTATTGTTACCCAGCCTCACACTCGAACATTGCGCACATCATGAACCAGCAGGGCAATTCCAAAAGGAGAGAGATCTGGTGTGTGGTAGTAAGAATTGATGTAATTAGGAGACAGTGTATTGTTCATTACTACTCAGCAAACAATAAGGTTGATGGCTTGGTTTCAGGATGTTAGTAGGCACTGTTTATTCCTAAAGCCACATGACACAAAATGTATCTCCAGTTACTGGCAAATGTCCAAGAAAATGTGGGTAATCTACATTGGGTGAGGTCATTTGATGTCTGTTTGTGCAGTCTCTATTTTCTATCAAATAAAGATGAAGCAAGAAATTGACAACACCCGAGAGGACACGAAGGAAAATGGTGCATATTGATCATATCTCCATTACACAATAACTTATTACCAGTGAACAAGGCCCAATCCGTTTTCCGTTTTTAAATTCTTATTTAACAACACACCAAGCTTTCTATTTCAGCGCTTACATCATAGTGTTTCTATTCTTACGGCATGTGCAGTGTCTTTGGATAATTAGTTTACGATCCACTGATGTCATCTTCCATCTCCACTAATCTCCCATTCATGTCCAAATGCTGAGTCAAAGCCATAAATCACTGTCAAATGTTCGCAATGACAAGCAGATGCTTTTAAAGGTCCCACGACCAGAGAGAGCTTCCAGTAAGATGCTAATATGCAAAGTGTGGTGCTTATTGACCTTTTTGAAATTTGCCGACTCTGTCTGAACTAAACAAACATGAAGATAGTTTCATTAATGATGTGTAAGACAAATGGCTGTGGTATGCCCCGCTGTGGTGTTATTGCTCTGTGACCAGCTGAGGAAGTCACGCAGGTCAAAGGTCAAAGCGATGGGAGAAGAAACCAGGTCATCATTGAAGTCAGGGCTCTCCCCAGAGATACACAAGAAGCAAACATCACTTTATGGTTATACCTTTGTATTAATCAATCCAAAGTCTTTTGAAGTTACCGGCTGCTGTTGTACTTGCAGTTGAAGTGTATTTTATGTATTGTGTCTTTTTAGTGTATTCTCCTTCATTTGGTTTTACAGTTTTCTTTTATCATTTTAATAGCAGCACATTTTAGTTTATGTACAGTCACTACAATATCGTGAAAGTGGATTGGATTGTGGTATGAATAATAGCAATAAAAGAATTGGGTGTGTTGTGGCAGGACTGACTGTAGAGATAACAGATTTATGACACATTAAAGCTAAGTTGCTATTACTATAAGTCCAATCGTTTCTGCTGTTCTTCTTCTATCTTTGTTTTCATTTCTTTCCACCTCTCACTGTTTCTTCCAAACCCCTATTCCTGGCAGTTGTTAGGTCTAAAGAGCCATTAAAAAAAAGGGAAACGCAGAGCTCTCAGCCACAACAGCAGAGCATCCCTCTGAAATCCTAGACCTCCATTAAGGTAATGGGGCACTCTGGCCTGGCTGGTGGTGTTAGTCAGTTTGACCATGTCCCTGTGTGTTAGTGTAAACATAGCACCATGACTCATACTGACTAAGCACTGAGTAGTTCTGTTTAAGAAAACGCAATAAACCTCAATTAATCAATGAAGTTTCAGTACAATACAATGATGAGTTTATGTTAGCTGTATTAGCTGTAGCTCTTGTTTTGCAATAGGGCTGCACAATGTGTAGTTATTTAAAGCAATATCAATGCAAGCTGAATTTAAGCAGTATTTGTGAGTTCACAAACACACGTGAATCCAACTCCCAGTGCATTGCCGATGTATTTCCTTTTCGAAGCACAAGTGGTTTGAGCCAATCACGTGGCACTATTGCAGCGAGTGGGCGGGTGTCAACAATGACAAGCAGTTTTATCGATTCTAATTAACATGACGATGCACAAATAACATTTCAAAAATAATTTTTTAATGGATTCGCAATTTGTTGTTTTGAGACTTGGCTGTGATTTGTTAAAAACAGGTGGACTTAAAGCAGTACTAAGTAACTCATGCCCCAGAGGCCATAAGCGCCACTGCAAGTGTCGTAGCATGTTGTGTTTTTTACACATTAATTGTTCGTGAGAGTAAATACGACGCTGACAGAAAAGACAAAGGGAGAGAGGGATATTGTACAAACAATTATACAATAGAGATCTTTTTTTTTTCACTCAAACTTGGCTTCTGATTCCATTCACATGTATATTGGTGCCTCCGACCCGGAGGAGGCAGCGAATTTGCAATTGTGGTTTTCTGGCCAGAGACACCAGGGGGGGATGAAAGACCCCCCACTTGTCCCATTAACACTTGTATTACCCCCAGAGGGACTACGGAAAGGATTTATTAAGGTAAACAAGTTACTTAGTCAACCAGAAGAAAATGCTGTGGCAAAAATTCATCCTCTTCCCGAACAATTTAAACCGGAGCTATCCCCAGATGAAGTATCAGAGCTAGTGGGGGCACGGTGGCGTACTTTGTGCCTCACTGCATGAAGGTCCCAGGTTCAATTCCTCCCCTGGATGGGGCCTTACTATGTGGAGTTTGCATGTTCTCTCCATGTCTGCGCAGGTTTCCAACGGGTACTTCGGTTTTCATTCCTACTAAAAATATAGGTTCCTCTCTGGGGCCAGAAATCCACGGGAAATGAGATTCTTAATCTCAGCAGGACTTTCCTAGTTAAATAAAGATTAAATAAAAATTTAAAAAGTCATCGCTAATGGTTCTGCCACTGTACGTAATGGCTCTTGCCAGGTTATCAATAAGTAATAATATCATCAGGTTATTTGAGACAGTTATTGAATATAACCTTTTTTCTCATATTGTGCTCCCCATTTTGCAATAAAAACATAACACTGCAAAGACATACTATAACTTACTCATTGTATGAATGCAGAAAGTAAGAAAGAATCAAGAAATCAAGACAGACGATAGTTTTGGGACAAACCTAGAGACCCCCGAGAGAGACCTCTAAACCACATGGGTTAATTCTGCTTCTTAACACAGGACTGCCCCTTCTTTCTCCACAATAGCAACAATGGGGGAGAAGAGAAGTGTGATTCCTGTCTGCTCCCAGGATTTAGGTGTAAATTCCCATGCAACCCCAGGACTCCGGATAGAAGGAGTAGCTCAGTCTGCTCCCTCCCTTCTCTGTGGTCCTCAGGGGGTCTGGGGTAATGAAGATCGGACAGCGGGACGTCCCATGCAGAGATGTGTGTATACGAGTGTAGTGGTGGGATTTGTGCTCAAACACGAGGGAGAGAATTCCAGTGCGGCTCTCCTCGTAACCTCTGGAGACTCCGAGCTAATTACACTCAAAGTCTGACATGATACACCCACATAGTAACCACACGCACACTACTGCAGGTCTCATGTAAAATCATCTATCGTATTTTCTGCTTTTTAGTTGGGACATAGCAAACTACATTATCTTCCTTTTAGAGTGCAGTGATCAATAGATGAAATGATCTAATTTATCAGAATTATGCAAATTGTGTGTCTGAAGTACATCGGAAGAAAATGTTGATATTTACATCCATTCTTTGTACGGTAAACTTGAGCGTCTCCACTCACAGATCTGACTTTCTAAACAGACAAAAACACTTAACTTGAGGGTATGCAGCAAAATGAGTAATTCCGTGCATGGGAATCAGGATGGTAGGAATGCGTTAGGAACGTTAGGAATACGTCTGGAACGCAACTATTTTGCGATTTCATAATTGGGAAAAATTACAGGGAGTTCTATTTGTTTTCTGCATTTGGCCCATCCTCAAATAACTAGGAAGGTCTGTCTGGCCCAGAACACAGTGCAGCGTTTGAGACCCTGCTCTGAACTTGCAGGTACCACGCTGGTAAGGAGTACAAACTCAGCCAAATCCAATGCATTAATATTGTAATAACTTCCCTCTGTCCTGACACGAGTTTTCCTCAGAACCAGCATCTCCAGGGTGGGCTGCTAAGTGTATTTAATGACAATATCCACAAGTGTTTACTAGACCAATCAACCCAGGGCTTCATCGTGCTCTCTCAGTGGTAGTCGGACATATTGTCTGTCTCCCCACGACGCTACTGTCTGTGATAGTTGCACAGTAGCTCGGACACGTCCTCAGACAGTACCTCATGCAGGAGCCCTCCAGCTACAGCTAACAGGGCAGCCACACAGGAAGAACAGCTTTAACAGCAATCTGAGCTAATTGTAGTCTGGGAACTCCCACTGACAAGATACTATTTCAGGTAAAACACATTTAATGACCTGATTTTTTTTGTGGGTTTTTATACATGCAGAATAATTATGCCTATTTAGTAAGTAAAGCTTATTTGTTCTATGTTTTCTACATATAGGCCTATTGGTCACAAAGTGTTAAAAACTGAAAGCAATATTTTGGCTTCATAGAAAATGAGGACAGTTCTGTATCTGTGTGTGAGATTTACTCTTTGTGGGGGAGGCCAGGATCCTACGAGTGGTGTACGTGCAAAAAACGCAAGAAACGCACGGAGAGCGCGTGTGTGACGTGCTTAATGTTGAGCCGTAGACTGGCCGCAGACCCGTAGAGGTTCTTTGTCATGTCAAACAAACTCTACAGGCATTTACGTTTTTACACACGTTGTACGTCTTTGTGCGTCGTCTGTGCAGCCAGCGTATGTCTTTTCATATGTTTTGTATCAAACATTTTTGTATGTTGCACTTGTGGAAAAGTTCATCTTTAAAATCGTATATCTTGTGTTATATCTTGTGTTTGTGCCTGAAGGCTGGGTGTTTCATAGTGGGTCTTGCAGAACTATCTAAGAAAGGTCCATCTGTTTTGGCTCATAAATCTAATACACAAGCATTAGTGCAGAAAAAGTACTGAAAAAAAGAGTTGGAGAGTGAAGGAATTTGAGGTGCTGTCTGTAAAAGTCAGCCTTTGAAAGGGGAAGCCCTGAGTCCCTCCTCTGTGACCGATGACAAGGTGAGATGGAATCTACTGATAGGAGCTGATCATCAGCACCTCAGTCTGGGCAAGAGGGACAGACGGCTCTTTTTAACACATCAACATCCTCATTAATCTATTTTTAACATATAACTTTCATCAACAGCTCACATTTGGAGTGACTATGGTTATCCCTTTATGTTACAGACAAACACGGATGATTTTTTTTTCTTTTCTTTGAAAAACAGAGCGTCACCTCCAGCCCATCGCCTTTCTCACCTCATTAATACTTTTCCCAAAGGTACACCGTCTCACAGCAGGCAAATAAACCATAGGTTTAGCCAGGGTCATAAATAACCTCTGGATGACAGGTAAGACAGGGGGTCCCCATGGTCTGCTGGGGGAAAATGGGAGGTGATTTTAATGCCAATAAATGGCAAAGACCTTCTTCAATCTGATCTCTTCCAAAGTCCAAAATTAATGTTCAAAAGATTTAACTCTTGACTTGTACAAAGGCATCCATAACAGTGTAGATGTGTAGATGTCAGTTGTAAAAAATATAAAAACTGCATCAAGAACTCAAAGAACCAACATTCTTCTCAACTGAGAGCGAATAGGTCTGGTCTGTAGAGGCGCTAACAACAAACAAATAACAGTCAAAGAAAAGATGTCACAAGTTGACTCACAACTAAATCTTCTGGGAAGAAATGAGCAACAGCTCTTTGTTTGAATTGGCTCCAATTGTGACCTTTGCTCTGAGCCAAACATGTTCTGTGCTGCACCAAACCACTCTGAAAAAAGCAACTTAGACGTATTTTACATAAACACAACTGCAGCTGGTTCATCTGTCTCTTTATGCTACAAAAGAAAGAAAGGGGGAAAATGCATTGATATTACTAAAATACTTGGATAAAGTAAAATAAAGGTTTCTTTTTAACTCAATTTCTTTATATATTTATATTATATGAAACCCTTGTATGGTGTCTTCAGCATGCTGATCTCGCCCAAATCATGGTTTTGGAGCGAGGAGCTGCTCCGCCGGGGTCTCCCCACATCACTGCAGTTTGACACAACATGGCAGCTCTGGCTAAAGCTGTGCCAACACAGCCTCGGCCCATTGCCTTCAGTGTGTTTTCCCCTGAGTCATCATTACACAGGTGCACCTCCTCTACTGGCCCTGATCTTCATCTGTTCTCATTCTTCACAGAGCTTCCTTCTCAAAAGACTATTCACTTTTTTGTCACATGTTTAGCTCTTTCTCATCTTAACTGAGAACTGTATATTTTTTTTAAATTACTGTATTATTTATGTTTTGTTGTAGTTTTTACGGAGATTCAACATGTGCCAATAATAACGTTCTCAGGGAGATCCAGGGTCAGTGCTGTGGTGGATAGCCCCTTGTTCATGATTGAGATGTGTGTTTTCTTTGTGATAAAATACTTAGGAGCGACTTGTACTCAGAGCAAAACAAAGACCGAACCCTTCATGCATGTTCACTCTATAGATGTACAACAACAGAAACCCCAATACACTCACTTTCTTCTCAACCACTGTCCTCCCACTCCAAGGATTTCTCTCTCTATTTTCTCTTTTCCCTTAAATAGTTTTCTTTTCTTTTCTTTTCTTAAACAAGTGGTCCTCTCACAGGGCCAACATCAACATCTAATAAAGCCTAAAGATAAACAGGGACTCGGGTCTACGGCAGAGTGGATTTCATCCCCAGGGAGCACAGCCAACTCCTGTCCATCTGCTCAAACACAAACCTGCTGTTTTCAGCATAAAAAAGCTGAAATATATCAAAACGATGCTGTGGATACAATCTGGGTTTACCACAGCCAACAAAAACAGTTGCTTTATTTTATGTTATACATATTACTGATTCCAACACACTAATGAAGCTAAGCAACTTTATTCTGACTGACAGACAGGCTGTCAATCAAAGCCAATTCTTCTTTGACGACCAACAACCATCGTCTTCTTCAAAAATACAAATTTTCTTTTATTTTAAAAAATAATAATCAGTGTTTAGGTCCTGACTGAGGATTTTAGGATGTGAGTCAACACATCAGATGAGAAACAAGAGCTTAAATGATAGAGAGGGTCGTTCAATAACAGAGAGGTTGGTGCTGATTGTTGTTGTGTCTATGGGCAAGACACCGACTCTGTGAATGTGTTTATTGTGGACTTTACGCGTTCTCGCCGCGTGTTTCTTCTGGGCACTCTGGTTTCCCTCATCTACCCAAAACAGTCAAAGTAACCAAATAAGTCCTGATAGATCATCCCAATATCCTGGCTCAGTATCTGGACTTGACCGTTGCTGCTCCTGACAGGTTGCTTTCAGGCACTGGAGGAAAAATGGCTAAATTGACAATTTCCCAAAGAAGACAATGACGTTTTTCCGGTTCATCTTTTGTGTCCATAGCTTTGCACACGGGGGATCCACAGAAACTAGTTGAGTAACATTCATTCCCGTCATGTGCCTTTCAATGTTCCTGACATTTAACAAGTCTTTATATTGGACAAGAATTTAGCACGGCCCATAAGCAGCAGGCAGAGCATGCCACTGTGAATGGTGGAAAATGGTTTGTAGACATACAAAGTGCGTAAAAGAAAATCTTAGT